>NW_027362818.1:4800000-7200000 GCF_046119375.1 Phyllobates terribilis | reverse complement strand
TTAGGATAAAACAACATAAATACAATTTAATAAAGCATAGGATAAAACAACATAAATACAATTTAATAAAGCATAGGATAAAACAACATAAATACAATTTAATAAAGCATAGAATAAAACAACATAAATACAATTTAATAAAGCATAGAATTAAACAACATAAATACTATTTAATAAAGCATAGGATAAAACCACATCAATACAATTTAATAAAGCACAGTATAAAACAACATAAATAAAATTTAATAAAGCAAAGGATACAACAACATAAATACAATTTAGTAAAGCATAGGTCAAAATAACATAAATGCAATTTAATAAAGCATAGGATAAAACAACATAAATACAATTTAATAAAGCATAGGATAAAACAACATAAATAAAATTTAATAAAGCATAGGATAAAACAACATAAATTCAATTTAATAAAGCATAGGATAAAACAACATAAATACAATTTAATAAAGCATAGGTTAAAACAACATAAATACAATATAATAAAGCATAGGATAAAACAACATAAATTCAATTTAATAAAGCATAGGATAAAACAACATAAATACAATTTAATAAAGCATAAGATAAAACAACATGAATACAATTTAATAAAGCATAGGTTAAAACAACATAAATACAATTTAATAAAGCATAGGATAAAACAACATAAATACAATTTAATAAAGCATAGGTTAAAACAACATAAATACAATTTAATAAAGCACAGGATAAAACAACATAAATACAATTTAATAAAGCATATGTTAAAGCAACATAAATACAATTTAATAAAGCATAGGATAAAACAACATAAATACAATTTAATAAAGCATAGGATAAAACAACATAAATACAATTTAATAAAGCATAGGTTAAAACAACATAAATACAATTTAATAAAGCACAGGATAAAACAACATAAATACAATTTAATAAAGCATATGTTAAAGCAACATAAATACAATTTAATAAAGCATAGGTTAAAACAACATAAATACAATTTAATAAAGCATAAGATAAAACAACATGAATACAATTTAATAAAGCATAGGTTAAAACAACATAAATACAATTTAATAAAGCATAGGATAAAACAACATAAATACAATTTAATAAAGCTTAGGATAAAACAACATAAATACAATTTAATAAAGCATAGGATAAAACAACATAAATACAATTTAATAAAGCATAGGATAAAACAACATAAATACAATTTAATAAAGCATAGAATAAAACAACATAAATACAATTTAATAAAGCATAGGATTAAACAACATAAATACTATTTAATAAAGCATAGGATAAAACCACATCAATACAATTTAATAAAGCACAGTATAAAACAACATAAATAAAATTTAATAAAGCAAAGGATACAACAACATAAATACAATTTAGTAAAGCATAGGTCAAAATAACATAAATGCAATTTAATAAAGCATAGGATAAAACAACATAAATACAATTTAATAAAGCATAGGATAAAACAACATAAATAAAATTTAATAAAGCATAGGATAAAACAACATAAATTCAATTTAATAAAGCATAGGATAAAACAACATAAATACAATTTAATAAAGCATAGGTTAAAACAACATAAATACAATTTAATAAAGCATAGGTTAAAACAACATAAATACAATTTAATAAAGCATAGGAAAAACAACATAAATACAATTTAATAAAGCATAGGCTAAAACTACATAAATACAATTTAATAAAGCTTAGGATAAAACAAATTAAATACAATATAATAAAGCATAGGATAAAACAACATAAATTCAATTTAATAAAGCATAGGATAAAACAACATAAATACAATTTAATAAAGCATAGGATAAAATAACATAAATACAATTTAATAAAGCATAGGTTAAAACAACATAAATACAATTTAATAAAGCATAGGACAAAACAACATAAATACAATTTAATAAAGCATAGGTTAAAACAACATAAATACAAGTTAATAAAGCATAGGATAAAACAACATAAATAAAATTTAATAAAGCATAGGATAAAACAACATAAATAAAATTTAATAAAGCATAGGTTAAAATAACATAAATACAATTTAATAAAGCATAGGACAAAACAACATAAAAACTATTTAATAAAGCATAGTTTAAAACAACATAAATACAATTTAATAAAGCATAGGATAAAACCACAGAATTACAATTTAATAAAGCATAGGATAAAACAACATAAATACAATTTAATAAAGCATAGGACAAAACAACATAAATACAATTTAATAAAGCATAGGATAAAACAACATAAATACAATTTAATAAAGCATAGGATAAAACAACATAAATACAATTTAATAAAGCATAAGATAAAACAACATGAATACAATTTAATAAAGCATAGGTTAAAACAACATAAATACAATTTAATAAAGCATAGGATAAAACAACATAAATACAATTTAATAAAGCATAGGTTAAAACAACATAAATACAATTTAATAAAGCACAGGATAAAACAACATAAATACAATTTAATAAAGCATAAGACAAAAAAACATAAATACAATTTAATAAAGCATATGTTAAAGCAACATAAATACAATTTAATAAAGCATAAGATAAAACAACATGAATACAATTTAATAAAGCATAGGTTAAAACAACATAAATACAATTTAATAAAGCATAGGATAAAACAACATAAATACAATTTAATAAAGCATAGGTTAAAACAACATAAATACAATTTAATAAAGCACAGGATAAAACAACATAAATACAATTTAATAAAGCATAAGACAAAAAAACATAAATACAATTTAATAAAGCATATGTTAAAGCAACATAAATACAATTTAATAAAGCATAGGTTAAAACAACATAAATACAATTTAATAAAGCATAGGATAAAACAACATAAATACAATTTAATAAAGCTTAGGATAAAACAACATAAATACAATTTAATAAAGCATAGGATAAAACAACATAAATACAATTTAATAAAGCATAGGATAAAACAACATAAATACAATTTAATAAAGCATAGAATAAAACAACATAAATACAATTTAATAAAGCATAGAATTAAACAACATAAATACTATTTAATAAAGCATAGGATAAAACCACATCAATACAATTTAATAAAGCACAGTATAAAACAACATAAATAAAATTTAATAAAGCAAAGGATACAACAACATAAATACAATTTAGTAAAGCATAGGTCAAAATAACATAAATGCAATTTAATAAAGCATAGGATAAAACAACATAAATACAATTTAATAAAGCATAGGATAAAACAACATAAATAAAATTTAATAAAGCATAGGATAAAACAACATAAATTCAATTTAATAAAGCATAGGATAAAACAACATAAATACAATTTAATAAAGCATAGGTTAAAACAACATAAATACAATATAATAAAGCATAGGATAAAACAACATAAATTCAATTTAATAAAGCATAGGATAAAACAACATAAATACAATTTAATAAAGCATAAGATAAAACAACATGAATACAATTTAATAAAGCATAGGTTAAAACAACATAAATACAATTTAATAAAGCATAGGATAAAACAACATAAATACAATTTAATAAAGCATAGGTTAAAACAACATAAATACAATTTAATAAAGCACAGGATAAAACAACATAAATACAATTTAATAAAGCATATGTTAAAGCAACATAAATACAATTTAATAAAGCATAGGTTAAAACAACATAAATACAATTTAATAAAGCATAGGATAAAACAACATAAATACAATTTAATAAAGCTTAGGATAAAACAACATAAATACAATTTAATAAAGCATAGGATAAAACAACATAAATACAATTTAATAAAGCATAGGATAAAACAACATAAATACAATTTAATAGAGCATAGGCTAAAACAACATAAATACAATTTATAAAGCATAGGATAAAACAACATAAATACAATTTAATAAAGCATAGAATAAAACAACATAAATACAATTTAATAAAGCATAGGATTAAACAACATAAATACTATTTAATAAAGCATAGGATAAAACCACATCAATACAATTTAATAAAGCACAGTATAAAACAACATAAATAAAATTTAATAAAGCAAAGGATACAACAACATAAATACAATTTAGTAAAGCATAGGTCAAAATAACATAAGTGCAATTTAATAAAGCATAGGATAAAACAACATAAATACAATTTAATAAAGCATAGGATAAAACAACATAAATAAAATTTAATAAAGCATAGGATAAAACAACATAAATTCAATTTAATAAAGCATAGGATAAAACAACATAAATACAATTTAATAAAGCATAGGTTAAAACAACATAAATACAATTTAATAAAGCATAGGTTAAAACAACATAAATACAATTTAATAAAGCATAGGAAAAACAACATAAATACAATTTAATAAAGCATAGGCTAAAACTACATAAATACAATTTAATAAAGCTTAGGATAAAACAAATTAAATACAATATAATAAAGCATAGGATAAAACAACATAAATTCAATTTAATAAAGCATAGGATAAAACAACATAAATACAATTTAACAAAGCATAGGATAAAATAACATAAATACAATTTAATAAAGCATAGGTTAAAACAACATAAATACAATTTAATAAAGCATAGGACAAAACAACATAAATACAATTTAATAAAGCATAGGTTAAAACAACATAAATATAAGTTAATAAAGCATAGGATAAAACAACATAAATACAATTTAATAAAGCATAGGACAAAACAACATAAAAACTATTTAATAAAGCATAGTTTAAAACAACATAAATACAATTTAATAAAGCATAGGATAAAACCACAGAATTACAATTTAATAAAGCATAGGATAAAACAACATAAATACAATTTAATAAAGCATAGGACAAAACAACATAAATACAATTTAATAAAGCATAGGATAAAACAACATAAATACAATTTAATGAAACATAGGATAAACATCATAAATACAATTTAATAAAGCATAGGATAAACAACATAAATACAATTTAATAAAGCATAGGCTAAAACTACATAAATACAATTTAATAAAGCTTAGGATAAAACAAAGTAAATACAATATAATAAAGCATAGGATAAAACAACATAAATTCAATTTAATAAAGCATAGGATAAAACAACATAAATACAATTTAATAAAGCATAAGATAAAACAACATGAATACAATTTAATAAAGCATAGGTTAAAACAACATAAATACAATTTAATAAAGCATAGGATAAAACAACATAAGTACAATTTAATAAAGCATAGGTTAAAACAACATAAATACAATTTAATAAAGCACAGGATAAAACAACATAAATACAATTTAATAAAGCATAAGACAAAAAAACATAAATACAATTTAATAAAGCATATGTTAAAGCAACATAAATACAATTTAATAAAGCATAGGACAAAACAACATAAATACAATTTAATAAAGCATAGGTTAAAACAACATAAATACAAGTTAATAAAGCATAGGATAAAACAACATAAATAAAATTTAATAAAGCATAGGATAAAACAACATAAATAAAATTTAATAAAGCATAGGTTAAAATAACATAAATACAATTTAATAAAGCATAGGACAAAACAACATAAAAACTATTTAATAAAGCATAGTTTAAAACAACATAAATACAATTTAATAAAGCATAGGATAAAACCACAGAATTACAATTTAATAAAGCATAGGATAAAACAACATAAATACAATTTAATAAAACATAGGACAAAACAACATAAATACAATTTAATAAAGCATAGGATAAAACAACATAAATACAATTTAATGAAACATAGGATAAACAACATAAATACAATTTAATAAAGCATAGGATAAACAACATAAATACAATTTAATAAAGCATAGGCTAAAACTACATAAATACAATTTAATAAAGCTTAGGATAAAACAAAGTAAATACAATATAATAAAGCATAGGATAAAACAACATAAATTCAATTTAATAAAGCATAGGATACAACAACATAAATACAATTTAATAAAGCATAAGATAAAACAACATGAATACAATTTAATAACGCATAGGTTAAAACAACATAAATACTATTTAATAAAGCATAGGATAAAACCACATCAATACAATTTAATAAAGCACAGTATAAAACAACATAAATAAAATTTAATAAAGCAAAGGATACAACAACATAAATACAATTTAGTAAAGCATAGGTCAAAATAACATAAATGCAATTTAATAAAGCATAGGATAAAACAACATAAATACAATTTAATAAAGCATAGGATAAAACAACATAAATAAAATTTAATAAAGCATAGGATAAAACAACATAAATTCAATTTAATAAAGCATAGGATAAAACAACATAAATACAATTTAATAAAGCATAGGTTAAAACAACATAAATACAATATAATAAAGCATAGGATAAAACAACATAAATTCAATTTAATAAAGCATAGGATAAAACAACATAAATACAATTTAATAAAGCATAAGATAAAACAACATGAATACAATTTAATAAAGCATAGGTTAAAACAACATAAATACAATTTAATAAAGCATAGGATAAAACAACATAAATACAATTTAATAAAGCATAGGTTAAAACAACATAAATACAATTTAATAAAGCACAGGATAAAACAACATAAATACAATTTAATAAAGCATAAGACAAAAAAACATAAATACAATTTAATAAAGCATATGTTAAAGCAACATAAATACAATTTAATAAAGCATAGGTTAAAACAACATAAATACAATTTAATAAAGCATAGGATAAAACAACATAAATACAATTTAATAAAGCTTAGGATAAAACAACATAAATACAATTTAATAAAGCATAGGATAAAACAACATAAATACAATTTAATAAAGCATAGGATAAAACAACATAAATACAATTTAATAGAGCATAGGCTAAAACAACATAAATACAATTTATAAAGCATAGGATAAAACAACATAAATACAATTTAATAAAGCATAGAATAAAACAACATAAATACAATTTAATAAAGCATAGGATTAAACAACATAAATACTATTTAATAAAGCATAGGATAAAACCACATCAATACAATTTAATAAAGCACAGTATAAAACAACATAAATAAAATTTAATAAAGCAAAGGATACAACAACATAAATACAATTTAGTAAAGCATAGGTCAAAATAACATAAATGCAATTTAATAAAGCATAGGATAAAACAACATAAATACAATTTAATAAAGCATAGGATAAAACAACATAAATAAAATTTAATAAAGCATAGGATAAAACAACATAAATACAATTTAATAAAGCATAGGCTAAAACTACATAAATACAATTTAATAAAGCTTAGGATAAAACAAATTAAATACAATATAATAAAGCATAGGATAAAACAACATAAATTCAATTTAATAAAGCATAGGATAAAACAACATAAATACAATTTAATAAAGCATAGGATAAAATAACATAAATACAATTTAATAAAGCATAGGTTAAAACAACATAAATACAATTTAATAAAGCATAGGACAAAACAACATAAATACAATTTAATAAAGCATAGGTTAAAACAACATAAATACAAGTTAATAAAGCATAGGATAAAACAACATAAATACAATTTAATAAAGCATAGGACAAAACAACATAAAAACTATTTAATAAAGCATAGTTTAAAACAACATAAATACAATTTAATAAAGCATAGGATAAAACCACAGAATTACAATTTAATAAAGCATAGGATAAAACAACATAAATTCAATTTAATAAAGCATAGGATACAACAACATAAATACAATTTAATAAAGCATAAGATAAAACAACATGAATACAATTTAATAACGCATAGGTTAAAACAACATAAATACAATTTAATAAAGCATAGGATAAAACAACATAAATACAATTTAATAAAGCATAGGATAAAGCAACATAAATACAATTTAATAAAGCATAGGATAAAACAACATAAATACAATTTAATAAAGCATAGGATAAAACAACATAAATAAAATTTAATAAAGCATAGGTTAAAATAACATAAATACAATTTAATAAAGCATAGGACAAAACAACATAAAAACTATTTAATAAAGCATATTTTAAAACAACATAAATACAATTTAATAAAGCATAGGATAAACAACATAAATACAATATAATAAAGCATAGGATAAAACAACATAAATTCAATTTAATAAAGCATAGGATAAAACAACATAAATACAATTTAATAAAGCATAAGATAAAACAACATGAATACAATTTAATAAAGCATAGGTTAAAACAACATAAATACAATTTAATAAAGCATAGGATAAAACAACATAAATACAATTTAATAAAGCATAGGTTAAAACAACATAAATACAATTTAATAAAGCACAGGATAAAACAACATAAATACAATTTAATAAAGCATAAGGCAAAAAAACATAAATACAATTTAATAAAGCATATGTTAAAGCAACATAAATACAATTTAATAAAGCATAGGTTAAAACAACATAAATACAATTTAATAAAGCATAGGATAAAACAACATAAATACAATTTAATAAAGCTTAGGATAAAACAACATAAATACAATTTAATAAAGCATAGGATAAAACAACATAAATACAATTTAATAAAGCATAGGATAAAACAACATAAATACAATTTAATAAAGCATAGAATAAAACAACATAAATACAATTTAATAAAGCATAGGATTAAACACCATAAATACTATTTAATAAAGCATAGGATAAAACCACATCAATACAATTTAATAAAGCACAGTATAAAACAACATAAATAAAATTTAATAAAGCAAAGGATACAACAACATAAATACAATTTAGTAAAGCATAGGTCAAAATAACATAAATGCAATTTAATAAAGCATAGGATAAAACAACATAAATACAATTTAATAAAGCATAGGATAAAACAACATAAATAAAATTTAATAAAGCATAGGATAAAACAACATAAATTCAATTTAATAAAGCATAGGATAAAACAACATAAATACAATTTAATAAAGCATAGGTTAAAACAACATAAATACAATTTAATAAAGCATAGGTTAAAACAACATAAATACAATTTAATAAAGCATAGGAAAAACAACATAAATACAATTTAATAAAGCATAGGCTAAAACTACATAAATACAATTTAATAAAGCTTAGGATAAAACAAATTAAATACAATATAATAAAGCATAGGATAAAACAACATAAATTCAATTTAATAAAGCATAGGATAAAACAACATAAATACAATTTAATAAAGCATAGGATAAAATAACATAAATACAATTTAATAAAGCATAGGTTAAAACAACATAAATACAATTTAATAAAGCATAGGACAAAACAACATAAATACAATTTAATAAAGCATAGGTTAAAACAACATAAATACAAGTTAATAAAGCATAGGATAAAACAACATAAATAAAATTTAATAAAGCATAGGATAAAACAACATAAATAAAATTTAATAAAGCATAGGTTAAAATAACATAAATACAATTTAATAAAGCATAGGACAAAACAACATAAAAACTATTTAATAAAGCATAGTTTAAAACAACATAAATACAATTTAATAAAGCATAGGATAAAACCACAGAATTACAATTTAATAAAGCATAGGATAAAACAACATAAATACAATTTAATAAAGCATAGGACAAAACAACATAAATACAATTTAATAAAGCATAGGATAAAACAACATAAATACAATTTAATAAAGCATAGGATAAAACAACATAAATACAATTTAATAAAGCATAAGATAAAACAACATGAATACAATTTAATAAAGCATAGGTTAAAACAACATAAATACAATTTAATAAAGCATAGGATAAAACAACATAAATACAATTTAATAAAGCTTAGGATAAAACAACATAAATACAATTTAATAAAGCATAGGATAAAACAACATAAATACAATTTAATAAAGCATAGGATAAAACAACATAAATACAATTTAATAAAGCATAGAATAAAACAACATAAATACAATTTAATAAAGCATAGGATTAAACAACATAAATACTATTTAATAAAGCATAGGATAAAACCACATCAATACAATTTAATAAAGCACAGTATAAAACAACATAAATAAAATTTAATAAAGCAAAGGATACAACAACATAAATACAATTTAGTAAAGCATAGGTCAAAATAACATAAATGCAATTTAATAAAGCATAGGATAAAACAACATAAATACAATTTAATAAAGCATAGGATAAAACAACATAAATAAAATTTAATAAAGCATAGGATAAAACAACATAAATTCAATTTAATAAAGCATAGGATAAAACAACATAAATACAATTTAATAAAGCATAGGTTAAAACAACATAAATACAATTTAATAAAGCATAGGTTAAAACAACATAAATACAATTTAATAAAGCATAGGAAAAACAACATAAATACAATTTAATAAAGCATAGGCTAAAACTACATAAATACAATTTAATAAAGCTTAGGATAAAACAAATTAAATACAATATAATAAAGCATAGGATAAAACAACATAAATTCAATTTAATAAAGCATAGGATAAAACAACATAAATACAATTTAATAAAGCATAGGATAAAATAACATAAATACAATTTAATAAAGCATAGGTTAAAACAACATAAATACAATTTAATAAAGCATAGGACAAAACAACATAAATACAATTTAATAAAGCATAGGTTAAAACAACATAAATACAAGTTAATAAAGCATAGGATAAAACAACATAAATAAAATTTAATAAAGCATAGGATAAAACAACATAAATAAAATTTAATAAAGCATAGGTTAAAATAACATAAATACAATTTAATAAAGCATAGGACAAAACAACATAAAAACTATTTAATAAAGCATAGTTTAAAACAACATAAATACAATTTAATAAAGCATAGGATAAAACCACAGAATTACAATTTAATAAAGCATAGGATAAAACAACATAAATACAATTTAATAAAGCATAGGACAAAACAACATAAATACAATTTAATAAAGCATAGGATAAAACAACATAAATACAATTTAATAAAGCATAGGATAAAACAACATAAATACAATTTAATAAAGCATAAGATAAAACAACATGAATACAATTTAATAAAGCATAGGTTAAAACAACATAAATACAATTTAATAAAGCATAGGATAAAACAACATAAATACAATTTAATAAAGCATAGGTTAAAACAACATAAATACAATTTAATAAAGCACAGGATAAAACAACATAAATACAATTTAATAAAGCATAAGACAAAAAAACATAAATACAATTTAATAAAGCATATGTTAAAGCAACATAAATACAATTTAATAAAGCATAAGATAAAACAACATGAATACAATTTAATAAAGCATAGGTTAAAACAACATAAATACAATTTAATAAAGCATAGGATAAAACAACATAAATACAATTTAATAAAGCATAGGTTAAAACAACATAAATACAATTTAATAAAGCACAGGATAAAACAACATAAATACAATTTAATAAAGCATAAGACAAAAAAACATAAATACAATTTAATAAAGCATATGTTAAAGCAACATAAATACAATTTAATAAAGCATAGGTTAAAACAACATAAATACAATTTAATAAAGCATAGGATAAAACAACATAAATACAATTTAATAAAGCTTAGGATAAAACAACATAAATACAATTTAATAAAGCATAGGATAAAACAACATAAATACAATTTAATAAAGCATAGGATAAAACAACATAAATACAATTTAATAAAGCATAGAATAAAACAACATAAATACAATTTAATAAAGCATAGAATTAAACAACATAAATACTATTTAATAAAGCATAGGATAAAACCACATCAATACAATTTAATAAAGCACAGTATAAAACAACATAAATAAAATTTAATAAAGCAAAGGATACAACAACATAAATACAATTTAGTAAAGCATAGGTCAAAATAACATAAATGCAATTTAATAAAGCATAGGATAAAACAACATAAATACAATTTAATAAAGCATAGGATAAAACAACATAAATAAAATTTAATAAAGCATAGGATAAAACAACATAAATTCAATTTAATAAAGCATAGGATAAAACAACATAAATACAATTTAATAAAGCATAGGTTAAAACAACATAAATACAATATAATAAATCATAGGATAAAACAACATAAATTCAATTTAATAAAGCATAGGATAAAACAACATAAATACAATTTAATAAAGCATAAGATAAAACAACATGAATACAATTTAATAAAGCATAGGTTAAAACAACATAAATACAATTTAATAAAGCATAGGATAAAACAACATAAATACAATTTAATAAAGCATAGGTTAAAACAACATAAATACAATTTAATAAAGCACAGGATAAAACAACATAAATACAATTTAATAAAGCATAAGACAAAAAAACATAAATACAATTTAATAAAGCATATGTTAAAGCAACATAAATACAATTTAATAAAGCATAGGTTAAAACAACATAAATACAATTTAATAAAGCATAGGATAAAACAACATAAATACAATTTAATAAAGCTTAGGATAAAACAACATAAATACAATTTAATAAAGCATAGGATAAAACAACATAAATACAATTTAATAAAGCATAGGATAAAACAACATAAATACAATTTAATAGAGCATAGGCTAAAACAACATAAATACAATTTATAAAGCATAGGATAAAACAACATAAATACAATTTAATAAAGCATAGAATAAAACAACATAAATACAATTTAATAAAGCATAGGATTAAACAACATAAATACTATTTAATAAAGCATAGGATAAAACCACATCAATACAATTTAATAAAGCACAGTATAAAACAACATAAATAAAATTTAATAAAGCAAAGGATACAACAACATAAATACAATTTAGTAAAGCATAGGTCAAAATAACATAAATGCAATTTAATAAAGCATAGGATAAAACAACATAAATACAATTTAATAAAGCATAGGATAAAACAACATAAATAAAATTTAATAAAGCATAGGATAAAACAACATAAATTCAATTTAATAAAGCATAGGATAAAACAACATAAATACAATTTAATAAAGCATAGGTTAAAACAACATAAATACAATTTAATAAAGCATAGGTTAAAACAACATAAATACAATTTAATAAAGCATAGGAAAAACAACATAAATACAATTTAATAAAGCATAGGCTAAAACTACATAAATACAATTTAATAAAGCTTAGGATAAAACAAATTAAATACAATATAATAAAGCATAGGATAAAACAACATAAATTCAATTTAATAAAGCATAGGATAAAACAACATAAATACAATTTAATAAAGCATAGGATAAAATAACATAAATACAATTTAATAAAGCATAGGTTAAAACAACATAAATACAATTTAATAAAGCATAGGACAAAACAACATAAATACAATTTAATAAAGCATAGGTTAAAACAACATAAATACAAGTTAATAAAGCATAGGATAAAACAACATAAATACAATTTAATAAAGCATAGGACAAAACAACATAAAAACTATTTAATAAAGCATAGTTTAAAACAACATAAATACAATTTAATAAAGCATAGGATAAAACCACAGAATTACAATTTAATAAAGCATAGGATAAAACAACATAAATTCAATTTAATAAAGCATAGGATACAACAACATAAATACAATTTAATAAAGCATAAGATAAAACAACATGAATACAATTTAATAACGCATAGGTTAAAACAACATAAATACAATTTAATAAAGCATAGGATAAAACAACATAAATACAATTTAATAAAGCATAGGATAAAGCAACATAAATACAATTTAATAAAGCATAGGATAAAACAACATAAATACAATTTAATAAAGCATAGGATAAAACAACATAAATAAAATTTAATAAAGCATAGGTTAAAATAACATAAATACAATTTAATAAAGCATAGGACAAAACAACATAAAAACTATTTAATAAAGCATATTTTAAAACAACATAAATACAATTTAATAAAGCATAGGATAAACAACATAAATACAATATAATAAAGCATAGGATAAAACAACATAAATTCAATTTAATAAAGCATAGGATAAAACAACATAAATACAATTTAATAAAGCATAAGATAAAACAACATGAATACAATTTAATAAAGCATAGGTTAAAACAACATAAATACAATTTAATAAAGCATAGGATAAAACAACATAAATACAATTTAATAAAGCATAGGTTAAAACAACATAAATACAATTTAATAAAGCACAGGATAAAACAACATAAATACAATTTAATAAAGCATAAGGCAAAAAAACATAAATACAATTTAATAAAGCATATGTTAAAGCAACATAAATACAATTTAATAAAGCATAGGTTAAAACAACATAAATACAATTTAATAAAGCATAGGATAAAACAACATAAATACAATTTAATAAAGCTTAGGATAAAACAACATAAATACAATTTAATAAAGCATAGGATAAAACAACATAAATACAATTTAATAAAGCATAGGATAAAACAACATAAATACAATTTAATAAAGCATAGAATAAAACAACATAAATACAATTTAATAAAGCATAGGATTAAACACCATAAATACTATTTAATAAAGCATAGGATAAAACCACATCAATACAATTTAATAAAGCACAGTATAAAACAACATAAATAAAATTTAATAAAGCAAAGGATACAACAACATAAATACAATTTAGTAAAGCATAGGTCAAAATAACATAAATGCAATTTAATAAAGCATAGGATAAAACAACATAAATACAATTTAATAAAGCATAGGATAAAACAACATAAATAAAATTTAATAAAGCATAGGATAAAACAACATAAATTCAATTTAATAAAGCATAGGATAAAACAACATAAATACAATTTAATAAAGCATAGGTTAAAACAACATAAATACAATTTAATAAAGCATAGGTTAAAACAACATAAATACAAGTTAATAAAGCATAGGATAAAACAACATAAATAAAATTTAATAAAGCATAGGATAAAACAACATAAATAAAATTTAATAAAGCATAGGTTAAAATAACATAAATACAATTTAATAAAGCATAGGACAAAACAACATAAAAACTATTTAATAAAGCATAGTTTAAAACAACATAAATACAATTTAATAAAGCATAGGATAAAACCACAGAATTACAATTTAATAAAGCATAGGATAAAACAACATAAATACAATTTAATAAAGCATAGGACAAAACAACATAAATACAATTTAATAAAGCATAGGATAAAACAACATAAATACAATTTAATAAAGCATAGGATAAAACAACATAAATACAATTTAATAAAGCATAGGTTAAAACAACATAAATACAATTTAATAAAGCACAGGATAAAACAACATAAATACAATTTAATAAAGCATAAGGCAAAAAAACATAAATACAATTTAATAAAGCATATGTTAAAGCAACATAAATACAATTTAATAAAGCATAGGTTAAAACAACATAAATACAATTTAATAAAGCATAGGATAAAACAACATAAATACAATTTAATAAAGCTTAGGATAAAACAACATAAATACAATTTAATAAAGCATAGGATAAAACAACATAAATACAATTTAATAAAGCATAGGATAAAACAACATAAATACAATTTAATAAAGCATAGAATAAAACAACATAAATACAATTTAATAAAGCATAGGATTAAACACCATAAATACTATTTAATAAAGCATAGGATAAAACCACATCAATACAATTTAATAAAGCACAGTATAAAACAACATAAATAAAATTTAATAAAGCAAAGGATACAACAACATAAATACAATTTAGTAAAGCATAGGTCAAAATAACATAAATGCAATTTAATAAAGCATAGGATAAAACAACATAAATACAATTTAATAAAGCATAGGATAAAACAACATAAATAAAATTTAATAAAGCATAGGATAAAACAACATAAATTCAATTTAATAAAGCATAGGATAAAACAACATAAATACAATTTAATAAAGCATAGGTTAAAACAACATAAATACAATTTAATAAAGCATAGGTTAAAACAACATAAATACAAGTTAATAAAGCATAGGATAAAACAACATAAATAAAATTTAATAAAGCATAGGATAAAACAACATAAATAAAATTTAATAAAGCATAGGTTAAAATAACATAAATACAATTTAATAAAGCATAGGACAAAACAACATAAAAACTATTTAATAAAGCATAGTTTAAAACAACATAAATACAATTTAATAAAGCATAGGATAAAACCACAGAATTACAATTTAATAAAGCATAGGATAAAACAACATAAATACAATTTAATAAAGCATAGGACAAAACAACATAAATACAATTTAATAAAGCATAGGATAAAACAACATAAATACAATTTAATAAAGCATAGGATAAAACAACATAAATACAATTTAATAAAGCATAAGATAAAACAACATGAATACAATTTAATAAAGCATAGGTTAAAACAACATAAATACAATTTAATAAAGCATAGGATAAAACAACATAAATACAATTTAATAAAGCATAGGTTAAAACAACATAAATACAATTTAATAAAGCACAGGATAAAACAACATAAATACAATTTAATAAAGCATAAGACAAAAAAACATAAATACAATTTAATAAAGCATATGTTAAAGCAACATAAATACAATTTAATAAAGCATAAGATAAAACAACATGAATACAATTTAATAAAGCATAGGTTAAAACAACATAAATACAATTTAATAAAGCATAGGATAAAACAACATAAATACAATTTAATAAAGCACAGGTTAAAACAACATAAATACAATTTAATAAAGCACAGGATAAAACAACATAAATACAATTTAATAAAGCATAAGACAAAAAAACATAAATACAATTTAATAAAGCATATGTTAAAGCAACATAAATACAATTTAATAAAGCATAGGTTAAAACAACATAAATACAATTTAATAAAGCATAGGATAAAACAACATAAATACAATTTAATAAAGCTTAGGATAAAACAACATAAATACAATTTAATAAAGCATAGGATAAAACAACATAAATACAATTTAATAAAGCATAGGATAAAACAACATAAATACAATTTAATAAAGCATAGAATAAAACAACATAAATACAATTTAATAAAGCATAGAATTAAACAACATAAATACTATTTAATAAAGCATAGGATAAAACCACATCAATACAATTTAATAAAGCACAGTATAAAACAACATAAATAAAATTTAATAAAGCAAAGGATACAACAACATAAATACAATTTAGTAAAGCATAGGTCAAAATAACATAAATGCAATTTAATAAAGCATAGGATAAAACAACATAAATACAATTTAATAAAGCATAGGATAAAACAACATAAATAAAATTTAATAAAGCATAGGATAAAACAACATAAATTCAATTTAATAAAGCATAGGATAAAACAACATAAATACAATTTAATAAAGCATAGGTTAAAACAACATAAATACAATATAATAAATCATAGGATAAAACAACATAAATTCAATTTAATAAAGCATAGGATAAAACAACATAAATACAATTTAATAAAGCATAAGATAAAACAACATGAATACAATTTAATAAAGCATAGGTTAAAACAACATAAATACAATTTAATAAAGCATAGGATAAAACAACATAAATACAATTTAATAAAGCATAGGTTAAAACAACATAAATACAATTTAATAAAGCACAGGATAAAACAACATAAATACAATTTAATAAAGCATAAGACAAAAAAACATAAATACAATTTAATAAAGCATATGTTAAAGCAACATAAATACAATTTAATAAAGCATAGGTTAAAACAACATAAATACAATTTAATAAAGCATAGGATAAAACAACATAAATACAATTTAATAAAGCTTAGGATAAAACAACATAAATACAATTTAATAAAGCATAGGATAAAACAACATAAATACAATTTAATAAAGCATAGGATAAAACAACATAAATACAATTTAATAGAGCATAGGCTAAAACAACATAAATACAATTTATAAAGCATAGGATAAAACAACATAAATACAATTTAATAAAGCATAGAATAAAACAACATAAATACAATTTAATAAAGCATAGGATTAAACAACATAAATACTATTTAATAAAGCATAGGATAAAACCACATCAATACAATTTAATAAAGCACAGTATAAAACAACATAAATAAAATTTAATAAAGCAAAGGATACAACAACATAAATACAATTTAGTAAAGCATAGGTCAAAATAACATAAATGCAATTTAATAAAGCATAGGATAAAACAACATAAATACAATTTAATAAAGCATAGGATAAAACAACATAAATAAAATTTAATAAAGCATAGGATAAAACAACATAAATTCAATTTAATAAAGCATAGGATAAAACAACATAAATACAATTTAATAAAGCATAGGTTAAAACAACATAAATACAATTTAATAAAGCATAGGTTAAAACAACATAAATACAATTTAATAAAGCATAGGAAAAACAACATAAATACAATTTAATAAAGCATAGGCTAAAACTACATAAATACAATTTAATAAAGCTTAGGATAAAACAAATTAAATACAATATAATAAAGCATAGGATAAAACAACATAAATTCAATTTAATAAAGCATAGGATAAAACAACATAAATACAATTTAATAAAGCATAGGATAAAATAACATAAATACAATTTAATAAAGCATAGGTTAAAACAACATAAATACAATTTAATAAAGCATAGGACAAAACAACATAAATACAATTTAATAAAGCATAGGTTAAAACAACATAAATACAAGTTAATAAAGCATAGGATAAAACAACATAAATACAATTTAATAAAGCATAGGACAAAACAACATAAAAACTATTTAATAAAGCATAGTTTAAAACAACATAAATACAATTTAATAAAGCATAGGATAAAACCACAGAATTACAATTTAATAAAGCATAGGATAAAACAACATAAATACAATTTAATAAAGCATAGGACAAAACAACATAAATACAATTTAATAAAGCATAGGATAAAACAACATAAATACAATTTAATGAAACATAGGATAAACATCATAAATACAATTTAATAAAGCATAGGATAAACAACATAAATACAATTTAATAAAGCATAGGCTAAAACTACATAAATACAATTTAATAAAGCTTAGGATAAAACAAAGTAAATACAATATAATAAAGCATAGGATAAAACAACATAAATTCAATTTAATAAAGCATAGGATAAAACAACATAAATACAATTTAATAAAGCATAAGATAAAACAACATGAATACAATTTAATAAAGCATAGGTTAAAACAACATAAATACAATTTAATAAAGCATAGGATAAAACAACATAAGTACAATTTAATAAAGCATAGGTTAAAACAACATAAATACAATTTAATAAAGCACAGGATAAAACAACATAAATACAATTTAATAAAGCATAAGACAAAAAAACATAAATACAATTTAATAAAGCATATGTTAAAGCAACATAAATACAATTTAATAAAGCATAGGACAAAACAACATAAATACAATTTAATAAAGCATAGGTTAAAACAACATAAATACAAGTTAATAAAGCATAGGATAAAACAACATAAATAAAATTTAATAAAGCATAGGATAAAACAACATAAATAAAATTTAATAAAGCATAGGTTAAAATAACATAAATACAATTTAATAAAGCATAGGACAAAACAACATAAAAACTATTTAATAAAGCATAGTTTAAAACAACATAAATACAATTTAATAAAGCATAGGATAAAACCACAGAATTACAATTTAATAAAGCATAGGATAAAACAACATAAATACAATTTAATAAAACATAGGACAAAACAACATAAATACAATTTAATAAAGCATAGGATAAAACAACATAAATACAATTTAATGAAACATAGGATAAACAACATAAATACAATTTAATAAAGCATAGGATAAACAACATAAATACAATTTAATAAAGCATAGGCTAAAACTACATAAATACAATTTAATAAAGCTTAGGATAAAACAAAGTAAATACAATATAATAAAGCATAGGATAAAACAACATAAATTCAATTTAATAAAGCATAGGATACAACAACATAAATACAATTTAATAAAGCATAAGATAAAACAACATGAATACAATTTAATAACGCATAGGTTAAAACAACATAAATACTATTTAATAAAGCATAGGATAAAACCACATCAATACAATTTAATAAAGCACAGTATAAAACAACATAAATAAAATTTAATAAAGCAAAGGATACAACAACATAAATACAATTTAGTAAAGCATAGGTCAAAATAACATAAATGCAATTTAATAAAGCATAGGATAAAACAACATAAATACAATTTAATAAAGCATAGGATAAAACAACATAAATAAAATTTAATAAAGCATAGGATAAAACAACATAAATTCAATCTAATAAAGCATAGGATAAAACAACATAAATACAATTTAATAAAGCATAGGTTAAAACAACATAAATACAATATAATAAAGCATAGGATAAAACAACATAAATTCAATTTAATAAAGCATAGGATAAAACAACATAAATACAATTTAATAAAGCATAAGATAAAACAACATGAATACAATTTAATAAAGCATAGGTTAAAACAACATAAATACAATTTAATAAAGCATAGGATAAAACAACATAAATACAATTTAATAAAGCATAGGTTAAAACAACATAAATACAATTTAATAAAGCACAGGATAAAACAACATAAATACAATTTAATAAAGCATAAGACAAAAAAACATAAATACAATTTAATAAAGCATATGTTAAAGCAACATAAATACAATTTAATAAAGCATAGGTTAAAACAACATAAATACAATTTAATAAAGCATAGGCTAAAACAACATAAATACAATTTATAAAGCATAGGATAAAACAACATAAATACAATTTAATAAAGCATAGAATAAAACAACATAAATACAATTTAATAAAGCATAGGATTAAACAACATAAATACTATTTAATAAAGCATAGGATAAAACCACATCAATACAATTTAATAAAGCACAGTATAAAACAACATAAATAAAATTTAATAAAGCAAAGGATACAACAACATAAATACAATTTAGTAAAGCATAGGTCAAAATAACATAAATGCAATTTAATAAAGCATAGGATAAAACAACATAAATACAATTTAATAAAGCATAGGATAAAACAACATAAATAAAATTTAATAAAGCATAGGATAAAACAACATAAATACAATTTAATAAAGCATAGGCTAAAACTACATAAATACAATTTAATAAAGCTTAGGATAAAACAAATTAAATACAATATAATAAAGCATAGGATAAAACAACATAAATTCAATTTAATAAAGCATAGGATAAAACAACATAAATACAATTTAATAAAGCATAGGATAAAATAACATAAATACAATTTAATAAAGCATAGGTTAAAACAACATAAATACAATTTAATAAAGCATAGGACAAAACAACATAAATACAATTTAATAAAGCATAGGTTAAAACAACATAAATACAAGTTAATAAAGCATAGGATAAAACAACATAAATACAATTTAATAAAGCATAGGACAAAACAACATAAAAACTATTTAATAAAGCATAGTTTAAAACAACATAAATACAATTTAATAAAGCATAGGATAAAACCACAGAATTACAATTTAATAAAGCATAGGATAAAACAACATAAATACAATTTAATAAAGCATAGGACAAAACAACATAAATACAATTTAATAAAGCATAGGATAAAACAACATAAATACAATTTAATGAAACATAGGATAAACATCATAAATACAATTTAATAAAGCATAGGATAAACAACATAAATACAATTTAATAAAGCATAGGCTAAAACTACATAAATACAATTTAATAAAGCTTAGGATAAAACAAAGTAAATACAATATAATAAAGCATAGGATAAAACAACATAAATTCAATTTAATAAAGCATAGGATAAAACAACATAAATACAATTTAATAAAGCATAAGATAAAACAACATGAATACAATTTAATAAAGCATAGGTTAAAACAACATAAATACAATTTAATAAAGCATAGGATAAAACAACATAAGTACAATTTAATAAAGCATAGGTTAAAACAACATAAATACAATTTAATAAAGCACAGGATAAAACAACATAAATACAATTTAATAAAGCATAAGACAAAAAAACATAAATACAATTTAATAAAGCATATGTTAAAGCAACATAAATACAATTTAATAAAGCATAGGACAAAACAACATAAATACAATTTAATAAAGCATAGGTTAAAACAACATAAATACAAGTTAATAAAGCATAGGATAAAACAACATAAATAAAATTTAATAAAGCATAGGATAAAACAACATAAATAAAATTTAATAAAGCATAGGTTAAAATAACATAAATACAATTTAATAAAGCATAGGACAAAACAACATAAAAACTATTTAATAAAGCATAGTTTAAAACAACATAAATACAATTTAATAAAGCATAGGATAAAACCACAGAATTACAATTTAATAAAGCATAGGATAAAACAACATAAATACAATTTAATAAAACATAGGACAAAACAACATAAATACAATTTAATAAAGCATAGGATAAAACAACATAAATACAATTTAATGAAACATAGGATAAACAACATAAATACAATTTAATAAAGCATAGGATAAACAACATAAATACAATTTAATAAAGCATAGGCTAAAACTACATAAATACAATTTAATAAAGCTTAGGATAAAACAAAGTAAATACAATATAATAAAGCATAGGATAAAACAACATAAATTCAATTTAATAAAGCATAGGATACAACAACATAAATACAATTTAATAAAGCATAAGATAAAACAACATGAATACAATTTAATAACGCATAGGTTAAAACAACATAAATACAATTTAATAAAGCATAGGATAAAACAACATAAATACAATTTAATAAAGCATAGGATAAAGCAACATAAATACAATTTAATAAAGCATAGGATAAAACAACATAAATACAATTTAATAAAGCATAGGATAAAACAACATAAATAAAATTTAATAAAGCATAGGTTAAAATAACATAAATACAATTTAATAAAGCATAGGACAAAACAACATAAAAACTATTTAATAAAGCATAGTTTAAAACAACATAAATACAATTTAATAAAGCATAGGATAAACAACATAAATACAATATAATAAAGCATAGGATAAAACAACATAAATTCAATTTAATAAAGCATAGGATAAAACAACATAAATACAATTTAATAAAGCATAAGATAAAACAACATGAATACAATTTAATAAAGCATAGGTTAAAACAACATAAATACAATTTAATAAAGCATAGGATAAAACAACATAAATACAATTTAATAAAGCATAGGTTAAAACAACATAAATACAATTTAATAAAGCACAGGATAAAACAACATAAATACAATTTAATAAAGCATAAGACAAAAAAACATAAATACAATTTAATAAAGCATATGTTAAAGCAACATAAATACAATTTAATAAAGCATAGGTTAAAACAACATAAATACAATTTAATAAAGCTTAGGATAAAACAACATAAATACAATTTAATAAAGCTTAGGATAAAACAACATAAATACAATTTAATAAAGCATAGGATAAAACAACATAAATACAATTTAATAAAGCATAGGATAAAACAACATAAATACAATTTAATAAAGCATAGAATAAAACAACATAAATACAATTTAATAAAGCATAGGATTAAACAACATAAATACTATTTAATAAAGCATAGGATAAAACCACATCAATACAATTTAATAAAGCACAGTATAAAACAACATAAATAAAATTTAATAAAGCAAAGGATACAACAACATAAATACAATTTAGAAAAGCATAGGTCAAAATAACATAAATGCAATTTAATAAAGAATAGGATAAAACAACATAAATACAATTTAATAAAGCATAGGATAAAACAACATAAATAAAATTTAATAAAGCATAGGATAAAACAACATAAATTCAATTTAATAAAGCATAGGATAAAACAACATAAATACAATTTAATAAAGCATAGGTTAAAACAACATAAATACAATTTAATAAAGCATAGGTTAAAACAACATAAATACAATTTAATAAAGCATAGGAAAAACAACATAAATACAATTTAATAAAGCATAGGCTAAAACTACATAAATACAATTTAATAAAGCTTAGGATAAAACAAATTAAATACAATATAATAAAGCATAGGATAAAACAACATAAATTCAATTTAATAAAGCATAGGATAAAACAACATAAATACAATTTAATAAAGCATAGGATAAAACAACATAAATACAATTTAATAAAGCATAGGTTAAAACAACATAAATACAATTTAATAAAGCACAGGATAAAACAACATAAATACAATTTAATAAAGCATAAGAAAAAAAAACATAAATACAATTTAATAAAGCATATGTTAAAGCAACATAAATACAATTTAATAAAGCATAGGTTAAAACAACATAAATACAATTTAATAAAGCATAGGATAAAACAACATAAATACAATTTAATAAAGCTTAGGATAAAACAACATAAATACAATTTAATAAAGCATAGGATAAAACAACATAAATACAATTTAATAAAGCATAGGATAAAACAACATAAATACAATTTAATAAAGCATAGAATAAAACAACATAAATACAATTTAATAAAGCATAGGATTAAACAACATAAATACTATTTAATAAAGCATAGGATAAAACCACATCAATACAATTTAATAAAGCACAGTATAAAACAACATAAATAAAATTTAATAAAGCAAAGGATACAACAACATAAATACAATTTAGTAAAGCATAGGTCAAAATAACATAAATGCAATTTAATAAAGCATAGGATAAAACAACATAAATACAATTTAATAAAGCATAGGATAAAACAACATAAATAAAATTTAATAAAGCATAGGATAAAACAACATAAATTCAATTTAATAAAGCATAGGATAAAACAACATAAATACAATTTAATAAAGCATAGGTTAAAACAACATAAATACAATTTAATAAAGCATAGGTTAAAACAACATAAATACAATTTAATAAAGCATAGGAAAAACAACATAAATGCAATTTAATAAAGCATAGGCTAAAACTACATAAATACAATTTAATAAAGCTTAGGATAAAACAAATTAAATACAATATAATAAAGCATAGGATAAAACAACATAAATTCAATTTAATAAAGCATAGGATAAAACAACATAAATACAATTTAATAAAGCATAGGATAAAATAACATAAATACAATTTAATAAAGCATAGGTTAAAACAACATAAATACAATTTAATAAAGCATAGGACAAAACAACATAAATACAATTTAATAAAGCATAGGTTAAAACAACATAAATACAAGTTAATAAAGCATAGGATAAAACAACATAAATAAAATTTAATAAAGCATAGGATAAAACAACATAAATAAAATTTAATAAAGCATAGGTTAAAATAACATAAATACAATTTAATAAAGCATAGGACAAAACAACATAAAAACTATTTAATAAAGCATAGTTTAAAACAACATAAATACAATTTAATAAAGCATAGGATAAAACAACATAAATACAATTTAATAAAGCATAGGTTAAAACAACATAAATAAAATTTAATAAAGCATAGGATAAAACAACATAAATAAAATTTAATAAAGCATAGGTTAAAATAACATAAATACAATTTAATAAAGCATAGGACAAAACAACATAAAAACTATTTAATAAAGCATAGGTTAAAACAACATAAATACAATTTAATAAAGCATAGGATAAAACAACATAAATACAATTTAATAAAGCATAGGTTAAAACAACATAAATACAATTTAATAAAGCACAGGATAAAACAACATAAATACAATTTAATAAAGCATAAGACAAAAAAACATAAATACAATTTAATAAAGCATATGTTAAAGCAACATAAATACAATTTAATAAAGCATAGGTTAAAACAACATAAATACAATTTAATAAAGCATAGGATAAAACAACATAAATACAATTTAATAAAGCTTAGGATAAAACAACATAAATACAATTTAATAAAGCATAGGATAAAACAACATAAATACAATTTAATAAAGCATAGGATAAAACAACATAAATACAATTTAATAAAGCATAGAATAAAACAACATAAATACAATTTAATAAAGCATAGGATTAAACAACATAAATACTATTTAATAAAGCATAGGATAAAACCACATCAATACAATTTAATAAAGCACAGTATAAAACAACATAAATAAAATTTAATAAAGCAAAGGATACAACAACATAAATACAATTTAGTAAAGCATAGGTCAAAATAACATAAATGCAATTTAATAAAGCATAGGATAAAACAACATAAATACAATTTAATAAAGCATAGGATAAAACAACATAAATAAAATTTAATAAAGCATAGGATAAAACAACATAAATTCAATTTAATAAAGCATAGGATAAAACAACATAATTACAATTTAATAAAGCATAGGTTAAAACAACATAAATACAATTTAATAAAGCATAGGTTAAAACAACATAAATACAATTTAATAAAGCATAGGAAAAACAACATAAATACAATTTAATAAAGCATAGGCTAAAACTACATAAATACAATTTAATAAAGCTTAGGATAAAACAAATTAAATACAATATAATAAAGCATAGGATAAAACAACATAAATTCAATTTAATAAAGCATAGGATAAAACAACATAAATACAATTTAATAAAGCATAGGATAAAATAACATAAATACAATTTAATAAAGCATAGGTTAAAACAACATAAATACAATTTAATAAAGCATAGGACAAAACAACATAAATACAATTTAATAAAGCATAGGTTAAAACAACATAAATACAAGTTAATAAAGCATAGGATAAAACAACATAAATAAAATTTAATAAAGCATAGGATAAAACAACATAAATAAAATTTAATAAAGCATAGGTTAAAATAACATAAATACAATTTAATAAAGCATAGGACAAAACAACATAAAAACTATTTAATAAAGCATAGTTTAAAACAACATAAATACAATTTAATAAAGCATAGGATAAAACCACAGAATTACAATTTAATAAAGCATAGGATAAAACAACATAAATACAATTTAATAAAGCATAGGACAAAACAACATAAATACAATTTAATAAAGCATAGGATAAAACAACATAAATACTATTTAATAAAGCATAGGATAAAACCACATCAATGCAATTTAATAAAGCACAGGATAAAACAACATAAATAAAATGTAATAAAGCATAGGATACAACAACATAAATACAATTTAGTAAAGCATAGGTCAAAATAACATAAATGCAATTTAATAAATCATAGGATAAAACAACATAAATACAATTTAATAAAGCATAGGATAAAACAACATAAATAAAATTTAATAAAGCATAGGATAAAACAACATAAATTCAATTTAATAAAGCATAGGATAAAACAACATAAATACAATTTAATAAAGCATAGGTTAAAACAACATAAATACAATTTAATAAAGCATAGGTTAAAACAACATAAATACAATTTAATAAAGCATAGGTTAAAACAACATAAATACAATTTAATAAAGCATAGGACAAAACAACATAAATACAATTTAATAAAGCATAGGTTAAAACAACATAAATACAAGTTAATAAAGCATAGGATAAAACAACATAAATAAAATTTAATAAAGCATAGGATAAAACAACATAAATAAAATTTAATAAAGCATAGGTTAAAATAACATAAATACAATTTAATAAAGCATAGGACAAAACAACATAAAAACTATTTAATAAAGCATAGTTTAAAACAACATAAATACAATTTAATAAAGCATAGGATAAAACCACAGAATTACAATTTAATAAAGCATAGGCTAAAACAACATAAATACAATTTATAAAGCATAGGATAAAACAACATAAATACAATTTAATAAAGCATAGAATAAAACAACATAAATACAATTTAATAAAGCATAGGATTAAACAACATAAATACTATTTAATAAAGCATAGGATAAAACCACATCAATGCAATTTAATAAAGCACAGGATAAAACAACATAAATAAAATGTAATAAAGCATAGGATACAACAACATAAATACAATTTAGTAAAGCATAGGTCAAAATAACATAAATGCAATTTAATAAAGCATAGGATAAAACAACATAAATACAATTTAATAAAGCATAGGATAAAACAACATAAATAAAATTTAATAAAGCATAGGATAAAACAACATAAATTCAATTTAATAAAGCATAGGATAAAACAACATAAATACAATTTAATAAAGCATAGGTTAAAACAAAATAAATACAATTTAATAAAGCATAGGTTAAAACAACATAAATACAATTTAATAAAGCATAGGTTAAAACAACATAAATACAATTTAATAAAGCATAGGACAAAACAACATAAATACAATTTAATAAAGCATAGGTTAAAACAACATAAATACAAGTTAATAAAGCATAGGATAAAACAACATAAATAAAATTTAATAAAGCATAGGATAAAACAACATAAATAAAATTTAATAAAGCATAGGTTAAAATAACATAAATACAATTTAATAAAGCATAGGACAAAACAACATAAAAACTATTTAATAAAGCATAGTTTAAAACAACATAAATACAATTTAATAAAGCATAGGATAAAACCACAGAATTACAATTTAATAAAGCATAGGATAAAACAACATAAATACAATTTAATAAAGCATAGGACAAAACAACATAAATACAATTTAATAAAGCATAGGATAAAACAACATAAATACAATTTAATGAAACATAGGATAAACAACATAAATACAATTTAATAAAGCATAGGATAAACAACATAAATACAATTTAATAAAGCATAGGCTAAAACTACATAAATACAATTTAATAAAGCTTTGGATAAAACAAAGTAAATACAATATAATAAAGCATAGGATAAAACAACATAAATTCAATTTAATAAAGCATAGGATACAACAACATAAATACAATTTAATAAAGAATAAGATAAAACAACATGAATACAATTTAATAACGCATAGGTTAAAACAACATAAATACAATTTAATAAAGCATAGGATAAAACAACATAAATACAATTTAATAAATCATAGGATAAAGCAACATAAATACAATTTAATAAAGCATAGGATAAAACAACATAAATACAATTTAATAAAGCATAGGACAAAACAACATAAAAACTATTTAATAAAGCATAGTTTAAAACAACATAAATACAATTTAATAAAGCATAGGATAAACAACATAAATACAATATAATAAAGCATAGGATAAAACAACATAAATTCAATTTAATAAAGCATAGGATAAAACAACATAAATACAATTTAATAAAGCATAAGATAAAACAACATGAATACAATTTAATAAAGCATAGGTTAAAACTACATAAATACAATTTAATAAAGCTTAGGATAAAACAAATTAAATACAATATAATAAAGCATAGGATAAAACAACATAAATTCAATTTAATAAAGCATAGGATAAAACAACATAAATACAATTTAATAAAGCATAGGATAAAATAACATAAATACAATTTAATAAAGCATAGGTTAAAACAACATAAATACAATTTAATAAAGCATAGGACAAAACAACATAAATACAATTTAATAAAGCATAGGTTAAAACAACATAAATACAAGTTAATAAAGCATAGGATAAAACAACATAAATAAAATTTAATAAAGCATAGGATAAAACAACATAAATAAAATTTAATAAAGCATAGGTTAAAATAACATAAATACAATTTAATAAAGCATAGGACAAAACAACATAAAAACTATTTAATAAAGCATAGTTTAAAACAACATAAATACAATTTAATAAAGCATAGGATAAAACAACATAAATACAATTTAATAAAGCATAGGTTAAAACAACATAAATAAAATTTAATAAAGCATAGGATAAAACAACATAAATAAAATTTAATAAAGCATAGGTTAAAATAACATAAATACAATTTAATAAAGCATAGGACAAAACAACATAAAAACTATTTAATAAAGCATAGGTTAAAACAACATAAATACAATTTAATAAAGCATAGGATAAAACAACATAAATACAATTTAATAAAGCATAGGTTAAAACAACATAAATACAATTTAATAAAGCACAGGATAAAACAACATAAATACAATTTAATAAAGCATAAGACAAAAAAACATAAATACAATTTAATAAAGCATATGTTAAAGCAACATAAATACAATTTAATAAAGCATAGGTTAAAACAACATAAATACAATTTAATAAAGCATAGGATAAAACAACATAAATACAATTTAATAAAGCTTAGGATAAAACAACATAAATACAATTTAATAAAGCATAGGATAAAACAACATAAATACAATTTAATAAAGCATAGGATAAAACAACATAAATACAATTTAATAAAGCATAGAATAAAACAACATAAATACAATTTAATAAAGCATAGGATTAAACAACATAAATACTATTTAATAAAGCATAGGATAAAACCACATCAATACAATTTAATAAAGCACAGTATAAAACAACATAAATAAAATTTAATAAAGCAAAGGATACAACAACATAAATACAATTTAGTAAAGCATAGGTCAAAATAACATAAATGCAATTTAATAAAGCATAGGATAAAACAACATAAATACAATTTAATAAAGCATAGGATAAAACAACATAAATAAAATTTAATAAAGCATAGGATAAAACAACATAAATTCAATTTAATAAAGCATAGGATAAAACAACATAAATACAATTTAATAAAGCATAGGTTAAAACAACATAAATACAATTTAATAAAGCATAGGTTAAAACAACATAAATACAATTTAATAAAGCATAGGATAAAACAACATAAATAAAATTTAATAAAGCATAAGATAAAACAACATGAATACAATTTAATAAAGCATAGGTTAAAACAACATAAATACAATTTAATAAAGCATAGGATAAAACAACATAAATACAATTTAATAAAGCATAGGAAAAACAACATAAATACAATTTAATAAAGCATAGGCTAAAACAACATAAATACAATTTAATAAAGCATAGGATAAAACAACATAAATACAATTTAATAAAGCATAGGATAAAACAACATAAATACAATTTAATAAAGCATAGAATAAAACAACATAAATACAATTTAATAAAGCATAGGATTAAACAACATAAATACTATTTAATAAAGCATAGGATAAAACCACATCAATACAATTTAATAAAGCACAGTATAAAACAACATAAATAAAATTTAATAAAGCAAAGGATACAACAACATAAATACAATTTAGTAAAGCATACGTCAAAATAACATAAATGCAATTTAATAAAGCATAGGATAAAACAACATAAATACAATTTAATAAAGCATAGGATAAAACAACATAAATAAAATTTAATAAAGCATAGGATAAAACAACATAAATTCAATTTAATAAAGCATAGGATAAAACAACATAAATACAATTTAATAAAGCATAGGTTAAAACAACATAAATACAATTTAATAAAGCATAGGTTAAAACAACATAAATACAATTTAATAAAGCATAGGAAAAACAACATAAATACAATTTAATAAAGCATAGGCTAAAACTACATAAATACAATTTAATAAAGCTTAGGATAAAACAAATTAAATACAATATAATAAAGCATAGGATAAAACAACATAAATTCAATTTAATAAAGCATAGTTTAAAACAACATAAATACAATTTAATAAAGCATAGGACAAAACAACATAAATACAATTTAATAAAGCATAGGTTAAAACAACATAAATACAAGTTAATAAAGCATAGGATAAAACAACATAAATAAAATTTAATAAAGCATAGGATAAAACAACATAAATAAAATTTAATAAAGCATAGGTTAAAATAACATAAATACAATTTAATAAAGCATAGGACAAAACAACATAACAACTATTTAATAAAGCATAGTTTAAAACAACATAAATACAATTTAATAAAGCATAGGATAAAACCACAGAATTACAATTTAATAAAGCATAGGATAAAACAACATAAATACAATTTAATAAAGCATAGGACAAAACAACATAAATACAATTTAATAAAGCATAGGATAAAACAACATAAATACAATTTAATAAAGCATAGGATAAAACAACATAAATACAATTTAATAAAGCATAAGATAAAACAACATGAATACAATTTAATAAAGCATAGGTTAAAACAACATAAATACAATTTAATAAAGCATAGGATAAAACAACATAAATACAATTTAATAAAGCATAGGATAAAACCACAGAATTACAATTTAATAAAGCATAGGATAAAACAACATAAATACAATTTAATAAAGCATAGGACAAAACAACATAAATACAATTTAATAAAGCATAGGATAAAACAACATAAATACAATTTAATAAAGCATAGGATAAAACAACATAAATACAATTTAATAAAGCATAAGATAAAACAACATGAATACAATTTAATAAAGCATAGGTTAAAACAACATAAATACAATTTAATAAAGCATAGGATAAAACAACATAAATACAATTTAATAAAGCATAGGTTAAAACAACATAAATACAATTTAATAAAGCACAGGATAAAACAACATAAATACAATTTAATAAAGCATAAGACAAAAAAACATAAATACAATTTAATAAAGCATATGTTAAAGCAACATAAATACAATTTAATAAAGCATAGGTTAAAACAACATAAATACAATTTAATAAAGCATAGGATAAAACAACATAAATACAATTTAATAAAGCTTAGGATAAAACAACATAAATACAATTTAATAAAGCATAGGATAAAACAACATAAATACAATTTAATAAAGCATAGGATAAAACAACATAAATACAATTTAATAAAGCATAGAATAAAACAACATAAATACAATTTAATAAAGCATAGGATTAAACAACATAAATACTATTTAATAAAGCATAGGATAAAACCACATCAATACAATTTAATAAAGCACAGTATAAAACAACATAAATAAAATTTAATAAAGCAAAGGATACAACAACATAAATACAATTTAGTAAAGCATAGGTCAAAATAACATAAATGCAATTTAATAAAGCATAGGATAAAACAACATAAATACAATTTAATAAAGCATAGGATAAAACAACATAAATAAAATTTAATAAAGCATAGAATAAAACAACATAAATTCAATTTAATAAAGCATAGGATAAAACAACATAAATACAATTTAATAAAGCATAGGTTAAAACAACATAAATACAATTTAATAAAGCATAGGTTAAAACAACATAAATACAATTTAATAAAGCATAGGAAAAACAACATAAATACAATTTAATAAAGCATAGGCTAAAACTACATAAATACAATTTAATAAAGCTTAGGATAAAACAAATTAAATACAATATAATAAAGCATAGGATAAAACAACATAAATTCAATTTAATAAAGCATAGGATAAAACAACATAAATACAATTTAATAAAGCATAGGATAAAATAACATAAATACAATTTAATAAAGCATAGGTTAAAACAACATAAATACAATTTAATAAAGCATAGGACAAAACAACATAAATACAATTTAATAAAGCATAGGTTAAAACAACATAAATACAAGTTAATAAAGCATAGGATAAAACAACATAAATAAAATTTAATAAAGCATAGGATAAAACAACATAAATAAAATTTAATAAAGCATAGGTTAAAATAACATAAATACAATTTAATAAAGCATAGGACAAAACAACATAAAAACTATTTAATAAAGCATAGTTTAAAACAACATAAATACAATTTAATAAAGCATAGGATAAAACCACAGAATTACAATTTAATAAAGCATAGGATAAAACAACATAAATACAATTTAATAAAGCATAGGACAAAACAACATAAATACAATTTAATAAAGCATAGGATAAAACAACATAAATACTATTTAATAAAGCATAGGATAAAACCACATCAATGCAATTTAATAAAGCACAGGATAAAACAACATAAATAAAATGTAATAAAGCATAGGATACAACAACATAAATACAATTTAGTAAAGCATAGGTCAAAATAACATAAATGCAATTTAATAAATCATAGGATAAAACAACATAAATACAATTTAATAAAGCATAGGATAAAACAACATAAATAAAATTTAATAAAGCATAGGATAAAACAACATAAATTCAATTTAATAAAGCATAGGATAAAACAACATAAATACAATTTAATAAAGCATAGGTTAAAACAACATAAATACAATTTAATAAAGCATAGGTTAAAACAACATAAATACAATTTAATAAAGCATAGGTTAAAACAACATAAATACAATTTAATAAAGCATAGGACAAAACAACATAAATACAATTTAATAAAGCATAGGTTAAAACAACATAAATACAAGTTAATAAAGCATAGGATAAAACAACATAAATAAAATTTAATAAAGCATAGGATAAAACAACATAAATAAAATTTAATAAAGCATAGGTTAAAATAACATAAATACAATTTAATAAAGCATAGGACAAAACAACATAAAAACTATTTAATAAAGCATAGTTTAAAACAACATAAATACAATTTAATAAAGCATAGGATAAAACCACAGAATTACAATTTAATAAAGCATAGGCTAAAACAACATAAATACAATTTATAAAGCATAGGATAAAACAACATAAATACAATTTAATAAAGCATAGAATAAAACAACATAAATACAATTTAATAAAGCATAGGATTAAACAACATAAATACTATTTAATAAAGCATAGGATAAAACCACATCAATGCAATTTAATAAAGCACAGGATAAAACAACATAAATAAAATGTAATAAAGCATAGGATACAACAACATAAATACAATTTAGTAAAGCATAGGTCAAAATAACATAAATGCAATTTAATAAAGCATAGGATAAAACAACATAAATACAATTTAATAAAGCATAGGATAAAACAACATAAATAAAATTTAATAAAGCATAGGATAAAACAACATAAATTCAATTTAATAAAGCATAGGATAAAACAACATAAATACAATTTAATAAAGCATAGGTTAAAACAAAATAAATACAATTTAATAAAGCATAGGTTAAAACAACATAAATACAATTTAATAAAGCATAGGTTAAAACAACATAAATACAATTTAATAAAGCATAGGACAAAACAACATAAATACAATTTAATAAAGCATAGGTTAAAACAACATAAATACAAGTTAATAAAGCATAGGATAAAACAACATAAATAAAATTTAATAAAGCATAGGATAAAACAACATAAATAAAATTTAATAAAGCATAGGTTAAAATAACATAAATACAATTTAATAAAGCATAGGACAAAACAACATAAAAACTATTTAATAAAGCATAGTTTAAAACAACATAAATACAATTTAATAAAGCATAGGATAAAACCACAGAATTACAATTTAATAAAGCATAGGATAAAACAACATAAATACAATTTAATAAAGCATAGGACAAAACAACATAAATACAATTTAATAAAGCATAGGATAAAACAACATAAATACAATTTAATGAAACATAGGATAAACAACATAAATACAATTTAATAAAGCATAGGATAAACAACATAAATACAATTTAATAAAGCATAGGCTAAAACTACATAAATACAATTTAATAAAGCTTTGGATAAAACAAAGTAAATACAATATAATAAAGCATAGGATAAAACAACATAAATTCAATTTAATAAAGCATAGGATACAACAACATAAATACAATTTAATAAAGAATAAGATAAAACAACATGAATACAATTTAATAACGCATAGGTTAAAACAACATAAATACAATTTAATAAAGCATAGGATAAAACAACATAAATACAATTTAATAAATCATAGGATAAAGCAACATAAATACAATTTAATAAAGCATAGGATAAAACAACATAAATACAATTTAATAAAGCATAGGACAAAACAACATAAAAACTATTTAATAAAGCATAGTTTAAAACAACATAAATACAATTTAATAAAGCATAGGATAAACAACATAAATACAATATAATAAAGCATAGGATAAAACAACATAAATTCAATTTAATAAAGCATAGGATAAAACAACATAAATACAATTTAATAAAGCATAAGATAAAACAACATGAATACAATTTAATAAAGCATAGGTTAAAACTACATAAATACAATTTAATAAAGCTTAGGATAAAACAAATTAAATACAATATAATAAAGCATAGGATAAAACAACATAAATTCAATTTAATAAAGCATAGGATAAAACAACATAAATACAATTTAATAAAGCATAGGATAAAATAACATAAATACAATTTAATAAAGCATAGGTTAAAACAACATAAATACAATTTAATAAAGCATAGGACAAAACAACATAAATACAATTTAATAAAGCATAGGTTAAAACAACATAAATACAAGTTAATAAAGCATAGGATAAAACAACATAAATAAAATTTAATAAAGCATAGGATAAAACAACATAAATAAAATTTAATAAAGCATAGGTTAAAATAACATAAATACAATTTAATAAAGCATAGGACAAAACAACATAAAAACTATTTAATAAAGCATAGTTTAAAACAACATAAATACAATTTAATAAAGCATAGGATAAAACAACATAAATACAATTTAATAAAGCATAGGTTAAAACAACATAAATAAAATTTAATAAAGCATAGGATAAAACAACATAAATAAAATTTAATAAAGCATAGGTTAAAATAACATAAATACAATTTAATAAAGCATAGGACAAAACAACATAAAAACTATTTAATAAAGCATAGGTTAAAACAACATAAATACAATTTAATAAAGCATAGGATAAAACAACATAAATACAATTTAATAAAGCATAGGTTAAAACAACATAAATACAATTTAATAAAGCACAGGATAAAACAACATAAATACAATTTAATAAAGCATAAGACAAAAAAACATAAATACAATTTAATAAAGCATATGTTAAAGCAACATAAATACAATTTAATAAAGCATAGGTTAAAACAACATAAATACAATTTAATAAAGCATAGGATAAAACAACATAAATACAATTTAATAAAGCTTAGGATAAAACAACATAAATACAATTTAATAAAGCATAGGATAAAACAACATAAATACAATTTAATAAAGCATAGGATAAAACAACATAAATACAATTTAATAAAGCATAGAATAAAACAACATAAATACAATTTAATAAAGCATAGGATTAAACAACATAAATACTATTTAATAAAGCATAGGATAAAACCACATCAATACAATTTAATAAAGCACAGTATAAAACAACATAAATAAAATTTAATAAAGCAAAGGATACAACAACATAAATACAATTTAGTAAAGCATAGGTCAAAATAACATAAATGCAATTTAATAAAGCATAGGATAAAACAACATAAATACAATTTAATAAAGCATAGGATAAAACAACATAAATAAAATTTAATAAAGCATAGGATAAAACAACATAAATTCAATTTAATAAAGCATAGGATAAAACAACATAAATACAATTTAATAAAGCATAGGTTAAAACAACATAAATACAATTTAATAAAGCATAGGTTAAAACAACATAAATACAATTTAATAAAGCATAGGATAAAACAACATAAATAAAATTTAATAAAGCATAAGATAAAACAACATGAATACAATTTAATAAAGCATAGGTTAAAACAACATAAATACAATTTAATAAAGCATAGGATAAAACAACATAAATACAATTTAATAAAGCATAGGAAAAACAACATAAATACAATTTAATAAAGCATAGGCTAAAACAACATAAATACAATTTAATAAAGCATAGGATAAAACAACATAAATACAATTTAATAAAGCATAGGATAAAACAACATAAATACAATTTAATAAAGCATAGAATAAAACAACATAAATACAATTTAATAAAGCATAGGATTAAACAACATAAATACTATTTAATAAAGCATAGGATAAAACCACATCAATACAATTTAATAAAGCACAGTATAAAACAACATAAATAAAATTTAATAAAGCAAAGGATACAACAACATAAATACAATTTAGTAAAGCATACGTCAAAATAACATAAATGCAATTTAATAAAGCATAGGATAAAACAACATAAATACAATTTAATAAAGCATAGGATAAAACAACATAAATAAAATTTAATAAAGCATAGGATAAAACAACATAAATTCAATTTAATAAAGCATAGGATAAAACAACATAAATACAATTTAATAAAGCATAGGTTAAAACAACATAAATACAATTTAATAAAGCATAGGTTAAAACAACATAAATACAATTTAATAAAGCATAGGAAAAACAACATAAATACAATTTAATAAAGCATAGGCTAAAACTACATAAATACAATTTAATAAAGCTTAGGATAAAACAAATTAAATACAATATAATAAAGCATAGGATAAAACAACATAAATTCAATTTAATAAAGCATAGGTTAAAACAACATAAATACAATTTAATAAAGCATAGGACAAAACAACATAAATACAATTTAATAAAGCATAGGTTAAAACAACATAAATACAAGTTAATAAAGCATAGGATAAAACAACATAAATAAAATTTAATAAAGCATAGGATAAAACAACATAAATAAAATTTAATAAAGCATAGGTTAAAATAACATAAATACAATTTAATAAAGCATAGGACAAAACAACATAACAACTATTTAATAAAGCATAGTTTAAAACAACATAAATACAATTTAATAAAGCATAGGATAAAACCACAGAATTACAATTTAATAAAGCATAGGATAAAACAACATAAATACAATTTAATAAAGCATAGGACAAAACAACATAAATACAATTTAATAAAGCATAGGATAAAACAACATAAATACAATTTAATAAAGCATAGGATAAAACAACATAAATACAATTTAATAAAGCATAAGATAAAACAACATGAATACAATTTAATAAAGCATAGGTTAAAACAACATAAATACAATTTAATAAAGCATAGGATAAAACAACATAAATACAATTTAATAAAGCATAGGATAAAACCACAGAATTACAATTTAATAAAGCATAGGATAAAACAACATAAATACAATTTAATAAAGCATAGGACAAAACAACATAAATACAATTTAATAAAGCATAGGATAAAACAACATAAATACAATTTAATAAAGCATAGGATAAAACAACATAAATACAATTTAATAAAGCATAAGATAAAACAACATGAATACAATTTAATAAAGCATAGGTTAAAACAACATAAATACAATTTAATAAAGCATAGGATAAAACAACATAAATACAATTTAATAAAGCATAGGTTAAAACAACATAAATACAATTTAATAAAGCACAGGATAAAACAACATAAATACAATTTAATAAAGCATAAGACAAAAAAACATAAATACAATTTAATAAAGCATATGTTAAAGCAACATAAATACAATTTAATAAAGCATAGGTTAAAACAACATAAATACAATTTAATAAAGCATAGGATAAAACAACATAAATACAATTTAATAAAGCTTAGGATAAAACAACATAAATACAATTTAATAAAGCATAGGATAAAACAACATAAATACAATTTAATAAAGCATAGGATAAAACAACATAAATACAATTTAATAAAGCATAGAATAAAACAACATAAATACAATTTAATAAAGCATAGGATTAAACAACATAAATACTATTTAATAAAGCATAGGATAAAACCACATCAATACAATTTAATAAAGCACAGTATAAAACAACATAAATAAAATTTAATAAAGCAAAGGATACAACAACATAAATACAATTTAGTAAAGCATAGGTCAAAATAACATAAATGCAATTTAATAAAGCATAGGATAAAACAACATAAATACAATTTAATAAAGCATAGGATAAAACAACATAAATAAAATTTAATAAAGCATAGAATAAAACAACATAAATTCAATTTAATAAAGCATAGGATAAAACAACATAAATACAATTTAATAAAGCATAGGTTAAAACAACATAAATACAATTTAATAAAGCATAGGTTAAAACAACATAAATACAATTTAATAAAGCATAGGAAAAACAACATAAATACAATTTAATAAAGCATAGGCTAAAACTACATAAATACAATTTAATAAAGCTTAGGATAAAACAAATTAAATACAATATAATAAAGCATAGGATAAAACAACATAAATTCAATTTAATAAAGCATAGGATAAAACAACATAAATGCAATTTAATAAAGCATAGGATAAAATAACATAAATACAATTTAATAAAGCATAGGTTAAAACAACATAAATACAATTTAATAAAGCATAGGACAAAACAACATAAATACAATTTAATACAGCATAGGTTAAAACAACATAAATACAATTTAATAAAGCATAGGTTAAAACAACATAAATACAATTTAATAAAGCATAGGTTAAAACAACATAAATACAATTTAATAAAGCATAGGACAAAACAACATAAATACAATTTAATAAAGCATAGGTTAAAACAACATAAATACAAGTTAATAAAGCATAGGATAAAACAACATAAATAAAATTTAATAAAGCATAGGATAAAACAACATAAATAAAATTTAATAAAGCATAGGTTAAAATAACATAAATACAATTTAATAAAGCATAGGACAAAACAACATAAAAACTATTAAATAAAGCATAGTTTAAAACAACATAAATACAATTTAATAAAGCATAGGATAAAACCACAGAATTACAATTTAATAAAGCATAGGATAAAACAACATAAATACAATTTAATAAAGCATAGGACAAAACAACATAAATACAATTTAATAAAGCATAGGATAAAACAACATAAATACAATTTAATGAAACATAGGATAAACATCATAAATACAATTTAATAAAGCATAGGATAAACAACATAAATACAATTTAATAAAGCATAGGCTAAAACTACATAAATACAATTTAATAAAGCTTAGGATAAAACAAAGTAAATACAATATAATAAAGCATAGGATAAAACAACATAAATTCAATTTAATAAAGCATAGGATAAAACAACATAAATACAATTTAATAAAGCATAAGATAAAACAACATGAATACAATTTAATAAAGCATAGGTTAAAACAACATAAATACAATTTAATAAAGCATAGGATAAAACAACATAAATACAATTTAATAAAGCATAGGTTAAAACAACATAAATACAATTTAATAAAGCACAGGATAAAACAACATAAATACAATTTAATAAAGCATAGGTTAAAACAACATAAATACAATTTAATAAAGCATAGGTTAAAACAACATAAATACAATTTAATAAAGCATAGGTTAAAACAACATAAATACAATTTAATAAAGCATAGGTTAAAACAACATAAATACAATTTAATAAAGCATAGGAAAAACAACATAAATACAATTTAATAAAGCATAGGCTAAAACTACATAAATACAATTTAATAAAGCTTAGGATAAAACAAATTAAATACAATATAATAAAGCATAGGATAAAACAACATAAATTCAATTTAATAAAGCATAGGATAAAACAACATAAATACAATTTAATAAAGCATAGGATAAAATAACATAAATACAGTTTAATAAAGCATAGTTTAAAACAACATAAATACAATTTAATAAAGCATAGGACAAAACAACATAAATACAATTTAATAAAGCATAGGTTAAAACAACATAAATACAAGTTAATAAAGCATAGGATAAAACAACATAAATAAAATTTAATAAAGCATAGGATAAAACAACATAAATAAAATTTAATAAAGCATAGGTTAAAATAACATAAATACAATTTAATAAAGCATAGGACAAAACAACATAAAAACTATTTAATAAAGCATAGTTTAAAACAACATAAATACAATTTAATAAAGCATAGGATAAAACCACAGAATTACAATTTAATAAAGCATAGGATAAAACAACATAAATACAATTTAATAAAGCATAGGACAAAACAACATAAATACAATTTAATAAAGCATAGGATAAAACAACATAAATACAATTTAATGAAACATAGGATAAACATCATAAATACAATTTAATAAAGCATAGGATAAACAACATAAATACAATTTAATAAAGCATAGGCTAAAACTACATAAATACAATTTAATAAAGCTTAGGATAAAACAAAGTAAATACAATATAATAAAGCACAGGATAAAACAACATAAATTCAATTTAATAAAGCATAGGATAAAACAACATAAATACAATTTAATAAAGCATAAGATAAAACAACATAAATACAATTTAATAAAGCATAGGCTAAAACTACATAAATACAATTTAATAAAGCTTAGGATAAAACAAAGTAAATACAATATAATAAAGCATAGGATAAAACAACATAAATTCAATTTAATAAAGCATAGGATAAAACAACATAAATACAATTTAATAAAGCATAAGATAAAACAACATGAATACAATTTAATAAAGCATAGGTTAAAACAACATAAATACAATTTAATAAAGCATAGGATAAAACAACATAAGTACAATTTAATAAAGCATAGGTTAAAACAACATAAATACAATTTAATAAAGCACAGGATAAAACAACATAAATACAATTTAATAAAGCATAAGACAAAAAAACATAAATACAATTTAATAAAGCATATGTTAAAGCAACATAAATACAATTTAATAAAGCATAGGTTAAAACAACATAAATACAATTTAATAAAGCATAGGATAAAACAACATAAATACAATTTAATAGAGCATAGGATAAAACAACATAAATACAATTTATAAAGCATAGGATAAAACAACATTAATACAATTTAATAAAGCATAGAATAAAACAACATAAATACAATTTAATAAAGCATAGGATTAAACAACATAAATACTATTTAATAAAGCATAGGATAAAACCACATCAATACAATTTAATAAAGCACAGTATAAAACAACATAAATAAAATTTAATAAAGCATAGGATACAACAACATAAATACAATTTAGTAAAGCATAGGTCAAAATAACATAAATGCAATTTAATAAAGCATAGGATAAAACAACATAAATACAATTTAATAAAGCATAGGATAAAACAACATAAATAAAATTTAATAAAGCATAGGATAAAACAACATAAATTCAATTTAATAAAGCATAGGATAAAACAACATAAATACAATTTAATAAAGCATAGGTTAAAACAACATAAATACAATTTAATAAAGCATAGGTTAAAACAACATAAATACAATTTAATAAAGCATAGGTTAAAACAACATAAATACAATTTAATAAAGCATAGGACAAAACAACATAAATACAATTTAATAAAGCATAGGTTAAAACAACATAAATACAAGTTAATAAAGCATAGGATAAAACAACATAAATAAAATTTAATAAAGCATAGGATAAAACAACATAAATACAATTTAATAAAGCATAGGACAAAACAACATAAATACAACTTAATAAAGCATAGGATAAAACAACATAAATACAATTTAATGAAACATAGGATAAACAACATAAATACAATTTAATAAAGCATAGGAAAAACAATATAAATACAATTTAATAAAGCATAGGCTAAAACTACATAAATACAATTTAATAAAGCTTAGGATAAAACAAATTAAATACAATATAATAAAGCATAGGATAAAACAACATAAATTAAATTTAATAAAGCATAGGATAAAACAACATAAATACAATTTAATAAAGCATAAGATAAAACAACATGAATACAATTTAATAAAGCATAGGTTAAAACAGCATAAATACAATTTAATAAAGCATAGGATAAAACTACATAAATACAATTTAATAAAGCATAGGATAAAACAACATAAATACAATTTAATAAAGCATAGGCTAAAACTACATAAATACAATTTAATAAAGCTTAGGATAAAACAAAGTAAATACAATATAATAAAGCATAGGATAAAACAACATAAATTCAATTTAATAAAGCATAGGATAAAACAACATAAATACAATTTAATAAAGCATAAGATAAAACAACATGAATACAATTTAATAAAGCATAGGTTAAAACAACATAAATACAATTTAATAAAGCATAGGATAAAACAACATAAATACAATTTAATAAAGCATAGGTTAAAACAACATAAATACAATTTAATAAAGCAAAGGATAAAACAACATAAATACAATTTAATAAAGCATAAGACAAAAAAACATAAATACAATTTAATAAAGCATATGTTAAAGCAACATAAATACAATTTAATAAAGCATAGGTTAAAACAACATAAATACAATTTAATAAAGCATAGGATAAAACAACATAAATACAAGTTAATAAAGCTTAGGATAAAACAACATAAATACAATTTAATAAAGCATAGGATAAAACAACATAAATTCAATTTAATAAAGCATAGGATAAAACAACATAAATACAATTTAATAAAGCATAGGTTAAAACAACATAAATACAATTTAATAAAGCATAGGTTAAAACAACATAAATACAATTTAATAAAGCATAGGTTAAAACAACATAAATACAATTTAATAAAGCATAGGACAAAACAACATAAATACAATTTAATAAAGCATAGGTTAAAACAACATAAATACAAGTTAATAAAGCATAGGATAAAACAACATAAATAAAATTTAATAAAGCATAGGATAAAACAACATAAATAAAATTTAATAAAGCATAGGTTAAAATAACATAAATACAATTTAATAAAGCATAGGACAAAACAACATAAAAACTATTTAATAAAGCATAGTTTAAAACAACATAAATACAATTTAATAAAGCATAGGATAAAACCACAGAATTACAATTTAATAAAGCATAGGATAAAACAACATAAATACAATTTAATAAAGCATAGGACAAAACAACATAAATACAATTTAATAAAGCATAGGATAAAACAACATAAATACAATTTAATGAAACATAGGATAAACATCATAAATACAATTTAATAAAGCATAGGATAAACAACATAAATACAATTTAATAAAGCATAGGCTAAAACTACATAAATACAATTTAATAAAGCTTAGGATAAAACAAAGTAAATACAATATAATAAAGCATAGGATAAAACAACATAAATTCAATTTAATAAAGCATAGGATAAAACAACATAAATACAATTTAATAAAGCATAAGATAAAACAACATGAATACAATTTAATAAAGCATAGGTTAAAACAACATAAATACAATTTAATAAAGCATAGGATAAAACAACATAAATACAATTTAATAAAGCATAGGTTAAAACAACATAAATACAATTTAATAAAGCACAGGATAAAACAACATAAATACAATTTAATAAAGCATAAGACAAAAAAAACATAAATACAATTTAATAAAGCATATGTTAAAGCAACATAAATACAATTTAATAAAGCATAGGTTAAAACAACATAAATACAATTTAATAAAGCATAGGATAAAATAACATAAATACAATTTAATAAAGCATAGGATAAAACAACATAAATACAATTTAATAGAGCATAGGCTAAAACAACATAAATACAATTTATAAAGCATAGGATAAAACAACATAAATACAATTTAATAAAGCATAGAATAAAACAACATAAATACAATTTAATAAAGCATAGGATTAAACAACATAAATACTATTTAATAAAGCATAGGATAAAACCACATCAATACAATTTAATAAAGCACAGTATAAAACAACATAAATAAAATTTAATAAAGCATAGGATACAACAACATAAATACATTTTAGTATAGCATAGGTCAAAATAACATAAATGCAATTTAATAAAGCATAGGATAAAACAACATAAATACAATTTAATAAAGCATAGGATAAAACAACATAAATTCAATTTAATAAAGCATAGGATAAAACAACATAAATACAATTTAATAAAGCATAGGTTAAAACAACATAAATACAATTTAATAAAGCATAGGTTAAAACAACATAAATACAATTTAATAAAGCATAGGTTAAAACAACATAAATACAATTTAATAAAGCATAAGACAAAACAACATAAATACAATTTAATAAAGCATAGGTTAAAACAACATAAATACAAGTTAATAAAGCATAGGATAAAACAACATAAATAAAATTTAATAAAGCATAGGATAAAACAACATAAATACAATTTAATAAAGCATAGGACAAAACAACATAAATACAACTTAATAAAGCATAGGATAAAACAACATAAATACAATTTAATGAAACATAGGATAAACATCATAAATACAATTTAATAAAGCATAGGATAAACAACATAAATACAATTTAATAAAGCATAGGCTAAAACTACATAAATACAATTTAATAAAGCTTAGGATAAAACAAAGTAAATACAATATAATAAAGCACAGGATAAAACAACATAAATTCAATTTAATAAAGCATAGGATAAAACAACATAAATACAATTTAATAAAGCATAAGATAAAACAACATAAATACAATTTAATAAAGCATAGGCTAAAACTACATAAATACAATTTAATAAAGCTTAGGATAAAACAAAGTAAATACAATATAATAAAGCATAGGATAAAACAACATAAATTCAATTTAATAAAGCATAGGATAAAACAACATAAATACAATTTAATAAAGCATAAGATAAAACAACATGAATACAATTTAATAAAGCATAGGTTAAAACAACATAAATACAATTTAATAAAGCATAGGATAAAACAACATAAGTACAATTTAATAAAGCATAGGTTAAAACAACATAAATACAATTTAATAAAGCACAGGATAAAACAACATAAATACAATTTAATAAAGCATAAGACAAAAAAACATAAATACAATTTAATAAAGCATATGTTAAAGCAACATAAATACAATTTAATAAAGCATAGGTTAAAACAACATAAATACAATTTAATAAAGCATAGGATAAAACAACATAAATACAATTTAATAGAGCATAGGATAAAACAACATAAATACAATTTATAAAGCATAGGATAAAACAACATTAATACAATTTAATAAAGCATAGAATAAAACAACATAAATACAATTTAATAAAGCATAGGATTAAACAACATAAATACTATTTAATAAAGCATAGGATAAAACCACATCAATACAATTTAATAAAGCACAGTATAAAACAACATAAATAAAATTTAATAAAGCATAGGATACAACAACATAAATACAATTTAGTAAAGCATAGGTCAAAATAACATAAATGCAATTTAATAAAGCATAGGATAAAACAACATAAATACAATTTAATAAAGCATAGGATAAAACAACATAAATAAAATTTAATAAAGCATAGGATAAAACAACATAAATTCAATTTAATAAAGCATAGGATAAAACAACATAAATACAATTTAATAAAGCATAGGTTAAAACAACATAAATACAATTTAATAAAGCATAGGTTAAAACAACATAAATACAATTTAATAAAGCATAGGTTAAAACAACATAAATACAATTTAATAAAGCATAGGACAAAACAACATAAATACAATTTAATAAAGCATAGGTTAAAACAACATAAATACAAGTTAATAAAGCATAGGATAAAACAACATAAATAAAATTTAATAAAGCATAGGATAAAACAACATAAAAAAAATTTAATAAAGCATAGGACAAAACAACATAAATACAACTTAATAAAGCATAGGATAAAACAACATAAATACAATTTAATGAAACATAGGATAAACAACATAAATACAATTTAATAAAGCATAGGAAAAACAATATAAATACAATTTAATAAAGCATAGGCTAAAACTACATAAATACAATTTAATAAAGCTTAGGATAAAACAAATTAAATACAATATAATAAAGCATAGGATAAAACAACATAAATTAAATTTAATAAAGCATAGGATAAAACAACATAAATACAATTTAATAAAGCATAAGATAAAACAACATGAATACAATTTAATAAAGCATAGGTTAAAACAGCATAAATACAATTTAATAAAGCATAGGATAAAACTACATAAATACAATTTAATAAAGCATAGGATAAAACAACATAAATACAATTTAATAAAGCATAGGCTAAAACTACATAAATACAATTTAATAAAGCTTAGGATAAAACAAAGTAAATACAATATAATAAAGCATAGGATAAAACAACATAAATTCAATTTAATAAAGCATAGGATAAAACAACATAAATACAATTTAATAAAGCATAAGATAAAACAACATGAATACAATTTAATAAAGCATAGGTTAAAACAACATAAATACAATTTAATAAAGCATAGGATAAAACAACATAAATACAATTTAATAAAGCATAGGTTAAAACAACATAAATACAATTTAATAAAGCAAAGGATAAAACAACATAAATACAATTTAATAAAGCATAAGACAAAAAAACATAAATACAATTTAATAAAGCATATGTTAAAGCAACATAAATACAATTTAATAAAGCATAGGTTAAAACAACATAAATACAATTTAATAAAGCATAGGATAAAACAACATAAATACAAGTTAATAAAGCTTAGGATAAAACAACATAAATACAATTTAATAAAGCATAGGATAAAACAACATAAATTCAATTTAATAAAGCATAGGATAAAACAACATAAATACAATTTAATAAAGCATAGGTTAAAACAACATAAATACAATTTAATAAAGCATAGGTTAAAACAACATAAATACAATTTAATAAAGCATAGGTTAAAACAACATAAATACAATTTAATAAAGCATAGGTTAAAACAACATAAATACAATTTAATAAAGCATAGGATAAAACAACATAAATACAATTTAATAAAGCATAGGACAAAACAACATAAATACAATTTAATAAAGCATAGGATAAAACAACATAAATACAATTTAATGAAACATAGGATAAACATCATAAATACAATTTAATAAAGCATAGGATAAACAACATAAATACAATTTAATAAAGCATAGGCTAAAACTACATAAATACAATTTAATAAAGCTTAGGATAAAACAAAGTAAATACAATATATTAAAGCATAGGATAAAACAACATAAATTCAATTTAATAAAGCATAGGATAAAACAACATAAATACAATTTAATAAAGCATAAGATAAAACAACATGAATACAATTTAATAAAGCATAGGTTAAAACAACATAAATACAATTTAATAAAGCATAGGATAAAACAACATAAATACAATTTAATAAAGCATAGGTTAAAACAACATAAATACAATTTAATAAAGCACAGGATAAAACAACATAAATACAATTTAATAAAGCATAAGACAAAAAAACATAAATACAATTTAATAAAGCATATGTTAAAGCAACATAAATACAATTTAATAAAGCATAGGTTAAAACAACATAAATACAATTTAATAAAGCATAGGATAAAACAACATAAATACAATTTAATAAAGCTTAGGATAAAACAACATAAATACAATTTAATAAAGCATAGGATAAAACAACATAAATACAATTTAATAAAGCATAGGATAAAACAACATAAATACAATTTAATAGAGCATAGGCTAAAACAACATAAATACAATTTATAAAGCATAGGATAAAACAACATAAATACAATTTAATAAAGCATAGAATAAAACAACATAAATACAATTTAATAAAGCATAGGATTAAACAACATAAATACTATTTAATAAAGCATAGGATAAAACCACATCAATACAATTTAATAAAGCACAGTATAAAACAACCTAAATAAAATTTAATAAAGCATAGGATAAAACAACATAAATACAATTTAATAAAGCATAGGACAAAACAACATAAATACAACTTAATAAAGCATATGATAAAACAACATAAATACAATTTAATGAAACATAGGATAAACAACATAAATACAATTTAATAAAGCATAGGAAAAACAACATAAATACAATTTAATAAAGCATAGGCTAAAACTACATAAATACAATTTAATAAAGCTAAGGATAAAACAAATTAAAAACAATATAATAAAGAATAGGATAAAACAACATAAATTCAATTTAATAAAGCATAGGATAAAACAACCTAAATACAATTTAATAAAGCATAAGATAAAACAACATGAATACAATTTAATAAAGCATAGGTTAAAACAGCATAAATACAATTTAATAAAGCATAGGATAAAACATCATAAATACAATTTAATAAAGCATAGGATAAATCAACATAAATACAATTTAATAAAGCATAGGATTAAACAACATAAATAATATTTAATAAAGCATAGGATAAAACCACATAAATACAATTTAATAAAGCACAGGATTCAACAACATAAATAAAATTTAGTAAAGCATAGGTCAAAATAACATAAATACAATTTAATAAAGCATAGGATAAAACAACATAAATACTATTTAATAAAGCATAGGATGAAACAACATAAATAAAATTTAATAAAGCATAGGATAAAACAACATATATTCAATTTAATAAAGCATAGGATAAAACAACATAAATACAATTTAATAAAGCATAGGATAAAACAACATGAATACAATTTAATAAAGCATAGGATAAAACAACATGAATACAATTTAATAAAGCATAGGATAAAACAAGATAAATACAATTTAATAAAGCACAGGACAAAACAACATCAATACAATTCAATAAAGCATAGGTTAAAACAACATAAATACAAGTTAATAAAGCATAGGATAAAACAACATAAATACAATTTAATAAAGCATAGGATAAAACAACATGAATACAATTTAATAAAGCATAGGATAAAACAACATAAATACAATTTAATAAAGCATAGGTTAAAACAACATAAATACAATTTAATAAAGCATAGGTTAAAACAACATAAATACAATTTAATAAAGCATAGGACAAAACAACATAAATACAATTTAATAAAGCATAGGTTAAAACAACATAAATACAAGTTAATAAAGCATAGGATAAAACAACATAAATACAATTTAATAAAGCATAGGATAAAACAACATAAATACAATTTAATAAAGCATAGGATAAAACAACATAAATACAATTTAATAAAGCATAGGATAAAACAACATAAATACAATTTAATGAAACATAGGATAAACAACATAAATACAATTTAATAAAGCATAGGAAAAACAACATAAATACAATTTAATAAAGCATAGGCTAAAATTACATAAATACAATTTAATAAAGCTTAGGATAAAACAAATTAAATACAATATAATAAAGCATAGGATAAAACAACATAAATTCAATTTAATAAAGCATAGGATAAAACAACATAAATACAATTTAATAAAGCATAAGATAAAACAACATGAATACAATTTAATAAAGCATAGGTTAAAACAACATAAATACAATTTAATAAAGCATAGGATAAAACAACATAAATACAATTTAATGAAACAGGATAAACAACATAAATACAATTTAATAAAGCATAGGATAAACAACATAAATACAATTTAATAAAGCATAGGCTAAAACTACATAAATACAATTTAATAAAGCTTAGGATAAAACAAAGTAAATACAATATAATAAAGCATAGGATAAAACAACATAAATTCAATTTAATAAAGCATAGGATAAAACAACATAAATACAATTTAATAAAGCATAAGATAAAACAACATGAATACAATTTAATAAAGCATAGGTTAAAACAACATAAATACAATTTAATAAAGCATAGGATAAAACAACATAAATACAATTTAATAAAGCATAGGTTAAAACAACATAAATACAATTTAATAAAGCACAGGATAAAACAACATAAATACAATTTAATAAAGCATAAGACAAAAAAACATAAATACAATTTAATAAAGCATATGTTAAAGCAACATAAATACAATTTAATAAAGCATAGGTTAAAACAACATAAATACAATTTAATAAAGCATAGGATAAAACAACATAAATACAATTTAATAAAGCTTAGGATAAAACAACATAAATACAATTTAATAAAGCATAGGATAAAACAACATAAATACAATTTAATAAAGCATAGGATAAAACAACATAAATACAATTTAATAGAGCATAGGCTAAAACAACATAAATACAATTTATAAAGCATAGGATAAAACAACATAAATACAATTTAATAAAGCATAGAATAAAACAACATAAATACAATTTAATAAAGCATAGGATTAAACAACATAAATACTATTTAATAAAGCATAGGATAAAACCACATCAATACAATTTAATAAAGCACAGTATAAAACAACATAAATAAAATTTAATAAAGCATAGGATACAACAACATAAATACATTTTAGTATAGCATAGGTCAAAATAACATAAATGCAATTTAATAAAGCATAGGATAAAACAACATAAATACAATTTAATAAAGCATAGGATAAAACAACATAAATAAAATTTAATAAAGCATAGGATAAAACAACATAAATTCAATTTAATAAAGCATAGGATAAAACAACATAAATACAATTTAATAAAGCATAGGTTAAAACAACATAAATACAATTTAATAAAGCATAGGTTAAAACAACATAAATACAATTTAATAAAGCATAGGTTAAAACAACATAAATACAATTTAATAAAGCATAGGACAAAACAACATAAATACAATTTAATAAAGCATAGGTTAAAACAACATAAATACAAGTTAATAAAGCATAGGATAAAACAACCTAAATAAAATTTAATAAAGCATAGGATAAAACAACATAAATACAATTTAATAAAGCATAGGACAAAACAACATAAATACAACTTAATAAAGCATATGATAAAACAACATAAATACAATTTAATGAAACATAGGATAAACAACATAAATACAATTTAATAAAGCATAGGAAAAACAACATAAATACAATTTAATAAAGCATAGGCTAAAACTACATAAATACAATTTAATAAAGCTAAGGATAAAACAAATTAAAAACAATATAATAAAGAATAGGATAAAACAACATAAATTCAATTTAATAAAGCATAGGATAAAACAACCTAAATACAATTTAATAAAGCATAAGATAAAACAACATGAATACAATTTAATAAAGCATAGGTTAAAACAGCATAAATACAATTTAATAAAGCATAGGATAAAACATCATAAATACAATTTAATAAAGCATAGGATAAATCAACATAAATACAATTTAATAAAGCATAGGATTAAACAACATAAATAATATTTAATAAAGCATAGGATAAAACCACATAAATACAATTTAATAAAGCACAGGATTCAACAACATAAATAAAATTTAGTAAAGCATAGGTCAAAATAACATAAATACAATTTAATAAAGCATAGGATAAAACAACATAAATACTATTTAATAAAGCATAGGATGAAACAACATAAATAAAATTTAATAAAGCATAGGATAAAACAACATATATTCAATTTAATAAAGCATAGGATAAAACAACATAAATACAATTTAATAAAGCATAGGATAAAACAACATGAATACAATTTAATAAAGCATAGGATAAAACAACATGAATACAATTTAATAAAGCATAGGATAAAACAAGATAAATACAATTTAATAAAGCACAGGACAAAACAACATCAATACAATTCAATAAAGCATAGGTTAAAACAACATAAATACAAGTTAATAAAGCATAGGATAAAACAACATAAATACAATTTAATAAAGCATAGGATAAAACAACATGAATACAATTTAATAAAGCATAGGATAAAACAACATAAATACAATTTAATAAAGCATAGGTTAAAACAACATAAATACAATTTAATAAAGCATAGGTTAAAACAACATAAATACAATTTAATAAAGCATAGGACAAAACAACATAAATACAATTTAATAAAGCATAGGTTAAAACAACATAAATACAAGTTAATAAAGCATAGGATAAAACAACATAAATACAATTTAATAAAGCATAGGATAAAACAACATAAATACAATTTAATAAAGCATAGGATAAAACAACATAAATACAATTTAATAAAGCATAGGATAAAACAACATAAATACAATTTAATGAAACATAGGATAAACAACATAAATACAATTTAATAAAGCATAGGAAAAACAACATAAATACAATTTAATAAAGCATAGGCTAAAATTACATAAATACAATTTAATAAAGCTTAGGATAAAACAAATTAAATACAATATAATAAAGCATAGGATAAAACAACATAAATTCAATTTAATAAAGCATAGGATAAAACAACATAAATACAATTTAATAAAGCATAAGATAAAACAACATGAATACAATTTAATAAAGCATAGGTTAAAACAACATAAATACAATTTAATAAAGCATAGGATAAAACAACATAAATACAATTTAATGAAACAGGATAAACAACATAAATACAATTTAATAAAGCATAGGATAAACAACATAAATACAATTTAATAAAGCATAGGCTAAAACTACATAAATACAATTTAATAAAGCTTAGGATAAAACAAAGTAAATACAATATAATAAAGCATAGGATAAAACAACATAAATTCAATTTAATAAAGCATAGGATAAAACAACATAAATACAATTTAATAAAGCATAAGATAAAACAACATGAATACAATTTAATAAAGCATAGGTTAAAACAACATAAATACAATTTAATAAAGCATAGGATAAAACAACATAAATACAATTTAATAAAGCATAGGTTAAAACAACATAAATACAATTTAATAAAGCACAGGATAAAACAACATAAATACAATTTAATAAAGCATAAGACAAAAAAACATAAATACAATTTAATAAAGCATATGTTAAAGCAACATAAATACAATTTAATAAAGCATAGGTTAAAACAACATAAATACAATTTAATAAAGCATAGGATAAAACAACATAAATACAATTTAATAAAGCTTAGGATAAAACAACATAAATACAATTTAATAAAGCATAGGATAAAACAACATAAATACAATTTAATAAAGCATAGGATAAAACAACATAAATACAATTTAATAGAGCATAGGCTAAAACAACATAAATACAATTTATAAAGCATAGGATAAAACAACATAAATACAATTTAATAAAGCATAGAATAAAACAACATAAATACAATTTAATAAAGCATAGGATTAAACAACATAAATACTATTTAATAAAGCATAGGATAAAACCACATAAATACAATTTAATAAAGCACAGGATAAAACAACATAAATAAAATTTAATAAAGCATAGGATACAACAACATAAATACAATTTAGTAAAGCATAGGTCAAAATAACATAAATGCAATTTAATAAAGCATAGGATAAAACAACATAAATACAATTTAATAAAGCATAGGATAAAACAACATAAATAAAATTTAATAAAGCATAGGATAAAACAACATAAATTCAATTTAATAAAGCATAGGATAAAACAACATAAATAAAATTTAATAAAGCATAGGATAAAACAACATGAATACAATTTAATAAAGCATAGGATAAAACAACATAAATACAATTTAATAAAGCATAGGTTAAAACAACATAAATACAATTTAATAAAGCATAGGATAAAACAACATAAATACAATTTAATAAAGCATAGGATAAAACAACATAAATACAATTTAATAAAGCATAGGATAAAACAACATAAATAAAATTTAATAAAGTATAGGTTAAAATAACATAAATACAATTTAATAAAGCATAGGACAAAACAACATAAAAACTATTTAATAAAGCATAGTTTAAAACAACATAAATACAATTTAATAAAGCATAGGATAAAACCACAGAATTACAATTTAATAAAGCATAGGATAAAACAACATAAATACAATTTAATAAAGCATAGGACAAAACAACATAAATACAATTTAATAAAGCATAGGATAAAACAACATAAATACAATTTAATGAAACAGGATAAACAACATAAATACAATTTAATAAAGCATAGGATAAACAACATAAATACAATTTAATAAAGCATAGGCTAAAACTACATAAATACAATTTAATAAAGCTTAGGATAAAACAAAGTAAATACAATATAATAAAGCACAGGATAAAACAACATAAATTCAATTTAATAAAGCATAGGATAAAACAACATAAATACAATTTAATAAAGCATAAGATAAAACAACATAAATACAATTTAATAAAGCATAGGCTAAAACTACATAAATACAATTTAATAAAGCTTAGGATAAAACAAAGTAAATACAATATAATAAAGCATAGGATAAAACAACATAAATTCAATTTAATAAAGCATAGGATAAAACAACATAAATACAATTTAATAAAGCATAAGATAAAACAACATGAATACAATTTAATAAAGCATAGGTTAAAACAACATAAATACAATTTAATAAAGCATAGGATAAAACAACATAAGTACAATTTAATAAAGCATAGGTTAAAACAACATAAATACAATTTAATAAAGCACAGGATAAAACAACATAAATACAATTTAATAAAGCATAAGACAAAAAAACATAAATACAATTTAATAAAGCATATGTTAAAGCAACATAAATACAATTTAATAAAGCATAGGTTAAAACAACATAAATACAATTTAATAAAGCATAGGATAAAACAACATAAATACAATTTAATAGAGCATAGGATAAAACAACATAAATACAATTTATAAAGCATAGGATAAAACAACATTAATACAATTTAATAAAGCATAGAATAAAACAACATAAATACAATTTAATAAAGCATAGGATTAAACAACATAAATACTATTTAATAAAGCATAGGATAAAACCACATCAATACAATTTAATAAAGCACAGTATAAAACAACATAAATAAAATTTAATAAAGCATAGGATACAACAACATAAATACAATTTAGTAAAGCATAGGTCAAAATAACATAAATGCAATTTAATAAAGCATAGGATAAAACAACATAAATACAATTTAATAAAGCATAGGATAAAACAACATAAATAAAATTTAATAAAGCATAGGATAAAACAACATAAATTCAATTTAATAAAGCATAGGATAAAACAACATAAATACAATTTAATAAAGCATAGGTTAAAACAACATAAATACAATTTAATAAAGCATAGGTTAAAACAACATAAATACAATTTAATAAAGCATAGGTTAAAACAACATAAATACAATTTAATAAAGCATAGGACAAAACAACATAAATACAATTTAATAAAGCATAGGTTAAAACAACATAAATACAAGTTAATAAAGCATAGGATAAAACAACATAAATAAAATTTAATAAAGCATAGGATAAAACAACATAAAAAAAATTTAATAAAGCATAGGACAAAACAACATAAATACAACTTAATAAAGCATAGGATAAAACAACATAAATACAATTTAATGAAACATAGGATAAACAACATAAATACAATTTAATAAAGCATAGGAAAAACAATATAAATACAATTTAATAAAGCATAGGCTAAAACTACATAAATACAATTTAATAAAGCTTAGGATAAAACAAATTAAATACAATATAATAAAGCATAGGATAAAACAACATAAATTAAATTTAATAAAGCATAGGATAAAACAACATAAATACAATTTAATAAAGCATAAGATAAAACAACATGAATACAATTTAATAAAGCATAGGTTAAAACAGCATAAATACAATTTAATAAAGCATAGGATAAAACTACATAAATACAATTTAATAAAGCATAGGATAAAACAACATAAATACAATTTAATAAAGCATAGGCTAAAACTACATAAATACAATTTAATAAAGCTTAGGATAAAACAAAGTAAATACAATATAATAAAGCATAGGATAAAACAACATAAATTCAATTTAATAAAGCATAGGATAAAACAACATAAATACAATTTAATAAAGCATAAGATAAAACAACATGAATACAATTTAATAAAGCATAGGTTAAAACAACATAAATACAATTTAATAAAGCATAGGATAAAACAACATAAATACAATTTAATAAAGCATAGGTTAAAACAACATAAATACAATTTAATAAAGCAAAGGATAAAACAACATAAATACAATTTAATAAAGCATAAGACAAAAAAACATAAATACAATTTAATAAAGCATATGTTAAAGCAACATAAATACAATTTAATAAAGCATAGGTTAAAACAACATAAATACAATTTAATAAAGCATAGGATAAAACAACATAAATACAAGTTAATAAAGCTTAGGATAAAACAACATAAATACAATTTAATAAAGCATAGGATAAAACAACATAAATTCAATTTAATAAAGCATAGGATAAAACAACATAAATACAATTTAATAAAGCATAGGTTAAAACAACATAAATACAATTTAATAAAGCATAGGTTAAAACAACATAAATACAATTTAATAAAGCATAGGTTAAAACAACATAAATACAATTTAATAAAGCATAGGTTAAAACAACATAAATACAATTTAATAAAGCATAGGATAAAACAACATAAATACAATTTAATAAAGCATAGGACAAAACAACATAAATACAATTTAATAAAGCATAGGATAAAACAACATAAATACAATTTAATGAAACATAGGATAAACATCATAAATACAATTTAATAAAGCATAGGATAAACAACATAAATACAATTTAATAAAGCATAGGCTAAAACTACATAAATACAATTTAATAAAGCTTAGGATAAAACAAAGTAAATACAATATAATAAAGCATAGGATAAAACAACATAAATTCAATTTAATAAAGCATAGGATAAAACAACATAAATACAATTTAATAAAGCATAAGACAAAACAACATAAATACAATTTAATGAAACATAGGATAAACAACATAAATACAATTTAATAAAGCATAGGAAAAACAATATAAATACAATTTAATAAAGCATAGGCTAAAACTACATAAATACAATTTAATAAAGCTTAGGATAAAACAAATTAAATACAATATAATAAAGCATAGGATAAAACAACATAAATTAAATTTAATAAAGCATAGGATAAAACAACATAAATACAATTTAATAAAGCATAAGATAAAACAACATGAATACAATTTAATAAAGCATAGGTTAAAACAGCATAAATACAATTTAATAAAGCATAGGATAAAACTACATAAATACAATTTAATAAAGCATAGGATAAAACAACATAAATACAATTTAATAAAGCATAGGCTAAAACTACATAAATACAATTTAATAAAGCTTAGGATAAAACAAAGTAAATACAATATAATAAAGCATAGGATAAAACAACATAAATTCAATTTAATAAAGCATAGGATAAAACAACATAAATACAATTTAATAAAGCATAAGATAAAACAACATGAATACAATTTAATAAAGCATAGGTTAAAACAACATAAATACAATTTAATAAAGCATAGGATAAAACAACATAAATACAATTTAATAAAGCATAGGTTAAAACAACATAAATACAATTTAATAAAGCAAAGGATAAAACAACATAAATACAATTTAATAAAGCATAAGACAAAAAAACATAAATACAATTTAATAAAGCATATGTTAAAGCAACATAAATACAATTTAATAAAGCATAGGTTAAAACAACATAAATACAATTTAATAAAGCATAGGATAAAACAACATAAATACAAGTTAATAAAGCTTAGGATAAAACAACATAAATACAATTTAATAAAGCATAGGATAAAACAACATAAATTCAATTTAATAAAGCATAGGATAAAACAACATAAATACAATTTAATAAAGCATAGGTTAAAACAACATAAATACAATTTAATAAAGCATAGGTTAAAACAACATAAATACAATTTAATAAAGCATAGGTTAAAACAACATAAATACAATTTAATAAAGCATAGGTTAAAACAACATAAATACAATTTAATAAAGCATAGGATAAAACAACATAAATACAATTTAATAAAGCATAGGACAAAACAACATAAATACAATTTAATAAAGCATAGGATAAAACAACATAAATACAATTTAATGAAACATAGGATAAACATCATAAATACAATTTAATAAAGCATAGGATAAACAACATAAATACAATTTAATAAAGCATAGGCTAAAACTACATAAATACAATTTAATAAAGCTTAGGATAAAACAAAGTAAATACAATATAATAAAGCATAGGATAAAACAACATAAATTCAATTTAATAAAGCATAGGATAAAACAACATAAATACAATTTAATAAAGCATAAGATAAAACAACATGAATACAATTTAATAAAGCATAGGTTAAAACAACATAAATACAATTTAATAAAGCATAGGATAAAACAACATAAATACAATTTAATAAAGCATAGGTTAAAACAACATAAATACAATTTAATAAAGCACAGGATAAAACAACATAAATACAATTTAATAAAGCATAAGACAAAAAAACATAAATACAATTTAATAAAGCATATGTTAAAGCAACATAAATACAATTTAATAAAGCATAGGTTAAAACAACATAAATACAATTTAATAAAGCATAGGATAAAACAACATAAATACAATTTAATAAAGCTTAGGATAAAACAACATAAATACAATTTAATAAAGCATAGGATAAAACAACATAAATACAATTTAATAAAGCATAGGATAAAACAACATAAATACAATTTAATAGAGCATAGGCTAAAACAACATAAATACAATTTATAAAGCATAGGATAAAACAACATAAATACAATTTAATAAAGCATAGAATAAAACAACATAAATACAATTTAATAAAGCATAGGATTAAACAACATAAATACTATTTAATAAAGCATAGGATAAAACCACATCAATACAATTTAATAAAGCACAGTATAAAACAACATAAATAAAATTTAATAAAGCATAGGATACAACAACATAAATACATTTTAGTATAGCATAGGTCAAAATAACATAAATGCAATTTAATAAAGCATAGGATAAAACAACATAAATACAATTTAATAAAGCATAGGATAAAACAACATAAATAAAATTTAATAAAGCATAGGATAAAACAACATAAATTCAATTTAATAAAGCATAGGATAAAACAACATAAATACAATTTAATAAAGCATAGGTTAAAACAACATAAATACAATTTAATAAAGCATAGGTTAAAACAACATAAATACAATTTAATAAAGCATAGGTTAAAACAACATAAATACAATTTAATAAAGCATAGGACAAAACAACATAAATACAATTTAATAAAGCATAGGTTAAAACAACATAAATACAAGTTAATAAAGCATAGGATAAAACAACCTAAATAAAATTTAATAAAGCATAGGATAAAACAACATAAATACAATTTAATAAAGCATAGGACAAAACAACATAAATACAACTTAATAAAGCATATGATAAAACAACATAAATACAATTTAATGAAACATAGGATAAACAACATAAATACAATTTAATAAAGCATAGGAAAAACAACATAAATACAATTTAATAAAGCATAGGCTAAAACTACATAAATACAATTTAATAAAGCTAAGGATAAAACAAATTAAAAACAATATAATAAAGAATAGGATAAAACAACATAAATTCAATTTAATAAAGCATAGGATAAAACAACCTAAATACAATTTAATAAAGCATAAGATAAAACAACATGAATACAATTTAATAAAGCATAGGTTAAAACAGCATAAATACAATTTAATAAAGCATAGGATAAAACATCATAAATACAATTTAATAAAGCATAGGATAAATCAACATAAATACAATTTAATAAAGCATAGGATTAAACAACATAAATAATATTTAATAAAGCATAGGATAAAACCACATAAATACAATTTAATAAAGCACAGGATTCAACAACATAAATAAAATTTAGTAAAGCATAGGTCAAAATAACATAAATACAATTTAATAAAGCATAGGATAAAACAACATAAATACTATTTAATAAAGCATAGGATGAAACAACATAAATAAAATTTAATAAAGCATAGGATAAAACAACATATATTCAATTTAATAAAGCATAGGATAAAACAACATAAATACAATTTAATAAAGCATAGGATAAAACAACATGAATACAATTTAATAAAGCATAGGATAAAACAACATGAATACAATTTAATAAAGCATAGGATAAAACAAGATAAATACAATTTAATAAAGCACAGGACAAAACAACATCAATACAATTCAATAAAGCATAGGTTAAAACAACATAAATACAAGTTAATAAAGCATAGGATAAAACAACATAAATACAATTTAATAAAGCATAGGATAAAACAACATGAATACAATTTAATAAAGCATAGGATAAAACAACATAAATACAATTTAATAAAGCATAGGTTAAAACAACATAAATACAATTTAATAAAGCATAGGTTAAAACAACATAAATACAATTTAATAAAGCATAGGACAAAACAACATAAATACAATTTAATAAAGCATAGGTTAAAACAACATAAATACAAGTTAATAAAGCATAGGATAAAACAACATAAATACAATTTAATAAAGCATAGGATAAAACAACATAAATACAATTTAATAAAGCATAGGATAAAACAACATAAATACAATTTAATAAAGCATAGGATAAAACAACATAAATACAATTTAATGAAACATAGGATAAACAACATAAATACAATTTAATAAAGCATAGGAAAAACAACATAAATACAATTTAATAAAGCATAGGCTAAAATTACATAAATACAATTTAATAAAGCTTAGGATAAAACAAATTAAATACAATATAATAAAGCATAGGATAAAACAACATAAATTCAATTTAATAAAGCATAGGATAAAACAACATAAATACAATTTAATAAAGCATAAGATAAAACAACATGAATACAATTTAATAAAGCATAGGTTAAAACAACATAAATACAATTTAATAAAGCATAGGATAAAACAACATAAATACAATTTAATGAAACAGGATAAACAACATAAATACAATTTAATAAAGCATAGGATAAACAACATAAATACAATTTAATAAAGCATAGGCTAAAACTACATAAATACAATTTAATAAAGCTTAGGATAAAACAAAGTAAATACAATATAATAAAGCATAGGATAAAACAACATAAATTCAATTTAATAAAGCATAGGATAAAACAACATAAATACAATTTAATAAAGCATAAGATAAAACAACATGAATACAATTTAATAAAGCATAGGTTAAAACAACATAAATACAATTTAATAAAGCATAGGATAAAACAACATAAATACAATTTAATAAAGCATAGGTTAAAACAACATAAATACAATTTAATAAAGCACAGGATAAAACAACATAAATACAATTTAATAAAGCATAAGACAAAAAAACATAAATACAATTTAATAAAGCATATGTTAAAGCAACATAAATACAATTTAATAAAGCATAGGTTAAAACAACATAAATACAATTTAATAAAGCATAGGATAAAACAACATAAATACAATTTAATAAAGCTTAGGATAAAACAACATAAATACAATTTAATAAAGCATAGGATAAAACAACATAAATACAATTTAATAAAGCATAGGATAAAACAACATAAATACAATTTAATAGAGCATAGGCTAAAACAACATAAATACAATTTATAAAGCATAGGATAAAACAACATAAATACAATTTAATAAAGCATAGAATAAAACAACATAAATACAATTTAATAAAGCATAGGATTAAACAACATAAATACTATTTAATAAAGCATAGGATAAAACCACATCAATACAATTTAATAAAGCACAGTATAAAACAACATAAATAAAATTTAATAAAGCATAGGATACAACAACATAAATACATTTTAGTATAGCATAGGTCAAAATAACATAAATGCAATTTAATAAAGCATAGGATAAAACAACATAAATACAATTTAATAAAGCATAGGATAAAACAACATAAATAAAATTTAATAAAGCATAGGATAAAACAACATAAATTCAATTTAATAAAGCATAGGATAAAACAACATAAATACAATTTAATAAAGCATAGGTTAAAACAACATAAATACAATTTAATAAAGCATAGGTTAAAACAACATAAATACAATTTAATAAAGCATAGGTTAAAACAACATAAATACAATTTAATAAAGCATAGGACAAAACAACATAAATACAATTTAATAAAGCATAGGTTAAAACAACATAAATACAAGTTAATAAAGCATAGGATAAAACAACCTAAATAAAATTTAATAAAGCATAGGATAAAACAACATAAATACAATTTAATAAAGCATAGGACAAAACAACATAAATACAACTTAATAAAGCATATGATAAAACAACATAAATACAATTTAATGAAACATAGGATAAACAACATAAATACAATTTAATAAAGCATAGGAAAAACAACATAAATACAATTTAATAAAGCATAGGCTAAAACTACATAAATACAATTTAATAAAGCTAAGGATAAAACAAATTAAAAACAATATAATAAAGAATAGGATAAAACAACATAAATTCAATTTAATAAAGCATAGGATAAAACAACCTAAATACAATTTAATAAAGCATAAGATAAAACAACATGAATACAATTTAATAAAGCATAGGTTAAAACAGCATAAATACAATTTAATAAAGCATAGGATAAAACATCATAAATACAATTTAATAAAGCATAGGATAAATCAACATAAATACAATTTAATAAAGCATAGGATTAAACAACATAAATAATATTTAATAAAGCATAGGATAAAACCACATAAATACAATTTAATAAAGCACAGGATTCAACAACATAAATAAAATTTAGTAAAGCATAGGTCAAAATAACATAAATACAATTTAATAAAGCATAGGATAAAACAACATAAATACTATTTAATAAAGCATAGGATGAAACAACATAAATAAAATTTAATAAAGCATAGGATAAAACAACATATATTCAATTTAATAAAGCATAGGATAAAACAACATAAATACAATTTAATAAAGCATAGGATAAAACAACATGAATACAATTTAATAAAGCATAGGATAAAACAACATGAATACAATTTAATAAAGCATAGGATAAAACAAGATAAATACAATTTAATAAAGCACAGGACAAAACAACATCAATACAATTCAATAAAGCATAGGTTAAAACAACATAAATACAAGTTAATAAAGCATAGGATAAAACAACATAAATACAATTTAATAAAGCATAGGATAAAACAACATGAATACAATTTAATAAAGCATAGGATAAAACAACATAAATACAATTTAATAAAGCATAGGTTAAAACAACATAAATACAATTTAATAAAGCATAGGTTAAAACAACATAAATACAATTTAATAAAGCATAGGACAAAACAACATAAATACAATTTAATAAAGCATAGGTTAAAACAACATAAATACAAGTTAATAAAGCATAGGATAAAACAACATAAATACAATTTAATAAAGCATAGGATAAAACAACATAAATACAATTTAATAAAGCATAGGATAAAACAACATAAATACAATTTAATAAAGCATAGGATAAAACAACATAAATACAATTTAATGAAACATAGGATAAACAACATAAATACAATTTAATAAAGCATAGGAAAAACAACATAAATACAATTTAATAAAGCATAGGCTAAAATTACATAAATACAATTTAATAAAGCTTAGGATAAAACAAATTAAATACAATATAATAAAGCATAGGATAAAACAACATAAATTCAATTTAATAAAGCATAGGATAAAACAACATAAATACAATTTAATAAAGCATAAGATAAAACAACATGAATACAATTTAATAAAGCATAGGTTAAAACAACATAAATACAATTTAATAAAGCATAGGATAAAACAACATAAATACAATTTAATGAAACAGGATAAACAACATAAATACAATTTAATAAAGCATAGGATAAACAACATAAATACAATTTAATAAAGCATAGGCTAAAACTACATAAATACAATTTAATAAAGCTTAGGATAAAACAAAGTAAATACAATATAATAAAGCATAGGATAAAACAACATAAATTCAATTTAATAAAGCATAGGATAAAACAACATAAATACAATTTAATAAAGCATAAGATAAAACAACATGAATACAATTTAATAAAGCATAGGTTAAAACAACATAAATACAATTTAATAAAGCATAGGATAAAACAACATAAATACAATTTAATAAAGCATAGGTTAAAACAACATAAATACAATTTAATAAAGCACAGGATAAAACAACATAAATACAATTTAATAAAGCATAAGACAAAAAAACATAAATACAATTTAATAAAGCATATGTTAAAGCAACATAAATACAATTTAATAAAGCATAGGTTAAAACAACATAAATACAATTTAATAAAGCATAGGATAAAACAACATAAATACAATTTAATAAAGCTTAGGATAAAACAACATAAATACAATTTAATAAAGCATAGGATAAAACAACATAAATACAATTTAATAAAGCATAGGATAAAACAACATAAATACAATTTAATAGAGCATAGGCTAAAACAACATAAATACAATTTATAAAGCATAGGATAAAACAACATAAATACAATTTAATAAAGCATAGAATAAAACAACATAAATACAATTTAATAAAGCATAGGATTAAACAACATAAATACTATTTAATAAAGCATAGGATAAAACCACATAAATACAATTTAATAAAGCACAGGATAAAACAACATAAATAAAATTTAATAAAGCATAGGATACAACAACATAAATACAATTTAGTAAAGCATAGGTCAAAATAACATAAATGCAATTTAATAAAGCATAGGATAAAACAACATAAATACAATTTAATAAAGCATAGGATAAAACAACATAAATAAAATTTAATAAAGCATAGGATAAAACAACATAAATTCAATTTAATAAAGCATAGGATAAAACAACATAAATAAAATTTAATAAAGCATAGGATAAAACAACATGAATACAATTTAATAAAGCATAGGATAAAACAACATAAATACAATTTAATAAAGCATAGGTTAAAACAACATAAATACAATTTAATAAAGCATAGGATAAAACAACATAAATACAATTTAATAAAGCATAGGATAAAACAACATAAATACAATTTAATAAAGCATAGGATAAAACAACATAAATAAAATTTAATAAAGTATAGGTTAAAATAACATAAATACAATTTAATAAAGCATAGGACAAAACAACATAAAAACTATTTAATAAAGCATAGTTTAAAACAACATAAATACAATTTAATAAAGCATAGGATAAAACCACAGAATTACAATTTAATAAAGCATAGGATAAAACAACATAAATACAATTTAATAAAGCATAGGACAAAACAACATAAATACAATTTAATAAAGCATAGGATAAAACAACATAAATACAATTTAATGAAACAGGATAAACAACATAAATACAATTTAATAAAGCATAGGATAAACAACATAAATACAATTTAATAAAGCATAGGCTAAAACTACATAAATACAATTTAATAAAGCTTAGGATAAAACAAAGTAAATACAATATAATAAAGCATAGGATAAAACAACATAAATTCAATTTAATAAAGCATAGGATAAAACAACATAAATACAATTTAATAAAGCATAAGATAAAACAACATGAATACAATTTAATAAAGCATAGGTTCATAGAATCATAGAATCATAGAATCATAGAATGGTAGAGTTGGAAGGGACCTCCTGGGTCATCTGGTCCAACCCCCTGCTCAAAGCAGGATTCACTAGATCATCTCAGACAGATGTCTGTCCAGCCTCTGTTTGAAGACGTCCATTGAAGGGGAACTCACCACCTCTCGTGGCAGCCTGTTCCACTCATTAATCACCCTAACTGTCAAAAAGTTTTTTCTAACATCTAATCTGTGTCTCCTCCCATTTAGTTTCATCCCATTGCTTCTAGTCTTTCCTTGTGCAAATGAGAATAAAGATGATCCTTCTACAATGTGACAGCCCTTGACATATTTGTAGACAGCTATTAAGTCTCCTCTCAGTCTTCTTTTTTGCAAGCTAAACATTCCCAAATCCTGCAACCGTTCCTCATAGGACATGGTTTGCAGACCAGTCACCATTCTGGTTGCTCTTCTCTGAACTTGCTCCAGTTTGTCTATGTTTTTTTTAAAATGTGGTGCCCAAAACTGTACACAGTATTCCAGATGAGGTCTGACCAAAGAGGAGTAAAGACCGATAATGACTTCACGTGATCTAGACTGTATGCTTAAAACAACATAAATACAATTTAATAAAGCATAGGATAAAACAACATAAATACAATTTAATAAAGCATAGGTTAAAACAACATAAATACAATTTAATAAAGCACAGGATAAAACAACATAAATACAATTTAATAAAGCATAAGACAAAAAAACATAAATACAATTTAATAAAGCATATGTTAAAGCAACATAAATACAATTTAATAAAGCATAGGTTAAAACAACATAAATACAATTTAATAAAGCATAGGATAAAACAGTATAAATACAAGTTAATAAAGCTTAGGATAAAACAACATAAATACAATTTAATAAAGCATAGGATAAAACAACATAAATACAATTTAATAAAGCATAGGATAAAACAACATAAATACAATTTAATAGAGCATAGGCTAAAACAACATAAATACAATTTATAAAGCATAGGATTAAACAACATAAATACTATTTAATAAAGCATAGGATAAAACCACATCAATACAATTTAATAAAGCACAGGATAAAACAACATAAATAAAATTTAATAAAGCATTGGATACAACAACATAAATACAATTTAGTAAAGCATAGGTCAAAATAACATAAATGCAATTTAATAAAGCATAGGATAAAACAACATAAATACAATTTAATAAAGCATAGGATAAAACAACATAAATAAAATTTAATAAAGCATAGGATAAAACAACATAAATTCAATTTAATAAAGCATAGGATAAAACAACATAAATACAATTTAATAAAGCATAGGTTAAAACAACATAAATACAATTTAATAAAGCATAGGTTAAAACAACATAAATACAATTTAATAAAGCATAGGTTAAAACAACATAAATACAATTTAATAAAGCATAGGACAAAACAACATAAATACAATTTAATAAAGCATAGGTTAAAACAACATAAATACAAGTTAATAAAGCATAGGATAAAACAACATAAATAAAATTTAATAAAGCATAGGATAAAACAACATAAATACAATTTAATAAAGCATAGGACAAAACAACATAAATACAACTTAATAAAGCATAGGATAAAACAACATAAATACAATTTAATGAAACATAGGATAAACAACATAAATACAATTTAATAAAGCATAGGAAAAACAACATAAATACAATTTAATAAAGCATAGGCTAAAACTACATAAATACAATTTAATAAAGCTTAGGATAAAACAAATTAAATACAATATAATAAAGCATAGGATAAAACAACATAAATTCAATTTAATAAAGCATAGGATAAAACAACCTAAATACAATTTAATAAAGCATAAGATAAAACAACATGAATACAATTTAATAAAGCATAGGTTAAAACAGCATAAATACAATTTAATAAAGCATAGGATAAAACAACATAAATACAATTTAATAGAGCATAGGATAAAACAACATAAATACAATTTATAGAGCATAGGATAAAACAACATAAATACAATTTAATAAAGCATAGGATAAATCAACATAAATACAATTTAATAAAGCATAGGATTAAACAACATAAATACTATTTAATAAAGCATAGGATAAAACCACATAAATACAATTTAATAAAGCACAGGATAAAACAACATAAATGAAATTTAATAAAGCATAGGATTCAACAACATAAATAAAATTTAGTAAAGCATAGGTCAAAATAACATAAATACAATTTAATAAAGCATAGGATAAAACAACATAAATACTATTTAATAAAGCATAGGATGAAACAACATAAATAAAATTTAATAAAGCATAGGATAAAACAACATATATTCAATTTAATAAAGCATAGGATAAAACAACATAAATACAATTTAATAAAGCATAGGATAAAACAACATGAATACAATTTAATAAAGCATAGGATAAAACAACATGAATACAATTTAATAAAGCATAGGATAAAACAACATAAATACAATTTAATAAAGCATAGGTTAAAACAACATAAATACAATTTAATAAAGCATAGGTTAAAACAACATAAATACAATTTAATAAAGCATAGGACAAAACAACATAAATATAATTTAATAAAGCATAGGTTAAAACAACATAAATACAAGTTAATAAAGCATAGGATAAAACAACATAAATACAATTTAATAAAGCATAGGATAAAACAACATAAATACAATTTAATAAAGCATAGGATAAAACAACATAAATACAATTTAATAAAGCATAGGATAAAACAACATAAATACAATTTAATGAAACATAGGATAAACAACATAAATACAATTTAATAAAGCATAGGAAAAACAACATAAATACAATTTAATAAAGCATAGGCTAAAATTACATAAATACAATTTAATAAAGCTTAGGATAAAACAAATTAAATACAATATAATAAAGCATAGGATAAAACAACATAAATTCAATTTAATAAAGCATAGGATAAAACAACTTAAATACAATTTAATAGAGCATAGGCTAAAACAACATAAATACAATTTATAAAGCATAGGATAAAACAACATAAATACAATTTAATAAAGCATAGAATAAAACAACATAAATACAATTTAATAAAGCATAGGATTAAACAACATAAATACTATTTAATAAAGCATAGGATAAAACCACATCAATACAATTTAATAAAGCACAGTATAAAACAACATAAATAAAATTTAATAAAGCATAGGATACAACAACATAAATACATTTTAGTAAAGCATAGGTCAAAATAACATAAATGCAATTTAATAAAGCATAGGATAAAACAACATAAATACAATTTAATAAAGCATAGGATAAAACAACATAAATAAAATTTAATAAAGCATAGGATAAAACAACATAAATTCAATTTAATAAAGCATAGGATAAAACAACATAAATACAATTTAATAAAGCATAGGTTAAAACAACATAAATACAATTTAATAAAGCATAGGTTAAAACAACATAAATACAATTTAATAAAGCATAGGTTAAAACAACATAAATACAATTTAATAAAGCATAGGACAAAACAACATAAATACAATTTAATAAAGCATAGGTTAAAACAACATAAATACAAGTTAATAAAGCATAGGATAAAACAACATAAATAAAATTTAATAAAGCATAGGATAAAACAACATAAATACAATTTAATAAAGCATAGGACAAAACAACATAAATACAACTTAATAAAGCATAGGATAAAACAACATAAATACAATTTAATGAAACATAGGATAAACAACATAAATACAATTTAATAAAGCATAGGAAAAACAACATAAATACAATTTAATAAAGCATAGGCTAAAACTACATAAATACAATTTAATAAAGCTTAGGATAAAACAAATTAAATACAATATAATAAAGCATAGGATAAAACAACATAAATTAAATTTAATAAAGCATAGGATAAAACAACATAAATACAATTTAATAAAGCATAAGATAAAACAACATGAATACAATTTAATAAAGCACAGGATAAAACAACATAAATACAATTTAATAAAGCATAAGACAAAAAAACATAAATACAATTTTTATAAAGCATATGTTAAAGCAACATAAATACAATTTAATAAAGCATAGGTTAAAACAACATAAATACAATTTAATAAAGCATAGGATAAAACAACATAAATACAAGTTAATAAAGCTTAGGATAAAACAACATAAATACAATTTAATAAAGCATAGGATAAAACAACATAAATACAATTTAATAAAGCATAGGATAAAACAACATAAATACAATTTAATAGAGCATAGGCTAAAACAACATAAATACAATTTATAAAGCATAGGATAAAACAACATAAATACAATTTAATAAAGCATAGAATAAAACAACATAAATACAATTTAATAAAGCATAGGATTAAACAACATAAATACTATTTAATAAAGCATAGGATAAAACCACATCAATACAATTTAATAAAGCACAGGATAAAACAACATAAATAAAATTTAATAAAGCATAGGATACAACAACATAAATACAATTTAGTAAAGCATAGGTCAAAATAACATAAATGCAATTTAATAAAGCATAGGATAAAACAACATAAATACAATTTAATAAAGCATAGGATAAAACAACATAAATAAAATTTAATAAAGCATAGGATAAAACAACATAAATTCAATTTAATAAAGCATAGGATAAAACAACATAAATAAAATTTAATAAAGCATAGGATAAAACAACATGAATACAATTTAATAAAGCATAGGATAAAACAACATAAATACAATTTAATAAAGCATAGGTTAAAACAACATAAATACAATTTAATAAAGCATAGGATAAAACAACATAAATACAATTTAATAAAGCATAGGATAAAACAACATAAATACAATTTAATAAAGCATAGGATAAAACAACATAAATAAAATTTAATAAAGTATAGGTTAAAATAACATAAATACAATTTAATAAAGCATAGGACAAAACAACATAAAAACTATTTAATAAAGCATAGTTTAAAACAACATAAATACAATTTAATAAAGCATAGGATAAAACCACAGAATTACAATTTAATAAAGCATAGGATAAAACAACATAAATACAATTTAATAAAGCATAGGACAAAACAACATAAATACAATTTAATAAAGCATAGGATAAAACAACATAAATACAATTTAATGAAACAGGATAAACAACATAAATACAATTTAATAAAGCATAGGATAAACAACATAAATACAATTTAATAAAGCATAGGCTAAAATTACATAAATACAATTTAATAAAGCTTAGGATAAAACAAAGTAAATACAATATAATAAAGCATAGGATAAAACAACATAAATTCAATTTAATAAAGCATAGGATAAAACAACATAAATACAATTTAATAAAGCATAAGATAAAACAACATGAATACAATTTAATAAAGCATAGGTTCATAGAATCATAGAATCATAGAATCATAGAATGGTAGAGTTGGAAGGGACCTCCTGGGTCATCTGGTCCAACCCCCTGCTCAAAGCAGGATTCACTAGATCATCTCAGACAGATGTCTGTCCAGCCTCTGTTTGAAGACGTCCATTGAAGGGGAACTCACCACCTCTCGTGGCAGCCTGTTCCACTCATTAATCACCCTAACTGTCAAAAAGTTTTTTCTAACATCTAATCTGTGTCTCCTCCCATTTAGTTTCATCCCATTGCTTCTAGTCTTTCCTTGTGCAAATGAGAATAAAGATGATCCTTCTACAATGTGACAGCCCTTGACATATTTGTAGACAGCTATTAAGTCTCCTCTCAGTCTTCTTTTTTGCAAGCTAAACATTCCCAAATCCTGCAACCGTTCCTCATAGGACATGGTTTGCAGACCAGTCACCATTCTGGTTGCTCTTCTCTGAACTTGCTCCAGTTTGTCTATGTTTTTTTTAAAATGTGGTGCCCAAAACTGTACACAGTATTCCAGATGAGGTCTGACCAAAGAGGAGTAAAGACCGATAATGACTTCACGTGATCTAGACTGTATGCTTAAAACAACATAAATACAATTTAATAAAGCATAGGATAAAACAACATAAATACAATTTAATAAAGCATAGGTTAAAACAACATAAATACAATTTAATAAAGCACAGGATAAAACAACATAAATACAATTTAATAAAGCATAAGACAAAAAAACATAAATACAATTTAATAAAGCATATGTTAAAGCAACATAAATACAATTTAATAAAGCATAGGTTAAAACAACATAAATACAATTTAATAAAGCATAGGATAAAACAACATAAATACAAGTTAATAAAGCTTAGGATAAAACAACATAAATACAATTTAATAAAGCATAGGATAAAACAACATAAATACAATTTAATAAAGCATAGGATAAAACAACATAAATACAATTTAATAGAGCATAGGCTAAAACAACATAAATACAATTTATAAAGCATAGGATTAAACAACATAAATACTATTTAATAAAGCATAGGATAAAACCACATCAATACAATTTAATAAAGCACAGGATAAAACAACATAAATAAAATTTAATAAAGCATTGGATACAACAACATAAATACAATTTAGTAAAGCATAGGTCAAAATAACATAAATGCAATTTAATAAAGCATAGGATAAAACAACATAAATACAATTTAATAAAGCATAGGATAAAACAACATAAATAAAATTTAATAAAGCATAGGATAAAACAACATAAATTCAATTTAATAAAGCATAGGATAAAACAACATAAATACAATTTAATAAAGCATAGGTTAAAACAACATAAATACAATTTAATAAAGCATAGGTTAAAACAACATAAATACAATTTAATAAAGCATAGGTTAAAACAACATAAATACAATTTAATAAAGCATAGGACAAAACAACATAAATACAATTTAATAAAGCATAGGTTAAAACAACATAAATACAAGTTAATAAAGCATAGGATAAAACAACATAAATAAAATTTAATAAAGCATAGGATAAAACAACATAAATACAATTTAATAAAGCATAGGACAAAACAACATAAATACAACTTAATAAAGCATAGGATAAAACAACATAAATACAATTTAATGAAACATAGGATAAACAACATAAATACAATTTAATAAAGCATAGGAAAAACAACATAAATACAATTTAATAAAGCATAGGCTAAAACTACATAAATACAATTTAATAAAGCTTAGGATAAAACAAATTAAATACAATATAATAAAGCATAGGATAAAACAACATAAATTCAATTTAATAAAGCATAGGATAAAACAACCTAAATACAATTTAATAAAGCATAAGATAAAACAACATGAATACAATTTAATAAAGCATAGGTTAAAACAGCATAAATACAATTTAATAAAGCATAGGATAAAACAACATAAATACAATTTAATAGAGCATAGGATAAAACAACATAAATACAATTTATAGAGCATAGGATAAAACAACATAAATACAATTTAATAAAGCATAGGATAAATCAACATAAATACAATTTAATAAAGCATAGGATTAAACAACATAAATACTATTTAATAAAGCATAGGATAAAACCACATAAATACAATTTAATAAAGCACAGGATAAAACAACATAAATGAAATTTAATAAGCATAGGATTCAACAACATAAATAAAATTTAGTAAAGCATAGGTCAAAATAACATAAATACAATTTAATAAAGCATAGGATAAAACAACATAAATACTATTTAATAAAGCATAGGATGAAACAACATAAATAAAATTTAATAAAGCATAGGATAAAACAACATATATTCAATTTAATAAAGCATAGGATAAAACAACATAAATACAATTTAATAAAGCATAGGATAAAACAACATGAATACAATTTAATAAAGCATAGGATAAAACAACATGAATACAATTTAATAAAGCATAGGATAAAACAACATAAATACAATTTAATAAAGCATAGGTTAAAACAACATAAATACAATTTAATAAAGCATAGGTTAAAACAACATAAATACAATTTAATAAAGCATAGGACAAAACAACATAAATACAATTTAATAAAGCATAGGTTAAAACAACATAAATACAAGTTAATAAAGCATAGGATAAAACAACATAAATACAATTTAATAAAGCATAGGATAAAACAACATAAATACAATTTAATAAAGCATAGGATAAAACAACATAAATACAATTTAATAAAGCATAGGATAAAACAACATAAATACAATTTAATGAAACATAGGATAAACAACATAAATACAATTTAATAAAGCATAGGAAAAACAACATAAATACAATTTAATAAAGCATAGGCTAAAATTACATAAATACAATTTAATAAAGCTTAGGATAAAACAAATTAAATACAATATAATAAAGCATAGGATAAAACAACATAAATTCAATTTAATAAAGCATAGGATAAAACAACATAAATACAATTTAATAGAGCATAGGCTAAAACAACATAAATACAATTTATAAAGCATAGGATAAAACAACATAAATACAATTTAATAAAGCATAGAATAAAACAACATAAATACAATTTAATAAAGCATAGGATTAAACAACATAAATACTATTTAATAAAGCATAGGATAAAACCACATCAATACAATTTAATAAAGCACAGTATAAAACAACATAAATAAAATTTAATAAAGCATAGGATACAACAACATAAATACATTTTAGTAAAGCATAGGTCAAAATAACATAAATGCAATTTAATAAAGCATAGGATAAAACAACATAAATACAATTTAATAAAGCATAGGATAAAACAACATAAATAAAATTTAATAAAGCATAGGATAAAACAACATAAATTCAATTTAATAAAGCATAGGATAAAACAACATAAATACAATTTAATAAAGCATAGGTTAAAACAACATAAATACAATTTAATAAAGCATAGGTTAAAACAACATAAATACAATTTAATAAAGCATAGGTTAAAACAACATAAATACAATTTAATAAAGCATAGGACAAAACAACATAAATACAATTTAATAAAGCATAGGTTAAAACAACATAAATACAAGTTAATAAAGCATAGGATAAAACAACATAAATAAAATTTAATAAAGCATAGGATAAAACAACATAAATACAATTTAATAAAGCATAGGACAAAACAACATAAATACAACTTAATAAAGCATAGGATAAAACAACATAAATACAATTTAATGAAACATAGGATAAACAACATAAATACAATTTAATAAAGCATAGGAAAAACAACATAAATACAATTTAATAAAGCATAGGCTAAAACTACATAAATACAATTTAATAAAGCTTAGGATAAAACAAATTAAATACAATATAATAAAGCATAGGATAAAACAACATAAATTAAATTTAATAAAGCATAGGATAAAACAACATAAATACAATTTAATAAAGCATAAGATAAAACAACATGAATACAATTTAATAAAGCATAGGTTAAAACAGCATAAATACAATTTAATAAAGCATAGGATAAAACTACATAAATACAATTTAATAAAGCATAGGATAAAACAACATAAATACAATTTAATAAAGCATAGGCTAAAACTACATAAATACAATTTAATAAAGCTTAGGATAAAACAAAGTAAATACAATATAATAAAGCATAGGATAAAACAACATAAATTCAATTTAATAAAGCATAGGATAAAACAACATAAATACAATTTAATAAAGCATAAGATAAAACAACATGAATACAATTTAATAAAGCATAGGTTAAAACAACATAAATACAATTTAATAAAGCATAGGATAAAACAACATAAATACAATTTAATAAAGCATAGGTTAAAACAACATAAATACAATTTAATAAAGCACAGGATAAAACAACATAAATACAATTTAATAAAGCATAAGACAAAAAAACATAAATACAATTTAATAAAGCATATGTTAAAGCAACATAAATACAATTTAATAAAGCATAGGTTAAAACAACATAAATACAATTTAATAAAGCATAGGATAAAACAACATAAATACAAGTTAATAAAGCTTAGGATAAAACAACATAAATACAATTTAATAAAGCATAGGATAAAACAACATAAATACAATTTAATAAAGCATAGGATAAAACAACATAAATACAATTTAATAGAGCATAGGCTAAAACAACATAAATACAATTTATAAAGCATAGGATAAAACAACATAAATACAATTTAATAAAGCATAGAATAAAACAACATAAATACAATTTAATAAAGCATAGGATTAAACAACATAAATACTATTTAATAAAGCATAGGATAAAACCACATCAATACAATTTAATAAAGCACAGGATAAAACAACATAAATAAAATTTAATAAAGCATAGGATACAACAACATAAATACAATTTAGTAAAGCATAGGTAAAAAATAACATAAATGCAATTTAATAAAGCATAGGATAAAACAACATAAATACAATTTAATAAAGCATAGGATAAAACAACATAAATAAAATTTAATAAAGCATAGGATAAAACAACATAAATTCAATTTAATAAAGCATAGGATAAAACAACATAAATACAATTTAATAAAGCATAGGTTAAAACAACATAAATACAATTTAATAAAGCATAGGTTAAAACAACATAAATACAATTTAATAAAGCATAGGTTAAAACAACATAAATACAATTTAATAAAGCATAGGACAAAACAACATAAATACAATTTAATAAAGCATAGGTTAAAACAACATAAATACAAGTTAATAAAGCATAGGATAAAACAACCTAAATAAAATTTAATAAAGCATAGGATAAAACAACATAAATACAATTTAATAAAGCATAGGACAAAACAACATAAATACAACTTAATAAAGCATATGATAAAACAACATAAATACAATTTAATGAAACATAGGATAAACAACATAAATACAATTTAATAAAGCATAGGAAAAACAACATAAATACAATTTAATAAAGCATAGGCTAAAACTACATAAATACAATTTAATAAAGCTAAGGATAAAACAAATTAAAAACAATATAATAAAGAATAGGATAAAACAACATAAATTCAATTTAATAAAGCATAGGATAAAACAACCTAAATACAATTTAATAAAGCATAAGATAAAACAACATGAATACAATTTAATAAAGCATAGGTTAAAACAGCATAAATACAATTTAATAAAGCATAGGATAAAACATCATAAATACAATTTAATAAAGCATAGGATAAATCAACATAAATACAATTTAATAAAGCATAGGATTAAACAACATAAATAATATTTAATAAAGCATAGGATAAAACCACATAAATACAATTTAATAAAGCACAGGATTCAACAACATAAATAAAATTTAGTAAAGCATAGGTCAAAATAACATAAATACAATTTAATAAAGCATAGGATAAAACAACATAAATACTATTTAATAAAGCATAGGATGAAACAACATAAATAAAATTTAATAAAGCATAGGATAAAACAACATATATTCAATTTAATAAAGCATAGGATAAAACAACATAAATACAATTTAATAAAGCATAGGATAAAACAACATGAATACAATTTAATAAAGCATAGGATAAAACAACATGAATACAATTTAATAAAGCATAGGATAAAACAAGATAAATACAATTTAATAAAGCACAGGACAAAACAACATCAATACAATTCAATAAAGCATAGGTTAAAACAACATAAATACAAGTTAATAAAGCATAGGATAAAACAACATAAATACAATTTAATAAAGCATAGGATAAAACAACATGAATACAATTTAATAAAGCATAGGATAAAACAACATAAATACAATTTAATAAAGCATAGGTTAAAACAACATAAATACAATTTAATAAAGCATAGGTTAAAACAACATAAATACAATTTAATAAAGCATAGGACAAAACAACATAAATACAATTTAATAAAGCATAGGTTAAAACAACATAAATACAAGTTAATAAAGCATAGGATAAAACAACATAAATACAATTTAATAAAGCATAGGATAAAACAACATAAATACAATTTAATAAAGCATAGGATAAAACAACATAAATACAATTTAATAAAGCATAGGATAAAACAACATAAATACAATTTAATGAAACATAGGATAAACAACATAAATACAATTTAATAAAGCATAGGAAAAACAACATAAATACAATTTAATAAAGCATAGGCTAAAATTACATAAATACAATTTAATAAAGCTTAGGATAAAACAAATTAAATACAATATAATAAAGCATAGGATAAAACAACATAAATTCAATTTAATAAAGCATAGGATAAAACAACATAAATACAATTTAATAAAGCATAAGATAAAACAACATGAATACAATTTAATAAAGCATAGGTTAAAACAACATAAATACAATTTAATAAAGCATAGGATAAAACAACATAAATACAATTTAATGAAACAGGATAAACAACATAAATACAATTTAATAAAGCATAGGATAAACAACATAAATACAATTTAATAAAGCATAGGCTAAAACTACATAAATACAATTTAATAAAGCTTAGGATAAAACAAAGTAAATACAATATAATAAAGCATAGGATAAAACAACATAAATTCAATTTAATAAAGCATAGGATAAAACAACATAAATACAATTTAATAAAGCATAAGATAAAACAACATGAATACAATTTAATAAAGCATAGGTTAAAACAACATAAATACAATTTAATAAAGCATAGGATAAAACAACATAAATACAATTTAATAAAGCATAGGTTAAAACAACATAAATACAATTTAATAAAGCACAGGATAAAACAACATAAATACAATTTAATAAAGCATAAGACAAAAAAACATAAATACAATTTAATAAAGCATATGTTAAAGCAACATAAATACAATTTAATAAAGCATAGGTTAAAACAACATAAATACAATTTAATAAAGCATAGGATAAAACAACATAAATACAATTTAATAAAGCTTAGGATAAAACAACATAAATACAATTTAATAAAGCATAGGATAAAACAACATAAATACAATTTAATAAAGCATAGGATAAAACAACATAAATACAATTTAATAGAGCATAGGCTAAAACAACATAAATACAATTTATAAAGCATAGGATAAAACAACATAAATACAATTTAATAAAGCATAGAATAAAACAACATAAATACAATTTAATAAAGCATAGGATTAAACAACATAAATACTATTTAATAAAGCATAGGATAAAACCACATAAATACAATTTAATAAAGCACAGGATAAAACAACATAAATAAAATTTAATAAAGCATAGGATACAACAACATAAATACAATTTAGTAAAGCATAGGTCAAAATAACATAAATGCAATTTAATAAAGCATAGGATAAAACAACATAAATACAATTTAATAAAGCATAGGATAAAACAACATAAATAAAATTTAATAAAGCATAGGATAAAACAACATAAATTCAATTTAATAAAGCATAGGATAAAACAACATAAATAAAATTTAATAAAGCATAGGATAAAACAACATGAATACAATTTAATAAAGCATAGGATAAAACAACATAAATACAATTTAATAAAGCATAGGTTAAAACAACATAAATACAATTTAATAAAGCATAGGATAAAACAACATAAATACAATTTAATAAAGCATAGGATAAAACAACATAAATACAATTTAATAAAGCATAGGATAAAACAACATAAATAAAATTTAATAAAGTATAGGTTAAAATAACATAAATACAATTTAATAAAGCATAGGACAAAACAACATAAAAACTATTTAATAAAGCATAGTTTAAAACAACATAAATACAATTTAATAAAGCATAGGATAAAACCACAGAATTACAATTTAATAAAGCATAGGATAAAACAACATAAATACAATTTAATAAAGCATAGGACAAAACAACATAAATACAATTTAATAAAGCATAGGATAAAACAACATAAATACAATTTAATGAAACAGGATAAACAACATAAATACAATTTAATAAAGCATAGGATAAACAACATAAATACAATTTAATAAAGCATAGGCTAAAACTACATAAATACAATTTAATAAAGCTTAGGATAAAACAAAGTAAATACAATATAATAAAGCATAGGATAAAACAACATAAATTCAATTTAATAAAGCATAGGATAAAACAACATAAATACAATTTAATAAAGCATAAGATAAAACAACATGAATACAATTTAATAAAGCATAGGTTCATAGAATCATAGAATCATAGAATCATAGAATGGTAGAGTTGGAAGGGACCTCCTGGGTCATCTGGTCCAACCCCCTGCTCAAAGCAGGATTCACTAGATCATCTCAGACAGATGTCTGTCCAGCCTCTGTTTGAAGACGTCCATTGAAGGGGAACTCACCACCTCTCGTGGCAGCCTGTTCCACTCATTAATCACCCTAACTGTCAAAAAGTTTTTTCTAACATCTAATCTGTGTCTCCTCCCATTTAGTTTCATCCCATTGCTTCTAGTCTTTCCTTGTGCAAATGAGAATAAAGATGATCCTTCTACAATGTGACAGCCCTTGACATATTTGTAGACAGCTATTAAGTCTCCTCTCAGTCTTCTTTTTTGCAAGCTAAACATTCCCAAATCCTGCAACCGTTCCTCATAGGACATGGTTTGCAGACCAGTCACCATTCTGGTTGCTCTTCTCTGAACTTGCTCCAGTTTGTCTATGTTTTTTTTAAAATGTGGTGCCCAAAACTGTACACAGTATTCCAGATGAGGTCTGACCAAAGAGGAGTAAAGACCGATAATGACTTCACGTGATCTAGACTGTATGCTTAAAACAACATAAATACAATTTAATAAAGCATAGGATAAAACAACATAAATACAATTTAATAAAGCATAGGTTAAAACAACATAAATACAATTTAATAAAGCACAGGATAAAACAACATAAATACAATTTAATAAAGCATAAGACAAAAAAACATAAATACAATTTAATAAAGCATATGTTAAAGCAACATAAATACAATTTAATAAAGCATAGGTTAAAACAACATAAATACAATTTAATAAAGCATAGGATAAAACAACATAAATACAAGTTAATAAAGCTTAGGATAAAACAACATAAATACAATTTAATAAAGCATAGGATAAAACAACATAAATACAATTTAATAAAGCATAGGATAAAACAACATAAATACAATTTAATAGAGCATAGGCTAAAACAACATAAATACAATTTATAAAGCATAGGATTAAACAACATAAATACTATTTAATAAAGCATAGGATAAAACCACATCAATACAATTTAATAAAGCACAGGATAAAACAACATAAATAAAATTTAATAAAGCATTGGATACAACAACATAAATACAATTTAGTAAAGCATAGGTCAAAATAACATAAATGCAATTTAATAAAGCATAGGATAAAACAACATAAATACAATTTAATAAAGCATAGGATAAAACAACATAAATAAAATTTAATAAAGCATAGGATAAAACAACATAAATTCAATTTAATAAAGCATAGGATAAAACAACATAAATACAATTTAATAAAGCATAGGTTAAAACAACATAAATACAATTTAATAAAGCATAGGTTAAAACAACATAAATACAATTTAATAAAGCATAGGTTAAAACAACATAAATACAATTTAATAAAGCATAGGACAAAACAACATAAATACAATTTAATAAAGCATAGGTTAAAACAACATAAATACAAGTTAATAAAGCATAGGATAAAACAACATAAATAAAATTTAATAAAGCATAGGATAAAACAAAATAAATACAATTTAATAAAGCATAGGACAAAACAACATAAATACAACTTAATAAAGCATAGGATAAAACAACATAAATACAATTTAATGAAACATAGGATAAACAACATAAATACAATTTAATAAAGCATAGGAAAAACAACATAAATACAATTTAATAAAGCATAGGCTAAAACTACATAAATACAATTTAATAAAGCTTAGGATAAAACAAATTAAATACAATATAATAAAGCATAGGATAAAACAACATAAATTCAATTTAATAAAGCATAGGATAAAACAACATAAATACAATTTAATAAAGCATAAGATAAAACAACATAAATACAATTTAATAAAGCATAGGTTAAAACAACATAAATACAATTTAATAAAGCACAGGATAAAACAACATAAATACAATTTAATAAAGCATAAGACAAAAAAACATAAATACAATTTAATAAAGCATATGTTAAAGCAACATAAATACAATTTAATAAAGCATAGGTTAAAACAACATAAATACAATTTAATAAAGCATAGGATAAAACAACATAAATACAATTTAATAAAGCTTAGGATAAAACAACATAAATACAATTTAATAAAGCATAGGATTAAACAACATAAATACTATTTAATAAATCATAGGATTAAACAACATAAATACTATTTAATAAAGCATAGGATAAAACCACATAAATACAATTTAATAAAGCACAGGATAAAACAACATAAATAAAATTTAATAAAGCATAGGATACAACAACATAAATACAATTTAGTAAAGCATAGTTCAAAATAACATAAATGCAATTTAATAAAGCATAGGATAAAACAACATAAATACAATTTAATAAAGCATAGGATAAAACAACATAAATAAAATTTAATAAAGCATAGGTTAAAATAACATAAATACAATTTAATAAAGCATAGGACAAAACAACATAAACACTATTTAATAAAGCATAGTTTAAAACAACATAAATACAATTTAATAAACCATAGGATAAAACCACAGAATTACAATTTAATAAAGCATAGGATAAAACAACATAAATACAATTTAATAAAGCATAGGACAAAACAACATAAATACAATTTAATAAACCATAGGATAAAACAACATAAATACAATTTAATGAAACAGGATAAACAACATAAATACAATTTAATAAAGCATAGGATAAACAACATAAATACAATTTAATAAAGCATAGGCTAAAACTACATAAATACAATTTAATAAAGCTTAGGATAAAACAAAGTAAATACAATATAATAAAGCATAGGATAAAACAACATAAATTCAATTTAATAAAGCATAGGATAAAACAACATAAATACAATTTAATAAAGCATAAAATAAAACAACATGAATACAATTTAATAAAGCATAGGTTAAAACAACATAAATACAATTTAATAAAGCATAGGATAAAACAACATAAATACAATTTAATAAAGCACAGGATAAAACAACATAAATACAATTTAATAAAGCATAAGACAAAAAAACATAAATACAATTTAATAAAGCATATGTTAAAGCAACATAAATACAATTTAATAAAGCATAGGTTAAAACAACATAAATTCAATTTAATAAAGCATAGGATAAAACAACATAAATACAATTTAATAAAGCATAAGATAAAACAACATGAATACAATTTAATAAAGCATAGGTTAAAACAACATAAATACAATTTAATAAAGCATAGGTTAAAACAACATAAATACAATTTAATAAAGCACAGGATAAAACAACATAAATACAATTTAATAAAGCATAAGACAAAAAAACATAAATACAATTTAATAAAGCATATGTTAAAGCAACATAAATACAATTTAATAAAGCATAGGTTAAAACAACATAAATACAATTTAATAAAGCATAGGATAAAACAACATAAATACAAGTTAATAAAGCTTAGGATAAAACAACATAAATACAATTTAATAAAGCATAGGATAAAACAACATAAATACAATTTAATAAAGCATAGGATAAAACAACATAAATACAATTTAATAGAGCATAGGCTAAAACAACATAAATACAATTTATAAAGCATAGGATTAAACAACATAAATACTATTTAATAAAGCATAGGATAAAACCACATCAATACAATTTAATAAAGCACAGGATAAAACAACATAAATAAAATTTAATAAAGCATAGGATACAACAACATAAATACAATTTAGTAAAGCATAGGTCAAAATAACATAAATGCAATTTAATAAAGCATAGGATAAAACAACATAAATACAATTTAATAAAGCATAGGATAAAACAACATAAATAAAATTTAATAAAGCATAGGATAAAACAACATAAATTCAATTTAATAAAGCATAGGATAAAACAACATAAATACAATTTAATAAAGCATAGGTTAAAACAACATAAATACAATTTAATAAAGCATAGGTTAAAACAACATAAATACAATTTAATAAAGCATAGGTTAAAACAACATAAATACAATTTAATAAAGCATAGGACAAAACAACATAAATACAATTTAATAAAGCATAGGTTAAAACAACATAAATACAAGTTAATAAAGCATAGGATATAACAACATAAATAAAATTTAATAAAGCATAGGATAAAACAACATAAATACAATTTAATAAAGCATAGGACAAAACAACATAAATACAACTTAATAAAGCATAGGATAAAACAACATAAATACAATTTAATGAAACATAGGATAAACAACATAAATACAATTTAATAAAGCATAGGAAAAACAACATAAATACAATTTAATAAAGCACAGGATAAAACAACATAAATAAAATTTAATAAAGCATAGGATACAACAACATAAATACAATTTAGTAAAGCATAGGTCAAAATAACATAAATGCAATTTAATAAAGCATAGGATAAAACAACATAAATACAATTTAATAAAGCATAGGATAAAACAACATAAATAAAATTTAATAAAGCATAGGATAAAACAACATAAATTCAATTTAATAAAGCATAGGATAAAACAACATAAATAAAATTTAATAAAGCATAGGATAAAACAACATGAATACAATTTAATAAAGCATAGGATAAAACAACATAAATACAATTTAATAAAGCATAGGTTAAAACAACATAAATACAATTTAATAAAGCATAGGATAAAACAACATAAATACAATTTAATAAAGCATAGGATAAAACAACATAAATACAATTTAATAAAGCATAGGATAAAACAACATAAATAAAATTTAATAAAGTATAGGTTAAAATAACATAAATACAATTTAATAAAGCATAGGACAAAACAACATAAAAACTATTTAATAAAGCATAGTTTAAAACAACATAAATACAATTTAATAAAGCATAGGATAAAACCACAGAATTACAATTTAATAAAGCATAGGATAAAACAACATAAATACAATTTAATAAAGCATAGGACAAAACAACATAAATACAATTTAATAAAGCATAGGATAAAACAACATAAATACAATTTAATGAAACAGGATAAACAACATAAATACAATTTAATAAAGCATAGGATAAACAACATAAATACAATTTAATAAAGCATAGGCTAAAACTACATAAATACAATTTAATAAAGCTTAGGATAAAACAAAGTAAATACAATATAATAAAGCATAGGATAAAACAACATAAATTCAATTTAATAAAGCATAGGATAAAACAACATAAATACAATTTAATAAAGCATAAGATAAAACAACATGAATACAATTTAATAAAGCATAGGTTCATAGAATCATAGAATCATAGAATCATAGAATGGTAGAGTTGGAAGGGACCTCCTGGGTCATCTGGTCCAACCCCCTGCTCAAAGCAGGATTCACTAGATCATCTCAGACAGATGTCTGTCCAGCCTCTGTTTGAAGACGTCCATTGAAGGGGAACTCACCACCTCTCGTGGCAGCCTGTTCCACTCATTAATCACCCTAACTGTCAAAAAGTTTTTTCTAACATCTAATCTGTGTCTCCTCCCATTTAGTTTCATCCCATTGCTTCTAGTCTTTCCTTGTGCAAATGAGAATAAAGATGATCCTTCTACAATGTGACAGCCCTTGACATATTTGTAGACAGCTATTAAGTCTCCTCTCAGTCTTCTTTTTTGCAAGCTAAACATTCCCAAATCCTGCAACCGTTCCTCATAGGACATGGTTTGCAGACCAGTCACCATTCTGGTTGCTCTTCTCTGAACTTGCTCCAGTTTGTCTATGTTTTTTTTAAAATGTGGTGCCCAAAACTGTACACAGTATTCCAGATGAGGTCTGACCAAAGAGGAGTAAAGACCGATAATGACTTCACGTGATCTAGACTGTATGCTTAAAACAACATAAATACAATTTAATAAAGCATAGGATAAAACAACATAAATACAATTTAATAAAGCATAGGTTAAAACAACATAAATACAATTTAATAAAGCACAGGATAAAACAACATAAATACAATTTAATAAAGCATAAGACAAAAAAACATAAATACAATTTAATAAAGCATATGTTAAAGCAACATAAATACAATTTAATAAAGCATAGGTTAAAACAACATAAATACAATTTAATAAAGCATAGGATAAAACAACATAAATACAAGTTAATAAAGCTTAGGATAAAACAACATAAATACAATTTAATAAAGCATAGGATAAAACAACATAAATACAATTTAATAAAGCATAGGATAAAACAACATAAATACAATTTAATAGAGCATAGGCTAAAACAACATAAATACAATTTATAAAGCATAGGATTAAACAACATAAATACTATTTAATAAAGCATAGGATAAAACCACATCAATACAATTTAATAAAGCACAGGATAAAACAACATAAATAAAATTTAATAAAGCATTGGATACAACAACATAAATACAATTTAGTAAAGCATAGGTCAAAATAACATAAATGCAATTTAATAAAGCATAGGATAAAACAACATAAATACAATTTAATAAAGCATAGGATAAAACAACATAAATAAAATTTAATAAAGCATAGGATAAAACAAAATAAATACAATTTAATAAAGCATAGGACAAAACAACATAAATACAACTTAATAAAGCATAGGATAAAACAACATAAATACAATTTAATGAAACATAGGATAAACAACATAAATACAATTTAATAAAGCATAGGAAAAACAACATAAATACAATTTAATAAAGCATAGGCTAAAACTACATAAATACAATTTAATAAAGCTTAGGATAAAACAAATTAAATACAATATAATAAAGCATAGGATAAAACAACATAAATTCAATTTAATAAAGCATAGGATAAAACAACATAAATACAATTTAATAAAGCATAAGATAAAACAACATAAATACAATTTAATAAAGCATAGGTTAAAACAACATAAATACAATTTAATAAAGCACAGGATAAAACAACATAAATACAATTTAATAAAGCATAAGACAAAAAAACATAAATACAATTTAATAAAGCATATGTTAAAGCAACATAAATACAATTTAATAAAGCATAGGTTAAAACAACATAAATACAATTTAATAAAGCATAGGATAAAACAACATAAATACAATTTAATAAAGCTTAGGATAAAACAACATAAATACAATTTAATAAAGCATAGGATTAAACAACATAAATACTATTTAATAAATCATAGGATTAAACAACATAAATACTATTTAATAAAGCATAGGATAAAACCACATAAATACAATTTAATAAAGCACAGGATAAAACAACATAAATAAAATTTAATAAAGCATAGGATACAACAACATAAATACAATTTAGTAAAGCATAGTTCAAAATAACATAAATGCAATTTAATAAAGCATAGGATAAAACAACATAAATACAATTTAATAAAGCATAGGATAAAACAACATAAATAAAATTTAATAAAGCATAGGTTAAAATAACATAAATACAATTTAATAAAGCATAGGACAAAACAACATAAACACTATTTAATAAAGCATAGTTTAAAACAACATAAATACAATTTAATAAACCATAGGATAAAACCACAGAATTACAATTTAATAAAGCATAGGATAAAACAACATAAATACAATTTAATAAAGCATAGGACAAAACAACATAAATACAATTTAATAAACCATAGGATAAAACAACATAAATACAATTTAATGAAACAGGATAAACAACATAAATACAATTTAATAAAGCATAGGATAAACAACATAAATACAATTTAATAAAGCATAGGCTAAAACTACATAAATACAATTTAATAAAGCTTAGGATAAAACAAAGTAAATACAATATAATAAAGCATAGGATAAAACAACATAAATTCAATTTAATAAAGCATAGGATAAAACAACATAAATACAATTTAATAAAGCATAAAATAAAACAACATGAATACAATTTAATAAAGCATAGGTTAAAACAACATAAATACAATTTAATAAAGCATAGGATAAAACAACATAAATACAATTTAATAAAGCACAGGATAAAACAACATAAATACAATTTAATAAAGCATAAGACAAAAAAACATAAATACAATTTAATAAAGCATATGTTAAAGCAACATAAATACAATTTAATAAAGCATAGGTTAAAACAACATAAATTCAATTTAATAAAGCATAGGATAAAACAACATAAATACAATTTAATAAAGCATAAGATAAAACAACATGAATACAATTTAATAAAGCATAGGTTAAAACAACATAAATACAATTTAATAAAGCATAGGTTAAAACAACATAAATACAATTTAATAAAGCACAGGATAAAACAACATAAATACAATTTAATAAAGCATAAGACAAAAAAACATAAATACAATTTAATAAAGCATATGTTAAAGCAACATAAATACAATTTAATAAAGCATAGGTTAAAACAACATAAATACAATTTAATAAAGCATAGGATAAAACAACATAAATACAAGTTAATAAAGCTTAGGATAAAACAACATAAATACAATTTAATAAAGCATAGGATAAAACAACATAAATACAATTTAATAAAGCATAGGATAAAACAACATAAATACAATTTAATAGAGCATAGGCTAAAACAACATAAATACAATTTATAAAGCATAGGATTAAACAACATAAATACTATTTAATAAAGCATAGGATAAAACCACATCAATACAATTTAATAAAGCACAGGATAAAACAACATAAATAAAATTTAATAAAGCATAGGATACAACAACATAAATACAATTTAGTAAAGCATAGGTCAAAATAACATAAATGCAATTTAATAAAGCATAGGATAAAACAACATAAATACAATTTAATAAAGCATAGGATAAAACAACATAAATAAAATTTAATAAAGCATAGGATAAAACAACATAAATTCAATTTAATAAAGCATAGGATAAAACAACATAAATACAATTTAATAAAGCATAGGTTAAAACAACATAAATACAATTTAATAAAGCATAGGTTAAAACAACATAAATACAATTTAATAAAGCATAGGTTAAAACAACATAAATACAATTTAATAAAGCATAGGACAAAACAACATAAATACAATTTAATAAAGCATAGGTTAAAACAACATAAATACAAGTTAATAAAGCATAGGATATAACAACATAAATAAAATTTAATAAAGCATAGGATAAAACAACATAAATACAATTTAATAAAGCATAGGACAAAACAACATAAATACAACTTAATAAAGCATAGGATAAAACAACATAAATACAATTTAATGAAACATAGGATAAACAACATAAATACAATTTAATAAAGCATAGGAAAAACAACATAAATACAATTTAATAAAGCATAGGCTAAAACTACATAAATACAATTTAATAAAGCTTAGGATAAAACAAATTAAATACAATATAATAAAGCATAGGATAAAACAACATAAATTCAATTTAATAAAGCATAGGATAAAACAACCTAAATACAATTTAATAAAGCATAAGATAAAACAACATGAATACAATTTAATAAAGCATAGGTTAAAACAGCATAAATACAATTTAATAAAGCATAGGATAAAACAACATAAATACAATTTAATAGAGCATAGGATAAAACAACATAAATACAATTTATAGAGCATAGGATAAAACAACATAAATACAATTTAATAAAGCATAGGATAAATCAACATAAATACAATTTAATAAAGCATAGGATTAATCAACATAAATACTATTTAATAAAGCATAGGATAAAACCACATAAATACAATTTAATAAAGCACAGGATAAAACAACATAAATAAAATTTAATAAAGCATAGGATTCAACAACATAAATAAAATTTAGTAAAGCATAGGTCAAAATAACATAAATACAATTTAATAAAGCATAGGATAAAACAAAATGAATACAATTTAATAAACCATAGGATAAAACAAGATAAATACAATTTAATAAAGCACAGGACAAAACAACATCAATACAATTCAATAAAGCATAGGTTAAAACAACATAAATACAAGTTAATAAAGCATAGGATAAAACAACATAAATACAATTTAATAAAGCATAGGATAAAACAACATGAATACAATTTAATAAAGCATAGGATAAAACAACATAAATACAATTTAATAAAGCATAGGTTAAAACAACATAAATACAATTTAATAAAGCATAGGTTAAAACAACATAAATACAATTTAATAAAGCATAGGACAAAACAACATAAATACAATTTAATAAAGCATAGGTTAAAACAACATAAATACAAGTTAATAAAGCATAGGATAAAACAACATAAATACAATTTAATAAAGCATAGGATAAAACAACATAAATACAATTTAATAAAGCATAGGATAAAATAACATAAATACAATTTAATAAAGCATAGGATAAAACAACATAAATACTATTTAATAAAGCATAGGATGAAACAACATAAATAAAATTTAATAAAGCATAGGATAAAACAACATGAATACAATTTAATAAAGCATAGGATAAAACAAGATAAATACAATTTAATAAAGCACAGGACAAAACAACATCAATACAATTCAATAAAGCATAGGTTAAAACAACATAAATACAAGTTAATAAAGCATAGGATAAAACAACATAAATACAATTTAATAAAGCATAGGATAAAACAACATGAATACAATTTAATAAAGCATAGGATAAAACAACATAAATACAATTTAATAAAGCATAGGTTAAAACAACATAAATACAATTTAATAAAGCATAGGTTAAAACAACATAAATACAATTTAATAAAGCATAGGACAAAACAACATAAATACAATTTAATAAAGCATAGGTTAAAACAACATAAATACAAGTTAATAAAGCATAGGATAAAACAACATAAATACAATTTAATAAAGCATAGGATAAAACAACATAAATACAATTTAATAAAGCATAGGATAAAACAACATAAATACAATTTAATAAAGCATAGGATAAAACAACATAAATACAATTTAATGAAACATAGGATAAACAACATAAATACAATTTAATAAAGCATAGGAAAAACAACATAAATACAATTTAATAAAGCATAGGCTAAAACTACATAAATACAATTTAATAAAGCTTAGGATAAAACAAATTAAATACAATATAATAAAGCATAGGATAAAACAACATAAATTCAATTTAATAAAGCATAGGATAAAACAACATAAATACAATTTAATAAAGCATAGGTTAAAACAACATAAATACAATTTAATAAAGCACAGGATAAAACAACATAAATACAATTTAATAAAGCATAAGACAAAAAAACATAAATACAATTTAATAAAGCATATGTTAAAGCAACATAAATACAATTTAATAAAGCATAGGTTAAAACAACATAAATACAATTTAATAAAGCATAGGATAAAACAACATAAATACAATTTAATAAAGCTTAGGATAAAACAACATAAATACAATTTAATAAAGCATAGGATTAAACAACATAAATACTATTTAATAAATCATAGGATTAAACAACATAAATACTATTTAATAAAGCATAGGATAAAACCACATAAATACAATTTAATAAAGCACAGGATAAAACAACATAAATAAAATTTAATAAAGCATAGGATACAACAACATAAATACAATTTAGTAAAGCATAGTTCAAAATAACATAAATGCAATTTAATAAAGCATAGGATAAAACAACATAAATACAATTTAATAAAGCATAGGATAAAACAACATAAATAAAATTTAATAAAGCATAGGTTAAAATAACATAAATACAATTTAATAAAGCATAGGACAAAACAACATAAACACTATTTAATAAAGCATAGTTTAAAACAACATAAATACAATTTAATAAACCATAGGATAAAACCACAGAATTACAATTTAATAAAGCATAGGATAAAACAACATAAATACAATTTAATAAAGCATAGGACAAAACAACATAAATACAATTTAATAAACCATAGGATAAAACAACATAAATACAATTTAATGAAACAGGATAAACAACATAAATACAATTTAATAAAGCATAGGATAAACAACATAAATACAATTTAATAAAGCATAGGCTAAAACTACATAAATACAATTTAATAAAGCTTAGGATAAAACAAAGTAAATACAATATAATAAAGCATAGGATAAAACAACATAAATTCAATTTAATAAAGCATAGGATAAAACAACATAAATACAATTTAATAAAGCATAAAATAAAACAACATGAATACAATTTAATAAAGCATAGGTTAAAACAACATAAATACAATTTAATAAAGCATAGGATAAAACAACATAAATACAATTTAATAAAGCACAGGATAAAACAACATAAATACAATTTAATAAAGCATAAGACAAAAAAACATAAATACAATTTAATAAAGCATATGTTAAAGCAACATAAATACAATTTAATAAAGCATAGGTTAAAACAACATAAATTCAATTTAATAAAGCATAGGATAAAACAACATAAATACAATTTAATAAAGCATAAGATAAAACAACATGAATACAATTTAATAAAGCATAGGTTAAAACAACATAAATACAATTTAATAAAGCATAGGTTAAAACAACATAAATACAATTTAATAAAGCACAGGATAAAACAACATAAATACAATTTAATAAAGCATAAGACAAAAAAACATAAATACAATTTAATAAAGCATATGTTAAAGCAACATAAATACAATTTAATAAAGCATAGGTTAAAACAACATAAATACAATTTAATAAAGCATAGGATAAAACAACATAAATACAAGTTAATAAAGCTTAGGATAAAACAACATAAATACAATTTAATAAAGCATAGGATAAAACAACATAAATACAATTTAATAAAGCATAGGATAAAACAACATAAATACAATTTAATAGAGCATAGGCTAAAACAACATAAATACAATTTATAAAGCATAGGATTAAACAACATAAATACTATTTAATAAAGCATAGGATAAAACCACATCAATACAATTTAATAAAGCACAGGATAAAACAACATAAATAAAATTTAATAAAGCATAGGATACAACAACATAAATACAATTTAGTAAAGCATAGGTCAAAATAACATAAATGCAATTTAATAAAGCATAGGATAAAACAACATAAATACAATTTAATAAAGCATAGGATAAAACAACATAAATAAAATTTAATAAAGCATAGGATAAAACAACATAAATTCAATTTAATAAAGCATAGGATAAAACAACATAAATACAATTTAATAAAGCATAGGTTAAAACAACATAAATACAATTTAATAAAGCATAGGATAAAACAACATAAATAAAATTTAATAAAGTATAGGTTAAAATAACATAAATACAATTTAATAAAGCATAGGACAAAACAACATAAAAACTATTTAATAAAGCATAGTTTAAAACAACATAAATACAATTTAATAAAGCATAGGATAAAACCACAGAATTACAATTTAATAAAGCATAGGATAAAACAACATAAATACAATTTAATAAAGCATAGGACAAAACAACATAAATACAATTTAATAAAGCATAGGATAAAACAACATAAATACAATTTAATGAAACAGGATAAACAACATAAATACAATTTAATAAAGCATAGGATAAACAACATAAATACAATTTAATAAAGCATAGGCTAAAACTACATAAATACAATTTAATAAAGCTTAGGATAAAACAAAGTAAATACAATATAATAAAGCATAGGATAAAACAACATAAATTCAATTTAATAAAGCATAGGATAAAACAACATAAATACAATTTAATAAAGCATAAGATAAAACAACATGAATACAATTTAATAAAGCATAGGTTAAAACAACATAAATACAATTTAATAAAGCATAGGATAAAACAACATAAATACAATTTAATAAAGCATAGGTTAAAACAACATAAATACAATTTAATAAAGCACAGGATAAAACAACATAAATACAATTTAATAAAGCATAAGACAAAAAAACATAAATACAATTTAATAAAGCATATGTTAAAGCAACATAAATACAATTTAATAAAGCATAGGATAAAACCACATAAATACAATTTAATAAAGCACAGGATAAAACAACATAAATAAAATTTAATAAAGCATAGGATACAACAACATAAATACAATTTAGTAAAGCATAGTTCAAAATAACATAAATGCAATTTAATAAAGCATAGGATAAAACAACATAAATACAATTTAATAAAGCATAGGATAAAACAACATAAATAAAATTTAATAAAGCATAGGTTAAAATAACATAAATACAATTTAATAAAGCATAGGACAAAACAACATAAACACTATTTAATAAAGCATAGTTTAAAACAACATAAATACAATTTAATAAACCATAGGATAAAACCACAGAATTACAATTTAATAAAGCATAGGATAAAACAACATAAATACAATTTAATAAAGCATAGGACAAAACAACATAAATACAATTTAATAAACCATAGGATAAAACAACATAAATACAATTTAATGAAACAGGATAAACAACATAAATACAATTTAATAAAGCATAGGATAAACAACATAAATACAATTTAATAAAGCATAGGCTAAAACTACATAAATACAATTTAATAAAGCTTAGGATAAAACAAAGTAAATACAATATAATAAAGCATAGGATAAAACAACATAAATTCAATTTAATAAAGCATAGGATAAAACAACATAAATACAATTTAATAAAGCATAAAATAAAACAACATGAATACAATTTAATAAAGCATAGGTTAAAACAACATAAATACAATTTAATAAAGCATAGGATAAAACAACATAAATACAATTTAATAAAGCACAGGATAAAACAACATAAATACAATTTAATAAAGCATAAGACAAAAAAACATAAATACAATTTAATAAAGCATATGTTAAAGCAACATAAATACAATTTAATAAAGCATAGGTTAAAACAACATAAATTCAATTTAATAAAGCATAGGATAAAACAACATAAATACAATTTAATAAAGCATAAGATAAAACAACATGAATACAATTTAATAAAGCATAGGTTAAAACAACATAAATACAATTTAATAAAGCATAGGTTAAAACAACATAAATACAATTTAATAAAGCACAGGATAAAACAACATAAATACAATTTAATAAAGCATAAGACAAAAAAACATAAATACAATTTAATAAAGCATATGTTAAAGCAACATAAATACAATTTAATAAAGCATAGGTTAAAACAACATAAATACAATTTAATAAAGCATAGGATAAAACAACATAAATACAAGTTAATAAAGCTTAGGATAAAACAACATAAATACAATTTAATAAAGCATAGGATAAAACAACATAAATACAATTTAATAAAGCATAGGATAAAACAACATAAATACAATTTAATAGAGCATAGGCTAAAACAACATAAATACAATTTATAAAGCATAGGATTAAACAACATAAATACTATTTAATAAAGCATAGGATAAAACCACATCAATACAATTTAATAAAGCACAGGATAAAACAACATAAATAAAATTTAATAAAGCATAGGATACAACAACATAAATACAATTTAGTAAAGCATAGGTCAAAATAACATAAATGCAATTTAATAAAGCATAGGATAAAACAACATAAATACAATTTAATAAAGCATAGGATAAAACAACATAAATAAAATTTAATAAAGCATAGGATAAAACAACATAAATTCAATTTAATAAAGCATAGGATAAAACCACAGAATTACAATTTAATAAAGCATAGGATAAAACAACATAAATACAATTTAATAAAGCATAGGACAAAACAACATAAATACAATTTAATAAAGCATAGGATAAAACAACATAAATACAATTTAATGAAACAGGATAAACAACATAAATACAATTTAATAAAGCATAGGATAAACAACATAAATACAATTTAATAAAGCATAGGCTAAAACTACATAAATACAATTTAATAAAGCTTAGGATAAAACAAAGTAAATACAATATAATAAAGCATAGGATAAAACAACATAAATTCAATTTAATAAAGCATAGGATAAAACAACATAAATACAATTTAATAAAGCATAAGATAAAACAACATGAATACAATTTAATAAAGCATAGGTTAAAACAACATAAATACAATTTAATAAAGCATAGGATAAAACAACATAAATACAATTTAATAAAGCATAGGTTAAAACAACATAAATACAATTTAATAAAGCACAGGATAAAACAACATAAATACAATTTAATAAAGCATAAGACAAAAAAACATAAATACAATTTAATAAAGCATATGTTAAAGCAACATAAATACAATTTAATAAAGCATAGGTTAAAACAACATAAATACAATTTAATAAAGCATAGGATAAAACAACATAAACACAAGTTAATAAAGCTTAGGATAAAACAACATAAATACAATTTAATAAAGCATAGGATAAAACAACATAAATACAATTTAATAAAGCATAGGATAAAACAACATAAATACAATTTAATAGAGCATAGGCTAAAACAACATAAATACAATTTATAAAGCATAGGATTAAACAACATAAATACTATTTAATAAAGCATAGGATAAAACCACATCAATACAATTTAATAAAGCACAGGATAAAACAACATAAATAAAATTTAATAAAGCATAGGATACAACAACATAAATACAATTTAGTAAAGCATAGGTCAAAATAACATAAATGCAATTTAATAAAGCATAGGATAAAACAACATAAATACAATTTAATAAAGCATAGGATAAAACAACATAAATAAAATTTAATAAAGCATAGGATAAAACAACATAAATTCAATTTAATAAAGCATAGGATAAAACAACATAAATACAATTTAATAAAGCATAGGTTAAAACAACATAAATACAATTTAATAAAGCATAGGTTAAAACAACATAAATACAATTTAATAAAGCATAGGTTAAAACAACATAAATACAATTTAATAAAGCATAGGACAAAACAACATAAATACAATTTAATAAAGCATAGGTTAAAACAACATAAATACAAGTTAATAAAGCATAGGATATAACAACATAAATAAAATTTAATAAAGCATAGGATAAAACAACATAAATACAATTTAATAAAGCATAGGACAAAACAACATAAATACAACTTAATAAAGCATAGGATAAAACAACATAAATACAATTTAATGAAACATAGGATAAAGAACATAAATACAATTTAATAAAGCATAGGAAAAACAACATAAATACAATTTAATAAAGCATAGGCTAAAACTACATAAATACAATTTAATAAAGCTTAGGATAAAACAAATTAAATACAATATAATAAAGCATAGGATAAAACAACATAAATTCAATTTAATAAAGCATAGGATAAAACAACCTAAATACAATTTAATAAAGCATAAGATAAAACAACATGAATACAATTTAATAAAGCATAGGTTAAAACAGCATAAATACAATTTAATAAAGCATAGGATAAAACAACATAAATACAATTTAATAGAGTATAGGATAAAACAACATAAATACAATTTATAGAGCATAGGATAAAACAACATAAATACAATTTAATAAAGCATAGGATAAATCAACATAAATACAATTTAATAAAGCATAGGATTAATCAACATAAATACTATTTAATAAAGCATAGGATAAAACCACATAAATACAATTTAATAAAGCACAGGATAAAACAACATAAATAAAATTTAATAAAGCATAGGATTCAACAACATAAATAAAATTTAGTAAAGCATAGGTCAAAATAACATAAATACAATTTAATAAAGCATAGGATAAAACAACATGAATACAATTTAATAAACCATAGGATAAAACAAGATAAATACAATTTAATAAAGCACAGGACAAAACAACATCAATACAATTCAATAAAGCATAGGTTAAAACAACATAAATACAAGTTAATAAAGCATAGGATAAAACAACATAAATACAATTTAATAAAGCATAGGATAAAACAACATGAATACAATTTAATAAAGCATAGGATAAAACAACATAAATACAATTTAATAAAGCATAGGTTAAAACAACATAAATACAATTTAATAAAGCATAGGTTAAAACAACATAAATACAATTTAATAAAGCATAGGACAAAACAACATAAATACAATTTAATAAAGCATAGGTTAAAACAACATAAATACAAGTTAATAAAGCATAGGATAAAACAACATAAATACAATTTAATAAAGCATAGGATAAAACAACATAAATACAATTTAATAAAGCATAGGATAAAATAACATAAATACAATTTAATAAAGCATAGGATAAAACAACATAAATACTATTTAATAAAGCATAGGATGAAACAACATAAATAAAATTTAATAAACCATAGGATAAAACAACATGAATACAATTTAATAAAGCATAGGATAAAACAAGATAAATACAATTTAATAAAGCACAGGACAAAACAACATCAATACAATTCAATAAAGCATAGGTTAAAACAACATAAATACAAGTTAATAAAGCATAGGATAAAACAACATAAATACAATTTAATAAAGCATAGGATAAAACAACATGAATAAAATTTAATAAAGCATAGGATAAAACAACATAAATACAATTTAATAAAGCATAGGTTAAAACAACATAAATACAATTTAATAAAGCATAGGTTAAAACAACATAAATACAATTTAATAAAGCATAGGACAAAACAACATAAATACAATTTAATAAAGCATAGGTTAAAACAACATAAATACAAGTTAATAAAGCATAGGATAAAACAACATAAATACAATTTAATAAAGCATAGGATAAAACAACATAAATACAATTTAATAAAGCATAGGATAAAACAACATAAATACAATTTAATAAAGCATAGGATAAAACAACATAAATACAATTTAATGAAACATAGGATAAACAACATAAATACAATTTAATAAAGCATAGGAAAAACAACATAAATACAATTTAATAAAGCATAGGCTAAAACTACATAAATACAATTTAATAAAGCTTAGGATAAAACAAATTAAATACAATATAATAAAGCATAGGATAAAACAACATAAATTCAATTTAATAAAGCATAGGATAAAACAACATAAATACAATTTAATAAAGCATAAGATAAAACAACATGAATACAATTTAATAAAGCATAGGTTAAAACAACATAAATACAATTTAATAAAGCATAGGATAAAACAACATAAATACAATTTAATAAAGCATAGGTTAAAACAACATAAATACAATTTAATAAAGCATAGGATAAAACAACATAAATAAAATTTAATAAAGCATAGGATAAAACAACATAAATACAATTTAATAAAGCATAGGATAAAACAACATAAATACAATTTAATAAAGCATAGGATAAAACAACATAAATACAATTTAATAAAGCATAGGATAAAACAACATAAATAAAATTTAATAAAGCATAGGTTAAAATAACATAAATACAATTTAATAAAGCATAGGACAAAACAACATAAAAACAATTTAATAAAGCATAGTTTAAAACAACATAAATACAATTTAATAAAGCATAGGATAAAACCACAGAATTACAATTTAATAAAGCATAGGATAAAACAACATAAATACAATTTAATAAAGCATAGGACAAAACAACATAAATACAATTTAATAAAGCATAGGATAAAACAACATAAATACAATTTAATGAAACAGGATAAACAACATAAATACAATTTAATAAAGCATAGGATAAACAACATAAATACAATTTAATAAAGCATAGGACAAAACAACATAAATACAATTTAATAAAGCATAGGATAAAACAACATAAATACAATTTAATGAAACATAGGATAAACAACATAAATACAATTTAATAAAGCATAGGAAAAACAACATAAATACAATTTAATAAAGCATAGGCTAAAACTACATAAATACAATTTAATAAAGCTTAGGATAAAACAAATTAAATACAATATAATAAAGCATAGGATAAAACAACATAAATTCAATTTAATAAAGCATAGGATAAAACAACCTAAATACAATTTAATAAAGCATAAGATAAAACAACATGAATACAATTTAATAAAGCATAGGTTAAAACAGCATAAATACAATTTAATAAAGCATAGGATAAAACAACATAAATACAGTTTAATAGAGCATAGGATAAAACAACATAAATACAATTTATAGAGCATAGGATAAAACAACATAAATACAATTTAATAAAGCATAGGATAAATCAACATAAATACAATTTAATAAAGCATAGGATTAAACAACATAAATACTATTTAATAAAGCATAGGATAAAACCACATAAATACAATTTAATAAAGCACAGGATAAAACAACATAAATAAAATTTAATAAAGCATAGGATTCAACAACATAAATAAAATTTAGTAAAGCATAGGTCAAAATAACATAAATACAATTTAATAAAGCATAGGATAAAACAACATAAATACTATTTAATAAAGCATAGGATGAAACAACATAAATAAAATTTAATAAAGCATAGGATAAAACAACATATATTCAATTTAATAAAGCATAGGATAAAACAACATAAATACAATTTAATAAAGCATAGGATAAAACAACATGAATACAATTTAATAAAGCATAGGATAAAACAACATGAATACAATTTAATAAAGCATAGGATAAAACAAGATAAATACAATTTAATAAAGCACAGGACAAAACAACATCAATACAATTCAATAAAGCATAGGTTAAAACAACATAAATACAAGTTAATAAAGCATAGGATAAAACAACATAAATACAATTTAATAAAGCATAGGATAAAACAACATGAATACAATATAATAAAGCATAGGATAAAACAACATAAATACAATTTAATAAAGCATAGGTTAAAACAACATAAATACAATTTAATAAAGCATAGGACAAAACAACATAAATACAATTTAATAAAGCATAGGTTAAAACAACATAAATACAAGTTAATAAAGCATAGGATAAAACAACATAAATACAATTTAATAAAGCATAGGATAAAACAACATAAATACAATTTAATAAAGCATAGGATAAAACAACATAAATACAATTTAATAAAGCATAGGATAAAACAACATAAATACAATTTAATGAAACATAGGATAAACAACATAAATACAATTTAATAAAGCATAGGAAAAACAACATAAATACAATTTAATAAAGCATAGGCTAAAACTTCATAAATACAATTTAATAAAGCTTAGGATAAAACAAATTAAATACAATACAATAAAGCATAGGATAAAACAACATAAATTCAATTTAATAAAGCATAGGATAAAACAACATAAATACAATTTAATAAAGCATAAGATAAAACAACATGAATACAATTTAATAAAGCATAGGATAAAACAACATAAATAAAATTTAATAAAGCATAGGATAAAACAACATAAATTCAATTTAATAAAGCACAGGACAAAACAACATCAATACTATTCAATAAAGCATAGGTTAAAACAACATAAATACAAGTTAATAAAGCATAGGATAAAACAACATAAATACAATTTAATAAAGCATAGGATAAAACAACATGAATACAATTTAATAAAGCATAGGATAAAACAACATAAATACAATTTAATAAAGCATAGGTTAAAACAACATAAATACAATTTAATAAAGCATAGGTTAAAACAACATAAATACAATTTAATAAAGCATAGGACAAAACAACATAAATACAATTTAATAAAGCATAGGTTAAAACAACATAAATACAAGTTAATAAAGCATAAGACAAAACAACATAAATACAATTTAATAAAGCATATGTTAAAGCAACATAAATACAATTTATTAAAGCATAGGTTAAAACAACATAAATACAATTTAATAAAGCATAGGATAAAACAACATAAATACAATTTAATAAAGATTAGGATAAAACAACATAAATACAATTTAATAAAGCATAGGATAAAACAGCATAAATACAATTTAATAAAGCATAGGATAAAACAACATAAATACAATTTAATAGAGCATAGGATAAAACAACATAAATACAATTTATAAAGCATAGGATAAAACAACATAAATACAATTTAATAAAGCATAGGATAAAACAACATAAATACAATTTAATAAAGCATAGGATAAAACAACATAAATACAATTTAATAAAGCATAGGATAAAACAACATAAATAAAATTTAATAAAGCATAGGTTAAAATAACATAAATACAATTTAATAAAGCATAGGACAAAACAACATAAAAACTATTTAATAAAGCATAGTTTAAAACAACATAAATACAATTTAATAAAGCATAGGATAAAACCACAGAACTACAATTTAATAAAGCATAGGATAAAACAACATAAATACAATTTAATAAAGCATAGGACAAAACAACATAAATACAATTTAATAAAGCATAGGATAAAACAACATAAATACAATTTAATGAAACAGGATAAACAACATAAATACAATTTAATAAAGCATAGGATAAACAACATAAATACAATTTAATAAAGCATAGGCTAAAACTACATAAATACAATTTAATAAAGCTTAGGATAAAACAAAGTAAATACAATATAATAAAGCATAGGATAAAACAACATAAATTCAATTTAATAAAGCATAGGATAAAACAACATAAATACAATTTAATAAAGCATAAGATAAAACAACATGAATACAATTTAATAAAGCATAGGTTAAAACAACATAAATACAATTTAATAAAGCATAGGATAAAACAACATAAATACAATTTAATAAAGCATAGGTTAAAACAACATAAATACAATTTAATAAAGCACAGGATAAAACAACATAAATAAAATTTAATAAAGCATAGGATACAACAACATAAATAAAATTTAGTAAAGCATAGGTCAAAATAACATAAATACAATTTAATAAAGCATAGGATAAAACAACATAAATACAATTTAATAGAGCATAGGATAAAACAACATAAATACAATTTATAAAGCATAGGATAAAACAACATAAATACAATTTAATAGAGCATAGGATAAAACAACATAAATACAATTTATAAAGCATAGGATAAAACAACATAAATATTATTTAATAAAGCATAGGATAAAACCACATAAATACAATTTAATAAAGCACAGGATAAAACAACATAAATAAAATTTAATAAAGCATAGGATACAACAACATAAATAAAATTTAGTAAAGCATAGGTCAAAATAACATAAATACAATTTAATAAAGCATAGGATAAAACAACATAAATACAATTTAATAAAGCATAGGATGAAACAACATAAATAAAATTTAATAAAGCATAGGATAAAACAACATAAATTCAATTTAATAAAGCATAGGATAAAACAACATAAATACAATTTAATAAAGCATAGGATAAAACAACATGAATACAATTTAATAAAGCATAGGATAAAACAACATAAATACAATTTAATAAAGCATAGGTTAAAACAAGATAAATAAAATTTAATAAAGCACAGGACAAAACAACATCAATACTATTCAATAAAGCATAGGTTAAAACAACATAAATACAAGTTAATAAAGCATAGGATAAAACAACATAAATACAATTTAATAAAGCATAGGATAAAACAACATGAATACAATTTAATAAAGCATAGGATAAAACAACATAAATACAATTTAATAAAGCATAGGTTAAAACAACATAAATACAATTTAATAAAGCATAGGTTAAAACAACATAAATACAATTTAATAAAGCATAGGACAAAACAACATAAATACAATTTAATAAAGCATAGGTTAAAACAACATAAATACAAGTTAATAAAGCATAAGACAAAACAACATAAATACAATTTAATAAAGCATATGTTAAAGCAACATAAATACAATTTATTAAAGCATAGGTTAAAACAACATAAATACAATTTAATAAAGCATAGGATAAAACAACATAAATACAATTTAATAAAGATTAGGATAAAACAACATAAATACAATTTAATAAAGCATAGGATAAAACAGCATAAATACAATTTAATAAAGCATAGGATAAAACAACATAAATACAATTTAATAGAGCATAGGATAAAACAACATAAATACAATTTATAAAGCATAGGATAAAACAACATAAATACAATTTAATAAAGCATAGGATAAAACAACATAAATACAATTTAATAAAGCATAGGATTAAACAACATAAATATTATTTAATAAAGCATAGGATAAAACCACATAAATACAATTTAATAAAGCACAGGATAAAACAACATAAATAAAATTTAATAAAGCATAGGATACAACAACATAAATAAAATTTAGTAAAGCATAGGTCAAAATAACATAAATACAATTTAATAAAGCATAGGATAAAACAACATAAATACAATTTAATAAAGCATAGGATGAAACAACATAAATAAAATTTAATAAAGCATAGGATAAAACAACATAAATTCAATTTAATTAAGCATAGGATAAAACAACATAAATACAATTTAATAAAGCATAGGATAAAACAACATGAATACAATTTAATAATGCATAGGATAAAACAACATAAATACAATTTAATAAAGCATAGGTTAAAACAAGATAAATACAATTTAATAAAGCACAGGACAAAACAACATCAATACTATTCAATAAAGCATAGGTTAAAACAACATAAATACAAGTTAATAAAGCATAGGATAAAACAACATAAATACAATTTAATAAAGCATAGGATAAAACAACATGAATACAATTTAATAAAGCATAGGATAAAACAACATAAATACAATTTAATAAAGCATAGGTTAAAACAACATAAATACAATTTAATAAAGCATAGGTTAAAACAACATAAATACAATTTAATAAAGCATAGGACAAAACAACATAAATACAATTTAATAAAGCATAGGTTAAAACAACATAAATACAAGTTAATAAAGCATAGGATAAAACAAAATAAATACAATTTAATAAAGCATAGGATAAAACAACATAAATACAATTTAATAAAGCATAGGATAAAACAACATAAATACAATTTAATAAAGCATAGGTTAAAACAACATAAATACAATTTAATAAAGCATAGGATAAAACAACATGAATACAATTTAATAAAGCATAGGATAAAACAAGATAAATACAATTTAATAAAGCACAGGACAAAACAACATCAATACAATTCAATAAAGCATAGGTTAAAACAACATAAATACAAGTTAATAAAGCATAGGATAAAACAACATAAATACAATTTAATAAAGCATAGGATAAAACAACATGAATACAATATAATAAAGCATAGGATAAAACAACATAAATACAATTTAATAAAGCATAGGTTAAAACAACATAAATACAATTTAATAAAGCATAGGACAAAACAACATAAATACAATTTAATAAAGCATAGGTTAAAACAACATAAATACAAGTTAATAAAGCATAGGATAAAACAACATAAATACAATTTAATAAAGCATAGGATAAAACAACATAAATACAATTTAATAAAGCATAGGATAAAACAACATAAATACAATTTAATAAAGCATAGGATAAAACAACATAAATACAATTTAATGAAACATAGGATAAACAACATAAATACAATTTAATAAAGCATAGGAAAAACAACATAAATACAATTTAATAAAGCATAGGCTAAAACTTCATAAATACAATTTAATAAAGCTTAGGATAAAACAAATTAAATACAATACAATAAAGCATAGGATAAAACAACATAAATTCAATTTAATAAAGCATAGGATAAAACAACATAAATACAATTTAATAAAGCATAAGATAAAACAACATGAATACAATTTAATAAAGCATAGGATAAAACAACATAAATAAAATTTAATAAAGCATAGGATAAAACAACATAAATTCAATTTAATAAAGCACAGGACAAAACAACATCAATACTATTCAATAAAGCATAGGTTAAAACAACATAAATACAAGTTAATAAAGCATAGGATAAAACAACATAAATACAATTTAATAAAGCATAGGATAAAACAACATGAATACAATTTAATAAAGCATAGGATAAAACAACATAAATACAATTTAATAAAGCATAGGTTAAAACAACATAAATACAATTTAATAAAGCATAGGTTAAAACAACATAAATACAATTTAATAAAGCATAGGACAAAACAACATAAATACAATTTAATAAAGCATAGGTTAAAACAACATAAATACAAGTTAATAAAGCATAAGACAAAACAACATAAATACAATTTAATAAAGCATATGTTAAAGCAACATAAATACAATTTATTAAAGCATAGGTTAAAACAACATAAATACAATTTAATAAAGCATAGGATAAAACAACATAAATACAATTTAATAAAGATTAGGATAAAACAACATAAATACAATTTAATAAAGCATAGGATAAAACAGCATAAATACAATTTAATAAAGCATAGGATAAAACAACATAAATACAATTTAATAGAGCATAGGATAAAACAACATAAATACAATTTATAAAGCATAGGATAAAACAACATAAATACAATTTAATAAAGCATAGGATAAAACAACATAAATACAATTTAATAAAGCATAGGATTAAACAACATAAATATTATTTAATAAAGCATAGGATAAAACCACATAAATACAATTTAATAAAGCACAGGATAAAACAACATAAATAAAATTTAATAAAGCATAGGATACAACAACATAAATAAAATTTAGTAAAGCATAGGTCAAAATAACATAAATACAATTTAATAAAGCATAGGATAAAACAACATAAATACAATTTAATAAAGCATAGGATGAAACAACATAAACACAATTTAATAAAGCATAGGTTAAAACAACATAAATACAATTTAATAAAGCATAGGTTAAAACAACATAAATACAATTTAATAAAGCATAGGACAAAACAACATAAACACAATTTAATAAAGCATAGGTTAAAACAACATAAATACAATTTAATAAAGCATAGGATAAAACAACATAAATACAATTTAATAAAGCATAGGATAAAACAACATAAATACAATTTAATAAAGCATAGGATAAAACAACATAAATAAAATTTAATAAAGCATAGGTTAAAATAACATAAATACAATTTAATAAAGCATAGGACAAAACAACATAAAAACTATTTAATAAAGCATAGTTTAAAACAACATAAATACAATTTAATAAAGCATAGGATAAAACCACAGAATTACAATTTAATAAAGCATAGGATAAAACAACATAAATACAATTTAATAAAGCATAGGACAAAACAACATAAATACAATTTAATAAAGCATAGGATAAAACAACATAAATACAATTTAATGAAACAGGATAAACAACATAAATACAATTTAATAAAGCATAGGATAAACAACATAAATACAATTTAATAAAGCATAGGCTAAAACTACATAAATACAATTTAATAAAGCTTAGGATAAAACAAAGTAAATACAATATAATAAAGCATAGGATAAAACAACATAAATTCAATTTAATAAAGCATAGGATAAAACAACATAAATACAATTTAATAAAGCATAAGATAAAACAACATGAATACAATTTAATAAAGCATAGGTTAAAACAACATAAATACAATTTAATAAAGCATAGGATAAAACAACATAAATACAATTTAATAAAGCATAGGTTAAAACAACATAAATACAATTTAATAAAGCACAGGATAAAACAACATAAATAAAATTTAATAAAGCATAGGATACAACAACATAAATAAAATTTAGTAAAGCATAGGTCAAAATAACATAAATACAATTTAATAAAGCATAGGATAAAACAACATAAATACAATTTAATAGAGCATAGGATAAAACAACATAAATACAATTTATAAAGCATAGGATAAAACAACATAAATACAATTTAATAGAGCATAGGATAAAACAACATAAATACAATTTATAAAGCATAGGATAAAACAACATAAATATTATTTAATAAAGCATAGGATAAAACCACATAAATACAATTTAATAAAGCACAGGATAAAACAACATAAATAAAATTTAATAAAGCATAGGATACAACAACATAAATAAAATTTAGTAAAGCATAGGTCAAAATAACATAAATACAATTTAATAAAGCATAGGATAAAACAACATAAATACAATTTAATAAAGCATAGGATGAAACAACATAAATAAAATTTAATAAAGCATAGGATAAAACAACATAAATTCAATTTAATAAAGCATAGGATAAAACAACATAAATACAATTTAATAAAGCATAGGATAAAACAACATGAATACAATTTAATAAAGCATAGGATAAAACAACATAAATACAATTTAATAAAGCATAGGTTAAAACAAGATAAATACAATTTAATAAAGCACAGGACAAAACAACATCAATACTATTCAATAAAGCATAGGTTAAAACAACATAAATACAAGTTAATAAAGCATAGGATAAAACAACATAAATACAATTTAATAAAGCATAGGATAAAACAACATGAATACAATTTAATAAAGCATAGGATAAAACAACATAAATACAATTTAATAAAGCATAGGTTAAAACAACATAAATACAATTTAATAAAGCATAGGTTAAAACAACATAAATACAATTTAATAAAGCATAGGACAAAACAACATAAATACAATTTAATAAAGCATAGGTTAAAACAACATAAATACAAGTTAATAAAGCATAAGACAAAACAACATTAATACAATTTAATAAAGCATATGTTAAAGCAACATAAATACAATTTATTAAAGCATAGGTTAAAACAACATAAATACAATTTAATAAAGCATAGGATAAAACAACATAAATACAATTTAATAAAGATTAGGATAAAACAACATAAATACAATTTAATAAAGCATAGGATAAAACAGCATAAATACAATTTAATAAAGCATAGGATAAAACAACATAAATACAATTTAATAGAGCATAGGATAAAACAACATAAATACAATTTATAAAACATAGGATAAAACAACATAAATACAATTTAATAAAGCATAGGATAAAACAACATAAATACAATTTAATAAAGCATAGGATTAAACAACATAAATATTATTTAATAAAGCATAGGATAAAACCACATAAATACAATTTAATAAAGCACAGGATAAAACAACATAAATAAAATTTAATAAAGCATAGGATACAACAACATAAATAAAATTTAGTAAAGCATAGGTCAAAATAACATAAATACAATTTAATAAAGCATAGGATAAAACAACATAAATACAATTTAATAAAGCATAGGATGAAACAACATAAATAAAATTTAATAAAGCATAGGATAAAACAACATAAATTCAATTTAATTAAGCATAGGATAAAACAACATAAATACAATTTAATAAAGCATAGGATAAAACAACATGAATACAATTTAATAATGCATAGGATAAAACAACATAAATACAATTTAATAAAGCATAGGTTAAAACAAGATAAATACAATTTAATAAAGCACAGGACAAAACAACATCAATACTATTCAATAAAGCATAGGTTAAAACAACATAAATACAAGTTAATAAAGCATAGGATAAAACAACATAAATACAATTTAATAAAGCATAGGATAAAACAACATGAATACAATTTAATAAAGCATAGGATAAAACAACATAAATACAATTTAATAAAGCATAGGTTAAAACAACATAAATACAATTTAATAAAGCATAGGTTAAAACAACATAAATACAATTTAATAAAGCATAGGACAAAACAACATAAATACAATTTAATAAAGCATAGGTTAAAACAACATAAATACAAGTTAATAAAGCATAGGATAAAACAAAATAAATACAATTTAATAAAGCATAGGATAAAACAACATAAATACAATTTAATAAAGCATAGGATAAAACAACATAAATACAATTTAATAAAGCATAGGTTAAAACAACATAAATACAATTTAATAAAGCATAGGTTAAAACAACATAAATACAATTTAATAAAGCATAGGATAAAACAACATAAATTCAATTTATTAAAGCATAGGATAAAACAACATAAATACAATTTAATAAAGCACAGGATAAAACAACATAAATAAAATTTAATAAAGCATAGGATAAAACAAGATAAATAAAATTTAATAAAGCATAGGATAAAACAAGATAAATACAATTTAATAAAGCATAGGATAAAACAACATAAATAAAATTTAATAAAGCATAGGATAAAACAAGATAAATACAATTTAATAAAGCATAGGATAAAACAACATAAATACAATTTAATAAAGCATAGGTTAAAACAACATAAATACAATTTAATAAAGCATAGGATAAAACAACATAAATTCAATTTAATAAAGAATAGGATAAAACAACATAAATACAATTTAATAAAGCACAGGATAAAACAACATAAATAAAATTTAATAAAGCATAGGATAAAACAAGATAAATAAAATTTAATAAAGCATAGGATAAAACAACATAAATACAATTTAATAAAGCATAGGATAAAACAACATAAATACAATTTAATAAAGCATAGGATAAAACAACATAAATACAATTTAATAAAGCATAGGATAAAACAACATAAATACAATTTAATAAAGCATAGGATAAAACAACATAAATACAATTTAATGAAACAGGATAAACAACATAAATACAATTTAATAAAGCATAGGATAAACAACATAAATACAATTTAATAAAGCATAGGCTAAAACTACATAAATACAATTTAATAAAGCTTAGGATAAAACAAAGTAAATACAATATAATAAAGCATAGGATAAAACAACATAAATTCAATTTAATAAAGCATAGGATAAAACAACATAAATACAATTTAATAAAGCATAGGATAAAACAACATAAATACAATTTAATAAAGCATAGGTTAAAACAACATAAATACAATTTAATAAAGCACAGGATAAAACAACATAAATAAAATTTAATAAAGCATAAGACAAAAAAACATAAATACAATTTAATAAAGCATATGTTAAAGCAACATAAATACAATTTAATAAAGCATAGGTTAAAACAACATAAATACAATTTAATAAAGCATAGGATAAAACAACATAAATACAATTTAATAAAGATTAGGATAAAACAACATAAATACAATTTAATAAAGCATAGGATAAAACAGCATAAATACAATTTAATAAAGCATAGGATAAAACAACATAAATACAATTTAATAGAGCATAGGATAAAACAACATAAATACAATTTATAAAGCATAGGATAAAACAACATAAATACAATTTAATAAAGCATAGGATAAAACAACATAAATACAATTTAATAAAGCATAGGATTAAACAACATAAATATTATTTAATAAAGCATAGGATAAAACCACATAAATACAATTTAATAAAGCACAGGATAAAACAACATAAATAAAATTTAATAAAGCATAGGATACAACAACATAAATAAAATTTAGTAAAGCATAGGTCAAAATAACATAAATACAATTTAATAAAGCATAGGATAAAACAACATAAATACAATTTAATAAAGCATAGGATGAAACAACATAAATAAAATTTAATAAAGCATAGGATAAAACAACATAAATTCAATTTAATAAAGCATAGGATAAAACAACATAAATACAATTTAATAAAGCATAGGATAAAACAACATGAATACAATTTAATAAAGCATAGGATAAAACAACATAAATACAATTTAATAAAGCATAGGTTAAAACAAGATAAATACAATTTAATAAAGCACAGGACAAAACAACATCAATACTATTCAATAAAGCATAGGTTAAAACAACATAAATACAAGTTAATAAAGCATAGGATAAAACAACATGAATACAATTTAATAAAGCATAGGATAAAACAACATAAATACAATTTAATAAAGCATAGGTTAAAACAACATAAATACAATTTAATAAAGCATAGGTTAAAACAACATAAATACAATTTAATAAAGCATAGGACAAAACAACATAAATAAAATTTAATAAAGCATAGGTTAAAACAACATAAATACAAGTTAATAAAGCATAAGACAAAACAACATAAATACAATTTAATAAAGCATATGTTAAAGCAACATAAATACAATTTATTAAAGCATAGGTTAAAACAACATAAATACAATTTAATAAAGCATAGGATAAAACAACATAAATACAATTTAATAAAGATTAGGATAAAACAACATAAATACAATTTAATAAAGCATAGGATAAAACAGCATAAATACAATTTAATAAAGCATAGGATAAAACAACATAAATACAATTTAATAGAGCATAGGATAAAACAACATAAATACAATTTATAAAGCATAGGATAAAACAACATAAATACAATTTAATAAAGCATAGGATAAAACAACATAAATACAATTTAATAAAGCATAGGATTAAACAACATAAATATTATTTAATAAAGCATAGGATAAAACCACATAATACAATTTAATAAAGCACAGGATAAAACAACATAAATTCAATTTAATAAAGCATAGGATAAAACAACATAAATACAATTTAATAAAGCATAGGATAAAACAACATGAATACAATTTAATAAAGCATAGGATAAAACAACATAAATACAATTTAATAAAGCATAGGTTAAAACAAGATAAATACAATTTAATAAAGCACAGGACAAAACAACATCAATACTATTCAATAAAGCATAGGTTAAAACAACATAAATACAAGTTAATAAAGCATAGGATAAAACAACATAAATACAATTTAATAAAGCATAGGATAAAACAACATGAATACAATTTAATAAAGCATAGGATAAAACAACATAAATACAATTTAATAAAGCATAGGTTAAAACAACATAAATACAATTTAATAAAGCATAGGTTAAAACAACATAAATACAATTTAATAAAGCATAGGACAAAACAACATAAACACAATTTAATAAAGCATAGGTTAAAACAACATAAATACAATTTAATAAAGCATAGGATAAAACAACATAAATACAATTTAATAAAGCATAGGATAAAACAACATAAATACAATTTAATAAAGCATAGGATAAAACAACATAAATAAAATTTAATAAAGCATAGGTTAAAATAACATAAATACAATTTAATAAAGCATAGGACAAAACAACATAAAAACTATTTAATAAAGCATAGTTTAAAACAACATAAATACAATTTAATAAAGCATAGGATAAAACCACAGAATTACAATTTAATAAAGCATAGGATAAAACAACATAAATACAATTTAATAAAGCATAGGACAAAACAACATAAATACAATTTAATAAAGCATAGGATAAAACAACATAAATACAATTTAATGAAACAGGATAAACAACATAAATACAATTTAATAAAGCATAGGATAAACAACATAAATACAATTTAATAAAGCATAGGCTAAAACTACATAAATACAATTTAATAAAGCTTAGGATAAAACAAAGTAAATACAATATAATAAAGCATAGGATAAAACAACATAAATTCAATTTAATAAAGCATAGGATAAAACAACATAAATACAATTTAATAAAGCATAAGATAAAACAACATGAATACAATTTAATAAAGCATAGGTTAAAACAACATAAATACAATTTAATAAAGCATAGGACAAAACAACATAAATACAATTTAATAAAGCATAGGTTAAAACAACATAAATACAAGTTAATAAAGCATAGGATAAAACAAAATAAATACAATTTAATAAAGCATAGGATAAAACAACATAAATACAATTTAATAAAGCATAGGATAAAACAACATAAATACAATTTAATAAAGCATAGGTTAAAACAACATAAATACAATTTAATAAAGCATAGGTTAAAACAACATAAATACAATTTAATAAAGCATAGGATAAAACAACATAAATTCAATTTATTAAAGCATAGGATAAAACAACATAAATACAATTTAATAAAGCACAGGATAAAACAACATAAATAAAATTTAATAAAGCATAGGATAAAACAAGATAAATAAAATTTAATAAAGCATAGGATAAAACAAGATAAATACAATTTAATAAAGCATAGGATAAAACAACATAAATAAAATTTAATAAAGCATAGGATAAAACAAGATAAATACAATTTAATAAAGCATAGGATAAAACAACATAAATACAATTTAATAAAGCATAGGTTAAAACAACATAAATACAATTTAATAAAGCATAGGATAAAACAACATAAATTCAATTTAATAAAGAATAGGATAAAACAACATAAATACAATTTAATAAAGCACAGGATAAAACAACATAAATAAAATTTAATAAAGCATAGGATAAAACAAGATAAATAAAATTTAATAAAGCATAGGATAAAACAACATAAATACAATTTAATAAAGCATAGGATAAAACAACATAAATACAATTTAATAAAGCATAGGATAAAACAACATAAATACAATTTAATAAAGCATAGGATAAAACAACATAAATACAATTTAATAAAGCATAGGATAAAACAACATAAATACAATTTAATGAAACAGGATAAACAACATAAATACAATTTAATAAAGCATAGGATAAACAACATAAATACAATTTAATAAAGCATAGGCTAAAACTACATAAATACAATTTAATAAAGCTTAGGATAAAACAAAGTAAATACAATATAATAAAGCATAGGATAAAACAACATAAATTCAATTTAATAAAGCATAGGATAAAACAACATAAATACAATTTAATAAAGCATAGGATAAAACAACATAAATACAATTTAATAAAGCATAGGTTAAAACAACATAAATACAATTTAATAAAGCACAGGATAAAACAACATAAATAAAATTTAATAAAGCATAAGACAAAAAAACATAAATACAATTTAATAAAGCATATGTTAAAGCAACATAAATACAATTTAATAAAGCATAGGTTAAAACAACATAAATACAATTTAATAAAGCATAGGATAAAACAACATAAATACAATTTAATAAAGATTAGGATAAAACAACATAAATACAATTTAATAAAGCATAGGATAAAACAGCATAAATACAATTTAATAAAGCATAGGATAAAACAACATAAATACAATTTAATAGAGCATAGGATAAAACAACATAAATACAATTTATAAAGCATAGGATAAAACAACATAAATACAATTTAATAAAGCATAGGATAAAACAACATAAATACAATTTAATAAAGCATAGGATTAAACAACATAAATATTATTTAATAAAGCATAGGATAAAACCACATAAATACAATTTAATAAAGCACAGGATAAAACAACATAAATAAAATTTAATAAAGCATAGGATACAACAACATAAATAAAATTTAGTAAAGCATAGGTCAAAATAACATAAATACAATTTAATAAAGCATAGGATAAAACAACATAAATACAATTTAATAAAGCATAGGATGAAACAACATAAATAAAATTTAATAAAGCATAGGATAAAACAACATAAATTCAATTTAATAAAGCATAGGATAAAACAACATAAATACAATTTAATAAAGCATAGGATAAAACAACATGAATACAATTTAATAAAGCATAGGATAAAACAACATAAATACAATTTAATAAAGCATAGGTTAAAACAAGATAAATACAATTTAATAAAGCACAGGACAAAACAACATCAATACTATTCAATAAAGCATAGGTTAAAACAACATAAATACAAGTTAATAAAGCATAGGATAAAACAACATGAATACAATTTAATAAAGCATAGGATAAAACAACATAAATACAATTTAATAAAGCATAGGTTAAAACAACATAAATACAATTTAATAAAGCATAGGTTAAAACAACATAAATACAATTTAATAAAGCATAGGACAAAACAACATAAATAAAATTTAATAAAGCATAGGTTAAAACAACATAAATACAAGTTAATAAAGCATAAGACAAAACAACATAAATACAATTTAATAAAGCATATGTTAAAGCAACATAAATACAATTTATTAAAGCATAGGTTAAAACAACATAAATACAATTTAATAAAGCATAGGATAAAACAACATAAATACAATTTAATAAAGATTAGGATAAAACAACATAAATACAATTTAATAAAGCATAGGATAAAACAGCATAAATACAATTTAATAAAGCATAGGATAAAACAACATAAATACAATTTAATAGAGCATAGGATAAAACAACATAAATACAATTTATAAAGCATAGGATAAAACAACATAAATACAATTTAATAAAGCATAGGATAAAACAACATAAATACAATTTAATAAAGCATAGGATTAAACAACATAAATATTATTTAATAAAGCATAGGATAAAACCACATAATACAATTTAATAAAGCACAGGATAAAACAACATAAATTCAATTTAATAAAGCATAGGATAAAACAACATAAATACAATTTAATAAAGCATAGGATAAAACAACATGAATACAATTTAATAAAGCATAGGATAAAACAACATAAATACAATTTAATAAAGCATAGGTTAAAACAAGATAAATACAATTTAATAAAGCACAGGACAAAACAACATCAATACTATTCAATAAAGCATAGGTTAAAACAACATAAATACAAGTTAATAAAGCATAGGATAAAACAACATAAATACAATTTAATAAAGCATAGGATAAAACAACATGAATACAATTTAATAAAGCATAGGATAAAACAACATAAATACAATTTAATAAAGCATAGGTTAAAACAACATAAATACAATTTAATAAAGCATAGGTTAAAACAACATAAATACAATTTAATAAAGCATAGGACAAAACAACATAAACACAATTTAATAAAGCATAGGTTAAAACAACATAAATACAATTTAATAAAGCATAGGATAAAACAACATAAATACAATTTAATAAAGCATAGGATAAAACAACATAAATACAATTTAATAAAGCATAGGATAAAACAACATAAATAAAATTTAATAAAGCATAGGTTAAAATAACATAAATACAATTTAATAAAGCATAGGACAAAACAACATAAAAACTATTTAATAAAGCATAGTTTAAAACAACATAAATACAATTTAATAAAGCATAGGATAAAACCACAGAATTACAATTTAATAAAGCATAGGATAAAACAACATAAATACAATTTAATAAAGCATAGGACAAAACAACATAAATACAATTTAATAAAGCATAGGATAAAACAACATAAATACAATTTAATGAAACAGGATAAACAACATAAATACAATTTAATAAAGCATAGGATAAACAACATAAATACAATTTAATAAAGCATAGGCTAAAACTACATAAATACAATTTAATAAAGCTTAGGATAAAACAAAGTAAATACAATATAATAAAGCATAGGATAAAACAACATAAATTCAATTTAATAAAGCATAGGATAAAACAACATAAATACAATTTAATAAAGCATAAGATAAAACAACATGAATACAATTTAATAAAGCATAGGTTAAAACAACATAAATACAATTTAATAAAGCATAGGATAAAACAACATAAATACAATTTAATAAAGCATAGGTTAAAACAACATAAATACAATTTAATAAAGCACAGGATAAAACAACATAAATAAAATTTAATAAAGCATAGGATACAACAACATAAATAAAATTTAGTAAAGCATAGGTCAAAATAACATAAATACAATTTAATAAAGCATAGGATAAAACAACATAAATACAATTTAATAAAGCATAGGATAAAACAACATAAATTCAATTTAATAAAGCATAGGATAAAACAACATAAATAAAATTTAATAAAGCATAGGATAAAACAACATGAATACAATTTAATAAAGCATAGGATAAAACAACATAAATACAATTTAATAAAGCATAGGTTAAAACAACATAAATACAATTTAATAAAGCATAGGATAAAACAACATAAATACAATTTAATAAAGCATAGGATAAAACAACATAAATACAATTTAATAAAGCATAGGATAAAACAACATAAATAAAATTTAATAAAGTATAGGTTAAAATAACATAAATACAATTTAATAAAGCATAGGACAAAACAACATAAAAACTATTTAATAAAGCATAGTTTAAAACAACATAAATACAATTTAATAAAGCATAGGATAAAACCACAGAATTACAATTTAATAAAGCATAGGATAAAACAACATAAATACAATTTAATAAAGCATAGGACAAAACAACATAAATACAATTTAATAAAGCATAGGATAAAACAACATAAATACAATTTAATGAAACAGGATAAACAACATAAATACAATTTAATAAAGCATAGGATAAACAACATAAATACAATTTAATAAAGCATAGGCTAAAACTACATAAATACAATTTAATAAAGCTTAGGATAAAACAAAGTAAATACAATATAATAAAGCATAGGATAAAACAACATAAATTCAATTTAATAAAGCATAGGATAAAACAACATAAATACAATTTAATAAAGCATAAGATAAAACAACATGAATACAATTTAATAAAGCATAGGTTCATAGAATCATAGAATCATAGAATCATAGAATGGTAGAGTTGGAAGGGACCTCCTGGGTCATCTGGTCCAACCCCCTGCTCAAAGCAGGATTCACTAGATCATCTCAGACAGATGTCTGTCCAGCCTCTGTTTGAAGACGTCCATTGAAGGGGAACTCACCACCTCTCGTGGCAGCCTGTTCCACTCATTAATCACCCTAACTGTCAAAAAGTTTTTTCTAACATCTAATCTGTGTCTCCTCCCATTTAGTTTCATCCCATTGCTTCTAGTCTTTCCTTGTGCAAATGAGAATAAAGATGATCCTTCTACAATGTGACAGCCCTTGACATATTTGTAGACAGCTATTAAGTCTCCTCTCAGTCTTCTTTTTTGCAAGCTAAACATTCCCAAATCCTGCAACCGTTCCTCATAGGACATGGTTTGCAGACCAGTCACCATTCTGGTTGCTCTTCTCTGAACTTGCTCCAGTTTGTCTATGTTTTTTTTAAAATGTGGTGCCCAAAACTGTACACAGTATTCCAGATGAGGTCTGACCAAAGAGGAGTAAAGACCGATAATGACTTCATGTGATCTAGACTGTATGCTTAAAACAACATAAATACAATTTAATAAAGCATAGGATAAAACAACATAAATACAATTTAATAAAGCATAGGTTAAAACAACATAAATACAATTTAATAAAGCACAGGATAAAACAACATAAATACAATTTAATAAAGCATAAGACAAAAAAACATAAATACAATTTAATAAAGCATATGTTAAAGCAACATAAATACAATTTAATAAAGCATAGGTTAAAACAACATAAATACAATTTAATAAAGCATAGGATAAAACAACATAAATACAAGTTAATAAAGCTTAGGATAAAACAACATAAATACAATTTAATAAAGTATAGGATAAAACAACATAAATACAATTTAATAAAGCATAGGATAAAACAACATAAATACAATTTAATAGAGCATAGGCTAAAACAACATAAATACAATTTATAAAGCATAGGATTAAACAACATAAATACTATTTAATAAAGCATAGGATAAAACCACATCAATACAATTTAATAAAGCACAGGATAAAACAACATAAATAAAATTTAATAAAGCATTGGATACAACAACATAAATACAATTTAGTAAAGCATAGGTCAAAATAACATAAATGCAATTTAATAAAGCATAGGATAAAACAACATAAATACAATTTAATAAAGCATAGGATAAAACAACATAAATAAAATTTAATAAAGCATAGGATAAAACAACATAAATTCAATTTAATAAAGCATAGGATAAAACAACATAAATACAATTTAATAAAGCATAGGTTAAAACAACATAAATACAATTTAATAAAGCATAGGTTAAAACAACATAAATACAATTTAATAAAGCATAGGTTAAAACAACATAAATACAATTTAATAAAGCATAGGACAAAACAACATAAATACAATTTAATAAAGCATAGGTTAAAACAACATAAATACAAGTTAATAAAGCATAGGATAAAACAACATAAATAAAATTTAATAAAGCATAGGATAAAACAACATAAATACAATTTAATAAAGCATAGGACAAAACAACATAAATACAACTTAATAAAGCATAGGATAAAACAACATAAATACAATTTAATGAAACATAGGATAAACAACATAAATACAATTTAATAAAGCATAGGAAAAACAACATAAATACAATTTAATAAAGCATAGGCTAAAACTACATAAATACAATTTAATAAAGCTTAGGATAAAACAAATTAAATACAATATAATAAAGCATAGGATAAAACAACATAAATTCAATTTAATAAAGCATAGGATAAAACAACCTAAATACAATTTAATAAAGCATAAGATAAAACAACATGAATACAATTTAATAAAGCATAGGTTAAAACAGCATAAATACAATTTAATAAAGCATAGGATAAAACAACATAAATACAATTTAATAGAGCATAGGATAAAACAACATAAATACAATTTATAGAGCATAGGATAAAACAACATAAATACAATTTAATAAAGCATAGGATAAATCAACATAAATACAATTTAATAAAGCATAGGATTAAACAACATAAATACTATTTAATAAAGCATAGGATAAAACCACATAAATACAATTTAATAAAGCACAGGATAAAACAACATAAATGAAATTTAATAAAGCATAGGATTCAACAACATAAATAAAATTTAGTAAAGCATAGGTCAAAATAACATAAATACAATTTAATAAAGCATAGGATAAAACAACATAAATACTATTTAATAAAGCATAGGATGAAACAACATAAATAAAATTTAATAAAGCATAGGATAAAACAACATATATTCAATTTAATAAAGCATAGGATAAAACAACATAAATACAATTTAATAAAGCATAGGATAAAACAACATGAATACAATTTAATAAAGCATAGGATAAAACAACATGAATACAATTTAATAAAGCATAGGATAAAACAAGATAAATACAATTTAATAAAGCACAGGACAAAACAACATCAATACAATTCAATAAAGCATAGGTTAAAACAACATAAATACAAGTTAATAAAGCATAGGATAAAACAACATAAATACAATTTAATAAAGCATAGGATAAAACAACATGAATACAATTTAATAAAGCATAGGATAAAACAACATAAATACAATTTAATAAAGCATAGGTTAAAACAACATAAATACAATTTAATAAAGCATAGGTTAAAACAACATAAATACAATTTAATAAAGCATAGGACAAAACAACATAAATACAATTTAATAAAGCATAGGTTAAAACAACATAAATACAAGTTAATAAAGCATAGGATAAAACAACATAAATACAATTTAATAAAGCATAGGATAAAACAACATAAATACAATTTAATAAAGCATAGGATAAAACAACATAAATACAATTTAATAAAGCATAGGATAAAACAACATAAATACAATTTAATGAAACATAGGATAAACAACATAAATACAATTTAATAAAGCATAGGAAAAACAACATAAATACAATTTAATAAAGCATAGGCTAAAACTACATAAATACAATTTAATAAAGCTTAGGATAAAACAAATTAAATACAATATAATAAAGCATAGGATAAAACAACATAAATTCAATTTAATAAAGCATAGGATAAAACAACATAAATACAATTTAATAAAGCATAGGTTAAAACAACATAAATACAATTTAATAAAGCACAGGATAAAACAACATAAATACAATTTAATAAAGCATAAGACAAAAAAACATAAATACAATTTAATAAAGCATATGTTAAAGCAACATAAATACAATTTAATAAAGCATAGGTTAAAACAACATAAATACAATTTAATAAAGCATAGGATAAAACAACATAAATACAATTTAATAAAGCTTAGGATAAAACAACATAAATACAATTTAATAAAGCATAGGATTAAACAACATAAATACTATTTAATAAATCATAGGATTAAACAACATAAATACTATTTAATAAAGCATAGGATAAAACCACATAAATACAATTTAATAAAGCACAGGATAAAACAACATAAATACAATTTAATAAAGCATAGGATAAAACAACATAAATACTATTTAATAAAGCATAGGATGAAACAACATAAATAAAATTTAATAAAGCATAGGATAAAACAACATGAATACAATTTAATAAAGCATAGGATAAAACAAGATAAATACAATTTAATAAAGCACAGGACAAAACAACATCAATACAATTCAATAAAGCATAGGTTAAAACAACATAAATACAAGTTAATAAAGCATAGGATAAAACAACATAAATACAATTTAATAAAGCATAGGATAAAACAACATGAATACAATTTAATAAAGCATAGGATAAAACAACATAAATACAATTTAATAAAGCATAGGTTAAAACAACATAAATACAATTTAATAAAGCATAGGTTAAAACAACATAAATACAATTTAATAAAGCATAGGACAAAACAACATAAATACAATTTAATAAAGCATAGGTTAAAACAACATAAATACAAGTTAATAAAGCATAGGATAAAACAACATAAATACAATTTAATAAAGCATAGGATAAAACAACATAAATACAATTTAATAAAGCATAGGATAAAACAACATAAATACAATTTAATAAAGCATAGGATAAAACAACATAAATACAATTTAATGAAACATAGGATAAACAACATAAATACAATTTAATAAAGCATAGGAAAAACAACATAAATACAATTTAATAAAGCATAGGCTAAAACTACATAAATACAATTTAATAAAGCTTAGGATAAAACAAATTAAATACAATATAATAAAGCATAGGATAAAACAACATAAATTCAATTTAATAAAGCATAGGATAAAACAACATAAATACAATTTAATAAAGCATAAGATAAAACAACATGAATACAATTTAATAAAGCATAGGTTAAAACAACATAAATACAATTTAATAAAGCATAGGATAAAACAACATAAATACAATTTAATGAAACAGGATAAACAACATAAATACAATTTAATAAAGCATAGGATAAACAACATAAATACAATTTAATAAAGCATAGGCTAAAACTACATAAATACAATTTAATAAAGCTTAGGATAAAACAAAGTAAATACAATATAATAAAGCATAGGATAAAACAACATAAATTCAATTTAATAAAGCATAGGATAAAACAACATAAATACAATTTAATAAAGCATAAGATAAAACAACATGAATACAATTTAATAAAGCATAGGTTAAAACAACATAAATACAATTTAATAAAGCATAGGATAAAACAACATAAATACAATTTAATAAAGCATAGGTTAAAACAACATAAATACAATTTAATAAAGCACAGGATAAAACAACATAAATACAATTTAATAAAGCATAAGACAAAAAAACATAAATACAATTTAATAAAGCATATGTTAAAGCAACATAAATACAATTTAATAAAGCATAGGTTAAAACAACATAAATACAATTTAATAAAGCATAGGATAAAACAACATAAATACAATTTAATAAAGCTTAGGATAAAACAACATAAATACAATTTAATAAAGCATAGGATAAAACAACATAAATACAATTTAATAGAGCATAGGCTAAAACAACATAAATACAATTTATAAAGCATAGGATAAAACAACATAAATACAATTTAATAAAGCATAGAATAAAACAACATAAATACAATTTAATAAAGCATAGGATTAAACAACATAAATACTATTTAATAAAGCATAGGATAAAACCACATAAATACAATTTAATAAAGCACAGGATAAAACAACATAAATAAAATTTAATAAAGCATAGGATACAACAACATAAATACAATTTAGTAAAGCATAGGTCAAAATAACATAAATGCAATTTAATAAAGCATAGGATAAAACAACATAAATACAATTTAATAAAGCATAGGATAAAACAACATAAATAAAATTTAATAAAGCATAGGATAAAACAACATAAATTCAATTTAATAAAGCATAGGATAAAACAACATAAATAAAATTTAATAAAGCATAGGATAAAACAACATGAATACAATTTAATAAAGCATAGGATAAAACAACATAAATACAATTTAATAAAGCATAGGTTAAAACAACATAAATACAATTTAATAAAGCATAGGATAAAACAACATAAATACAATTTAATAAAGCATAGGATAAAACAACATAAATACAATTTAATAAAGCATAGGATAAAACAACATAAATAAAATTTAATAAAGTATAGGTTAAAATAACATAAATACAATTTAATAAAGCATAGGACAAAACAACATAAAAACTATTTAATAAAGCATAGTTTAAAACAACATAAATACAATTTAATAAAGCATAGGATAAAACCACAGAATTACAATTTAATAAAGCATAGGATAAAACAACATAAATACAATTTAATAAAGCATAGGACAAAACAACATAAATACAATTTAATAAAGCATAGGATAAAACAACATAAATACAATTTAATGAAACAGGATAAACAACATAAATACAATTTAATAAAGCATAGGATAAACAACATAAATACAATTTAATAAAGCATAGGCTAAAACTACATAAATACAATTTAATAAAGCTTAGGATAAAACAAAGTAAATACAATATAATAAAGCATAGGATAAAACAACATAAATTCAATTTAATAAAGCATAGGATAAAACAACATAAATACAATTTAATAAAGCATAAGATAAAACAACATGAATACAATTTAATAAAGCATAGGTTCATAGAATCATAGAATCATAGAATCATAGAATGGTAGAGTTGGAAGGGACCTCCTGGGTCATCTGGTCCAACCCCCTGCTCAAAGCAGGATTCACTAGATCATCTCAGACAGATGTCTGTCCAGCCTCTGTTTGAAGACGTCCATTGAAGGGGAACTCACCACCTCTCGTGGCAGCCTGTTCCACTCATTAATCACCCTAACTGTCAAAAAGTTTTTTCTAACATCTAATCTGTGTCTCCTCCCATTTAGTTTCATCCCATTGCTTCTAGTCTTTCCTTGTGCAAATGAGAATAAAGATGATCCTTCTACAATGTGACAGCCCTTGACATATTTGTAGACAGCTATTAAGTCTCCTCTCAGTCTTCTTTTTTGCAAGCTAAACATTCCCAAATCCTGCAACCGTTCCTCATAGGACATGGTTTGCAGACCAGTCACCATTCTGGTTGCTCTTCTCTGAACTTGCTCCAGTTTGTCTATGTTTTTTTTAAAATGTGGTGCCCAAAACTGTACACAGTATTCCAGATGAGGTCTGACCAAAGAGGAGTAAAGACCGATAATGACTTCATGTGATCTAGACTGTATGCTTAAAACAACATAAATACAATTTAATAAAGCATAGGATAAAACAACATAAATACAATTTAATAAAGCATAGGTTAAAACAACATAAATACAATTTAATAAAGCACAGGATAAAACAACATAAATACAATTTAATAAAGCATAAGACAAAAAAACATAAATACAATTTAATAAAGCATATGTTAAAGCAACATAAATACAATTTAATAAAGCATAGGTTAAAACAACATAAATACAATTTAATAAAGCATAGGATAAAACAACATAAATACAAGTTAATAAAGCTTAGGATAAAACAACATAAATACAATTTAATAAAGCATAGGATAAAACAACATAAATACAATTTAATAAAGCATAGGATAAAACAACATAAATACAATTTAATAGAGCATAGGCTAAAACAACATAAATACAATTTATAAAGCATAGGATTAAACAACATAAATACTATTTAATAAAGCATAGGATAAAACCACATCAATACAATTTAATAAAGCACAGGATAAAACAACATAAATAAAATTTAATAAAGCATTGGATACAACAACATAAATACAATTTAGTAAAGCATAGGTCAAAATAACATAAATGCAATTTAATAAAGCATAGGATAAAACAACATAAATACAATTTAATAAAGCATAGGATAAAACAACATAAATAAAATTTAATAAAGCATAGGATAAAACAACATAAATTCAATTTAATAAAGCATAGGATAAAACAACATAAATACAATTTAATAAAGCATAGGTTAAAACAACATAAATACAATTTAATAAAGCATAGGTTAAAACAACATAAATACAATTTAATAAAGCATAGGTTAAAACAACATAAATACAATTTAATAAAGCATAGGACAAAACAACATAAATACAATTTAATAAAGCATAGGTTAAAACAACATAAATACAAGTTAATAAAGCATAGGATAAAACAACATAAATAAAATTTAATAAAGCATAGGATAAAACAACATAAATACAATTTAATAAAGCATAGGACAAAACAACATAAATACAACTTAATAAAGCATAGGATAAAACAACATAAATACAATTTAATGAAACATAGGATAAACAACATAAATACAATTTAATAAAGCATAGGAAAAACAACATAAATACAATTTAATAAAGCATAGGCTAAAACTACATAAATACAATTTAATAAAGCTTAGGATAAAACAAATTAAATACAATATAATAAAGCATAGGATAAAACAACATAAATTCAATTTAATAAAGCATAGGATAAAACAACCTAAATACAATTTAATAAAGCATAAGATAAAACAACATGAATACAATTTAATAAAGCATAGGTTAAAACAGCATAAATACAATTTAATAAAGCATAGGATAAAACAACATAAATACAATTTAATAGAGCATAGGATAAAACAACATAAATACAATTTATAGAGCATAGGATAAAACAACATAAATACAATTTAATAAAGCATAGGATAAATCAACATAAATACAATTTAATAAAGCATAGGATTAAACAACATAAATACTATTTAATAAAGCATAGGATAAAACCACATAAATACAATTTAATAAAGCACAGGATAAAACAACATAAATGAAATTTAATAAAGCATAGGATTCAACAACATAAATAAAATTTAGTAAAGCATAGGTCAAAATAACATAAATACAATTTAATAAAGCATAGGATAAAACAACATAAATACTATTTAATAAAGCATAGGATGAAACAACATAAATAAAATTTAATAAAGCATAGGATAAAACAACATATATTCAATTTAATAAAGCATAGGATAAAACAACATAAATACAATTTAATAAAGCATAGGCTAAAACTACATAAATACAATTTAATAAAGCTTAGGATAAAACAAATTAAATACAATATAATAAAGCATAGGATAAAACAACATAAATTCAATTTAATAAAGCATAGGATAAAACAACATAAATACAATTTAATAAAGCATAGGTTAAAACAACATAAATACAATTTAATAAAGCACAGGATAAAACAACATAAATACAATTTAATAAAGCATAAGACAAAAAAACATAAATACAATTTAATAAAGCATATGTTAAAGCAACATAAATACAATTTAATAAAGCATAGGTTAAAACAACATAAATACAATTTAATAAAGCATAGGATAAAACAACATAAATACAATTTAATAAAGCTTAGGATAAAACAACATAAATACAATTTAATAAAGCATAGGATTAAACAACATAAATACTATTTAATAAATCATAGGATTAAACAACATAAATACTATTTAATAAAGCATAGGATAAAACCACATAAATACAATTTAATAAAGCACAGGATAAAACAACATAAATAAAATTTAATAAAGCATAGGATACAACAACATAAATACAATTTAGTAAAGCATAGTTCAAAATAACATAAATGCAATTTAATAAAGCATAGGATAAAACAACATAAATACAATTTAATAAAGCATAGGATAAAACAACATAAATAAAATTTAATAAAGCATAGGTTAAAATAACATAAATACAATTTAATAAAGCATAGGACAAAACAACATAAACACTATTTAATAAAGCATAGTTTAAAACAACATAAATACAATTTAATAAACCATAGGATAAAACCACAGAATTACAATTTAATAAAGCATAGGATAAAACAACATAAATACAATTTAATAAAGCATAGGACAAAACAACATAAATACAATTTAATAAACCATAGGATAAAACAACATAAATACAATTTAATGAAACAGGATAAACAACATAAATACAATTTAATAAAGCATAGGATAAACAACATAAATACAATTTAATAAAGCATAGGCTAAAACTACATAAATACAATTTAATAAAGCTTAGGATAAAACAAAGTAAATACAATATAATAAAGCATAGGATAAAACAACATAAATTCAATTTAATAAAGCATAGGATAAAACAACATAAATACAATTTAATAAAGCATAAAATAAAACAACATGAATACAATTTAATAAAGCATAGGTTAAAACAACATAAATACAATTTAATAAAGCATAGGATAAAACAACATAAATACAATTTAATAAAGCACAGGATAAAACAACATAAATACAATTTAATAAAGCATAAGACAAAAAAACATAAATACAATTTAATAAAGCATATGTTAAAGCAACATAAATACAATTTAATAAAGCATAGGTTAAAACAACATAAATTCAATTTAATAAAGCATAGGATAAAACAACATAAATACAATTTAATAAAGCATAAGATAAAACAACATGAATACAATTTAATAAAGCATAGGTTAAAACAACATAAATACAATTTAATAAAGCATAGGTTAAAACAACATAAATACAATTTAATAAAGCACAGGATAAAACAACATAAATACAATTTAATAAAGCATAAGACAAAAAAACATAAATACAATTTAATAAAGCATATGTTAAAGCAACATAAATACAATTTAATAAAGCATAGGTTAAAACAACATAAATACAATTTAATAAAGCATAGGATAAAACAACATAAATACAAGTTAATAAAGCTTAGGATAAAACAACATAAATACAATTTAATAAAGCATAGGATAAAACAACATAAATACAATTTAATAAAGCATAGGATAAAACAACATAAATACAATTTAATAGAGCATAGGCTAAAACAACATAAATACAATTTATAAAGCATAGGATTAAACAACATAAATACTATTTAATAAAGCATAGGATAAAACCACATCAATACAATTTAATAAAGCACAGGATAAAACAACATAAATAAAATTTAATAAAGCATAGGATACAACAACATAAATACAATTTAGTAAAGCATAGGTCAAAATAACATAAATGCAATTTAATAAAGCATAGGATAAAACAACATAAATACAATTTAATAAAGCATAGGATAAAACAACATAAATAAAATTTAATAAAGCATAGGATAAAACAACATAAATTCAATTTAATAAAGCATAGGATAAAACAACATAAATACAATTTAATAAAGCATAGGTTAAAACAACATAAATACAATTTAATAAAGCATAGGATAAAACAACATAAATAAAATTTAATAAAGTATAGGTTAAAATAACATAAATACAATTTAATAAAGCATAGGACAAAACAACATAAAAACTATTTAATAAAGCATAGTTTAAAACAACATAAATACAATTTAATAAAGCATAGGATAAAACCACAGAATTACAATTTAATAAAGCATAGGATAAAACAACATAAATACAATTTAATAAAGCATAGGACAAAACAACATAAATACAATTTAATAAAGCATAGGATAAAACAACATAAATACAATTTAATGAAACAGGATAAACAACATAAATACAATTTAATAAAGCATAGGATAAACAACATAAATACAATTTAATAAAGCATAGGCTAAAACTACATAAATACAATTTAATAAAGCTTAGGATAAAACAAAGTAAATACAATATAATAAAGCATAGGATAAAACAACATAAATTCAATTTAATAAAGCATAGGATAAAACAACATAAATACAATTTAATAAAGCATAAGATAAAACAACATGAATACAATTTAATAAAGCATAGGTTAAAACAACATAAATACAATTTAATAAAGCATAGGATAAAACAACATAAATACAATTTAATAAAGCATAGGTTAAAACAACATAAATACAATTTAATAAAGCACAGGATAAAACAACATAAATACAATTTAATAAAGCATAAGACAAAAAAACATAAATACAATTTAATAAAGCATATGTTAAAGCAACATAAATACAATTTAATAAAGCATAGGTTAAAACAACATAAATACAATTTAATAAAGCATAGGATAAAACAACATAAACACAAGTTAATAAAGCTTAGGATAAAACAACATAAATACAATTTAATAAAGCATAGGATAAAACAACATAAATACAATTTAATAAAGCATAGGATAAAACAACATAAATACAATTTAATAGAGCATAGGCTAAAACAACATAAATACAATTTATAAAGCATAGGATTAAACAACATAAATACTATTTAATAAAGCATAGGATAAAACCACATCAATACAATTTAATAAAGCACAGGATAAAACAACATAAATAAAATTTAATAAAGCATAGGATACAACAACATAAATACAATTTAGTAAAGCATAGGTCAAAATAACATAAATGCAATTTAATAAAGCATAGGATAAAACAACATAAATACAATTTAATAAAGCATAGGATAAAACAACATAAATAAAATTTAATAAAGCATAGGATAAAACAACATAAATTCAATTTAATAAAGCATAGGATAAAACAACATAAATACAATTTAATAAAGCATAGGTTAAAACAACATAAATACAATTTAATAAAGCATAGGTTAAAACAACATAAATACAATTTAATAAAGCATAGGTTAAAACAACATAAATACAATTTAATAAAGCATAGGACAAAACAACATAAATACAATTTAATAAAGCATAGGTTAAAACAACATAAATACAAGTTAATAAAGCATAGGATATAACAACATAAATAAAATTTAATAAAGCATAGGATAAAACAACATAAATACAATTTAATAAAGCATAGGACAAAACAACATAAATACAACTTAATAAAGCATAGGATAAAACAACATAAATACAATTTAATGAAACATAGGATAAAGAACATAAATACAATTTAATAAAGCATAGGAAAAACAACATAAATACAATTTAATAAAGCATAGGCTAAAACTACATAAATACAATTTAATAAAGCTTAGGATAAAACAAATTAAATACAATATAATAAAGCATAGGATAAAACAACATAAATTCAATTTAATAAAGCATAGGATAAAACAACCTAAATACAATTTAATAAAGCATAAGATAAAACAACATGAATACAATTTAATAAAGCATAGGTTAAAACAGCATAAATACAATTTAATAAAGCATAGGATAAAACAACATAAATACAATTTAATAGAGCATAGGATAAAACAACATAAATACAATTTATAGAGCATAGGATAAAACAACATAAATACAATTTAATAAAGCATAGGATAAATCAACATAAATACAATTTAATAAAGCATAGGATTAATCAACATAAATACTATTTAATAAAGCATAGGATAAAACCACATAAATACAATTTAATAAAGCACAGGATAAAACAACATAAATAAAATTTAATAAAGCATAGGATTCAACAACATAAATAAAATTTAGTAAAGCATAGGTCAAAATAACATAAATACAATTTAATAAAGCATAGGATAAAACAACATGAATACAATTTAATAAACCATAGGATAAAACAAGATAAATACAATTTAATAAAGCACAGGACAAAACAACATCAATACAATTCAATAAAGCATAGGTTAAAACAACATAAATACAAGTTAATAAAGCATAGGATAAAACAACATAAATACAATTTAATAAAGCATAGGATAAAACAACATGAATACAATTTAATAAAGCATAGGATAAAACAACATAAATACAATTTAATAAAGCATAGGTTAAAACAACATAAATACAATTTAATAAAGCATAGGTTAAAACAACATAAATACAATTTAATAAAGCATAGGACAAAACAACATAAATACAATTTAATAAAGCATAGGTTAAAACAACATAAATACAAGTTAATAAAGCATAGGATAAAACAACATAAATACTATTTAATAAAGCATAGGATAAAACAACATAAATACAATTTAATAAAGCATAGGATAAAATAACATAAATACAATTTAATAAAGCATAGGATAAAACAACATAAATACTATTTAATAAAGCATAGGATGAAACAACATAAATAAAATTTAATAAAGCATAGGATAAAACAACATGAATACAATTTAATAAAGCATAGGATAAAACAAGATAAATACAATTTAATAAAGCACAGGACAAAACAACATCAATACAATTCAATAAAGCATAGGTTAAAACAACATAAATACAAGTTAATAAAGCATAGGATAAAACAACATAAATACAATTTAATAAAGCATAGGATAAAACAACATGAATACAATTTAATAAAGCATAGGATAAAACAACATAAATACAATTTAATAAAGCATAGGTTAAAACAACATAAATACAATTTAATAAAGCATAGGTTAAAACAACATAAATACAATTTAATAAAGCATAGGACAAAACAACATAAATACAATTTAATAAAGCATAGGTTAAAACAACATAAATACAAGTTAATAAAGCATAGGATAAAACAACATAAATACAATTTAATAAAGCATAGGATAAAACAACATAAATACAATTTAATAAAGCATAGGATAAAACAACATAAATACAATTTAATAAAGCATAGGATAAAACAACATAAATACAATTTAATGAAACATAGGATAAACAACATAAATACAATTTAATAAAGCATAGGAAAAACAACATAAATACAATTTAATAAAGCATAGGCTAAAACTACATAAATACAATTTAATAAAGCTTAGGATAAAACAAATTAAATACAATATAATAAAGCATAGGATAAAACAACATAAATTCAATTTAATAAAGCATAGGATAAAACAACATAAATACAATTTAATAAAGCATAAGATAAAACAACATGAATACAATTTAATAAAGCATAGGTTAAAACAACATAAATACAATTTAATAAAGCATAGGATAAAACAACATAAATACAATTTAATAAAGCATAGGTTAAAACAACATAAATACAATTTAATAAAGCATAGGATAAAACAACATAAATAAAATTTAATAAAGCATAGGATAAAACAACATAAATACAATTTAATAAAGCATAGGATAAAACAACATAAATACAATTTAATAAAGCATAGGATAAAACAACATAAATACAATTTAATAAAGCATAGGATAAAACAACATAAATAAAATTTAATAAAGCATAGGTTAAAATAACATAAATACAATTTAATAAAGCATAGGACAAAACAACATAAAAACAATTTAATAAAGCATAGTTTAAAACAACATAAATACAATTTAATAAAGCATAGGATAAAACCACAGAATTACAATTTAATAAAGCATAGGATAAAACAACATAAATACAATTTAATAAAGCATAGGACAAAACAACATAAATACAATTTAATAAAGCATAGGATAAAACAACATAAATACAATTTAATGTAACAGGATAAACAACATAAATACAATTTAATAAAGCATAGGATAAACAACATAAATACAATTTAATAAAGCATAGGACAAAACAACATAAATACAATTTAATAAAGCATAGGATAAAACAACATAAATACAATTTAATGAAACATAGGATAAACAACATAAATACAATTTAATAAAGCATAGGAAAAACAACATAAATACAATTTAATAAAGCATAGGCTAAAACTACATAAATACAATTTAATAAAGCTTAGGATAAAACAAATTAAATACAATATAATAAAGCATAGGATAAAACAACATAAATTCAATTTAATAAAGCATAGGATAAAACAACCTAAATACAATTTAATAAAGCATAAGATAAAACAACATGAATACAATTTAATAAAGCATAGGTTAAAACAGCATAAATACAATTTAATAAAGCATAGGATAAAACAACATAAATACAGTTTAATAGAGCATAGGATAAAACAACATAAATACAATTTATAGAGCATAGGATAAAACAACATAAATACAATTTAATAAAGCATAGGATAAATCAACATAAATACAATTTAATAAAGCATAGGATTAAACAACATAAATACTATTTAATAAAGCATAGGATAAAACCACATAAATACAATTTAATAAAGCACAGGATAAAACAACATAAATAAAATTTAATAAAGCATAGGATTCAACAACATAAATAAAATTTAGTAAAGCATAGGTCAAAATAACATAAATACAATTTAATAAAGCATAGGATAAAACAACATAAATACTATTTAATAAAGCATAGGATGAAACAACATAAATAAAATTTAATAAAGCATAGGATAAAACAACATATATTCAATTTAATAAAGCATAGGATAAAACAACATAAATACAATTTAATAAAGCATAGGATAAAACAACATGAATACAATTTAATAAAGCATAGGATAAAACAACATGAATACAATTTAATAAAGCATAGGATAAAACAAGATAAATACAATTTAATAAAGCACAGGACAAAACAACATCAATACAATTCAATAAAGCATAGGTTAAAACAACATAAATACAAGTTAATAAAGCATAGGATAAAACAACATAAATACAATTTAATAAAGCATAGGATAAAACAACATGAATACAATATAATAAAGCATAGGATAAAACAACATAAATACAATTTAATAAAGCATAGGTTAAAACAACATAAATACAATTTAATAAAGCATAGGACAAAACAACATAAATACAATTTAATAAAGCATAGGTTAAAACAACATAAATACAAGTTAATAAAGCATAGGATAAAACAACATAAATACAATTTAATAAAGCATAGGATAAAACAACATAAATACAATTTAATAAAGCATAGGATAAAACAACATAAATACAATTTAATAAAGCATAGGATAAAACAACATAAATACAATTTAATGAAACATAGGATAAACAACATAAATACAATTTAATAAAGCATAGGAAAAACAACATAAATACAATTTAATAAAGCATAGGCTAAAACTTCATAAATACAATTTAATAAAGCTTAGGATAAAACAAATTAAATACAATACAATAAAGCATAGGATAAAACAACATAAATTCAATTTAATAAAGCATAGGATAAAACAACATAAATACAATTTAATAAAGCATAAGATAAAACAACATGAATACAATTTAATAAAGCATAGGATAAAACAACATAAATAAAATTTAATAAAGCATAGGATAAAACAACATAAATTCAATTTAATAAAGCACAGGACAAAACAACATCAATACTATTCAATAAAGCATAGGTTAAAACAACATAAATACAAGTTAATAAAGCATAGGATAAAACAACATAAATACAATTTAATAAAGCATAGGATAAAACAACATGAATACAATTTAATAAAGCATAGGATAAAACAACATAAATACAATTTAATAAAGCATAGGTTAAAACAACATAAATACAATTTAATAAAGCATAGGTTAAAACAACATAAATACAATTTAATAAAGCATAGGACAAAACAACATAAATACAATTTAATAAAGCATAGGTTAAAACAACATAAATACAAGTTAATAAAGCATAAGACAAAACAACATAAATACAATTTAATAAAGCATATGTTAAAGCAACATAAATACAATTTATTAAAGCATAGGTTAAAACAACATAAATACAATTTAATAAAGCATAGGATAAAACAACATAAATACAATTTAATAAAGATTAGGATAAAACAACATAAATACAATTTAATAAAGCATAGGATAAAACAGCATAAATACAATTTAATAAAGCATAGGATAAAACAACATAAATACAATTTAATAGAGCATAGGATAAAACAACATAAATACAATTTATAAAGCATAGGATAAAACAACATAAATACAATTTAATAAAGCATAGGATAAAACAACATAAATACAATTTAATAAAGCATAGGATAAAACAACATAAATACAATTTAATAAAGCATAGGATAAAACAACATAAATAAAATTTAATAAAGCATAGGTTAAAATAACATAAATACAATTTAATAAAGCATAGGACAAAACAACATAAAAACTATTTAATAAAGCATAGTTTAAAACAACATAAATACAATTTAATAAAGCATAGGATAAAACCACAGAACTACAATTTAATAAAGCATAGGATAAAACAACATAAATACAATTTAATAAAGCATAGGACAAAACAACATAAATACAATTTAATAAAGCATAGGATAAAACAACATAAATACAATTTAATGAAACAGGATAAACAACATAAATACAATTTAATAAAGCATAGGATAAACAACATAAATACAATTTAATAAAGCATAGGCTAAAACTACATAAATACAATTTAATAAAGCTTAGGATAAAACAAAGTAAATACAATATAATAAAGCATAGGATAAAACAACATAAATTCAATTTAATAAAGCATAGGATAAAACAACATAAATACAATTTAATAAAGCATAAGATAAAACAACATGAATACAATTTAATAAAGCATAGGTTAAAACAACATAAATACAATTTAATAAAGCATAGGATAAAACAACATAAATACAATTTAATAAAGCATAGGTTAAAACAACATAAATACAATTTAATAAAGCACAGGATAAAACAACATAAATAAAATTTAATAAAGCATAGGATACAACAACATAAATAAAATTTAGTAAAGCATAGGTCAAAATAACATAAATACAATTTAATAAAGCATAGGATAAAACAACATAAATACAATTTAATAGAGCATAGGATAAAACAACATAAATACAATTTATAAAGCATAGGATAAAACAACATAAATACAATTTAATAGAGCATAGGATAAAACAACATAAATACAATTTATAAAGCATAGGATAAAACAACATAAATATTATTTAATAAAGCATAGGATAAAACCACATAAATACAATTTAATAAAGCACAGGATAAAACAACATAAATAAAATTTAATAAAGCATAGGATACAACAACATAAATAAAATTTAGTAAAGCATAGGTCAAAATAACATAAATACAATTTAATAAAGCATAGGATAAAACAACATAAATACAATTTAATAAAGCATAGGATGAAACAACATAAATAAAATTTAATAAAGCATAGGATAAAACAACATAAATTCAATTTAATAAAGCATAGGATAAAACAACATAAATACAATTTAATAAAGCATAGGATAAAACAACATGAATACAATTTAATAAAGCATAGGATAAAACAACATAAATACAATTTAATAAAGCATAGGTTAAAACAAGATAAATACAATTTAATAAAGCACAGGACAAAACAACATCAATACTATTCAATAAAGCATAGGTTAAAACAACATAAATACAAGTTAATAAAGCATAGGATAAAACAACATAAATACAATTTAATAAAGCATAGGATAAAACAACATGAATACAATTTAATAAAGCATAGGATAAAACAACATAAATACAATTTAATAAAGCATAGGTTAAAACAACATAAATACAATTTAATAAAGCATAGGTTAAAACAACATAAATACAATTTAATAAAGCATAGGACAAAACAACATAAATACAATTTAATAAAGCATAGGTTAAAACAACATAAATACAAGTTAATAAAGCATAAGACAAAACAACATAAATACAATTTAATAAAGCATATGTTAAAGCAACATAAATACAATTTATTAAAGCATAGGTTAAAACAACATAAATACAATTTAATAAAGCATAGGATAAAACAACATAAATACAATTTAATAAAGATTAGGATAAAACAACATAAATACAATTTAATAAAGCATAGGATAAAACAGCATAAATACAATTTAATAAAGCATAGGATAAAACAACATAAATACAATTTAATAGAGCATAGGATAAAACAACATAAATACAATTTATAAAGCATAGGATAAAACAACATAAATACAATTTAATAAAGCATAGGATAAAACAACATAAATACAATTTAATAAAGCATAGGATTAAACAACATAAATATTATTTAATAAAGCATAGGATAAAACCACATAAATACAATTTAATAAAGCACAGGATAAAACAACATAAATAAAATTTAATAAAGCATAGGATACAACAACATAAATAAAATTTAGTAAAGCATAGGTCAAAATAACATAAATACAATTTAATAAAGCATAGGATAAAACAACATAAATACAATTTAATAAAGCATAGGATGAAACAACATAAATAAAATTTAATAAAGCATAGGATAAAACAACATAAATTCAATTTAATTAAGCATAGGATAAAACAACATAAATACAATTTAATAAAGCATAGGATAAAACAACATGAATACAATTTAATAATGCATAGGATAAAACAACATAAATACAATTTAATAAAGCATAGGTTAAAACAAGATAAATACAATTTAATAAAGCACAGGACAAAACAACATCAATACTATTCAATAAAGCATAGGTTAAAACAACATAAATACAAGTTAATAAAGCATAGGATAAAACAACATAAATACAATTTAATAAAGCATAGGATAAAACAACATGAATACAATTTAATAAAGCATAGGATAAAACAACATAAATACAATTTAATAAAGCATAGGTTAAAACAACATAAATACAATTTAATAAAGCATAGGTTAAAACAACATAAATACAATTTAATAAAGCATAGGACAAAACAACATAAATACAATTTAATAAAGCATAGGTTAAAACAACATAAATACAAGTTAATAAAGCATAGGATAAAACAAAATAAATACAATTTAATAAAGCATAGGATAAAACAACATAAATACAATTTAATAAAGCATAGGATAAAACAACATAAATACAATTTAATAAAGCATAGGTTAAAACAACATAAATACAATTTAATAAAGCATAGGATAAAACAACATGAATACAATTTAATAAAGCATAGGATAAAACAAGATAAATACAATTTAATAAAGCACAGGACAAAACAACATCAATACAATTCAATAAAGCATAGGTTAAAACAACATAAATACAAGTTAATAAAGCATAGGATAAAACAACATAAATACAATTTAATAAAGCATAGGATAAAACAACATGAATACAATATAATAAAGCATAGGATAAAACAACATAAATACAATTTAATAAAGCATAGGTTAAAACAACATAAATACAATTTAATAAAGCATAGGACAAAACAACATAAATACAATTTAATAAAGCATAGGTTAAAACAACATAAATACAAGTTAATAAAGCATAGGATAAAACAACATAAATACAATTTAATAAAGCATAGGATAAAACAACATAAATACAATTTAATAAAGCATAGGATAAAACAACATAAATACAATTTAATAAAGCATAGGATAAAACAACATAAATACAATTTAATGAAACATAGGATAAACAACATAAATACAATTTAATAAAGCATAGGAAAAACAACATAAATACAATTTAATAAAGCATAGGCTAAAACTTCATAAATACAATTTAATAAAGCTTAGGATAAAACAAATTAAATACAATACAATAAAGCATAGGATAAAACAACATAAATTCAATTTAATAAAGCATAGGATAAAACAACATAAATACAATTTAATAAAGCATAAGATAAAACAACATGAATACAATTTAATAAAGCATAGGATAAAACAACATAAATAAAATTTAATAAAGCATAGGATAAAACAACATAAATTCAATTTAATAAAGCACAGGACAAAACAACATCAATACTATTCAATAAAGCATAGGTTAAAACAACATAAATACAAGTTAATAAAGCATAGGATAAAACAACATAAATACAATTTAATAAAGCATAGGATAAAACAACATGAATACAATTTAATAAAGCATAGGATAAAACAACATAAATACAATTTAATAAAGCATAGGTTAAAACAACATAAATACAATTTAATAAAGCATAGGTTAAAACAACATAAATACAATTTAATAAAGCATAGGACAAAACAACATAAATACAATTTAATAAAGCATAGGTTAAAACAACATAAATACAAGTTAATAAAGCATAAGACAAAACAACATAAATACAATTTAATAAAGCATATGTTAAAGCAACATAAATACAATTTATTAAAGCATAGGTTAAAACAACATAAATACAATTTAATAAAGCATAGGATAAAACAACATAAATACAATTTAATAAAGATTAGGATAAAACAACATAAATACAATTTAATAAAGCATAGGATAAAACAGCATAAATACAATTTAATAAAGCATAGGATAAAACAACATAAATACAATTTAATAGAGCATAGGATAAAACAACATAAATACAATTTATAAAGCATAGGATAAAACAACATAAATACAATTTAATAAAGCATAGGATAAAACAACATAAATACAATTTAATAAAGCATAGGATTAAACAACATAAATATTATTTAATAAAGCATAGGATAAAACCACATAAATACAATTTAATAAAGCACAGGATAAAACAACATAAATAAAATTTAATAAAGCATAGGATACAACAACATAAATAAAATTTAGTAAAGCATAGGTCAAAATAACATAAATACAATTTAATAAAGCATAGGATAAAACAACATAAATACAATTTAATAAAGCATAGGATGAAACAACATAAACACAATTTAATAAAGCATAGGTTAAAACAACATAAATACAATTTAATAAAGCATAGGTTAAAACAACATAAATACAATTTAATAAAGCATAGGACAAAACAACATAAACACAATTTAATAAAGCATAGGTTAAAACAACATAAATACAATTTAATAAAGCATAGGATAAAACAACATAAATACAATTTAATAAAGCATAGGATAAAACAACATAAATACAATTTAATAAAGCATAGGATAAAACAACATAAATAAAATTTAATAAAGCATAGGTTAAAATAACATAAATACAATTTAATAAAGCATAGGACAAAACAACATAAAAACTATTTAATAAAGCATAGTTTAAAACAACATAAATACAATTTAATAAAGCATAGGATAAAACCACAGAATTACAATTTAATAAAGCATAGGATAAAACAACATAAATACAATTTAATAAAGCATAGGACAAAACAACATAAATACAATTTAATAAAGCATAGGATAAAACAACATAAATACAATTTAATGAAACAGGATAAACAACATAAATACAATTTAATAAAGCATAGGATAAACAACATAAATACAATTTAATAAAGCATAGGCTAAAACTACATAAATACAATTTAATAAAGCTTAGGATAAAACAAAGTAAATACAATATAATAAAGCATAGGATAAAACAACATAAATTCAATTTAATAAAGCATAGGATAAAACAACATAAATACAATTTAATAAAGCATAAGATAAAACAATATGAATACAATTTAATAAAGCATAGGTTAAACAACATAAATACAATTTAATAAAGCATAGGATAAAACAACATAAATACAATTTAATAAAGCATAGGTTAAAACAACATAAATACAATTTAATAAAGCACAGGATAAAACAACATAAATAAAATTTAATAAAGCATAGGATACAACAACATAAATAAAATTTAGTAAAGCATAGGTCAAAATAACATAAATACAATTTAATAAAGCATAGGATAAAACAACATAAATACAATTTAATAGAGCATAGGATAAAACAACATAAATACAATTTATAAAGCATAGGATAAAACAACATAAATACAATTTAATAGAGCATAGGATAAAACAACATAAATACAATTTATAAAGCATAGGATAAAACAACATAAATATTATTTAATAAAGCATAGGATAAAACCACATAAATACAATTTAATAAAGCACAGGATAAAACAACATAAATAAAATTTAATAAAGCATAGGATACAACAACATAAATAAAATTTAGTAAAGCATAGGTCAAAATAACATAAATACAATTTAATAAAGCATAGGATAAAACAACATAAATACAATTTAATAAAGCATAGGATGAAACAACATAAATAAAATTTAATAAAGCATAGGATAAAACAACATAAATTCAATTTAATAAAGCATAGGATAAAACAACATAAATACAATTTAATAAAGCATAGGATAAAACAACATGAATACAATTTAATAAAGCATAGGATAAAACAACATAAATACAATTTAATAAAGCATAGGTTAAAACAAGATAAATACAATTTAATAAAGCACAGGACAAAACAACATCAATACTATTCAATAAAGCATAGGTTAAAACAACATAAATACAAGTTAATAAAGCATAGGATAAAACAACATAAATACAATTTAATAAAGCATAGGATAAAACAACATGAATACAATTTAATAAAGCATAGGATAAAACAACATAAATACAATTTAATAAAGCATAGGTTAAAACAACATAAATACAATTTAATAAAGCATAGGTTAAAACAACATAAATACAATTTAATAAAGCATAGGACAAAACAACATAAATACAATTTAATAAAGCATAGGTTAAAACAACATAAATACAAGTTAATAAAGCATAAGACAAAACAACATAAATACAATTTAATAAAGCATATGTTAAAGCAACATAAATACAATTTATTAAAGCATAGGTTAAAACAACATAAATACAATTTAATAAAGCATAGGATAAAACAACATAAATACAATTTAATAAAGATTAGGATAAAACAACATAAATACAATTTAATAAAGCATAGGATAAAACAGCATAAATACAATTTAATAAAGCATAGGATAAAACAACATAAATACAATTTAATAGAGCATAGGATAAAACAACATAAATACAATTTATAAAACATAGGATAAAACAACATAAATACAATTTAATAAAGCATAGGATAAAACAACATAAATACAATTTAATAAAGCATAGGATTAAACAACATAAATATTATTTAATAAAGCATAGGATAAAACCACATAAATACAATTTAATAAAGCACAGGATAAAACAACATAAATAAAATTTAATAAAGCATAGGATACAACAACATAAATAAAATTTAGTAAAGCATAGGTCAAAATAACATAAATACAATTTAATAAAGCATAGGATAAAACAACATAAATACAATTTAATAAAGCATAGGATGAAACAACATAAATAAAATTTAATAAAGCATAGGATAAAACAACATAAATTCAATTTAATTAAGCATAGGATAAAACAACATAAATACAATTTAATAAAGCATAGGATAAAACAACATGAATACAATTTAATAATGCATAGGATAAAACAACATAAATACAATTTAATAAAGCATAGGTTAAAACAAGATAAATACAATTTAATAAAGCACAGGACAAAACAACATCAATACTATTCAATAAAGCATAGGTTAAAACAACATAAATACAAGTTAATAAAGCATAGGATAAAACAACATAAATACAATTTAATAAAGCATAGGATAAAACAACATGAATACAATTTAATAAAGCATAGGATAAAACAACATAAATACAATTTAATAAAGCATAGGTTAAAACAACATAAATACAATTTAATAAAGCATAGGTTAAAACAACATAAATACAATTTAATAAAGCATAGGACAAAACAACATAAATACAATTTAATAAAGCATAGGTTAAAACAACATAAATACAAGTTAATAAAGCATAGGATAAAACAAAATAAATACAATTTAATAAAGCATAGGATAAAACAACATAAATACAATTTAATAAAGCATAGGATAAAACAACATAAATACAATTTAATAAAGCATAGGTTAAAACAACGTAAATACAATTTAATAAAGCATAGGTTAAAACAACATAAATACAATTTAATAAAGCATAGGATAAAACAACATAAATTCAATTTATTAAAGCATAGGATAAAACAACATAAATACAATTTAATAAAGCACAGGATAAAACAACATAAATAAAATTTAATAAAGCATAGGATAAAACAAGATAAATAAAATTTAATAAAGCATAGGATAAAACAAGATAAATACAATTTAATAAAGCATAGGATAAAACAACATAAATAAAATTTAATAAAGCATAGGATAAAACAAGATAAATACAATTTAATAAAGCATAGGATAAAACAACATAAATACAATTTAATAAAGCATAGGTTAAAACAACATAAATACAATTTAATAAAGCATAGGATAAAACAACATAAATTCAATTTAATAAAGAATAGGATAAAACAACATAAATACAATTTAATAAAGCACAGGATAAAACAACATAAATAAAATTTAATAAAGCATAGGATAAAACAAGATAAATAAAATTTAATAAAGCATAGGATAAAACAACATAAATACAATTTAATAAAGCATAGGATAAAACAACATAAATACAATTTAATAAAGCATAGGATAAAACAACATAAATACAATTTAATAAAGCATAGGATAAAACAACATAAATACAATTTAATAAAGCATAGGATAAAACAACATAAATACAATTTAATGAAACAGGATAAACAACATAAATACAATTTAATAAAGCATAGGATAAACAACATAAATACAATTTAATAAAGCATAGGCTAAAACTACATAAATACAATTTAATAAAGCTTAGGATAAAACAAAGTAAATACAATATAATAAAGCATAGGATAAAACAACATAAATTCAATTTAATAAAGCATAGGATAAAACAACATAAATACAATTTAATAAAGCATAGGATAAAACAACATAAATACAATTTAATAAAGCATAGGTTAAAACAACATAAATACAATTTAATAAAGCACAGGATAAAACAACATAAATAAAATTTAATAAAGCATAAGACAAAAAAACATAAATACAATTTAATAAAGCATATGTTAAAGCAACATAAATACAATTTAATAAAGCATAGGTTAAAACAACATAAATACAATTTAATAAAGCATAGGATAAAACAACATAAATACAATTTAATAAAGATTAGGATAAAACAACATAAATACAATTTAATAAAGCATAGGATAAAACAGCATAAATACAATTTAATAAAGCATAGGATAAAACAACATAAATACAATTTAATAGAGCATAGGATAAAACAACATAAATACAATTTATAAAGCATAGGATAAAACAACATAAATACAATTTAATAAAGCATAGGATAAAACAACATAAATACAATTTAATAAAGCATAGGATTAAACAACATAAATATTATTTAATAAAGCATAGGATAAAACCACATAAATACAATTTAATAAAGCACAGGATAAAACAACATAAATAAAATTTAATAAAGCATAGGATACAACAACATAAATAAAATTTAGTAAAGCATAGGTCAAAATAACATAAATACAATTTAATAAAGCATAGGATAAAACAACATAAATACAATTTAATAAAGCATAGGATGAAACAACATAAATAAAATTTAATAAAGCATAGGATAAAACAACATAAATTCAATTTAATAAAGCATAGGATAAAACAACATAAATACAATTTAATAAAGCATAGGATAAAACAACATGAATACAATTTAATAAAGCATAGGATAAAACAACATAAATACAATTTAATAAAGCATAGGTTAAAACAAGATAAATACAATTTAATAAAGCACAGGACAAAACAACATCAATACTATTCAATAAAGCATAGGTTAAAACAACATAAATACAAGTTAATAAAGCATAGGATAAAACAACATGAATACAATTTAATAAAGCATAGGATAAAACAACATAAATACAATTTAATAAAGCATAGGTTAAAACAACATAAATACAATTTAATAAAGCATAGGTTAAAACAACATAAATACAATTTAATAAAGCATAGGACAAAACAACATAAATAAAATTTAATAAAGCATAGGTTAAAACAACATAAATACAAGTTAATAAAGCATAAGACAAAACAACATAAATACAATTTAATAAAGCATATGTTAAAGCAACATAAATACAATTTATTAAAGCATAGGTTAAAACAACATAAATACAATTTAATAAAGCATAGGATAAAACAACATAAATACAATTTAATAAAGATTAGGATAAAACAACATAAATACAATTTAATAAAGCATAGGATAAAACAGCATAAATACAATTTAATAAAGCATAGGATAAAACAACATAAATACAATTTAATAGAGCATAGGATAAAACAACATAAATACAATTTATAAAGCATAGGATAAAACAACATAAATACAATTTAATAAAGCATAGGATAAAACAACATAAATACAATTTAATAAAGCATAGGATTAAACAACATAAATATTATTTAATAAAGCATAGGATAAAACCACATAATACAATTTATTAAAGCACAGGATAAAACAACATAAATTCAATTTAATAAAGCATAGGATAAAACAACATAAATACAATTTAATAAAGCATAGGATAAAACAACATGAATACAATTTAATAAAGCATAGGATAAAACAACATAAATACAATTTAATAAAGCATAGGTTAAAACAAGATAAATACAATTTAATAAAGCACAGGACAAAACAACATCAATACTATTCAATAAAGCATAGGTTAAAACAACATAAATACAAGTTAATAAAGCATAGGATAAAACAACATAAATACAATTTAATAAAGCATAGGATAAAACAACATGAATACAATTTAATAAAGCATAGGATAAAACAACATAAATACAATTTAATAAAGCATAGGTTAAAACAACATAAATACAATTTAATAAAGCATAGGTTAAAACAACATAAATACAATTTAATAAAGCATAGGACAAAACAACATAAACACAATTTAATAAAGCATAGGTTAAAACAACATAAATACAATTTAATAAAGCATAGGATAAAACAACATAAATACAATTTAATAAAGCATAGGATAAAACAACATAAATACAATTTAATAAAGCATAGGATAAAACAACATAAATAAAATTTAATAAAGCATAGGTTAAAATAACATAAATACAATTTAATAAAGCATAGGACAAAACAACATAAAAACTATTTAATAAAGCATAGTTTAAAACAACATAAATACAATTTAATAAAGCATAGGATAAAACCACAGAATTACAATTTAATAAAGCATAGGATAAAACAACATAAATACAATTTAATAAAGCATAGGACAAAACAACATAAATACAATTTAATAAAGCATAGGATAAAACAACATAAATACAATTTAATGAAACAGGATAAACAACATAAATACAATTTAATAAAGCATAGGATAAACAACATAAATACAATTTAATAAAGCATAGGCTAAAACTACATAAATACAATTTAATAAAGCTTAGGATAAAACAAAGTAAATACAATATAATAAAGCATAGGATAAAACAACATAAATTCAATTTAATAAAGCATAGGATAAAACAACATAAATACAATTTAATAAAGCATAAGATAAAACAACATGAATACAATTTAATAAAGCATAGGTTAAAACAACATAAATACAATTTAATAAAGCATAGGATAAAACAACATAAATACAATTTAATAAAGCATAGGTTAAAACAACATAAATACAATTTAATAAAGCACAGGATAAAACAACATAAATAAAATTTAATAAAGCATAGGATACAACAACATAAATAAAATTTAGTAAAGCATAGGTCAAAATAACATAAATACAATTTAATAAAGCATAGGATAAAACAACATAAATACAATTTAATAGAGCATAGGATAAAACAACATAAATACAATTTATAAAGCATAGGATAAAACAACATAAATACAATTTAATAGAGCATAGGATAAAACAACATAAATACAATTTATAAAGCATAGGATAAAACAACATAAATATTATTTAATAAAGCATAGGATAAAACCACATAAATACAATTTAATAAAGCACAGGATAAAACAACATAAATAAAATTTAATAAAGCATAGGATACAACAACATAAATAAAATTTAGTAAAGCATAGGTCAAAATAACATAAATACAATTTAATAAAGCATAGGATAAAACAACATAAATACAATTTAATAAAGCATAGGATGAAACAACATAAATAAAATTTAATAAAGCATAGGATAAAACAACATAAATTCAATTTAATAAAGCATAGGATAAAACAACATAAATACAATTTAATAAAGCATAGGATAAAACAACATGAATACAATTTAATAAAGCATAGGATAAAACAACATAAATACAATTTAATAAAGCATAGGTTAAAACAAGATAAATACAATTTAATAAAGCACAGGACAAAACAACATCAATACTATTCAATAAAGCATAGGTTAAAACAACATAAATACAAGTTAATAAAGCATAGGATAAAACAACATAAATACAATTTAATAAAGCATAGGATAAAACAACATGAATACAATTTAATAAAGCATAGGATAAAACAACATAAATACAATTTAATAAAGCATAGGTTAAAACAACATAAATACAATTTAATAAAGCATAGGTTAAAACAACATAAATACAATTTAATAAAGCATAGGACAAAACAACATAAATACAATTTAATAAAGCATAGGTTAAAACAACATAAATACAAGTTAATAAAGCATAAGACAAAACAACATAAATACAATTTAATAAAGCATATGTTAAAGCAACATAAATACAATTTATTAAAGCATAGGTTAAAACAACATAAATACAATTTAATAAAGCATAGGATAAAACAACATAAATACAATTTAATAAAGATTAGGATAAAACAACATAAATACAATTTAATAAAGCATAGGATAAAACAGCATAAATACAATTTAATAAAGCATAGGATAAAACAACATAAATACAATTTAATAGAGCATAGGATAAAACAACATAAATACAATTTATAAAGCATAGGATAAAACAACATAAATACAATTTAATAAAGCATAGGATAAAACAACATAAATACAATTTAATAAAGCATAGGATTAAACAACATAAATATTATTTAATAAAGCATAGGATAAAACCACATAAATACAATTTAATAAAGCACAGGATAAAACAACATAAATAAAATTTAATAAAGCATAGGATACAACAACATAAATAAAATTTAGTAAAGCATAGGTCAAAATAACATAAATACAATTTAATAAAGCATAGGATAAAACAACATAAATACAATTTAATAAAGCATAGGATGAAACAACATAAATAAAATTTAATAAAGCATAGGATAAAACAACATAAATTCAATTTAATTAAGCATAGGATAAAACAACATAAATACAATTTAATAAAGCATAGGATAAAACAACATGAATACAATTTAATAAAGCATAGGATAAAACAACATAAATACAATTTAATAAAGCATAGGTTAAAACAAGATAAATACAATTTAATAAAGCACAGGACAAAACAACATCAATACTATTCAATAAAGCATAGGTTAAAACAACATAAATACAAGTTAATAAAGCATAGGATAAAACAACATAAATACAATTTAATAAAGCATAGGATAAAACAACATGAATACAATTTAATAAAGCATAGGATAAAACAACATAAATACAATTTAATAAAGCATAGGTTAAAACAAGATAAATACAATTTAATAAAGCACAGGACAAAACAACATCAATACTATTCAATAAAGCATAGGTTAAAACAACATAAATACAAGTTAATAAAGCATAGGATAAAACAACATAAATACAATTTAATAAAGCATAGGATAAAACAACATGAATACAATTTAATAAAGCATAGGATAAAACAACATAAATACAATTTAATAAAGCATAGGTTAAAACAACATAAATACAATTTAATAAAGCATAGGTTAAAACAAGATAAATACAATTTAATAAAGCACAGGACAAAACAACATCAATACTATTCAATAAAGCATAGGTTAAAACAACATAAATACAAGTTAATAAAGCATAGGATAAAACAACATAAATACAATTTAATAAAGCATAGGATAAAACAACATGAATACAATTTAATAAAGCATAGGATAAAACAACATAAATACAATTTATAAAGCATAGGATAAAACAACATAAATACAATTTAATAAAGCATAGGATAAAACAACATAAATACAATTTAATAAAGCATAGGATTAAACAACATAAATATTATTTAATAAAGCATAGGATAAAACCACATAAATACAATTTAATAAAGCACAGGATAAAACAACATAAATAAAATTTAATAAAGCATAGGATACAACAACATAAATAAAATTTAGTAAAGCATAGGTCAAAATAACATAAATACAATTTAATAAAGCATAGGATAAAACAACATAAATACAATTTAATAAAGCATAGGATAAAACAACATGAATACAATTTAATAAAGCATAGGATAAAACAACATAAATACAATTTAATAAAGCATAGGTTAAAACAACATAAATACAATTTAATAAAGCATAGGTTAAAACAACATAAATACAATTTAATAAAGCATAGGACAAAACAACATAAACACAATTTAATAAAGCATAGGTTAAAACAACATAAATACAATTTAATAAAGCATAGGATAAAACAACATAAATACAATTTAATAAAGCATAGGATAAAACAACATAAATAAAATTTAATAAAGCATAGGTTAAAATAACATAAATACAATTTAATAAAGCATAGGACAAAACAACATAAAAACTATTTAATAAAGCATAGTTTAAAACAACATAAATACAATTTAATAAAGCATAGGATAAAACCACAGAATTACAATTTAATAAAGCATAGGATAAAACAACATAAATACAATTTAATAAAGCATAGGACAAAACAACATAAATACAATTTAATAAAGCATAGGATAAAACAACATAAATACAATTTAATGAAACAGGATAAACAACATAAATACAATTTAATAAAGCATAGGATAAACAACATAAATACAATTTAATAAAGCATAGGCTAAAACTACATAAATACAATTTAATAAAGCTTAGGATAAAACAAAGTAAATACAATATAATAAAGCATAGGATAAAACAACATAAATTCAATTTAATAAAGCATAGGATAAAACAACATAAATACAATTTAATAAAGCATAAGATAAAACAACATGAATACAATTTAATAAAGCATAGGTTAAAACAACATAAATACAATTTAATAAAGCATAGGATAAAACAACATAAATACAATTTAATAAAGCATAGGTTAAAACAACATAAATACAATTTAATAAAGCACAGGATAAAACAACATAAATAAAATTTAATAAAGCATAGGATACAACAACATAAATAAAATTTAGTAAAGCATAGGTCAAAATAACATAAATACAATTTAATAAAGCATAGGATAAAACAACATAAATACAATTTAATAGAGCATAGGATAAAACAACATAAATACAATTTATAAAGCATAGGATAAAACAACATAAATACAATTTAATAGAGCATAGGATAAAACAACATAAATACAATTTATAAAGCATAGGATAAAACAACATAAATATTATTTAATAAAGCATAGGATAAAACCACATAAATACAATTTAATAAAGCACAGGATAAAACAACATAAATAAAATTTAATAAAGCATAGGATACAACAACATAAATAAAATTTAGTAAAGCATAGGTCAAAATAACATAAATACAATTTAATAAAGCATAGGATAAAACAACATAAATACAATTTAATAAAGCATAGGATGAAACAACATAAATAAAATTTAATAAAGCATAGGATAAAACAACATAAATTCAATTTAATAAAGCATAGGATAAAACAACATAAATACAATTTAATAAAGCATAGGATAAAACAACATGAATACAATTTAATAAAGCATAGGATAAAACAACATAAATACAATTTAATAAAGCATAGGTTAAAACAAGATAAATACAATTTAATAAAGCACAGGACAAAACAACATCAATACTATTCAATAAAGCATAGGTTAAAACAACATAAATACAAGTTAATAAAGCATAGGATAAAACAACATAAATACAATTTAATAAAGCATAGGATAAAACAACATGAATACAATTTAATAAAGCATAGGATAAAACAACATAAATACAATTTAATAAAGCATAGGTTAAAACAACAAAAATACAATTTAATAAAGCATAGGTTAAAACAACATAAATACAATTTAATAAAGCATAGGACAAAACAACATAAATACAATTTAATAAAGCATAGGTTAAAACAACATAAATACAAGTTAATAAAGCATAAGACAAAACAACATAAATACAATTTAATAAAGCATATGTTAAAGCAACATAAATACAATTTATTAAAGCATAGGTTAAAACAACATAAATACAATTTAATAAAGCATAGGATAAAACAACATAAATACAATTTAATAAAGATTAGGATAAAACAACATAAATACAATTTAATAAAGCATAGGATAAAACAGCATAAATACAATTTAATAAAGCATAGGATAAAACAACATAAATACAATTTAATAGAGCATAGGATAAAACAACATAAATACAATTTATAAAGCATAGGATAAAACAACATAAATACAATTTAATAAAGCATAGGATAAAACAACATAAATACAATTTAATAAAGCATAGGATTAAACAACATAAATATTATTTAATAAAGCATAGGATACAACAACATAAATAAAATTTAGTAAAGCATAGGTCAAAATAACATAAATACAATTTAATAAAGCATAGGATAAAACAACATAAATACAATTTAATAAAGCATAGGATGAAACAACATAAATAAAATTTAATAAAGCATAGGATAAAACAACATAAATTCAATTTAATTAAGCATAGGATAAAACAACATAAATACAATTTAATAAAGCATAGGATAAAACAACATGAATACAATTTAATAAAGCATAGGATAAAACAACATAAATACAATTTAATAAAGCATAGGTTAAAACAAGATAAATACAATTTAATAAAGCACAGGACAAAACAACATCAATACTATTCAATAAAGCATAGGTTAAAACAACATAAATACAAGTTAATAAAGCATAGGATAAAACAACATAAATACAATTTAATAAAGCATAGGATAAAACAACATGAATACAATTTAATAAAGCATAGGATAAAACAACATAAATACAATTTAATAAAGCATAGGTTAAAACAACATAAATACAATTTAATAAAGCATAGGTTAAAACAAGATAAATACAATTTAATAAAGCACAGGACAAAACAACATCAATACTATTCAATAAAGCATAGGTTAAAACAACATAAATACAAGTTAATAAAGCATAGGATAAAACAACATAAATACAATTTAATAAAGCATAGGATAAAACAACATGAATACAATTTAATAAAGCATAGGATAAAACAACATAAATACAATTTATAAAGCATAGGATAAAACAACATAAATACAATTTAATAAAGCATAGGATAAAACAACATAAATACAATTTAATAAAGCATAGGATTAAACAACATAAATATTATTTAATAAAGCATAGGATAAAACCACATAAATACAATTTAATAAAGCACAGGATAAAACAACATAAATAAAATTTAATAAAGCATAGGATACAACAACATAAATAAAATTTAGTAAAGCATAGGTCAAAATAACATAAATACAATTTAATAAAGCATAGGATAAAACAACATAAATACAATTTAATAAAGCATAGGATAAAACAACATGAATACAATTTAATAAAGCATAGGATAAAACAACATAAATACAATTTAATAAAGCATAGGTTAAAACAACATAAATACAATTTAATAAAGCATAGGTTAAAACAACATAAATACAATTTAATAAAGCATAGGACAAAACAACATAAACACAATTTAATAAAGCATAGGTTAAAACAACATAAATACAATTTAATAAAGCATAGGATAAAACAACATAAATACAATTTAATAAAGCATAGGATAAAACAACATAAATAAAATTTAATAAAGCATAGGTTAAAATAACATAAATACAATTTAATAAAGCATAGGACAAAACAACATAAAAACTATTTAATAAAGCATAGTTTAAAACAACATAAATACAATTTAATAAAGCATAGGATAAAACCACAGAATTACAATTTAATAAAGCATAGGATAAAACAACATAAATACAATTTAATAAAGCATAGGACAAAACAACATAAATACAATTTAATAAAGCATAGGATAAAACAACATAAATACAATTTAATGAAACAGGATAAACAACATAAATACAATTTAATAAAGCATAGGATAAACAACATAAATACAATTTAATAAAGCATAGGCTAAAACTACATAAATACAATTTAATAAAGCTTAGGATAAAACAAAGTAAATACAATATAATAAAGCATAGGATAAAACAACATAAATTCAATTTAATAAAGCATAGGATAAAACAACATAAATACAATTTAATAAAGCATAAGATAAAACAACATGAATACAATTTAATAAAGCATAGGTTAAAACAACATAAATACAATTTAATAAAGCATAGGATAAAACAACATAAATACAATTTAATAAAGCATAGGTTAAAACAACATAAATACAATTTAATAAAGCACAGGATAAAACAACATAAATAAAATTTAATAAAGCATAGGATACAACAACATAAATAAAATTTAGTAAAGCATAGGTCAAAATAACATAAATACAATTTAATAAAGCATAGGATAAAACAACATAAATACAATTTAATAGAGCATAGGATAAAACAACATAAATACAATTTATAAAGCATAGGATAAAACAACATAAATACAATTTAATAGAGCATAGGATAAAACAACATAAATACAATTTATAAAGCATAGGATAAAACAACATAAATATTATTTAATAAAGCATAGGATAAAACCACATAAATACAATTTAATAAAGCACAGGATAAAACAACATAAATAAAATTTAATAAAGCATAGGATACAACAACATAAATAAAATTTAGTAAAGCATAGGTCAAAATAACATAAATACAATTTAATAAAGCATAGGATAAAACAACATAAATACAATTTAATAAAGCATAGGATGAAACAACATAAATAAAATTTAATAAAGCATAGGATAAAACAACATAAATTCAATTTAATAAAGCATAGGATAAAACAACATAAATACAATTTAATAAAGCATAGGATAAAACAACATGAATACAATTTAATAAAGCATAGGATAAAACAACATAAATACAATTTAATAAAGCATAGGTTAAAACAAGATAAATACAATTTAATAAAGCACAGGACAAAACAACATCAATACTATTCAATAAAGCATAGGTTAAAACAACATAAATACAAGTTAATAAAGCATAGGATAAAACAACATAAATACAATTTAATAAAGCATAGGATAAAACAACATGAATACAATTTAATAAAGCATAGGATAAAACAACATAAATACAATTTAATAAAGCATAGGTTAAAACAACAAAAATACAATTTAATAAAGCATAGGTTAAAACAACATAAATACAATTTAATAAAGCATAGGACAAAACAACATAAATACAATTTAATAAAGCATAGGTTAAAACAACATAAATACAAGTTAATAAAGCATAAGACAAAACAACATAAATACAATTTAATAAAGCATATGTTAAAGCAACATAAATACAATTTATTAAAGCATAGGTTAAAACAACATAAATACAATTTAATAAAGCATAGGATAAAACAACATAAATACAATTTAATAAAGATTAGGATAAAACAACATAAATACAATTTAATAAAGCATAGGATAAAACAGCATAAATACAATTTAATAAAGCATAGGATAAAACAACATAAATACAATTTAATAGAGCATAGGATAAAACAACATAAATACAATTTATAAAGCATAGGATAAAACAACATAAATACAATTTAATAAAGCATAGGATAAAACAACATGAATACAATTTAATAAAGCATAGGATTAAACAACATAAATATTATTTAATAAAGCATAGGATACAACAACATAAATAAAATTTAGTAAAGCATAGGTCAAAATAACATAAATACAATTTAATAAAGCATAGGATAAAACAACATAAATACAATTTAATAAAGCATAGGATGAAACAACATAAATAAAATTTAATAAAGCATAGGATAAAACAACATAAATTCAATTTAATTAAGCATAGGATAAAACAACATAAATACAATTTAATAAAGCATAGGATAAAACAACATGAATACAATTTAATAAAGCATAGGATAAAACAACATAAATACAATTTAATAAAGCATAGGTTAAAACAAGATAAATACAATTTAATAAAGCACAGGACAAAACAACATCAATACTATTCAATAAAGCATAGGTTAAAACAACATAAATACAAGTTAATAAAGCATAGGATAAAACAACATAAATACAATTTAATAAAGCATAGGATAAAACAACATGAATACAATTTAATAAAGCATAGGATAAAACAACATAAATACAATTTAATAAAGCATAGGTTAAAACAAGATAAATACAATTTAATAAAGCACAGGACAAAACAACATCAATACTATTCAATAAAGCATAGGTTAAAACAACATAAATACAAGTTAATAAAGCATAGGATAAAACAACATAAATACAATTTAATAAAGCATAGGATAAAACAACATGAATACAATTTAATAAAGCATAGGATAAAACAACATAAATACAATTTAATAAAGCATAGGTTAAAACAACATAAATACAATTTAATAAAGCATAGGTTAAAACAAGATAAATACAATTTAATAAAGCACAGGACAAAACAACATCAATACTATTCAATAAAGCATAGGTTAAAACAACATAAATGCAAGTTAATAAAGCATAGGATAAAACAACATAAATACAATTTAATAAAGCATAGGATAAAACAACATGAATACAATTTAATAAAGCATAGGATAAAACAACATAAATACAATTTAATAAAGCATAGGTTAAAACAACATAAATACAATTTAATAAAGCATAGGTTAAAACAACATAAATACAATTTAATAAAGCATAGGACAAAACAACATAAATACAATTTAATAAAGCATAGGTTAAAACAACATAAATACAAGTTAATAAAGCATAGGATAAAACAAAATAAATACAATTTAATAAAGCATAGGATAAAACAACATAAATACAATTTAATAAAGCATAGGATAAAACAACATAAATACAATTTAATAAAGCATAGGTTAAAACAACATAAATACAATTTAATAAAGCATAGGTTAAAACAACATAAATACAATTTAATAAAGCATAGGTTAAAACAACATAAATACAATTTAATAAAGCACAGGATAAAACAACATAAATAAAATTTAATAAAGCATAGGATACAACAACATAAATAAAATTTAGTAAAGCATAGGTCAAAATAACATAAATACAATTTAATAAAGCATAGGATAAAACAACATAAATACAATTTATAAAGCATAGGATAAAACAACATAAATACAATTTAATAGAGCATAGGATAAAACAACATAAATACAATTTATAAAGCATAGGATAAAACAACATAAATATTATTTAATAAAGCATAGGATAAAACCACATAAATACAATTTAATAAAGCACAGGATAAAACAACATAAATACAATTTAATAAAGCATAGGATACAACAACATAAATAAAATTTAGTAAAGCATAGGTCAAAATAACATAAATACAATTTAATAAAGCATAGGATAAAACAACATAAATACAATTTAATAAAGCATAGGATGAAACAACATAAATAAAATTTAATAAAGCATAGGATAAAACAACATAAATTCAATTTAATAAAGCATAGGATAAAACAACATAAATACAATTTAATAAAGCATAGGATAAAACAACATGAATACAATTTAATAAAGCATAGGATAAAACAACATAAATACAATTTAATAAAGCATAGGTTAAAACAAGATAAATACAATTTAATAAAGCACAGGACAAAACAACATCAATACTATTCAATAAAGCATAGGTTAAAACAACATAAATACAAGTTAATAAAGCATAGGATAAAACAACATAAATACAATTTAATAAAGCATAGGATAAAACAACATGAATACAATTTAATAAAGCATAGGATAAAACAACATAAATACAATTTAATAAAGCATAGGTTAAAACAACATAAATACAATTTAATAAAGCATAGGTTAAAACAACATAAATACAATTTAATAAAGCATAGGACAAAACAACATAAATACAATTTAATAAAGCATAGGTTAAAACAACATAAATACAAGTTAATAAAGCATAAGACAAAACAACATAAATACAATTTAATAAAGCATATGTTAAAGCAACATAAATACAATTTATTAAAGCATAGGTTAAAACAACATAAATACAATTTAATAAAGCATAGGATAAAACAACATAAATACAATTTAATAAAGATTAGGATAAAACAACATAAATACAATTTAATAAAGCATAGGATAAAACAGCATAAATACAATTTAATAAAGCATAGGATAAAACAACATAAATACAATTTAATAGAGCATAGGATAAAACAACATAAATACAATTTATAAAGCATAGGATAAAACAACATAAATACAATTTAATAAAGCATAGGATAAAACAACATAAATACAATTTAATAAAGCATAGGATTAAACAACATAAATATTATTTAATAAAGCATAGGATAAAACCACATAAATACAATTTAATAAAGCACAGGATAAAACAACATAAATAAAATTTAATAAAGCATAGGATACAACAACATAAATAAAATTTAGTAAAGCATAGGTCAAAATAACATAAATACAATTTAATAAAGCATAGGATAAAACAACATAAATACAATTTAATAAAGCATAGGATGAAACAACATAAATAAAATTTAATAAAGCATAGGATAAAACAACATAAATTCAATTTAATTAAGCATAGGATAAAACAACATAAATACAATTTAATAAAGCATAGGATAAAACAACATGAATACAATTTAATAAAACATAGGATAAAACAACATAAATACAATTTAATAAAGCATAGGTTAAAACAAGATAAATACAATTTAATAAAGCACAGGACAAAACAACATCAATACTATTCAATAAAGCATAGGTTAAAACAACATAAATACAAGTTAATAAAGCATAGGATAAAACAACATAAATACAATTTAATAAAGCATATGATAAAACAACATGAATACAATTTAATAAAGCATAGGATAAAACAACATAAATACAATTTAATAAAGCATAGGTTAAAACAAGATAAATACAATTTAATAAAGCACAGGACAAAACAACATCAATACTATTCAATAAAGCATAGGTTAAAACAACATAAATACAAGTTAATAAAGCATAGGATAAAACAACATAAATACAATTTAATAAAGCATAGGATAAAACAACATGAATACAATTTAATAAAGCATAGGATAAAACAACATAAATACAATTTAATAAAGCATAGGTTAAAACAACATAAATACAATTTAATAAAGCATAGGTTAAAACAAGATAAATACAATTTAATAAAGCACAGGACAAAACAACATCAATACTATTCAATAAAGCATAGGTTAAAACAACATAAATACAAGTTAATAAAGCATAGGATAAAACAACATAAATACAATTTAATAAAGCATAGGATAAAACAACATGAATACAATTTAATAAAGCATAGGATAAAACAACATAAATACAATTTATAAAGCATAGGATAAAACAACATAAATACAATTTAATAAAGCATAGGATAAAACAACATAAATACAATTTAATAAAGCATAGGATTAAACAACATAAATATTATTTAATAAAGCATAGGATAAAACCACATAAATACAATTTAATAAAGCACAGGATAAAACAACATAAATAAAATTTAATAAAGCATAGGATACAACAACATAAATAAAATTTAGTAAAGCATAGGTCAAAATAACATAAATACAATTTAATAAAGCATAGGATAAAACAACATAAATACAATTTAATAAAGCATAGGATAAAACAACATGAATACAATTTAATAAAGCATAGGATAAAACAACATAAATACAATTTAATAAAGCATAGGTTAAAACAACATAAATACAATTTAATAAAGCATAGGTTAAAACAACATAAATACAATTTAATAAAGCATAGGACAAAACAACATAAACACAATTTAATAAAGCATAGGTTAAAACAACATAAATACAATTTAATAAAGCATAGGATAAAACAACATAAATACAATTTAATAAAGCATAGGATAAAACAACATAAATACAATTTAATAAAGCATAGGATAAAACAACATAAATAAAATTTAATAAAGCATAGGTTAAAATAACATAAATACAATTTAATAAAGCATAGGACAAAACAACATAAAAACTATTTAATAAAGCATAGTTTAAAACAACATAAATACAATTTAATAAAGCATAGGATAAAACCACAGAATTACAATTTAATAAAGCATAGGATAAAACAACATAAATACAATTTAATAAAGCATAGGACAAAACAACATAAATACAATTTAATAAAGCATAGGATAAAACAACATAAATACAATTTAATGAAACAGGATAAACAACATAAATACAATTTAATAAAGCATAGGATAAACATCATAAATACAATTTAATAAAGCATAGGCTAAAACTACATAAATACAATTTAATAAAGCTTAGGATAAAACAAAGTAAATACAATATAATAAAGCATAGGATAAAACAACATAAATTCAATTTAATAAAGCATAGGATAAAACAACATAAATACAATTTAATAAAGCATAAGATAAAACAACATGAATACAATTTAATAAAGCATAGGTTAAAACAACATAAATACAATTTAATAAAGCATAGGATAAAACAACATAAATACAATTTAATAAAGCATAGGTTAAAACAACATAAATACAATTTAATAAAGCACAGGATAAAACAACATAAATAAAATTTAATAAAGCATAGGATACAACAACATAAATAAAATTTAGTAAAGCATAGGTCAAAATAACATAAATACAATTTAATAAAGCATAGGATAAAACAACATAAATACAATTTAATAGAGCATAGGATAAAACAACATAAATACAATTTATAAAGCATAGGATAAAACAACATAAATACAATTTAATAGAGCATAGGATAAAACAACATAAATACAATTTATAAAGCATAGGATAAAACAACATAAATATTATTTAATAAAGCATAGGATAAAACCACATAAATACAATTTAATAAAGCACAGGATAAAACAACATAAATAAAATTTAATAAAGCATAGGATACAACAACATAAATAAAATTTAGTAAAGCATAGGTCAAAATAACATAAATACAATTTAATAAAGCATAGGATAAAACAACATAAATACAATTTAATAAAGCATAGGATGAAACAACATAAATAAAATTTAATAAAGCATAGGATAAAACAACATAAATTCAATTTAATAAAGCATAGGATAAAACAACATAAATACAATTTAATAAAGCATAGGATAAAACAACATGAATACAATTTAATAAAGCATAGGATAAAACAACATAAATACAATTTAATAAAGCATAGGTTAAAACAAGATAAATACAATTTAATAAAGCACAGGACAAAACAACATCAATACTATTCAATAAAGCATAGGTTAAAACAACATAAATACAAGTTAATAAAGCATAGGATAAAACAACATAAATACAATTTAATAAAGCATAGGATAAAACAACATGAATACAATTTAATAAAGCATAGGATAAAACAACATAAATACAATTTAATAAAGCATAGGTTAAAACAACATAAATACAATTTAATAAAGCATAGGTTAAAACAACATAAATACAATTTAATAAAGCATAGGACAAAACAACATAAATACAATTTAATAAAGCATAGGTTAAAACAACATAAATACAAGTTAATAAAGCATAAGACAAAACAACATAAATACAATTTAATAAAGCATATGTTAAAGCAACATAAATACAATTTATTAAAGCATAGGTTAAAACAACATAAATACAATTTAATAAAGCATAGGACAAAACAACATAAATACAATTTAATAAAGCATAGGTTAAAACAACATAAATACAAGTTAATAAAGCATAGGATAAAACAAAATAAATACAATTTAATAAAGCATAGGATAAAACAACATAAATACAATTTAATAAAGCATAGGATAAAACAACATAAATACAATTTAATAAAGCATAGGTTAAAACAACATAAATACAATTTAATAAAGCATAGGTTAAAACAACATAAATACAATTTAATAAAGCATAGGATAAAACAACATAAATTCAATTTATTAAAGCATAGGATAAAACAACATAAATACAATTTAATAAAGCACAGGATAAAACAACATAAATAAAATTTAATAAAGCATAGGATAAAACAAGATAAATAAAATTTAATAAAGCATAGGATAAAACAAGATAAATACAATTTAATAAAGCATAGGATAAAACAACATAAATAAAATTTAATAAAGCATAGGATAAAACAACATAAATACAATTTAATAAAGCATAGGATAAAACAACATAAATACAATTTAATAAAGCATAGGTTAAAACAACATAAATACAATTTAATAAAGCATAGGATAAAACAACATAAATTCAATTTAATAAAGAATAGGATAAAACAACATAAATACAATTTAATAAAGCACAGGATAAAACAACATAAATAAAATTTAATAAAGCATAGGATAAAACAAGATAAATAAAATTTAATAAAGCATAGGATAAAACAACATAAATACAATTTAATAAAGCATAGGATAAAACAACATAAATACAATTTAATAAAGCATAGGATAAAACAACATAAATACAATTTAATAAAGCATAGGATAAAACAACATAAATACAATTTAATAAAGCATAGGTTAAAACAACATAAATAAAATTTAATAAAGCATAGGATAAAACAACATAAATACAATTTAATAAAGCATTGGATAAAACAACATAAATAAAATTTAATAAAGCATAGGATAAAACAACATAAATACAATTTAATAAAGCATAGGATAAAACAACATAAATACAATTTAATAAAGCATAGGATAAAACAACATAAATACAATTTAATAAAGCATAGGATAAAACAACATAAATACAATTTAATAAAGCATAGGATAAAACAACATAAATACAATTTAATAAAGCATAGGATAAAACAACATAAATCAAATTTAATAAAGCATAGGTTAAAACAACATAAATACAATTTAATAAAGCATAGGACAAAACAACATAAATACAATTTAATAAAGCATAGTTTAAAACAACATAAATACAATTTAATAAAGCATAGGATAAAACCACAGAAATACAATTAATAAAGCATAGGATAAAACAACATAAATACAATTTAATAAAGCATAGGACAAAACAACATAAATACAATTTAATAAAGCATAGGACAAAACAACATAAATACAATTTAATGAAACATAGGATAAACAACATAAATACAATTTAATAAAGCATAGGACAAAACAATATAAATACAATTTAATAAAGCATATGTTATAACAACATAAATACAATTTAATAAATCATATGTTATAACAACATAAATACAATTTAATAAAGCATAAGATATAACAACATGAATATAATTTAGTAAAGCATAAGATAAAACAACATGAATACAATTTAATAAAGCATAGGTTAAAACAACATAAATACAATTTAAGAAAGCATAGGATAAAACTACATAAATACATTTTAATAAACATAGGATAAAACAACATAAATACAATTTAATAAAGCATAGGTTAAAACAACATAAATACAATTTAATAAAGCATAGGACAAAACAACATAAATACAATTTAATAAAGCATAGGATAAAACAACATAAATCAAATTTAATAAAGCATAGGTTAAAACAACATAAATACAATTTAATAAAGCATAGGACAAAACAACATAAATACAGTTTAATAAAGCATAGTTTAAAACAACATAAATACAATTTAATAAAGCATAGGATAAAACCACAGAAATACAATTTAATAAAGCATAGGATAAAACAACATAAATACAATTTAATAAAGCATAGGACAAAACAACATAAATAAAATTTAATAAAGCATAGGATAAAACAACATAAATACAATTTAATGAAGCATAGGATAAAACAACATAAATAAAATTTAATAAAGCATAGGTTAAAATAACATAAATACAATTTAATAAAGCATAGGACAAAACAACATAAAAACAATTTAATAAAGCATAGTTTAAAACAACATAAATACAATTTAATAAAGCATAGGATAAAACCACAGAATTACAATTTAATAAATCATAGGATATAACAACATAAATAAAATTTAATAAAGCATAGGATAAAACAACATAAATTCAATTTAATAAAGCATAGGATAAAACAACATAAGTACAATTTAATAAAGCATAGGATAAAACAACATGAATACAATTTAATAAAGCATAGGATAAAACAACATAAATACAATTTAATATAGCATAGGTTAAAACAAGATAAATACAATTTAATAAAGCACAGGACAAAACAACATCAATACAATTCAATAAAGCATAGGTTAAAACAACATCAATACAAGTTAATAAAGCATAGGATAAAACAACATAAATACAATTTAATAAAGCATAGGATAAAACAACAAGAATACAATTTAATAAAGCATAGGATAAAACAACATAAATACAATTTAATAAAGCATAGGTTAAAACAACATAAATACAATTTAATAAAGCATAGGTTAAAACAACATAAATACAATTTAATAAAGCATAGGACAAAACAACATCAATACAATTCAATAAAGCATAGGTTAAAACAACATAAATACAAGTTAATAAAGCATAGGATAAAACAACATAAATACAATTTAATAAAGCATAGGAAAAACAACATAAATACAATTTAATAAAGCATAGGCTAAAACGACATAAATACAATTTAATAAAGCTTAGGATAAAACAAATTAAATACAATATAATAAAGCATAGGATAAAACAACATAAATTCAATTTAATAAAGCATAGGATAAAACAACATAAATACAATTTAATAAAGCATAAGATAAAACAACATGAATACAATTTAATAAAGCATAGGTTAAAACAGCATAAATACAATTTAGTAAAGCATAGGATAAAACAACATAAATACAATTTAATAGAGCATAGGATAAAACAACATAAATAAAATTTATAAAGCATAGGATAAAACAACATAAATGCAATTTAATAAAGCATAGGATAAAACAACATAAATACAATTTAATAAAGCATAGGATGAAACAACATAAATAAAATTTAATAAAGCATAGGATAAAACAACATAAATTCAATTTAATAAAGCATAGGATAAAACAACATAAATACAATTTAATAAAGCATAGGATAAAACAACATGAATACAATTTAATAAAGCATAGGATAAAACAACATAAATACAATTTAATAAAGCATAGGTTAAAACAAGATAAATACAATTTAATAAAGCACAGGACAAAACAACATCAATACAATTCAATAAAGCATAGGAAAAACAACATAAATACAATTTAATAAAGCATAGGCTAAAACGACATAAATACAATTTAATAAAGCTTAGGATAAAACAAATTAAATACAATATAATAAAGCATAGGATAAAACAACATAAATTCAATTTAATAAAGCATAGGATAAAACAACATAAATACAATTTAATAAAGCATAAGATAAAACAACATGAATACAATTTAATAAAGCATAGGTTAAAACAGCATAAATACAATTTAATAAAGCATAGGATAAAACAACATAAATACAATTTAATAGAGCATAGGATAAAACAACATAAATACAATTTATAAAGCATAGGATAAAACAACATAAATGCAATTTAATAAAGCATAGGATAAAACAACATAAATACAATTTAATAAAGCATAGGATGAAACAACATAAATAAAATTTAATAAAGCATAGGATAAAACAACATAAATTCAATTTAATAAAGCATAGGATAAAACAACATAAATACAATTTAATAAAGCATAGGATAAAACAACATGAATACAATTTAATAAAGCATAGGATAAAACAACATAAATACAATTTAATAAAGCATAGGTTAAAACAAGATAAATACAATTTAATAAAGCACAGGACAAAACAACATCAATACAATTCAATAAAGCATAGGTTAAAACAACATAAATACAAGTTAATAAAGCATAGGATAAAACAACATAAATACAATTTAATAAAGCATAGGATAAAACAACATGAATACAATTTAATAAAGCATAGGATAAAACAACATAAATACAATTTAATAAAGCATAGGTTAAAACAACATAAATACAATTTAATAAAGCATAGGTTAAAACAACATAAATACAATTTAATAAAGCATGGGACAAAACAACATAAATACAATTTAATAAAGCATAGGTTAAAACAACATAAATACAAGTTAATAAAGCATAGGATAAAATAACATAAATACAATTTAATAAAGCATAGGATAAAACAACATAAATACAATTTAATAAAGCATAGGATAAAACAACATAAATACAATTTAATAAAGCATAGGTTAAAACAACATAAATACAATTTAATAAAGCATAGGATAAAACAACATAAATACAATTTAATAAAGCATAGGATAAAACAACATAAATACAATTTAATAAAGCATAGGATAAAACAACATAAATCAAATTTAATAAAGCATAGGTTAAAACAACATAAATACAATTTAATAAAGCATAGGACAAAACAACATAAATACAATTTAATAAAGCATAGTTTAAAACAACATAAATACAATTTAATAAAGCATAGGATAAAACCACACAAATACAATTAATAAAGCATAGGATAAAACAACATAAATACAATTTAATAAAGCATAGGACAAAAGAACATAAATACAATTTAATAAAGCATAGGACAAAACAACATAAATACAATTTAATGAAACATAGGATAAACAACATAAATACAATTTAATAAAGCATAGGACAAAACAACATAAATACAATTTAATAAAGCATATGTTATAACAACATAAATACAATTTAATAAATCATATGTTATAACAACATAAATACAATTTAATAAAGCATAAGATATAACAACATGAATATAATTTAGTAAAGCATAAGATAAAACAACATGAATACAATTTAATAAAGCATAGGTTAAAACAACATAAATACAATTTAAGAAAGCATAGGATAAAACTACATAAATACATTTTAATAAACATAGGATAAAACAACATAAATACAATTTAATAAAGCATAGGTTAAAACAACATAAATACAATTTAATAAAGCATAGGACAAAACAACATAAATACAATTTAATAAAGCATAGGATAAAACAACATAAATCAAATTTAATAAAGCATAGGTTAAAACAACATAAATACAATTTAATAAAGCATAGGACAAAACAACATAAAAACAATTTAATAAAGCATAGTTTAAAACAACATAAATACAATTTAATAAAGCATAGGATAAAACCACAGAATTACAATTTAATAAAGCATAGGATAAAACAACTTAAATACAATTTAATAAAGCATAGGACAAAACAACATAAATACAATTTAATAAAGCATAGGATAAAACAACATAAATACAATTTAATGAAACATAGGATAAACAACATAAATACAATTTAATAAAGCATAGGATAAACAACATAAATACAATTTAATAAAGCATAGGCTAAAACTACATAAATACAATTTAATAAAGCTTAGGATAAAACAAATTAAATACAATATAATAAAGCATAGGATAAAACAACATAAATTCAATTTAATAAAGCATAGGATAAAACAACATAAATACAATTTAATAAAGCATAAGATAAAACAACATGAATACAATTTAATAAAGCATAGGTTAAAACAACATAAATACAATTTAATAAAGCATAGGATAAAACAACATAAATACAATTTAATAAAGCATAGGTTAAAACAACATAAATACAATTTAATAAAGCATAGGATAAAACAACATAAATACAATTTAATAAAGCATAAGACAAAACAACATAAATACAATTTAATAAAGCATATGTTAAAGCAACATAAATACAATTTAATAAAGCATAGGTTAAAACAACATAAATACAATTTAATAAAGCATAGGATAAAACAACATAAATACAATTTAATAAAGCATAGGATAAAACAACATAAATACAATTTAATAAAGCTTAGGATAAAACAACATAAATACAATTTAATAAAGCATAGGATAAAACAACATAAATACTATTTAATAAAGCATAGGATAAAACCACATAAATACAATTTAATAAAGCACAGGATAAAACAACATAAATAAAATTTAATAAAGCATAGGATACAACATAAATAAAATTTAGCAAAGCATAGGTCAAAATAACATAAATACAATTTAATAAAGCATAGGATAAAACAACATAAATACAATTTAATAAAGCATAGGATATAACAACATAAATAAAATTTATTAAAGCATAGGATAAAACAACATAAATTCAATTTAATAAAGCATAGGATAAAACAACATAAATACAATTTAATAAAGCATAGGATAAAACAACATGAATACAATTTAATAAAGCATAGGATAAAACAACATAAACACAATTTAATAAAGCATAGGTTAAAACAAGATAAATACAATTTAATAAAGCACAGGACAAAACAACATCAATACAATTCAATAAAGCATAGGTTAAAACAACATCAATACAAGTTAATAAAGCATAGGATAAAACAACATAAATACAATTTAATAAAGCATAGGATAAAACAACAAGAATACAATTTAATAAAGCATAGGATAAAACAACATAAATACAATTTAATAAAGCATAGGTTAAAACAACATAAATACAATTTAATAAAGCATAGGTTAAAACAACATAAATACAATTTAATAAAGCATAGGACAAAACAACATCAATACAATTCAATAAAGCATAGGTTAAAACAACATAAATACAAGTTAATAAAGCATAGGATAAAACAACATAAATACAATTTAATAAAGCATAGGATAAAACAACATGAATACAATTTAATAAATCATAGGATAAAACAACATAAATACAATTTAATAAAGCATAGGAAAAACAACATAAATACAATTTAATAAAGCATAGGCTAAAACTACATAAATACAATTTAATAAAGCTTAGCATAAAACAAATTAAATACAATATAATAAAGCATAGGATAAAACAACATAAATTCAATTTAATAAAGCATAGGATAAAACAACATAAATACAATTTAATAAAGCATAAGATAAAACAACATGAATACAATTTAATAAAGCATAGGTTAAAACAGCATAAATACAATTTAATAAAGCATAGGATAAAACAACATAAATACAATTTAATAGAGCATAGGATAAAACAACATAAATACAATTTATAAAGCATAGGATAAAACAACATAAATACAATTTAATAAAGCATAGGATAAAACAACATAAATACAATTTAATAAAGCATAGGATTAAACAACATAAATACTATTTAATAAAGCATAGGGTAAAACCACATAAATACAATTTAATAAAGCACAGGATAAAACAACATAAATAAAATTTAATAAAGCATAGGATACAACAACATAAATAAAATTTAGTAAAGCATAGGTCAAAATAACATAAATACAATTTAATAAAGCATAGGATAAAACAACATAAATACAATTTAATAAAGCATAGGATGAAACAACATAAATAAAATTTAATAAAGCATAGGATAAAACAACATAAATTCAATTTAATAAAGCATAGGATAAAACAACATAAATACAATTTAATAAAGCATAGGATAAAACAACATGAATACAATTTAATAAAGCATAGGATAAAACAACATAAATACAATTTAATAAAGCATAGGTTAAAACAAGATAAATACAATTTAATAAAGCACAGGACAAAACAACATCAATACAATTCAATAAAGCATAGGTTAAAACAACATAAATACAAGTTAATAAAGCATAGGATAAAACAACATAAATACAATTTAATAAAGCATAGGATAAAACAACATGAATACAATTTAATAAAGCATAGGATAAAACAACATAAATACAATTTAATAAAGCATTGGTTAAAACAACATAAATACAATTTAATAAAGCATAGGTTAAAACAACAAAAATACAATTTAATAAAGCATAGGACAAAACAACATAAATACAATTTAATAAAGCATAGGTTAAAACAACATAAATACAAGTTAATAAAGCATAGGATAAAACAACATAAATACAATTTAATAAAGCATAGGATAAAACAACATAAATACAATTTAATAAAGCATAGGATAAAACAACATAAATACAATTTAATAAAGCATAGGTTAAAACAACATAAATACAATTTAATAAAGCATAGGATAAAACAACATAAATACAATTTAATAAAGCATAGGATAAAACAACATAAATACAATTTAATAAAGCATAGGATAAAACAACATAAATCAAATTTAATAAAGCATAGGTTAAAACAACATAAATACAATTTATAAAGCATAGGATAAAACAACATAAATACAATTTAATAAAGCATAGGACAAAACAACATAAATACAATTTAATAAAGCATATGTTATAACAACATAAATAAAATTTAATAAAGCATAGGTTAAAACAACATAAATACAATTTAATAAAGCATAGGACAAAACAACATAAATACAGTTTAAAAAAGCATAGTTTAAAACAACATAAATACAATTTAATAAAGCATAGGATAAAACCACAGAAATTCAATTTAATAAAGCATAGGATAAAACAACATAAATACAATTTAATAAAGCATAGGACAAAACAACATAAATAAAATTTAATAAAGCATAGGATAAAACAACATAAATACAATTTAATAAAGCATAGGACAAAACAACATAAATACAATTTAATAAAGCATAGGATAAAACAACTTAAATACAATTTAATAAAGCATAGGACAAAACAACATAAATACAATTTAATAAAGCATAGGATAAAACAACATAAATACAATTTAATGAAACATAGGATAAACAACATAAATACAATTTAATAAAGCATAGGATAAACAACATAAATACAATTTAATAAAGCATAGGCTAAAACTACATAAATACAATTTAATAAAGCTTAGGATAAAACAAATTAAATACAATATAATAAAGCATAGGATAAAACAACATAAATTCAATTTAATAAAGCATAGGATAAAACAACATAAATACAATTTAATAAAGCATAAGACAAAACAACATAAATACAATTTAATAAAGCATATGTTAAAGCAACATAAATACAATTTAATAAAGCATAGGTTAAAACAACATAAATACAATTTAATAAAGCATAGGATAAAACAACAGAAATACAATTTAATAAAGCATAGGATAAAACAACATAAATACAATTTAATAAAGCTCAGGATAAAACAACATAAATACAATTTAATAAAGCATAGGATAAAACAACATAAATACTATTTAATAAAGCATAGGATAAAACCACATAAATACAATTTAATAAAGCACAGGATAAAACAACATAAATAAAATTTAATAAAGCATAGGATACAACAACATAAATAAAATTTAGTAAAGCATAGGTCAAAATAACATAAATACAATTTAATAAAGCATAGGATAAAACAACATAAATACAATTTAATAAAGCATAGGATGAAACAACATAAATAAAATTTAATAAAGCATAGGATAAAACAACATAAATTCAATTTAATAAAGCATAGGATAAAACAACATAAATACAATTTAATAAAGCATAGGATAAAACAACATGAATACAATTTAATAAAGCATAGGATAAAACAACATAAATACAATTTAATAAAGCATAGGTTAAAACAAGATAAATACAATTTAATAAAGCACAGGACAAAACAACATCAATACAATTCAATAAAGCATAGGTTAAAACAACATAAATACAAGTTAATAAAGCATAGGATAAAACAACATAAATACAATTTAATAAAGCATAGGATAAAACAACATGAATACAATTTAATAAAGCATAGGATAAAACAACATAAATACAATTTAATAAAGCATTGGTTAAAACAACATAAATACAATTTAATAAAGCATAGGTTAAAACAACAAAAATACAATTTAATAAAGCATAGGACAAAACAACATAAATACAATTTAATAAAGCATAGGTTAAAACAACATAAATACAAGTTAATAAAGCATAGGATAAAACAACATAAATACAATTTAATAAAGCATAGGATAAAACAACATAAATACAATTTAATAAAGCATAGGATAAAACAACATAAATACAATTTAATAAAGCATAGGTTAAAACAACATAAATACAATTTAATAAAGCATAGGATAAAACAACATAAATACAATTTAATAAAGCATAGGATAAAACAACATAAATACAATTTAATAAAGCATAGGATAAAACAACATAAATCAAATTTAATAAAGCATAGGTTAAAACAACATAAATACAATTTATAAAGCATAGGATAAAACAACATAAATACAATTTAATAAAGCATAGGACAAAACAACATAAATACAATTTAATAAAGCATATGTTATAACAACATAAATACAATTTAATAAAGCATAAGATATAACAACATGAATATAATTTAGTAAAGCATAAGATAAAACAACATGAATACAATTTAATAAAGCATAGGTTAAAACAACATAAATACAATTTAAGAAAGCATAGGATAAAACTACATAAATACATTTTAATAAACATAGGATAAAACAACATAAATACAATTTAATAAAGCATAGGTTAAAACAACATAAATACAATTTAATAAAGCATAGGACAAAACAACATAAATACAATTTAATAAAGCATAGGATAAAACAACATAAATCAAATTTAATAAAGCATAGGTTAAAACAACATAAATACAATTTAATAAAGCATAGGACAAAACAACATAAAAACAATTTAATAAAGCATAGTTTAAAACAACATAAATACAATTTAATAAAGCATAGGATAAAACCACAGAATTACAATTTAATAAAGCATAGGATAAAACAACTTAAATACAATTTAATAAAGCATAGGACAAAACAACATAAATACAATTTAATAAAGCATAGGATAAAACAACATAAATACAATTTAATGAAACATAGGATAAACAACATAAATACAATTTAATAAAGCATAGGATAAACAACATAAATACAATTTAATAAAGCATAGGCTAAAACTACATAAATACAATTTAATAAAGCTTAGGATAAAACAAATTAAATACAATATAATAAAGCATAGGATAAAACAACATAAATTCAATTTAATAAAGCATAGGATAAAACAACATAAATACAATTTAATAAAGCATAAGATAAAACAACATGAATACAATTTAATAAAGCATAGGTTAAAACAACATAAATACAATTTAATAAAGCATAGGATAAAACAACATAAATACAATTTAATAAAGCATAGGTTAAAACAACATAAATACAATTTAATAAAGCATAGGATAAAACAACATAAATACAATTTAATAAAGCATAAGACAAAACAACATAAATACAATTTAATAAAGCATATGTTAAAGCAACATAAATACAATTTAATAAAGCATAGGTTAAAACAACATAAATACAATTTAATAAAGCATAGGATAAAACAACATAAATACAATTTAATAAAGCATAGGATAAAACAACATAAATACAATTTAATAAAGCTTAGGATAAAACAACATAAATACAATTTAATAAAGCATAGGATAAAACAACATAAATACTATTTAATAAAGCATAGGATAAAACCACATAAATACAATTTAATAAAGCACAGGATAAAACAACATAAATAAAATTTAATAAAGCATAGGATACAACATAAATAAAATTTAGCAAAGCATAGGTCAAAATAACATAAATACAATTTAATAAAGCATAGGATAAAACAACATAAATACAATTTAATAAAGCATAGGATATAACAACATAAATAAAATTTATTAAAGCATAGGATAAAACAACATAAATTCAATTTAATAAAGCATAGGATAAAACAACATAAATACAATTTAATAAAGCATAGGATAAAACAACATGAATACAATTTAATAAAGCATAGGATAAAACAACATAAACACAATTTAATAAAGCATAGGTTAAAACAAGATAAATACAATTTAATAAAGCACAGGACAAAACAACATCAATACAATTCAATAAAGCATAGGTTAAAACAACATCAATACAAGTTAATAAAGCATAGGATAAAACAACATAAATACAATTTAATAAAGCATAGGATAAAACAACAAGAATACAATTTAATAAAGCATAGGATAAAACAACATAAATACAATTTAATAAAGCATAGGTTAAAACAACATAAATACAATTTAATAAAGCATAGGTTAAAACAACATAAATACAATTTAATAAAGCATAGGACAAAACAACATCAATACAATTCAATAAAGCATAGGTTAAAACAACATAAATACAAGTTAATAAAGCATAGGATAAAACAACATAAATACAATTTAATAAAGCATAGGATAAAACAACATGAATACAATTTAATAAATCATAGGATAAAACAACATAAATACAATTTAATAAAGCATAGGAAAAACAACATAAATACAATTTAATAAAGCATAGGCTAAAACTACATAAATACAATTTAATAAAGCTTAGCATAAAACAAATTAAATACAATATAATAAAGCATAGGATAAAACAACATAAATTCAATTTAATAAAGCATAGGATAAAACAACATAAATACAATTTAATAAAGCATAAGATAAAACAACATGAATACAATTTAATAAAGCATAGGTTAAAACAGCATAAATACAATTTAATAAAGCATAGGATAAAACAACATAAATACAATTTAATAGAGCATAGGATAAAACAACATAAATACAATTTATAAAGCATAGGATAAAACAACATAAATACAATTTAATAAAGCATAGGATAAAACAACATAAATACAATTTAATAAAGCATAGGATTAAACAACATAAATACTATTTAATAAAGCATAGGGTAAAACCACATAAATACAATTTAATAAAGCACAGGATAAAACAACATAAATAAAATTTAATAAAGCATAGGATACAACAACATAAATAAAATTTAGTAAAGCATAGGTCAAAATAACATAAATACAATTTAATAAAGCATAGGATAAAACAACATAAATACAATTTAATAAAGCATAGGATGAAACAACATAAATAAAATTTAATAAAGCATAGGATAAAACAACATAAATTCAATTTAATAAAGCATAGGATAAAACAACATAAATACAATTTAATAAAGCATAGGATAAAACAACATGAATACAATTTAATAAAGCATAGGATAAAACAACATAAATACAATTTAATAAAGCATAGGTTAAAACAAGATAAATACAATTTAATAAAGCACAGGACAAAACAACATCAATACAATTCAATAAAGCATAGGTTAAAACAACATAAATACAAGTTAATAAAGCATAGGATAAAACAACATAAATACAATTTAATAAAGCATAGGATAAAACAACATGAATACAATTTAATAAAGCATAGGATAAAACAACATAAATACAATTTAATAAAGCATTGGTTAAAACAACATAAATACAATTTAATAAAGCATAGGTTAAAACAACAAAAATACAATTTAATAAAGCATAGGACAAAACAACATAAATACAATTTAATAAAGCATAGGTTAAAACAACATAAATACAAGTTAATAAAGCATAGGATAAAACAACATAAATACAATTTAATAAAGCATAGGATAAAACAACATAAATACAATTTAATAAAGCATAGGATAAAACAACATAAATACAATTTAATAAAGCATAGGTTAAAACAACATAAATACAATTTAATAAAGCATAGGATAAAACAACATAAATACAATTTAATAAAGCATAGGATAAAACAACATAAATACAATTTAATAAAGCATAGGATAAAACAACATAAATCAAATTTAATAAAGCATAGGTTAAAACAACATAAATACAATTTATAAAGCATAGGATAAAACAACATAAATACAATTTAATAAAGCATAGGACAAAACAACATAAATACAATTTAATAAAGCATATGTTATAACAACATAAATAAAATTTAATAAAGCATAGGTTAAAACAACATAAATACAATTTAATAAAGCATAGGACAAAACAACATAAATACAGTTTAATAAAGCATAGTTTAAAACAACATAAATACAATTTAATAAAGCATAGGATAAAACCACAGAAATTCAATTTAATAAAGCATAGGATAAAACAACATAAATACAATTTAATAAAGCATAGGACAAAACAACATAAATAAAATTTAATAAAGCATAGGATAAAACAACATAAATACAATTTAATAAAGCATAGGACAAAACAACATAAATACAATTTAATAAAGCATAGGATAAAACAACTTAAATACAATTTAATAAAGCATAGGACAAAACAACATAAATACAATTTAATAAAGCATAGGATAAAACAACATAAATACAATTTAATGAAACATAGGATAAACAACATAAATACAATTTAATAAAGCATAGGATAAACAACATAAATACAATTTAATAAAGCATAGGCTAAAACTACATAAATACAATTTAATAAAGCTTAGGATAAAACAAATTAAATACAATATAATAAAGCATAGGATAAAACAACATAAATTCAATTTAATAAAGCATAGGATAAAACAACATAAATACAATTTAATAAAGCATAAGACAAAACAACATAAATACAATTTAATAAAGCATATGTTAAAGCAACATAAATACAATTTAATAAAGCATAGGTTAAAACAACATAAATACAATTTAATAAAGCATAGGATAAAACAACAGAAATACAATTTAATAAAGCATAGGATAAAACAACATAAATACAATTTAATAAAGCTCAGGATAAAACAACATAAATACAATTTAATAAAGCATAGGATAAAACAACATAAATACTATTTAATAAAGCATAGGATAAAACCACATAAATACAATTTAATAAAGCACAGGATAAAACAACATAAATAAAATTTAATAAAGCATAGGATACAACAACATAAATAAAATTTAGTAAAGCATAGGTCAAAATAACATAAATACAATTTAATAAAGCATAGGATAAAACAACATAAATACAATTTAATAAAGCATAGGATGAAACAACATAAATAAAATTTAATAAAGCATAGGATAAAACAACATAAATTCAATTTAATAAAGCATAGGATAAAACAACATAAATACAATTTAATAAAGCATAGGATAAAACAACATGAATACAATTTAATAAAGCATAGGATAAAACAACATAAATACAATTTAATAAAGCATAGGTTAAAACAAGATAAATACAATTTAATAAAGCACAGGACAAAACAACATCAATACAATTCAATAAAGCATAGGTTAAAACAACATAAATACAAGTTAATAAAGCATAGGATAAAACAACATAAATACAATTTAATAAAGCATAGGATAAAACAACATGAATACAATTTAATAAAGCATAGGATAAAACAACATAAATACAATTTAATAAAGCATTGGTTAAAACAACATAAATACAATTTAATAAAGCATAGGTTAAAACAACAAAAATACAATTTAATAAAGCATAGGACAAAACAACATAAATACAATTTAATAAAGCATAGGTTAAAACAACATAAATACAAGTTAATAAAGCATAGGATAAAACAACATAAATACAATTTAATAAAGCATAGGATAAAACAACATAAATACAATTTAATAAAGCATAGGATAAAACAACATAAATACAATTTAATAAAGCATAGGTTAAAACAACATAAATACAATTTAATAAAGCATAGGATAAAACAACATAAATACAATTTAATAAAGCATAGGATAAAACAACATAAATACAATTTAATAAAGCATAGGATAAAACAACATAAATCAAATTTAATAAAGCATAGGTTAAAACAACATAAATACAATTTATAAAGCATAGGATAAAACAACATAAATACAATTTAATAAAGCATAGGACAAAACAACATAAATACAATTTAATAAAGCATATGTTATAACAACATAAATACAATTTAATAAAGCATAAGATATAACAACATGAATATAATTTAGTAAAGCATAAGATAAAACAACATGAATACAATTTAATAAAGCATAGGTTAAAACAACATAAATACAATTTAAGAAAGCATAGGATTAAACTACATAAATACATTTTAATAAACATAGGATAAAACAACATAAATACAATTTAATAAAGCATAGGTTAAAACAACATAAATACAATTTAATAAAGCATAGGACAAAACAACATAAATACAATTTAATAAAGCATAGGATAAAACAACATAAATCAAATTTAATAAAGCATAGGTTAAAACAACATAAATACAATTTAATAAAGCATAGGACAAAACAACATAAATACAGTTTAATAAAGCATAGTTTAAAACAACATAAATACAATTTAATAAAGCATAGGATAAAACCACAGAAATACAATTTAATAAAGCATAGGATAAAACAACATAAATACAATTTAATAAAGCATAGGACAAAACAACATAAATAAAATTTAATAAAGCATAGGATAAAACAACATAAATACAATTTAATAAAGCATAGGACAAAACAACATAAATACAATTTAATAAAGCATAGGATAAAACAACTTAAATACAATTTAATAAAGCATAGGACAAAACAACATAAATACAATTTAATAAAGCATAGGATAAAACAACATAAATACAATTTAATGAAACATAGGATAAACAACATAAATACAATTTAATAAAGCATAGGATAAACAACATAAATACAATTTAATAAAGCATAGGCTAAAACTACATAAATACAATTTAATAAAGCTTAGGATAAAACAAATTAAATACAATATAATAAAGCATAGGATAAAACAACATAAATTCAATTTAATAAAGCATAGGATAAAACAACATAAATACAATTTAATAAAGCATAAGACAAAACAACATAAATACAATTTAATAAAGCATATGTTAAAGCAACATAAATACAATTTAATAAAGCATAGGTTAAAACAACATAAATACAATTTAATAAAGCATAGGATAAAACAACATAAATACAATTTAATAAAGCATAGGATAAAACAACATAAATACAATTTAATAAAGCTCAGGATAAAACAACATAAATACAATTTAATAAAGCATAGGATAAAACAACATAAATACTATTTAATAAAGCATAGGATAAAACCACATAAATACAATTTAATAAAGCACAGGATAAAACAACATAAATAAAATTTAATAAAGCATAGGATACAACAACATAAATAAAATTTAGCAAAGCATAGGTCAAAATAACATAAATACAATTTAATAAAGCATAGGATAAAACAACATAAATACAATTTAATAAAGCATAGGATATAACAACATAAATAAAATTTAATAAAGCATAGGATAAAACAACATAAATTCAATTTAATAAAGCATAGGATAAAACAACATAAATACAATTTAATAAAGCATAGGATAAAACAACATGAATACAATTTAATAAAGCATAGGATAAAACAACATAAACACAATTTAATAAAGCATAGGTTAAAACAAGATAAATACAATTTAATAAACCACAGGACAAAACAACATCAATACAATTCAATAAAGCATAGGTTAAAACAACATCAATACAAGTTAATAAAGCATAGGATAAAACAACATAAATACAATTTAATAAAGCATAGGATAAAACAACATAAATACAATTTAATAAAGCATAGGTTAAAACAACATAAATACAATTTAATAAAGCATAGGATAAAACAACATAAATACAATTTAATAAAGCATAGGATAAAACAACATAAATACAATTTAATAAAGCATAGGATAAAACAACATAAATCAAATTTAATAAAGCATAGGTTAAAACAACATAAATACAATTTATAAAGCATAGGATAAAACAACATAAATACAATTTAATAAAGCATAGGACAAAACAACATAAATACAATTTAATAAAGCATATGTTATAACAACATAAATACAATTTAATAAAGCATAAGATATAACAACATGAATATAATTTAGTAAAGCATAAGATAAAACAACATGAATACAATTTAATAAAGCATAGGTTAAAACAACATAAATACAATTTAAGAAAGCATAGGATTAAACTACATAAATACATTTTAATAAACATAGGATAAAACAACATAAATACAATTTAATAAAGCATAGGTTAAAACAACATAAATACAATTTAATAAAGCATAGGACAAAACAACATAAATACAATTTAATAAAGCATAGGATAAAACAACATAAATCAAATTTAATAAAGCATAGGTTAAAACAACATAAATACAATTTAATAAAGCATAGGACAAAACAACATAAATACAGTTTAATAAAGCATAGTTTAAAAAAACATAAATACAATTTAATAAAGCATAGGATAAAACCACAGAAATACAATTTAATAAAGCATAGGATAAAACAACATAAATACAATTTAATAAAGCATAGGACAAAACAACATAAATAAAATTTAATAAAGCATAGGATAAAACAACATAAATACAATTTAATAAAGCATAGGACAAAACAACATAAATACAATTTAATAAAGCATAGGATAAAACAACTTAAATACAATTTAATAAAGCATAGGACAAAACAACATAAATACAATTTAATAAAGCATAGGATAAAACAACATAAATACAATTTAATGAAACATAGGATAAACAACATAAATACAATTTAATAAAGCATAGGATAAACAACATAAATACAATTTAATAAAGCATAGGCTAAAACTACATAAATACAATTTAATAAAGCTTAGGATAAAACAAATTAAATACAATATAATAAAGCATAGGATAAAACAACATAAATTCAATTTAATAAAGCATAGGATAAAACAACATAAATACAATTTAATAAAGCATAAGACAAAACAACATAAATACAATTTAATAAAGCATATGTTAAAGCAACATAAATACAATTTAATAAAGCATAGGTTAAAACAACATAAATACAATTTAATAAAGCATAGGATAAAACAACATAAATACAATTTAATAAAGCATAGGATAAAACAACATAAATACAATTTAATAAAGCTCAGGATAAAACAACATAAATACAATTTAATAAAGCATAGGATAAAACAACATAAATACTATTTAATAAAGCATAGGATAAAACCACATAAATACAATTTAATAAAGCACAGGATAAAACAACATAAATAAAATTTAATAAAGCATAGGATACAACAACATAAATAAAATTTAGCAAAGCATAGGTCAAAATAACATAAATACAATTTAATAAAGCATAGGATAAAACAACATAAATACAATTTAATAAAGCATAGGATATAACAACATAAATAAAATTTAATAAAGCATAGGATAAAACAACATAAATTCAATTTAATAAAGCATAGGATAAAACAACATAAATACAATTTAATAAAGCATAGGATAAAACAACATGAATACAATTTAATAAAGCATAGGATAAAACAACATAAACACAATTTAATAAAGCATAGGTTAAAACAAGATAAATACAATTTAATAAACCACAGGACAAAACAACATCAATACAATTCAATAAAGCATAGGTTAAAACAACATCAATACAAGTTAATAAAGCATAGGATAAAACAACATAAATACAATTTAATAAAGCATAGGATAAAACAACATAAATACAATTTAATAAAGCATAGGTTAAAACAACATAAATACAATTTAATAAAGCATAGGATAAAACAACATAAATACAATTTAATAAAGCATAGGATAAAACAACATAAATACAATTTAATAAAGCATAGGATAAAACAACATAAATCAAATTTAATAAAGCATAGGTTAAAACAACATAAATACAATTTATAAAGCATAGGATAAAACAACATAAATACAATTTAATAAAGCATAGGACAAAACAACATAAATACAATTTAATAAAGCATATGTTATAACAACATAAATACAATTTAATAAAGCATAAGATATAACAACATGAATATAATTTAGTAAAGCATAAGATAAAACAACATGAATACAATTTAATAAAGCATAGGTTAAAACAACATAAATACAATTTAAGAAAGCATAGGATTAAACTACATAAATACATTTTAATAAACATAGGATAAAACAACATAAATACAATTTAATAAAGCATAGGTTAAAACAACATAAATACAATTTAATAAAGCATAGGACAAAACAACATAAATACAATTTAATAAAGCATAGGATAAAACAACATAAATCAAATTTAATAAAGCATAGGTTAAAACAACATATATACAATTTAATAAAGCATAGGACAAAACAACATAAATACAGTTTAATAAAGCATAGTTTAAAACAACATAAATACAATTTAATAAAGCATAGGATAAAACCACAGAAATACAATTTAATAAAGCATAGGATAAAACAACATAAATACAATTTAATAAAGCATAGGACAAAACAACATAAATAAAATTTAATAAAGCATAGGATAAAACAACATAAATAAAATTTAATAAAGCATAGGACAAAACAACATAAATACAATTTAATAAAGCATAGGATAAAACAACTTAAATACAATTTAATAAAGCATAGGACAAAACAACATAAATACAATTTAATAAAGCATAGGATAAAACAACATAAATACAATTTAATGAAACATAGGATAAACAACATAAATACAATTTAATAAAGCATAGGATAAACAACATAAATACAATTTAATAAAGCATAGGCTAAAACTACATAAATACAATTTAATAAAGCTTAGGATAAAACAAATTAAATACAATATAATAAAGCATAGGATAAAACAACATAAATTCAATTTAATAAAGCATAGGATAAAACAACATAAATACAATTTAATAAAGCATAAGACAAAACAACATAAATACAATTTAATAAAGCATATGTTAAAGCAACATAAATACAATTTAATAAAGCATAGGTTAAAACAACATAAATACAATTTAATAAAGCATAGGATAAAACAACATAAATACAATTTAATAAAGCATAGGATAAAACAACATAAATACAATTTAATAAAGCTCAGGATAAAACAACATAAATACAATTTAATAAAGCATAGGATAAAACAACATAAATACTATTTAATAAAGCATAGGATAAAACCACATAAATACAATTTAATAAAGCACAGGATAAAACAACATAAATAAAATTTAATAAAGCATAGGATACAACAACATAAATAAAATTTAGCAAAGCATAGGTCAAAATAACATAAATACAATTTAATAAAGCATAGGATAAAACAACATAAATACAATTTAATAAAGCATAGGATATAACAACATAAATAAAATTTAATAAAGCATAGGATAAAACAACATAAATTCAATTTAATAAAGCATAGGATAAAACAACATAAATACAATTTAATAAAGCATAGGATAAAACAACATGAATACAATTTAATAAAGCATAGGATAAAACAACATAAACACAATTTAATAAAGCATAGGTTAAAACAAGATAAATACAATTTAATAAAGCACAGGACAAAACAACATCAATACAATTCAATAAAGCATAGGTTAAAACAACATCAATACAAGTTAATAAAGCATAGGATAAAACAACATAAATACAATTTAATAAAGCATAGGATAAAACAACAAGAATACAATTTAATAAAGCATAGGATAAAACAACATAAATACAATTTAATAAAGCATAGGTTAAAACAACATAAATACAATTTAATAAAGCATAGGTTAAAACAACATAAATACAATTTAATAAAGCATAGGACAAAACAACATCAATACAATTCAATAAAGCATAGGTTAAAACAACATAAATACAAGTTAATAAAGCATAGGATAAAACAACATAAATACAATTTAATAAAGCATAGGATAAAACAACATGAATACAATTTAATAAATCATAGGATAAAACAACATAAATACAATTTAATAAAGCATAGGAAAAACAACATAAATACAATTTAATAAAGCATAGGCTAAAACTACATAAATACAATTTAATAAAGCTTAGGATAAAACAAATTAAATACAATATAATAAAGCATAGGATAAAACAACATAAATTCAATTTAATAAAGCATAGGATAAAACAACATAAATACAATTTAATAAAGCATAAGATAAAACAACATGAATACAATTTAATAAAGCATAGGTTAAAACAGCATAAATACAATTTAATAAAGCATAGGATAAAACTACATAAATACAATTTAATAGAGCATAGGATAAAACAACATAAATACAATTTATAAAGCATAGGATAAAACAACATAAATACAATTTAATAAAGCATAGGATAAAACAACATAAATACAATTTAATAAAGCATAGGATTAAACAACATAAATACTATTTAATAAAGCATAGGGTAAAACCACATAAATACAATTTAATAAAGCACAGGATAAAACAACATAAATAAAATTTAATAAAGCATAGGATACAACAACATAAATAAAATTTAGTAAAGCATAGGTCAAAATAACATAAATACAATTTAATAAAGCATAGGATAAAACAACATAAATACAATTTAATAAAGCATAGGATGAAACAACATAAATAAAATTTAATAAAGCATAGGATAAAACAACATAAATTCAATTTAATAAAGCATAGGATAAAACAACATAAATACAATTTAATAAAGCATAGGATAAAACAACATAAATACAATTTAATAAAGCATAGGTTAAAACAAGATAAATACAATTTAATAAAGCACAGGACAAAACAACATCAATACAATTCAATAAAGCATAGGTTAAAACAACATAAATACAAGTTAATAAAGCATAGGATAAAACAACATAAATACAATTTAATAAAGCATAGGATAAAACAACATAAATACAATTTAATAAAGCATAGGATAAAACAACATAAATACAATTTAATAAAGCATAGGTTAAAACAACATAAATACAATTTAATAAAGCATAGGATAAAACAACATAAATACAATTTAATAAAGCATAGGATAAAACAACATAAATACAATTTAATAAAGCATAGGATAAAACAACATAAATCAAATTTAATAAAGCATAGGTTAAAACAACATAAATACAATTTATAAAGCATAGGATAAAACAACATAAATACAATTTAATAAAGCATAGGACAAAACAACATAAATACAATTTAATAAAGCATATGTTATAACAACATAAATACAATTTAATAAAGCATAAGATATAACAACATGAATATAATTTAGTAAAGCATAAGATAAAACAACATGAATACAATTTAATAAAGCATAGGTTAAAACAACATAAATACAATTTAAGAAAGCATAGGATTAAACTACATAAATACATTTTAATAAACATAGGATAAAACAACATAAATACAATTTAATAAAGCATAGGTTAAAACAACATAAATACAATTTAATAAAGCATAGGACAAAACAACATAAATACAATTTAATAAAGCATAGGATAAAACAACATAAATCAAATTTAATAAAGCATAGGTTAAAACAACATAAATACAATTTAATAAAGCATAGGACAAAACAACATAAATACAGTTTAATAAAGCATAGTTTAAAACAACATAAATACAATTTAATAAAGCATAGGATAAAACCACAGAAATACAATTTAATAAAGCATAGGATAAAACAACATAAATACAATTTAATAAAGCATAGGACAAAACAACATAAATAAAATTTAATAAAGCATAGGTTAAAACAAATTAAATACAATATAATAAAGCATAGGATAAAACAACATAAATTCAATTTAATAAAGCATAGGATAAAACAACATAAATACAATTTAATAAAGCATAAGACAAAACAACATAAATACAATTTAATAAAGCATATGTTAAAGCAACATAAATACAATTTAATAAAGCATAGGTTAAAACAACATAAATACAATTTAATAAAGCATAGGATAAAACAACAGAAATACAATTTAATAAAGCATAGGATAAAACAACATAAATACAATTTAATAAAGCTCAGGATAAAACAACATAAATACAATTTAATAAAGCATAGGATAAAACAACATAAATACTATTTAATAAAGCATAGGATAAAACCACATAAATACAATTTAATAAAGCACAGGATAAAACAACATAAATAAAATTTAATAAAGCATAGGATACAACAACATAAATAAAATTTAGTAAAGCATAGGTCAAAATAACATAAATACAATTTAATAAAGCATAGGATAAAACAACATAAATACAATTTAATAAAGCATAGGATGAAACAACATAAATAAAATTTAATAAAGCATAGGATAAAACAACATAAATTCAATTTAATAAAGCATAGGATAAAACAACATAAATACAATTTAATAAAGCATAGGATAAAACAACATGAATACAATTTAATAAAGCATAGGATAAAACAACATAAATACAATTTAATAAAGCATAGGATAAAACAACATAAATACAATTTAATAAAGCATAGGATAAAACAACATAAATACAATTTAATAAAGCATAGGTTAAAACAACATAAATACAATTTAATAAAGCATAGGATAAAACAACATAAATACAATTTAATAAAGCATAGGATAAAACAACATAAATACAATTTAATAAAGCATAGGATAAAACAACATAAATCAAATTTAATAAAGCATATGTTAAAACAACATAAATACAATTTATAAAGCATAGGATAAAACAACATAAATACAATTTAATAAAGCATAGGACAAAACAACATAAATACAATTTAATAAAGCATATGTTATAACAACATAAATACAATTTAATAAAGCATAAGATATAACAACATGAATATAATTTAGTAAAGCATAAGATAAAACAACATGAATACAATTTAATAAAGCATAGGTTAAAACAACATAAATACAATTTAAGAAAGCATAGGATTAAACTACATAAATACATTTTAATAAACATAGGATAAAACAACATAAATACAATTTAATAAAGCATAGGTTAAAACAACATAAATACAATTTAATAAAGCATAGGACAAAACAACATAAATACAATTTAATAAAGCATAGGATAAAACAACATAAATCAAATTTAATAAAGCATAGGTTAAAACAACATAAATACAATTTAATAAAGCATAGGACAAAACAACATAAATACAGTTTAATAAAGCATAGTTTAAAACAACATAAATACAATTTAATAAAGCATAGGATAAAACCACAGAAATACAATTTAATAAAGCATAGGATAAAACAACATAAATACAATTTAATAAAGCATAGGACAAAACAACATAAATAAAATTTAATAAAGCATAGGATAAAACAACATAAATACAATTTAATAAAGCATAGGACAAAACAACATAAATACAATTTAATAAAGCATAGGATAAAACAACTTAAATACAATTTAATAAAGCATAGGACAAAACAACATAAATACAATTTAATAAAGCATAGGATAAAACAACATAAATACAATTTAATGAAACATAGGATAAACAACATAAATACAATTTAATAAAGCATAGGATAAACAACATAAATACAATTTAATAAAGCATAGGCTAAAACTACATAAATACAATTTAATAAAGCTTAGGATAAAACAAATTAAATACAATATAATAAAGCATAGGATAAAACAACATAAATTCAATTTAATAAAGCATAGGATAAAACAACATAAATACAATTTAATAAAGCATAAGACAAAACAACATAAATACAATTTAATAAAGCATATGTTAAAGCAACATAAATACAATTTAATAAAGCATAGGTTAAAACAACATAAATACAATTTAATAAAGCATAGGATAAAACAACATAAATTCAATTTAATAAAGCATAGGATAAAATAACATAAATACAATTTAATAAAGCATAAGACAAAACAACATAAATACAATTTAATAAAGCATATGTTAAAGCAACATAAATACAATTTAATAAAGCATAGGTTAAAACAACATAAATACAATTTAATAAAGCATAGGATAAAACAACAGAAATACAATTTAATAAAGCATAGGATAAAACAACATAAATACAATTTAATAAAGCTCAGGATAAAACAACATAAATACAATTTAATAAAGCATAGGATAAAACAACATAAATACTATTTAATAAAGCATAGGATAAAACCACATAAATACAATTTAATAAAGCACAGGATAAAACAACATAAATAAAATTTAATAAAGCATAGGATACAACAACATAAATAAAATTTAGTAAAGCATAGGTCAAAATAACATAAATACAATTTAATAAAGCACAGGATAAAACAACATAAATAAAATTTAATAAAGCATAGGATACAACAACATAAATAAAATTTAGTAAAGCATAGGTCAAAATAACATAAATACAATTTAATAAAGCATAGGATAAAACAACATAAATACAATTTAATAAAGCATAGGATAAAACAACATGAATACAATTTAATAAAGCATAGGATAAAACAACATAAATACAATTTAATAAAGCATAGGATAAAACAACATAAATACAATTTAATAAAGCATAGGATAAAACAACATAAATACAATTTAATAAAGCATAGGTTAAAACAACATAAATACAATTTAATAAAGCATAGGATAAAACAACATAAATACAATTTAATAAAGCATAGGATAAAACAACATAAATACAATTTAATAAAGCATAGGATAAAACAACATAAATCAAATTTAATAAAGCATAGGTTAAAACAACATAAATACAATTTATAAAGCATAGGATAAAACAACATAAATACAATTTAATAAAGCATAGGACAAAACAACATAAATACAATTTAATAAAGCATATGTTATAACAACATAAATACAATTTAATAAAGCATAAGATATAACAACATGAATATAATTTAGTAAAGCATAAGATAAAACAACATGAATACAATTTAATAAAGCATAGGTTAAAACAACATAAATACAATTTAAGAAAGCATAGGATTAAACTACATAAATACATTTTAATAAACATAGGATAAAACAACATAAATACAATTTAATAAAGCATAGGTTAAAACAACATAAATACAATTTAATAAAGCATAGGACAAAACAACATAAATACAATTTAATAAAGCATAGGATAAAACAACATAAATCAAATTTAATAAAGCATAGGTTAAAACAACATAAATACAATTTAATAAAGCATAGGACAAAACAACATAAATACAGTTTAATAAAGCATAGTTTAAAACAACATAAATACAATTTAATAAAGCATAGGATAAAACCACAGAAATACAATTTAATAAAGCATAGGATAAAACAACATAAATACAATTTAATAAAGCATAGGACAAAACAACATAAATAAAATTTAATAAAGCATAGGATAAAACAACATAAATACAATTTAATAAAGCATAGGACAAAACAACATAAATACAATTTAATAAAGCATAGGATAAAACAACTTAAATACAATTTAATAAAGCATAGGACAAAACAACATAAATACAATTTAATAAAGCATAGGATAAAACAACATAAATACAATTTAATGAAACATAGGATAAACAACATAAATACAATTTAATAAAGCATAGGATAAACAACATAAATACAATTTAATAAAGCATAGGCTAAAACTACATAAATACAATTTAATAAAGCTTAGGATAAAACAAATTAAATACAATATAATAAAGCATAGGATAAAACAACATAAATTCAATTTAATAAAGCATAGGATAAAACAACATAAATACAATTTAATAAAGCATAAGACAAAACAACATAAATACAATTTAATAAAGCATATGTTAAAGCAACATAAATACAATTTAATAAAGCATAGGTTAAAACAACATAAATACAATTTAATAAAGCATAGGATAAAACAACATAAATACAATTTAATAAAGCATAGGATAAAACAACATAAATACAATTTAATAAAGCTCAGGATAAAACAACATAAATACAATTTAATAAAGCATAGGATAAAACAACATAAATACTATTTAATAAAGCATAGGATAAAACCACATAAATACAATTTAATAAAGCACAGGATAAAACAACATAAATAAAATTTAATAAAGCATAGGATACAACAACATAAATAAAATTTAGCAAAGCATAGGTCAAAATAACATAAATACAATTTAATAAAGCATAGGATAAAACAACATAAATACAATTTAATAAAGCATAGGATATAACAACATAAATAAAATTTAATAAAGCATAGGATAAAACAACATAAATTCAATTTAATAAAGCATAGGATAAAACAACATAAATACAATTTAATAAAGCATAGGATAAAACAACATGAATACAATTTAATAAAGCATAGTATAAAACAACATAAACACAATTTAATAAAGCATAGGTTAAAACAAGATAAATACAATTTAATAAACCACAGGACAAAACAACATCAATACAATTCAATAAAGCATAGGTTAAAACAACATCAATACAAGTTAATAAAGCATAGGATAAAACAACATAAATACAATTTAATAAAGCATAGGATAAAACAACATAAATACAATTTAATAAAGCATAGGTTAAAACAACATAAATACAATTTAATAAAGCATAGGATAAAACAACATAAATACAATTTAATAAAGCATAGGATAAAACAACATAAATACAATTTAATAAAGCATAGGATAAAACAACATAAATCAAATTTAATAAAGCATAGGTTAAAACAACATAAATACAATTTATAAAGCATAGGATAAAACAACATAAATACAATTTAATAAAGCATAGGACAAAACAACATAAATACAATTTAATAAAGCATATGTTATAACAACATAAATACAATTTAATAAAGCATAAGATATAACAACATGAATATAATTTAGTAAAGCATAAGATAAAACAACATGAATACAATTTAATAAAGCATAGGTTAAAACAACATAAATACAATTTAAGAAAGCATAGGATTAAACTACATAAATACATTTTAATAAACATAGGATAAAACAACATAAATACAATTTAATAAAGCATAGGTTAAAACAACATAAATACAATTTAATAAAGCATAGGACAAAACAACATAAATACAATTTAATAAAGCATAGGATAAAACAACATAAATCAAATTTAATAAAGCATAGGTTAAAACAACATAAATACAATTTAATAAAGCATAGGACAAAACAACATAAATACAGTTTAATAAAGCATAGTTTAAAACAACATAAATACAATTTAATAAAGCATAGGATAAAACCACAGAAATACAATTTAATAAAGCATAGGATAAAACAACATAAATACAATTTAATAAAGCATAGGACAAAACAACATAAATAAAATTTAATAAAGCATAGGATAAAACAACATAAATACAATTTAATAAAGCATAGGACAAAACAACATAAATACAATTTAATAAAGCATAGGATAAAACAACTTAAATACAATTTAATAAAGCATAGGACAAAACAACATAAATACAATTTAATAAAGCATAGGATAAAACAACATAAATACAATTTAATGAAACATAGGATAAACAACATAAATACAATTTAATAAAGCATAGGATAAACAACATAAATACAATTTAATAAAGCATAGGCTAAAACTACATAAATACAATTTAATAAAGCTTAGGATAAAACAAATTAAATACAATATAATAAAGCATAGGATAAAACAACATAAATTCAATTTAATAAAGCATAGGATAAAACAACATAAATACAATTTAATAAAGCATAAGACAAAACAACATAAATACAATTTAATAAAGCATATGTTAAAGCAACATAAATACAATTTAATAAAGCATAGGTTAAAACAACATAAATACAATTTAATAAAGCATAGGATAAAACAACATAAATACAATTTAATAAAGCATAGGATAAAACAACATAAATACAATTTAATAAAGCTCAGGATAAAACAACATAAATACAATTTAATAAAGCATAGGATAAAACAACATAAATACTATTTAATAAAGCATAGGATAAAACCACATAAATACAATTTAATAAAGCACAGGATAAAACAACATAAATAAAATTTAATAAAGCATAGGATACAACAACATAAATAAAATTTAGCAAAGCATAGGTCAAAATAACATAAATACAATTTAATAAAGCATAGGATAAAACAACATAAATACAATTTAATAAAGCATAGGATATAACAACATAAATAAAATTTAATAAAGCATAGGATAAAACAACATAAATTCAATTTAATAAAGCATAGGATAAAACAACATAAATACAATTTAATAAAGCATAGGATAAAACAACATGAATACAATTTAATAAAGCATAGGATAAAACAACATAAACACAATTTAATAAAGCATAGGTTAAAACAAGATAAATACAATTTAATAAACCACAGGACAAAACAACATCAATACAATTCAATAAAGCATAGGTTAAAACAACATCAATACAAGTTAATAAAGCATAGGATAAAACAACATAAATACAATTTAATAAAGCATAGGATAAAACAACAAGAATACAATTTCATAAAGCATAGGATAAAACAACATAAATACAATTTAATAAAGCATAGGTTAAAACAACATAAATACAATTTAATAAAGCATAGGTTAAAACAACATAAATACAATTTAATAAAGCATAGGACAAAACAACATCAATACAATTCAATAAAGCATAGGTTAAAACAACATAAATACAAGTTAATAAAGCATAGGATAAAACAACATAAATACAATTTAATAAAGCATAGGATAAAACAACATGAATACAATTTAATAAATCATAGGATAAAACAACATAAATACAATTTAATAAAGCATAGGAAAAACAACATAAATACAATTTAATAAAGCATAGGCTAAAACTACATAAATACAATTTAATAAAGCTTAGGATAAAACAAATTAAATACAATATAATAAAGCATAGGATAAAACAACATAAATTCAATTTAATAAAGCATAGGATAAAACAACATAAATACAATTTAATAAAGCATAAGATAAAACAACATGAATACAATTTAATAAAGCATAGGTTAAAACAGCATAAATACAATTTAATAAAGCATAGGATAAAACAACATAAATACAATTTAATAGAGCATAGGATAAAACAACATAAATACAATTTATAAAGCATAGGATAAAACAACATAAATACAATTTAATAAAGCATAGGATAAAACAACATAAATACAATTTAATAAAGCATAGGATTAAACAACATAAATACTATTTAATAAAGCATAGGGTAAAACCACATAAATACAATTTAATAAAGCACAGGATAAAACAACATAAATAAAATTTAATAAAGCATAGGATACAACAACATAAATAAAATTTAGTAAAGCATAGGTCAAAATAACATAAATACAATTTAATAAAGCATAGGATAAAACAACATAAATACAATTTAATAAAGCATAGGATGAAACAACATAAATAAAATTTAATAAAGCATAGGATAAAACAACATAAATTCAATTTAATAAAGCATAGGATAAAACAACATAAATACAATTTAATAAAGCATAGGATAAAACAACATGAATACAATTTAATAAAGCATAGGATAAAACAACATAAATACAATTTAATAAAGCATAGGTTAAAACAAGATATATACAATTTAATAAAGCACAGGACAAAACAACATCAATACAATTCAATAAAGCATAGGTTAAAACAACATAAATACAAGTTAATAAATCATAGGTTAAAACAACATAAATACAATTTAATAAAGCATAGGATAAAACAACATAAATACAATTTAATAAAGCATAGGTTTAAACAGCATAAATACAATTTAATAAAGCATAGGATAAAACAACATAAATACAATTTAATAAAGCATAAGACAAAACAACATAAATACAATTTAATAAAGCATATGTTAAAGCAACATAAATACAATTTAATAAAGCATAGGTTAAAACAACATAAATACAATTTAATAAAGCATAGGATAAAACAACATAAATACAATTTAATAAAGATTAGGATAAAACAACATAAATACAATTTAATAAAGCATAGGTTAAAACAACATAAATACAATTTAATAAAGCATAGGACAAAACAACATAAATACAGTTTAATAAAGCATAGTTTAAAACAACATAAATGCAATTTAATAAAGCATAGGATAAAACCACAGAAATACAATTTAATAAAGCATAGGATAAAACAACATAAATACAATTTAATAAAGCATAGGACAAAACAACATAAATAAAATTTAATAAAGCATAGGATAAAACAACATAAATACAATTTAATAAAGCATAGGATAAAACAACATAAATAAAATTTAATAAAACATAGGTTAAAATAACATAAATACAATTTAATAAAGCATAGGACAAAACAACATAAAAACAATTTAATAAAGAATAGTTTAAAACAACATAAATACAATTTAATAAAGCATAGGTTAAAACCACAGAATTACAATTTAATAAAGCATAGGATAAAACAACTTAAATACAATTTAATAAAGCATAGGACAAAACAACATAAATACAATTTAATAAAGTATAGGATAAAACAACATAAATACAATTTAATGAAACATAGGATAAACAACATAAATACAATTTAATAAAGCATAGGATAAACAACATAAATACAATTTAATAAAGCATAGGCTAAAACTACATAAATACAATTTAATAAAGCTTAGGATAATACAAATTAAATACAATATAATAAAGCATAGGATAAAACAACATAAATTCAATTTAATAAAGCATAGGATAAAACAACATAAATACAATTTAATAAAGCATAAGATAAAATAAAATGAATACAATTTAATAAAGCATAGGTTAAAACAACATAAATACAATTTAATAAAGCATAGGATAAAACAACATAAATACAATTTAATAAAGCATAGGTTAAAACAACATAAATACAATTTAATAAAGCATAGGATAAAACAACATAAATACAATTTAATAAAGCTTAGGATAAAACAACATAAATACAATTTAATAAAGCATAGGATAAAACAACATAAATACTATTTAATAAAGCATAGGATAAAACCACATAAATACAATTTAATAAAGCACAGGATAAAACAACATAAATAAAATTTAATAAAGCATAGGATACAACAACATAAATAAAATTTAGTAAAGCATAGGTCAAAATAACATAAATACAATTTAATAAAGCATAGGATAAAACAACATAAATACAATTTAATAAAGCATAGGATATAACAACATAAATAAAATTTAATAAAGCATAGGATAAAACAACATGAATACAATTTAATAAAGCATAGGATAAAACAACATAAATACAATTTAATAAAGCATAGGTTAAAACAATATAAATACAATTTAATAAAGCACAGGACAAAACAACATCAATACAATTTAATAAAGCATAGGTTAAAACAAGATAAATACAATTTAATAAAGCACAGGACAAAACAACATCAATACAATTCAATAAAGCATAGGTTAAAACATCAATACAAGTTAATAAAGCATAGGATAAAACAACATAAATACAATTTAATAAAGAATAGGATAAAACAACAAGAATACAATTTAATAAAGCATAGGATAAAACAACATAAACACAATTTAATAAAGCATAGGTTAAAACAACATAAATACAATTTAATAAAGCATAGGTTAAAACAACATAAATACAATTTAATAAAGCATAGGACAAAACAACATAAATACAATTTAATAAAGCATAGGTTAAAACAACATAAATACAAGTTAATAAAGCATAGGATTAAACAACATAAATACAATTTAATAAAGCATAGGATAAAACAACATAAATACAATTTAATAAAGCATAGGATAAAACAACATAAATACAATTTAATAAAGCATAGGTTAAAACAACATAAATACAATTTAATAAATCATAGGTTAAAACAACATAAATACAATTTAATAAAGCATAGGATAAAACAACATAAATTCAATTTAATAAAGCATAGGATAAAACAACATAAATACAATTTAATAAAGCACAGGATAAAACAACATAAATAAAATTTAATAAAGCATAGGATAAAACAAGATAAATAAAATTTAATAAAGCATAGGATAAAACAACATAAATACAATTTAATAAAGCATAGGATAAAACAACATAAATAAAATTTAATAAAGCATAGGATAAAACAACATAAATACAATTTAATAAAGCATAGGATAAAACAACATAAATACAATTTAATAAAGCATAGGTTAAAACAACATAAATACAATTTAATAAAGCATAGGAAAAAACAACATAAATTCATTTTAATAAAGCATAGGTTAAAACAACATAAATACAATTGAATAAAGCACAGGATAAAACAACATAAATAAAATTTAATAAAGCATAGGATGAAACAAGATAAATAAAATTTAATAAAGCATAGGATAAAACAACATAAATACAATTTAATAAAGCATAGGATAAAACAACATAAATACAATTTAATAAAGCATAGGATAAAACAACATAAATACAATTTAATAAAGCATAGGTTAAAACAACATAAATACAATTTAATAAAGCATAGGATAAAACAACATAAATACAATTTAATAAAGCATAGGATAAAACAACATAAATACAATTTAATAAAGCATAGGATAAAACAACATAAATAAAATTTAATAAAGCATAGGATAAAACAACATAAATACAATTTAATAAAGCATAGGATAAAACAACATAAATAAAATTTAATAAAGCATAGGATAAAACAACATAAATACAATTTAATAAAGCATAGGATAAAACAACATAAATCAAATTTAATAAATCATAGGATAAAACAACATAAATACAATTTAATAAAGCATAGGAAAAACAACATAAATACAATTTAATAAAGCATAGGCTAAAACTACATAAATACAATTTAATAAAGCTTAGGATAAAACAAATTAAATACAATATAATAAAGCATAGGATAAAACAACATAAATTCAATTTAATAAAGCATAGGATAAAACAACATAAATACAATTTAATAAAGCATAAGATAAAACAACATGAATACAATTTAATAAAGCATAGGTTAAAACAGCATAAATACAATTTAATAAAGCATAGGATAAAACAACATAAATACAATTTAATAGAGCATAGGATAAAACAACATAAATACAATTTATAAAGCATAGGATAAAACAACATAAATACAATTTAATAAAGCATAGGATAAAACAACATAAATACAATTTAATAAAGCATAGGATTAAACAACATAAATACTATTTAATAAAGCATAGGGTAAAACCACATAAATACAATTTAATAAAGCACAGGATAAAACAACATAAATAAAATTTAATAAAGCATAGGATACAACAACATAAATAAAATTTAGTAAAGCATAGGTCAAAATAACATAAATACAATTTAATAAAGCATAGGATAAAACAACATAAATACAATTTAATAAAGCATAGGATGAAACAACATAAATAAAATTTAATAAAGCATAGGATAAAACAACATAAATTCAATTTAATAAAGCATAGGATAAAACAACATAAATACAATTTAATAAAGCATAGGATAAAACAACATGAATACAATTTAATAAAGCATAGGATAAAACAACATAAATACAATTTAATAAAGCATAGGTTAAAACAATATAAATACAATTTAATAAAGCACAGGACAAAACAACATCAATACAATTCAATAAAGCATGGGTTAAAACAACATAAATACAAGTTAATAAATCATAGGTTAAAACAACATAAATACAATTTAATAAAGCATAGGATAAAACAACATAAATACAATTTAATAAAGCATAGGTTTAAACAGCATAAATACAATTTAATAAAGCATAGGATAAAACAACATAAATACAATTTAATAAAGCATAAGACAAAACAACATAAATACAATTTAATAAAGCATATGTTAAAGCAACATAAATACAATTTAATAAAGCATAGGTTAAAACAACATAAATACAATTTAATAAAGCATAGGATAAAACAACATAAATACAATTTAATAAAGATTAGGATAAAACAACATAAATACAATTTAATAAAGCATAGGTTAAAACAACATAAATACAATTTAATAAAGCATAGGACAAAACAACATAAATACAGTTTAATAAAGCATAGTTTAAAACAACATAAATACAATTTAATAAAGCATAGGATAAAACCACAGAAATACAATTTAATAAAGCATAGGATAAAACAATATAAATACAATTTAATAAAGCATAGGACAAAACAACATAAATAAAATTTAATAAAGCATGGGATAAAACAACATAAATACAATTTAATAAAGCATAGGATAAAACAACATAAATAAAATTTAATAAAACATAGGTTAAAATAACATAAATACAATTTAATAAAGCATAGGACAAAACAACATAAAAACAATTTAATAAAGAATAGTTTAAAACAACATAAATACAATTTAATAAAGCATAGGTTAAAACCACAGAATTACAATTTAATAAAGCATAGGATAAAACAACTTAAATACAATTTAATAAAGCATAGGACAAAACAACATAAATACAATTTAATAAAGCATAGGATAAAACAACATAAATACAATTTAATGAAACATAGGATAAACAACATAAATACAATTTAATAAAGCATAGGATAAACAACATAAATACAATTTAATAAAGAATAGGCTAAAACTACATAAATACAATTTAATAAATCTTAGGATAAAACAAATTAAATACAATATAATAAAGCATAGGATAAAACAACATAAATTCAATTTAATAAAGCATAGGATAAAACAACATAAATACAATTTAATAAAGCATAAGATAAAACAAAATGAATACAATTTAATAAAGCATAGGTTAAAACAACATAAATACAATTTAATAAAGCATAGGATAAAACAACATAAATACATTTTAATAAAGCATAGGTTAAAACAACATAAATACAATTTAATAAAGCATAGGATAAAACAACATAAATACAATTTAATAAAGCATAAGACAAAACAACATAAATACAATTTAATAAAGCATATGTTAAAGCAACATAAATACAATTTAATAAAGCATAGGTTAAAACAACATAAATACAATTTAATAAAGCATAGGATAAAACAACATAAATACAATTTAATAAAGCATAGGACAAAACAACATAAATAAAATTTAATAAAGCATAGGTTAAAACAAATTAAATACAATATAATAAAGCATAGGATAAAACAACATAAATTCAATTTAATAAAGCATAGGATAAAACAACATAAATACAATTTAATAAAGCATAAGACAAAACAACATAAATACAATTTAATAAAGCATATGTTAAAGCAACATAAATACAATTTAATAAAGCATAGGTTAAAACAACATAAATACAATTTAATAAAGCATAGGATAAAACAACAGAAATACAATTTAATAAAGCATAGGATAAAACAACATAAATACAATTTAATAAAGCTCAGGATAAAACAACATAAATACAATTTAATAAAGCATAGGATAAAACAACATAAATACTATTTAATAAAGCATAGGATAAAACCACATAAATACAATTTAATAAAGCACAGGATAAAACAACATAAATAAAATTTAATAAAGCATAGGATACAACAACATAAATAAAATTTAGTAAAGCATAGGTCAAAATAACATAAATACAATTTAATAAAGCATAGGATAAAACAACATAAATACAATTTAATAAAGCATAGGATGAAACAACATAAATAAAATTTAATAAAGCATAGGATAAAACAACATAAATTCAATTTAATAAAGCATAGGATAAAACAACATAAATACAATTTAATAAAGCATAGGATAAAACAACATGAATACAATTTAATAAAGCATAGGATAAAACAACATAAATACAATTTAATAAAGCATAGGATAAAACAACATAAATACAATTTAATAAAGCATAGGATAAAACAACATAAATACAATTTAATAAAGCATAGGTTAAAACAACATAAATACAATTTAATAAAGCATAGGATAAAACAACATAAATCAAATTTAATAAAGCATAGGTTAAAACAACATAAATACAATTTATAAAGCATAGGATAAAACAACATAAATACAATTTAATAAAGCATAGGACAAAACAACATAAATACAATTTAATAAAGCATATGTTATAACAACATAAATACAATTTAATAAAGCATAAGATATAACAACATGAATATAATTTAGTAAAGCATAAGATAAAACAACATGAATACAATTTAATAAAGCATAGGTTAAAACAACATAAATACAATTTAAGAAAGCATAGGATTAAACTACATAAATACATTTTAATAAACATAGGATAAAACAACATAAATACAATTTAATAAAGCATAGGTTAAAACAACATAAATACAATTTAATAAAGCATAGGACAAAACAACATAAATACAATTTAATAAAGCATAGGATAAAACAACATAAATCAAATTTAATAAAGCATAGGTTAAAACAACATAAATACAATTTAATAAAGCATAGGACAAAACAACATAAATACAGTTTAATAAAGCATAGTTTAAAACAACATAAATACAATTTAATAAAGCATAGGATAAAACCACAGAAATACAATTTAATAAAGCATAGGATAAAACAACATAAATACAATTTAATAAAGCATAGGACAAAACAACATAAATAAAATTTAATAAAGCATAGGATAAAACAACATAAATACAATTTAATAAAGCATAGGACAAAACAACATAAATACAATTTAATAAAGCATAGGATAAAACAACTTAAATACAATTTAATAAAGCATAGGACAAAACAACATAAATACAATTTAATAAAGCATAGGATAAAACAACATAAATACAATTTAATGAAACATAGGATAAACAACATAAATACAATTTAATAAAGCATAGGATAAACAACATAAATACAATTTAATAAAGCATAGGCTAAAACTACATAAATACAATTTAATAAAGCTTAGGATAAAACAAATTAAATACAATATAATAAAGCATAGGATAAAACAACATAAATTCAATTTAATAAAGCATAGGATAAAACAACATAAATACAATTTAATAAAGCATAAGACAAAACAACATAAATACAATTTAATAAAGCATATGTTAAAGCAACATAAATACAATTTAATAAAGCATAGGTTAAAACAACATAAATACAATTTAATAAAGCATAGGATAAAACAACATAAATTCAATTTAATAAAGCATAGGATAAAACAACATAAATACAATTTAATAAAGCATAAGACAAAACAACATAAATACAATTTAATAAAGCATATGTTAAAGCAACATAAATACAATTTAATAAAGCATAGGTTAAAACAACATAAATACAATTTAATAAAGCATAGGATAAAACAACAGAAATACAATTTAATAAAGCATAGGATAAAACAACATAAATACAATTTAATAAAGCTCAGGATAAAACAACATAAATACAATTTAATAAAGCATAGGATAAAACAACATAAATACTATTTAATAAAGCATAGGATAAAACCACATAAATACAATTTAATAAAGCACAGGATAAAACAACATAAATAAAATTTAATAAAGCATAGGATACAACAACATAAATAAAATTTAGTAAAGCATAGGTCAAAATAACATAAATACAATTTAATAAAGCATAGGATAAAACAACATAAATACAATTTAATAAAGCATAGGATGAAACAACATAAATAAAATTTAATAAAGCATAGGATAAAACAACATAAATTCAATTTAATAAAGCATAGGATAAAACAACATAAATACAATTTAATAAAGCATAGGATAAAACAACATGAATACAATTTAATAAAGCATAGGATAAAACAACATAAATACAATTTAATAAAGCATAGGATAAAACAACATAAATACAATTTAATAAAGCATAGGATAAAACAACATAAATACAATTTAATAAAGCATAGGTTAAAACAACATAAATACAATTTAATAAAGCATAGGATAAAACAACATAAATACAATTTAATAAAGCATAGGATAAAACAACATAAATACAATTTAATAAAGCATAGGATAAAACAACATAAATCAAATTTAATAAAGCATAGGTTAAAACAACATAAATACAATTTATAAAGCATAGGATAAAACAACATAAATACAATTTAATAAAGCATAGGACAAAACAACATAAATACAATTTAATAAAGCATATGTTATAACAACATAAATACAATTTAATAAAGCATAAGATATAACAACATGAATATAATTTAGTAAAGCATAAGATAAAACAACATGAATACAATTTAATAAAGCATAGGTTAAAACAACATAAATACAATTTAAGAAAGCATAGGATTAAACTACATAAATACATTTTAATAAACATAGGATAAAACAACATAAATACAATTTAATAAAGCATAGGTTAAAACAACATAAATACAATTTAATAAAGCATAGGACAAAACAACATAAATACAATTTAATAAAGCATAGGATAAAACAACATAAATCAAATTTAATAAAGCATAGGTTAAAACAACATAAATACAATTTAATAAAGCATAGGACAAAACAACATAAATACAGTTTAATAAAGCATAGTTTAAAACAACATAAATACAATTTAATAAAGCATAGGATAAAACCACAGAAATACAATTTAATAAAGCATAGGATAAAACAACATAAATACAATTTAATAAAGCATAGGACAAAACAACATAAATAAAATTTAATAAAGCATAGGATAAAACAACATAAATACAATTTAATAAAGCATAGGACAAAACAACATAAATACAATTTAATAAAGCATAGGATAAAACAACTTAAATACAATTTAATAAAGCATAGGACAAAACAACATAAATACAATTTAATAAAGCATAGGATAAAACAACATAAATACAATTTAATGAAACATAGGATAAACAACATAAATACAATTTAATAAAGCATAGGATAAACAACATAAATACAATTTAATAAAGCATAGGCTAAAACTACATAAATACAATTTAATAAAGCTTAGGATAAAACAAATTAAATACAATATAATAAAGCATAGGATAAAACAACATAAATTCAATTTAATAAAGCATAGGATAAAACAACATAAATACAATTTAATAAAGCATAAGACAAAACAACATAAATACAATTTAATAAAGCATATGTTAAAGCAACATAAATACAATTTAATAAAGCATAGGTTAAAACAACATAAATACAATTTAATAAAGCATAGGATAAAACAACATAAATACAATTTAATAAAGCATAGGATAAAACAACATAAATACAATTTAATAAAGCTCAGGATAAAACAACATAAATACAATTTAATAAAGCATAGGATAAAACAACATAAATACTATTTAATAAAGCATAGGATAAAACCACATAAATACAATTTAATAAAGCACAGGATAAAACAACATAAATAAAATTTAATAAAGCATAGGATACAACAACATAAATAAAATTTAGCAAAGCATAGGTCAAAATAACATAAATACAATTTAATAAAGCATAGGATAAAACAACATAAATACAATTTAATAAAGCATAGGATATAACAACATAAATAAAATTTAATAAAGCATAGGATAAAACAACATAAATTCAATTTAATAAAGCATAGGATAAAACAACATAAATACAATTTAATAAAGCATAGGATAAAACAACATGAATACAATTTAATAAAGCATAGGATAAAACAACATAAACACAATTTAATAAAGCATAGGTTAAAACAAGATAAATACAATTTAATAAACCACAGGACAAAACAACATCAATACAATTCAATAAAGCATAGGTTAAAACAACATCAATACAAGTTAATAAAGCATAGGATAAAACAACATAAATACAATTTAATAAAGCATAGGATAAAACAACATAAATACAATTTAATAAAGCATAGGTTAAAACAACATCAATACAATTTAATAAAGCATAGGATAAAACAACATAAATACAATTTAATAAAGCATAGGATAAAACAACATAAATACAATTTAATAAAGCATAGGATAAAACAACATAAATCAAATTTAATAAAGCATAGGTTAAAACAACATAAATACAATTTATAAAGCATAGGATAAAACAACATAAATACAATTTAATAAAGCATAGGACAAAACAACATAAATACAATTTAATAAAGCATATGTTATAACAACATAAATACAATTTAATAAAGCATAAGATATAACAACATGAATATAATTTAGTAAAGCATAAGATAAAACAACATGAATACAATTTAATAAAGCATAGGTTAAAACAACATAAATACAATTTAAGAAAGCATAGGATTAAACTACATAAATACATTTTAATAAACATAGGATAAAACAACATAAATACAATTTAATAAAGCATAGGTTAAAACAACATAAATACAATTTAATAAAGCATAGGACAAAACAACATAAATACAATTTAATAAAGCATAGGATAAAACAACATAAATCAAATTTAATAAAGCATAGGTTAAAACAACATAAATACAATTTAATAAAGCATAGGACAAAACAACATAAATACAGTTTAATAAAGCATAGTTTAAAACAACATAAATACAATTTAATAAAGCATAGGATAAAACCACAGAAATACAATTTAATAAAGCATAGGATAAAACAACATAAATACAATTTAATAAAGCATAGGACAAAACAACATAAATAAAATTTAATAAAGCATAGGATAAAACAACATAAATACAATTTAATAAAGCATAGGACAAAACAACATAAATACAATTTAATAAAGCATAGGATAAAACAACTTAAATACAATTTAATAAAGCATAGGACAAAACAACATAAATACAATTTAATAAAGCATAGGATAAAACAACATAAATACAATTTAATGAAACATAGGATAAACAACATAAATACAATTTAATAAAGCATAGGATAAACAACATAAATACAATTTAATAAAGCATAGGCTAAAACTACATAAATACAATTTAATAAAGCTTAGGATAAAACAAATTAAATACAATATAATAAAGCATAGGATAAAACAACATAAATTCAATTTAATAAAGCATAGGATAAAACAACATAAATACAATTTAATAAAGCATAAGACAAAACAACATAAATACAATTTAATAAAGCATATGTTAAAGCAACATAAATACAATTTAATAAAGCATAGGTTAAAACAACATAAATACAATTTAATAAAGCATAGGATAAAACAACATAAATACAATTTAATAAAGCATAGGATAAAACAACATAAATACAATTTAATAAAGCTCAGGATAAAACAACATAAATACAATTTAATAAAGCATAGGATAAAACAACATAAATACTATTTAATAAAGCATAGGATAAAACCACATAAATACAATTTAATAAAGCACAGGATAAAACAACATAAATAAAATTTAATAAAGCATAGGACACAACAACATAAATAAAATTTAGCAAAGCATAGGTCAAAATAACATAAATACAATTTAATAAAGCATAGGATAAAACAACATAAATACAATTTAATAAAGCATAGGATATAACAACATAAATAAAATTTAATAAAGCATAGGATAAAACAACATAAATTCAATTTAATAAAGCATAGGATAAAACAACATAAATACAATTTAATAAAGCATAGGATAAAACAACATGAATACAATTTAATAAAGCATAGGATAAAACAACATAAACACAATTTAATAAAGCATAGGTTAAAACAAGATAAATACAATTTAATAAACCACAGGACAAAACAACATCAATACAATTCAATAAAGCATAGGTTAAAACAACATCAATACAAGTTAATAAAGCATAGGATAAAACAACATAAATACAATTTAATAAAGCATAGGATAAAACAACAAGAATACAATTTCATAAAGCATAGGATAAAACAACATAAATACAATTTAATAAAGCATAGGTTAAAACAACATAAATACAATTTAATAAAGCATAGGTTAAAACAACATAAATACAATTTAATAAAGCATAGGACAAAACAACATCAATACAATTCAATAAAGCATAGGTTAAAACAACATAAATACAAGTTAATAAAGCATAGGATAAAACAACATAAATACAATTTAATAAAGCATAGGATAAAACAACATGAATACAATTTAATAAATCATAGGATAAAACAACATAAATACAATTTAATAAAGCATAGGAAAAACAACATAAATACAATTTAATAAAGCATAGGCTAAAACTACATAAATACAATTTAATAAAGCTTAGGATAAAACAAATTAAATACAATATAATAAAGCATAGGATAAAACAACATAAATTAAATTTAATAAAGCATAGGATAAAACAACATAAATACAATTTAATAAAGCATAAGATAAAACAACATGAATACAATTTAATAAAGCATAGGTTAAAACAGCATAAATACAATTTAATAAAGCATAGGATAAAACAACATAAATACAATTTAATAGAGCATAGGATAAAACAACATAAATACAATTTATAAAGCATAGGATAAAACAACATAAATACAATTTAATAAAGCATAGGATAAAACAACATAAATACAATTTAATAAAGCATAGGATTAAACAACATAAATACTATTTAATAAAGCATAGGGTAAAACCACATAAATACAATTTAATAAAGCACAGGATAAAACAACATAAATAAAATTTAATAAAGCATAGGATACAACAACATAAATAAAATTTAGTAAAGCATAGGTCAAAATAACATAAATACAATTTAATAAAGCATAGGATAAAACAACATAAATACAATTTAATAAAGCATAGGATAAAACAACATAAATACAATTTAATAAAGCATAGGTTAAAACAAGATATATACAATTTAATAAAGCACAGGACAAAACAACATCAATACAATTCAATAAAGCATAGGTTAAAACAACATAAATACAAGTTAATAAATCATAGGTTAAAACAACATAAATACAATTTAATAAAGCATAGGATAAAACAACATAATACAATTTAATAAAGCATAGGTTTAAACAGCATAAATACAATTTAATAAAGCATAGGATAAAACAACATAAATACAATTTAATAAAGCATAAGACAAAACAACATAAATACAATTTAATAAAGCATATGTTAAAGCAACATAAATACAATTTAATAAAGCATAGGTTAAAACAACATAAATACAATTTAATAAAGCATAGGATAAAACAACATAAATACAATTTAATAAAGATTAGGATAAAACAACATAAATACAATTTAATAAAGCATAGGTTAAAACAACATAAATACAATTTAATAAAGCATAGGACAAAACAACATAAATACAGTTTAATAAAGCATAGTTTAAAACAACATAAATACAATTTAATAAAGCATAGGATAAAACCACAGAAATACAATTTAATAAAGCATAGGATAAAACAACATAAATACAATTTAATAAAGCATAGGACAAAACAACATAAATAAAATTTAATAAAGCATAGGATAAAACAACATAAATACAATTTAATAAAGCATAGGATAAAACAACATAAATAAAATTTAATAAAACATAGGTTAAAATAACATAAATACAATTTAATAAAGCATAGGACAAAACAACATAAAAACAATTTAATAAAGAATATTTTAAAACAACATAAATACAATTTAATAAAGCATAGGTTAAAACCACAGAATTACAATTTAATAAAGCATAGGATAAAACAACTTAAATACAATTTAATAAAGCATAGGACAAAACAACATAAATACAATTTAATAAAGTATAGGATAAAACAACATAAATACAATTTAATGAAACATAGGATAAACAACATAAATACAATTTAATAAAGCATAGGATAAACAACATAAATACAATTTAATAAAGCATAGGCTAAAACTACATAAATACAATTTAATAAAGCTTAGGATAATACAAATTAAATACAATATAATAAAGCATAGGATAAAACAACATAAATTCAATTTAATAAAGCATAGGATAAAACAACATAAATACAATTTAATAAAGCATAAGATAAAACAAAATGAATACAATTTAATAAAGCATAGGTTAAAACAACATAAATACAATTTAATAAAGCATAGGATAAAACAACATAAATACAATTTAATAAAGCATAGGTTAAAACAACATAAATACAATTTAATAAAGCATAGGATAAAACAACATAAATACAATTTAATAAAGCATAAGACAAAACAACATAAATACAATTTAATAAAGCATATGTTAAAGCAACATAAATACAATTTAATAAAGCATAGGTTAAAACAACATAAATACAATTTAATAAAGCATAGGATAAAACAACATAAATACAATTTAATAAAGCATAGGATAAAACAACATAAATACAATTTAATAAAGCTTAGGATAAAACAACATAAATACAATTTAATAAAGCATAGGATAAAACAACATAAATACTATTTAATAAAGCATAGGATAAAACCACATAAATACAATTTAATAAAGCACAGGATAAAACAACATAAATAAAATTTAATAAAGCATAGGATACAACAACATAAATAAAATTTAGTAAAGCATAGGTCAAAATAACATAAATACAATTTAATAAAGCATAGGATAAAACAACATAAATACAATTTAATAAAACATAGGATATAACAACATAAATAAAATTTAATAAAGCATAGGATAAAACAACATAAATTCAATTTAATAAAGCATAGGATAAAACAACATAAATACAATTTAATAAAGCATAGGATAAAACAACATGAATACAATTTAATAAAGCATAGGATAAAACAACATAAATACAATTTAATAAAGCATAGGTTAAAACAATATAAATACAATTTAATAAAGCACAGGACAAAACAACATCAATACAATTTAATAAAGCATAGGTTAAAACAAGATAAATACAATTTAATAAAGCACAGGACAAAACAACATCAATACAATTCAATAAAGCATAGGTTAAAACATCAATACAAGTTAATAAAGCATAGGATAAAACAACATAAATACAATTTAATAAAGCATAGGATAAAACAACAAGAATACAATTTAATAAAGCATAGGATAAAACAACATAAACACAATTTAATAAAGCATAGGTTAAAACAACATAAATACAATTTAATAAAGCATAGGTTAAAACAACATAAATACAATTTAATAAAGCATAGGACAAAACAACATAAATACAATTTAATAAAGCATAGGTTAAAACAACATAAATACAAGTTAATAAAGCATAGGATTAAACAACATAAATACAATTTAATAAAGCATAGGATAAAACAACATAAATACAATTTAATAAAGCATAGGATAAAACAACATAAATACAATTTAATAAAGCATAGGTTAAAACAACATAAATACAATTTAATAAATCATAGGTTAAAACAACATAAATACAATTTAATAAAGCATAGGATAAAACAACATAAATTCAATTTAATAAAGCATAGGATAAAACAACATAAATACAATTTAATAAAGCACAGGATAAAACAACATAAATAAAATTTAATAAAGCATAGGATAAAACAAGATAAATAAAATTTAATAAAGCATAGGATAAAACAACATAAATACAATTTAATAAAGCATAGGATAAAACAACATAAATAAAATTTAATAAAGCATAGGATAAAACAACATAAATACAATTTAATAAAGCATAGGATAAAACAACATAAATAAATTTAATAAAGCATAGGTTAAAACAACATAAATACAATTTAATAAAGCATAGGAAAAAACAACATAAATTCTTTTTAATAAAGCATAGGTTAAAACAACATAAATACAATTGAATAAAGCACAGGATAAAACAACATAAATAAAATTTAATAAAGCATAGGATGAAACAAGATAAATAAAATTTAATAAAGCATAGGATAAAACAACATAAATACAATTTAATAAAGCATAGGATAAAACAACATAAATACAATTTAATAAAGCATAGGATAAAACAACATAAATACAATTTAATAAAGCATAGGTTAAAACAACATAAATACAATTTAATAAAGCATAGGATAAAACAACATAAATACAATTTAATAAAGCATAGGATAAAACAACATAAATACAATTTAATAAAGCATAGGATAAAACAACATAAATAACATTTAATAAAGCATAGGATAAAACAACATAAATACAATTTAATAAAGCATAGGATAAAACAACATAAATAAAATTTAATAAAGCATAGGATAAAACAACATAAATACAATTTAATAAAGCATAGGATAAAACAACATAAATCAAATTTAATAAATCATAGGATAAAACAACATAAATACAATTTAATAAAGCATAGGAAAAACAACATAAATACAATTTAATAAAGCATAGGATAAAACAACATAAATACAATTTAATAAAGCATAGGAATAAACAACATAAATACTATTTAATAAAGCATAGGGTAAAACCACATAAATACAATTTAATAAAGCACAGGATAAAACAACATAAATAAAATTTAATAAAGCATAGGATACAACAACATAAATAAAATTTAGTAAAGCATAGGTCAAAATAACATAAATACAATTTAATAAAGCATAGGATAAAACAACATAAATACAATTTAATAAAGCATAGGATGAAACAACATAAATAAAATTTAATAAAGCATAGGATAAAACAACATAAATTCAATTTAATAAAGCATAGGATAAAACAACATAAATACAATTTAATAAAGCATAGGATAAAACAACATGAATACAATTTAATAAAGCATAGGATAAAACAACATAAATACAATTTAATAAAGCATAGGTTAAAACAATATAAATACAATTTAATAAAGCACAGGACAAAACAACATCAATACAATTCAATAAAGCATAGGTTAAAACAACATAAATACAAGTTAATAAATCATAGGTTAAAACAACATAAATACAATTTAATAAAGCATAGGATAAAACAACATAAATACAATTTAATAAAGCATAGGTTTAAACAGCATAAATACAATTTAATAAAGCATAGGATAAAACAACATAAATACAATTTAATAAAGCATAAGACAAAACAACATAAATACAATTTAATAAAGCATATGTTAAAGCAACATAAATACAATTTAATAAAGCATAGGTTAAAACAACATAAATACAATTTAATAAAGCATAGGATAAAACAACATGAATACAATTTAATAAAGATTAGGATAAAACAACATAAATACAATTTAATAAAGCATAGGTTAAAACAACATAAATACAATTTAATAAAGCATAGGACAAAACAACATAAATACAGTTTAATAAAGCATAGTTTAAAACAACATAAATACAATTTAATAAAGCATAGGATAAAACCACAGAAATACAATTTAATAAAGCATAGGATAAAACAACATAAATACAATTTAATAAAGCATAGGACAAAACAACATAAATAAAATTTAATAAAGCATGGGATAAAACAACATAAATACAATTTAATAAAGCATAGGATAAAACAACATAAATAAAATTTAATAAAACATAGGTTAAAATAACATAAATACAATTTAATAAAGCATAGGACAAAACAACATAAAAACAATTTAATAAAGAATAGTTTAAAACAACATAAATACAATTTAATAAAGCATAGGTTAAAACCACAGAATTACAATTTAATAAAGCATAGGATAAAACAACTTAAATACAATTTAATAAAGCATAGGACAAAACAACATAAATACAATTTAATAAAGCATAGGATAAAACAACATAAATACAATTTAATGAAACATAGGATAAACAACATAAATACAATTTAATAAAGCATAGGATAAACAACATAAATACAATTTAATAAAGCATAGGCTAAAACTACATAAATACAATTTAATAAAGCTTAGGATAAAACAAATTAAATACAATATAATAAAGCATAGGATAAAACAACATAAATTCAATTTAATAAAGCATAGGATAAAACAACATAAATACAATTTAATAAAGCATAAGATAAAACAAAATGAATACAATTTAATAAAGCATAGGTTAAAACAACATAAATACAATTTAATAAAGCATAGGATAAAACAACATAAATACAATTTAATAAAGCATAGGTTAAAACAACATAAATACAATTTAATAAAGCATAGGATAAAACAACATAAATACAATTTAATAAAGCATAAGACAAAACAACATAAATACAATTTAATAAAGCATATGTTAAAGCAACATAAATACAATTTAATAAAGCATAGGTTAAAACAACATAAATACAATTTAATAAAGCATAGGATAAAACAACATAAATACAATTTAATAAAGCATAGGATAAAACAACATAAATACAATTTAATAAAGCTTAGGATAAAACAACATAAATACAATTTAATAAAGCATAGGATAAAACAACATAAATACTATTTAATAAAGCATAGGATAAAACCACATAAATACAATTTAATAAAGCACAGGATAAAACAACATAAATAAAATTTAATAAAGCATAGGATAAAACAACAAGAATACAATTTAATAAAGCATAGGATAAAACAACATAAACACAATTTAATAAAGCATAGGTTAAAACAACATAAATACAATTTAATAAAGCATAGGATAAAACAACATAAATACAATTTAATAAAGCATAGGTTAAAACAACATAAATACAATTTAATAAATCATAGGTTAAAACAACATAAATACAATTTAATAAAGCATAGGATAAAACAACATAAATTCAATTTAATAAAGCATAGGATAAAACAACATAAATACAATTTAATAAAGCACAGGATAAAACAACATAAATAAAATTTAATAAAGCATAGGATAAAACAAGATAAATAAAATTTAATAAAGCATAGGATAAAACAACATAAATACAATTTAATAAAGCATAGGATAAAACAACATAAATAAAATTTAATAAAGCATAGGATAAAACAACATAAATACAATTTAATAAAGCATAGGATAAAACAACATAAATACAATTTAATAAAGCATAGGTTAAAACAACATAAATACAATTTAATAAAGCATAGGAAAAAACAACATAAATTCATTTTAATAAAGCATAGGTTAAAACAACATAAATACAATTGAATAAAGCACAGGATAAAACAACATAAATAAAATTTAATAAAGCATAGGATGAAACAAGATAAATAAAATTTAATAAAGCATAGGATAAAACAACATAAATACAATTTAATAAAGCATAGGATAAAACAACATAAATACAATTTAATAAAGCATAGGATAAAACAACATAAATACAATTTAATAAAGCATAGGTTAAAACAACATAAATACAATTTAATAAAGCATAGGATAAAACAACATAAATACAATTTAATAAAGCATAGGATAAAACAACATAAATACAATTTAATAAAGCATAGGATAAAACAACATAAATAAAATTTAATAAAGCATAGGATAAAACAACATAAATACAATTTAATAAAGCATAGGATAAAACAACATAAATAAAATTTAATAAAGCATAGGATAAAACAACATAAATACAATTTAATAAAGCATAGGATAAAACAACATAAATCAAATTTAATAAATCATAGGATAAAACAACATAAATACAATTTAATAAAGCATAGGAAAAACAACATAAATACAATTTAATAAAGCATAGGCTAAAACTACATAAATACAATTTAATAAAGCTTAGGATAAAACAAATTAAATACAATATAATAAAGCATAGGATAAAACAACATAAATTCAATTTAATAAAGCATAGGATAAAACAACATAAATACAATTTAATAAAGCATAAGATAAAACAACATGAATACAATTTAATAAAGCATAGGTTAAAACAGCATAAATACAATTTAATAAAGCATAGGATAAAACAATATAAATACAATTTAATAGAGCATAGGATAAAACAACATAAATACAATTTATAAAGCATAGGATAAAACAACATAAATACAATTTAATAAAGCATAGGATAAAACAACATAAATACAATTTAATAAAGCATAGGATTAAACAACATAAATACTATTTAATAAAGCATAGGGTAAAACCACATAAATACAATTTAATAAAGCACAGGATAAAACAACATAAATAAAATTTAATAAAGCATAGGATACAACAACATAAATAAAATTTAGTAAAGCATAGGTCAAAATAACATAAATACAATTTAATAAAGCATAGGATAAAACAACATAAATACAATTTAATAAAGCATAGGATGAAACAACATAAATAAAATTTAATAAAGCATAGGATAAAACAACATAAATTCAATTTAATAAAGCATAGGATAAAACAACATAAATACAATTTAATAAAGCATAGGATAAAACAACATGAATACAATTTAATAAAGCATAGGATAAAACAACATAAATACAATTTAATAAAGCATAGGTTAAAACAATATAAATACAATTTAATAAAGCACAGGACAAAACAACATCAATACAATTCAATAAAGCATAGGTTAAAACAACATAAATACAAGTTAATAAATCATAGGTTAAAACAACATAAATACAATTTAATAAAGCATAGGATAAAACAACATAAATACAATTTAATAAAGCATAGGTTTAAACAGCATAAATACAATTTAATAAAGCATAGGATAAAACAACATAAATACAATTTAATAAAGCATAAGACAAAACAACATAAATACAATTTAATAAAGCATATGTTAAAGCAACATAAATACAATTTAATAAAGCATAGGTTAAAACAACATAAATACAATTTAATAAAGCATAGGATAAAACAACATAAATACAATTTAATAAAGATTAGGATAAAACAACATAAATACAATTTAATAAAGCATAGGTTAAAACAACATAAATACAATTTAATAAAGCATAGGACAAAACAACATAAATACAGTTTAATAAAGCATAGTTTAAAACAACATAAATACAATTTAATAAAGCATAGGATAAAACCACAGAAATACAATTTAATAAAGCATAGGATAAAACAACATAAATACAATTTAATAAAGCATAGGACAAAACAACATAAATAAAATTTAATAAAGCATGGGATAAAACAACATAAATACAATTCAATAAAGCATAGGATAAAACAACATAAATAAAATTTAATAAAACATAGGTTAAAATAACATAAATACAATTTAATAAAGCATAGGACAAAACAACATAAAAACAATTTAATAAAGAATAGTTTAAAACAACATAAATACAATTTAATAAAGCATAGGTTAAAACCACAGAATTACAATTTAATAAAGCATAGGATAAAACAACTTAAATACAATTTAATAAAGCATAGGACAAAACAACATAAATACAATTTAATAAAGCATAGGATAAAACAACATAAATACAATTTAATGAAACATAGGATAAACAACATAAATACAATTTAATAAAGCATAGGATAAACAACATAAATACAATTTAATAAAGCATAGGCTAAAACTACATAAATACAATTTAATAAAGCTTAGGATAAAACAAATTAAATACAATATAATAAAGCATAGGATAAAACAACATAAATTCAATTTAATAAAGCATAGGATAAAACAACATAAATACAATTTAATAAAGCATAAGATAAAACAAAATGAATACAATTTAATAAAGCATAGGTTAAAACAACATAAATACAATTTAATAAAGCATAGGATAAAACAACATAAATACAATTTAATAAAGCATAGGTTAAAACAACATAAATACAATTTAATAAAGCATAGGATAAAACAACATAAATACAATTTAATAAAGCATAAGACAAAACAACATAAATACAATTTAATAAAGCATATGTTAAAGCAACATAAATACAATTTAATAAAGCATAGGTTAAAACAACATAAATACAATTTAATAAAGCTTAGGATAAAACAACATAAATACAATTTAATAAAGCATAGGATAAAACAACATAAATACTATTTAATAAAGCATAGGATAAAACCACATAAATACAATTTAATAAAGCACAGGATAAAACAACATAAATACAATTTAATAAAGCATAGGATAAAACAACAAGAATACAATTTAATAAAGCATAGGATAAAACAACATAAACACAATTTAATAAAGCATAGGTTAAAACAACATAAATACAATTTAATAAAGCATAGGATAAAACAACATAAATACAATTTAATAAAGCATAGGTTAAAACAACATAAATACAATTTAATAAAGCATAGGTTAAAACAACATAAATACAAGTTAATAAAGCATAGGATTAAACAACATAAATACAATTTAATAAAGCATAGGATAAAACAACATAAATACAATTTAATAAAGCATAGGATAAAACAACATAAATACAATTTAATAAAGCATAGGTTAAAACAACATAAATACAATTTAATAAATCATAGGTTAAAACAACATAAATACAATTTAATAAAGCATAGGATAAAACAACATAAATTCAATTTAATAAAGCATAGGATAAAACAACATAAATACAATTTAATAAAGCACAGGATAAAACAACATAAATAAAATTTAATAAAGCATAGGATAAAACAAGATAAATAAAATTTAATAAAGCATAGGATAAAACAACATAAATACAATTTAATAAAGCATAGGATAAAACAACATAAATAAAATTTAATAAAGCATAGGATAAAACAACATAAATACAATTTAATAAAGCATAGGATAAAACAACATAAATACAATTTAATAAAGCATAGGTTAAAACAACATAAATACAATTTAATAAAGCATAGGAAAAAACAACATAAATTCATTTTAATAAAGCATAGGTTAAAACAACATAAATACAATTGAATAAAGCACAGGATAAAACAACATAAATAAAATTTAATAAAGCATAGGATGAAACAAGATAAATAAAATTTAATAAAGCATAGGATAAAACAACATAAATACAATTTAATAAAGCATAGGATAAAACAACATAAATACAATTTAATAAAGCATAGGATAAAACAACATAAATACAATTTAATAAAGCATAGGTTAAAACAACATAAATACAATTTAATAAAGCATAGGATAAAACAACATAAATACAATTTAATAAAGCATAGGATAAAACAACATAAATAAAATTTAATAAAGCATAGGATAAAACAACATAAATACAATTTAATAAAGCATAGGATAAAACAACATAAATAAAATTTAATAAAGCATAGGATAAAACAACATAAATACAATTTAATAAAGCATAGGATAAAACAACATAAATCAAATTTAATAAAGCATAGGTTAAAACAACATAAATACAATTGAATAAAGCATAGGACAAAACAACATAAATACAATTTAATAAAGCATATTTTAAAACAACATAAATACAATTTAATAAAGCATAGGATAAAACCACAGAAATACAATGTAATAAAGCATAGGATAAAACAACATAAATACAATTTAATAAAGCATAGGACAAAACAACATAAATACAATTTAATAAAGCATAGGACAAAACAACATAAATACAATTTAATGAAACATAGGATAAACAACATAAATACAATTTAATAAAGCATAGGACAAAACAACATAAATACAATTTAATAAAGCATATGTTATAACAACATAAATACAATTTAATAAAGCATAAGATATAACAACATGAATATAATTTAGTAAAGCATAAGATAAAACAACATGAATACAATTTAATAAAGCATAGGTTAAAACAACATAAATACAATTTAAGAAAGCATAGGATAAAACTACATAAATACATTTTAATAAAGCATAGGATAAAACAACATAAATACAATTTAATAAAGCATAGGTTAAAACAACATAAATACAATTTAATAAAGCATAGGACAAAACAACATAAATACAATTTAATAAAGCATAGGATAAAACAACATAAATACAATTTATAAAGCATAGGATAAAACAACATAAATACAATTTAATAAAGCATAGGATAAAACAACATAAATACAATTTAATAAAGCATAGGATAAAACAACATAAATACAATTTAATAAAGCATAGGCTAAAACTACATAAATACAATTTAATAAAGCATAGGATAAAACAAATTAAATACAATTTAATAAAGCATAGCATAAAACAACATAAATTCAATTTAATAAAGCATAGGATAAAACAACATAAATACAATTTAATAAAGCATATAATAAAACAACATAAATACAATTTAATAAAGCATAAGATAAAACAACATGAATACAATTTAATAAAGCATAGGTTAAAACAACATAAATATAATTTAATAAAGCATAGGATAAAACAACATAAATACAATTTAATAAAGCATAGGTTAAAACAACATAAATACAATTTAATAAAGCATAGGATAAAACAACATAAATACAATTTAATAAAGCATAGGACAAAACAACATAAATACAATTTAATAAAGCATAGGTTAAAGCAACATAAATACAATTTAATAAAGCATAGGTTAAAACAACATAAATATAATTTAATAAAGCATAGGATAAAACAACATAAATACAATTTAATAAAGCATAGGTTAAAACAACATAAATACAATTTAATAAAGCATAGGATAAAACAACATAAATACAATTTAATAAAGCATAGGACAAAACAACATAAATACAATTTAATAAAGCATAGGTTAAAGCAACATAAATACAATTTAATAAAGCATAGGTTAAAACAACATAAATATAATTTAATAAAGCATAGGATAAAACAACATAAATACAATTTAATAAAGCATAGGTTAAAACAACATAAATACAATTTAATAAAGCATAGGATAAAACAACATAAATACAATTTAATAAAGCATAGGACAAAACAACATAAATACAATTTAATAAAGCATAGGTTAAAGCAACATAAATACAATTTAATAAAGCATAGGATAAAACAACATAAATACAATTTAATAAAGCATAGGATAAAACAACATAAATACAATTTAATAAAGCATAGGATAAAACAACATAAATACAATTTAATAGAGCATAGGATAAAACAACATAAATACAATTTATAAAGCATAGGATAAAACAACATAAATACAATTTAATAAAGCATAGGATAAAACATCATAAATACAATTTAATAAAGCATAGGATTAAACAACGTAAATACTATTTAAAAAAGCATAGGATAAAACCACATAAATACAATTTAATAAAGCACAGGATAAAACAACATAAATACAATTTAATAAAGCATAGGATACAACAACATAAATACAATTTAGTAAAGCATAGGTCAAAATAACATAAATACAATTTAATAAAGCATAGGATAAAACAACATGAATAAAATTTAATAAAGCATAGGATAAAACAACATGAATACAATTTAATAAAGCATAGGATAAAACAACATAAATACAATTTAATAAAGCATAGGTTAAAACAACATAAATACAATTTAATAAAGCATAGGTTAAAACAACATAAATAAAAGTTAATAAAGCATAGGATAAAACAACATGAATACAATTTAATAAAGCATAGGTTAAAACAACATAAATACAATTTAAGAAAGCATAGGATAAAACTACATAAATACATTTTAATAAAGCATAGGATAAAACAACATAAATACAATTTAATAAAGCATCGGACAAAACAACATAAATACAATTTAATAAAGCATAGGATAAAACAACATAAATACAATTTATAAAGCATAGGATAAAACAACATAAATAAAATTTAATAAAGCATAGGATAAAATAACATAAATACAATTTAATAAAGCATAGGCTAAAACTACATAAATACAATTTAATAAAGCATAGGATAAAACAAATTAAATACAATTTAATAAAGCATAGGCTAAAACTACATAAATACAATTTAATAAAGCATAGGATAAAACAACATAAATACAATTTAATAAAGCATAGGTTAAAACAACATAAATACAATTTAATAAAGCATAGGACAAAACAACATAAATACAATTTAATAAAGCATAGGATAAAACAACATAAATACAATTTATAAAGCATAGGATAAAACAACATAAATACAATTTAATAAAGCATAGGATAAAACAACATAAATACAATTTAATAAAGCATAGGATAAAACAACATAAATACAATTTAATAAAGCATAGGCTAAAACTACATAAATACAATTTAATAAAGCATAGGATAAAACAAATTAAATACAATTTAATAAAGCATAGCATAAAACAACATAAATTCAATTTAATAAAGCATAGGATAAAACAACATAAATACAATTTAATAAAGCATAGGATAAAACAACATAAATACAATTTAATAAAGCATAAGATAAAACAACATGAATACAATTTAATAAAGCATAGGTTAAAACAACATAAATATAATTTAATAAAGCATAGGATAAAACAACATAAATACAATTTAATAAAGCATAGGTTAAAACAACATAAATACAATTTAATAAAGCATAGGATAAAACAACATAAATACAATTTAATAAAGCATAGGACAAAACAACATAAATACAATTTAATAAAGCATAGGTTAAAGCAACATAAATACAATTTAATAAAGCATAGGTTAAAACAACATAAATACAATTTAATAAAGCATAGGATAAAACAACATAAATACAATTTAATAAAGCATAGGATAAAACAACATAAATACAATTTAATAAAGCATAGGATAAAACAACATAAATACAATTTAATAGAGCATAGGATAAAACAACATAAATCAAATTTAATAAAGCATAGGTTAAAACAACATAAATACAATTTAAAAAAGCATAGGACAAAACAACATAAATACAATTTAATAAAGCATAGTTTAAAACAACATAAATACAATTTAATAAAGCATAGGATAAAACAACATAAATACAATTTAATAAAGCATAGGATAAAACATCATAAATACAATTTAATAAAGCATAGGATTAAACAACGTAAATACTATTTAAAAAAGCATAGGATAAAACCACATAAATACAATTTAATAAAGCACAGGATAAAACAACATAAATACAATTTAATAAAGCATAGGATACAACAACATAAATACAATTTAGTAAAGCATAGGTCAAAATAACATAAATACAATTTAATAAAGCATAGGATAAAACAACATGAATAAAATTTAATAAAGCATAGGATAAAACAACATAAATAAAATTTAATAAAGCATAGGATAAAACAACATAAATTCAATTTAATAAAGCATATTATAAAACAACATAAATACAATTTAATAAAGCATAGGATAAAACAACATGAATACAATTTAAGAAAGCATAGGTTAAAACTACATAAATACAGTTTAATAAAGCATAGGATAAAACAACATAAATACAATTTAATAAAGCATAGGTTAAAACAACATAAATACAATTTAATAAAGCATAGGACAAAACAACATAAATACAATTTAATAAAGCATAGGATAAAACAACATAAATACAATTTAATAAAGCATAGGACAAAACAACATAAATACAATTTAATAAAGCATAGGTTAAAGCAACATAAATACAATTTAATAAAGCATAGGTTAAAACAACATAAATACAATTTAATAAAGCATAGGATAAAACAACATAAATACAATTTAATAAAGCATAGGATAAAACAACATAAATACAATTTAATAAAGCATAGGATAAAACAACATAAATACAATTTAATAGAGCATAGGATAAAACAACATAAATACAATTTATAAAGCATAGGATAAAACAACATAAATACAATTTAATAAAGCATAGGATAAAACAACATAAATACAATTTAATAAAGCATAGGATAAAACATCATAAATACAATTTAATAAAGCATAGGATTAAACAACGTAAATACTATTTAAAAAAGCATAGGATAAAACCACATAAATACAATTTAATAAAGCACAGGATAAAACAACATAAATACAATTTAATAAAGCATAGGATACAACAACATAAATACAATTTAGTAAAGCATAGGTCAAAATAACATAAATACAATTTAATAAAGCATAGGATAAAACAACATGAATAAAATTTAATAAAGCATAGGTTAAAACTACATAAATACAGTTTAATAAAGCATAGGATAAAACAACATAAATACAATTTAATAAAGCATAGGTTAAAACAACATAAATACAATTTAATAAAGCATAGGATAAAACAACATAAATACAATTTAATAAAGCATAGGATAAAACAACATGAATACAATTTAATAAAGCATAGGATAAAACAACATGAATACAATTTAATAAAGCATAGACTAAAACAACATAAATACAATTTAATAAAGCATAGGTTAAAACAACATAAATACAATTTAATAAAGCATAGGTTAAAACAACATAAATACAATTTAAGAAAGCATAGGATAAAACTACATAAATACATTTTAATAAAGCATAGGATAAAACAACATAAATACAATTTAATAAAGCATCGGACAAAACAACATAAATACAATTTAATAAAGCATAGGATAAAACAACATAAATACAATTTATAAAGCATAGGATAAAACAACATAAATACAATTTAATAAAGCATAGGATAAAACAACATAAATAAAATTTAATAAAGCATAGGATAAAATAACATAAATACAATTTAATAAAGCATAGGCTAAAACTACATAAATACAATTTAATAAAGCATAGGATAAAACAAATTAAATACAATTTAATAAAGCATAGGTTAAAACAACATAAATACAATTTAATAAAGCATAGGATAAAACAACATAAATACAATTTAATAAAGCATAGGATAAAACAACATAAATACAATTTAATAAAGCATAGGTTAAAACAACAAAAATACAATTTAATAAAGCATAGGACAAAACAACATAAATACAATTTAATAAAGCATAGGATAAAACAACATAAATACAATTTATAAAGCATAGGATAAAACAACATAAATACAATTTAATAAAGCATAGGATAAAACAACATAAATACAATTTAATAAAGCATAGGATAAAACAACATAAATACAATTTAATAAAGCATAGGCTAAAACTACATAAATACAATTTAATAAAGCATAGGATAAAACAAATTAAATACAATTTAATAAAGCATAGCATAAAACAACATAAATTCAATTTAATAAAGCATAGGATAAAACAACATAAATACAATTTAATAAAGCATAGGATAAAACAACATAAATACAATTTAATAAAGCATAAGATAAAACAACATGAATACAATTTAATAAAGCATAGGTTAAAACAACATAAATATAATTTAATAAAGCATAGGATAAAACAACATAAATACAATTTAATAAAGCATAGGTTAAAACAACATAAATACAATTTAATAAAGCATACGATAAAACAACATAAATACAATTTAATAAAGCATAGGACAAAACAACATAAATACAATTTAATAAAGCATAGGTTAAAGCAACATAAATACAATTTAATAAAGCATAGGTTAAAACAACATAAATACAATTTAATAAAGCATAGGATAATACAACATAAATACAATTTAATAAAGCACAGGATAAAACAACATAAATACAATTTAATAAAGCATAGGATAAAACAACATAAATACAATTTAATAGAGCATAGGATAAAACAACATAAATACAATTTATAAAGCATAGGATAAAACAACATAAATACAATTTAATAAAGCATAGGATAAAACAACATGAATACAATTTAATAAAGCATAGGATAAAACAACATAAATACAATTTAATAAAGCATAGGTTAAAACAACATAAATACAATTTAATAAAGCATAGGTTAAAACAACATAAATAAAAGTTAATAAAGCATAGGATAAAACAACATGAATACAATTTAATAAAGCATAGGTTAAAACAACATAAATACAATTTAAGAAAGCATAGGATAAAACTACATAAATACATTTTAATAAAGCATAGGATAAAACAACATAAATACAATTTAATAAAGCATCGGACAAAACAACATAAATACAATTTAATAAAGCATAGGATAAAACAACATAAATACAATTTATAAAGCATAGGATAAAACAACATAAATACAATTTAATAAAGCATAGGATAAAACAACATAAATAAAATTTAATAAAGCATAGGATAAAATAACATAAATACAATTTAATAAAGCATAGGCTAAAACTACATAAATACAATTTAATAAAGCATAGGATAAAACAAATTAAATACAATTTAATAAAGCATAGGTTAAAACAACATAAATACAATTTAATAAAGCATAGGATAAAACAACATAAATACAATTTAATAAAGCATAGGACAAAACAACATAAATACAATTTAATAAAGCATAGGATAAAACAACATAAATACAATTTAATAAAGCATAGGACAAAACAACATAAATACAATTTAATAAAGCATAGGTTAAAGCAACATAAATACAATTTAATAAAGCATAGGTTAAAACAACATAAATACAATTTAATAAAGCATAGGATAAAACAACATAAATACAATTTAATAAAGCATAGGATAAAACAACATAAATACAATTTAATAAAGCATAGGATAAAACAACATAAATACAATTTAATAGAGCATAGGATAAAACAACATAAATACAATTTATAAAGCATAGGATAAAACAACATAAATACAATTTAATAAAGCATAGGATAAAACAACATAAATACAATTTAATAAAGCATAGGATAAAACATCATAAATACAATTTAATAAAGCATAGGATTAAACAACGTAAATACTATTTAAAAAAGCATAGGATAAAACCACATAAATACAATTTAATAAAGCACAGGATAAAACAACATAAATACAATTTAATAAAGCATAGGATACAACAACATAAATACAATTTAGTAAAGCATAGGTCAAAATAACATAAATACAATTTAATAAAGCATAGGATAAAACAACATGAATAAAATTTAATAAAGCATAGGATAAAACAACATAAATAAAATTTAATAAAGCATAGGATAAAACAACATAAATTCAATTTAATAAAGCATATTATAAAACAACATAAATACAATTTAATAAAGCATAGGATAAAACAACATGAATACAATTTAATAAAGCATAGGATAAAACAACATGAATACAATTTAATAAAGCATAGGATAAAACAACATAAATACAATTTAATAAAGCATAGGTTAAAACAACATAAATACAATTTAATAAAGCATAGGTTAAAACAACATAAATAAAAGTTAATAAAGCATAGGATAAAACAACATGAATACAATTTAATAAAGCATAGGTTAAAACTACATAAATACAATTTAAGAAAGCATAGGATAAAACTACATAAATACATTTTAATAAAGCATAGGATAAAACAACATAAATACAATTTAATAAAGCATCGGACAAAACAACATAAATACAATTTAATAAAGCATAGGATAAAACAACATAAATACAATTTATAAAGCATAGGATAAAACAACATAAATACAATTTAATAAAGCATAGGATAAAACAACATAAATAAAATTTAATAAAGCATAGGATAAAATAACATAAATACAATTTAATAAAGCATAGGCTAAAACTACATAAATACAATTTAATAAAGCATAGGATAAAACAAATTAAATACAATTTAATAAAGCATAGGTTAAAACAACATAAATACAATTTAATAAAGCATAGGATAAAACAACATAAATACAATTTAATAAAGCATAGGATAAAACAACATAAATACAATTTAATAAAGCATAGGTTAAAACAACAAAAATACAATTTAATAAAGCATAGGACAAAACAACATAAATACAATTTAATAAAGCATAGGATAAAACAACATAAATACAATTTATAAAGCATAGGATAAAACAACATAAATACAATTTAATAAAGCATAGGATAAAACAACATAAATACAATTTAATAAAGCATAGGATAAAACAACATAAATACAATTTAATAAAGCATAGGATAAAACAACATAAATACAATTTAATAAAGCATAGGCTAAAACTACATAAATACAATTTAATAAAGCATAGGATAAAACAAATTAAATACAATTTAATAAAGCATAGCATAAAACAACATAAATTCAATTTAATAAAGCATAGGATAAAACAACATAAATACAATTTAATAAAGCATAGGATAAAACAACATAAATACAATTTAATAAAGCATAAGATAAAACAACATGAATACAATTTAATAAAGCATAGGTTAAAACAACATAAATATAATTTAATAAAGCATAGGATAAAACAACATAAATACAATTTAATAAAGCATAGGTTAAAACAACATAAATACAATTTAATAAAGCATAGGATAAAACAACATAAATACAATTTAATAAAGCATAGGACAAAACAACATAAATACAATTTAATAAAGCATAGGTTAAAGCAACATAAATACAATTTAATAAAGCATAGGTTAAAACAACATAAATACAATTTAATAAAGCATAGGATAATACAACATAAATACAATTTAATAAAGCACAGGATAAAACAACATAAATACAATTTAATAAAGCATAGGATAAAACAACATAAATACAATTTAATAGAGCATAGGATAAAACAACATAAATACAATTTATAAAGCATAGGATAAAACAACATAAATACAATTTAATAAAGCATAGGATAAAACAACATGAATACAATTTAATAAAGCATAGGATAAAACAACATAAATACAATTTAATAAAGCATAGGTTAAAACAACATAAATACAATTTAATAAAGCATAGGTTAAAACAACATAAATAAAAGTTAATAAAGCATAGGATAAAACAACATGAATACAATTTAATAAAGCATAGGTTAAAACAACATAAATACAATTTAAGAAAGCATAGGATAAAACTACATAAATACATTTTAATAAAGCATAGGATAAAACAACATAAATACAATTTAATAAAGCATCGGACAAAACAACATAAATACAATTTAATAAAGCATAGGATAAAACAACATAAATACAATTTATAAAGCATAGGATAAAACAACATAAATACAATTTAATAAAGCATAGGATAAAACAACATAAATAAAATTTAATAAAGCATAGGATAAAATAACATAAATACAATTTAATAAAGCATAGGCTAAAACTACATAAATACAATTTAATAAAGCATAGGATAAAACAAATTAAATACAATTTAATAAAGCATAGGTTAAAACAACATAAATACAATTTAATAAAGCATAGGATAAAACAACATAAATACAATTTAATAAAGCATAGGACAAAACAACATAAATACAATTTAATAAAGCATAGGATAAAACAACATAAATACAATTTAATAAAGCATAGGACAAAACAACATAAATACAATTTAATAAAGCATAGGTTAAAGCAACATAAATACAATTTAATAAAGCATAGGTTAAAACAACATAAATACAATTTAATAAAGCATAGGATAAAACAACATAAATACAATTTAATAAAGCATAGGATAAAACAACATAAATACAATTTAATAAAGCATAGGATAAAACAACATAAATACAATTTAATAAAGCATAGGATAAAACATCATAAATACAATTTAATAAAGCATAGGATTAAACAACGTAAATACTATTTAAAAAGCATAGGATAAAACCACATAAATACAATTTAATAAAGCACAGGATAAAACAACATAAATACAATTTAATAAAGCATAGGATACAACAACATAAATACAATTTAGTAAAGCATAGGTCAAAATAACATAAATACAATTTAATAAAGCATAGGATAAAACAACATAAATAAAATTTAATAAAGCATAGGATAAAACAACATAAATAAAATTTAATAAAGCATAGGATAAAACAACATAAATTCAATTTAATAAAGCATATTATAAAACAACATAAATACAATTTAATAAAGCATAGGATAAAACAACATGAATACAATTTAATAAAGCATAGGATAAAACAACATGAATACAATTTAATAAAGCATAGGATAAAACAACATGAATACAATTTAATAAAGCATAGGTTAAAACAACATAAATACAATTTAATAAAGCATAGGTTAAAACAACATAAATACAATTTAATAAAGCATAGGATAAAACAACATAAATACAATTTAATAAAGCATAGGATAAAACAACATAAATACAATTTAATAAAGCATAGGTTAAAACAACATAAATACAATTTAATAAAGCATAGGACAAAACAACATAAATACAATTTAATAAAGCATAGGATAAAACAACATAAATACAATTTATAAAGCATAGGATAAAACAACATAAATACAATTTAATAAAGCATAGGATAAAACAACATAAAAACAATTTAATAAAGCATAGGATAAAACAACATAAATACAATTTAATAAAGCATAGGCTAAAACTACATAAATACAATTTAATAAAGCATAGGATAAAACAAATTAAATACAATTTAATAAAGCATAGCATAAAACAACATAAATTCAATTTAATAAAGCATAGGATAAAACAACATAAATACAATTTAATAAAGCATAGGATAAAACAACATAAATACAATTTAATAAAGCATAAGATAAAACAACATGAATACAATTTAATAAAGCATAGGTTAAAACAACATAAATATAATTTAATAAAGCATAGGATAAAACAACATAAATACAATTTAATAAAGCATAGGTTAAAACAACATAAATACAATTTAATAAAGCATAGGATAAAACAACATAAATACAATTTAATAAAGCATAGGACAAAACAACATAAATACAATTTAATAAAGCATAGGTTAAAGCAACATAAATACAATTTAATAAAGCATAGGTTAAAACAACATAAATACAATTTAATAAAGCATAGGACAAAACAACATAAATACAATTTAATAAAGCATAGGTTAAAGCAACATAAATACAATTTAATAAAGCATAGGTTAAAACAACATAAATACAATTTAATAAAGCATAGGATAAAACAACATAAATACAATTTAATAAAGCATAGGATAAAACAACATAAATACAATTTAATAAAGCATAGGATAAAACAACATAAATACAATTTAATAGAGCATAGGATAAAACAACATAAATACAATTTCTAAAGCATAGGATAAAACAACATAAATACAATTTAATAAAGCATAGGATAAAACAACATAAATACAATTTAATAAAGCATAGGATAAAACATCATAAATACAATTTAATAAAGCATAGGATTAAACAACGTAAATACTATTTAAAAAAGCATAGGATAAAACCACATAAATACAATTTAATAAAGCACAGGATAAAACAACATAAATACAATTTAATAAAGCATAGGATACAACAACATAAATACAATTTAGTAAAGCATAGGTCAAAATAACATAAATACAATTTAATAAAGCATAGGATAAAACAACATGAATACAATTTAATAAAGCATAGGTTAAAACAACATAAATACAATTTAAGAAAGCATAGGATAAAACTACATAAATACATTTTAATAAAGCATAGGATAAAACAACATAAATACAATTTAATAAAGCATCGGACAAAACAACATAAATACAATTTAATAAAGCATAGGATAAAACAACATAAATACAATTTATAAAGCATAGGATAAAACAACATAAATACAATTTAATAAAGCATAGGATAAAACAACATAAATAAAATGTAATAAAGCATAGGATAAAATAACATAAATACAATTTAATAAAGCATAGGCTAAAACTACATAAATACAATTTAATAAAGCATAGGATAAAACAAATTAAATACAATTTAATAAAGCATAGGTTAAAACAACATAAATACAATTTAATAAAGCATAGGATAAAACAACATAAATACAATTTAATAAAGCATAGGATAAAACAACATAAATACAATTTAATAAAGCATAGGTTAAAACAACATAAATACAATTTAATAAAGCATAGGACAAAACAACATAAATACAATTTAATAAAGCATAGGATAAAACAACATAAATACAATTTATAAAGCATAGGATAAAACAACATAAATACAATTTAATAAAGCATAGGATAAAACAACATAAAAACAATTTAATAAAGCATAGGATAAAACAACATAAATACAATTTAATAAAGCATAGGCTAAAACTACATAAATACAATTTAATAAAGCATAGGATAAAACAAATTAAATACAATTTAATAAAGCATAGCATAAAACAACATAAATTCAATTTAATAAAGCATAGGATAAAACAACATAAATACAATTTAATAAAGCATAGGATAAAACAACATAAATACAATTTAATAAAGCATAAGATAAAACAACATGAATACAATTTAATAAAGCATAGGTTAAAACAACATAAATATAATTTAATAAAGCATAGGATAAAACAACATAAATACAATTTAATAAAGCATAGGTTAAAACAACATAAATACAATTTAATAAAGCATAGGATAAAACAACATAAATACAATTTAATAAAGCATAGGACAAAACAACATAAATACAATTTAATAAAGCATAGGTTAAAGCAACATAAATACAATTTAATAAAGCATAGGTTAAAACAACATAAATACAATTTAATAAAGCATAGGATAAAACAACATAAATACAATTTAATAAAGCATAGGATAAAACAACATAAATACAATTTAATAAAGCATAGGATAAAACAACATAAATACAATTTAATAGAGCATAGGATAAAACAACATAAATACAATTTATAAAGCATAGGATAAAACAACATAAATACAATTTAATAAAGCATAGGATAAAACAACATGAATACAATTTAATAAAGCATAGGATAAAACAACATAAATACAATTTAATAAAGCATAGGTTAAAACAACATAAATACAATTTAATAAAGCATAGGTTAAAACAACATAAATAAAAGTTAATAAAGCATAGGATAAAACAACATGAATACAATTTAATAAAGCATAGGTTAAAACAACATAAATACAATTTAAGAAAGCATAGGATAAAACTACATAAATACATTTTAATAAAGCATAGGATAAAACAACATAAATACAATTTAATAAAGCATCGGACAAAACAACATAAATACAATTTAATAAAGCATAGGATAAAACAACATAAATACAATTTATAAAGCATAGGATAAAACAACATAAATACAATTTAATAAAGCATAGGATAAAACAACATAAATAAAATGTAATAAAGCATAGGATAAAATAACATAAATACAATTTAATAAAGCATAGGCTAAAACTACATAAATACAATTTAATAAAGCATAGGATAAAACAAATTAAATACAATTTAATAAAGCATAGGTTAAAACAACATAAATACAATTTAATAAAGCATAGGATAAAACAACATAAATACAATTTAATAAAGCATAGGATAAAACAACATAAATACAATTTAATAAAGCATAGGTTAAAACAACATAAATACAATTTAATAAAGCATAGGACAAAACAACATAAATACAATTTAATAAAGCATAGGATAAAACAACATAAATACAATTTATAAAGCATAGGATAAAACAACATAAATACAATTTAGTAAAGCATAGGCTAAAACTACATAAATACAATTTAATAAAGCATAGGATAAAACAAATTAAATACAATTTAATAAAGCATAGGATAAAACAACATAAATACAATTTAATAAAGCATAGGTTAAAACAACATAAATACAATTTAATAAAGCATAGGTTAAAACAACATAAATACAATTTAATAAAGCATAGGATAAAACAACATAAATACAATTTATAAAGCATAGGATAAAACAACATAAATAGAATTTAATAAAGCATAGGACAAAACAACATAAATACAATTTAATAAAGCATAGGTTAAAGCAACATAAATACAATTTAATAAAGCATAGGTTAAAACAACATAAATACAATTTAATAAAGCATAGGATAAAACAACATAAATACAATTTAATAAAGCATAGGATAAAACAACATAAATACAATTTAATAAAGCATAGGATAAAACAACATAAATACAATTTAATAGAGCATAGGATAAAACAACATAAATCAAATTTAATAAAGCATAGGTTAAAACAACATAAATACAATTTAATAAAGCATAGGACAAAACAACATAAATACAATTTAATAAAGCATAGTTTAAAACAACATAAATACAATTTAATAAAGCATAGGATAAAACCACAGAAATACAATGTAATAAAGCATAGGATAAAACAACATAAATATAATTTAATAAAGCATAGGACAAAACAACATAAATACAATTTAATAAAGCATAGGACAAAACAACATAAATACAATTTAATGAAACATAGGATAAACAACATAAATACAATTTAATAAAGCATAGGACAAAACAACATAAATACAATTTAATAAAGCATATGTTATAACAACATAAATACAATTTAATAAAGCATAAGATATAACAACATGAATATAATTTAGTAAAGCATAAGATAAAACAACATGAATACAATTTAATAAAGCATAGGTTAAAACAACATAAATACAATTTAAGAAAGCATAGGATAAAACTACATAAATACAGTTTAATAAAGCATAGGATAAAACAACATAAATACAATTTAATAAAGCATAGGTTAAAACAACATAAATACAATTTAATAAAGCATAGGACAAAACAACATAAATACAATTTAATAAAGCATAGGATAAAACAACATAAATACAATTTAATAAAGCATAGGACAAAACAACATAAATACAATTTAATAAAGCATAGGTTAAAGCAACATAAATACAATTTAATAAAGCATAGGTTAAAACAACATAAATACAATTTAATAAAGCATAGGATAAAACAACATAAATACAATTTAATAAAGCATAGGATAAAACAACATAAATACAATTTAATAAAGCATAGGATAAAACAACATAAATACAATTTAATAAAGCATAGGATAAAACATCATAAATACAATTTAATAAAGCATAGGATTAAACAACGTAAATACTATTTAAAAAAGCATAGGATAAAACCACATAAATACAATTTAATAAAGCACAGGATAAAACAACATAAATACAATTTAATAAAGCATAGGATACAACAACATAAATACAATTTAGTAAAGCATAGGTCAAAATAACATAAATACAATTTAATAAAGCATAGGATAAAACAACATGAATAAAATTTAATAAAGCATAGGATAAAACAACATAAATAAAATTTAATAAAGCATAGGATAAAACAACATGAATTCAATTTAATAAAGCATATTATAAAACAACATAAATACAATTTAATAAAGCATAGGATAAAACAACATGAATACAATTTAATAAAGCATAGGATAAAACAACATGAATACAATTTAATAAAGCATAGGATAAAACAACATAAATACAATTTAATAAAGCATAGGTTAAAACAACATAAATACAATTTAATAAAGCATAGGTTAAAACAACATAAATAAAAGTTAATAAAGCATAGGATAAAACAACATGAATACAATTTAATAAAGCATAGGTTAAAACAACATAAATACAATTTAAGAAAGCATAGGATAAAACTACATAAATACATTTTAATAAAGCATAGGACAAAACAAAATAAATACAATTTAATAAAGCATAGGATAAAACAACATAAATACAATTTATAAAGCATAGGGTAAAACAACATAAATACAATTTAAAAAAGCATAGGATAAAACAACATAAATAAAATTTAATAAAGCATAGGATAAAATAACATAAATACAATTTAGTAAAGCATAGGCTAAAACTACATAAATACAATTTAATAAAGCATAGGATAAAACAAATTAAATACAATTTAATAAAGCATAGGATAAAACAACATAAATACAATTTAATAAAGCATAGGTTAAAACAACATAAATACAATTTAATAAAGCATAGGTTAAAACAACATAAATACAATTTAATAAAGCATAGGATAAAACAACATAAATACAATTTATAAAGCATAGGATAAAACAACATAAATAGAATTTAATAAAGCATAGGACAAAACAACATAAATACAATTTAATAAAGCATAGGTTAAAGCAACATAAATACAATTTAATAAAGCATAGGTTAAAACAACATAAATACAATTTAATAAAGCATAGGATAAAACAACATAAATACAATTTAATAAAGCATAGGATAAAACAACATAAATACAATTTAATAAAGCATAGGATAAAACAACATAAATACAATTTAATAGAGCATAGGATAAAACAACATAAATCAAATTTAATAAAGCATAGGTTAAAACAACATAAATACAATTTAATAAAGCATAGGACAAAACAACATAAATACAATTTAATAAAGCATAGTTTAAAACAACATAAATACAATTTAATAAAGCATAGGATAAAACCACAGAAATACAATGTAATAAAGCATAGGATAAAACAACATAAATATAATTTAATAAAGCATAGGACAAAACAACATAAATACAATTTAATAAAGCATAGGACAAAACAACATAAATACAATTTAATGAAACATAGGATAAACAACATAAATACAATTTAATAAAGCATAGGACAAAACAACATAAATACAATTTAATAAAGCATATGTTATAACAACATAAATACAATTTAATAAAGCATAAGATATAACAACATGAATATAATTTAGTAAAGCATAAGATAAAACAACATGAATACAATTTAATAAAGCATAGGTTAAAACAACATAAATACAATTTAAGAAAGCATAGGATAAAACTACATAAATACAGTTTAATAAAGCATAGGATAAAACAACATAAATACAATTTAATAAAGCATAGGTTAAAACAACATAAATACAATTTAATAAAGCATAGGACAAAACAACATAAATACAATTTAATAAAGCATAGGATAAAACAACATAAATACAATTTAATAAAGCATAGGACAAAACAACATAAATACAATTTAATAAAGCATAGGTTAAAGCAACATAAATACAATTTAATAAAGCATAGGTTAAAACAACATAAATACAATTTAATAAAGCATAGGATAAAACAACATAAATACAATTTAATAAAGCATAGGATAAAACAACATAAATACAATTTAATAAAGCATAGGATAAAACAATATAAATACAATTTAATAAAGCATAGGATAAAACATCATAAATACAATTTAATAAAGCATAGGATTAAACAACGTAAATACTATTTAAAAAAGCATAGGATAAAACCACATAAATACAATTTAATAAAGCACAGGATAAAACAACATAAATACAATTTAATAAAGCATAGGATACAACAACATAAATACAATTTAGTAAAGCATAGGTCAAAATAACATAAATACAATTTAATAAAGCATAGGATAAAACAACATGAATAAAATTTAATAAAGCATAGGATAAAACAACATAAATAAAATTTAATAAAGCATAGGATAAAACAACATGAATTCAATTTAATAAAGCATATTATAAAACAACATAAATACAATTTAATAAAGAATAGGATAAAACAACATGAATACAATTTAATAAAGCATAGGATAAAACAACATGAATACAATTTAATAAAGCATAGGATAAAACAACATAAATACAATTTAATAAAGCATAGGTTAAAACAACATAAATACAATTTAATAAAGCATAGGTTAAAACAACATAAATAAAAGTTAATAAAGCATAGGATAAAACAACATGAATACAATTTAATAAAGCATAGGTTAAAACAACATAAATACAATTTAAGAAAGCATAGGATAAAACTACATAAATACATTTTAATAAAGCATAGGATAAAACAACATAAATACAATTTAATAAAGCATCGGACAAAACAACATAAATACAATTTAATAAAGCATAGGATAAAACAACATAAATACAATTTATAAAGCATAGGATAAAACAACATAAATACAATTTAAAAAAGCATAGGATAAAACAACATAAATAAAATTTAATAAAGCATAGGATAAAATAACATAAATACAATTTAATAAAGCATAGGCTAAAACTACATAAATACAATTTAATAAAGCATAGGATAAAACAAATTAAATACAATTTAATAAAGCATAGGTTAAAACAACATAAATACAATTTAATAACGCATAGGATAAAACAACATAAATACAATTTAATAAAGCATAGGATAAAACAACATAAATACAATTTAATAAAGCATAGGTTAAAACAACATAAATACAATTTAATAAAGCATAGGACAAAACAACATAAATACAATTTAATAAAGCATAGGATAAAACAACATAAATACAATTTATAAAGCATAGGATAAAACAACATAAATACAATTTAATAAAGCATAGGATAAAACAACATAAATACAATTTAATAAAGCATAGGATAAAACAACATAAATACAATTTAATAAAGCATAGGCTAAAACTACATAAATACAATTTAATAAAGCATAGGATAAAACAAATTAAATACAATTTAATAAAGCATAGCATAAAACAACATAAATTCAATTTAATAAAGCATAGGATAAAACAACATAAATACAATTTAATAAAGCATAGGATAAAACAACATAAATACAATTTAATAAAGCATAAGATAAAACAACATGAATACAATTTAATAAAGCATAGGTTAAAACAACATAAATATAATTTAATAAAGCATAGGATAAAACAACATAAATACAATTTAATAAAGCATAGGTTAAAACAACATAAATACAATTTAATAAAGCATAGGATAAAACAACATAAATACAATTTAATAAAGCATAAGATAAAACAACATGAATACAATTTAATAAAGCATAGGTTAAAACAACATAAATATAATTTAATAAAGCATAGGATAAAACAACATAAATACAATTTAATAAAGCATAGGTTAAAGCAACATAAATACAATTTAATAAAACATAGGTTAAAACAACATAAATACAATTTAATAAAGCATAGGATAAAACAACATAAATACAATTTAATAAAGCATAGGATAAAACAACATAAATACAATTTAATAAAGCATAGGATAAAACAACATAAATACAATTTAATAAAGCATAGGATAAAACAACATAAATACAATTTAATAAAGCATAGGATAAAACAACATAAATACAATTTAATAGAGCATAGGATAAAACAACATAAATCAAATTTAATAAAGCAAAGGTTAAAACAACATAAATACAATTTAATAAAGCATAGGACAAAACAACATAAATACAATTTAATAAAGCATAGTTTAAAACAACATAAATACAATTTAATAAAGCATAGGATAAAACCACAGAAATACAATGTAATAAAGCATAGGATAAAACAACATAAATACAATTTAATAAAGCATAGGACAAAACAACATAAATACAATTTAATAAAGCATAGGACAAAACAACATAAATACAATTTAATGAAACATATGATAAACAACATAAATACAATTTAATAAAGCATAGGACAAAACAACATAAATACAATTTAATAAAGCATATGTTATAACAACATAAATACAATTTAATAAAGCATAAGATATAACAACATGAATATAATTTAGTAAAGCATAAGATAAAACAACATGAATACAATTTAATAAAGCATAGGTTAAAACAACATAAATACAATTTAATAAAGCATAGGCTAAAACTACATAAATACAATTTAATAAAGCATAGGATAAAACAAATTAAATACAATTTAATAAAGCATAGCATAAAACAACATAAATTCAATTTAATAAAGCATAGGATAAAACAACATAAATACAATTTAATAAAGCATAGGATAAAACAACATAAATACAATTTAATAAAGCATAAGATAAAACAACATGAATACAATTTAATAAAGCATAGGTTAAAACAACATAAATATAATTTAATAAAGCATAGGATAAAACAACATAAATACAATTTAATAAAGCATAGGTTAAAGCAACATAAATACAATTTAATAAAGCATAGGTTAAAACAACATAAATACAATTTAATAAAGCATAGGATAAAACAACATAAATACAATTTAATAAAGCATAGGATAAAACAACATAAATACAATTTAATAAAGCATAGGATAAAACAACATAAATACAATTTAATAGAGCATAGGATAAAACAACATAAATCAAATTTAATAAAGCAAAGGTTAAAACAACATAAATACAATTTAATAAAGCATAGGACAAAACAACATAAATACAATTTAATAAAGCATAGTTTAAAACAACATAAATACAATTTAATAAAGCATAGGATAAAACCACAGAAATACAATGTAATAAAGCATAGGATAAAACAACATAAATACAATTTAATAAAGCATAGGACAAAACAACATAAATACAATTTAATAAAGCATAGGACAAAACAACATAAATACAATTTAATGAAACATATGATAAACAACATAAATACAATTTAATAAAGCATAGGACAAAACAACATAAATACAATTTAATAAAGCATATGTTATAACAACATAAATACAATTTAATAAAGCATAAGATATAACAACATGAATATAATTTAGTAAAGCATAAGATAAAACAACATGAATACAATTTAATAAAGCATAGGTTAAAACAACATAAATACAATTTAATAAAGCATAGGCTAAAACTACATAAATACAATTTAATAAAGCATAGGATAAAACAAATTAAATACAATTTAATAAAGCATAGCATAAAACAACATAAATTCAATTTAATAAAGCATAGGATAAAACAACATAAATACAATTTAATAAAGCATAGGATAAAACAACATAAATACAATTTAATAAAGCATAAGATAAAACAACATGAATACAATTTAATAAAGCATAGGTTAAAACAACATAAATATAATTTAATAAAGCATAGGATAAAACAACATAAATACAATTTAATAAAGCATAGGTTAAAACAACATAAATACAATTTAATAAAGCATAGGATAAAACAACATAAATACAATTTAATAAAGCATAGGATAAAACAACATAAATACAATTTAATAAAGCATAGGATAAAACAACATAAATACAATTTAATAAAGCATAGGATAAAACAACATAAATACAATTTAATAAAGCATAGGATAAAACAACATAAATACAATTTAATAAAGCATAGGATAAAACAACATAAATACAATTTAATAGAGCATAGGATAAAACAACATAAATCAAATTTAATAAAGCAAAGGTTAAAACAACATAAATACAATTTAATAAAGCATAGGACAAAACAACATAAATACAATTTAATAAAGCATAGTTTAAAACAACATAAATACAATTTAATAAAGCATAGGATAAAACCACAGAAATACAATGTAATAAAGCATAGGATAAAACAACATAAATACAATTTAATAAAGCATAGGACAAAACAACATAAATACAATTTAATAAAGCATAGGACAAAACAACATAAATACAATTTAATGAAACATAGGATAAACAACATAAATACAATTTAATAAAGCATAGGACAAAACAACATAAATACAATTTAATAAAGCATATGTTATAACAACATAAATACAATTTAATAAAGCATAAGATATAACAACATGAATATAATTTAGTAAAGCATAAGATAAAACAACATGAATACAATTTAATAAAGCATAGGTTAAAACAACATAAATACAATTTAAGAAAGCATAGGATAAAACTACATAAATACATTTTAATAAAGCATAGGATAAAACAACATAAATACAATTTAATAAAGCATAGGTTAAAACAACATAAATACAATTTAATAAAGCATAGGACAAAACAACATAAATACAATTTAATAAAGCATAGGATAAAACAACATAAATACAATTTATAAAGCATAGGATAAAACAACATAAATACAATTTAATAAAGCATAGGATAAAACAACATAAATACAATTTAATAAAGCATAGGATAAAACAACATAAATACAATTTAATAAAGCATAGGCTAAAACTACATAAATACAATTTAATAAAGCATAGGATAAAACAAATTAAATACAATTTAATAAAGCATAGCATAAAACAACATAAATTCAATTTAATAAAGCATAGGATAAAACAACATAAATACAATTTAATAAAGCATAGGATAAAACAACATAAATACAATTTAATAGAGCATAGGATAAAACAACATAAATACAATTTATAAAGCATAGGATAAAACAACATAAATACAATTTAATAAAGCATAGGATAAAACAACATAAATACAATTTAATAAAGCATAGGATAAAACAACATAAATACAATTTAATAGAGCATAGGATAAAACAACATAAATCAAATTTAATAAAGCAAAGGTTAAAACAACATAAATACAATTTAATAAAGCATAGGACAAAACAACATAAATACAATTTAATAAAGCATAGTTTAAAACAACATAAATACAATTTAATAAAGCATAGGATAAAACCACAGAAATACAATGTAATAAAGCATAGGATAAAACAACATAAATACAATTTAATAAAGCATAGGACAAAACAACATAAATACAATTTAATAAAGCATAGGACAAAACAACATAAATACAATTTAATGAAACATAGGATAAACAACATAAATACAATTTAATAAAGCATAGGACAAAACAACATAAATACAATTTAATAAAGCATATGTTATAACAACATAAATACAATTTAATAAAGCATAAGATATAACAACATGAATATAATTTAGTAAAGCATAAGATAAAACAACATGAATACAATTTAATAAAGCATAGGTTAAAACAACATAAATACAATTTAAGAAAGCATAGGATAAAACTACATAAATACATTTTAATAAAGCATAGGATAAAACAACATAAATACAATTTAATAAAGCATAGGTTAAAACAACATAAATACAATTTAATAAAGCATAGGACAAAACAACATAAATACAATTTAATAAAGCATAGGATAAAACAACATAAATACAATTTATAAAGCATAGGATAAAACAACATAAATACAATTTAATAAAGCATAGGATAAAACAACATAAATACAATTTAATAAAGCATAGGATAAAACAACATAAATACAATTTAATAAAGCATAGGCTAAAACTACATAAATACAATTTAATAAAGCATAGGATAAAACAAATTAAATACAATTTAATAAAGCATAGCATAAAACAACATAAATTCAATTTAATAAAGCATAGGATAAAACAACATAAATACAATTTAATAAAGCATAGGATAAAACAACATAAATACAATTTAATAGAGCATAGGATAAAACAACATAAATACAATTTATAAAGCATAGGATAAAACAACATAAATACAATTTAATAAAGCATAGGATAAAACAACATAAATACAATTTAATAAAGCATAGGATAAAACATCATAAATACAATTTAATAAAGCATAGGATTAAACAACGTAAATACTATTTAAAAAAGCATAGGATAAAACCACATAAATACAATTTAATAAAGCACAGGATAAAACAACATAAATACAATTTAATAAAGCATAGGATACAACAACATAAATACAATTTAGTAAAGCATAGGTCAAAATAACATAAATACAATTTAATAAAGCATAGGATAAAACAACATGAATAAAATTTAACAAAGCATAGGATAAAACAACATAAATAAAATTTAATAAAGCATAGGATAAAACAACATAAATTCAATTTAATAAAGCATATTATAAAACAACATAAATACAATTTAATAAAGCATAGGATAAAACAACATGAATACAATTTAATAAAGCATAGGATAAAACAACATGAATACAATTTAATAAAGCATAGGATAAAACAACATAAATACAATTTAATAAAGCATAGGTTAAAACAACATAAATACAATTTAATAAAGCATAGGTTAAAACAACATAAATAAAAGTTAATAAAGCATAGGATAAAACAACATAAATAAAATTTAATAAAGCATAGGATAAAACAAGATAAATAAAATTTAATAAAGCATAGGATAAAACAACATAAATACAATTTAATAAAGCATAGGTTAAAACAACATAAATACAATTTAATAAAGCATAGGATAAAACAACATAAATACAATTTAATAAAGCATAGGATAAAACAACATAAATAAAATTTAATAAAGCATAGGATAAAACAACATAAATACAATTTAATAAAGCATAAGATAAAACAACATGAATACAATTTAATAAAGCATAGGTTAAAACAACATAAATATAATTTAATAAAGCATAGGATAAAACAACATAAATACAATTTAATAAAGCATAGGATAAAACAACATAAATACAATTTAATAAAGCATAGGATAAAACAACATAAATACAATTTAATAGAGCATAGGATAAAACAACATAAATACAATTTATAAAGCATAGGATAAAACAACATAAATACAATTTAATAAAGCATAGGATAAAACAACATAAATACAATTTAATAAAGCATAGGATAAAACATCATAAATACAATTTAATAAAGCATAGGATTAAACAACGTAAATACTATTTAAAAAAGCATAGGATAAAACCACATAAATACAATTTAATAAAGCACAGGATAAAACAACATAAATACAATTTAATAAAGCATAGGATAAAACAACATAAATACAATTTAATAAAGCATAGGATAAAACAACATAAATACAATTTAATAAAGCATAGGATAAAACAACATAAATACAATTTAATAGAGCATAGGATAAAACAACATAAATACAATTTATAAAGCATAGGATAAAACAACATAAATACAATTTAATAAAGCATAGGATAAAACAACATAAATACAATTTAATAAAGCATAGGATAAAACAACATAAATACAATTTAATAAAGCATAGGATAAAACAACATGAATACAATTTAATAAAGCATAGTTTAAAACAACATAAATACAATTTAATAAAGCATAGGATAAAACCACAGAAATACAATGTAATAAAGCATAGGATAAAACAACATAAATACAATTTAATAAAGCATAGGACAAAACAACATAAATACAATTTAATAAAGCATAGGACAAAACAACATAAATACAATTTAATAAAGCATAGGACAAAACAACATAAATACAATTTAATAAAGCATATGTTATAACAACATAAATACAATTTAATAAAGCATAAGATATAACAACATGAATATAATTTAGTAAAGCATAAGATAAAACAACATGAATACAATTTAATAAAGCATAGGTTAAAACAACATAAATACAATTTAATAAAGCATAGGCTAAAACTACATAAATACAATTTAATAAAGCATAGGATAAAACAAATTAAATACAATTTAATAAAGCATAGCATAAAACAACATAAATTCAATTTAATAAAGCATAGGATAAAACAACATAAATACAATTTAATAAAGCATAGGATAAAACAACATAAATACAATTTAATAAAGCATAAGATAAAACAACATGAATACAATTTAATAAAGCATAGGTTAAAACAACATAAATATAATTTAATAAAGCATAGGATAAAACAACATAAATACAATTTAATAAAGCATAGGTTAAAACAACATAAATACAATTTAATAAAGCATAGGATAAAACAACATAAATACAATTTAATAAAGCATAGGATAAAACAACATAAATACAATTTAATAAAGCATAGGATAAAACAACATAAATACAATTTAATAAAGCATAGGATAAAACAACATAAATACAATTTAATAAAGCATAGGATAAAACAACATAAATACAATTTAATAAAGCATAGGATAAAACAACATAAATACAATTTAATAGAGCATAGGATAAAACAACATAAATCAAATTTAATAAAGCAAAGGTTAAAACAACATAAATACAATTTAATAAAGCATAGGACAAAACAACATAAATACAATTTAATAAAGCATAGTTTAAAACAACATAAATACAATTTAATAAAGCATAGGATAAAACCACAGAAATACAATGTAATAAAGCATAGGATAAAACAACATAAATACAATTTAATAAAGCATAGGACAAAACAACATAAATACAATTTAATAAAGCATAGGACAAAACAACATAAATACAATTTAATGAAACATAGGATAAACAACATAAATACAATTTAATAAAGCATAGGACAAAACAACATAAATACAATTTAATAAAGCATATGTTATAACAACATAAATACAATTTAATAAAGCATAAGATATAACAATATGAATATAATTTAGTAAAGCATAAGATAAAACAACATGAATACAATTTAATAAAGCATAGGTTAAAACAACATAAATACAATTTAAGAAAGCATAGGATAAAACTACATAAATACATTTTAATAAAGCATAGGATAAAACAACATAAATACAATTTAATAAAGCATAGGTTAAAACAACATAAATACAATTTAATAAAGCATAGGACAAAACAACATAAATACAATTTAATAAAGCATAGGATAAAACAACATAAATACAATTTATAAAGCATAGGATAAAACAACATAAATACAATTTAATAAAGCATAGGATAAAACAACATAAATACAATTTAATAAAGCATAGGATAAAACAACATAAATACAATTTAATAAAGCATAGGCTAAAACTACATAAATACAATTTAATAAAGCATAGGATAAAACAAATTAAATACAATTTAATAAAGCATAGCATAAAACAACATAAATTCAATTTAATAAAGCATAGGATAAAACAACATAAATACAATTTAATAAAGCATAGGATAAAACAACATAAATACAATTTAATAGAGCATAGGATAAAACAACATAAATACAATTTATAAAGCATAGGATAAAACAACATAAATACAATTTAATAAAGCATAGGATAAAACAACATAAATACAATTTAATAAAGCATAGGATAAAACATCATAAATACAATTTAATAAAGCATAGGATTAAACAACGTAAATACTATTTAAAAAAGCATAGGATAAAACCACATAAATACAATTTAATAAAGCACAGGATAAAACAACATAAATACAATTTAATAAAGCATAGGATACAACAACATAAATACAATTTAGTAAAGCATAGGTCAAAATAACATAAATACAATTTAATAAAGCATAGGATAAAACAACATGAATAAAATTTAATAAAGCATAGGATAAAACAACATAAATAAAATTTAATAAAGCATAGGATAAAACAACATAAATTCAATTTAATAAAGCATATTATAAAACAACATAAATACAATTTAATAAAGCATAGGATAAAACAACATGAATACAATTTAATAAAGCATAGGATAAAACAACATGAATACAATTTAATAAAGCATAGGATAAAACAACATAAATACAATTTAATAAAGCATAGGTTAAAACAACATAAATACAATTTAATAAAGCATTGGTTAAAACAACATAAATAAAAGTTAATAAAGCATAGGATAAAACAACATAAATAAAATTTAATAAAGCATAGGATAAAACAAGATAAATAAAATTTAATAAAGCATAGGATAAAACAACATAAATACAATTTAATAAAGCATAGGTTAAAACAACATAAATACAATTTAATAAAGCATAGGATAAAACAACATAAATACAATTTAATAAAGCATAGGATAAAACAACATAAATAAAATTTAATAAAGCATAGGATAAAACAACATAAATACAATTTAATAAAGCATAGGATAAAACAACATAAATAAAATTTAATAAAGCATAGGATAAAACAACATAAATACAATTTAATAAAGCATAGGATAAAACAACATAAATAAAATTTAATAAAGCATAGGATAAAACAACATAAATACAATTTAATAAAGCACAGGATAAAACAACATAAATACAATTTAATAAAGCATAGGATACAACAACATAAATACAATTTAGTAAAGCATAGGTCAAAATAACATAAATACAATTTAATAAAGCATAGGATAAAACAACATGAATAAAATTTAATAAAGCATAGGATAAAACAACATAAATAAAATTTAATAAAGCATAGGATAAAACAACATAAATTCAATTTAATAAAGCATATTATAAAACAACATAAATACAATTTAATAAAGCATAGGATAAAACAACATGAATACAATTTAATAAAGCATAGGATAAAACAACATGAATACAATTTAATAAAGCATAGGATAAAACAACATAAATACAATTTAATAAAGCATAGGTTAAAACAACATAAATACAATTTAATAAAGCATTGGTTAAACCAACATAAATAAAAGTTAATAAAGCATAGGATAAAACAACATAAATAAAATTTAATAAAGCATAGGATAAAACAAGATAAATAAAATTTAATAAAGCATAGGATAAAACAACATAAATACAATTTAATAAAGCATAGGTTAAAACAACATAAATACAATTTAATAAAGCATAGGATAAAACAACATAAATACAATTTAATAAAGCATAGGATAAAACAACATAAATAAAATTTAATAAAGCATAGGATAAAACAACATAAATACAATTTAATAAAGCATAGGATAAAACAACATAAATAAAATTTAATAAAGCATAGGATAAAACAACATAAATACAATTTAATAAAGCATAGGATAAAATAACATAAATCAAATTTAATAAAGCATAGGTTAAAACAACATAAATACAATTTAATAAAGCATAGGACAAAACAACATAAATACAATTTAATAAAGCATAGCACAAAACAACATAAATTCAATTTAATAAAGCATAGGATAAAACAACATAAATACAATTTAATAAAGCATAGGATAAAACAACATAAATACAATTTAATAAAGCATAAGATAAAACAACATGAATACAATTTAATAAAGCATAGGTTAAAACAACATAAATATAATTTAATAAAGCATAGGATAAAACAACATAAATACAATTTAATAAAGCATAGGATAAAACAACATAAATACAATTTAATAAAGCATAGGATAAAACAACATAAATACAATTTAATAGAGCATAGGATAAAACAACATAAATACAATTTATAAAGCATAGGATAAAACAACATAAATACAATTTAATAAAGCATAGGATAAAACAACATAAATACAATTTAATAAAGCATAGGATAAAACATCATAAATACAATTTAATAAAGCATAGGATTAAACAACGTAAATACTATTTAAAAAAGCATAGGATAAAACCACATAAATACAATTTAATAAAGCACAGGATAAAACAACATAAATACAATTTAATAAAGCATAGGATACAACAACATAAATACAATTTAGTAAAGCATAGGTCAAAATAACATAAATACAATTTAATAAAGCATAGGATAAAACAACATGAATAAAATTTAATAAAGCATTGGATAAAACAACATAAATACAATTTAATAAAGCATAGGATAAAACAACATAAATAAAATTTAATAAAGCATAGGATAAAACAACATAAATACAATTTAATAACGCATAGGATAAAACAACATAAATAAAATTTAATAAAGCATAGGATAAAACAACATAAATACAATTTATAAAGCATAGGTTAAAACAACATAAATACAAGTTAATAAAGCATAGGATAAAACAACATAAATACAATTTAATAAAGCATAGGATAAAACAACATAAATACAATTTAATAAAGCATAGGATAAAACAACATAAATACAATTTAATAAAGCATAGGTTAAAACAACATAAATACAATTTAATAAATCATAGGTTAAAACAACATAAATACAATTTAATAAAGCATAGGATAAAACAACATAAATTCAATTTAATAAAGCATAGGATAAAACAACATAAATACAATTTAATAAAGCACAGGATAAAACAACATAAATAAATTTTAAAAAAGCATAGGATAAAACAAGATAAATAAAATTTAATAAAGCATAGGATAAAACAACATAAATACAATTTAATAAAGCATAGGATAAAACAACATAAATAAAATGTAATAAAGCATAGGATAAAACAACATAAATACAATTTAATAAAGCATAGGATAAAACAACATAAATACAATTTAATAAAGCATAGGTTAAAACAACATAAATACAATTTAATAAAGCATAGGAAAAAACAACATAAATTCAATTTAATAAAGCATAGGATAAAACAACATAAATACAATTGAATAAAGCACAGGATAAAACAACATAAATAAAATTTAATAAAGCATAGGATAAAACAAGATAAATAAAATTTAATAAAGCATAGGATAAAACAAGATAAATAAAATTTAATAAAGCATAGGATAAAACAACATAAATACAATTTAATAAAGCATAGGATAAAACAACATAAATAAAATTTAATAAAGCATAGGATAAAACAACATAAATACAATTTAATAAAGCATAGGATAAAACAACATAAATACAATTTAATAAAGCATAGGTTAAAACAACATAAATACAATTTAATAAAGCATAGGAAAAAACAACATAAATTCATTTTAATAAAGCATAGGTTAAAACAACATAAATACAATTGAATAAAGCACAGGATAAAACAACATAAATAAAATTTAATAAAGCATAGGATGAAACAAGATAAATAAAATTTAATAAAGCATAGGATAAAACAACATAAATACAATTTAATAAAGCATAGGATAAAACAACATAAATACAATTTAATAAAGCATAGGATAAAACAACATAAATACAATTTAATAAAGCATAGGTTAAAACAACATAAATACAATTTAATAAAGCATAGGATAAAACAACATAAATACAATTTAATAAAGCATAGGATAAAACAACATAAATACAATTTAATAAAGCATAGGATAAAACAACATAAATAAAATTTAATAAAGCATAGGATAAAACAACATAAATACAATTTAATAAAGCATAGGATAAAACAACATAAATACAATTTAATAAAGCATAGGATAAAACAACATAAATACAACTTAATAAAGCATAGGTTAAAACAACATAAATACAATTTAATAAAGCATAGGATAAAACAACATAAATACAATTTAATAAAGCATAGGATAAAACAACATAAATAAAATTTAATAAAGCATAGGATAAAACAACATAAATACAATTTAATAAAGCATAGGATAAAACAACATACATAAAATTTAATAAAGCATAGGATAAAACAACATAAATACAATTTAATAAAGCATAGGAGAAAACAACATAAATCAAATTTAATAAAGCATAGGTTAAAACAACATAAATACAATTTAATAAAGCATAGGACAAAACAACATAAATACAATTTAATAAAGCATAGGATAAAACAACATAAATACAATTTAATAAAGCATAGGATAAAACAACATAAATACAATTTAATAAAGCATAGGATAAAACAACATGAATACAATTTAATAAAGCATAGGTTAAAACAACATAAATATAATTTAATAAAGCATAGGATAAAACAACATAAATACAATTTAATAAAGCATAGGTTAAAACAACATAAATACAATTTAATAAAGCATAGGATAAAACAACATAAATACAATTTAATAAAGCATAGGATAAAACAACATAAATACAATTTAATAAAGCATAGGATAAAACAACATAAATACAATTTATTAAAGCATAGGATAAAACAACATAAATACAATTTAATAAAGCATAGGATAAAACAACATAAATACAATTTAATAAAGCATAGGATAAAACAACATAAATACAATTTAATAGAGCATAGGATAAAACAACATAAATCAAATTTAATAAAGCAAAGGTTAAAACAACATAAATACAATTTAATAAAGCATAGGACAAAACAACATAAATACAATTTAATAAAGCATAGTTTAAAACAACATAAATACAATTTAATAAAGCATAGGATAAAACCACAGAAATACAATGTAATAAAGCATAGGATAAAACAACATAAATACAATTTAATAAAGCATAGGACAAAACAACATAAATACAATTTAATAAAGCATAGGACAAAACAACATAAATACAATTTAATAAAGCATAGGACAAAACAACATAAATACAATTTAATAAAGCATATGTTATAACAACATAAATACAATTTAATAAAGCATAAGATATAACAACATGAATATAATTTAGTAAAGCATAAGATAAAACAACATGAATACAATTTAATAAAGCATAGGTTAAAACAACATAAATACAATTTAATAAAGCATAGGCTAAAACTACATAAATACAATTTAATAAAGCATAGGATAAAACAAATTAAATACAATTTAATAAAGCATAGCATAAAACAACATAAATTCAATTTAATAAAGCATAGGATAAAACAACATAAATACAATTTAATAAAGCATAGGATAAAACAACATAAATACAATTTAATAAAGCATAAGATAAAACAACATGAATACAATTTAATAAAGCATAGGTTAAAACAACATAAATATAATTTAATAAAGCATAGGATAAAACAACATAAATACAATTTAATAAAGCATAGGTTAAAACAACATAAATACAATTTAATAAAGCATAGGATAAAACAACATAAATACAATTTAATAAAGCATAGGATAAAACAACATAAATACAATTTAATAAAGCATAGGATAAAACAACATAAATACAATTTAATAAAGCATAGGATAAAACAACATAAATACAATTTAATAAAGCATAGGATAAAACAACATAAATACAATTTAATAGAGCATAGGATAAAACAACATAAATCAAATTTAATAAAGCAAAGGTTAAAACAACATAAATACAATTTAATAAAGCATAGGACAAAACAACATAAATACAATTTAATAAAGCATAGTTTAAAACAACATAAATACAATTTAATAAAGCATAGGATAAAACCACAGAAATACAATGTAATAAAGCATAGGATAAAACAACATAAATACAATTTAATAAAGCATAGGACAAAACAACATAAATACAATTTAATAAAGCATAGGACAAAACAACATAAATACAATTTAATGAAACATAGGATAAACAACATAAATACAATTTAATAAAGCATAGGACAAAACAACATAAATACAATTTAATAAAGCATATGTTATAACAACATAAATACAATTTAATAAAGCATAAGATATAACAACATGAATATAATTTAGTAAAGCATAAGATAAAACAACATGAATACAATTTAATAAAGCATAGGTTAAAACAACATAAATACAATTTAAGAAAGCATAGGATAAAACTACATAAATACATTTTAATAAAGCATAGGATAAAACAACATAAATACAATTTAATAAAGCATAGGTTAAAACAACATAAATACAATTTAATAAAGCATAGGACAAAACAACATAAATACAATTTAATAAAGCATAGGATAAAACAACATAAATACAATTTATAAAGCATAGGATAAAACAACATAAATACAATTTAATAAAGCATAGGATAAAACAACATAAATACAATTTAATAAAGCATAGGATAAAACAACATAAATACAATTTAATAAAGCATAGGCTAAAACTACATAAATACAATTTAATAAAGCATAGGATAAAACAAATTAAATACAATTTAATAAAGCATAGCATAAAACAACATAAATTCAATTTAATAAAGCATAGGATAAAACAACATAAATACAATTTAATAAAGCATAGGATAAAACAACATAAATACAATTTAATAGAGCATAGGATAAAACAACATAAATACAATTTATAAAGCATAGGATAAAACAACATAAATACAATTTAATAAAGCATAGGATAAAACAACATAAATACAATTTAATAAAGCATAGGATAAAACATCATAAATACAATTTAATAAAGCATAGGATTAAACAACGTAAATACTATTTAAAAAAGCATAGGATAAAACCACATAAATACAATTTAATAAAGCACAGGATAAAACAACATAAATACAATTTAATAAAGCATAGGATACAACAACATAAATACAATTTAGTAAAGCATAGGTCAAAATAAAATAAATACAATTTAATAAAGCATAGGATAAAACAACATGAATAAAATTTAATAAAGCATAGGATAAAACAACATAAATAAAATTTAATAAAGCATAGGATAAAACAACATAAATTCAATTTAATAAAGCATATTATAAAACAACATAAATACAATTTAATAAAGCATAGGATAAAACAACATGAATACAATTTAATAAAGCATAGGATAAAACAACATGAATACAATTTAATAAAGCATAGGATAAAACAACATAAATACAATTTAATAAAGCATAGGTTAAAACAACATAAATACAATTTAATAAAGCATAGGTTAAAACAACATAAATAAAAGTTAATAAAGCATAGGATAAAACAACATAAATAAAATTTAATAAAGCATAGGATAAAACAAGATAAATAAAATTTAATAAAGCATAGGATAAAACAACATAAATACAATTTAATAAAGCATAGGTTAAAACAACATAAATACAATTTAATAAAGCATAGGATAAAACAACATAAATACAATTTAATAAAGCATAGGATAAAACAACATAAATAAAATTTAATAAAGCATAGGATAAAACAACATAAATACAATTTAATAAAGCATAGGATAAAACAACATAAATAAAATTTAATAAAGCATAGGATAAAACAACATAAATACAATTTAATAAAGCATAGGATAAAACAACATAAATCAAATTTAATAAAGCATAGGTTAAAACAACATAAATACAATTTAATAAAGCATAGGACAAAACAACATAAATACAATTTAATAAAGCATAGCACAAAACAACATAAATTCAATTTAATAAAGCATAGGATAAAACAACATAAATACAATTTAATAAAGCATAGGATAAAACAACATAAATACAATTTAATAAAGCATAAGATAAAACAACATGAATACAATTTAATAAAGCATAGGTTAAAACAACATAAATATAATTTAATAAAGCATAGGATAAAACAACATAAATACAATTTAATAAAGCATAGGATAAAACAACATAAATACAATTTAATAAAGCATAGGATAAAACAACATAAATACAATTTAATAGAGCATAGGATAAAACAACATAAATACAATTTATAAAGCATAGGATAAAACAACATAAATACAATTTAATAAAGCATAGGATAAAACAACATAAATACAATTTAATAAAGCATAGGATAAAACATCATAAATACAATTTAATAAAGCATAGGATTAAACAACGTAAATACTATTTAAAAAAGCATAGGATAAAACCACATAAATACAATTTAATAAAGCACAGGATAAAACAACATAAATACAATTTAATAAAGCATAGGATACAACAACATAAATACAATTTAGTAAAGCATAGGTCAAAATAACATAAATACAATTTAATAAAGCATAGGATAAAACAACATGAATAAAATTTAATAAAGCATTGGATAAAACAACATAAATACAATTTAATAAAGCATAGGATAAAACAACATAAATAAAATTTAATAAAGCATAGGATAAAACAACATAAATACAATTTAATAACGCATAGGATAATACAACATAAATAAAATTTAATAAAGCATAGGATAAAACAACATAAATACAATTTATAAAGCATAGGTTAAAACAACATAAATACAAGTTAATAAAGCATAGGATAAAACAACATAAATACAATTTAATAAAGCATAGGATAAAACAACATAAATACAATTTAATAAAGCATAGGATAAAACAACATAAATACAATTTAATAAAGCATAGGTTAAAACAACATAAATACAATTTAATAAATCATAGGTTAAAACAACATAAATACAATTTAATAAAGCATAGGATAAAACAACATAAATTCAATTTAATAAAGCATAGGATAAAACAACATAAATACAATTTAATAAAGCACAGGATAAAACAACATAAATAAATTTTAAAAAAGCATAGGATAAAACAAGATAAATAAAATTTAATAAAGCATAGGATAAAACAACATAAATACAATTTAATAAAGCATAGGATAAAACAACATAAATAAAATGTAATAAAGCATAGGATAAAACAACATAAATACAATTTAATAAAGCATAGGATAAAACAACATAAATACAATTTAATAAAGCATAGGTTAAAACAACATAAATACAATTTAATAAAGCATAGGAAAAAACAACATAAATTCAATTTAATAAAGCATAGGATAAAACAACATAAATACAATTGAATAAAGCACAGGATAAAACAACATAAATAAAATTTAATAAAGCATAGGATAAAACAAGATAAATAAAATTTAATAAAGCATAGGATAAAACAAGATAAATAAAATTTAATAAAGCATAGGATAAAACAACATAAATACAATTTAATAAAGCATAGGATAAAACAACATAAATAAAATTTAATAAAGCATAGGATAAAACAACATAAATACAATTTAATAAAGCATAGGATAAAACAACATAAATACAATTTAATAAAGCATAGGTTAAAACAACATAAATACAATTTAATAAAGCATAGGAAAAAACAACATAAATTCATTTTAATAAAGCATAGGTTAAAACAACATAAATACAATTGAATAAAGCACAGGATAAAACAACATAAATAAAATTTAATAAAGCATAGGATGAAACAAGATAAATAAAATTTAATAAAGCATAGGATAAAACAACATAAATACAATTTAATAAAGCATAGGATAAAACAACATAAATACAATTTAATAAAGCATAGGATAAAACAACATAAATACAATTTAATAAAGCATAGGTTAAAACAACATAAATACAATTTAATAAAGCATAGGATAAAACAACATAAATACAATTTAATAAAGCATAGGATAAAACAACATAAATACAATTTAATAAAGCATAGGATAAAACAACATAAATAAAATTTAATAAAGCATAGGATAAAACAACATAAATACAATTTAATAAAGCATAGGATAAAACAACATAAATAAAATTTAATAAAGCATAGGATAAAACAACATAAATACAATTTAATAAAGCATAGGATAAAACAACATAAATCAAATTTAATAAATCATAGGATAAAACAACATAAATACAATTTAATAAAGCATAGGAAAAACAACATAAATACAATTTAATAAAGGATAGGCTAAAAGTACATAAATACAATTTAATAAAGCTTAGGATAAAACAAATTAAATACAATATAATAAAGCATAGGATAAAACAACATAAATTCAATTTAATAAAGCATAGGATAAAACAACATAAATACAATTTAATAAAGCATAAGATAAAACAACATGAATACAATTTAATAAAGCATAGGTTAAAACAGCATAAATACAATTTAATAAAGCATAGGATAAAACAACATAAATACAATTTAATAGAGCATAGGATAAAACAACATAAATACAATTTATAAAGCATAGGATAAAACAACATAAATACAATTTAATAAAGCATAGGATAAAACAACATAAATACAATTTAATAAAGCATAGGATTAAACAACATAAATACTATTTAATAAAGCATAGGGTAAAACCACATAAATACAATTTAATAAAGCACAGGATAAAACAACATAAATAAAATTTAATAAAGCATAGGATACAACAACATAAATAAAATTTAGTAAAGCATAGGTCAAAATAACATAAATACAATTTAATAAAGCATAGGATAAAACAACATAAATACAATTTAATAAAGCATAGGATGAAACAACATAAATAAAATTTAATAAAGCATAGGATAAAACAACATAAATTCAATTTAATAAAGCATAGGATAAAACAACATAAATACAATTTAATAAAGCATAGGATAAAACAACATGAATACAATTTAATAAAGCATAGGATAAAACAACATAAATACAATTTAATAAAGCATAGGTTAAAACAATATAAATACAATTTAATAAATCACAGGACAAAACAACATCAATACAATTCAATAAAGCATAGGTTAAAACAACATAAATACAAGTTAATAAATCATAGGTTAAAACAACATAAATACAATTTAATAAAGCATAGGATAAAACAACATAAATACAATTTAATAAAGCATAGGTTTAAACAGCATAAATACAATTTAATAAAGCATAGGATAAAACAACATAAATACAATTTAATAAAGCATAAGACAAAACAACATAAATACAATTTAATAAAGCATATGTTAAAGCAACATAAATACAATTTAATAAAGCATAGGTTAAAACAACATAAATACAATTTAATAAAGCATAGGATAAAACAACATAAATACAATTTAATAAAGATTAGGATAAAACAACATAAATACAATTTAATAAAGCATAGGTTAAAACAACATAAATACAATTTAATAAAGCATAGGACAAAACAACATAAATACAGTTTAATAAAGCATAGTTTAAAACAACATAAATACAATTTAATAAAGCATAGGATAAAACCACAGAAATACAATTTAATAAAGCATAGGATAAAACAACATAAATACAATTTAATAAAGCATAGGACAAAACAACATAAATAAAATTTAATAAAGCATGGGATAAAACAACATAAATACAATTTAATAAAGCATAGGATAAAACAACATAAATAAAATTTAATAAAACATAGGTTAAAATAACATAAATACAATTTAATAAAGCATAGGACAAAACAACATAAAAACAATTTAATAAAGAATAGTTTAAAACAACATAAATACAATTTAATAAAGCATAGGTTAAAACCACAGAATTACAATTTAATAAAGCATAGGATAAAACAACTTAAATACAATTTAATAAAGCATAGGACAAAACAACATAAATACAATTTAATAAAGCATAGGATAAAACAACATAAATACAATTTAATGAAACATAGGATAAACAACATAAATACAATTTAATAAAGCATAGGATAAACAACATAAATACAATTTAATAAAGCATAGGCTAAAACTACATAAATACAATTTAATAAAGCTTAGGATAAAACAAATTAAATACAATATAATAAAGCATAGGATAAAACAACATAAATTCAATTTAATAAAGCATAGGATAAAACAACATAAATACAATTTAATAAAGCATAAGATAAAACAAAATGAATACAATTTAATAAAGCATAGGTTAAAACAACATAAATACAATTTAATAAAGCATAGGATAAAACAACATAAATACAATTTAATAAAGCATAGGTTAAAACAACATAAATACAATTTAATAAAGCATAGGATAAAACAACATAAATACAATTTAATAAAGCATAAGACAAAACAACATAAATACAATTTAATAAAGCATATGTTAAAGCAACATAAATACAATTTAATAAAGCATAGGTTAAAACAACATAAATACAATTTAATAAAGCATAGGATAAAACAACATAAATACAATTTAATAAAGCATAGGATAAAACAACATAAATACAATTTAATAAAGCTTAGGATAAAACAACATAAATACAATTTAATAAAGCATAGGATAAAACAACATAAATACTATTTAATAAAGCATAGGATAAAACCACATAAATACAATTTAATAAAGCACAGGATAAAACAACATAAATAAAATTTAATAAAGCATAGGATAAAACAACAAGAATACAATTTAATAAAGCATAGGATAAAACAACATAAACACAATTTAATAAAGCATAGGTTAAAACAACATAAATACAATTTAATAAAGCATAGGATAAAACAACATAAATACAATTTAATAAAGCATAGGATAAAACAACATAAATACAATTTAATAAAGCTTAGGATAAAACAACATAAATACAATTTAATAAAGCATAGGATAAAACAACATAAATACTATTTAATAAAGCATAGGATAAAACCACATAAATACAATTTAATAAAGCACAGGATAAAACAACATAAATAAAATTTAATAAAGCATAGGATAAAACAACAAGAATACAATTTAATAAAGCATAGGATAAAACAACATAAACACAATTTAATAAAGCATAGGTTAAAACAACATAAATACAATTTAATAAAGCATAGGATAAAACAACATAAATACAATTTAATAAAGCATAGGTTAAAACAACATAAATACAATTTAATAAAGCATAGGTTAAAACAACATAAATACAAGTTAATAAAGCATAGGATTAAACAACATAAATACAATTTAATAAAGCATAGGATAAAACAACATAAATACAATTTAATAAAGCATAGGATAAAACAACATAAATACAATTTAATAAAGCATAGGTTAAAACAACATAAATACAATTTAATAAATCATAGGTTAAAACAACATAAATACAATTTAATAAAGCATAGGATAAAACAACATAAATTCAATTTAATAAAGCATAGGATAAAACAACATAAATACAATTTAATAAAGCACAGGATAAAACAACATAAATAAAATTTAATAAAGCATAGGATAAAACAAGATAAATAAAATTTAATAAAGCATAGGATAAAACAACATAAATACAATTTAATAAAGCATAGGATAAAACAACATAAATAAAATTTAATAAAGCATAGGATAAAACAACATAAATACAATTTAATAAAGCATAGGATAAAACAACATAAATACAATTTAATAAAGCATAGGTTAAAACAACATAAATACAATTTAATAAAGCATAGGAAAAAACAACATAAATTCATTTTAATAAAGCATAGGTTAAAACAACATAAATACAATTGAATAAAGCACAGGATAAAACAACATAAATAAAATTTAATAAAGCATAGGATGAAACAAGATAAATAAAATTTAATAAAGCATAGGATAAAACAACATAAATACAATTTAATAAAGCATAGGATAAAACAACATAAATACAATTTAATAAAGCATAGGATAAAACAACATAAATACAATTTAATAAAGCATAGGTTAAAACAACATAAATACAATTTAATAAAGCATAGGATAAAACAACATAAATACAATTTAATAAAGCATAGGATAAAACAACATAAATAAAATTTAATAAAGCATAGGATAAAACAACATAAATACAATTTAATAAAGCATAGGATAAAACAACATAAATAAAATTTAATAAAGCATAGGATAAAACAACATAAATACAATTTAATAAAGCATAGGATAAAACAACATAAATCAAATTTAATAAAGCATAGGTTAAAACAACATAAATACAATTGAATAAAGCATAGGACAAAACAACATAAATACAATTTAATAAAGCATATTTTAAAACAACATAAATACAATTTAATAAAGCATAGGATAAAACCACAGAAATACAATGTAATAAAGCATAGGATAAAACAACATAAATACAATTTAATAAAGCATAGGACAAAACAACATAAATACAATTTAATAAAGCATAGGACAAAACAACATAAATACAATTTAATGAAACATAGGATAAACAACATAAATACAATTTAATAAAGCATAGGACAAAACAACATAAATACAATTTAATAAAGCATATGTTATAACAACATAAATACAATTTAATAAAGCATAAGATATAACAACATGAATATAATTTAGTAAAGCATAAGATAAAACAACATGAATACAATTTAATAAAGCATAGGTTAAAACAACATAAATACAATTTAAGAAAGCATAGGATAAAACTACATAAATACATTTTAATAAAGCATAGGATAAAACAACATAAATACAATTTAATAAAGCATAGGTTAAAACAACATAAATACAATTTAATAAAGCATAGGACAAAACAACATAAATACAATTTAATAAAGCATAGGATAAAACAACATAAATACAATTTATAAAGCATAGGATAAAACAACATAAATACAATTTAATAAAGCATAGGATAAAACAACATAAATACAATTTAATAAAGCATAGGATAAAACAACATAAATACAATTTAATAAAGCATAGGCTAAAACTACATAAATACAATTTAATAAAGCATAGGATAAAACAAATTAAATACAATTTAATAAAGCATAGCATAAAACAACATAAATTCAATTTAATAAAGCATAGGATAAAACAACATAAATACAATTTAATAAAGCATATAATAAAACAACATAAATACAATTTAATAAAGCATAAGATAAAACAACATGAATACAATTTAATAAAGCATAGGTTAAAACAACATAAATATAATTTAATAAAGCATAGGATAAAACAACATAAATACAATTTAATAAAGCATAGGTTAAAACAACATAAATACAATTTAATAAAGCATAGGATAAAACAACATAAATACAATTTAATAAAGCATAGGACAAAACAACATAAATACAATTTAATAAAGCATAGGTTAAAGCAACATAAATACAATTTAATAAAGCATAGGTTAAAACAACATAAATATAATTTAATAAAGCATAGGATAAAACAACATAAATACAATTTAATAAAGCATAGGTTAAAACAACATAAATACAATTTAATAAAGCATAGGATAAAACAACATAAATACAATTTAATAAAGCATAGGACAAAACAACATAAATACAATTTAATAAAGCATAGGTTAAAGCAACATAAATACAATTTAATAAAGCATAGGATAAAACAACATAAATACAATTTAATAAAGCATAGGATAAAACAACATAAATACAATTTAATAAAGCATAGGATAAAACAACATAAATACAATTTAATAGAGCATAGGATAAAACAACATAAATACAATTTATAAAGCATAGGATAAAACAACATAAACACAATTTAATAAAGCATAGGATAAAACATCATAAATACAATTTAATAAAGCATAGGATTAAACAACGTAAATACTATTTAAAAAAGCATAGGATAAAACCACATAAATACAATTTAATAAAGCACAGGATAAAACAACATAAATACAATTTAATAAAGCATAGGATACAACAACATAAATACAATTTAGTAAAGCATAGGTCAAAATAACATAAATACAATTTAATAAAGCATAGGATAAAACAACATGAATAAAATTTAATAAAGCATAGGATAAAACAACATGAATACAATTTAATAAAGCATAGGATAAAACAACATAAATACAATTTAATAAAGCATAGGTTAAAACAACATAAATACAATTTAATAAAGCATAGGTTAAAACAACATAAATAAAAGTTAATAAAGCATAGGATAAAACAACATGAATACAATTTAATAAAGCATAGGTTAAAACAACATAAATACAATTTAAGAAAGCATAGGATAAAACTACATAAATACATTTTAATAAAGCATAGGATAAAACAACATAAATACAATTTAATAAAGCATCGGACAAAACAACATAAATACAATTTAATAAAGCATAGGATAAAACAACATAAATACAATTTATAAAGCATAGGATAAAACAACATAAATACAATTTAATAAAGCATAGGATAAAACAACATAAATAAAATTTAATAAAGCATAGGATAAAATAACATAAATACAATTTAATAAAGCATAGGCTAAAACTACATAAATACAATTTAATAAAGCATAGGATAAAACAAATTAAATACAATTTAATAAAGCATAGGTTAAAACAACATAAATACAATTTAATAAAGCATAGGATAAAACAACATAAATACAATTTAATAAAGCATAGGATAAAACAACATAAATACAATTTAATAAAGCATAGGTTAAAACAACATAAATACAATTTAATAAAGCATAGGACAAAACAACATAAATACAATTTAATAAAGCATAGGATAAAACAACATAAATACAATTTATAAAGCATAGGATAAAACAACATAAATACAATTTAATAAAGCATAGGATAAAACAACATAAATACAATTTAATAAAGCATAGGATAAAACAACATAAATACAATTTAATAAAGCATAGGCTAAACTACATAAATACAATTTAATAAAGCATAGGATAAAACAAATTAAATACAATTTAATAAAGCATAGCATAAAACAACATAAATTCAATTTAATAAAGCATAGGATAAAACAACATAAATACAATTTAATAAAGCATAGGATAAAACAACATAAATACAATTTAATAAAGCATAAGATAAAACAACATGAATACAATTTAATAAAGCATAGGTTAAAACAACATAAATATAATTTAATAAAGCATAGGATAAAACAACATAAATACAATTTAATAAAGCATAGGTTAAAACAACATAAATACAATTTAATAAAGCATAGGATAAAACAACATAAATACAATTTAATAAAGCATAGGACAAAACAACATAAATACAATTTAATAAAGCATAGGTTAAAGCAACATAAATACAATTTAATAAAGCATAGGTTAAAACAACATAAATACAATTTAATAAAGCATAGGATAAAACAACATAAATACAATTTAATAAAGCATAGGATAAAACAACATAAATACAATTTAATAAAGCATAGGATAAAACAACATAAATACAATTTAATAGAGCATAGGATAAAACAACATAAATCAAATTTAATAAAGCATAGGTTAAAACAACATAAATACAATTTAAAAAAGCATAGGACAAAACAACATAAATACAATTTAATAAAGCATAGTTTAAAACAACATAAATACAATTTAATAAAGCATAGGATAAAACAACATAAATACAATTTAATAAAGCATAGGATAAAACATCATAAATACAATTTAATAAAGCATAGGATTAAACAACGTAAATACTATTTAAAAAAGCATAGGATAAAACCACATAAATACAATTTAATAAAGCACAGGATAAAACAACATAAATACAATTTAATAAAGCATAGGATACAACAACATAAATACAATTTAGTAAAGCATAGGTCAAAATAACATAAATACAATTTAATAAAGCATAGGATAAAACAACATAAATACAATTTAATAAAGCATAGGATAAAACAACATGAATACAATTTAAGAAAGCATAGGTTAAAACTACATAAATACAGTTTAATAAAGCATAGGATAAAACAACATAAATACAATTTAATAAAGCATAGGTTAAAACAACATAAATACAATTTAATAAAGCATAGGACAAAACAACATAAATACAATTTAATAAAGCATAGGATAAAACAACATAAATACAATTTAATAAAGCATAGGACAAAACAACATAAATACAATTTAATAAAGCATAGGTTAAAGCAACATAAATACAATTTAATAAAGCATAGGTTAAAACAACATAAATACAATTTAATAAAGCATAGGATAAAACAACATAAATACAATTTAATAAAGCATAGGATAAAACAACATAAATACAATTTAATAAAGCATAGGATAAAACAACATAAATACAATTTAATAGAGCATAGGATAAAACAACATAAATACAATTTATAAAGCATAGGATAAAACAACATAAATACAATTTAATAAAGCATAGGATAAAACAACATAAATACAATTTAATAAAGCATAGGATAAAACATCATAAATACAATTTAATAAAGCATAGGATTAAACAACGTAAATACTATTTAAAAAAGCATAGGATAAAACCACATAAATACAATTTAATAAAGCACAGGATAAAACAACATAAATACAATTTAATAAAGCATAGGATACAACAACATAAATACAATTTAGTAAAGCATAGGTCAAAATAACATAAATACAATTTAATAAAGCATAGGATAAAACAACATGAATAAAATTTAATAAAGCATAGGATAAAACAACATAAATAAAATTTAATAAAGCATAGGATAAAACAACATAAATTCAATTTAATAAAGCATATTATAAAACAACATAAATACAATTTAATAAAGCATAGGATAAAACAACATGAATACAATTTAATAAAGCATAGGATAAAACAACATGAATACAATTTAATAAAGCATAGACTAAAACAACATAAATACAATTTAATAAAGCATAGGTTAAAACAACATAAATACAATTTAATAAAGCATAGGTTAAAACAACATAAATACAATTTAAGAAAGCATAGGATAAAACTACATAAATACATTTTAATAAAGCATAGGATAAAACAACATAAATACAATTTAATAAAGCATCGGACAAAACAACATAAATACAATTTAATAAAGCATAGGATAAAACAACATAAATACAATTTATAAAGCATAGGATAAAACAACATAAATACAATTTAATAAAGCATAGGATAAAACAACATAAATAAAATTTAATAAAGCATAGGATAAAATAACGTAAATACAATTTAATAAAGCATAGGCTAAAACTACATAAATACAATTTAATAAAGCATAGGATAAAACAAATTAAATACAATTTAATAAAGCATAGGATAAAACAACATAAATACAATTTAATAAAGCATAGGATAAAACAACATAAATACAATTTAATAAAGCATAGGTTAAAACAACAAAAATACAATTTAATAAAGCATAGGACAAAACAACATAAATACAATTTAATAAAGCATAGGATAAAACAACATAAATACAATTTATAAAGCATAGGATAAAACAACATAAATACAATTTAATAAAGCATAGGATAAAACAACATAAATACAATTTAATAAAGCATAGGATAAAACAACATAAATACAATTTAATAAAGCATAGGCTAAAACTACATAAATACAATTTAATAAAGCATAGGATAAAACAAATTAAATACAATTTAATAAAGCATAGCATAAAACAACATAAATTCAATTTAATAAAGCATAGGATAAAACAACATAAATACAATTTAATAAAGCATAGGATAAAACAACATAAATATAATTTAATAAAGCATAGGATAAAACAACATAAATACAATTTAATAAAGCATAGGTTAAAACAACATAAATACAATTTAATAAAGCATAGGATAAAACAACATAAATACAATTTAATAAAGCATAGGACAAAACAACATAAATACAATTTAATAAACCATAGGTTAAAGCAACATAAATACAATTTAATAAAGCATAGGTTAAAACAACATAAATACAATTTAATAAAGCATAGGATAATACAACATAAATACAATTTAATAAAGCACAGGATAAAACAACATAAATACAATTTAATAAAGCATAGGATAAAACAACATAAATACAATTTAATAGAGCATAGGATAAAACAACATAAATACAATTTATAAAGCATAGGTTAAAGCAACATAAATACAATTTAATAAAGCATAGGTTAAAACAACATAAATACAATTTAATAAAGCATAGGATAATACAACATAAATACAATTTAATAAAGCATAGGTTAAAACAACATAAATACAATTTAATAAAGCATAGGTTAAAACAACATAAATAAAAGTTAATAAAGCATAGGATAAAACAACATGAATACAATTTAATAAAGCATAGGTTAAAACAACATAAATACAATTTAAGAAAGCATAGGATAAAACTACATAAATACATTTTAATAAAGCATAGGATAAAACAACATAAATACAATTTAATAAAGCATCGGACAAAACAACATAAATACAATTTAATAAAGCATAGGATAAAACAACATAAATACAATTTATAAAGCATAGGATAAAACAACATAAATACAATTTAATAAAGCATAGGATAAAACAACATAAATAAAATTTAATAAAGCATAGGATAAAATAACATAAATACAATTTAATAAAGCATAGGCTAAAACTACATAAATACAATTTAATAAAGCATAGGATAAAACAAATTAAATACAATTTAATAAAGCATAGGTTAAAACAACATAAATACAATTTAATAAAGCATAGGATAAAACAACATAAATACAATTTAATAAAGCATAGGACAAAACAACATAAATACAATTTAATAAAACATAGGATAAAACAACATAAATACAATTTAATAAAGCATAGGACAAAACAACATAAATACAATTTAATAAAGCATAGGTTAAAGCAACATAAATACAATTTAATAAAGCATAGGTTAAAACAACATAAATACAATTTAATAAAGCATAGGATAAAACAACATAAATACAATTTAATAAAGCATAGGATAAAACAACATAAATACAATTTAATAAAGCATAGGATAAAACAACATAAATACAATTTAATAGAGCATAGGATAAAACAACATAAATACAATTTATAAAGCATAGGATAAAACAACATAAATACAATTTAATAAAGCATAGGATAAAACAACATGAATACAATTTAATAAAGCATAGGTTAAAACAACATAAATACAATTTAAGAAAGCATAGGATAAAACTACATAAATACATTTTAATAAAGCATAGGATAAAACAACATAAATACAATTTAATAAAGCATCGGACAAAACAACATAAATTCAATTTAATAAAGCATAGGATAAAACAACATAAATACAATTTATAAAGCATAGGATAAAACAACATAAATACAATTTAATAAAGCATAGGATAAAACAACATAAATAAAATTTAATAAAGCATAGGATAAAATAACATAAATACAATTTAATAAAGCATAGGCTAAAACTACATAAATACAATTTAATAAAGCATAGGATAAAACAAATTAAATACAATTTAATAAAGCATAGGTTAAAACAACATAAATACAATTTAATAAAGCATAGGATAAAACAACATAAATACAATTTAATAAAGCATAGGATAAAACAACATAAATACAATTTAATAAAGCATAGGTTAAAACAACAAAAATACAATTTAATAAAGCATAGGACAAAACAACATAAATACAATTTAATAAAGCATAGGATAAAACAACATAAATACAATTTATAAAGCATAGGATAAAACAACATAAATACAATTTAATAAAGCATAGGATAAAACAACATAAATACAATTTAATAAAGCATAGGATAAAACAACATAAATACAATTTAATAAAGCATAGGCTAAAACTACATAAATACAATTTAATAAAGCATAGGATAAAACAAATTAAATACAATTTAATAAAGCATAGCATAAAACAACATAAATTCAATTTAATAAAGCATAGGATAAAACAACATAAATACAATTTAATAAAGCATAGGATAAAACAACATAAATACAATTTAATAAAGCATAAGATAAAACAACATGAATACAATTTAATAAAGCATAGGTTAAAACAACATAAATATAATTTAATAAAGCATAGGATAAAACAACATAAATACAATTTAATAAAGCATAGGTTAAAACAACATAAATACAATTTAATAAAGCATAGGATAAAACAACATAAATACAATTTAATAAAGCATAGGACAAAACAACATAAATACAATTTAATAAAGCATAGGTTAAAGCAACATAAATACAATTTAATAAAGCATAGGTTAAAACAACATAAATACAATTTAATAAAGCATAGGATAATACAACATAAATACAATTTAATAAAGCACAGGATAAAACAACATAAATACAATTTAATAAAGCATAGGATAAAACAACATAAATACAATTTAATAGAGCATAGGATAAAACAACATAAATACAATTTATAAAGCATAGGATAAAACAACATAAATACAATTTAATAAAGCATAGGATAAAACAACATGAATACAATTTAATAAAGCATAGGATAAAACAACATAAATACAATTTAATAAAGCATAGGTTAAAACAACATAAATACAATTTAATAAAGCATAGGTTAAAACAACATAAATAAAAGTTAATAAAGCATAGGATAAAACAACATGAATACAATTTAATAAAGCATAGGTTAAAACAACATAAATACAATTTAAGAAAGCATAGGATAAAACTACATAAATACATTTTAATAAAGCATAGGATAAAACAACATAAATACAATTTAATAAAGCATCGGACAAAACAACATAAATACAATTTAATAAAGCATAGGATAAAACAACATAAATACAATTTATAAAGCATAGGATAAAACAACATAAATACAATTTAATAAAGCATAGGATAAAACAACATAAATAAAATTTAATAAAGCATAGGATAAAATAACATAAATACAATTTAATAAAGCATAGGCTAAAACTACATAAATACAATTTAATAAAGCATAGGATAAAACAAATTAAATACAATTTAATAAAGCATAGGTTAAAACAACATAAATACAATTTAATAAAGCATAGGATAAAACAACATAAATACAATTTAATAAAGCATAGGACAAAACAACATAAATACAATTTAATAAAGCATAGGATAAAACAACATAAATACAATTTAATAAAGCATAGGACAAAACAACATAAATACAATTTAATAAAGCATAGGTTAAAGCAACATAAATACAATTTAATAAAGCATAGGTTAAAACAACATAAATACAATTTAATAAAGCATAGGATAAAACAACATAAATACAATTTAATAAAGCATAGGATAAAACAACATAAATACAATTTAATAAAGCATAGGATAAAACAACATAAATACAATTTAATAGAGCATAGGATAAAACAACATAAATACAATTTATAAAGCATAGGATAAAACAACATAAATACAATTTAATAAAGCATAGGATAAAACAACATAAATACAATTTAATAAAGCATAGGATAAAACATCATAAATACAATTTAATAAAGCATAGGATTAAACAACGTAAATACTATTTAAAAAGCATAGGATAAAACCACATAAATACAATTTAATAAAGCACAGGATAAAACAACATAAATACAATTTAATAAAGCATAGGATACAACAACATAAATACAATTTAGTAAAGCATAGGTCAAAATAACATAAATACAATTTAATAAAGCATAGGATAAAACAACATGAATACAATTTAATAAAGCATAGGTTAAAACAACATAAATATAATTTAAGAAAGCATAGGATAAAACTACATAAATACATTTTAATAAAGCATAGGATAAAACAACATAAATACAATTTAATAAAGCATCGGACAAAACAATATAAATACAATTTAATAAAGCATAGGATAAAACAACATAAATACAATTTATAAAGCATAGGATAAAACAACATAAATACAATTTAATAAAGCATAGGATAAAACAACATAAATAAAATGTAATAAAGCATAGGATAAAATAACATAAATACAATTTAATAAAGCATAGGCTAAAACTACATAAATACAATTTAATAAAGCATAGGATAAAACAAATTAAATACAATTTAATAAAGCATAGGTTAAAACAACATAAATACAATTTAATAAAGCATAGGATAAAACAACATAAATACAATTTAATAAAGCATAGGATAAAACAACATAAATACAATTTAATAAAGCATAGGTTAAAACAACATAAATACAATTTAATAAAGCATAGGACAAAACAACATAAATACAATTTAATAAAGCATAGGATAAAACAACATAAATACAATTTATAAAGCATAGGATAAAACAACATAAATACAATTTAATAAAGCATAGGATAAAACAACATAAAAACAATTTAATAAAGCATAGGATAAAACAACATAAATACAATTTAATAAAGCATAGGCTAAAACTACATAAATACAATTTAATAAAGCATAGGATAAAACAAATTAAATACAATTTAATAAAGCATAGCATAAAACAACATAAATTCAATTTAATAAAGCATAGGATAAAACAACATAAATACAATTTAATAAAGCATAGGATAAAACAACATAAATACAATTTAATAAAGCATAAGATAAAACAACATGAATACAATTTAATAAAGCATAGGTTAAAACAACATAAATATAATTTAATAAAGCATAGGATAAAACAACATAAATACAATTTAATAAAGCATAGGTTAAAACAACATAAATACAATTTAATAAAGCATAGGATAAAACAACATAAATACAATTTAATAAAGCATAGGACAAAACAACATAAATACAATTTAATAAAGCATAGGTTAAAGCAACATAAATACAATTTAATAAAGCATAGGTTAAAACAACATAAATACAATTTAATAAAGCATAGGATAAAACAACATAAATACAATTTAATAAAGCATAGGATAAAACAACATAAATACAATTTAATAAAGCATAGGATAAAAAAACATAAATACAATTTAATAGAGCATAGGATAAAACAACATAAATACAATTTATAAAGCATAGGATAAAACAACATAAATACAATTTAATAAAGCATAGGATAAAACAACATGAATACAATTTAATAAAGCATAGGATAAAACAACATAAATACAATTTAATAAAGCATAGGATAAAACAACATAAATACAATTTAATAAAGCATAGGTTAAAACAACATAAATAAAAGTTAATAAAGCATAGGATAAAACAACATGAATACAATTTAATAAAGCATAGGTTAAAACAACATAAATACAATTTAAGAAAGCATAGGATAAAACTACATAAATACATTTTAATAAAGCATAGGATAAAACAACATAAATACAATTTAATAAAGCATCGGACAAAACAACATAAATACAATTTAATAAAGCATAGGATAAAACAACATAAATACAATTTATAAAGCATAGGATAAAACAACATAAATACAATTTAATAAAGCATAGGATAAAACAACATAAATAAAATGTAATAAAGCATAGGATAAAATAACATAAATACAATTTAATAAAGCATAGGCTAAAACTACATAAATACAATTTAATAAAGCATAGGATAAAACAAATTAAATACAATTTAATAAAGCATAGGTTAAAACAACATAAATACAATTTAATAAAGCATAGGATAAAACAACATAAATACAATTTAATAAAGCATAGGATAAAACAACATAAATACAATTTAATAAAGCATAGGTTAAAACAACATAAATACAATTTAATAAAGCATAGGACAAAACAACATAAATACAATTTAATAAAGCATAGGATAAAACAACATAAATACAATTTATAAAGCATAGGATAAAACAACATAAATAGAATTTAATAAAGCATAGGATAAAACAACATAAATACAATTTAATAAAGCATAGGATAAAACAACATAAATACAATTTAGTAAAGCATAGGCTAAAACTACATAAATACAATTTAATAAAGCATAGGATAAAACAAATTAAATACAATTTAATAAAGCATAGGATAAAACAACATAAATAGAATTTAATAAAGCATAGGACAAAACAACATAAATACAATTTAATAAAGCATAGGTTAAAGCAACATAAATACAATTTAATAAAGCATAGGTTAAAACAACATAAATACAATTTAATAAAGCATAGGATAAAACAACATAAATACAATTTAATAAAGCATAGGATAAAACAACATAAATACAATTTAATAAAGCATAGGATAAAACAACATAAATACAATTTAATAGAGCATAGGATAAAACAACATAAATCAAATTTAATAAAGCATAGGTTAAAACAACATAAATACAATTTAATAAAGCATAGGACAAAACAACATAAATACAATTTAATAAAGCATAGTTTAAAACAACATAAATACAATTTAATAAAGCATAGGATAAAACCACAGAAATACAATGTAATAAAGCATAGGATAAAACAACATAAATATAATTTAATAAAGCATAGGACAAAACAACATAAATACAATTTAATAAAGCATAGGACAAAACAACATAAATACAATTTAATGAAACATAGGATAAACAACATAAATACAATTTAATAAAGCATAGGACAAAACAACATAAATACAATTTAATAAAGCATATGTTATAACAACATAAATACAATTTAATAAAGCATAAGATATAACAACATGAATATAATTTAGTAAAGCATAAGATAAAACAACATGAATACAATTTAATAAAGCATAGGTTAAAACAACATAAATACAATTTAAGAAAGCATAGGATAAAACTACATAAATACAGTTTAATAAAGCATAGGATAAAACAACATAAATACAATTTAATAAAGCATAGGTTAAAACAACATAAATACAATTTAATAAAGCATAGGACAAAACAACATAAATACAATTTAATAAAGCATAGGATAAAACAACATAAATACAATTTAATAAAGCATAGGTTAAAACAACATAAATAAAAGTTAATAAAGCATAGGATAAAACAACATGAATACAATTTAATAAAGCATAGGACAAAACAACATAAATACAATTTAATAAAGCATAGGATAAAACAACATAAATACAATTTATAAAGCATAGGATAAAACAACATAAATACAATTTAATAAAGCATAGGATAAAACAACATAAAAACAATTTAATAAAGCATAGGATAAAACAACATAAATACAATTTAATAAAGCATAGGCTAAAACTACATAAATACAATTTAATAAAGCATAGGATAAAACAAATTAAATACAATTTAATAAAGCATAGCATAAAACAACATAAATTCAATTTAATAAAGCATAGGATAAAACAACATAAATACAATTTAATAAAGCATAGGATAAAACAACATAAATACAATTTAATAAAGCATAAGATAAAACAACATGAATACAATTTAATAAAGCATAGGTTAAAACAACATAAATATAATTTAATAAAGCATAGGATAAAACAACATAAATACAATTTAATAAAGCATAGGTTAAAACAACATAAATACAATTTAATAAAGCATAGGATAAAACAACATAAATACAATTTAATAAAGCATAGGACAAAACAACATAAATACAATTTAATAAAGCATAGGTTAAAGCAACATAAATACAATTTAATAAAGCATAGGTTAAAACAACATAAATACAATTTAATAAAGCATAGGATAAAACAACATAAATACAATTTAATAAAGCATAGGATAAAACAACATAAATACAATTTAATAAAGCATAGGATAAAAAAACATAAATACAATTTAATAGAGCATAGGATAAAACAACATAAATACAATTTATAAAGCATAGGATAAAACAACATAAATACAATTTAATAAAGCATAGGATAAAACAACATGAATACAATTTAATAAAGCATAGGATAAAACAACATAAATACAATTTAATAAAGCATAGGATAAAACAACATAAATACAATTTAATAAAGCATAGGTTAAAACAACATAAATAAAAGTTAATAAAGCATAGGATAAAACAACATGAATACAATTTAATAAAGCATAGGTTAAAACAACATAAATACAATTTAAGAAAGCATAGGATAAAACTACATAAATACATTTTAATAAAGCATAGGATAAAACAACATAAATACAATTTAATAAAGCATCGGACAAAACAACATAAATACAATTTAATAAAGCATAGGATAAAACAACATAAATACAATTTATAAAGCATAGGATAAAACAACATAAATACAATTTAATAAAGCATAGGATAAAACAACATAAATAAAATGTAATAAAGCATAGGATAAAATAACATAAATACAATTTAATAAAGCATAGGCTAAAACTACATAAATACAATTTAATAAAGCATAGGATAAAACAAATTAAATACAATTTAATAAAGCATAGGTTAAAACAACATAAATACAATTTAATAAAGCATAGGATAAAACAACATAAATACAATTTAATAAAGCATAGGATAAAACAACATAAATACAATTTAATAAAGCATAGGTTAAAACAACATAAATACAATTTAATAAAGCATAGGACAAAACAACATAAATACAATTTAATAAAGCATAGGATAAAACAACATAAATACAATTTATAAAGCATAGGATAAAACAACATAAATAGAATTTAATAAAGCATAGGATAAAACAACATAAATACAATTTAATAAAGCATAGGATAAAACAACATAAATACAATTTAGTAAAGCATAGGCTAAAACTACATAAATACAATTTAATAAAGCATAGGATAAAACAAATTAAATACAATTTAATAAAGCATAGGATAAAACAACATAAATAGAATTTAATAAAGCATAGGACAAAACAACATAAATACAATTTAATAAAGCATAGGTTAAAGCAACATAAATACAATTTAATAAAGCATAGGTTAAAACAACATAAATACAATTTAATAAAGCATAGGATAAAACAACATAAATACAATTTAATAAAGCATAGGATAAAACAACATAAATACAATTTAATAAAGCATAGGATAAAACAACATAAATACAATTTAATAGAGCATAGGATAAAACAACATAAATCAAATTTAATAAAGCATAGGTTAAAACAACATAAATACAATTTAATAAAGCATAGGACAAAACAACATAAATACAATTTAATAAAGCATAGTTTAAAACAACATAAATACAATTTAATAAAGCATAGGATAAAACCACAGAAATACAATGTAATAAAGCATAGGATAAAACAACATAAATATAATTTAATAAAGCATAGGACAAAACAACATAAATACAATTTAATAAAGCATAGGACAAAACAACATAAATACAATTTAATGAAACATAGGATAAACAACATAAATACAATTTAATAAAGCATAGGACAAAACAACATAAATACAATTTAATAAAGCATATGTTATAACAACATAAATACAATTTAATAAAGCATAAGATATAACAACATGAATATAATTTAGTAAAGCATAAGATAAAACAACATGAATACAATTTAATAAAGCATAGGTTAAAACAACATAAATACAATTTAAGAAAGCATAGGATAAAACTACATAAATACAGTTTAATAAAGCATAGGATAAAACAACATAAATACAATTTAATAAAGCATAGGTTAAAACAACATAAATACAATTTAATAAAGCATAGGACAAAACAACATAAATACAATTTAATAAAGCATAGGATAAAACAACATAAATACAATTTAATAAAGCATAGGACAAAACAACATAAATACAATTTAATAAAGCATAGGTTAAAGCAACATAAATACAATTTAATAAAGCATAGGTTAAAACAACATAAATACAATTTAATAAAGCATAGGATAAAACAACATAAATACAATTTAATAAAGCATAGGATAAAACAACATAAATACAATTTAATAAAGCATAGGATAAAACAACATAAATACAATTTAATAAAGCATAGGATAAAACATCATAAATACAATTTAATAAAGCATAGGATTAAACAACGTAAATACTATTTAAAAAAGCATAGGATAAAACCACATAAATACAATTTAATAAAGCACAGGATAAAACAACATAAATACAATTTAATAAAGCATAGGATACAACAACATAAATACAATTTAGTAAAGCATAGGTCAAAATAACATAAATACAATTTAATAAAGCATAGGATAAAACAACATGAATAAAATTTAATAAAGCATAGGATAAAACAACATAAATAAAATTTAATAAAGCATAGGATAAAACAACATGAATTCAATTTAATAAAGCATATTATAAAACAACATAAATACAATTTAATAAAGCATAGGATAAAACAACATGAATACAATTTAATAAAGCATAGGATAAAACAACATGAATACAATTTAATAAAGCATAGGATAAAACAACATAAATACAATTTAATAAAGCATAGGTTAAAACAACATAAATACAATTTAATAAAGCATAGGTTAAAACAACATAAATAAAAGTTAATAAAGCATAGGATAAAACAACATGAATACAATTTAATAAAGCATAGGTTAAAACAACATAAATACAATTTAAGAAAGCATAGGATAAAACTACATAAATACATTTTAATAAAGCATAGGATAAAACAACATAAATACAATTTAATAAAGCATCGGACAAAACAACATAAATACAATTTAATAAAGCATAGGATAAAACAACATAAATACAATTTATAAAGCATAGGATAAAACAACATAAATACAATTTAAAAAAGCATAGGATAAAACAACATAAATAAAATTTAATAAAGCATAGGATAAAATAACATAAATACAATTTAGTAAAGCATAGGCTAAAACTACATAAATACAATTTAATAAAGCATAGGATAAAACAAATTAAATACAATTTAATAAAGCATAGGATAAAACAACATAAATACAATTTAATAAAGCATAGGTTAAAACAACATAAATACAATTTAATAAAGCATAGGTTAAAACAACATAAATACAATTTAATAAAGCATAGGATAAAACAACATAAATACAATTTATAAAGCATAGGATAAAACAACATAAATAGAATTTAATAAAGCATAGGACAAAACAACATAAATACAATTTAATAAAGCATAGGTTAAAGCAACATAAATACAATTTAATAAAGCATAGGTTAAAACAACATAAATACAATTTAATAAAGCATAGGATAAAACAACATAAATACAATTTAATAAAGCATAGGATAAAACAACATAAATACAATTTAATAAAGCATAGGATAAAACAACATAAATACAATTTAATAGAGCATAGGATAAAACAACATAAATCAAATTTAATAAAGCATAGGTTAAAACAACATAAATACAATTTAATAAAGCATAGGACAAAACAACATAAATACAATTTAATAAAGCATAGTTTAAAACAACATAAATACAATTTAATAAAGCATAGGATAAAACCACAGAAATACAATGTAATAAAGCATAGGATAAAACAACATAAATATAATTTAATAAAGCATAGGACAAAACAACATAAATACAATTTAATAAAGCATAGGACAAAACAACATAAATACAATTTAATGAAACATAGGATAAACAACATAAATACAATTTAATAAAGCATAGGACAAAACAACATAAATACAATTTAATAAAGCATATGTTATAACAACATAAATACAATTTAATAAAGCATAAGATATAACAACATGAATATAATTTAGTAAAGCATAAGATAAAACAACATGAATACAATTTAATAAAGCATAGGTTAAAACAACATAAATACAATTTAAGAAAGCATAGGATAAAACTACATAAATACAGTTTAATAAAGCATAGGATAAAACAACATAAATACAATTTAATAAAGCATAGGTTAAAACAACATAAATACAATTTAATAAAGCATAGGACAAAACAACATAAATACAATTTAATAAAGCATAGGATAAAACAACATAAATACAATTTAATAAAGCATAGGACAAAACAACATAAATACAATTTAATAAAGCATAGGTTAAAGCAACATAAATACAATTTAATAAAGCATAGGTTAAAACAACATAAATACAATTTAATAAAGCATAGGATAAAACAACATAAATACAATTTAATAAAGCATAGGATAAAACAACATAAATACAATTTAATAAAGCATAGGATAAAACAACATAAATACAATTTAATAAAGCATAGGATAAAACATCATAAATACAATTTAATAAAGCATAGGATTAAACAACGTAAATACTATTTAAAAAAGCATAGGATAAAACCACATAAATACAATTTAATAAAGCACAGGATAAAACAACATAAATACAATTTAATAAAGCATAGGATACAACAACATAAATACAATTTAGTAAAGCATAGGTCAAAATAACATAAATACAATTTAATAAAGCATAGGATAAAACAACATGAATAAAATTTAATAAAGCATAGGATAAAACAACATAAATAAAATTTAATAAAGCATAGGATAAAACAACATGAATTCAATTTAATAAAGCATATTATAAAACAACATAAATACAATTTAATAAAGCATAGGATAAAACAACATGAATACAATTTAATAAAGCATAGGATAAAACAACATGAATACAATTTAATAAAGCATAGGATAAAACAACATAAATACAATTTAATAAAGCATAGGTTAAAACAACATAAATACAATTTAATAAAGCATAGGTTAAAACAACATAAATAAAAGTTAATAAAGCATAGGATAAAACAACATGAATACAATTTAATAAAGCATAGGTTAAAACAACATAAATACAATTTAAGAAAGCATAGGATAAAACTACATAAATACATTTTAATAAAGCATAGGATAAAACAACATAAATACAATTTAATAAAGCATCGGACAAAACAACATAAATACAATTTAATAAAGCATAGGATAAAACAACATAAATACAATTTATAAAGCATAGGATAAAACAACATAAATACAATTTAAAAAAGCATAGGATAAAACAACATAAATAAAATTTAATAAAGCATAGGATAAAATAACATAAATACAATTTAATAAAGCATAGGCTAAAACTACATAAATACAATTTAATAAAGCATAGGATAAAACAAATTAAATACAATTTAATAAAGCATAGGTTAAAACAACATAAATACAATTTAATAACGCATAGGATAAAACAACATAAATACAATTTAATAAAGCATAGGATAAAACAACATAAATACAATTTAATAAAGCATAGGTTAAAACAACATAAATACAATTTAATAAAGCATAGGACAAAACAACATAAATACAATTTAATAAAGCATAGGATAAAACAACATAAATACAATTTATAAAGCATAGGATAAAACAACATAAATACAATTTAATAAAGCATAGGATAAAACAACATAAATACAATTTAATAAAGCATAGGACAAAACAACATAAATACAATTTAATAAAGCATAGGTTAAAGCAACATAAATACAATTTAATAAAGCATAGGTTAAAACAACATAAATACAATTTAATAAAGCATAGGACAAAACAACATAAATACAATTTAATAAAGCATAGGTTAAAGCAACATAAATACAATTTAATAAAGCATAGGTTAAAACAACATAAATACAATTTAATAAAGCATAGGATAAAACAACATAAATACAATTTAATAAAGCATAGGATAAAACAACATAAATACAATTTAATAAAGCATAGGATAAAACAACATAAATACAATTTAATAGAGCATAGGATAAAACAACATAAATACAATTTATAAAGCATAGGATAAAACAACATAAATACAATTTAATAAAGCATAGGATAAAACAACATAAATACAATTTAATAAAGCATAGGATAAAACATCATAAATACAATTTAATAAAGCATAGGATTAAACAACGTAAATACTATTTAAAAAAGCATAGGATAAAACCACATAAATACAATTTAATAAAGCACAGGATAAAACAACATAAATACAATTTAATAAAGCATAGGATACAACAACATAAATACAATTTAGTAAAGCATAGGTCAAAATAACATAAATACAATTTAATAAAGCATAGGATAAAACAACATGAATACAATTTAATAAAGCATAGGTTAAAACAACATAAATATAATTTAAGAAAGCATAGGATAAAACTACATAAATACATTTTAATAAAGCATAGGATAAAACAACATAAATACAATTTAATAAAGCATCGGACAAAACAACATAAATACAATTTAATAAAGCATAGGATAAAACAACATAAATACAATTTATAAAGCATAGGATAAAACAACATAAATACAATTTAATAAAGCATAGGATAAAACAACATAAATAAAATGTAATAAAGCATAGGATAAAATAACATAAATACAATTTAATAAAGCATAGGCTAAAACTACATAAATACAATTTAATAAAGCATAGGATAAAACAAATTAAATACAATTTAATAAAGCATAGGTTAAAACAACATAAATACAATTTAATAAAGCATAGGATAAAACAACATAAATACAATTTAATAAAGCATAGGATAAAACAACATAAATACAATTTAATAAAGCATAGGTTAAAACAACATAAATACAATTTAATAAAGCATAGGACAAAACAACATAAATACAATTTAATTTAGCATAGGATAAAACAACATAAATACAATTTATAAAGCATAGGATAAAACAACATAAATACAATTTAATAAAGCATAGGATAAAACAACATAAAAACAATTTAATAAAGCATAGGATAAAACAACATAAATACAATTTAATAAAGCATAGGCTAAAACTACATAAATACAATTTAATAAAGCATAGGATAAAACAAATTAAATACAATTTAATAAAGCATAGCATAAAACAACATAAATTCAATTTAATAAAGCATAGGATAAAACAACATAAATACAATTTAATAAAGCATAGGATAAAACAACATAAATACAATTTAATAAAGCATAAGATAAAACAACATGAATACAATTTAATAAAGCATAGGTTAAAACAACATAAATATAATTTAATAAAGCATAGGATAAAACAACATAAATACAATTTAATAAAGCATAGGTTAAAACAACATAAATACAATTTAATAAAGCATAGGATAAAACAACATAAATACAATTTAATAAAGCATAGGACAAAACAACATAAATACAATTTAATAAAGCATAGGTTAAAGCAACATAAATACAATTTAATAAAGCATAGGTTAAAACAACATAAATACAATTTAATAAAGCATAGGATAAAACAACATAAATACAATTTAATAAAGCATAGGATAAAACAACATAAATACAATTTAATAAAGCATAGGATAAAAAAACATAAATACAATTTAATAGAGCATAGGATAAAACAACATAAATACAATTTATAAAGCATAGGATAAAACAACATAAATACAATTTAATAAAGCATAGGATAAAACAACATGAATACAATTTAATAAAGCATAGGATAAAACAACATAAATACAATTTAATAAAGCATAGGATAAAACAACATAAATACAATTTAATAAAGCATAGGTTAAAACAACATAAATAAAAGTTAATAAAGCATAGGATAAAACAACATGAATACAATTTAATAAAGCATAGGTTAAAACAACATAAATACAATTTAAGAAAGCATAGGATAAAACTACATAAATACATTTTAATAAAGCATAGGATAAAACAACATAAATACAATTTAATAAAGCATCGGACAAAACAACATAAATACAATTTAATAAAGCATAGGATAAAACAACATAAATACAATTTATAAAGCATAGGATAAAACAACATAAATACAATTTAATAAAGCATAGGATAAAACAACATAAATAAAATGTAATAAAGCATAGGATAAAATAACATAAATACAATTTAATAAAGCATAGGCTAAAACTACATAAATACAATTTAATAAAGCATAGGATAAAACAAATTAAATACAATTTAATAAAGCATAGGTTAAAACAACATAAATACAATTTAATAAAGCATAGGATAAAACAACATAAATACAATTTAATAAAGCATAGGATAAAACAACATAAATACAATTTAATAAAGCATAGGTTAAAACAACATAAATACAATTTAATAAAGCATAGGACAAAACAACATAAATACAATTTAATAAAGCATAGGATAAAACAACATAAATACAATTTATAAAGCATAGGATAAAACAACATAAATAGAATTTAATAAAGCATAGGATAAAACAACATAAATACAATTTAATAAAGCATAGGATAAAACAACATAAATACAATTTAGTAAAGCATAGGCTAAAACTACATAAATACAATTTAATAAAGCATAGGATAAAACAAATTAAATACAATTTAATAAAGCATAGGATAAAACAACATAAATAGAATTTAATAAAGCATAGGACAAAACAACATAAATACAATTTAATAAAGCATAGGTTAAAGCAACATAAATACAATTTAATAAAGCATAGGTTAAAACAACATAAATACAATTTAATAAAGCATAGGATAAAACAACATAAATACAATTTAATAAAGCATAGGATAAAACAACATAAATACAATTTAATAAAGCATAGGATAAAACAACATAAATACAATTTAATAGAGCATAGGATAAAACAACATAAATCAAATTTAATAAAGCATAGGTTAAAACAACATAAATACAATTTAATAAAGCATAGGACAAAACAACATAAATACAATTTAATAAAGCATAGTTTAAAACAACATAAATACAATTTAATAAAGCATAGGATAAAACCACAGAAATACAATGTAATAAAGCATAGGATAAAACAACATAAATATAATTTAATAAAGCATAGGACAAAACAACATAAATACAATTTAATAAAGCATAGGACAAAACAACATAAATACAATTTAATGAAACATAGGATAAACAACATAAATACAATTTAATAAAGCATAGGACAAAACAACATAAATACAATTTAATAAAGCATATGTTATAACAACATAAATACAATTTAATAAAGCATAAGATATAACAACATGAATATAATTTAGTAAAGCATAAGATAAAACAACATGAATACAATTTAATAAAGCATAGGTTAAAACAACATAAATACAATTTAAGAAAGCATAGGATAAAACTACATAAATACAGTTTAATAAAGCATAGGATAAAACAACATAAATACAATTTAATAAAGCATAGGTTAAAACAACATAAATACAATTTAATAAAGCATAGGACAAAACAACATAAATACAATTTAATAAAGCATAGGATAAAACAACATAAATACAATTTAATAAAGCATAGGACAAAACAACATAAATACAATTTAATAAAGCATAGGTTAAAGCAACATAAATACAATTTAATAAAGCATAGGTTAAAACAACATAAATACAATTTAATAAAGCATAGGATAAAACAACATAAATACAATTTAATAAAGCATAGGATAAAACAACATAAATACAATTTAATAAAGCATAGGATAAAACAACATAAATACAATTTAATAAAGCATAGGATAAAACATCATAAATACAATTTAATAAAGCATAGGATTAAACAACGTAAATACTATTTAAAAAAGCATAGGATAAAACCACATAAATACAATTTAATAAAGCACAGGATAAAACAACATAAATACAATTTAATAAAGCATAGGATACAACAACATAAATACAATTTAGTAAAGCATAGGTCAAAATAACATAAATACAATTTAATAAAGCATAGGATAAAACAACATGAATAAAATTTAATAAAGCATAGGATAAAACAACATAAATAAAATTTAATAAAGCATAGGATAAAACAACATGAATTCAATTTAATAAAGCATATTATAAAACAACATAAATACAATTTAATAAAGCATAGGATAAAACAACATGAATACAATTTAATAAAGCATAGGATAAAACAACATGAATACAATTTAATAAAGCATAGGATAAAACAACATAAATACAATTTAATAAAGCATAGGTTAAAACAACATAAATACAATTTAATAAAGCATAGGTTAAAACAACATAAATAAAAGTTAATAAAGCATAGGATAAAACAACATGAATACAATTTAATAAAGCATAGGTTAAAACAACATAAATACAATTTAAGAAAGCATAGGATAAAACTACATAAATACATTTTAATAAAGCATAGGATAAAACAACATAAATACAATTTAATAAAGCATCGGACAAAACAACATAAATACAATTTAATAAAGCATAGGATAAAACAACATAAATACAATTTATAAAGCATAGGATAAAACAACATAAATACAATTTAAAAAAGCATAGGATAAAACAACATAAATAAAATTTAATAAAGCATAGGATAAAATAACATAAATACAATTTAGTAAAGCATAGGCTAAAACTACATAAATACAATTTAATAAAGCATAGGATAAAACAAATTAAATACAATTTAATAAAGCATAGGATAAAACAACATAAATACAATTTAATAAAGCATAGGTTAAAACAACATAAATACAATTTAATAAAGCATAGGTTAAAACAACATAAATACAATTTAATAAAGCATAGGATAAAACAACATAAATACAATTTATAAAGCATAGGATAAAACAACATAAATAGAATTTAATAAAGCATAGGACAAAACAACATAAATACAATTTAATAAAGCATAGGTTAAAGCAACATAAATACAATTTAATAAAGCATAGGTTAAAACAACATAAATACAATTTAATAAAGCATAGGATAAAACAACATAAATACAATTTAATAAAGCATAGGATAAAACAACATAAATACAATTTAATAAAGCATAGGATAAAACAACATAAATACAATTTAATAGAGCATAGGATAAAACAACATAAATCAAATTTAATAAAGCATAGGTTAAAACAACATAAATACAATTTAATAAAGCATAGGACAAAACAACATAAATACAATTTAATAAAGCATAGTTTAAAACAACATAAATACAATTTAATAAAGCATAGGATAAAACCACAGAAATACAATGTAATAAAGCATAGGATAAAACAACATAAATACAATTTAATAAAGCATAGGTTAAAACAACATAAATACAATTTAATAAAGCATAGGACAAAACAACATAAATACAATTTAATAAAGCATAGGATAAAACAACATAAATACAATTTATAAAGCATAGGATAAAACAACATAAATACAATTTAATAAAGCATAGGATAAAACAACATAAATACAATTTAATAAAGCATAGGATAAAACAACATAAATACAATTTAATAAAGCATAGGCTAAAACTACATAAATACAATTTAATAAAGCATAGGATAAAACAAATTAAATACAATTTAATAAAGCATAGCATAAAACAACATAAATTCAATTTAATAAAGCATAGGATAAAACAACATAAATACAATTTAATAAAGCATAGGATAAAACAACATAAATACAATTTAATAAAGCATAAGATAAAACAACATGAATACAATTTAATAAAGCATAGGTTAAAACAACATAAATATAATTTAATAAAGCATAGGATAAAACAACATAAATACAATTTAATAAAGCATAGGTTAAAACAACATAAATACAATTTAATAAAGCATAGGATAAAACAACATAAATACAATTTAATAAAGCATAGGACAAAACAACATAAATACAATTTAATAAAGCATAGGTTAAAGCAACATAAATACAATTTAATAAAGCATAGGTTAAAACAACATAAATACAATTTAATAAAGCATAGGATAAAACAACATAAATACAATTTAATAAAGCATAGGATAAAACAACATAAATACAATTTAATAAAGCATAGGATAAAACAACATAAATACAATTTAATAGAGCATAGGATAAAACAACATAAATACAATTTATAAAGCATAGGATAAAACAACATAAATACAATTTAATAAAGCATAGGATAAAACAACATGAATACAATTTAATAAAGCATAGGATAAAACAACATAAATACAATTTAATAAAGCATAGGTTAAAACAACATAAATACAATTTAATAAAGCATAGGTTAAAACAACATAAATAAAAGTTAATAAAGCATAGGATAAAACAACATGAATACAATTTAATAAAGCATAGGTTAAAACAACATAAATACAATTTAAGAAAGCATAGGATAAAACTACATAAATACATTTTAATAAAGCATAGGATAAAACAACATAAATACAATTTAATAAAGCATCGGACAAAACAACATAAATACAATTTAATAAAGCATAGGATAAAACAACATAAATACAATTTATAAAGCATAGGATAAAACAACATAAATACAATTTAATAAAGCATAGGATAAAACAACATAAATAAAATTTAATAAAGCATAGGATAAAATAACATAAATACAATTTAATAAAGCATAGGCTAAAACTACATAAATACAATTTAATAAAGCATAGGATAAAACAACATAAATACAATTTAATAAAGCATAAGATAAAACAACATGAATACAATTTAATAAAGCATAGGTTAAAACAACATAAATATAATTTAATAAAGCATAGGATAAAACAACATAAATACAATTTAATAAAGCATAGGTTAAAGCAACATAAATACAATTTAATAAAGCATAGGTTAAAACAACATAAATACAATTTAATAAAGCATAGGCTAAAACTACATAAATACAATTTAAAAAGCATAGGATAAAACAAATTAAATACAATTTAATAAAGCATAGCATAAAACAACATAAATTCAATTTAATAAAGCATAGGATAAAACAACATAAATACAATTTAATAAAGCATAGGATAAAACAACATAAATACAATTTAATAAAGCATCGGACAAAACAACATAAATACAATTTAATAAAGCATAGGATAAAACAACATAAATACAATTTATAAAGCATAGGATAAAACAACATAAATACAATTTAAAAAAGCATAGGATAAAACAACATAAATAAAATTTAATAAAGCATAGGATAAAATAACATAAATACAATTTAGTAAAGCATAGGCTAAAACTACATAAATACAATTTAATAAAGCATAGGATAAAACAAATTAAATACAATTTAATAAAGCATAGGATAAAACAACATAAATACAATTTAATAAAGCATAGGTTAAAACAACATAAATACAATTTAATAAAGCATAGGTTAAAACAACATAAATACAATTTAATAAAGCATAGGATAAAACAACATAAATACAATTTATAAAGCATAGGATAAAACAACATAAATAGAATTTAATAAAGCATAGGACAAAACAACATAAATACAATTTAATAAAGCAAAGGTTAAAGCAACATAAATACAATTTAATAAAGCATAGGTTAAAACAACATAAATACAATTTAATAAAGCATAGGACAAAACAACATAAATACAATTTAATGAAACATAGGATAAACAACATAAATACAATTTAATAAAGCATAGGACAAAACAACATAAATACAATTTAATAAAGCATATGTTATAACAACATAAATACAATTTAATAAAGCATAAGATATAACAACATGAATATAATTTAGTAAAGCATAAGATAAAACAACATGAATACAATTTAATAAAGCATAGGTTAAAACAACATAAATACAATTTAAGAAAGCATAGGATAAAACTACATAAATACAGTTTAATAAAGCATAGGATAAAACAACATAAATACAATTTAATAAAGCATAGGTTAAAACAACATAAATACAATTTAATAAAGCATAGGACAAAACAACATAAATACAATTTAATAAAGCATAGGATAAAACAACATAAATACAATTTAATAAAGCATAGGACAAAACAACATAAATACAATTTAATAAAGCATAGGTTAAAGCAACATAAATACAATTTAATAAAGCATAGGTTAAAACAACATAAATACAATTTAATAAAGCATAGGATAAAACAACATAAATACAATTTAATAAAGCATAGGATAAAACAACATAAATACAATTTAATAAAGCATAGGATAAAACAACATAAATACAATTTAATAAAGCATAGGATAAAACATCATAAATACAATTTAATAAAGCATAGGATTAAACAACGTAAATACTATTTAAAAAAGCATAGGATAAAACCACATAAATACAATTTAATAAAGCACAGGATAAAACAACATAAATACAATTTAATAAAGCATAGGATACAACAACATAAATACAATTTAGTAAAGCATAGGTCAAAATAACATAAATACAATTTAATAAAGCATAGGATAAAACAACATGAATAAAATTTAATAAAGCATAGGATAAAACAACATAAATAAAATTTAATAAAGCATAGGATAAAACAACATGAATTCAATTTAATAAAGCATATTATAAAACAACATAAATACAATTTAATAAAGCATAGGATAAAACAACATGAATACAATTTAATAAAGCATAGGATAAAACAACATGAATACAATTTAATAAAGCATAGGATAAAACAACATAAATACAATTTAATAAAGCATAGGTTAAAACAACATAAATACAATTTAATAAAGCATAGGTTAAAACAACATAAATAAAAGTTAATAAAGCATAGGATAAAACAACATGAATACAATTTAATAAAGCATAGGTTAAAACAACATAAATACAATTTAAGAAAGCATAGGATAAAACTACATAAATACATTTTAATAAAGCATAGGATAAAACAACATAAATACAATTTAATAAAGCATCGGACAAAACAACATAAATACAATTTAATAAAGCATAGGATAAAACAACATAAATACAATTTATAAAGCATAGGATAAAACAACATAAATACAATTTAAAAAAGCATAGGATAAAACAACATAAATAAAATTTAATAAAGCATAGGATAAAATAACATAAATACAATTTAATAAAGCATAGGCTAAAACTACATAAATACAATTTAATAAAGCATAGGATAAAACAAATTAAATACAATTTAATAAAGCATAGGTTAAAACAACATAAATACAATTTAATAACGCATAGGATAAAACAACATAAATACAATTTAATAAAGCATAGGATAAAACAAATTAAATACAATTTAATAAAGCATAGGTTAAAACAACATAAATACAATTTAATAAAGCATAGGACAAAACAACATAAATACAATTTAATAAAGCATAGGATAAAACAACATAAATACAATTTATAAAGCATAGGATAAAACAACATAAATACAATTTAATAAAGCATAGGATAAAACAACATAAATACAATTTAATAAAGCATAGGATAAAACAACATAAATACAATTTAATAAAGCATAGGCTAAAACTACATAAATACAATTTAATAAAGCATAGGATAAAACAAATTAAATACAATTTAATAAAGCATAGCATAAAACAACATAAATTCAATTTAATAAAGCATAGGATAAAACAACATAAATACAATTTAATAAAGCATAGGATAAAACAACATAAATACAATTTAATAAAGCATAAGATAAAACAACATGAATACAATTTAATAAAGCATAGGTTAAAACAACATAAATATAATTTAATAAAGCATAGGATAAAACAACATAAATACAATTTAATAAAGCATAGGTTAAAACAACATAAATACAATTTAATAAAGCATAGGATAAAACAACATAAATACAATTTAATAAAGCATAGGACAAAACAACATAAATACAATTTAATAAAGCATAGGTTAAAGCAACATAAATACAATTTAATAAAGCATAGGTTAAAACAACATAAATACAATTTAATAAAGCATAGGATAAAACAACATAAATACAATTTAATAAAGCATAGGATAAAACAACATAAATACAATTTAATAAAGCATAGGATAAAACAACATAAATACAATTTAATAGAGCATAGGATAAAACAACATAAATACAATTTATAAAGCATAGGATAAAACAACATAAATACAATTTAATAAAGCATAGGATAAAACAACATGAATACAATTTAATAAAGCATAGGATAAAACAACATAAATACAATTTAATAAAGCATAGGTTAAAACAACATAAATACAATTTAATAAAGCATAGGTTAAAACAACATAAATAAAAGTTAATAAAGCATAGGATAAAACAACATGAATACAATTTAATAAAGCATAGGTTAAAACAACATAAATACAATTTAAGAAAGCATAGGATAAAACTACATAAATACATTTTAATAAAGCATAGGATAAAACAACATAAATACAATTTAATAAAGCATCGGACAAAACAACATAAATACAATTTAATAAAGCATAGGATAAAACAACATAAATACAATTTATAAAGCATAGGATAAAACAACATAAATACAATTTAATAAAGCATAGGATAAAACAACATAAATAAAATTTAATAAAGCATAGGATAAAATAACATAAATACAATTTAATAAAGCATAGGCTAAAACTACATAAATACAATTTAATAAAGCATAGGATAAAACAACATAAATACAATTTAATAAAACATAAGATAAAACAACATGAATACAATTTAATAAAGCATAGGTTAAAACAACATAAATATAATTTAATAAAGCATAGGATAAAACAACATAAATACAATTTAATAAAGCATAGGTTAAAGCAACATAAATACAATTTAATAAAGCATAGGTTAAAACAACATAAATACAATTTAATAAAGCATAGGCTAAAACTACATAAATACAATTTAATAAAGCATAGGATAAAACAAATTAAATACAATTTAATAAAGCATAGCATAAAACAACATAAATTCAATTTAATAAAGCATAGGATAAAACAACATAAATACAATTTAATAAAGCATAGGATAAAACAACATAAATACAATTTAATAAAGCATAAGATAAAACAACATGAATACAATTTAATAAAGCATAGGTTAAAACAACATAAATATAATTTAATAAAGCATAGGATAAAACAACATAAATACAATTTAATAAAGCATCGGACAAAACAACATAAATACAATTTAATAAAGCATAGGATAAAACAACATAAATACAATTTATAAAGCATAGGATAAAACAACATAAATACAATTTAAAAAAGCATAGGATAAAACAACATAAATAAAATTTAATAAAGCATAGGATAAAATAACATAAATACAATTTAGTAAAGCATAGGCTAAAACTACATAAATACAATTTAATAAAGCATAGGATAAAACAAATTAAATACAATTTAATAAAGCATAGGATAAAACAACATAAATACAATTTAATAAAGCATAGGTTAAAACAACATAAATACAATTTAATAAAGCATAGGTTAAAACAACATAAATACAATTTAATAAAGCATAGGATAAAACAACATAAATACAATTTATAAAGCATAGGATAAAACAACATAAATAGAATTTAATAAAGCATAGGACAAAACAACATAAATACAATTTAATAAAGCATAGGTTAAAGCAACATAAATACAATTTAATAAAGCATAGGTTAAAACAACATAAATACAATTTAATAAAGCATAGGACAAAACAACATAAATACAATTTAATGAAACATAGGATAAACAACATAAATACAATTTAATAAAGCATAGGACAAAACAACATAAATACAATTTAATAAAGCATATGTTATAACAACATAAATACAATTTAATAAAGCATAAGATATAACAACATGAATATAATTTAGTAAAGCATAAGATAAAACAACATGAATACAATTTAATAAAGCATAGGTTAAAACAACATAAATACAATTTAAGAAAGCATAGGATAAAACTACATAAATACAGTTTAATAAAGCATAGGATAAAACAACATAAATACAATTTAATAAAGCATAGGTTAAAACAACATAAATACAATTTAATAAAGCATAGGACAAAACAACATAAATACAATTTAATAAAGCATAGGATAAAACAACATAAATACAATTTAATAAAGCATAGGACAAAACAACATAAATACAATTTAATAAAGCATAGGTTAAAGCAACATAAATACAACTTAATAAAGCATAGGTTAAAACAACATAAATACAATTTAATAAAGCATAGGATAAAACAACATAAATACAATTTAATAAAGCATAGGATAAAACAACATAAATACAATTTAATAAAGCATAGGATAAAACAACATAAATACAATTTAATAAAGCATAGGATAAAACATCATAAATACAATTTAATAAAGCATAGGATTAAACAACGTAAATACTATTTAAAAAAGCATAGGATAAAACCACATAAATACAATTTAATAAAGCACAGGATAAAACAACATAAATACAATTTAATAAAGCATAGGATACAACAACATAAATACAATTTAGTAAAGCATAGGTCAAAATAACATAAATACAATTTAATAAAGCATAGGATAAAACAACATGAATAAAATTTAATAAAGCATAGGATAAAACAACATAAATAAAATTTAATAAAGCATAGGATAAAACAACATGAATTCAATTTAATAAAGCATATTATAAAACAACATAAATACAATTTAATAAAGCATAGGATAAAACAACATGAATACAATTTAATAAAGCATAGGATAAAACAACATGAATACAATTTAATAAAGCATAGGATAAAACAACATAAATACAATTTAATAAAGCATAGGTTAAAACAACATAAATACAATTTAATAAAGCATAGGTTAAAACAACATAAATAAAAGTTAATAAAGCATAGGATAAAACAACATGAATACAATTTAATAAAGCATAGGTTAAAACAACATAAATAGAATTTAAGAAAGCATAGGATAAAACTACATAAATACATTTTAATAAAGCATAGGATAAAACAACATAAATACAATTTAATAAAGCATCGGACAAAACAACATAAATACAATTTAATAAAGCATAGGATAAAACAACATAAATACAATTTATAAAGCATAGGATAAAACAACATAAATACAATTTAAAAAAGCATAGGATAAAACAACATAAATAAAATTTAATAAAGCATAGGATAAAATAACATAAATACAATTTAATAAAGCATAGGCTAAAACTACATAAATACAATTTAATAAAGCATAGGATAAAACAAATTAAATACAATTTAATAAAGCATAGGTTAAAACAACATAAATACAATTTAATAACGCATAGGATAAAACAACATAAATACAATTTAATAAAGCATAGGATAAAACAACATAAATACAATTTAATAAAGCATAGGTTAAAACAACATAAATACAATTTAATAAAGCATAGGACAAAACAACATAAATACAATTTAATAAAGCATAGGATAAAACAACATAAATACAATTTATAAAGCATAGGATAAAACAACATAAATACAATTTAATAAAGCATAGGATAAAACAACATAAATACAATTTAATAAAGCATAGGATAAAACAACATAAATACAATTTAATAAAGCATAGGCTAAAACTACATAAATACAATTTAATAAAGCATAGGATAAAACAAATTAAATACAATTTAATAAAGCATAGCATAAAACAACATAAATTCAATTTAATAAAGCATAGGATAAAACAACATAAATACAATTTAATAAAGCATAGGATAAAACAACATAAATACAATTTAATAAAGCATAAGATAAAACAACATGAATACAATTTAATAAAGCATAGGTTAAAACAACATAAATATAATTTAATAAAGCATAGGATAAAACAACATAAATACAATTTAATAAAGCATAGGTTAAAACAACATAAATACAATTTAATAAAGCATAGGATAAAACAACATAAATACAATTTAATAAAGCATAGGACAAAACAACATAAATACAATTTAATAAAGCATAGGTTAAAGCAACATAAATACAATTTAATAAAGCATAGGTTAAAACAACATAAATACAATTTAATAAAGCATAGGATAAAACAACATGAATACAATTTAATAAAGCATAGGATAAAACAACATAAATACAATTTAATAAAGCATAGGTTAAAACAACATAAATACAATTTAATAAAGCATAGGTTAAAACAACATAAATAAAAGTTAATAAAGCATAGGATAAAACAACATGAATACAATTTAATAAAGCATAGGTTAAAACAACATAAATACAATTTAAGAAAGCATAGGATAAAACTACATAAATACATTTTAATAAAGCATAGGATAAAACAACATAAATACAATTTAATAAAGCATCGGACAAAACAACATAAATACAATTTAATAAAGCATAGGATAAAACAACATAAATACAATTTATAAAGCATAGGATAAAACAACATAAATACAATTTAATAAAGCATAGGATAAAACAACATAAATAAAATTTAATAAAGCATAGGATAAAATAACATAAATACAATTTAATAAAGCATAGGCTAAAACTACATAAATACAATTTAATAAAGCATAGGATAAAACAACATAAATACAATTTAATAAAGCATAAGATAAAACAACATGAATACAATTTAATAAAGCATAGGTTAAAACAACATAAATATAATTTAATAAAGCATAGGATAAAACAACATAAATACAATTTAATAAAGCATAGGTTAAAGCAACATAAATACAATTTAATAAAGCATAGGTTAAAACAACATAAATACAATTTAATAAAGCATAGGCTAAAACTACATAAATACAATTTAATAAAGCATAGGATAAAACAAATTAAATACAATTTAATAAAGCATAGCATAAAACAACATAAATTCAATTTAATAAAGCATAGGATAAAACAACATAAATACAATTTAATAAAGCATAGGATAAAACAACATAAATACAATTTAATAAAGCATAAGATAAAACAACATGAATACAATTTAATAAAGCATAGGTTAAAACAACATAAATATAATTTAATAAAGCATAGGATAAAACAACATAAATACAATTTAATAAAGCATCGGACAAAACAACATAAATACAATTTAATAAAGCATAGGATAAAACAACATAAATACAATTTATAAAGCATAGGATAAAACAACATAAATACAATTTAAAAAAGCATAGGATAAAACAACATAAATAAAATTTAATAAAGCATAGGATAAAATAACATAAATACAATTTAGTAAAGCATAGGCTAAAACTACATAAATACAATTTAATAAAGCATAGGATAAAACAAATTAAATACAATTTAATAAAGCATAGGATAAAACAACATAAATACAATTTAATAAAGCATAGGTTAAAACAACATAAATACAATTTAATAAAGCATAGGTTAAAACAACATAAATACAATTTAATAAAGCATAGGATAAAACAACATAAATACAATTTATAAAGCATAGGATAAAACAACATAAATAGAATTTAATAAAGCATAGGACAAAACAACATAAATACAATTTAATAAAGCATAGGTTAAAGCAACATAAATACAATTTAATAAAGCATAGGTTAAAACAACATAAATACAATTTAATAAAGCATAGGACAAAACAACATAAATACAATTTAATGAAACATAGGATAAACAACATAAATACAATTTAATAAAGCATAGGACAAAACAACATAAATACAATTTAATAAAGCATATGTTATAACAACTTAAATACAATTTAATAAAGCATAAGATATAACAACATGAATATAATTTAGTAAAGCATAAGATAAAACAACATGAATACAATTTAATAAAGCATAGGTTAAAACAACATAAATACAATTTAAGAAAGCATAGGATAAAACTACATAAATACAGTTTAATAAAGCATAGGATAAAACAACATAAATACAATTTAATAAAGCATAGGTTAAAACAACATAAATACAATTTAATAAAGCATAGGACAAAACAACATAAATACAATTTAATAAAGCATAGGATAAAACAACATAAATACAATTTAATAAAGCATAGGACAAAACAACATAAATACAATTTAATAAAGCATAGGTTAAAGCAACATAAATACAATTTAATAAAGCATAGGTTAAAACAACATAAATACAATTTAATAAAGCATAGGCTAAAACTACATAAATACAATTTAATAAAGCATAGGATAAAACAAATTAAATACAATTTAATAAAGCATAGCATAAAACAACATAAATTCAATTTAATAAAGCATAGGATAAAACAACATAAATACAATTTAATAAAGCATAGGATAAAACAACATAAATACAATTTAATAAAGCATAAGATAAAACAACATGAATACAATTTAATAAAGCATAGGATAAAACAACATAAATACAATTTAATAAAGCATAGGATAAAACAACATAAATACAATTTAATAGAGCATAGGATAAAACAACATAAATCAAATTTAATAAAGCAAAGGTTAAAACAACATAAATACAATTTAATAAAGCATAGGACAAAACAACATAAATACAATTTAATAAAGCATAGTTTAAAACAACATAAATACAATTTAATAAAGCATAGGATAAAACCACAGAAATACAATGTAATAAAGCATAGGATAAAACAACATAAATACAATTTAATAAAGCATAGGACAAAACAACATAAATACAATTTAATAAAGCATAGGATAAAACAACATAAATACAATTTAATAAAGCATAAGATAAAACAACATGAATACAATTTAATAAAGCATAGGATAAAACAACATAAATACAATTTAATAAAGCATAGGATAAAACAACATAAATACAATTTAATAGAGCATAGGATAAAACAACATAAATCAAATTTAATAAAGCAAAGGTTAAAACAACATAAATACAATTTAATAAAGCATAGGACAAAACAACATAAATACAATTTAATAAAGCATAGTTTAAAACAACATAAATACAATTTAATAAAGCATAGGATAAAACCACAGAAATACAATGTAATAAAGCATAGGATAAAACAACATAAATACAATTTAATAAAGCATAGGACAAAACAACATAAATACAATTTAATAAAGCATAGGACAAAACAACATAAATACAATTTAATGAAACATATGATAAACAACATAAATACAATTTAATAAAGCATAGGACAAAACAACATAAATACAATTTAATAAAGCATATGTTATAACAACATAAATACAATTTAATAAAGCATAAGATATAACAACATGAATATAATTTAGTAAAGCATAAGATAAAACAACATGAATACAATTTAATAAAGCATAGGTTAAAACAACATAAATACAATTTAATAAAGCATAGGCTAAAACTACATAAATACAATTTAATAAAGCATAGGATAAAACAAATTAAATACAATTTAATAAAGCATAGCATAAAACAACATAAATTCAATTTAATAAAGCATAGGATAAAACAACATAAATACAATTTAATAAAGCATAGGATAAAACAACATAAATACAATTTAATAAAGCATAAGATAAAACAACATGAATACAATTTAATAAAGCATAGGTTAAAACAACATAAATATAATTTAATAAAGCATAGGATAAAACAACATAAATACAATTTAATAAAGCATAGGTTAAAACAACATAAATACAATTTAATAAAGCATAGGATAAAACAACATAAATACAATTTAATAAAGCATAGGATAAAACAACATAAATACAATTTAATAAAGCATAGGATAAAACAACATAAATACAATTTAATAAAGCATAGGATAAAACAACATAAATACAATTTAATAAAGCATAGGATAAAACAACATAAATACAATTTAATAAAGCATAGGATAAAACAACATAAATACAATTTAATAGAGCATAGGATAAAACAACATAAATCAAATTTAATAAAGCAAAGGTTAAAACAACATAAATACAATTTAATAAAGCATAGGACAAAACAACATAAATACAATTTAATAAAGCATAGTTTAAAACAACATAAATACAATTTAATAAAGCATAGGATAAAACCACAGAAATACAATGTAATAAAGCATAGGATAAAACAACATAAATACAATTTAATAAAGCATAGGACAAAACAACATAAATACAATTTAATAAAGCATAGGACAAAACAACATAAATACAATTTAATGAAACATAGGATAAACAACATAAATACAATTTAATAAAGCATAGGACAAAACAACATAAATACAATTTAATAAAGCATATGTTATAACAACATAAATACAATTTAATAAAGCATAAGATATAACAACATGAATATAATTTAGTAAAGCATAAGATAAAACAACATGAATACAATTTAATAAAGCATAGGTTAAAACAACATAAATACAATTTAAGAAAGCATAGGATAAAACTACATAAATACATTTTAATAAAGCATAGGATAAAACAACATAAATACAATTTAATAAAGCATAGGTTAAAACAACATAAATACAATTTAATAAAGCATAGGACAAAACAACATAAATACAATTTAATAAAGCATAGGATAAAACAACATAAATACAATTTATAAAGCATAGGATAAAACAACATAAATACAATTTAATAAAGCATAGGATAAAACAACATAAATACAATTTAATAAAGCATAGGATAAAACAACATAAATACAATTTAATAAAGCATAGGCTAAAACTACATAAATACAATTTAATAAAGCATAGGATAAAACAAATTAAATACAATTTAATAAAGCATAGCATAAAACAACATAAATTCAATTTAATAAAGCATAGGATAAAACAACATAAATACAATTTAATAAAGCATAGGATAAAACAACATAAATACAATTTAATAGAGCATAGGATAAAACAACATAAATACAATTTATAAAGCATAGGATAAAACAACATAAATACAATTTAATAAAGCATAGGATAAAACAACATAAATACAATTTAATAAAGCATAGGATAAAACATCATAAATACAATTTAATAAAGCATAGGATTAAACAACGTAAATACTATTTAAAAAAGCATAGGATAAAACCACATAAATACAATTTAATAAAGCACAGGATAAAACAACATAAATACAATTTAATAAAGCATAGGATACAACAACATAAATACAATTTAGTAAAGCATAGGTCAAAATAACATAAATACAATTTAATAAAGCATAGGATAAAACAACATGAATAAAATTTAATAAAGCATAGGATAAAACAACATAAATAAAATTTAATAAAGCATAGGATAAAACAACATAAATTCAATTTAATAAAGCATATTATAAAACAACATAAATACAATTTAATAAAGCATAGGATAAAACAACATGAATACAATTTAATAAAGCATAGGATAAAACAACATGAATACAATTTAATAAAGCATAGGATAAAACAACATAAATACAATTTAATAAAGCATAGGTTAAAACAACATAAATACAATTTAATAAAGCATAGGTTAAAACAACATAAATAAAAGTTAATAAAGCATAGGATAAAACAACATAAATAAAATTTAATAAAGCATAGGATAAAACAAGATAAATAAAATTTAATAAAGCATAGGATAAAACAACATAAATACAATTTAATAAAGCATAGGTTAAAACAACATAAATACAATTTAATAAAGCATAGGATAAAACAACATAAATACAATTTAATAAAGCATAGGATAAAACAACATAAATAAAATTTAATAAAGCATAGGATAAAACAACATAAATACAATTTAATAAAGCATAGGATAAAACAACATAAATAAAATTTAATAAAGCATAGGATAAAACAACATAAATACAATTTAATAAAGCATAGGATAAAACAACATAAATCAAATTTAATAAAGCATAGGTTAAAACAACATAAATACAATTTAATAAAGCATAGGACAAAACAACATAAATACAATTTAATAAAGCATAGCACAAAACAACATAAATTCAATTTAATAAAGCATAGGATAAAACAACATAAATACAATTTAATAAAGCATAGGATAAAACAACATAAATACAATTTAATAAAGCATAAGATAAAACAACATGAATACAATTTAATAAAGCATAGGTTAAAACAACATAAATATAATTTAATAAAGCATAGGATAAAACAACATAAATACAATTTAATAAAGCATAGGATAAAACAACATAAATACAATTTAATAAAGCATAGGATAAAACAACATAAATACAATTTAATAGAGCATAGGATAAAACAACATAAATACAATTTATAAAGCATAGGATAAAACAACATAAATACAATTTAATAAAGCATAGGATAAAACAACATAAATACAATTTAATAAAGCATAGGATAAAACATCATAAATACAATTTAATAAAGCATAGGATTAAACAACGTAAATACTATTTAAAAAAGCATAGGATAAAACCACATAAATACAATTTAATAAAGCACAGGATAAAACAACATAAATACAATTTAATAAAGCATAGGATACAACAACATAAATACAATTTAGTAAAGCATAGGTCAAAATAACATAAATACAATTTAATAAAGCATAGGATAAAACAACATGAATAAAATTTAATAAAGCATTGGATAAAACAACATAAATACAATTTAATAAAGCATAGGATAAAACAACATAAATACAATTTAATAAAGCATAGGTTAAAACAACATAAATACAATTTAATAAAGCATAGGACAAAACAACTTAAATACAATTTAATAAAGCATAGGATAAAACAACATAAATACAATTTATAAAGCATAGGATAAAACAACATAAATACAATTTAATAAAGCATAGGATAAAACAACATAAATACAATTTAATAAAGCATAGGATAAAACAACATAAATACAATTTAATAAAGCATAGGCTAAAACTACATAAATACAATTTAATAAAGCATAGGATAAAACAAATTAAATACAATTTAATAAAGCATAGCATAAAACAACATAAATTCAATTTAATAAAGCATAGGATAAAACAACATAAATACAATTTAATAAAGCATAGGATAAAACAACATAAATACAATTTAATAAAGCATAAGATAAAACAACATGAATACAATTTAATAAAGCATAGGTTAAAACAACATAAATATAATTTAATAAAGCATAGGATAAAACAACATAAATACAATTTAATAAAGCATAGGTTAAAACAACATAAATACAATTTAATAAAGCATAGGATAAAACAACATAAATACAATTTAATAAAGCATAGGACAAAACAACATAAATACAATTTAATAAAGCATAGGTTAAAGCAACATAAATACATTTTAATAAAGCATAGGTTAAAACAACATAAATACAATTTAATAAAGCATAGGATAAAACAACATAAATACAATTTAATAAAGCATAGGATAAAACAACATAAATACAATTTAATAAAGCATAGGATAAAACAACATAAATACAATTTAATAGAGCATAGGATAAAACAACATAAATACAATTTATAAAGCATAGGATAAAACAACATAAATACAATTTAATAAAGCATAGGATAAAACAACATGAATACAATTTAATAAAGCATAGGATAAAACAACATAAATACAATTTAATAAAGCATAGGTTAAAACAACATAAATACAATTTAATAAAGCATAGGTTAAAACAACATAAATAAAAGTTAATAAAGCATAGGATAAAACAACATGAATACAATTTAATAAAGCATAGGTTAAAACAACATAAATACAATTTAAGAAAGCATAGGATAAAACTACATAAATACATTTTAATAAAGCATAGGATAAAACAACATAAATACAATTTAATAAAGCATCGGACAAAACAACATAAATACAATTTAATAAAGCATAGGATAAAACAACATAAATACAATTTATAAAGCATAGGATAAAACAACATAAATACAATTTAATAAAGCATAGGATAAAACAACATAAATAAAATTTAATAAAGCATAGGATAAAATAACATAAATACAATTTAATAAAGCATAGGCTAAAACTACATAAATACAATTTAATAAAGCATAGGATAAAACAACATAAATACAATTTAATAAAGCATAAGATAAAACAACATGAATACAATTTAATAAAGCATAGGTTAAAACAACATAAATATAATTTAATAAAGCATAGGATAAAACAACATAAATACAATTTAATAAAGCATAGGTTAAAGCAACATAAATACAATTTAATAAAGCATAGGTTAAAACAACATAAATACAATTTAATAAAGCATAGGCTAAAACTACATAAATACAATTTAATAAAGCATAGGATAAAACAAATTAAATACAATTTAATAAAGCATAGCATAAAACAACATAAATTCAATTTAATAAAGCATAGGATAAAACAACATAAATACAATTTAATAAAGCATAGGATAAAACAACATAAATACAATTTAATAAAGCATAAGATAAAACAACATGAATACAATTTAATAAAGCATAGGTTAAAACAACATAAATATAATTTAATAAAGCATAGGATAAAACAACATAAATACAATTTAATAAAGCATCGGACAAAACAACATAAATACAATTTAATAAAGCATAGGATAAAACAACATAAATACAATTTATAAAGCATAGGATAAAACAACATAAATACAATTTAAAAAAGCATAGGATAAAACAACATAAATAAAATTTAATAAAGCATAGGATAAAATAACATAAATACAATTTAGTAAAGCATAGGCTAAAACTACATAAATACAATTTAATAAAGCATAGGATAAAACAAATTAAATACAATTTAATAAAGCATAGGATAAAACAACATAAATACAATTTAATAAAGCATAGGTTAAAACAACATAAATACAATTTAATAAAGCATAGGTTAAAACAACATAAATACAATTTAATAAAGCATAGGATAAAACAACATAAATACAATTTATAAAGCATAGGATAAAACAACATAAATAGAATTTAATAAAGCATAGGACAAAACAACATAAATACAATTTAATAAAGCATAGGTTAAAGCAACATAAATACAATTTAATAAAGCATAGGTTAAAACAACATAAATACAATTTAATAAAGCATAGGACAAAACAACATAAATACAATTTAATGAAACATAGGATAAACAACATAAATACAATTTAATAAAGCATAGGACAAAACAACATAAATACAATTTAATAAAGCATATGTTATAACAACTTAAATACAATTTAATAAAGCATAAGATATAACAACATGAATATAATTTAGTAAAGCATAAGATAAAACAACATGAATACAATTTAATAAAGCATAGGTTAAAACAACATAAATACAATTTAAGAAAGCATAGGATAAAACTACATAAATACAGTTTAATAAAGCATAGGATAAAACAACATAAATACAATTTAATAAAGCATAGGTTAAAACAACATAAATACAATTTAATAAAGCATAGGACAAAACAACATAAATACAATTTAATAAAGCATAGGATAAAACAACATAAATACAATTTAATAAAGCATAGGACAAAACAACATAAATACAATTTAATAAAGCATAGGTTAAAGCAACATAAATACAATTTAATAAAGCATAGGTTAAAACAACATAAATACAATTTAATAAAGCATAGGCTAAAACTACATAAATACAATTTAATAAAGCATAGGATAAAACAAATTAAATACAATTTAATAAAGCATAGCATAAAACAACATAAATTCAATTTAATAAAGCATAGGATAAAACAACATAAATACAATTTATTAAAGCATAGGATAAAACAACATAAATACAATTTAATAAAGCATAAGATAAAACAACATGAATACAATTTAATAAAGCATAGGATAAAACAACATAAATACAATTTAATAAAGCATAGGATAAAACAACATAAATACAATTTAATAGAGCATAGGATAAAACAACATAAATCAAATTTAATAAAGCAAAGGTTAAAACAACATAAATACAATTTAATAAAGCATAGGACAAAACAACATAAATACAATTTAATAAAGCATAGTTTAAAACAACATAAATACAATTTAATAAAGCATAGGATAAAACCACAGAAATACAATGTAATAAAGCATAGGATAAAACAACATAAATACAATTTAATAAAGCATAGGACAAAACAACATAAATACAATTTAATAAAGCATAGGACAAAACAACATAAATACAATTTAATGAAACATATGATAAACAACATAAATACAATTTAATAAAGCATAGGACAAAACAACATAAATACAATTTAATAAAGCATATGTTATAACAACATAAATACAATTTAATAAAGCATAAGATATAACAACATGAATATAATTTAGTAAAGCATAAGATAAAACAACATGAATACAATTTAATAAAGCATAGGTTAAAACAACATAAATACAATTTAATAAAGCATAGGCTAAAACTACATAAATACAATTTAATAAAGCATAGGATAAAACAAATTAAATACAATTTAATAAAGCATAGCATAAAACAACATAAATTCAATTTAATAAAGCATAGGATAAAACAACATAAATACAATTTAATAAAGCATAGGATAAAACAACATAAATACAATTTAATAAAGCATAAGATAAAACAACATGAATACAATTTAATAAAGCATAGGTTAAAACAACATAAATATAATTTAATAAAGCATAGGATAAAACAACATAAATACAATTTAATAAAGCATAGGTTAAAACAACATAAATACAATTTAATAAAGCATAGGATAAAACAACATAAATACAATTTAATAAAGCATAGGATAAAACAACATAAATACAATTTAATAAAGCATAGGATAAAACAACATAAATACAATTTAATAAAGCATAGGATAAAACAACATAAATACAATTTAATAAAGCATAGGATAAAACAACATAAATACAATTTAATAAAGCATAGGATAAAACAACATAAATACAATTTAATAGAGCATAGGATAAAACAACATAAATCAAATTTAATAAAGCAAAGGTTAAAACAACATAAATACAATTTAATAAAGCATAGGACAAAACAACATAAATACAATTTAATAAAGCATAGTTTAAAACAACATAAATACAATTTAATAAAGCATAGGATAAAACCACAGAAATACAATGTAATAAAGCATAGGATAAAACAACATAAATACAATTTAATAAAGCATAGGACAAAACAACATAAATACAATTTAATAAAGCATAGGACAAAACAACATAAATACAATTTAATGAAACATAGGATAAACAACATAAATACAATTTAATAAAGCATAGGACAAAACAACATAAATACAATTTAATAAAGCATATGTTATAACAACATAAATACAATTTAATAAAGCATAAGATATAACAACATGAATATAATTTAGTAAAGCATAAGATAAAACAACATGAATACAATTTAATAAAGCATAGGTTAAAACAACATAAATACAATTTAAGAAAGCATAGGATAAAACTACATAAATACATTTTAATAAAGCATAGGATAAAACAACATAAATACAATTTAATAAAGCATAGGTTAAAACAACATAAATACAATTTAATAAAGCATAGGACAAAACAACATAAATACAATTTAATAAAGCATAGGATAAAACAACATAAATACAATTTATAAAGCATAGGATAAAACAACATAAATACAATTTAATAAAGCATAGGATAAAACAACATAAATACAATTTAATAAAGCATAGGATAAAACAACATAAATACAATTTAATAAAGCATAGGCTAAAACTACATAAATACAATTTAATAAAGCATAGGATAAAACAAATTAAATACAATTTAATAAAGCATAGCATAAAACAACATAAATTCAATTTAATAAAGCATAGGATAAAACAACATAAATACAATTTAATAAAGCATAGGATAAAACAACATAAATACAATTTAATAGAGCATAGGATAAAACAACATAAATACAATTTATAAAGCATAGGATAAAACAACATAAATACAATTTAATAAAGCATAGGATAAAACAACATAAATACAATTTAATAAAGCATAGGATAAAACATCATAAATACAATTTAATAAAGCATAGGATTAAACAACGTAAATACTATTTAAAAAAGCATAGGATAAAACCACATAAATACAATTTAATAAAGCACAGGATAAAACAACATAAATACAATTTAATAAAGCATAGGATACAACAACATAAATACAATTTAGTAAAGCATAGGTCAAAATAACATAAATACAATTTAATAAAGCATAGGATAAAACAACATGAATAAAATTTAATAAAGCATAGGATAAAACAACATAAATAAAATTTAATAAAGCATAGGATAAAACAACATAAATTCAATTTAATAAAGCATATTATAAAACAACATAAATACAATTTAATAAAGCATAGGATAAAACAACATGAATACAATTTAATAAAGCATAGTATAAAACAACATGAATACAATTTAATAAAGCATAGGATAAAACAACATAAATACAATTTAATAAAGCATAGGTTAAAACAACATAAATACAATTTAATAAAGCATAGGTTAAAACAACATAAATAAAAGTTAATAAAGCATAGGATAAAACAACATAAATAAAATTTAATAAAGCATAGGATAAAACAAGATAAATAAAATTTAATAAAGCATAGGATAAAACAACATAAATACAATTTAATAAAGCATAGGTTAAAACAACATAAATACAATTTAATAAAGCATAGGATAAAACAACATAAATACAATTTAATAAAGCATAGGATAAAACAACATAAATAAAATTTAATAAAGCATAGGATAAAACAACATAAATACAATTTAATAAAGCATAGGATAAAACAACATAAATAAAATTTAATAAAGCATAGGATAAAACAACATAAATACAATTTAATAAAGCATAGGATAAAACAACATAAATCAAATTTAATAAAGCATAGGTTAAAACAACATAAATACAATTTAATAAAGCATAGGACAAAACAACATAAATACAATTTAATAAAGCATAGCACAAAACAACATAAATTCAATTTAATAAAGCATAGGATAAAACAACATAAATACAATTTAATAAAGCATAGGATAAAACAACATAAATACAATTTAATAAAGCATAAGATAAAACAACATGAATACAATTTAATAAAGCATAGGTTAAAACAACATAAATATAATTTAATAAAGCATAGGATAAAACAACATAAATACAATTTAATAAAGCATAGGATAAAACAACATAAATACAATTTAATAAAGCATAGGATAAAACAACATAAATACAATTTAATAGAGCATAGGATAAAACAACATAAATACAATTTATAAAGCATAGGATAAAACAACATAAATACAATTTAATAAAGCATAGGATAAAACAACATAAATACAATTTAATAAAGCATAGGATAAAACATCATAAATACAATTTAATAAAGCATAGGATTAAACAACGTAAATACTATTTAAAAAAGCATAGGATAAAACCACATAAATACAATTTAATAAAGCACAGGATAAAACAACATAAATACAATTTAATAAAGCATAGGATACAACAACATAAATACAATTTAGTAAAGCATAGGTCAAAATAACATAAATACAATTTAATAAAGCATAGGATAAAACAACATGAATAAAATTTAATAAAGCATTGGATAAAACAACATAAATACAATTTAATAAAGCATAGGATAAAACAACATAAATAAAATTTAATAAATCATAGGATAAAACAACATAAATACAATTTAATAACGCATAGGATAAAACAACATAAATAAAATTTAATAAAGCATAGGATAAAACAACATAAATACAATTTATAAAGCATAGGTTAAAACAACATAAATACAAGTTAATAAAGCATAGGATAAAACAACATAAATACAATTTAATAAAGCATAGGATAAAACAACATAAATACAATTTAATAAAGCATAGGATAAAACAACATAAATACAATTTAATAAAGCATAGGTTAAAACAACATAAATACAATTTAATAAATCATAGGTTAAAACAACATAAATACAATTTAATAAAGCATAGGATAAAACAACATAAATTCAATTTAATAAAGCATAGGATAAAACAACATAAATACAATTTAATAAAGCACAGGATAAAACAACATAAATAAATTTTAAAAAAGCATAGGATAAAACAAGATAAATAAAATTTAATAAAGCATAGGATAAAACAACATAAATACAATTTAATAAAGCATAGGATAAAACAACATAAATAAAATTTAATAAAGCATAGGATAAAACAACATAAATACAATTTAATAAAGCATAGGATAAAACAACATAAATACAATTTAATAAAGCATAGGTTAAAACAACATAAATACAATTTAATAAAGCATAGGAAAAAACAACATAAATTCAATTTAATAAAGCATAGGATAAAACAACATAAATACAATTGAATAAAGCACAGGATAAAACAACATAAATAAAATTTAATAAAGCATAGGATAAAACAAGATAAATAAAATTTAATAAAGCATAGGATAAAACAACATAAATACAATTTAATAAAGCATAGGATAAAACAACATAAATACAATTTAATAAAGCATAGGATAAAACAACATAAATACAACTTAATAAAGCATAGGTTAAAACAACATAAATACAATTTAATAAAGCATAGGATAAAACAACATAAATACAATTTAATAAAGCATAGGATAAAACAACATAAATAAAATTTAATAAAGCATAGGATAAAACAACATAAATACAATTTAATAAAGCATAGGATAAAACAACATACATAAAATTTAATAAAGCATAGGATAAAACAACATAAATACAATTTAATAAAGCATAGGAGAAAACAACATAAATCAAATTTAATAAAGCATAGGTTAAAACAACATAAATACAATTTAATAAAGCATAGGACAAAACAACATAAATACAATTTAATAAAGCATAGGATAAAACAACATAAATACAATTTAATAAAGCATAGGATAAAACAACATAAATACAATTTAATAAAGCATAGGATAAAACAACATGAATACAATTTAATAAAGCATAGGTTTTAAACAACATAAATATAATTTAATAAAGCATAGGATAAAACAACATAAATACAATTTAATAAAGCATAGGTTAAAACAACATAAATACAATTTAATAAAGCATAGGATAAAACAACATAAATACAATTTAATAAAGCATAGGATAAAACAACATAAATACAATTTAATAAAGCATAGGATAAAACAACATAAATACAATTTAATAAAGCATAGGATAAAACAACATAAATACAATTTAATAAAGCATAGGATAAAACAACATAAATACAATTTAATAAAGCATAGGATAAAACAACATAAATACAATTTAATAGAGCATAGGATAAAACAACATAAATCAAATTTAATAAAGCAAAGGTTAAAACAACATAAATACAATTTAATAAAGCATAGGACAAAACAACATAAATACAATTTAATAAAGCATAGTTTAAAACAACATAAATACAATTTAATAAAGCATAGGATAAAACCACAGAAATACAATGTAATAAAGCATAGGATAAAACAACATAAATACAATTTAATAAAGCATAGGACAAAACAACATAAATACAATTTAATAAAGCATAGGACAAAACAACATAAATACAATTTAATAAAGCATAGGACAAAACAACATAAATACAATTTAATAAAGCATATGTTATAACAACATAAATACAATTTAATAAAGCATAAGATATAACAACATGAATATAATTTAGTAAAGCATAAGATAAAACAACATGAATACAATTTAATAAAGCATAGGTTAAAACAACATAAATACAATTTAATAAAGCATAGGCTAAAACTACATAAATACAATTTAATAAAGCATAGGATAAAACAAATTAAATACAATTTAATAAAGCATAGCATAAAACAACATAAATTCAATTTAATAAAGCATAGGATAAAACAACATAAATACAATTTAATAAAGCATAGGATAAAACAACATAAATACAATTTAATAAAGCATAAGATAAAACAACATGAATACAATTTAATAAAGCATAGGTTAAAACAACATAAATATAATTTAATAAAGCATAGGATAAAACAACATAAATACAATTTAATAAAGCATAGGTTAAAACAACATAAATACAATTTAATAAAGCATAGGATAAAACAACATAAATACAATTTAATAAAGCATAGGATAAAACAACATAAATACAATTTAATAAAGCATAGGATAAAACAACATAAATACAATTTAATAAAGCATAGGATAAAACAACATAAATACAATTTAATAAAGCATAGGATAAAACAACATAAATACAATTTAATAAAGCATAGGATAAAACAACATAAATACAATTTAATAGAGCATAGGATAAAACAACATAAATCAAATTTAATAAAGCAAAGGTTAAAACAACATAAATACAATTTAATAAAGCATAGGACAAAACAACATAAATACAATTTAATAAAGCATAGTTTAAAACAACATAAATACAATTTAATAAAGCATAGGATAAAACCACAGAAATACAATGTAATAAAGCATAGGATAAAACAACATAAATACAATTTAATAAAGCATAGGACAAAACAACATAAATACAATTTAATAAAGCATAGGACAAAACAACATAAATACAATTTAATGAAACATAGGATAAACAAAATAAATACAATTTAATAAAGCATAGGACAAAACAACATAAATACAATTTAATAAAGCATATGTTATAACAACATAAATACAATTTAATAAAGCATAAGATATAACAACATGAATATAATTTAGTAAAGCATAAGATAAAACAACATGAATACAATTTAATAAAGCATAGGATAAAACAACATAAATACAATTTAATAAAGCATAGGTTAAAACAACATAAATACAATTTAATAAAGCATAGGTTAAAACAACATAAATAAAAGTTAATAAAGCATAGGATAAAACAACATAAATAAAATTTAATAAAGCATAGGATAAAACAAGATAAATAAAATTTAATAAAGCATAGGATAAAACAACATAAATACAATTTAATAAAGCATAGGTTAAAACAACATAAATACAATTTAATAAAGCATAGGATAAAACAACATAAATACAATTTAATAAAGCATAGGATAAAACAACATAAATAAAATTTAATAAAGCATAGGATAAAACAACATAAATACAATTTAATAAAGCATAGGATAAAACAACATAAATAAAATTTAATAAAGCATAGGATAAAACAACATAAATACAATTTAATAAAGCATAGGATAAAACAACATAAATCAAATTTAATAAAGCATAGGTTAAAACAACATAAATACAATTTAATAAAGCATAGGACAAAACAACATAAATACAATTTAATAAAGCATAGCACAAAACAACATAAATTCAATTTAATAAAGCATAGGATAAAACAACATAAATACAATTTAATAAAGCATAGGATAAAACAACATAAATACAATTTAATAAAGCATAAGATAAAACAACATGAATACAATTTAATAAAGCATAGGTTAAAACAACATAAATATAATTTAATAAAGCATAGGATAAAACAACATAAATACAATTTAATAAAGCATAGGATAAAACAACATAAATACAATTTAATAAAGCATAGGATAAAACAACATAAATACAATTTAATAGAGCATAGGATAAAACAACATAAATACAATTTATAAAGCATAGGATAAAACAACATAAATACAATTTAATAAAGCATAGGATAAAACAACATAAATACAATTTAATAAAGCATAGGATAAAACATCATAAATACAATTTAATAAAACATAGGATTAAACAACGTAAATACTATTTAAAAAAGCATAGGATAAAACCACATAAATACAATTTAATAAAGCACAGGATAAAACAACATAAATACAATTTAATAAAGCATAGGATAAAACAACATAAATAAAATTTAATAAAGCATAGGATAAAACAACATAAATACAATTTAATAACGCATAGGATAAAACAACATAAATAAAATTTAATAAAGCATAGGATAAAACAACATAAATACAATTTATAAAGCATAGGTTAAAACAACATAAATACAAGTTAATAAAGCATAGGATAAAACAACATAAATACAATTTAATAAAGCATAGGATAAAACAACATAAATACAATTTAATAAAGCATAGGATAAAACAACATAAATACAATTTAATAAAGCATAGGTTAAAACAACATAAATACAATTTAATAAATCATAGGTTAAAACAACATAAATACAATTTAATAAAGCATAGGATAAAACAACATAAATTCAATTTAATAAAGCATAGGATAAAACAACATAAATACAATTTAATAAAGCACAGGATAAAACAACATAAATAAATTTTAAAAAAGCATAGGATAAAACAAGATAAATAAAATTTAATAAAGCATAGGATAAAACAACATAAATACAATTTAATAAAGCATAGGATAAAACAACATAAATAAAATGTAATAAAGCATAGGATAAAACAACATAAATACAATTTAATAAAGCATAGGATAAAACAACATAAATACAATTTAATAAAGCATAGGTTAAAACAACATAAATACAATTTAATAAAGCATAGGAAAAAACAACATAAATTCAATTTAATAAAGCATAGGATAAAACAACATAAATACAATTGAATAAAGCACAGGATAAAACAACATAAATAAAATTTAATAAAGCATAGGATAAAACAACATAAATACAATTTAATAAAGCATAGGACAAAACAACATAAATACAATTTAATAAAGCATAGGACAAAACAACATAAATACAATTTAATAAAGCATAGGACAAAACAACATAAATACAATTTAATAAAGCATATGTTATAACAACATAAATACAATTTAATAAAGCATAAGATATAACAACATGAATATAATTTAGTAAAGCATAAGATAAAACAACATGAATACAATTTAATAAAGCATAGGTTAAAACAACATAAATACAATTTAAGAAAGCATAGGATAAAACTACATAAATACATTTTAATAAAGCATAGGATAAAACAACATAAATACAATTTAATAAAGCATAGGTTAAAACAACATAAATACAATTTAATAAAGCATAGGACAAAACAACATAAATACAATTTAATAAAGCATAGGATAAAACAACATAAATACAATTTATAAAGCATAGGATAAAACAACATAAATACAATTTAATAAAGCATAGGATAAAACAACATAAATACAATTTAATAAAGCATAGGATAAAACAACATAAATACAATTTAATAAAGCATAGGCTAAAACTACATAAATACAATTTAATAAAGCATAGGATAAAACAAATTAAATACAATTTAATAAAGCATAGCATAAAACAACATAAATTCAATTTAATAAAGCATAGGATAAAACAACATAAATACAATTTAATAAAGCATAGGATAAAACAACATAAATACAATTTAATAGAGCATAGGATAAAACAACATAAATACAATTTATAAAGCATAGGATAAAACAACATAAATACAATTTAATAAAGCATAGGATAAAACAACATAAATACAATTTAATAAAGCATAGGATAAAACATCATAAATACAATTTAATAAAGCATAGGATTAAACAACGTAAATACTATTTAAAAAAGCATAGGATAAAACCACATAAATACAATTTAATAAAGCACAGGATAAAACAACATAAATACAATTTAATAAAGCATAGGATACAACAACATAAATACAATTTAATAAAGCATAAGATAAAACAACATGAATACAATTTAATAAAGCATAGGTTAAAACAACATAAATATAATTTAATAAAGCATAGGATAAAACAACATAAATACAATTTAATAAAGCATAGGATAAAACAACATAAATACAATTTAATAAAGCATAGGATAAAACAACATAAATACAATTTAATAGAGCATAGGATAAAACAACATAAATACAATTTATAAAGCATAGGATAAAACAACATAAATACAATTTAATAAAGCATAGGATAAAACAACATAAATACAATTTAATAAAGCATAGGATAAAACATCATAAATACAATTTAATAAAGCATAGGATTAAACAACGTAAATACTATTTAAAAAAGCATAGGATAAAACCACATAAATACAATTTAATAAAGCACAGGATAAAACAACATAAATACAATTTAATAAAGCATAGGATACAACAACATAAATACAATTTAGTAAAGCATAGGTCAAAATAACATAAATACAATTTAATAAAGCATAGGATAAAACAACATGAATAAAATTTAATAAAGCATAGGATAAAACAACATAAATACAATTTAATAACGCATAGGATAAAACAACATAAATAAAATTTAATAAAGCATAGGATAAAACAACAAAAATACAATTTATAAAGCATAGGTTAAAACAACATAAATACAAGTTAATAAAGCATAGGATAAAACAACATAAATACAATTTAATAAAGCATAGGATAAAACAACATAAATACAATTTAATAAAGCATAGGATAAAACAACATAAATACAATTTAATAAAGCATAGGTTAAAACAACATAAATACAATTTAATAAATCATAGGTTAAAACAACATAAATACAATTTAATAAAGCATAGGATAAAACAACATAAATTCAATTTAATAAAGCATAGGATAAAACAACATAAATACAATTTAATAAAGCACAGGATAAAACAACATAAATAAATTTTAAAAAAGCATAGGATAAAACAAGATAAATAAAATTTAATAAAGCATAGGATAAAACAACATAAATACAATTTAATAAAGCATAGGATAAAACAACATAAATAAAATTTAATAAAGCATAGGATAAAACAACATAAATACAATTTAATAAAGCATAGGATAAAACAACATAAATACAATTTAATAAAGCATAGGTTAAAACAACATAAATACAATTTAATAAAGCATAGGAAAAAACAACATAAATTCAATTTAATAAAGCATAGGATAAAACAACATAAATACAATTGAATAAAGCACAGGATAAAACAACATAAATAAAATTTAATAAAGCATAGGATAAAACAAGATAAATAAAATTTAATAAAGCATAGGATAAAACAACATAAATACAATTTAATAAAGCATAGGATAAAACAACATAAATACAATTTAATAAAGCATAGGATAAAACAACATAAATACAACTTAATAAAGCATAGGTTAAAACAACATAAATACAATTTAATAAAGCATAGGATAAAACAACATAAATACAATTTAATAAAGCATAGGATAAAACAACATAAATAAAATTTAATAAAGCATAGGATAAAACAACATAAATACAATTTAATAAAGCATAGGATAAAACAACATACATAAAATTTAATAAAGCATAGGATAAAACAACATAAATACAATTTAATAAAGCATAGGAGAAAACAACATAAATCAAATTTAATAAAGCATAGGTTAAAACAACATAAATACAATTTAATAAAGCATAGGACAAAACAACATAAATACAATTTAATAAAGCATAGGATAAAACAACATAAATACAATTTAATAAAACATAGGATAAAACAACATAAATACAATTTAATAAAGCATAGGATAAAACAACATGAATACAATTTAATAAAGCATAGGTTAAAACAACATAAATATAATTTAATAAAGCATAGGATAAAACAACATAAATACAATTTAATAAAGCATAGGTTAAAACAACATAAATACAATTTAATAAAGCTTAGGATAAAACAACATAAATACAATTTAATAAAGCATAGGATAAAACAACATAAATACAATTTAATAAAGCATAGGATAAAACAACATAAATACAATTTAATAAAGCATAGGATAAAACAACATAAATACAATTTAATAAAGCATAGGATAAAACAACATAAATACAATTTAATAAAGCATAGGATAAAACAACATAAATACAATTTAATAGAGCATAGGATAAAACAACATAAATCAAATTTAATAAAGCAAAGGTTAAAACAACATAAATACAATTTAATAAAGCATAGGACAAAACAACATAAATACAATTTAATAAAGCATAGTTTAAAACAACATAAATACAATTTAATAAAGCATAGGATAAAACCACAGAAATACAATGTAATAAAGCATAGGATAAAACAACATAAATACAATTTAAGAAAGCATAGGACAAAACAACATAAATACAATTTAATAAAGCATAGGACAAAACAACATAAATACAATTTAATAAAGCATAGGACAAAACAACATAAATACAATTTAATAAAGCATATGTTATAACAACATAAATACAATTTAATAAAGCATAAGATATAACAACATGAATATAATTTAGTAAAGCATAAGATAAAACAACATGAATACAATTTAATAAAGCATAGGTTAAAACAACATAAATACAATTTAAGAAAGCATAGGATAAAACTACATAAATACATTTTAATAAAGCATAGGATAAAACAACATAAATACAATTTAATAAAGCATAGGTTAAAACAACATAAATACAATTTAATAAAGCATAGGACAAAACAACATAAATACAATTTAATAAAGCATAGGATAAAACAACATAAATACAATTTATAAAGCATAGGATAAAACAACATAAATACAATTTAATAGAGCATAGGATAAAACAACATAAATACAATTTAATAAAGCATAGGATAAAACAACATAAATACAATTTAATAAAGCATAGGCTAAAACTACATAAATACAATTTAATAAAGCATAGGATAAAACAAATTAAATACAATTTAATAAAGCATAGCATAAATCAACATAAATTCAATTTAATAAAGCATAGGATAAAACAACATAAATACAATTTAATAAAGCATAGGATAAAACAACATAAATACAATTTAATAGAGCATAGGATAAAACAACATAAATACAATTTATAAAGCATAGGATAAAACAACATAAATACAATTTAATAAAGCATAGGATAAAACAACATAAATACAATTTAATAAAGCATAGGATAAAACATCATAAATACAATTTAATAAAGCATAGGATTAAACAACGTAAATACTATTTAAAAAAGCATAGGATAAAACCACATAAATACAATTTAATAAAGCACAGGATAAAACAACATAAATACAATTTAATAAAGCATAGGATACAACAACATAAATACAATTTAGTAAAGCATAGGTCAAAATAACATAAATACAATTTAATAAAGCATAGGATAAAACAACATGAATAAAATTTAATAAAGCATAGGATAAAACAACATAAATAAAATTTAATAAAGCATAGGATAAAACAACATAAATTCAATTTAATAAAGCATATTATAAAACAACATAAATACAATTTAATAAAGCATAGGATAAAACAACATGAATACAATTTAATAAAGCATAGGATAAAACAACATGAATACAATTTAATAAAGCATAGGATAAAACAACATAAATACAATTTAATAAAGCATAGGTTAAAACAACATAAATACAATTTAATAAAGCATAGGTTAAAACAACATAAATAAAAGTTAATAAAGCATAGGATAAAACAACATAAATAAAATTTAATAAAGCATAGGATAAAACAAGATAAATAAAATTTAATAAAGCATAGGATAAAACAACATAAATACAATTTAATAAAGCATAGGTTAAAACAACATAAATACAATTTAATAAAGCATAGGATAAAACAACATAAATACAATTTAATAAAGCATAGGATAAAACAACATAAATAAAATTTAATAAAGCATAGGATAAAACAACATAAATACAATTTAATAAAGCATAGGATAAAACAACATAAATAAAATTTAATAAAGCATAGGATAAAACAACATAAATACAATTTAATAAAGCATAGGATAAAACAACATAAATCAAATTTAATAAAGCATAGGTTAAAACAACATAAATACAATTTAATAAAGCATAGGACAAAACAACATAAATACAATTTAATAAAGCATAGCACAAAACAACATAAATTCAATTTAATAAAGCATAGGATAAAACAACATAAATACAATTTAATAAAGCATAGGATAAAACAACATAAATACAATTTAATAAAGCATAAGATAAAACAACATGAATACAATTTAATAAAGCATAGGTTAAAACAACATAAATATAATTTAGTAAAGCATAGGATAAAACAACATAAATACAATTTAATAAAGCATAGGATAAAACAACATAAATACAATTTAATAAAGCATAGGATAAAACAACATAAATACAATTTAATAGAGCATAGGATAAAACAACATAAATACAATTTATAAAGCATAGGATAAAACAACATAAATACAATTTAATAAAGCATAGGATAAAACAACATAAATACAATTTAATAAAGCATAGGATAAAACATCATAAATACAATTTAATAAAGCATAGGATTAAACAACGTAAATACTATTTAAAAAAGCATAGGATAAAACCACATAAATACAATTTAATAAAGCACAGGATAAAACAACATAAATACAATTTAATAAAGCATAGGATACAACAACATAAATACAATTTAGTAAAGCATAGGTCAAAATAACATAAATACAATTTAATAAAGCATAGGATAAAACAACATGAATAAAATTTAATAAAGCATTGGATAAAACAACATAAATACAATTTAATAAAGCATAGGATAAAACAACATAAATAAAATTTAATAAAGCATAGGATAAAACAACATAAATACAATTTAATAACGCATAGGATAAAACAACATAAATAAAATTTAATAAAGCATAGGATAAAACAACATAAATACAATTTATAAAGCATAGGTTAAAACAACATAAATACAAGTTAATAAAGCATAGGATAAAACAACATAAATACAATTTAATAAAGCATAGGATAAAACAACATAAATACAATTTAATAAAGCATAGGATAAAACAACATAAATACAATTTAATAAAGCATAGGTTAAAACAACATAAATACAATTTAATAAATCATAGGTTAAAACAACATAAATACAATTTAATAAAGCATAGGATAAAACAACATAAATTCAATTTAATAAAGCATAGGATAAAACAACATAAATACAATTTAATAAAGCACAGGATAAAACAACATAAATAAATTTTAAAAAAGCATAGGATAAAACAAGATAAATAAAATTTAATAAAGCATAGGATAAAACAACATAAATACAATTTAATAAAGCATAGGATAAAACAACATAAATAAAATTTAATAAAGCATAGGATAAAACAACATAAATACAATTTAATAAAGCATAGGATAAAACAACATAAATACAATTTAATAAAGCATAGGTTAAAACAACATAAATACAATTTAATAAAGCATAGGAAAAAACAACATAAATTCAATTTAATAAAGCATAGGATAAAACAACATAAATACAATTGAATAAAGCACAGGATAAAACAACATAAATAAAATTTAATAAAGCATAGGATAAAACAAGATAAATAAAATTTAATAAAGCATAGGATAAAACAACATAAATACAATTTAATAAAGCATAGGATAAAACAACATAAATACAATTTAATAAAGCATAGGATAAAACAACATAAATACAACTTAATAAAGCATAGGTTAAAACAACATAAATACAATTTAATAAAGCATAGGATAAAACAACATAAATACAATTTAATAAAGCATAGGATAAAACAACATAAATAAAATTTAATAAAGCATAGGATAAAACAACATAAATACAATTTAATAAAGCATAGGATAAAACAACATACATAAAATTTAATAAAGCATAGGATAAAACAACATAAATACAATTTAATAAAGCATAGGAGAAAACAACATAAATCAAATTTAATAAAGCATAGGTTAAAACAACATAAATACAATTTAATAAAGCATAGGACAAAACAACATAAATACAATTTAATAAAGCATAGGATAAAACAACATAAATACAATTTAATAAAGCATAGGATAAAACAACATAAATACAATTTAATAAAGCATAGGATAAAACAACATGAATACAATTTAATAAAGCATAGGTTTTAAACAACATAAATATAATTTAATAAAGCATAGGATAAAACAACATAAATACAATTTAATAAAGCATAGGTTAAAACAACATAAATACAATTTAATAAAGCATAGGATAAAACAACATAAATACAATTTAATAAAGCATAGGATAAAACAACATAAATACAATTTAATAAAGCATAGGATAAAACAACATAAATACAATTTAATAAAGCATAGGATAAAACAACATAAATACAATTTAATAAAGCATAGGATAAAACAACATAAATACAATTTAATAAAGCATAGGATAAAACAACATAAATACAATTTAATAGAGCATAGGATAAAACAACATAAATCAAATTTAATAAAGCAAAGGTTAAAACAACATAAATACAATTTAATAAAGCATAGGACAAAACAACATAAATACAATTTAATAAAGCATAGTTTAAAACAACATAAATACAATTTAATAAAGCATAGGATAAAACCACAGAAATACAATGTAATAAAGCATAGGATAAAACAACATAAATACAATTTAATAAAGCATAGGACAAAACAACATAAATACAATTTAATAAAGCATAGGACAAAACAACATAAATACAATTTAATAAAGCATAGGACAAAACAACATAAATACAATTTAATAAAGCATATGTTATAACAACATAAATACAATTTAATAAAGCATAAGATATAACAACATGAATATAATTTAGTAAAGCATAAGATAAAACAACATGAATACAATTTAATAAAGCATAGGTTAAAACAACATAAATACAATTTAATAAAGCATAGGCTAAAACTACATAAATACAATTTAATAAAGCATAGGATAAAACAAATTAAATACAATTTAATAAAGCATAGGATAAAACAACATAAATTCAATTTAATAAAGCATAGGATAAAACAACATAAATACAATTTAATAAAGCATAGGATAAAACAACATAAATACAATTTAATAAAGCATAAGATAAAACAACATGAATACAATTTAATAAAGCATAGGTTAAAACAACATAAATATAATTTAATAAAGCATAGGATAAAACAACATAAATACAATTTAATAAAGCATAGGTTAAAACAACATAAATACAATTTAATAAAGCATAGGATAAAACAACATAAATACAATTTAATAAAGCATAGGATAAAACAACATAAATACAATTTAATAAAGCATAGGATAAAACAACATAAATACAATTTAATAAAGCATAGGATAAAACAACATAAATACAATTTAATAAAGCATAGGATAAAACAACATAAATACAATTTAATAAAGCATAGGATAAAACAACATAAATACAATTTAATAGAGCATAGGATAAAACAACATAAATCAAATTTAATAAAGCAAAGGTTAAAACAACATAAATACAATTTAATAAAGCATAGGACAAAACAACATAAATACAATTTAATAAAGCATAGTTTAAAACAACATAAATACAATTTAATAAAGCATAGGATAAAACCACAGAAATACAATGTAATAAAGCATAGGATAAAACAACATAAATACAATTTAATAAAGCATAGGACAAAACAACATAAATACAATTTAATAAAGCATAGGACAAAACAACATAAATACAATTTAATGAAACATAGGATAAACAACATAAATACAATTTAATAAAGCATAGGACAAAACAACATAAATACAATTTAATAAAGCATATGTTATAACAACATAAATACAATTTAATAAAGCATAAGATATAACAACATGAATATAATTTAGTAAAGCATAAGATAAAACAACATGAATACAATTTAATAAAGCATAGGTTAAAACAACATAAATACAATTTAAGAAAGCATAGGATAAAACTACATAAATACATTTTAATAAAGCATAGGATAAAACAACATAAATACAATTTAATAAAGCATAGGTTAAAACAACATAAATACAATTTAATAAAGCATAGGACAAAACAACATAAATACAATTTAATAAAGCATAGGATAAAACAACATAAATACAATTTATAAAGCATAGGATAAAACAACATAAATACAATTTAATAAAGCATAGGATAAAACAACATAAATACAATTTAATAAAGCATAGGATAAAACAACATAAATACAATTTAATAAAGCATAGGCTAAAACTACATAAATACAATTTAATAAAGCATAGGATAAAACAAATTAAATACAATTTAATAAAGCATAGCATAAAACAACATAAATTCAATTTAATAAAGCATAGGATAAAACAACATAAATACAATTTAATAAAGCATAGGATAAAACAACATAAATACAATTTAATAGAGCATAGGATAAAACAACATAAATACAATTTATAAAGAATAGGATAAAACAACATAAATACAATTTAATAAAGCATAGGATAAAACAACATAAATACAATTTAATAAAGCATAGGATAAAACATCATAAATACAATTTAATAAAGCATAGGATTAAACAACGTAAATACTATTTAAAAAAGCATAGGATAAAACCACATAAATACAATTTAATAAAGCACAGGATAAAACAACATAAATACAATTTAATAAAGCATAGGATACAACAACATAAATACAATTTAGTAAAGCATAGGTCAAAATAACATAAATACAATTTAATAAAGCATAGGATAAAACAACATGAATAAAATTTAATAAAGCATAGGATAAAACAACATAAATAAAATTTAATAAAGCATAGGATAAAACAACATAAATTCAATTTAATAAAGCATATTATAAAACAACATAAATACAATTTAATAAAGCATAGGATAAAACAACATGAATACAATTTAATAAAGCATAGGATAAAACAACATGAATACAATTTAATAAAGCATAGGATAAAACAACATAAATACAATTTAATAAAGCATAGGTTAAAACAACATAAATACAATTTAATAAAGCATAGGTTAAAACAACATAAATAAAAGTTAATAAAGCATAGGATAAAACAACATAAATAAAATTTAATAAAGCATAGGATAAAACAAGATAAATAAAATTTAATAAAGCATAGGATAAAACAACATAAATACAATTTAATAAAGCATAGGTTAAAACAACATAAATACAATTTAATAAAGCATAGGATAAAACAACATAAATACAATTTAATAAAGCATAGGATAAAACAACATAAATAAAATTTAATAAAGCATAGGATAAAACAACATAAATACAATTTAATAAAGCATAGGATAAAACAACATAAATAAAATTTAATAAAGCATAGGATAAAACAACATAAATACAATTTAATAAAGCATAGGATAAAACAACATAAATCAAATTTAATAAAGCATAGGTTAAAACAACATAAATACAATTTAATAAAGCATAGGACAAAACAACATAAATACAATTTAATAAAGCATAGCACAAAACAACATAAATTCAATTTAATAAAGCATAGGATAAAACAACATAAATACAATTTAATAAAGCATAGGATAAAACAACATAAATACAATTTAATAAAGCATAAGATAAAACAACATGAATACAATTTAATAAAGCATAGGTTAAAACAACATAAATATAATTTAATAAAGCATAGGATAAAACAACATAAATACAATTTAATAAAGCATAGGATAAAACAACATAAATACAATTTAATAAAGCATAGGATAAAACAACATAAATACAATTTAATAGAGCATAGGATAAAACAACATAAATACAATTTATAAAGCATAGGATAAAACAACATAAATACAATTTAATAAAGCATAGGATAAAACAACATAAATACAATTTAATAAAGCATAGGATAAAACATCATAAATACAATTTAATAAAGCATAGGATTAAACAACGTAAATACTATTTAAAAAAGCATAGGATAAAACCACATAAATACAATTTAATAAAGCACAGGATAAAACAACATAAATACAATTTAATAAAGCATAGGATAAAACAACATAAATAAAATTTAATAAAGCATAGGATAAAACAACATAAATACAATTTAATAACGCATAGGATAAAACAACATAAATAAAATTTAATAAAGCATAGGATAAAACAACATAAATACAATTTATAAAGCATAGGTTAAAACAACATAAATACAAGTTAATAAAGCATAGGATAAAACAACATAAATACAATTTAATAAAGCATAGGATAAAACAACATAAATACAATTTAATAAAGCATAGGATAAAACAACATAAATACAATTTAATAAAGCATAGGTTAAAACAACATAAATACAATTTAATAAATCATAGGTTAAAACAACATAAATACAATTTAATAAAGCATAGGATAAAACAACATAAATTCAATTTAATAAAGCATAGGATAAAACAACATAAATACAATTTAATAAAGCACAGGATAAAACAACATAAATAAATTTTAAAAAAGCATAGGATAAAACAAGATAAATAAAATTTAATAAAGCATAGGATAAAACAACATAAATACAATTTAATAAAGCATAGGATAAAACAACATAAATAAAATGTAATAAAGCATAGGATAAAACAACATAAATACAATTTAATAAAGCATAGGATAAAACAACATAAATACAATTTAATAAAGCATAGGTTAAAACAACATAAATACAATTTAATAAAGCATAGGAAAAAACAACATAAATTCAATTTAATAAAGCATAGGATAAAACAACATAAATACAATTGAATAAAGCACAGGATAAAACAACATAAATAAAATTTAATAAAGCATAGGATAAAACAACATAAATACAATTTAATAAAGCATAGGACAAAACAACATAAATACAATTTAATAAAGCATAGGACAAAACAACATAAATACAATTTAATAAAGCATAGGACAAAACAACATAAATACAATTTAATAAAGCATATGTTATAACAACATAAATACAATTTAATAAAGCATAAGATATAACAACATGAATATAATTTAGTAAAGCATAAGATAAAACAACATGAATACAATTTAATAAAGCATAGGTTAAAACAACATAAATACAATTTAAGAAAGCATAGGATAAAACTACATAAATACATTTTAATAAAGCATAGGATAAAACAACATAAATACAATTTAATAAAGCATAGGTTAAAACAACATAAATACAATTTAATAAAGCATAGGACAAAACAACATAAATACAATTTAATAAAGCATAGGATAAAACAACATAAATACAATTTATAAAGCATAGGATAAATCAACATAAATACAATTTAATAAAGCATAGGATAAAACAACATAAATACAATTTAATAAAGCATAGGATAAAACAACATAAATACAATTTAATAAAGCATAGGCTAAAACTACATAAATACAATTTAATAAAGCATAGGATAAAACAAATTAAATACAATTTAATAAAGCATAGCATAAAACAACATAAATTCAATTTAATAAAGCATAGGATAAAACAACATAAATACAATTTAATAAAGCATAGGATAAAACAACATAAATACAATTTAATAGAGCATAGGATAAAACAACATAAATACAATTTATAAAGCATAGGATAAAACAACATAAATACAATTTAATAAAGCATAGGATAAAACAACATAAATACAATTTAATAAAGCATAGGATAAAACATCATAAATACAATTTAATAAAGCATAGGATTAAACAACGTAAATACTATTTAAAAAAGCATAGGATAAAACCACATAAATACAATTTAATAAAGCACAGGATAAAACAACATAAATACAATTTAATAAAGCATAGGATACAACAACATAAATACAATTTAATAAAGCATAAGATAAAACAACATGAATACAATTTAATAAAGCATAGGTTAAAACAACATAAATATAATTTAATAAAGCATAGGATAAAACAACATAAATACAATTTAATAAAGCATAGGATAAAACAACATAAATACAATTTAATAAAGCATAGGATAAAACAACATAAATACAATTTAATAGAGCATAGGATAAAACAACATAAATACAATTTATAAAGCATAGGATAAAACAACATAAATACAATTTAATAAAGCATAGGATAAAACAACATAAATACAATTTAATAAAGCATAGGATAAAACATCATAAATACAATTTAATAAAGCATAGGATTAAACAACGTAAATACTATTTAAAAAAGCATAGGATAAAACCACATAAATACAATTTAATAAAGCACAGGATAAAACAACATAAATACAATTTAATAAAGCATAGGATACAACAACATAAATACAATTTAGTAAAGCATAGGTCAAAATAACATAAATACAATTTAATAAAGCATAGGATAAAACAACATGAATAAAATTTAATAAAGCATTGGATAAAACAACATAAATACAATTTAATAAAGCATAGGATAAAACAACATAAATAAAATTTAATAAAGCATAGGATAAAACAACATAAATACAATTTAATAACGCATAGGATAAAACAACATAAATAAAATTTAATAAAGCATAGGATAAAACAACAAAAATACAATTTATAAAGCATAGGTTAAAACAACATAAATACAAGTTAATAAAGCATAGGATAAAACAACATAAATACAATTTAATAAAGCATAGGATAAAACAACATAAATACAATTTAATAAAGCATAGGATAAAACAACATAAATACAATTTAATAAAGCATAGGTTAAAACAACATAAATACAATTTAATAAATCATAGGTTAAAACAACATAAATACAATTTAATAAAGCATAGGATAAAACAACATAAATTCAATTTAATAAAGCATAGGATAAAACAACATAAATACAATTTAATAAAGCACAGGATAAAACAACATAAATAAATTTTAAAAAAGCATAGGATAAAACAAGATAAATAAAATTTAATAAAGCATAGGATAAAACAACATAAATACAATTTAATAAAGCATAGGATAAAACAACATAAATAAAATTTAATAAAGCATAGGATAAAACAACATAAATACAATTTAATAAAGCATAGGATAAAACAACATAAATACAATTTAATAAAGCATAGGTTAAAACAACATAAATACAATTTAATAAAGCATAGGAAAAAACAACATAAATTCAATTTAATAAAGCATAGGATAAAACAACATAAATACAATTGAATAAAGCACAGGATAAAACAACATAAATAAAATTTAATAAAGCATAGGATAAAACAAGATAAATAAAATTTAATAAAGCATAGGATAAAACAACATAAATACAATTTAATAAAGCATAGGATAAAACAACATAAATACAATTTAATAAAGCATAGGATAAAACAACATAAATACAACTTAATAAAGCATAGGTTAAAACAACATAAATACAATTTAATAAAGCATAGGATAAAACAACATAAATACAATTTAATAAAGCATAGGATAAAACAACATAAATAAAATTTAATAAAGCATAGGATAAAACAACATAAATACAATTTAATAAAGCATAGGATAAAACAACATACATAAAATTTAATAAAGCATAGGATAAAACAACATAAATACAATTTAATAAAGCATAGGAGAAAACAACATAAATCAAATTTAATAAAGCATAGGTTAAAACAACATAAATACAATTTAATAAAGCATAGGACAAAACAACATAAATACAATTTAATAAAGCATAGGATAAAACAACATAAATACAATTTAATAAAACATAGGATAAAACAACATAAATACAATTTAATAAAGCATAGGATAAAACAACATGAATACAATTTAATAAAGCATAGGTTAAAACAACATAAATATAATTTAATAAAGCATAGGATAAAACAACATAAATACAATTTAATAAAGCATAGGTTAAAACAACATAAATACAATTTAATAAAGCTTAGGATAAAACAACATAAATACAATTTAATAAAGCATAGGATAAAACAACATAAATACAATTTAATAAAGCATAGGATAAAACAACATAAATACAATTTAATAAAGCATAGGATAAAACAACATAAATACAATTTAATAAAGCATAGGATAAAACAACATAAATACAATTTAATAAAGCATAGGATAAAACAACATAAATACAATTTAATAGAGCATAGGATAAAACAACATAAATCAAATTTAATAAAGCAAAGGTTAAAACAACATAAATACAATTTAATAAAGCATAGGACAAAACAACATAAATACAATTTAATAAAGCATAGTTTAAAACAACATAAATACAATTTAATAAAGCATAGGATAAAACCACAGAAATACAATGTAATAAAGCATAGGATAAAACAACATAAATACAATTTAATAAAGCATAGGACAAAACAACATAAATACAATTTAATAAAGCATAGGACAAAACAACATAAATACAATTTAATAAAGCATAGGACAAAACAACATAAATACAATTTAATAAAGCATATGTTATAACAACATAAATACAATTTAATAAAGCATAAGATATAACAACATGAATATAATTTAGTAAAGCATAAGATAAAACAACATGAATACAATTTAATAAAGCATAGGTTAAAACAACATAAATACAATTTAAGAAAGCATAGGATAAAACTACATAAATACATTTTAATAAAGCATAGGATAAAACAACATAAATACAATTTAATAAAGCATAGGTTAAAACAACATAAATACAATTTAATAAAGCATAGGACAAAACAACATAAATACAATTTAATAAAGCATAGGATAAAACAACATAAATACAATTTATAAAGCATAGGATAAAACAACATAAATACAATTTAATAAAGCATAGGATAAAACAACATAAATACAATTTAATAAAGCATAGGATAAAACAACATAAATACAATTTAATAAAGCATAGGATAAAACATCATAAATACAATTTAATAAAGCATAGGATTAAACAACGTAAATACTATTTAAAAAAGCATAGGATAAAACCACATAAATACAATTTAATAAAGCACAGGATAAAACAACATAAATACAATTTAATAAAGCATAGGATACAACAACATAAATACAATTTAGTAAAGCATAGGTCAAAATAACATAAATACAATTTAATAAAGCATAGGATAAAACAACATGAATAAAATTTAATAAAGCATAGGATAAAACAACATAAATAAAATTTAATAAAGCATAGGATAAAACAACATAAATACAATTTAATAAAGCATAGGATAAAACAACATAAATACAATTTATAAAGCATAGGATAAAACAACATAAATACAATTTAATAGAGCATAGGATAAAACAACATAAATACAATTTATAAAGCATAGGATAAAACAACATAAATACAATTTAATAAAGCATAGGATAAAACAACATAAATACAATTTAATAAAGCATAGGATAAAACATCATAAATACAATTTAATAAAGCATAGGATTAAACAACGTAAATACTATTTAAAAAAGCATAGGATAAAACCACATAAATACAATTTAATAAAGCACAGGATAAAACAACATAAATACAATTTAATAAAGCATAGGATACAACAACATAAATACAATTTAGTAAAGCATAGGTCAAAATAACATAAATACAATTTAATAAAGCATAGGATAAAACAACATGAATAAAATTTAATAAAGCATTGGATAAAACAACATAAATACAATTTAATAAAGCATAGGATAAAACAACATAAATAAAATTTAATAAAGCATAGGATAAAACAACATAAATACAATTTAATAACGCATAGGATAAAACAACATAAATAAAATTTAATAAAGCATAGGATAAAACAACATAAATACAATTTATAAAGCATAGGTTAAAACAACATAAATACAAGTTAATAAAGCATAGGATAAAACAACATAAATACAATTTAATAAAGCATAGGATAAAACAACATAAATACAATTTAATAAAGCATAGGATAAAACAACATAAATAAAATTTAATAAAGCATAGGATAAAACAACATAAATACAATTTAATAACGCATAGGATAAAACAACATAAATAAAATTTAATAAAGCATAGGATAAAACAACATAAATACAATTTATAAAGCATAGGTTAAAACAACATAAATACAAGTTAATAAAGCATAGGATAAAACAACATAAATACAATTTAATAAAGCATAGGATAAAACAACATAAATACAATTTAATAAAGCATAGGATAAAACAACATAAATACAATTTAATAAAGCATAGGTTAAAACAACATAAATACAATTTAATAAATCATAGGTTAAAACAACATAAATACAATTTAATAAAGCATAGGATAAAACAACATAAATTCAATTTAATAAAGCATAGGATAAAACAACATAAATACAATTTAATAAAGCACAGGATAAAACAACATAAATAAATTTTAAAAAAGCATAGGATAAAACAAGATAAATAAAATTTAATAAAGCATAGGATAAAACAACATAAATACAATTTAATAAAGCATAGGATAAAACAACATAAATAAAATGTAATAAAGCATAGGATAAAACAACATAAATACAATTTAATAAAGCATAGGATAAAACAACATAAATACAATTTAATAAAGCATAGGTTAAAACAACATAAATACAATTTAATAAAGCATAGGAAAAAACAACATAAATTCAATTTAATAAAGCATAGGATAAAACAACATAAATACAATTGAATAAAGCACAGGATAAAACAACATAAATAAAATTTAATAAAGCATAGGATAAAACAACATAAATACAATTTAATAAAGCATAGGACAAAACAACATAAATACAATTTAATAAAGCATAGGACAAAACAACATAAATACAATTTAATAAAGCATAGGACAAAACAACATAAATACAATTTAATAAAGCATATGTTATAACAACATAAATACAATTTAATAAAGCATAAGATATAACAACATGAATATAATTTAGTAAAGCATAAGATAAAACAACATGAATACAATTTAATAAAGCATAGGTTAAAACAACATAAATACAATTTAAGAAAGCATAGGATAAAACTACATAAATACATTTTAATAAAGCATAGGATAAAACAACATAAATACAATTTAATAAAGCATAGGTTAAAACAACATAAATACAATTTAATAAAGCATAGGACAAAACAACATAAATACAATTTAATAAAGCATAGGATAAAACAACATAAATACAATTTATAAAGCATAGGATAAAACAACATAAATACAATTTAATAAAGCATAGGATAAAACAACATAAATACAATTTAATAAAGCATAGGATAAAACAACATAAATACAATTTAATAAAGCATAGGCTAAAACTACATAAATACAATTTAATAAAGCATAGGATAAAACAAATTAAATACAATTTAATAAAGCATAGCATAAAACAACATAAATTCAATTTAATAAAGCATAGGATAAAACAACATAAATACAATTTAATAAAGCATAGGATAAAACAACATAAATACAATTTAATAGAGCATAGGATAAAACAACATAAATACAATTTATAAAGCATAGGATAAAACAACATAAATACAATTTAATAAAGCATAGGATAAAACAACATAAATACAATTTAATAAAGCATAGGATAAAACATCATAAATACAATTTAATAAAGCATAGGATTAAACAACGTAAATACTATTTAAAAAAGCATAGGATAAAACCACATAAATACAATTTAATAAAGCACAGGATAAAACAACATAAATACAATTTAATAAAGCATAGGATACAACAACATAAATACAATTTAATAAAGCATAAGATAAAACAACATGAATACAATTTAATAAAGCATAGGTTAAAACAACATAAATATAATTTAATAAAGCATAGGATAAAACAACATAAATACAATTTAATAAAGCATAGGATAAAACAACATAAATACAATTTAATAAAGCATAGGATAAAACAACATAAATACAATTTAATAGAGCATAGGATAAAACAACATAAATACAATTTATAAAGCATAGGATAAAACAACATAAATACAATTTAATAAAGCATAGGATAAAACAACATAAATACAATTTAATAAAGCATAGGATAAAACATCATAAATACAATTTAATAAAGCATAGGATTAAACAACGTAAATACTATTTAAAAAAGCATAGGATAAAACCACATAAATACAATTTAATAAAGCACAGGATAAAACAACATAAATACAATTTAATAAAGCATAGGATACAACAACATAAATACAATTTAGTAAAGCATAGGTCAAAATAACATAAATACAATTTAATAAAGCATAGGATAAAACAACATGAATAAAATTTAATAAAGCATTGGATAAAACAACATAAATACAATTTAATAAAGCATAGGATAAAACAACATAAATAAAATTTAATAAAGCATAGGATAAAACAACATAAATACAATTTAATAACGCATAGGATAAAACAACATAAATAAAATTTAATAAAGCATAGGATAAAACAACAAAAATACAATTTATAAAGCATAGGTTAAAACAACATAAATACAAGTTAATAAAGCATAGGATAAAACAACATAAATACAATTTAATAAAGCATAGGATAAAACAACATAAATACAATTTAATAAAGCATAGGATAAAACAACATAAATACAATTTAATAAAGCATAGGTTAAAACAACATAAATACAATTTAATAAATCATAGGTTAAAACAACATAAATACAATTTAATAAAGCATAGGATAAAACAACATAAATTCAATTTAATAAAGCATAGGATAAAACAACATAAATACAATTTAATAAAGCACAGGATAAAACAACATAAATAAATTTTAAAAAAGCATAGGATAAAACAAGATAAATAAAATTTAATAAAGCATAGGATAAAACAACATAAATACAATTTAATAAAGCATAGGATAAAACAACATAAATAAAATTTAATAAAGCATAGGATAAAACAACATAAATACAATTTAATAAAGCATAGGATAAAACAACATAAATACAATTTAATAAAGCATAGGTTAAAACAACATAAATACAATTTAATAAAGCATAGGAAAAAACAACATAAATTCAATTTAATAAAGCATAGGATAAAACAACATAAATACAATTGAATAAAGCACAGGATAAAACAACATAAATAAAATTTAATAAAGCATAGGATAAAACAAGATAAATAAAATTTAATAAAGCATAGGATAAAACAACATAAATACAATTTAATAAAGCTTAGGATAAAACAACATAAATACAATTTAATAAAGCATAGGATAAAACAACATAAATACAACTTAATAAAGCATAGGTTAAAACAACATAAATACAATTTAATAAAGCATAGGATAAAACAACATAAATACAATTTAATAAAGCATAGGATAAAACAACATAAATAAAATTTAATAAAGCATAGGATAAAACAACATAAATACAATTTAATAAAGCATAGGATAAAACAACATACATAAAATTTAATAAAGCATAGGATAAAACAACATAAATACAATTTAATAAAGCATAGGAGAAAACAACATAAATCAAATTTAATAAAGCATAGGTTAAAACAACATAAATACAATTTAATAAAGCATAGGACAAAACAACATAAATACAATTTAATAAAGCATAGGATAAAACAACATAAATACAATTTAATAAAACATAGGATAAAACAACATAAATACAATTTAATAAAGCATAGGATAAAACAACATGAATACAATTTAATAAAGCATAGGTTAAAACAACATAAATATAATTTAATAAAGCATAGGATAAAACAACATAAATACAATTTAATAAAGCATAGGTTAAAACAACATAAATACAATTTAATAAAGCTTAGGATAAAACAACATAAATACAATTTAATAAAGCATAGGATAAAACAACATAAATACAATTTAATAAAGCATAGGATAAAACAACATAAATACAATTTAATAAAGCATAGGATAAAACAACATAAATACAATTTAATAAAGCATAGGATAAAACAACATAAATACAATTTAATAAAGCATAGGATAAAACAACATAAATACAATTTAATAGAGCATAGGATAAAACAACATAAATCAAATTTAATAAAGCAAAGGTTAAAACAACATAAATACAATTTAATAAAGCATAGGACAAAACAACATAAATACAATTTAATAAAGCATAGTTTAAAACAACATAAATACAATTTAATAAAGCATAGGATAAAACCACAGAAATACAATGTAATAAAGCATAGGATAAAACAACATAAATACAATTTAATAAAGCATAGGACAAAACAACATAAATACAATTTAATAAAGCATAGGACAAAACAACATAAATACAATTTAATAAAGCATAGGACAAAACAACATAAATACAATTTAATAAAGCATATGTTATAACAACATAAATACAATTTAATAAAGCATAAGATATAACAACATGAATATAATTTAGTAAAGCATAAGATAAAACAACATGAATACAATTTAATAAAGCATAGGTTAAAACAACATAAATACAATTTAAGAAAGCATAGGATAAAACTACATAAATACATTTTAATAAAGCATAGGATAAAACAACATAAATACAATTTAATAAAGCATAGGTTAAAACAACATAAATACAATTTAATAAAGCATAGGACAAAACAACATAAATACAATTTAATAAAGCATAGGATAAAACAACATAAATACAATTTATAAAGCATAGGATAAAACAACATAAATACAATTTAATAAAGCATAGGATAAAACAACATAAATACAATTTAATAAAGCATAGGATAAAACAACATAAATACAATTTAATAAAGCATAGGATAAAACATCATAAATACAATTTAATAAAGCATAGGATTAAACAACGTAAATACTATTTAAAAAAGCATAGGATAAAACCACATAAATACAATTTAATAAAGCACAGGATAAAACAACATAAATACAATTTAATAAAGCATAGGATACAACAACATAAATACAATTTAGTAAAGCATAGGTCAAAATAACATAAATACAATTTAATAAAGCATAGGATAAAACAACATGAATAAAATTTAATAAAGCATAGGATAAAACAACATAAATAAAATTTAATAAAGCATAGGATAAAACAACATAAATACAATTTAATAAAGCATAGGATAAAACAACATAAATACAATTTATAAAGCATAGGATAAAACAACATAAATACAATTTAATAGAGCATAGGATAAAACAACATAAATACAATTTATAAAGCATAGGATAAAACAACATAAATACAATTTAATAAAGCATAGGATAAAACAACATAAATACAATTTAATAAAGCATAGGATAAAACATCATAAATACAATTTAATAAAGCATAGGATTAAACAACGTAAATACTATTTAAAAAAGCATAGGATAAAACCACATAAATACAATTTAATAAAGCACAGGATAAAACAACATAAATACAATTTAATAAAGCATAGGATACAACAACATAAATACAATTTAGTAAAGCATAGGTCAAAATAACATAAATACAATTTAATAAAGCATAGGATAAAACAACATGAATAAAATTTAATAAAGCATTGGATAAAACAACATAAATACAATTTAATAAAGCATAGGATAAAACAACATAAATAAAATTTAATAAAGCATAGGATAAAACAACATAAATACAATTTAATAACGCATAGGATAAAACAACATAAATAAAATTTAATAAAGCATAGGATAAAACAACATAAATACAATTTATAAAGCATAGGTTAAAACAACATAAATACAAGTTAATAAAGCATAGGATAAAACAACATAAATACAATTTAATAAAGCATAGGATAAAACAACATAAATACAATTTAATAAAGCATAGGATAAAACAACATAAATACAATTTAATAAAGCATAGGTTAAAACAACATAAATACAATTTAATAAATCATAGGTTAAAACAACATAAATACAATTTAATAAAGCATAGGATAAAACAACATAAATTCAATTTAATAAAGCATAGGATAAAACAACATAAATACAATTTAATAAAGCACAGGATAAAACAACATAAATAAATTTTAAAAAAGCATAGGATAAAACAAGATAAATAAAATTTAATAAAGCATAGGATAAAACAACATAAATACAATTTAATAAAGCATAGGATAAAACAACATAAATAAAATTTAATAAAGCATAGGATAAAACAACATAAATACAATTTAATAAAGCATAGGATAAAACAACATAAATACAATTTAATAAAGCATAGGTTAAAACAACATAAATACAATTTAATAAAGTATAGGAAAAAACAACATAAATTCAATTTAATAAAGCATAGGATAAAACAACATAAATACAATTGAATAAAGCACAGGATAAAACAACATAAATAAAATTTAATAAAGCATAGGATAAAACAAGATAAATAAAATTTAATAAAGCATAGGATAAAACAACATAAATACAATTTAATAAAGCATAGGATAAAACAACATAAATACAATTTAATAAAGCATAGGATAAAACAACATAAATACAACTTAATAAAGCATAGGTTAAAACAACATAAATACAATTTAATAAAGCATAGGATAAAACAACATAAATACAATTTAATAAAGCATAGGATAAAACAACATAAATAAAATTTAATAAAGCATAGGATAAACAACATAAATACAATTTAATAAAGCATAGGATAAAACAACATACATAAAATTTAATAAAGCATAGGATAAAACAACATAAATACAATTTAATAAAGCATAGGAGAAAACAACATAAATCAAATTTAATAAAGCATAGGTTAAAACAACATAAATACAATTTAATAAAGCATAGGACAAAACAACATAAATACAATTTAATAAAGCATAGGATAAAACAACATAAATACAATTTAATAAAGCATAGGATAAAACAACATAAATACAATTTAATAAAGCATAGGATAAAACAACATGAATACAATTTAATAAAGCATAGGTTAAAACAACATAAATATAATTTAATAAAGCATAGGATAAAACAACATAAATACAATTTAATAAAGCATAGGTTAAAACAACATAAATACAATTTAATAAAGCATAGGATAAAACAACATAAATACAATTTAATAAAGCATAGGATAAAACAACATAAATACAATTTAATAAAGCATAGGATAAAACAACATAAATACAATTTAATAAAGCATAGGATAAAACAACATAAATACAATTTAATAAAGCATAGGATAAAACAACATAAATACAATTTAATAAAGCATAGGATAAAACAACATAAATACAATTTAATAGAGCATAGGATAAAACAACATAAATCAAATTTAATAAAGCAAAGGTTAAAACAACATAAATACAATTTAATAAAGCATAGGACAAAACAACATAAATACAATTTAATAAAGCATAGTTTAAAACAACATAAATACAATTTAATAAAGCATAGGATAAAACCACAGAAATACAATGTAATAAAGCATAGGATAAAACAACATAAATACAATTTAATAAAGCATAGGACAAAACAACATAAATACAATTTAATAAAGCATAGGACAAAACAACATAAATACAATTTAATAAAGCATAGGACAAAACAACATAAATACAATTTAATAAAGCATATGTTATAACAACATAAATACAATTTAATAAAGCATAAGATATAACAACATGAATATAATTTAGTAAAGCATAAGATAAAACAACATGAATACAATTTAATAAAGCATAGGTTAAAACAACATAAATACAATTTAAGAAAGCATAGGATAAAACTACATAAATACATTTTAATAAAGCATAGGATAAAACAACATAAATACAATTTAATAAAGCATAGGTTAAAACAACATAAATACAATTTAATAAAGCATAGGACAAAACAACATAAATACAATTTAATAAAGCATAGGATAAAACAACATAAATACAATTTATAAAGCATAGGATAAAACAACATAAATACAATTTAATAAAGCATAGGATAAAACAACATAAATACAATTTAATAAAGCATAGGATAAAACAACATAAATACAATTTAATAAAGCATAGGCTAAAACTACATAAATACAATTTAATAAAGCATAGGATAAAACAAATTAAATACAATTTAATAAAGCATAGCATAAAACAACATAAATTCAATTTAATAAAGCATAGGATAAAACAACATAAATACAATTTAATAAAGCATAGGATAAAACAACATAAATACAATTTAATAGAGCATAGGATAAAACAACATAAATACAATTTATAAAGCATAGGATAAAACAACATAAATACAATTTAATAAAGCATAGGATAAAACAACATAAATACAATTTAATAAAGCATAGGATAAAACATCATAAATACAATTTAATAAAGCATAGGATTAAACAACGTAAATACTATTTAAAAAAGCATAGGATAAAACCACATAAATACAATTTAATAAAGCACAGGATAAAACAACATAAATACAATTTAATAAAGCATAGGATACAACAACATAAATACAATTTAGTAAAGCATAGGTCAAAATAACATAAATACAATTTAATAAAGCATAGGATAAAACAACATGAATAAAATTTAATAAAGCATAGGATAAAACAACATAAATAAAATTTAATAAAGCATAGGATAAAACAACATAAATTCAATTTAATAAAGCATATTATAAAACAACATAAATACAATTTAATAAAGCATAGGATAAAACAACATGAATACAATTTAATAAAGCATAGGATAAAACCACATAAATACAATTTAATAAAGCACAGGATAAAACAACATAAATACAATTTAATAAAGCATAGGATAAAACAAATTAAATACAATTTAATAAAGCATAGCATAAAACAACATAAATTCAATTTAATAAAGCATAGGATAAAACAACATAAATACAATTTAATAAAGCATAGGATAAAACAACATAAATACAATTTAATAAAGCATAAGATAAAACAACATGAATACAATTTAATAAAGCATATTTTAAAACAACATAAATATAATTTAATAAAGCATAGGATAAAACAACATGAATACAATTTAATAAAGCATAGGTTAAAACAACATAAATACAATTTAATAAAGCATAGGATAAAACAACATAAATACAATTTAATAAAGCATAGGACAAAACAACATAAATACAATTTAATAAAGCATAGGTTAAAGCAACATAAATACAATTTAATAAAGCATAGGTTAAAACAACATAAATAAAAGTTAATAAAGCATAGGATAAAACAACATAAATAAAATTTAATAAAGCATAGGATAAAACAAGATAAATAAAATTTAATAAAGCATAGGATAAAACAACATAAATACAATTTAATAAAGCATAGGATAAAACAACATAAATACAATTTAATAAAGCATAGGATAAAACAACATAAATACAATTTAATAAAGCATAGGTTAAAACAACATAAATACAATTTAATAAAGCATAGGATAAAACAACATAAATACAATTTAATAAAGCATAGGATAAAACAACATAAATAAAATTTAATAAAGCATAGGATAAAACAACATAAATACAATTTAATAAAGCATAGGATAAAACAACATAAATAAAATTTAATAAAGCATAGGATAAAACAACATAAATACAATTTAATAAAGCATAGGATAAAACAACATAAATCAAATTTAATAAAGCATAGGTTAAAACAACATAAATACAATTTAATAAAGCATAGGACAAAACAACATAAATACAATTTAATAAAGCATAGCACAAAACAACATAAATTCAATTTAATAAAGCATAGGATAAAACAACATAAATACAATTTAATAAAGCATAGGATAAAACAACATAAATACAATTTAATAAAGCATAAGATAAAACAACATGAATACAATTTAATAAAGCATAGGTTAAAACAACATAAATATAATTTAATAAAGCATAGGATAAAACAACATAAATACAATTTAATAAAGCATAGGTTAAAACAACATAAATACAATTTAATAAAGAATAGGATAAAACAACATAAATACAATTTAATAAAGCATAGGACAAAACAACATAAATACAATTTAATAAAGCATAGGTTAAAGCAACATAAATACAATTTAATAAAGCATAGGTTAAAACAACATAAATACAATTTAATAAAGCATAGGATAAAACAACATAAATACAATTTAATAAAGCATAGGATAAAACAACATAAATACAATTTAATAAAGCATAGGATAAAACAACATAAATACAATTTAATAGAGCATAGGATAAAACAACATAAATACAATTTATAAAGCATAGGATAAAACAACATAAATACAATTTAATAAAGCATAGGATAAAACAACATAAATACAATTTAATAAAGCATAGGATAAAACATCATAAATACAATTTAATAAAGCATAGGATTAAACAACGTAAATACTATTTAAAAAAGCATAGGATAAAACCACATAAATACAATTTAATAAAGCACAGGATAAAACAACATAAATACAATTTAATAAAGCATAGGATAAAACAAATTAAATACAATTTAATAAAGCATAGCATAAAACAACATAAATTCAATTTAATAAAGCATAGGATAAAACAACATGAATAAAATTTAATAAAGCATTGGATAAAACAACATAAATAAAATTTAATAAAGCATAGGATAAAACAACATAAATTCAATTTAATAAAGCATATTATAAAACAACATAAATACAATTTAATAAAGCATAGGATAAAACAACATGAATACAATTTAATAAAGCATAGGTTAAAACAACATAAATACAATTTAATAAAGCATAGGTTAAAACAACATAAATAAAAGTTAATAAAGCATAGGATAAAACAACATAAATACAATTTAATAAAGCATAGGATAAAACAACATAAATATAATTTATAAAGCATAGGATAAAACAACATAAATACAATTTAATAAAGCATAGGATAAAACAACATAAATACAATTTAATAAAGCATAGGATAAAACAACATAAATACAATTTAATAAAGCATAGGCTAAAACTACATAAATACAATTTAATAAAGCATAGGATAAAACAAATTAAATACAATTTAATAAAGCATAGGATAAAACAACATAAATTCAATTTAATAAAGCATAGGATAAAACAACATAAATACAATTTAATAAAGCATAGGTTAAAACAACATAAATACAATTTAATAAAGCATAGGATAAAACAACATAAATACAATTTAATAAAGCATAAGATAAAACAACATGAATACAATTTAATAAAGCATATTTTAAAACAACATAAATATAATTTAATAAAGCATAGGATAAAACAACATGAATACAATTTAATAAAGCATAGGTTAAAACAACATAAATACAATTTAATAAAGCATAGGATAAAACAACATAAATACAATTTAATAAAGCATAGGACAAAACAACATAAATACAATTTAATAAAGCATAGGTTAAAGCAACATAAATACAATTTAATAAAGCATAGGTTAAAACAACATAAATAAAAGTTAATAAAGCATAGGATAAAACAACATAAATAAAATTTAATAAAGCATAGGATAAAACAAGATAAATAAAATTTAATAAAGCATAGGATAAAACAACATAAATACAATTTAATAAAGCATAGGATAAAACAACATAAATACAATTTAATAAAGCATAGGATAAAACAACATAAATACAATTTAATAAAGCATAGGTTAAAACAACATAAATACAATTTAATAAAGCATAGGATAAAACAACATAAATACAATTTAATAAAGCACAGGATAAAACAACATAAATAAATTTTAAAAAAGCATAGGATAAAACAAGATAAATAAAATTTAATAAAGCATAGGATAAAACAACATAAATACAATTTAATAAAGCATAAGATAAAACAACATGAATACAATTTAATAAAGCATAGGTTAAAACAACATAAATATAATTTAATAAAGCATAGGATAAAACAACATAAATACAATTTAATAAAGCATAGGTTAAAACAACATAAATACAATTTAATAAAGAATAGGATAAAACAACATAAATACAATTTAATAAAGCATAGGACAAAACAACATAAATACAATTTAATAAAGCATAGGTTAAAGCAACATAAATACAATTTAATAAAGCATAGGTTAAAACAACATAAATACAATTTAATAAAGCATAGGATAAAACAACATAAATACAATTTAATAAAGCATAGGATAAAACAACATAAATACAATTTAATAAAGCATAGGATAAAACAACATAAATACAATTTAATAGAGCATAGGATAAAACAACATAAATACAATTTATAAAGCATAGGATAAAACAACATAAATACAATTTAATAAAGCATAGGATAAAACAACATAAATACAATTTAATAAAGCATAGGATAAAACATCATAAATACAATTTAATAAAGCATAGGATTAAACAACGTAAATACTATTTAAAAAAGCATAGGATAAAACCACATAAATACAATTTAATAAAGCACAGGATAAAACAACATAAATACAATTTAATAAAGCATAGGATAAAACAAATTAAATACAATTTAATAAAGCATAGCATAAAACAACATAAATTCAATTTAATAAAGCATAGGATAAAACAACATAAATACAATTTAATAAAGCATAGGATAAAACAACATAAATACAATTTAATAAAGCATAAGATAAAACAACATGAATACAATTTAATAAAGCATATTTTAAAACAACATAAATATAATTTAATAAAGCATAGGATAAAACAACATAAATACAATTTAATAAAGCATAGGTTAAAACAACATAAATACAATTTAATAAAGCATAGGATAAAACAACATAAATACAATTTAATAAAGCATAGGACAAAACAATATAAATACAATTTAATAAAGCATAGGTTAAAGCAACATAAATACAATTTAATAAAGCATAGGTTAAAACAACATAAATACAATTTAATAAAGCATAGGATAAAACAACATAAATACAATTTAATAAAGCATAGGATAAAACAACATAAATACAATTTAATAAAGCATAGGATAAAACAACATAAATACAATTTAATAGAGCATAGGATAAAACAACATAAATACAATTTATAAAGCATAGGATAAAACAACATAAATACAATTTAATAAAGCATAGGATAAAACAACATAAATACAATTTAATAAAGCATAGGATAAAACATCATAAATACAATTTAATAAAGCATAGGATTAAACAACGTAAATACTATTTAAAAAAGCATAGGATAAAACCACATAAATACAATTTAATAAAGCACAGGATAAAACAACATAAATACAATTTAATAAAGCATAGGATACAACAACATAAATACAATTTAGTAAAGCATAGGTCAAAATAACATAAATACAATTTAATAAAGCATAGGATAAAACAACATGAATAAAATTTAATAAAGCATTGGATAAAACAACATAAATAAAATTTAATAAAGCATAGGATAAAACAACATAAATTCAATTTAATAAAGCATATTATAAAACAACATAAATACAATTTAATAAAGCATAGGATAAAACAACATGAATACAATTTAATAAAACATAGGTTAAAACAACATAAATACAATTTAATAAAGCATAGGTTAAAACAACATAAATAAAAGTTAATAAAGCATAGGATAAAACAACATAAATACAATTTAATAAAGCATAGGATAAAACAACATAAATATAATTTATAAAGCATAGGATAAAACAACATAAATACAATTTAATAAAGCATAGGATAAAACAACATAAATACAATTTAATAAAGCATAGGATAAAACAACATAAATACAATTTAATAAAGCATAGGCTAAAACTACATAAATACAATTTAATAAAGCATAGGATAAAACAAATTAAATACAATTTAATAAAGCATAGGATAAAACAACATAAATTCAATTTAATAAAGCATAGGATAAAACAACATAAATACAATTTAATAAAGCATAGGTTAAAACAACATAAATACAATTTAATAAAGCATAGGATAAAACAACATAAATACAATTTAATAAAGCATAGGATAAAACAACATAAATAAAATTTAATAAAGCATAGGATAAAACAACATAAATACAATTTAATAAAGCATAGGATAAAACAACATAAATAAAATTTAATAAAGCATAGGATAAAACAACATAAATACAATTTATAAAGCATAGGTTAAAACAACATAAATACAAGTTAATAAAGCATAGGATAAAACAACATAAATACAATTTAATAAAGCATAGGATAAAACAACATAAATACAATTTAATAAAGCATAGGATAAAACAACATAAATACAATTTAATAAAGCATAGGTTAAAACAACATAAATACAATTTAATAAATCATAGGTTAAAACAACATAAATACAATTTAATAAAGCATAGGATAAAACAACATAAATTCAATTTAATAAAGCATAGGATAAAACAACATAAATACAATTTAATAAAGCACAGGATAAAACAACATAAATAAATTTTAAAAAAGCATAGGATAAAACAAGATAAATAAAATTTAATAAAGCATAGGATAAAACAATATAAATACAATTTAATAAAGCATAGGATAAAACAACATAAATAAAATTTAATAAAGCATAGGATAAAACAACATAAATACAATTTAATAAAGCATAGGATAAAACAACATAAATACAATTTAATAAAGCATAGGTTAAAACAACATAAATACAATTTAATAAAGCATAGGAAAAAACAACATAAATTCAATTTAATAAAGCATAGGATAAAACAACATAAATACAATTGAATAAAGCACAGGATAAAACAACATAAATAAAATTTAATAAAGCATAGGATAAAACAAGATAAATAAAATTTAATAAAGCATAGGATAAAACAACATAAATACAATTTAATAAAGCATAGGATAAAACAACATAAATACAATTTAATAAAGCATAGGATAAAACAACATAAATACAACTTAATAAAGCATAGGTTAAAACAACATAAATACAATTTAATAAAGCATAGGATAAAACAACATAAATACAATTTAATAAAGCATAGGATAAAACAACATAAATAAAATTTAATAAAGCATAGGATAAAACAACATAAATACAATTTAATAAAGCATAGGATAAAACAACATAAATACAATTTAATAAAGCATAGGATAAAACAACATAAATACAATTTAATAAAGCATAGGATAAAACAACATAAATACAATTTAATAAAGCATAGGTTAAAACAACATAAATACAATTTAATAAATCATAGGTTAAAACAACATAAATACAATTTAATAAAGCATAGGATAAAACAACATAAATTCAATTTAATAAAGCATAGGATAAAACAACATAAATACAATTTAATAAAGCACAGGATAAAACAACATAAATAAATTTTAAAAAAGCATAGGATAAAACAAGATAAATAAAATTTAATAAAGCATAGGATAAAACAACATAAATACAATTTAATAAAGCATAAGATAAAACAACATGAATACAATTTAATAAAGCATAGGTTAAAACAACATAAATATAATTTAATAAAGCATAGGATAAAACAACATAAATACAATTTAATAAAGCATAGGTTAAAACAACATAAATACAATTTAATAAAGAATAGGATAAAACAACATAAATACAATTTAATAAAGCATAGGACAAAACAACATAAATACAATTTAATAAAGCATAGGTTAAAGCAACATAAATACAATTTAATAAAGCATAGGTTAAAACAACATAAATACAATTTAATAAAGCATAGGATAAAACAACATAAATACAATTTAATAAAGCATAGGATAAAACAACATAAATACAATTTAATAAAGCATAGGATAAAACAACATAAATACAATTTAATAGAGCATAGGATAAAACAACATAAATACAATTTATAAAGCATAGGATAAAACAACATAAATACAATTTAATAAAGCATAGGATAAAACAACATAAATACAATTTAATAAAGCATAGGATAAAACATCATAAATACAATTTAATAAAGCATAGGATTAAACAACGTAAATACTATTTAAAAAAGCATAGGATAAAACCACATAAATACAATTTAATAAAGCACAGGATAAAACAACATAAATACAATTTAATAAAGCATAGGATAAAACAAATTAAATACAATTTAATAAAGCATAGCATAAAACAACATAAATTCAATTTAATAAAGCATAGGATAAAACAACATAAATACAATTTAATAAAGCATAGGATAAAACAACATAAATACAATTTAATAAAGCATAAGATAAAACAACATGAATACAATTTAATAAAGCATATTTTAAAACAACATAAATATAATTTAATAAAGCATAGGATAAAACAACATAAATACAATTTAATAAAGCATAGGTTAAAACAACATAAATACAATTTAATAAAGCATAGGATAAAACAACATAAATACAATTTAATAAAGCATAGGACAAAACAACATAAATACAATTTAATAAAGCATAGGTTAAAGCAACATAAATACAATTTAATAAAGCATAGGTTAAAACAACATAAATACAATTTAATAAAGCATAGGATAAAACAACATAAATACAATTTAATAAAGCATAGGATAAAACAACATAAATACAATTTAATAAAGCATAGGATACAACAACATAAATACAATTTAGTAAAGCATAGGTCAAAATAACATAAATACAATTTAATAAAGCATAGGATAAAACAACATGAATAAAATTTAATAAAGCATTGGATAAAACAACATAAATAAAATTTAATAAAGCATAGGATAAAACAACATAAATTAAATTTAATAAAGCATATTATAAAACAACATAAATACAATTTAATAAAGCATAGGATAAAACAACATGAATACAATTTAATAAAACATAGGTTAAAACAACATAAATACAATTTAATAAAGCATAGGTTAAAACAACATAAATAAAAGTTAATAAAGCATAGGATAAAACAACATAAATACAATTTAATAAAGCATAGGATAAAACAACATAAATATAATTTATAAAGCATAGGATAAAACAACATAAATACAATTTAATAAAGCATAGGATAAAACAACATAAATACAATTTAATAAAGCATAGGATAAAACAACATAAATACAATTTAATAAAGCATAGGCTAAAACTACATAAATACAATTTAATAAAGCATAGGATAAAACAAATTAAATACAATTTAATAAAGCATAGGATAAAACAACATAAATTCAATTTAATAAAGCATAGGATAAAACAACATAAATACAATTTAATAAAGCATAGGTTAAAACAACATAAATACAATTTAATAAAGCATAGGATAAAACAACATAAATACAATTTAATAAAGCATAGGATAAAACAACATAAATAAAATTTAATAAAGCATAGGATAAAACAACATAAATACAATTTAATAAAGCATAGGATAAAACAACATAAATAAAATTTAATAAAGCATAGGATAAAACAACATAAATACAATTTATAAAGCATAGGTTAAAACAACATAAATACAAGTTAATAAAGCATAGGATAAAACAACATAAATACAATTTAATAAAGCATAGGATAAAACAACATAAATACAATTTAATAAAGCATAGGATAAAACAACATAAATACAATTTAATAAAGCATAGGTTAAAACAACATAAATACAATTTAATAAATCATAGGTTAAAACAACATAAATACAATTTAATAAAGCATAGGATAAAACAACATAAATTCAATTTAATAAAGCATAGGATAAAACAACATAAATACAATTTAATAAAGCACAGGATAAAACAACATAAATAAATTTTAAAAAAGCATAGGATAAAACAAGATAAATAAAATTTAATAAAGCATAGGATAAAACAACATAAATACAATTTAATAAAGCATAGGATAAAACAACATAAATAAAATTTAATAAAGCATAGGATAAAACAACATAAATACAATTTAATAAAGCATAGGATAAAACAACATAAATACAATTTAATAAAGCATAGGTTAAAACAACATAAATACAATTTAATAAAGCATAGGAAAAAACAACATAAATTCAATTTAATAAAGCATAGGATAAAACAACATAAATACAATTGAATAAAGCACAGGATAAAACAACATAAATAAAATTTAATAAAGCATAGGATAAAACAAGATAAATAAAATTTAATAAAGCATAGGATAAAACAACATAAATACAATTTAATAAAGCATAGGATAAAACAACATAAATACAATTTAATAAAGCATAGGATAAAACAACATAAATACAACTTAATAAAGCATAGGTTAAAACAACATAAATACAATTTAATAAAGCATAGGATAAAACAACATAAATACAATTTAATAAAGCATAGGATAAAACAACATAAATAAAATTTAATAAAGCATAGGATAAAACAACATAAATACAATTTAATAAAGCATAGGATAAAACAACATACATAAAATTTAATAAAGCATAGGATAAAACAACATAAATACAATTTAATAAAGCATAGGAGAAAACAACATAAATCAAATTTAATAAAGCATAGGTTAAAACAACATAAATACAATTTAATAAAGCATAGGACAAAACAACATAAATACAATTTAATAAAGCATAGGATAAAACAACATAAATACAATTTAATAAAGCATAGGATAAAACAACATAAATACAATTTAATAAAGCATAGGATAAAACAACATAAATACAATTTATAAAGCATAGGATAAAACAACATAAATACAATTTAATAAAGCATAGGATAAAACAACATAAATACAATTTAATAAAGCATAGGATAAAACATCATAAATACAATTTAATAAAGCATAGGATTAAACAACGTAAATAATATTTAAAAAAGCATAGGATAAAACCACATAAATACAATTTAATAAAGCACAGGATAAAACAACATAAATACAATTTAATAAAGCATAGGATAAAACAAATTAAATACAATTTAATAAAGCATAGCATAAAACAACATAAATTCAATTTAATAAAGCATAAGATAAAACAACATAAATACAATTTAATAAAGCATAGGATAAAACAACATAAATACAATTTAATAAAGCATAAGATAAAACAACATGAATACAATTTAATAAAGCATAGGTTAAAACAACATAAATATAATTTAATAAAGCATAGGATAAAACAACATAAATACAATTTAATAAAGCATAGGTTAAAACAACATAAATACAATTTAATAAAGCATAGGATAAAACAACATAAATACAATTTAATAAAGCATAGGACAAAACAACATAAATACAATTTAATAAAGCATAGGTTAAAGCAACATAAATACAATTTAATAAAGCATAGGTTAAAACAACATAAATACAATTTAATAAAGCATAGGATAAAACAACATAAATACAATTTAATAAAGCATAGGATAAAACAACATAAATAAAATTTAATAAAGCATAGGATAAAACAACATAAATACAATTTAATAAAGCATAGGATAAAACAACATAAATCAAATTTAATAAAGCATAGGTTAAAACAACATAAATACAATTTAATAAAGCATAGGACAAAACAACATAAATAGAATTTAATAAAGCATAGCACAAAACAACATAAATTCAATTTAATAAAGCATAGGATAAAACAACATAAATACAATTTAATAAAGCATAGGATAAAACAACATAAATACAATTTAATAAAGCATAAGATAAAACAACATGAATACAATTTAATAAAGCATAGGTTAAAACAACATAAATATAATTTAATAAAGCATAGGATAAAACAACATAAATACAATTTAATAAAGCATAGGACAAAACAACATAAATACAATTTAATAAAGCATAGGTTAAAGCAACATAAATACAATTTAATAAAGCATAGGTTAAAACAACATAAATACAATTTAATAAAGCATAGGATAAAACAACATAAATACAATTTAATAAAGCATAGGATAAAACAACATAAATACAATTTAATAGAGCATAGGATAAAACAACATAAATACAATTTAATAAAGCATAGGATAAAACAACATAAATACAATTTAATAAAGCATAGGATAAAACATCATAAATACAATTTAATAAAGCATAGGATTAAACAACGTAAATACTATTTAAAAAAGCATAGGATAAAACCACATAAATACAATTTAATAAAGCACAGGATAAAACAACATAAATACAATTTAATAAAGCATAGGATAAAACAAATTAAATACAATTTAATAAAGCATAGCATAAAACAACATAAATTCAATTTAATAAAGCATAGGATAAAACAACATAAATACAATTTAATAAAGCATAGGATAAAACAACATAAATACAATTTAATAAAGCATAAGATAAAACAACATGAATACAATTTAATAAAGCATATTTTAAAACAACATAAATATAATTTAATAAAGCATAGGATAAAACAACATAAATACAATTTAATAAAGCATAGGTTAAAACAACATAAATACAATTTAATAAAGCATAGGATAAAACAACATAAATACAATTTAATAAAGCATAGGACAAAACAACATAAATACAATTTAATAAAGCATAGGTTAAAGCAACATAAATACAATTTAATAAAGCATAGGTTAAAACAACATAAATACAATTTAATAAAGCATAGGATAAAACAACATAAATACAATTTAATAAAGCATAGGATAAAACAACATAAATACAATTTAATAAAGCATAGGATAAAACAACATAAATACAATTTAATAGAGCATAGGATAAAACAACATAAATACAATTTATAAAGCATAGGATAAAACAACATAAATACAATGTAATAAAGCATAGGATAAAACAACATAAATACAATTTAATAAAGCATAGGATAAAACATCATAAATACAATTTAATAAAGCATAGGATTAAACAACGTAAATACTATTTAAAAAAGCATAGGATAAAACCACATAAATACAATTTAATAAAGCATAGGATAAAACAACATAAATACAATTTAATAAAGCATAGGATAAAACATCATAAATACAATTTAATAAAGCATATTATAAAACCACATAAATACAATTTAATAAAGCATAGGATAAAACAACATAAATACAATTTAATAAAGCATAGGATAAAACAACATAAATTCAATTTAATAAAGCATATTATAAAACAACATAAATACAATTTAATAAAGCATAGGATAAAACAACATAAATACAATTTAATAAAGCATAGGATAAAACAACATAAATACAATTTAATAAAGCATACATTAAAACAACATAAATACAATTAAATAAAGCATAGGATAAAACAATATAAATACAATTTAATAAAGCATAGGTTAAAACAACATAAATACAATTTAATAAAGCATAGGTTAAAACAACATAAATAAAAGTTAATAAAGCATAGGATAAAACAACATAAATTCAATTTAATAAAGCATATTATAAAACAACATAAATACAATTTAATAAAGCATAGGATAAAACAACATGAATACAATTTAATAAAGCATAGGTTAAAACAACATAAATACAATTTAATAAAGCATAGGTTAAAACAACATAAATAAAAGTTAATAAAGCATAGGATAAAACAACATAAATACAATTTAATAAAGCATAGGATAAAACAACATAAATATAATTTATAAAGCATAGGATAAAACAACATAAATACAATTTAATAAAGCATAGGATAAAACAACATAAATACAATTTAATAAAGCATAGGATAAAACAACATAAATACAATTTAATAAAGCATAGGCTAAAACTACATAAATACAATTTAATAAAGCATAGGATAAAACAAATTAAATACAATTTAATAAAGCATAGGATAAAACAACATAAATTCAATTTAATAAAGCATAGGATAAAACAACATAAATACAATTTAATAAAGCATAGGTTAAAACAACATAAATACAATTTAATAAAGCATAGGATAAAACAACATAAATACAATTTAATAAAGCATAGGATAAAACAACATAAATAAAATTTAATAAAGCATAGGATAAAACAACATAAATACAATTTAATAAAGCATAGGATAAAACAACATAAATAAAATTTAATAAAGCATAGGATAAAACAACATAAATACAATTTATAAAGCATAGGTTAAAACAACATAAATACAAGTTAATAAAGCATAGGATAAAACAACATAAATACAATTTAATAAAGCATAGGATAAAACAACATAAATAAAATTTAATAAAGCATAGGATAAAACAACATAAATACAATTTAATAAAGCATAGGTTAAAACAACATAAATACAATTTAATAAATCATAGGTTAAAACAACATAAATACAATTTAATAAAGCATAGGATAAAACAACATAAATTCAATTTAATAAAGCATAGGATAAAACAACATAAATACAATTTAATAAAGCATAGGATAAAACAACATAAATACAATTTAATAAAGCATAAGATAAAACAACATGAATACAATTTAATAAAGCATATTTTAAAACAACATAAATATAATTTAATAAAGCATAGGATAAAACAACATGAATACAATTTAATAAAGCATAGGTTAAAACAACATAAATACAATTTAATAAAGCATAGGATAAAACAACATAAATACAATTTAATAAAGCATAGGACAAAACAACATAAATACAATTTAATAAAGCATAGGTTAAAGCAACATAAATACAATTTAATAAAGCATAGGTTAAAACAACATAAATAAAAGTTAATAAAGCATAGGATAAAACAACATAAATAAAATTTAATAAAGCATAGGATAAAACAAGATAAATAAAATTTAATAAAGCATAGGATAAAACAACATAAATACAATTTAATAAAGCATAGGATAAAACAACATAAATACAATTTAATAAAGCATAGGATAAAACAACATAAATACAATTTAATAAAGCATAGGTTAAAACAACATAAATACAATTTAATAAAGCATAGGATAAAACAACATAAATACAATTTAATAAAGCATAGGATAAAACAACATAAATAAAATTTAATAAAGCATAGGATAAAACAACATAGATACAATTTAATAAAGCATAGGATAAAACAACATAAATAAAATTTAATAAAGCATAGGATAAAACAACATAAATACAATTTAATAAAGCATAGGATAAAACAACATAAATCAAATTTAATAAAGCATAGGTTAAAACAACATAAATACAGTTTAATAAAGCATAGGACAAAACAACATAAATACAATTTAATAAAGCATAGCACAAAACAACATAAATTCAATTTAATAAAGCATAGGATAAAACAACATAAATACAATTTAATAAAGCATAGGATAAAACAACATAAATACAATTTAATAAAGCATAAGATAAAACAACATGAATACAATTTAATAAAGCATAGGTTAAAACAACATAAATATAATTTAATAAAGCATAGGATAAAACAACATAAATACAATTTAATAAAGCATAGGTTAAAACAACATAAATACAATTTAATAAAGAATAGGATAAAACAACATAAATACAATTTAATAAAGCATAGGACAAAACAACATAAATACAATTTAATAAAGCATAGGTTAAAGCAACATAAATACAATTTAATAAAGCATAGGTTAAAACAACATAAATACAATTTAATAAAGCATAGGATAAAACAACATAAATACAATTTAATAAAGCATAGGATAAAACAACATAAATACAATTTAATAAAGCATAGGATAAAACAACATAAATACAATTTAATAGAGCATAGGATAAAACAACATAAATACAATTTATAAAGCATAGGATAAAACAACATAAATACAATTTAATAAAGCATAGGATAAAACAACATAAATACAATTTAATAAAGCATAGGATAAAACATCATAAATACAATTTAATAAAGCATAGGATTAAACAACGTAAATACTATTTAAAAAAGCATAGGATAAAACCACATAAATACAATTTAATAAAGCACAGGATAAAACAACATAAATACAATTTAATAAAGCATAGGATAAAACAAATTAAATACAATTTAATAAAGCATAGCATAAAACAACATAAATTCAATTTAATAAAGCATAGGATAAAACAACATGAATAAAATTTAATAAAGCATTGGATAAAACAACATAAATAAAATTTAATAAAGCATAGGATAAAACAACATAAATTCAATTTAATAAAGCATATTATAAAACAACATAAATACAATTTAATAAAGCATAGGATAAAACAACATGAATACAATTTAATAAAGCATAGGTTAAAACAACATAAATACAATTTAATAAAGCATAGGTTAAAACAACATAAATAAAAGTTAATAAAGCATAGGATAAAACAACATAAATACAATTTAATAAAGCATAGGATAAAACAACATAAATATAATTTATAAAGCATAGGATAAAACAACATAAATACAATTTAATAAAGCATAGGATAAAACAACATAAATACAATTTAATAAAGCATAGGATAAAACAACATAAATACAATTTAATAAAGCATAGGCTAAAACTACATAAATACAATTTAATAAAGCATAGGATAAAACAAATTAAATACAATTTAATAAAGCATAGGATAAAACAACATAAATTCAATTTAATAAAGCATAGGATAAAACAACATAAATACAATTTAATAAAGCATAGGTTAAAACAACATAAATACAATTTAATAAAGCATAGGATAAAACAACATAAATACAATTTAATAAAGCATAGGATAAAACAACATAAATAAAATTTAATAAAGCATAGGATAAAACAACATAAATACAATTTAATAAAGCATAGGATAAAACAACATAAATAAAATTTAATAAAGCATAGGATAAAACAACATAAATACAATTTATAAAGCATAGGTTAAAACAACATAAATACAAGTTAATAAAGCATAGGATAAAACAACATAAATACAATTTAATAAAGCATAGGATAAAACAACATAAATACAATTTAATAAAGCATAGGATAAAACAACATAAATACAATTTAATAAAGCATAGGTTAAAACAACATAAATACAATTTAATAAATCATAGGTTAAAACAACATAAATACAATTTAATAAAGCATAGGATAAAACAACATAAATTCAATTTAATAAAGCATAGGATAAAACAACATAAATACAATTTAATAAAGCACAGGATAAAACAACATAAATAAATTTTAAAAAAGCATAGGATAAAACAAGATAAATAAAATTTAATAAAGCATAGGATAAAACAACATAAATACAATTTAATAAAGCATAAGATAAAACAACATGAATACAATTTAATAAAGCATAGGTTAAAACAACATAAATATAATTTAATAAAGCATAGGATAAAACAACATAAATACAATTTAATAAAGCATATGTTAAAACAACATAAATACAATTTAATAAAGAATAGGATAAAACAACATAAATACAATTTAATAAAGCATAGGACAAAACAACATAAATACAATTTAATAAAGCATAGGTTAAAGCAACATAAATACAATTTAATAAAGCATAGGTTAAAACAACATAAATACAATTTAATAAAGCATAGGATAAAACAACATAAATACAATTTAATAAAGCATAGGATAAAACAACATAAATACAATTTAATAAAGCATAGGATAAAACAACATAAATACAATTTAATAGAGCATAGGATAAAACAACATAAATACAATTTATAAAGCATAGGATAAAACAACATAAATACAATTTAATAAAGCATAGGATAAAACAACATAAATACAATTTAATAAAGCATAGGATAAAACATCATAAATACAATTTAATAAAGCATAGGATTAAACAACGTAAATACTATTTAAAAAAGCATAGGATAAAACCACATAAATACAATTTAATAAAGCACAGGATAAAACAACATAAATACAATTTAATAAAGCATAGGATAAAACAAATTAAATACAATTTAATAAAGCATAGCATAAAACAACATAAATTCAATTTAATAAAGCATAGGATAAAACAACATAAATACAATTTAATAAAGCATAGGATAAAACAACATAAATACAATTTAATAAAGCATAAGATAAAACAACATGAATACAATTTAATAAAGCATATTTTAAAACAACATAAATATAATTTAATAAAGCATAGGATAAAACAACATAAATACAATTTAATAAAGCATAGGTTAAAACAACATAAATACAATTTAATAAAGCATAGGATAAAACAACATAAATACAATTTAATAAAGCATAGGACAAAACAACATAAATACAATTTAATAAAGCATAGGTTAAAGCAACATAAATACAATTTAATAAAGCATAGGTTAAAACAACATAAATACAATTTAATAAAGCATAGGATAAAACAACATAAATACAATTTAATAAAGCATAGGATAAAACAACATAAATACAATTTAATAAAGCATAGGATAAAACAACATAAATACAATTTAATAGAGCATAGGATAAAACAACATAAATACAATTTATAAAGCATAGGATAAAACAACATAAATACAATTTAATAAAGCATAGGATAAAACAACATAAATACAATTTAATAAAGCATAGGATAAAACATCATAAATACAATTTAATAAAGCATAGGATTAAACAACGTAAATACTATTTAAAAAAGCATAGGATAAAACCACATAAATACAATTTAATAAAGCACAGGATAAAACAACATAAATACAATTTAATAAAGCATAGGATACAACAACATAAATACAATTTAGTAAAGCATAGGTCAAAATAACATAAATACAATTTAATAAAGCATAGGATAAAACAACATGAATAAAATTTAATAAAGCATTGGATAAAACAACATAAATAAAATTTAATAAAGCATAGGATAAAACAACATAAATTCAATTTAATAAAGCATATTATAAAACAACATAAATACAATTTAATAAAGCATAGGATAAAACAACATGAATACAATTTAATAAAACATAGGTTAAAACAACATAAATACAATTTAATAAAGCATAGGTTAAAACAACATAAATAAAAGTTAATAAAGCATAGGATAAAACAACATAAATACAATTTAATAAAGCATAGGATAAAACAACATAAATATAATTTATAAAGCATAGGATAAAACAACATAAATACAATTTAATAAAGCATAGGATAAAACAACATAAATACAATTTAATAAAGCATAGGATAAAACAACATAAATACAATTTAATAAAGCATAGGCTAAAACTACATAAATACAATTTAATAAAGCATAGGATAAAACAAATTAAATACAATTTAATAAAGCATAGGATAAAACAACATAAATTCAATTTAATAAAGCATAGGATAAAACAACATAAATACAATTTAATAAAGCATAGGTTAAAACAACATAAATACAATTTAATAAAGCATAGGATAAAACAACATAAATACAATTTAATAAAGCATAGGATAAAACAACATAAATACAATTTAATAAAGCATAGGATAAAACAACATAAATACAACTTAATAAAGCATAGGTTAAAACAACATAAATACAATTTAATAAAGCATAGGATAAAACAACATAAATACAATTTAATAAAGCATAGGATAAAACAACATAAATAAAATTTAATAAAGCATAGGATAAAACAACATAAATACAATTTAATAAAGCATAGGATAAAACAACATACATAAAATTTAATAAAGCATAGGATAAAACAACATAAATACAATTTAATAAAGCATAGGAGAAAACAACATAAATCAAATTTAATAAAGCATAGGTTAAAACAACATAAATACAATTTAATAAAGCATAGGACAAAACAACATAAATACAATTTAATAAAGCATAGGATAAAACAACATAAATACAATTTAATAAAGCATAGGATAAAACAACATAAATACAATTTAATAAAGCATAGGATAAAACAACATAAATACAATTTATAAAGCATAGGATAAAACAACATAAATACAATTTAATAAAGCATAGGATAAAACATCATAAATACAATTTAATAAAGCATAGGATTAAACAACGTAAATACTATTTAAAAAAGCATAGGATAAAACCACATAAATACAATTTAATAAAGCACAGGATAAAACAACATAAATACAATTTAATAAAGCATAGGATACAACAACATAAATACAATTTAGTAAAGCATAGGTCAAAATAACATAAATACAATTTAATAAAGCATAGGATAAAACAACATGAATAAAATTTAATAAAGCATTGGATAAAACAACATAAATAAAATTTAATAAAGCATAGGATAAAACAACATAAATTCAATTTAATAAAGCATATTATAAAACAACATAAATACAATTTAATAAAGCATAGGATAAAACAACATGAATACAATTTAATAAAACATAGGTTAAAACAACATAAATACAATTTAATAAAGCATAGGTTAAAACAACATAAATAAAAGTTAATAAAGCATAGGATAAAACAACATAAATACAATTTAATAAAGCATAGGATAAAACAACATAAATATAATTTATAAAGCATAGGATAAAACAACATAAATACAATTTAATAAAGCATAGGATAAAACAACATAAATACAATTTAATAAAGCATAGGATAAAACAACATAAATACAATTTAATAAAGCATAGGCTAAAACTACATAAATACAATTTAATAAAGCATAGGATAAAACAAATTAAATACAATTTAATAAAGCATAGGATAAAACAACATAAATTCAATTTAATAAAGCATAGGATAAAACAACATAAATACAATTTAATAAAGCATAGGTTAAAACAACATAAATACAATTTAATAAAGCATAGGATAAAACAACATAAATACAATTTAATAAAGCATAGGATAAAACAACATAAATACAATTTAATAAAGCATAGGATAAAACAACATAAATACAACTTAATAAAGCATAGGTTAAAACAACATAAATACAATTTAATAAAGCATAGGATAAAACAACATAAATACAATTTAATAAAGCATAGGATAAAACAACATAAATAAAATTTAATAAAGCATAGGATAAAACAACATAAATACAATTTAATAAAGCATAGGATAAAACAACATACATAAAATTTAATAAAGCATAGGATAAAACAACATAAATACAATTTAATAAAGCATAGGAGAAAACAACATAAATCAAATTTAATAAAGCATAGGTTAAAACAACATAAATACAATTTAATAAAGCATAGGACAAAACAACATAAATACAATTTAATAAAGCATAGGATAAAACAACATAAATACAATTTAATAAAGCATAGGATAAAACAACATAAATACAATTTAATAAAGCATAGGATAAAACAACATAAATACAATTTATAAAGCATAGGATAAAACAACATAAATACAATTTAATAAAGCATAGGATAAAACAACATAAATACAATTTAATAAAGCATAGGATAAAACATCATAAATACAATTTAATAAAGCATAGGATTAAACAACGTAAATAATATTTAAAAAAGCATAGGATAAAACCACATAAATACAATTTAATAAAGCACAGGATAAAACAACATAAATACAATTTAATAAAGCATAGGATAAAACAAATTAAATACAATTTAATAAAGCATAGCATAAAACAACATAAATTCAATTTAATAAAGCATAAGATAAAACAACATAAATACAATTTAATAAAGCATAGGATAAAACAACATAAATACAATTTAATAAAGCATAAGATAAAACAACATGAATACAATTTAATAAAGCATAGGTTAAAACAACATAAATATAATTTAATAAAGCATAGGATAAAACAACATAAATACAATTTAATAAAGCATAGGTTAAAACAACATAAATACAATTTAATAAAGCATAGGATAAAACAACATAAATACAATTTAATAAAGCATAGGACAAAACAACATAAATACAATTTAATAAAGCATAGGTTAAAGCAACATAAATACAATTTAATAAAGCATAGGTTAAAACAACATAAATACAATTTAATAAAGCATAGGATAAAACAACATAAATACAATTTAATAAAGCATAGGATAAAACAACATAAATAAAATTTAATAAAGCATAGGATAAAACAACATAAATACAATTTAATAAAGCATAGGATAAAACAACATAAATCAAATTTAATAAAGCATAGGTTAAAACAACATAAATACAATTTAATAAAGCATAGGACAAAACAACATAAATATAATTTAATAAAGCATAGCACAAAACAACATAAATTCAATTTAATAAAGCATAGGATAAAACAACATAAATACAATTTAATAAAGCATAGGATAAAACAACATAAATACAATTTAATAAAGCATAAGATAAAACAACATGAATACAATTTAATAAAGCATAGGTTAAAACAACATAAATATAATTTAATAAAGCATAGGATAAAACAACATAAATACAATTTAATAAAGCATAGGACAAAACAACATAAATACAATTTAATAAAGCATAGGTTAAAGCAACATAAATACAATTTAATAAAGCATAGGTTAAAACAACATAAATACAATTTAATAAAGCATAGGATAAAACAACATAAATACAATTTAATAAAGCATAGGATAAAACAACATAAATACAATTTAATAAAGCATAGGATAAAACAACATAAATACAATTTAATAGAGCATAGGATAAAACAACATAAATACAATTTAATAAAGCATAGGATAAAACAACATAAATACAATTTAATAAAGCATAGGATAAAACATCATAAATACAATTTAATAAAGCATAGGATTAAACAACGTAAATACTATTTAAAAAAGCATAGGATAAAACCACATAAATACAATTTAATAAAGCACAGGATAAAACAACATAAATACAATTTAATAAAGCATAGGATAAAACAAATTAAATACAATTTAATAAAGCATAGCATAAAACAACATAAATTCAATTTAATAAAGCATAGGATAAAACAACATAAATACAATTTAATAAAGCATAGGATAAAACAACATAAATACAATTTAATAAAGCATAGGATAAAACATCATAAATACAATTTAATAAAGCATAGGATTAAACAACGTAAATACTATTTAAAAAAGCATAGGATAAAACCACATAAATACAATTTAATAAAGCACAGGATAAAACAACATAAATACAATTTAATAAAGCATAGGATACAACAACATAAATACAATTTAGTAAAGCATAGGTCAAAATAACATAAATACAATTTAATAAAGCATAGGATAAAACAACATGAATAAAATTTAATAAAGCATTGGATAAAACAACATAAATAAAATTTAATAAAGCATAGGATAAAACAACATAAATTCAATTTAATAAAGCATATTATAAAACAACATAAATACAATTTAATAAAGCATAGGATAAAACAACATGAATACAATTTAATAAAGCATAGGTTAAAACAACATAAATACAATTTAATAAAGCATAGGTTAAAACAACATAAATAAAAGTTAATAAAGCATAGGATAAAACAACATAAATACAATTTAATAAAGCATAGGATAAAACAACATAAATACAATTTATAAAGCATAGGATAAAACAACATAAATACAATTTAATAAAGCATAGGATAAAACAACATAAATACAATTTAATAAAGCATAGGATAAAACAACATAAATACAATTTAATAAAGCATAGGCTAAAACTACATAAATACAATTTAATAAAGCATAGGATAAAACAAATTAAATACAATTTAATAAAGCATAGGATAAAACAACATAAATTCAATTTAATAAAGCATAGGATAAAACAACATAAATACAATTTAATAAAGCATAGGTTAAAACAACATAAATACAATTTAATAAAGCATAGGATAAAACAACATAAATACAATTTAATAAAGCATAGGATAAAACAACATAAATAAAATTTAATAAAGCATAGGATAAAACAACATAAATACAATTTAATAAAGCATAGGATAAAACAACATAAATAAAATTTAATAAAGCATAGGATAAAACAACATAAATACAATTTATAAAGCATAGGTTAAAACAACATAAATACAAGTTAATAAAGCATAGGATAAAACAACATAAATACAATTTAATAAAGCATAGGATAAAACAACATAAATACAATTTAATAAAGCATAGGATAAAACAACATAAATACAATTTAATAAAGCATAGGTTAAAACAACATAAATACAATTTAATAAATCATAGGTTAAAAGAACATAAATACAATTTAATAAAGCATAGGATAAAACAACATAAATTCAATTTAATAAAGCATAGGATAAAACAACATAAATACAATTTAATAAAGCACAGGATAAAACAACATAAATAAATTTTAAAAAAGCATAGGATAAAACAAGATAAATAAAATTTAATAAAGCATAGGATAAAACAACATAAATACAATTTAATAAAGCATAGGATAAAACAACATAAATACAATTTAATAAAGCATAGGATAAAACAACATAAATACAATTTAATAAAGCATAGGATAAAACAACATAAATACAATTTAATAAAGCATAGGTTAAAACAACATAAATACAATTTAATAAAGCATAGGAAAAAACAACATAAATTCAATTTAATAAAGCATAGGATAAAACAACATAAATACAATTGAATAAAGCACAGGATAAAACAACATAAATAAAATTTAATAAAGCATAGGATAAAACAAGAAAAATAAAATTTAATAAAGCATAGGATAAAACAACATAAATACAATTTAATAAAGCATAGGATAAAACAACATAAATACAATTTAATAAAGCATAGGATAAAACAACATAAATACAACTTAATAAAGCATAGGTTAAAACAACATAAATACAATTTAATAAAGCATAGGATAAAACAACATAAATACAATTTAATAAAGCATAGGATAAAACAACATAAATAAAATTTAATAAAGCATAGGATAAAACAACATAAATACAATTTAATAAAGCATAGGATAAAACAACATACATAAAATTTAATAAAGCATAGGATAAAACAACATAAATACAATTTAATAAAGCATAGGAGAAAACAACATAAATCAAATTTAATAAAGCATAGGTTAAAACAACATAAATACAATTTAATAAAGCATAGGACAAAACAACATAAATACAATTTAATAAAGCATAGGATAAAACAACATAAATACAATTTAATAAAGCATAGGATAAAACAACATAAATACAATTTAATAAAGCATAGGATAAAACAACATAAATACAATTTAATAAAGCATAAGATAAAACAACATGAATACAATTTAATAAAGCATAGGTTAAAACAACATAAATATAATTTAATAAAGCATAGGATAAAACAACATAAATACAATTTAATAAAGCATAGGTTAAAACAACATAAATACAATTTAATAAAGCATAGGATAAAACAACATAAATACAATTTAATAAAGCATAGGACAAAACAACATAAATACAATTTAATAAAGCATAGGTTAAAGCAACATAAATACAATTTAATAAAGCATAGGTTAAAACAACATAAATACAATTTAATAAAGCATAGGATAAAACAACATAAATACAATTTAATAAAGCATAGGATAAAACAACATAAATACAATTTAATAAAGCATAGGATAAAACAACATAAATACAATTTAATAGAGCATAGGATAAAACAACATAAATACAATTTATAAAGCATAGGATAAAACAACATAAATACAATTTAATAAAGCATAGGATAAAACAACATAAATACAATTTAATAAAGCATAGGATAAAACATCATAAATACAATTTAATAAAGCATAGGATTAAACAACGTAAATACTATTTAAAAAAGCATAGGATAAAACCACATAAATACAATTTAATAAAGCACAGGATAAAACAACATAAATACAATTTAATAAAGCATAGGATAAAACAACATGAATAAAATTTAATAAAGCATAGGATAAAACAACATAAATAAAATTTAATAAAGCATAGGATAAAACAACATAAATTCAATTTAATAAAGCATATCATAAAACAACATAAATACAATTTAATAAAGCATAGGATAAAACAACATGAATACAATTTAATAAAGCATAGGTTAAAACAACATAAATACAATTTAATAAAGCATAGGTTAAAACAACATAAATAAAAGTTAATAAAGCATAGGATAAAACAACATAAATACAATTTAATAAAGCATAGGATAAAACAACATAAATACAATTGAATAAAGCACAGGATAAAACAACATAAATAAAATTTAATAAAGCATAGGATAAAACAAGATAAATAAAATTTAATAAAGCATAGGATAAAACAACATAAATACAATTTAATAAAGCATAGGATAAAACAACATAAATACAATTTAATAAAGCATAGGATAAAACAACATAAATACAACTTAATAAAGCATAGGTTAAAACAACATAAATACAATTTAATAAAGCATAGGATAAAACAACATAAATACAATTTAATAAAGCATAGGATAAAACAACATAAATAAAATTTAATAAAGCATAGGATAAAACAACATAAATACAATTTAATAAAGCATAGGATAAAACAACATACATAAAATTTAATAAAGCATAGGATAAAACAACATAAATACAATTTAATAAAGCATAGGAGAAAACAACATAAATCAAATTTAATAAAGCATAGGTTAAAACAACATAAATACAATTTAATAAAGCATAGGACAAAACAACATAAATACAATTTAATAAAGCATAGGATAAAACAACATAAATACAATTTAATAAAGCATAGGATAAAACAACATAAATACAATTTAATAAAGCATAGGATAAAACAACATAAATACAATTTATAAAGCATAGGATAAAACAACATAAATACAATTTAATAAAGCATAGGATAAAACAACATAAATACAATTTAATAAAGCATAGGACAAAACAACATAAATACAATTTAATAAAGCATAGGTTAAAGCAACATAAATACAATTTAATAAAGCATAGGTTAAAACAACATAAATACAATTTAATAAAGCATAGGAAAAAAACAACATAAATACAATTTAATAAAGCATAGGATAAAACAACATAAATACAATTTAATAAAGCATAGGATAAAACAACATAAATACAATTTAATAAAGCATAGGATAAAACAACATAAATACAATTTATAAAGCATAGGATAAAACAACATAAATACAATTTAATAAAGCATAGGATAAAACAACATAAATACAATTTAATAAAGCATAGGACAAAACAACATAAATACAATTTAATAAAGCATAGGTTAAAGCAACATAAATACAATTTAATAAAGCATAGGTTAAAACAACATAAATACAATTTAATAAAGCATAGGATAAAACAACATAAATACAATTTAATAAAGCATAGGATAAAACAACATAAATACAATTTAATAAAGCATAGGATAAAACAACATAAATACAATTTAATAGAGCATAGGATAAAACAACATAAATACAATTTATAAAGCATAGGATAAAACAACATAAATACAATTTAATAAAGCATAGGATAAAACAACATAAATACAATTTAATAAAGCATAGGATAAAACAACATAAATACAATTTAATAAAGCATAGGATAAAACAACATAAATAAAATTTAATAAAGCATAGGATAAAACAACATAAATACAATTTAATAAAGCATAGGATAAAACAACATAAATACAATTTAATAAAGCATAGGTTAAAACAACATAAATACAATTTAATAAAGCATAGGAAAAAACAACATAAATTCAATTTAATAAAGCATAGGATAAAACAACATAAATACAATTGAATAAAGCACAGGATAAAACAACATAAATAAAATTTAATAAAGCATAGGATAAAACAAGATAAATAAAATTTAATAAAGCATAGGATAAAACAACATAAATACAATTTAATAAAGCATAGGATAAAACAACATAAATACAATTTAATAAAGCATAGGATAAAACAACATAAATACAACTTAATAAAGCATAGGTTAAAACAACATAAATACAATTTAATAAAGCATAGGATAAAACAACATAAATACAATTTAATAAAGCATAGGATAAAACAACATAAATAAAATTTAATAAAGCATAGGATAAAACAACATAAATACAATTTAATAAAGCATAGGATAAAACAACATACATAAAATTTAATAAAGCATAGGATAAAACAACATAAATACAATTTAATAAAGCATAGGAGAAAACAACATAAATCAAATTTAATAAAGCATAGGTTAAAACAACATAAATACAATTTAATAAAGCATAGGACAAAACAACATAAATACAATTTAATAAAGCATAGGATAAAACAACATAAATACAACTTAATAAAGCATAGGTTAAAACAACATAAATACAATTTAATAAAGCATAGGATAAAACAACATAAATACAATTTAATAAAGCATAGGATAAAACAACATAAATAAAATTTAATAAAGCATAGGATAAAACAACATAAATACAATTTAATAAAGCATAGGATAAAACAACATACATAAAATTTAATAAAGCATAGGATAAAACAACATAAATACAATTTAATAAAGCATAGGAGAAAACAACATAAATCAAATTTAATAAAGCATAGGTTAAAACAACATAAATACAATTTAATAAAGCATAGGACAAAACAACATAAATACAATTTAATAAAGCATAGGATAAAACAACATAAATACAATTTAATAAAGCATAGGATAAAACAACATAAATACAATTTAATAAAGCATAGGATAAAACAACATAAATACAATTTATAAAGCATAGGATAAAACAACATAAATACAATTTAATAAAGCATAGGATAAAACAACATAAATACAATTTAATAAAGCATAGGATAAAACATCATAAATACAATTTAATAAAGCATAGGATTAAACAACGTAAATAATATTTAAAAAAGCATAGGATAAAACCACATAAATACAATTTAATAAAGCACAGGATAAAACAACATAAATACAATTTAATAAAGCATAGGATAAAACAAATTAAATACAATTTAATAAAGCATAGCATAAAACAACATAAATTCAATTTAATAAAGCATAAGATAAAACAACATAAATACAATTTAATAAAGCATAGGATAAAACAACATAAATACAATTTAATAAAGCATAAGATAAAACAACATGAATACAATTTAATAAAGCATAGGTTAAAACAACATAAATATAATTTAATAAAGCATAGGATAAAACAACATAAATACAATTTAATAAAGCATAGGTTAAAACAACATAAATACAATTTAATAAAGCATAGGATAAAACAACATAAATACAATTTAATAAAGCATAGGACAAAACAACATAAATACAATTTAATAAAGCATAGGTTAAAGCAACATAAATACAATTTAATAAAGCATAGGTTAAAACAACATAAATACAATTTAATAAAGCATAGGATAAAACAACATAAATACAATTTAATAAAGCATAGGATAAAACAACATAAATAAAATTTAATAAAGCATAGGATAAAACAACATAAATACAATTTAATAAAGCATAGGATAAAACAACATAAATCAAATTTAATAAAGCATAGGTTAAAACAACATAAATACAATTTAATAAAGCATAGGACAAAACAACATAAATAGAATTTAATAAAGCATAGCACAAAACAACATAAATTCAATTTAATAAAGCATAGGATAAAACAACATGAATACAATTTAATAAAGCATAGGATAAAACAACATAAATACAATTTAATAAAGCATAAGATAAAACAACATGAATACAATTTAATAAAGCATAGGTTAAAACAACATAAATATAATTTAATAAAGCATAGGATAAAACAACATAAATACAATTTAATAAAGCATAGGACAAAACAACATAAATACAATTTAATAAAGCATAGGTTAAAGCAACATAAATACAATTTAATAAAGCATAGGTTAAAACAACATAAATACAATTTAATAAAGCATAGGATAAAACAACATAAATACAATTTAATAAAGCATAGGATAAAACAACATAAATACAATTTAATAAAGCATAGGATAAAACAACATAAATACAATTTAATAGAGCATAGGATAAAACAACATAAATACAATTTAATAAAGCATAGGATAAAACAACATAAATACAATTTAATAAAGCATAGGATAAAACATCATAAATACAATTTAATAAAGCATAGGATTAAACAACGTAAATACTATTTAAAAAAGCATAGGATAAAACCACATAAATACAATTTAATAAAGCACAGGATAAAACAACATAAATACAATTTAATAAAGCATAGGATAAAACAAATTAAATACAATTTAATAAAGCATAGCATAAAACAACATAAATTCAATTTAATAAAGCATAGGATAAAACAACATAAATACAATTTAATAAAGCATAGGATAAAACAACATAAATACAATTTAATAAAGCATAAGATAAAACAACATGAATACAATTTAATAAAGCATATTTTAAAACAACATAAATATAATTTAATAAAGCATAGGATAAAACAACATAAATACAATTTAATAAAGCATAGGTTAAAACAACATAAATACAATTTAATAAAGCATAGGATAAAACAACATAAATACAATTTAATAAAGCATAGGACAAAACAACATAAATACAATTTAATAAAGCATAGGTTAAAGCAACATAAATACAATTTAATAAAGCATAGGTTAAAACAACATAAATACAATTTAATAAAGCATAGGATAAAACAACATAAATACAATTTAATAAAGCATAGGATAAAACAACATAAATACAATTTAATAAAGCATAGGATAAAACAACATAAATACAATTTAATAGAGCATAGGATAAAACAACATAAATACAATTTATAAAGCATAGGATAAAACAACATAAATACAATGTAATAAAGCATAGGATAAAACAACATAAATACAATTTAATAAAGCATAGGATAAAACATCATAAATACAATTTAATAAAGCATAGGATTAAACAACGTAAATACTATTTAAAAAAGCATAGGATAAAACCACATAAATACAATTTAATAAAGCACAGGATAAAACAACATAAATACAATTTAATAAAGCATAGGATACAACAACATAAATACAATTTAGTAAAGCATAGGTCAAAATAACATAAATACAATTTAATAAAGCATAGGATAAAACAACATGAATAAAATTTAATAAAGCATTGGATAAAACAACATAAATAAAATTTAATAAAGCATAGGATAAAACAACATAAATTCAATTTAATAAAGCATATTATAAAACAACATAAATACAATTTAATAAAGCATAGGATAAAACAACATGAATACAATTTAATAAAGCATAGGTTAAAACAACATAAATACAATTTAATAAAGCATAGGTTAAAACAACATAAATAAAAGTTAATAAAGCATAGGATAAAACAACATAAATACAATTTAATAAAGCATAGGATAAAACAACATAAATACAATTTATAAAGCATAGGATAAAACAACATAAATACAATTTAATAAAGCATAGGATAAAACAACATAAATACAATTTAATAAAGCATAGGATAAAACAACATAAATACAATTTAATAAAGCATAGGCTAAAACTACATAAATACAATTTAATAAAGCATAGGATAAAACAAATTAAATACAATTTAATAAAGCATAGGATAAAACAACATAAATTCAATTTAATAAAGCATAGGATAAAACAACATAAATACAATTTAATAAAGCATAGGTTAAAACAACATAAATACAATTTAATAAAGCATAGGATAAAACAACATAAATACAATTTAATAAAGCATAGGATAAAACAACATAAATAAAATTTAATAAAGCATAGGATAAAACAACATAAATACAATTTAATAAAGCATAGGATAAAACAACATAAATAAAATTTAATAAAGCATAGGATAAAACAACATAAATACAATTTATAAAGCATAGGTTAAAACAACATAAATACAAGTTAATAAAGCATAGGATAAAACAACATAAATACAATTTAATAAAGCATAGGATAAAACAACATAAATACAATTTAATAAAGCATAGGATAAAACAACATAAATACAATTTAATAAAGCATAGGTTAAAACAACATAAATACAATTTAATAAATCATAGGTTAAAACAACATAAATACAATTTAATAAAGCATAGGATAAAACAACATAAATTCAATTTAATAAAGCATAGGATAAAACAACATAAATACAATTTAATAAAGCACAGGATAAAACAACATAAATAAATTTTAAAAAAGCATAGGATAAAACAAGATAAATAAAATTTAATAAAGCATAGGATAAAACAACATAAATACAATTTAATAAAGCATAGGATAAAACAACATAAATACAATTTAATAAAGCATAGGATAAAACAACATAAATACAATTTAATAAAGCATAGGATAAAACAACATAAATACAATTTAATAAAGCATAGGTTAAAACAACATAAATACAATTTAATAAAGCATAGGAAAAAACAACATAAATTCAATTTAATAAAGCATAGGATAAAACAACATAAATACAATTGAATAAAGCACAGGATAAAACAACATAAATAAAATTTAATAAAGCATAGGATAAAACAAGATAAATAAAATTTAATAAAGCATAGGATAAAACAACATAAATACAATTTAATAAAGCATAGGATAAAACAACATAAATACAATTTAATAAAGCATAGGATAAAACAACATAAATACAACTTAATAAAGCATAGGTTAAAACAACATAAATACAATTTAATAAAGCATAGGATAAAACAACATAAATACAATTTAATAAAGCATAGGATAAAACAACATAAATAAAATTTAATAAAGCATAGGATAAAACAACATAAATACAATTTAATAAAGCATAGGATAAAACAACATACATAAAATTTAATAAAGCATAGGATAAAACAACATAAATACAATTTAATAAAGCATAGGAGAAAACAACATAAATCAAATTTAATAAAGCATAGGTTAAAACAACATAAATACAATTTAATAAAGCATAGGACAAAACAACATAAATACAATTTAATAAAGCATAGGATAAAACAACATAAATACAATTTAATAAAGCATAGGATAAAACAACATAAATACAATTTAATAAAGCATAGGATAAAACAACATACATAAAATTTAATAAAGCATAGGATAAAACAACATAAATACAATTTAATAAAGCATAGGATAAAACAACATACATAAAATTTAATAAAGCATAGGATAAAACAACATAAATACAATTTAATAAAGCATAGGAGAAAACAACATAAATCAAATTTAATAAAGCATAGGTTAAAACAACATAAATACAATTTAATAAAGCATAGGACAAAACAACATAAATACAATTTAATAAAGCATAGGATAAAACAACATAAATACAATTTAATAAAGCATAGGATAAAACAACATAAATACAATTTAATAAAGCATAGGATAAAACAACATAAATACAATTTATAAAGCATAGGATAAAACAACATAAATACAATTTAATAAAGCATAGGATAAAACAACATAAATACAATTTAATAAAGCATAGGATAAAACATCATAAATACAATTTAATAAAGCATAGGATTAAACAACGTAAATACTATTTAAAAAAGCATAGGATAAAACCACATAAATACAATTTAATAAAGCACAGGATAAAACAACATAAATACAATTTAATAAAGCATAGGATAAAACAAATTAAATACAATTTAATAAAGCATAGCATAAAACAACATAAATTCAATTTAATAAAGCATAGGATAAAACAACATAAATACAATTTAATAAAGCATAGGATAAAACAACATAAATACAATTTAATAAAGCATAAGATAAAAAAACATGAATACAATTTAATAAAGCATAGGTTAAAACAACATAAATATAATTTAATAAAGCATAGGATAAAACAACATAAATACAATTTAATAAAGCATAGGTTAAAACAACATAAATACAATTTAATAAAGCATAGGATAAAACAACATAAATACAATTTAATAAAGCATAGGACAAAACAACATAAATACAATTTAATAAAGCATAGGTTAAAGCAACATAAATACAATTTAATAAAGCATAGGTTAAAACAACATAAATACAATTTAATAAAGCATAGGATAAAACAACATAAATACAATTTAATAAAGCATAGGATAAAACAACATAAATACAATTTAATAAAGCATAGGATAAAACAACATAAATACAATTTAATAGAGCATAGGATAAAACAACATAAATACAATTTATAAAGCATAGGATAAAACAACATAAATACAATTTAATAAAGCATAGGATAAAACAACATAAATACAATTTAATAAAGCATAGGATAAAACATCATAAATACAATTTAATAAAGCATAGGATTAAACAACGTAAATAGTATTTAAAAAAGCATAGGATAAAACCACATAAATACAATTTAATAAAGCACAGGATAAAACAACATAAATACAATTTAATAAAGCATAGGATAAAACAACATGAATAAAATTTAATAAAGCATAGGATAAAACAACATAAATAAAATTTAATAAAGCATAGGATAAAACAACATAAATTCAATTTAATAAAGCATATCATAAAACAACATAAATACAATTTAATAAAGCATAGGATAAAACAACATGAATACAATTTAATAAAGCATAGGTTAAAACAACATAAATACAATTTAATAAAGCATAGGTTAAAACAACATAAATAAAAGTTAATAAAGCATAGGATAAAACAACATAAATACAATTTAATAAAGCATAGGATAAAACAACATAAATAAAATTTAATAAAGCATAGGATAAAACAACATAAATACAATTTAATAAAGCATAGGATAAAACAACATAAATACAATTTAATAAAGCATAGGTTAAAACAACATAAATACAATTTAATAAAGCATAGGAAAAAACAACATAAATTCAATTTAATAAAGCATAGGATAAAACAACATAAATACAATTGAATAAAGCACAGGATAAAACAACATAAATAAAATTTAATAAAGCATAGGATAAAACAAGATAAATAAAATTTAATAAAGCATAGGATAAAACAACATAAATACAATTTAATAAAGCATAGGATAAAACAACATAAATACAATTTAATAAAGCATAGGATAAAACAACATAAATACAACTTAATAAAGCATAGGTTAAAACAACATAAATACAATTTAATAAAGCATAGGATAAAACAACATAAATACAATTTAATAAAGCATAGGATAAAACAACATAAATAAAATTTAATAAAGCATAGGATAAAACAACATAAATACAATTTAATAAAGCATAGGATAAAACAACATACATAAAATTTAATAAAGCATAGGATAAAACAACATAAATACAATTTAATAAAGCATAGGAGAAAACAACATAAATCAAATTTAATAAAGCATAGGTTAAAACAACATAAATACAATTTAATAAAGCATAGGACAAAACAACATAAATACAATTTAATAAAGCATAGGATAAAACAACATAAATACAATTTAATAAAGCATAGGATAAAACAACATAAATACAATTTAATAAAGCATAGGATAAAACAACATAAATACAATTTATAAAGCATAGGATAAAACAACATAAATACAATTTAATAAAGCATAGGATAAAACAACATAAATACAATTTAATAAAGCATAGGACAAAACAACATAAATACAATTTAATAAAGCATAGGTTAAAGCAACATAAATACAATTTAATAAAGCATAGGTTAAAACAACATAAATACAATTTAATAAAGCATAGGACAAAACAACATAAATACAATTTAATAAAGCATAGGATAAAACAACATAAATACAATTTAATAAAGCATAGGATAAAACAACATAAATACAATTTAATAAAGCATAGGATAAAACAACATAAATACAATTTATAAAGCATAGGATAAAACAACATAAATACAATTTAATAAAGCATAGGATAAAACAACATAAATACAATTTAATAAAGCATAGGACAAAACAACATAAATACAATTTAATAAAGCATAGGTTAAAGCAACATAAATACAATTTAATAAAGCATAGGTTAAAACAACATAAATACAATTTAATAAAGCATAGGATAAAACAACATAAATACAATTTAATAAAGCATAGGATAAAACAACATAAATACAATTTAATAAAGCATAGGATAAAACAACATAAATACAATTTAATAGAGCATAGGATAAAACAACATAAATACAATTTATAAAGCATAGGATAAAACAACATAAATACAATTTAATAAAGCATAGGATAAAACAACATAAATACAATTTAATAAAGCATAGGATAAAACATCATAAATACAATTTAATAAAGCATAGGATTAAACAACGTAAATACTATTTAAAAAAGCATAGGATAAAACCACATAAATACAATTTAATAAAGCACAGGATAAAACAACATAAATACAATTTAATAAAGCATAGGATAAAACAAATTAAATACAATTTAATAAAGCATAGCATAAAACAACATAAATTCAATTTAATAAAGCATAGGATAAAACAACATAAATACAATTTAATAAAGCATAGGATAAAACAACATAAATACAATTTAATAAAGCATAAGATAAAACAACATGAATACAATTTAATAAAGCATATTTTAAAACAACATAAATATAATTTAATAAAGCATAGGATAAAACAACATAAATACAATTTAATAAAGCATAGGATAAAACAACATAAATACAATTTAATAAAGCATAGGATAAAACAACATAAATACAATTTAATAAAGCATAGGCTAAAACTACATAAATACAATTTAATAAAGCATAGGATAAAACAACATAAATACAATTTAATAAAGCATAGGATAAAACAACATAAATACAATTTAATAAAGCATAGGTTAAAACAACATAAATACAATTTAATAAAGCATAGGAAAAAACAACATAAATTCAATTTAATAAAGCATAGGATAAAACAACATAAATACAATTGAATAAAGCACAGGATAAAACAACATAAATAAAATTTAATAAAGCATAGGATAAAACAAGATAAATAAAATTTAATAAAGCATAGGATAAAACAACATAAATACAATTTAATAAAGCATAGGATAAAACAACATAAATACAATTTAATAAAGCATAGGATAAAACAACATAAATACAACTTAATAAAGCATAGGTTAAAACAACATAAATACAATTTAATAAAGCATAGGATAAAACAACATAAATACAATTTAATAAAGCATAGGATAAAACAACATAAATAAAATTTAATAAAGCATAGGATAAAACAACATAAATACAATTTAATAAAGCATAGGATAAAACAACATACATAAAATTTAATAAAGCATAGGATAAAACAACATAAATACAATTTAATAAAGCATAGGAGAAAACAACATAAATCAAATTTAATAAAGCATAGGTTAAAACAACATAAATACAATTTAATAAAGCATAGGACAAAACAACATAAATACAATTTAGTAAAGCATAGGATAAAACAACATAAATACAATTTAATAAAGCATAGGATAAAACAACATAAATACAATTTAATAAAGCATAGGATAAAACAACATAAATACAATTTATAAAGCATAGGATAAAACAACATAAATACAATTTAATAAAGCATAGGATAAAACAACATAAATACAATTTAATAAAGCATAGGACAAAACAACATAAATACAATTTAATAAAGCATAGGTTAAAGCAACATAAATACAATTTAATAAAGCATAGGTTAAAACAACATAAATACAATTTAATAAAGCATAGGACAAAACAACATAAATACAATTTAATAAAGCATAGGATAAAACAACATAAATACAATTTAATAAAGCATAGGATAAAACAACATAAATACAATTTAATAAAGCATAGGATAAAACAACATAAATACAATTTATAAAGCATAGGATAAAACAACATAAATACAATTTAATAAAGCATAGGATAAAACAACATAAATACAATTTAATAAAGCATAGGACAAAACAACATAAATACAATTTAATAAAGCATAGGTTAAAGCAACATAAATACAATTTAATAAAGCATAGGTTAAAACAACATAAATACAATTTAATAAAGCATAGGATAAAACAACATAAATACAATTTAATAAAGCATAGGATAAAACAACATAAATACAATTTAATAAAGCATAGGATAAAACAACATAAATACAATTTAATAGAGCATAGGATAAAACAACATAAATACAATTTATAAAGCATAGGATAAAACAACATAAATACAATTTAATAAAGCATAGGATAAAACAACATAAATACAATTTAATAAAGCATAGGATAAAACATCATAAATACAATTTAATAAAGCATAGGATTAAACAACGTAAATACTATTTAAAAAAGCATAGGATAAAACCACATAAATACAATTTAATAAAGCACAGGATAAAACAACATAAATACAATTTAATAAAGCATAGGATAAAACAAATTAAATACAATTTAATAAAGCATAGCATAAAACAACATAAATTCAATTTAATAAAGCATAGGATAAAACAACATAAATACAATTTAATAAAGCATAGGATAAAACAACATAAATACAATTTAATAAAGCATAAGATAAAACAACATGAATACAATTTAATAAAGCATATTTTAAAACAACATAAATATAATTTAATAAAGCATAGGATAAAACAACATAAATACAATTTAATAAAGCATAGGTTAAAACAACATAAATACAATTTAATAAAGCATAGGATAAAACAACATAAATACAATTTAATAAAGCATAGGACAAAACAACATAAATACAATTTAATAAAGCATAGGTTAAAGCAACATAAATACAATTTAATAAAGCATAGGTTAATACAACATAAATACAATTTAATAAAGCATAGGATAAAACAACATAAATACAATTTAATAAAGCATAGGATAAAACAACATAAATACAATTTACTAAAGCATAGGATAAAACAACATAAATACAATTTAATAGAGCATAGGATAAAACAACATAAATACAATTTATAAAGCATAGGATAAAACAACATAAATACAATTTAATAAAGCATAGGATAAAACAACATAAATACAATTTAATAAAGCATAGGATAAAACATCATAAATACAATTTAATAAAGCATAGGATTAAACAACGTAAATACTATTTAAAAAAGCATAGGATAAAACCACATAAATACAATTTAATAAAGCACAGGATAAAACAACATAAATACAATTTAATAAAGCATAGGATACAACAACATAAATACAATTTAGTAAAGCATAGGTCAAAATAACATAAATACAATTTAATAAAGCATAGGATAAAACAACATGAATAAAATTTAATAAAGCATTGGATAAAACAACATAAATAAAATTTAATAAAGCATAGGATAAAACAACATAAATTCAATTTAATAAAGCATATTATAAAACAACATAAATACAATTTAATAAAGCATAGGATAAAACAACATGAATACAATTTAATAAAGCGTAGGTTAAAACAACATAAATACAATTTAATAAAGCATAGGATAAAACAACATAAATACAATTTAATAAAGCATAGGCTAAAACTACATAAATACAATTTAATAAAGCATAGGATAAAACAAATTAAATACAATTTAATAAAGCATAGGATAAAACAACATAAATTCAATTTAATAAAGCATAGGATAAAACAACATAAATACAATTTAATAAAGCATAGGTTAAAACAACATAAATACAATTTAATAAAGCATAGGATAAAACAACATAAATACAATTTAATAAAGCATAGGATAAAACAACATAAATAAAATTTAATAAAGCATAGGATAAAACAACATAAATACAATTTAATAAAGCATAGGATAAAACAACATAAATAAAATTTAATAAAGCATAGGATAAAACAACATAAATACAATTTATAAAGCATAGGTTAAAACAACATAAATACAAGTTAATAAAGCATAGGATAAAACAACATAAATACAATTTAATAAAGCATAGGATAAAACAACATAAATACAATTTAATAAAGCATAGGATAAAACAACATAAATACAATTTAATAAAGCATAGGTTAAAACAACATAAATACAATTTAATAAATCATAGGTTAAAACAACATAAATACAATTTAATAAAGCATAGGATAAAACAACATAAATTCAATTTAATAAAGCATAGGATAAAACAACATAAATACAATTTAATAAAGCACAGGATAAAACAACATAAATAAATTTTAAAAAAGCATAGGATAAAACAAGATAAATAAAATTTAATAAAGCATAGGATAAAACAACATAAATACAATTTAATAAAGCATAGGATAAAACAACATAAATAAAATTTAATAAAGCATAGGATAAAACAACATAAATACAATTTAATAAAGCATAGGATAAAACAACATAAATACAATTTAATAAAGCATAGGTTAAAACAACATAAATACAATTTAATAAAGCATAGGAAAAAACAACATAAATTCAATTTAATAAAGCATAGGATAAAACAACATAAATACAATTGAATAAAGCACAGGATAAAACAACATAAATAAAATTTAATAAAGCATAGGATAAAACAAGATAAATAAAATTTAATAAAGCATAGGATAAAACAACATAAATACAATTTAATAAAGCATAGGATAAAACAACATAAATACAATTTAATAAAGCATAGGATAAAACAACATAAATACAATTTAATAAAGCATAGGATAAAACAACATAAATAAAATTTAATAAAGCATAGGATAAAACAACATAAATTCAATTTAATAAAGCATAGGATAAAACAACATAAATACAATTTAATAAAGCATAGGATAAAACAACATAAATACAATTTAATAAAGCATAGGATAAAACAACATAAATACAACTTAATAAAGCATAGGTTAAAACAACATAAATACAATTTAATAAAGCATAGGATAAAACAACATAAATACAATTTAATAAAGCATAGGATAAAACAACATAAATAAAATTTAATAAAGCATAGGATAAAACAACATAAATTCAATTTAATAAAGCATAGGATAAAACAACATACATAAAATTTAATAAAGCATAGGTTAAAACAACATAAATACAATTTAATAAAGCATAGGAGAAAACAACATAAATCAAATTTAATAAAGCATAGGTTAAAACAACATAAATACAATTTAATAAAGCATAGGACAAAACAACATAAATACAATTTAATAAAGCATAGGATAAAACAACATAAATACAATTTAATAAAGCATAGGATAAAACAACATAAATACAATTTAATAAAGCATAGGATAAAACAACATAAATACAATTTATAAAGCATAGGATAAAACAACATAAATACAATTTAATAAAGCATAGGATAAAACAACATAAATACAATTTAATAAAGCATAGGATAAAACATCATAAATACAATTTAATAAAGCATAGGATTAAACAACGTAAATACTATTTAAAAAAGCATAGGATAAAACCACATAAATACAATTTAATAAAGCACAGGATAAAACAACATAAATACAATTTAATAAAGCATAGGATAAAACAACATAAATACAATTTAATAAAGCATAAGATAAAACAACATGAATACAATTTAATAAAGCATAGGTTAAAACAACATAAATATAATTTAATAAAGCATAGGATAAAACAACATAAATACAATTTAATAAAGCATAGGTTAAAACAACATAAATACAATTTAATAAAGCATAGGATAAAACAACATAAATACAATTTAATAAAGCATAGGACAAAACAACATAAATACAATTTAATAAAGCATAGGTTAAAGCAACATAAATACAATTTAATAAAGCATAGGTTAAAACAACATAAATACAATTTAATAAAGCATAGGATAAAACAACATAAATACAATTTAATAAAGCATAGGATAAAACAACATAAATACAATTTAATAAAGCATAGGATAAAACAACATAAATACAATTTAATAAAGCATAGGATAAAACAACATAAATACAATTTAATAAAGCATAGGATAAAACAACATAAATACAATTTAATAGAGCATAGGATAAAACAACATAAATACAATTTATAAAGCATAGGATAAAACAACATAAATACAATTTAATAAAGCATAGGATAAAACAACATAAATACAATTTAATAAAGCATAGGATAAAACATCATAAATACAATTTAATAAAGCATAGGATTAAACAACGTAAATACTATTTAAAAAAGCATAGGATAAAACCACATAAATACAATTTAATAAAGCACAGGATAAAACAACATAAATACAATTTAATAAAGCATAGGATAAAACAACATGAATAAAATTTAATAAAGCATAGGATAAAACAACATAAATAAAATTTAATAAAGCATAGGATAAAACAACATAAATTCAATTTAATAAAGCATATCATAAAACAACATAAATACAATTTAATAAAGCATAGGATAAAACAACATGAATACAATTTAATAAAGCATAGGATAAAACAACATAAATTCAATTTAATAAAGTATAGGATAAAAAAACATAAATACAATTTAATAAAGCATAGGTTAAAACAACATAAATACAATTTAATAAAGCATAGGATAAAACAACATAAATACAATTTAATAAAGCATAGGATAAAACAACATAAATAAAATTTAATAAAGCATAGGATAAAACAACATAAATACAATTTAATAAAGCATAGGATAAAACAACATAAATAAAATTTAATAAAGCATAGGATAAAACAACATAAATACAATTTATAAAGCATAGGTTAAAACAACATAAATACAAGTTAATAAAGCATAGGATAAAACAACATAAATACAATTTAATAAAGCATAGGATAAAACAACATAAATACAATTTAATAAAGCATAGGATAAAACAACATAAATACAATTTAATAAAGCATAGGTTAAAACAACATAAATACAATTTAATAAATCATAGGTTAAAACAACATAAATACAATTTAATAAAGCATAGGATAAAACAACATAAATTCAATTTAATAAAGCATAGGATAAAACAACATAAATACAATTTAATAAAGCACAGGATAAAACAACATAAATAAATTTTAAAAAAGCATAGGATAAAACAAGATAAATAAAATGTAATAAAGCATAGGATAAAACAACATAAATACAATTTAATAAAGCACAGGATAAAACAACATAAATAAATTTTAAAAAAGCATAGGATAAAACAAGATAAATAAAATGTAATAAAGCATAGGTTAAAACAACATAAATACAATTTAATAAAGCATAGGTTAAAACAACATAAATAAAAGTTAATAAAGCATAGGATAAAACAACATAAATACAATTTAATAAAGCATAGGATAAAACAACATAAATAAAATTTAATAAAGCATAGGATAAAACAACATAAATACAATTTAATAAAGCATAGGCTAAAACTACATAAATACAATTTAATAAAGCATAGGATAAAACAACATAAATACAATTTAATAAAGCATAGGATAAAACAACATAAATACAATTTAATAAAGCATAGGTTAAAACAACATAAATACAATTTAATAAAGCATAGGAAAAAACAACATAAATTCAATTTAATAAAGCATAGGATAAAACAACATAAATACAATTGAATAAAGCACAGGATAAAACAACATAAATAAAATTTAATAAAGCATAGGATAAAACAAGATAAATAAAATTTAATAAAGCATAGGATAAAACAACATAAATACAATTTAATAAAGCATAGGATAAAACAACATAAATACAATTTAATAAAGCATAGGATAAAACAACATAAATACAACTTAATAAAGCATAGGTTAAAACAACATAAATACAATTTAATAAAGCATAGGATAAAACAACATAAATACAATTTAATAAAGCATAGGATAAAACAACATAAATAAAATTTAATAAAGCATAGGATAAAACAACATAAATACAATTTAATAAAGCATAGGATAAAACAACATACATAAAATTTAATAAAGCATAGGATAAAACAACATAAATACAATTTAATAAAGCATAGGAGAAAACAACATAAATCAAATTTAATAAAGCATAGGTTAAAACAACATAAATACAATTTAATAAAGCATAGGACAAAACAACATAAATACAATTTAATAAAGCATAGGATAAAACAACATAAATACAATTTAATAAAGCATAGGATAAAACAACATAAATACAATTTATAAAGCATAGGATAAAACAACATAAATACAATTTAATAAAGCATAGGATAAAACAACATAAATACAATTTAATAAAGCATAGGACAAAACAACATAAATACAATTTAATAAAGCATAGGTTAAAGCAACATAAATACAATTTAATAAAGCATAGGTTAAAACAACATAAATACAATTTAATAAAGCATAGGACAAAACAACATAAATACAATTTAATAAAGCATAGGATAAAACAACATAAATACAATTTAATAAAGCATAGGATAAAACAACATAAATACAATTTAATAAAGCATAGGCTAAAACTACATAAATACAATTTAATAAAGCATAGGATAAAACAAATTAAATACAATTTAATAAAGCATAGGATAAAACAACATAAATTCAATTTAATAAAGTATAGGATAAAACAACATAAATACAATTTAATAAAGCATAGGTTAAAACAACATAAATACAATTTAATAAAGCATAGGATAAAACAACATAAATACAATTTAATAAAGCATAGGATAAAACAACATAAATAAAATTTAATAAAGCATAGGATAAAACAACATAAATACAATTTAATAAAGCATAGGATAAAACAACATAAATAAAATTTAATAAAGCATAGGATAAAACAACATAAATACAATTTATAAAGCATAGGTTAAAACAACATAAATACAAGTTAATAAAGCATAGGATAAAACAACATAAATACAATTTAATAAAGCATAGGATAAAACAACATAAATACAATTTAATAAAGCATAGGATAAAACAACATAAATACAATTTAATAAAGCATAGGTTAAAACAACATAAATACAATTTAATAAATCATAGGTTAAAACAACATAAATACAATTTAATAAAGCATAGGATAAAACAACATAAATTCAATTTAATAAAGCATAGGATAAAACAACATAAATACAATTTAATAAAGCACAGGATAAAACAACATAAATAAATTTTAAAAAAGCATAGGATAAAACAAGATAAATAAAATGTAATAAAGCATAGGATAAAACAACATAAATACAATTTAATAAAGCATAGGATAAAACAACATAAATAAAATTTAATAAAGCATAGGATAAAACAACATAAATACAATTTAATAAAGCATAGGATAAAACAACATAAATACAATTTAATAAAGCATAGGTTAAAACAACATAAATACAATTTAATAAAGCATAGGAAAAAACAACATAAATTCAATTTAATAAAGCATAGGATAAAACAACATAAATACAATTGAATAAAGCACAGGATAAAACAACATAAATAAAATTTAATAAAGCATAGGATAAAACAAGTTAAATAAAATTTAATAAAGCATAGGATAAAACAACATAAATACAATTTAATAAAGCATAGGATAAAACAACATAAATACAATTTAATAAAGCATAGGATAAAACAACATAAATACAATTTAATAAAGCATAGGTTAAAACAGCATAAATACAATTTAATAAAGCATAGGATAAAACAACATAAATACAATTTAATAAAGCATAGGATAAAACAACATAAATAAAATTTAATAAAGCATAGGATAAAACAACATAAATACAATTTAATAAAGCATAGGATAAAACAACATACATAAAATTTAATAAAGCATAGGATAAAACAACATAAATACAATTTAATAAAGCATAGGAGAAAACAACATAATTCAAATTTAATAAAGCATAGGTTAAAACAACATAAATACAATTTAATAAAGCATAGGACAAAACAACATAAATACAATTTAATAAAGCATAGTTTAAAACAACATAAATACAATTTAATAAAGCATAGGATAAAACCACAGAAATACAATTTAATAAAGCATAGGATAAAACCACAGAAATACAATTTAATAAAGCATAGGATAAAACAACATAAATACAATTTAATAAAGCATAGGACAAAACAACATAAATACAATTTAATAAAGCATAGGACAAAACAACATCAATACAATTTAATGAAACATAGGATAAACAACATAAATACAATTTAATAAAGCATAGGACAAAACAACATAAATACAATTTAATAAAGCATATGTTATAACAACATAAATACAATTTAATAAAGCATAGGTTAAAACAACATAAATACAATTTAAGAAAGCATAGGATAAAACTACATAAATACATTTTAATAAAGCATAGGATAAAACAACATAAATACAATTTAATAAAGCATAGGATAAAACAACATAAATACAATTTAATAAAGCATAGGATAAAACAACATAAATACAATTTAATAAAGCATAGGCTAAAACTACATAAATACAATTTAATAAAGCATAGGATAAAACAAATTAAATACAATTTAATAAAGCATAGCATAAAACAACATAAATTCAATTTAATAAAGCATAGGATAAAACAACATAAATACAATTTAATAAAGCATAGGATAAAACAACATAAATACAATTTAATAAAGCATAAGATAAAACAACATGAATACAATTTAATAAAGCATAGGTTAAAACAACATAAATATAATTTAATAAAGCATAGGATAAAACAACATAAATACAAGTTAATAAAGCATAGGATAAAACAACATAAATACAATTTAATAAAGCATAGGATAAAACAACATAAATACAATTTAATAAAGCATAGGATAAAACAACATAAATACAATTTAATAAAGCATAGGTTAAAACAACATAAATACAATTTAATAAATCATAGGTTAAAACAACATAAATACAATTTAATAAAGCATAGGATAAAACAACATAAATTCAATTTAATAAAGCATAGGATAAAACAACATAAATACAATTTAATAAAGCACAGGATAAAACAACATAAATAAATTTTAAAAAAGCATAGGATAAAACAAGATAAATAAAATTTAATAAAGCATAGGATAAAACAACATAAATACAATTTAATAAAGCATAGGATAAAACAACATAAATAAAATTTAATAAAGCATAGGCTAAAACTACATAAATACAATTTAATAAAGCATAGGATAAAACAAATTAAATACAATTTAATAAAGCATAGAATAAAACAACATAAATTCAATTTAATAAAGCATAGGATAAAACAACATAAATACAATTTAATAAAGCATAGGATAAAACAACATAAATACAATTTAATAAAGCATAGGTTAAAACAACATAAATACAATTTAATAAAGCATAGGAAAAAACAACATAAATTCAATTTAATAAAGCATAGGATAAAACAACATAAATACAATTGAATAAAGCACAGGACAAAACAACATAAATACAATTTAATAAAGCATAGGTTAAAGCAACATAAATACAATTTAATAAAGCATAGGTTAAAACAACATAAATACAATTTAATAAAGCATAGGACAAAACAACATAAATACAATTTAATAAAGCATAGGATAAAACAACATAAATACAATTTAATAAAGCATAGGATAAAACAACATAAATACAATTTAATAAAGCATAGGCTAAAACTACATAAATACAATTTAATAAAGCATAGGATAAAACAAATTAAATACAATTTAATAAAGCATAGGATAAAACAACATAAATTCAATTTAATAAAGTATAGGATAAAACAACATAAATACAATTTAATAAAGCATAGGTTAAAACAACATAAATACAATTTAATAAAGCATAGGATAAAACAACATAAATACAATTTAATAAAGCATAGGATAAAACAACATAAATAAAATTTAATAAAGCATAGGATAAAACAACATAAATACAATTTAATAAAGCATAGGATAAAACAACATAAATAAAATTTAATAAAGCATAGGATAAAACAACATAAATACAATTTATAAAGCATAGGTTAAAACAACATAAATACAAGTTAATAAAGCATAGGATAAAACAACATAAATACAATTTAATAAAGCATAGGATAAAACAACATAAATACAATTTAATAAAGCATAGGATAAAACAACATAAATACAATTTAATAAAGCATAGGTTAAAACAACATAAATACAATTTAATAAATCATAGGTTAAAACAACATAAATACAATTTAATAAAGCATAGGATAAAACAACATAAATTCAATTTAATAAAGCATAGGATAAAACAACATAAATACAATTTAATAAAGCACAGGATAAAACAACATAAATAAATTTTAAAAAAGCATAGGATAAAACAAGATAAATAAAATGTAATAAAGCATAGGATAAAACAACATAAATACAATTTAATAAAGCATAGGATAAAACAACATAAATAAAATTTAATAAAGCATAGGATAAAACAACATAAATACAATTTAATAAAGCATAGGATAAAACAACATAAATACAATTTAATAAAGCATAGGTTAAAACAACATAAATACAATTTAATAAAGCATAGGAAAAAACAACATAAATTCAATTTAATAAAGCATAGGATAAAACAACATAAATACAATTGAATAAAGCACAGGATAAAACAACATAAATAAAATTTAATAAAGCATAGGATAAAACAAGTTAAATAAAATTTAATAAAGCATAGGATAAAACAACATAAATACAATTTAATAAAGCATAGGATAAAACAACATAAATACAATTTAATAAAGCATAGGATAAAACAACATAAATACAATTTAATAAAGCATAGGTTAAAACAGCATAAATACAATTTAATAAAGCATAGGATAAAACAACATAAATACAATTTAATAAAGCATAGGATAAAACAACATAAATAAAATTTAATAAAGCATAGGATAAAACAACATAAATACAATTTAATAAAGCATAGGATAAAACAACATACATAAAATTTAATAAAGCATAGGATAAAACAACATAAATACAATTTAATAAAGCATAGGAGAAAACAACATAATTCAAATTTAATAAAGCATAGGTTAAAACAACATAAATACAATTTAATAAAGCATAGGACAAAACAACATAAATACAATTTAATAAAGCATAGTTTAAAACAACATAAATACAATTTAATAAAGCATAGGATAAAACCACAGAAATACAATTTAATAAAGCATAGGATAAAACCACAGAAATACAATTTAATAAAGCATAGGATAAAACAACATAAATACAATTTAATAAAGCATAGGACAAAACAACATAAATACAATTTAATAAAGCATAGGACAAAACAACATCAATACAATTTAATGAAACATAGGATAAACAACATAAATACAATTTAATAAAGCATAGGACAAAACAACATAAATACAATTTAATAAAGCATATGTTATAACAACATAAATACAATTTAATAAAGCATAGGTTAAAACAACATAAATACAATTTAAGAAAGCATAGGATAAAACTACATAAATACATTTTAATAAAGCATAGGATAAAACAACATAAATACAATTTAATAAAGCATAGGATAAAACAACATAAATACAATTTAATAAAGCATAGGATAAAACAACATAAATACAATTTAATAAAGCATAGGCTAAAACTACATAAATACAATTTAATAAAGCATAGGATAAAACAAATTAAATACAATTTAATAAAGCATAGCATAAAACAACATAAATTCAATTTAATAAAGCATAGGATAAAACAACATAAATACAATTTAATAAAGCATAGGATAAAACAACATAAATACAATTTAATAAAGCATAAGATAAAACAACATGAATACAATTTAATAAAGCATAGGTTAAAACAACATAAATATAATTTAATAAAGCATAGGATAAAACAACATAAATACAAGTTAATAAAGCATAGGATAAAACAACATAAATACAATTTAATAAAGCATAGGATAAAACAACATAAATACAATTTAATAAAGCATAGGATAAAACAACATAAATACAATTTAATAAAGCATAGGTTAAAACAACATAAATACAATTTAATAAATCATAGGTTAAAACAACATAAATACAATTTAATAAAGCATAGGATAAAACAACATAAATTCAATTTAATAAAGCATAGGATAAAACAACATAAATACAATTTAATAAAGCACAGGATAAAACAACATAAATAAATTTTAAAAAAGCATAGGATAAAACAAGATAAATAAAATTTAATAAAGCATAGGATAAAACAACATAAATACAATTTAATAAAGCATAGGATAAAACAACATAAATAAAATTTAATAAAGCATAGGCTAAAACTACATAAATACAATTTAATAAAGCATAGGATAAAACAAATTAAATACAATTTAATAAAGCATAGAATAAAACAACATAAATTCAATTTAATAAAGCATAGGATAAAACAACATAAATACAATTTAATAAAGCATAGGATAAAACAACATAAATACAATTTAATAAAGCATAGGTTAAAACAACATAAATACAATTTAATAAAGCATAGGAAAAAACAACATAAATTCAATTTAATAAAGCATAGGATAAAACAACATAAATACAATTGAATAAAGCACAGGATAAAACAACATAAATAAAATTTAATAAAGCATAGGATAAAACAAGATAAATAAAATTTAATAAAGCATAGGATAAAACAACATAAATACAATTTAATAAAGCATATGATAAAACAACATAAATACAATTTAATAAAGCATAGGATAAAACAACATAAATACAACTTAATAAAGCATAGGTTAAAACAACATAAATACAATTTAATAAAGCATAGGATAAAACAACATAAATACAATTTAATAAAGCATAGGATAAAACAACATAAATAAAATTTAATAAAGCATAGGATAAAACAACATAAATACAATTTAATAAAGCATAGGATAAAACAACATACATAAAATTTAATAAAGCATAGGATAAAACAACATAAATACAATTTAATAAAGCATAGGAGAAAACAACATAAATCAAATTTAATAAAGCATAGGTTAAAACAACATAAATACAATTTAATAAAGCATAGGATAAAACAACATAAATACAATTTAATAAAGCATAGGATAAAACATCATAAATACAATTTAATAAAGCATAGGATTAAACAACGTAAATACTATTTAAAAAAGCATAGGATAAAACCACATAAATACAATTTAATAAAGCACAGGATAAAACAACATAAATACAATTTAATAAAGCATAGGATAAAACAAATTAAATACAATTTAATAAAGCATAGCATAAAACAACATAAATTCAATTTAATAAAGCATAGGATAAAACAACATAAATACAATTTAATAAAGCATAGGATAAAACAACATAAATACAATTTAATAAAGCATAAGATAAAACAACATGAATACAATTTAATAAAGCATAGGTTAAAACAACATAAATATAATTTAATAAAGCATAGGATAAAACAACATCAATACAATTTAATAAAGCATAGGTTAAAACAACATAAATACAATTTAGTAAAGCATAGGATAAAACAACATAAATACAATTTAATAAAGCATAGGACAAAACAACATAAATACAATTTAATAAAGCATAGGTTAAAGCAACATAAATACAATTTAATAAAGCATAGGTTAAAACAACATAAATACAATTTAATAAAGCATAGGATAAAACAACATAAATACAATTTAATAAAGCATAGGATAAAACAACATAAATACAATTTAATAAAGCATAGGATAAAACAACATAAATACAATTTAATAGAGCATAGGATAAAACAACATAAATACAATTTATAAAGCATAGGATAAAACAACATAAATACAATTTAATAAAGCATAGGATAAAACAACATAAATACAATTTAATAAAGCATAGGATAAAACATCATAAATACAATTTAATAAAGCATATCATAAAACAACATAAATACAATTTAATAGAGCATAGGATTAAACAACGTAAATACTATTTAAAAAAGCATAGGATAAAACCACATAAATACAATTTAATAAAGCACAGGATAAAACAACATAAATACAATTTAATAAAGCATAGGATAAAACAACATGAATAAAATTTAATAAAGCATAGGATAAAACAACATAAATAAAATTTAATAAAGCATAGGATAAAACAACATAAATTCAATTTAATAAAGCATATCATAAAACAACATAAATACAATTTAATAAAGCATAGGATAAAACAACATGAATACAATTTAATAAAGCATAGGTTAAAACAACATAAATACAATTTAATAAAGCATAGGTTAAAACAACATAAATAAAAGTTAATAAAGCATAGGATAAAACAACATAAATACAATTTAATAAAGCATAGGATAAAACAACATAAATACAATTTATAAAGCATAGGATAAAACAACATAAATACAATTTAATAAAGCATAGGATAAAACAACATAAATACAATTTAATAAAGCATAGGATAAAACAACATAAATACAATTTAATAAAGCATAGGCTAAAACTACATAAATACAATTTAATAAAGCATAGGATAAAACAAATTAAATACAATTTAATAAAGCATAGGATAAAACAACATAAATTCAATTTAATAAAGTATAGGATAAAACAACATAAATACAATTTATAAAGCATAGGATAAAACAACATAAATACAATTTAATAAAGCATAGGATAAAACAACATAAATACAATTTAATAAAGCATAGGATAAAACATCATAAATACAATTTAATAAAGCATAGGATTAAACAACGTAAATACTATTTAAAAAAGCATAGGATAAAACCACATAAATACAATTTAATAAAGCACAGGATAAAACAACATAAATACAATTTAATAAAGCATAGGATAACACAACATGAATAAAATTTAATAAAGCATAGGATAAAACAACATAAATAAAATTTAATAAAGCATAGGATAAAACAACATAAATTCAATTTAATAAAGCATATCATAAAACAACATAAATACAATTTAATAAAGCATAGGATAAAACAACATGAATACAATTTAATAAAGCATAGGTTAAAACAACATAAATACAATTTAATAAAGCATAGGTTAAAACAACATAAATAAAAGTTAATAAAGCATAGGATAAAACAACATAAATACAATTTAATAAAGCATAGGATAAAACAACATAAATACAATTTATAAAGCATAGGATAAAACAACATAAATACAATTTAATAAAGCATAGGATAAAACAACATAAATACAATTTAATAAAGCATAGGATAAAACAACATAAATACAATTTAATAAAGCATAGGCTAAAACTACATAAATACAATTTAATAAAGCATAGGATAAAACAAATTAAATACAATTTAATAAAGCATAGGATAAAACAACATAAATTCAATTTAATAAAGTATAGGATAAAACAACATAAATACAATTTAATAAAGCATAGGTTAAAACAACATAAATACAATTTAATAAAGCATAGGATAAAACAACATAAATACAATTTAATAAAGCATAGGATAAAACAACATAAATAAAATTTAATAAAGCATAGGATAAAACAACATAAATACAATTTAATAAAGCATAGGATAAAACAACATAAATAAAATTTAATAAAGCATAGGATAAAACAACATAAATACAATTTATAAAGCATAGGTTAAAACAACATAAATACAAGTTAATAAAGCATAGGATAAAACAACATAAATACAATTTAATAAAGCATAGGATAAAACAACATAAATACAATTTAATAAAGCATAGGATAAAACAACATAAATACAATTTAATAAAGCATAGGTTAAAACAACATAAATACAATTTAATAAATCATAGGTTAAAACAACATAAATACAATTTAATAAAGCATAGGATAAAACAACATAAATTCAATTTAATAAAGCATAGGATAAAACAACATAAATACAATTTAATAAAGCACAGGATAAAACAACATAAATAAATTTTAAAAAAGCATAGGATAAAACAACATAAATACAATTTAATAAAGCATAGGATAAAACAACATAAATAAAATGTAATAAAGCATAGGATAAAACAACATAAATACAATTTAATAAAGCATAGGATAAAACAACATAAATAAAATTTAATAAAGCATAGGATAAAACAACATAAATACAATTTAATAAAGCATAGGATAAAACAACATAAATACAATTTAATAAAGCATAGGTTAAAACAACATAAATACAATTTAATAAAGCATAGGAAAAAACAACATAAATTCAATTTAATAAAGCATAGGATAAAACAACATAAATACAATTGAATAAAGCACAGGATAAAACAACATAAATAAAATTTAATAAAGCATAGGATAAAACAAGTTAAATAAAATTTAATAAAGCATAGGATAAAACAACATAAATACAATTTAATAAAGCATAGGATAAAACAACATAAATACAATTTAATAAAGCATAGGATAAAACAACATAAATACAATTTAATAAAGCATAGGTTAAAACAACATAAATACAATTTAATAAAGCATAGGATAAAACAACATAAATACAATTTAATAAAGCATAGGATAAAACAACATAAATACAATTTAATAAAGCATAGGATAAAACAACATAAATACAATTTAATAAAGCATAGGTTAAAACAACATAAATACAATTTAATAAAGCATAGGACAAAACAACATAAATACAATTTAATAAAGCATAGTTTAAAACAACATAAATACAATTTAATAAAGCATAGGATAAAACCACAGAAATACAATTTAATAAAGCATAGGATAAAACAACATAAATACAATTTAATAAAGCATAGGACAAAACAACATAAATACAATTTAATAAAGCATAGGACAAAACAACATCAATACAATTTAATGAAACATAGGATAAACAACATAAATACAATTTAATAAAGCATAGGACAAAACAACATAAATACAATTTAATAAAGCATATGTTATAACAACATAAATACAATTTAATAAAGCATAGGTTAAAACAACATAAATACAATTTAAGAAAGCATAGGATAAAACTACATAAATACATTTTAATAAAGCATAGGATAAAACAACATAAATACAATTTAATAAAGCATAGGATAAAACAACATAAATACAATTTAATAAAGCATAGGATAAAACAACATAAATACAATTTAATAAAGCATAGGCTAAAACTACATAAATACAATTTAATAAAGCATAGGATAAAACAAATTAAATACAATTTAATAAAGCATAGCATAAAACAACATAAATTCAATTTAATAAAGCATAGGATAAAACAACATAAATACAATTTAATAAAGCATAGGATAAAACAACATAAATACAATTTAATAAAGCATAAGATAAAACAACATGAATACAATTTAATAAAGCATAGGTTAAAACAACATAAATATAATTTAATAAAGCATAGGATAAAACAACATAAATACAAGTTAATAAAGCATAGGATAAAACAACATAAATACAATTTAATAAAGCATAGGATAAAACAACATAAATACAATTTAATAAAGCATAGGATAAAACAACATAAATACAATTTAATAAAGCATAGGTTAAAACAACATAAATACAATTTAATAAATCATAGGTTAAAACAACATAAATACAATTTAATAAAGCATAGGATAAAACAACATAAATTCAATTTAATAAAGCATAGGATAAAACAACATAAATACAATTTAATAAAGCACAGGATAAAACAACATAAATAAATTTTAAAAAAGCATAGGATAAAACAAGATAAATAAAATTTAATAAAGCATAGGATAAAACAACATAAATACAATTTAATAAAGCATAGGATAAAACAACATAAATAAAATTTAATAAAGCATAGGCTAAAACTACATAAATACAATTTAATAAAGCATAGGATAAAACAAATTAAATACAATTTAATAAAGCATAGAATAAAACAACATAAATACAATTTAATAAAGCATAGGATAAAACAACATAAATACAATTTAATAGAGCATAGGATAAAACAACATAAATACAATTTATAAAGCATAGGATAAAACAACATAAATACAATTTAATAAAGCATAGGATAAAACAACATAAATACAATTTAATAAAGCATAGGATAAAACATCATAAATACAATTTAATAAAGCATATCATAAAACAACATAAATACAATTTAATAGAGCATAGGATTAAACAACGTAAATACTATTTAAAAAAGCATAGGATAAAACCACATAAATACAATTTAATAAAGCACAGGATAAAACAACATAAATACAATTTAATAAAGCATAGGATAAAACAACATGAATAAAATTTAATAAAGCATAGGATAAAACAACATAAATAAAATTTAATAAAGCATAGGATAAAACAACATAAATTCAATTTAATAAAGCATATCATAAAACAACATAAATACAATTTAATAAAGCATAGGATAAAACAACATGAATACAATTTAATAAAGCATAGGTTAAAACAACATAAATACAATTTAATAAAGCATAGGTTAAAACAACATAAATAAAAGTTAATAAAGCATAGGATAAAACAACATAAATACAATTTAATAAAGCATAGGATAAAACAACATAAATACAATTTATAAAGCATAGGATAAAACAACATAAATACAATTTAATAAAGCATAGGATAAAACAACATAAATACAATTTAATAAAGCATAGGATAAAACAACATAAATACAATTTAATAAAGCATAGGCTAAAACTACATAAATACAATTTAATAAAGCATAGGATAAAACAAATTAAATACAATTTAATAAAGCATAGGATAAAACAACATAAATTCAATTTAATAAAGTATAGGATAAAACAACATAAATACAATTTATAAAGCATAGGATAAAACAACATAAATACAATTTAATAAAGCATAGGATAAAACAACATAAATACAATTTAATAAAGCATAGGATAAAACATCATAAATACAATTTAATAAAGCATAGGATTAAACAACGTAAATACTATTTAAAAAAGCATAGGATAAAACCACATAAATACAATTTAATAAAGCACAGGATAAAACAACATAAATACAATTTAATAAAGCATAGGATAAAACAACATGAATAAAATTTAATAAAGCATAGGATAAAACAACATAAATAAAATTTAATAAAGCATAGGATAAAACAACATAAATTCAATTTAATAAAGCATATCATAAAACAACATAAATACAATTTAATAAAGCATAGGATAAAACAACATGAATACAATTTAATAAAGCATAGGTTAAAACAACATAAATACAATTTAATAAAGCATAGGTTAAAACAACATAAATAAAAGTTAATAAAGCATAGGATAAAACAACATAAATACAATTTAATAAAGCATAGGATAAAACAACATAAATACAATTTATAAAGCATAGGATAAAACAACATAAATACAATTTAATAAAGCATAGGATAAAACAACATAAATACAATTTAATAAAGCATAGGATAAAACAACATAAATACAATTTAATAAAGCATAGGCTAAAACTACATAAATACAATTTAATAAAGCATAGGATAAAACAAATTAAATACAATTTAATAAAGCATAGGATAAAACAACATAAATTCAATTTAATAAAGTATAGGATAAAACAACATAAATACAATTTAATAAAGCATAGGTTAAAACAACATAAATACAATTTAATAAAGCATAGGATAAAACAACATAAATACAATTTAATAAAGCATAGGATAAAACAACATAAATAAAATTTAATAAAGCATAGGATAAAACAACATAAATACAATTTAATAAAGCATAGGATAAAACAACATAAATAAAATTTAATAAAGCATAGGATAAAACAACATAAATACAATTTATAAAGCATAGGTTAAAACAACATAAATACAAGTTAATAAAGCATAGGATAAAACAACATAAATACAATTTAATAAAGCATAGGATAAAACAACATAAATACAATTTAATAAAGCATAGGATAAAACAACATAAATACAATTTAATAAAGCATAGGTTAAAACAACATAAATACAATTTAATAAATCATAGGTTAAAACAACATAAATACAATTTAATAAAGCATAGGATAAAACAACATAAATACAATTTAATAAAGCATAGGTTAAAACAACATAAATACAATTTAATAAATCATAGGTTAAAACAACATAAATACAATTTAATAAAGCACAGGATAAAACAACATAAATAAATTTTAAAAAAGCATAGGATAAAACAAGATAAATAAAATGTAATAAAGCATAGGATAAAACAACATAAATACAATTTAATAAAGCATAGGATAAAACAACATAAATAAAATTTAATAAAGCATAGGATAAAACAACATAAATACAATTTAATAAAGCATAGGATAAAACAACATAAATACAATTTAATAAAGCATAGGTTAAAACAACATAAATACAATTTAATAAAGCATAGGAAAAAACAACATAAATTCAATTTAATAAAGCATAGGATAAAACAACATAAATACAATTGAATAAAGCACAGGATAAAACAACATAAATAAAATTTAATAAAGCATAGGATAAAACAAGTTAAATAAAATTTAATAAAGCATAGGATAAAACAACATAAATACAATTTAATAAAGCATAGGATAAAACAACATAAATACAATTTAATAAAGCATAGGATAAAACAACATAAATACAATTTAATAAAGCATAGGTTAAAACAACATAAATACAATTTAATAAAGCATAGGATAAAACAACATAAATACAATTTAATAAAGCATAGGATAAAACAACATAAATAAAATTTAATAAAGCATAGGATAAAACAACATAAATACAATTTAATAAAGCATAGGATAAAACAACATACATAAAATTTAATAAAGCATAGGATAAAACAACATAAATACAATTTAATAAAGCATAGGAGAAAACAACATAATTCAAATTTAATAAAGCATAGGTTAAAACAACATAAATACAATTTAATAAAGCATAGGACAAAACAACATAAATACAATTTAATAAAGCATAGTTTAAAACAACATAAATACAATTTAATAAAGCATAGGATAAAACCACAGAAATACAATTTAATAAAGCATAGGATAAAACAACATAAATACAATTTAATAAAGCATAGGACAAAACAACATAAATACAATTTAATAAAGCATAGGACAAAACAACATCAATACAATTTAATGAAACATAGGATAAACAACATAAATACAATTTAATAAAGCATAGGACAAAACAACATAAATACAATTTAATAAAGCATATGTTATAACAACATAAATACAATTTAATAAAGCATAGGTTAAAACAACATAAATACAATTTAAGAAAGCATAGGATAAAACTACATAAATACATTTTAATAAAGCATAGGATAAAACAACATAAATACAATTTAATAAAGCATAGGATAAAACAACATAAATACAATTTAATAAAGCATAGGATAAAACAACATAAATACAATTTAATAAAGCATAGGCTAAAACTACATAAATACAATTTAATAAAGCATAGGATAAAACAAATTAAATACAATTTAATAAAGCATAGCATAAAACAACATAAATTCAATTTAATAAAGCATAGGATAAAACAACATAAATACAATTTAATAAAGCATAGGATAAAACAACATAAATACAATTTAATAAAGCATAAGATAAAACAACATGAATACAATTTAATAAAGCATAGGTTAAAACAACATAAATATAATTTAATAAAGCATAGGATAAAACAACATAAATACAATTTAATAAAGCATAAGATAAAACAACATGAATACAATTTAATAAAGCACAGGATAAAACAACATAAATAAATTTTAAAAAAGCATAGGATAAAACAAGATAAATAAAATTTAATAAAGCATAGGATAAAACAACATAAATACAATTTAATAAAGCATAGGATAAAACAACATAAATAAAATTTAATAAAGCATAGGATAAAACAAAATAAATACAATTTAATAAAGCATAGGATAAAACAACATAAATACAATTTAATAAAGCATAGGTTAAAACAACATAAATACAATTTAATAAAGCATAGGAAAAAACAACATAAATTCAATTTAATAAAGCATAGGATAAAACAACATAAATACAATTGAATAAAGCACAGGATAAAACAACATAAATAAAATTTAATAAAGCATAGGATAAAACAAGATAAATAAAATTTAATAAAGCATAGGATAAAACAACATAAATACAACTTAATAAAGCATAGGTTAAAACAACATAAATACAAAAAGCATAGGATAAAACAACATAAATACAATTTAATAAAGCATAGGATAAAACAACATAAATAAAATTTAATAAAGCATAGGATAAAACAACATAAAAACAATTTAATAAAGCATAGGATAAAACAACATACATAAAATTTAATAAAGCATAGGATAAAACAACATAAATACAATTTAATAAAGCATAGGAGAAAACAACATAAATCAAATTTAATAAAGCATAGGTTAAAACAACATAAATACAATTTAATAAAGCATAGGACAAAACAACATAAATACAATTTAATAAAGCATAGGATAAAACAACATAAATACAATTTAATAAAGCATAGGATAAAACAACATAAATACAATTTAATAAAGCATAGGATAAAACAACATAAATACAATTTATAAAGCATAGGATAAAACAACATAAATACAATTTAATAAAGCATAGGATAAAACAACATAAATACAATTTAATAAAGCATAGGATAAAACATCATAAATACAATTTAATAAAGCATAGGATTAAACAACGTAAATACTATTTAAAAAAGCATAGGATAAAACCACATAAATACAATTTAATAAAGCACAGGATAAAACAACATAAATACAATTTAATAAAGCATAGGATAAAACAAATTAAATACAATTTAATAAAGCATAGCATAAAACAACATAAATTCAATTTAATAAAGCATAGGATAAAACAACATAAATACAATTTAATAAAGCATAGGATAAAACAACATAAATACAATTTAATAAAGCATAGGATAAAACCACAGAAATACAATTTAATAAAGCATAGGATAAAACAACATAAATACAATTTAATAAAGCATAGGACAAAACAACATAAATACAATTTAATAAAGCATAGGACAAAACAACATCAATACAATTTAATGAAACATAGGATAAACAACATAAATACAATTTAATAAAGCATAGGACAAAACAACATAAATACAATTTAATAAAGCATATGTTATAACAACATAAATACAATTTAATAAAGCATAGGTTAAAACAACATAAATACAATTTAAGAAAGCATAGGATAAAACTACATAAATACATTTTAATAAAGCATAGGATAAAACAACATAAATACAATTTAATAAAGCATAGGATAAAACAACATAAATACAATTTAATAAAGCATAGGATAAAACAACATAAATACAATTTAATAAAGCATAGGCTAAAACTACATAAATACAATTTAATAAAGCATAGGATAAAACAAATTAAATACAATTTAATAAAGCATAGCATAAAACAACATAAATTCAATTTAATAAAGCATAGGATAAAACAACATAAATACAATTGAATAAAGCACAGGATAAAACAACATAAATAAAATTTAATAAAGCATAGGATAAAACAAGATAAATAAAATTTAATAAAGCATAGGATAAAACAACATAAATACAACTTAATAAAGCATAGGTTAAAACAACATAAATACAATTTAATAAAGCATAGGATAAAACAACATAAATACAATTTAATAAAGCATAGGATAAAACAACATAAATAAAATTTAATAAAGCATAGGATAAAACAACATAAAAACAATTTAATAAAGCATAGGATAAAACAACATACATAAAATTTAATAAAGCATAGGATAAAACAACATAAATACAATTTAATAAAGCATAGGAGAAAACAACATAAATCAAATTTAATAAAGCATAGGTTAAAACAACATAAATACAATTTAATAAAGCATAGGACAAAACAACATAAATACAATTTAATAAAGCATAGGATAAAACAACATAAATACAATTTAATAAAGCATAGGATAAAACAACATAAATACAATTTAATAAAGCATAGGATAAAACAACATAAATACAATTTATAAAGCATAGGATAAAACAACATAAATACAATTTAATAAAGCATAGGATAAAACAACATAAATACAATTTAATAAAGCATAGGATAAAACATCATAAATACAATTTAATAAAGCATAGGATTAAACAACGTAAATACTATTTAAAAAAGCATAGGATAAAACCACATAAATACAATTTAATAAAGCACAGGATAAAACAACATAAATACAATTTAATAAAGCATAGGATAAAACAAATTAAATACAATTTAATAAAGCATAGCATAAAACAACATAAATTCAATTTAATAAAGCATAGGATAAAACAACATAAATACAATTTAATAAAGCATAGGATACAACAACATAAATACAATTTAATAAAGCATAAGATAAAACAACATGAATACAATTTAATAAAGCATAGGTTAAAACAACATAAATATAATTTAATAAAGCATAGGATAAAACAACATAAATACAATTTAATAAAGCATAGGATAAAACAACATAAATACAATTTAATAGAGCATAGGATAAAACAACATAAATACAATTTATAAAGCATAGGATAAAACAACATAAATACAATTTAATAAAGCATAGGATAAAACAACATAAATACAATTTAATAAAGCATAGGATAAAACATCATAAATACAATTTAATAAAGCATATCATAAAACAACATAAATACAATTTAATAGAGCATAGGATTAAACAACGTAAATACTATTTAAAAAAGCATAGGATAAAACCACATAAATACAATTTAATAAAGCACAGGATAAAACAACATAAATACAATTTAATAAAGCATAGGATAAAACAACATGAATAAAATTTAATAAAGCATAGGATAAAACAACATAAATAAAATTTAATAAAGCTTAGGATAAAACAACATAAATTCAATTTAATAAAGCATATCATAAAACAACATAAATACAATTTAATAAAGCATAGGATAAAACAACATGAATACAATTTAATAAAGCATAGGTTAAAACAACATAAATACAATTTAATAAAGCATAGGTTAAAACAACATAAATAAAAGTTAATAAAGCATAGGATAAAACAACATAAATACAATTTAATAAAGCATAGGTTAAAACAACATAAATAAAAGTTAATAAAGCATAGGATAAAACAACATAAATACAATTTAATAAAGCATAGGATAAAACAACATAAATACAATTTATAAAGCATAGGATAAAACAACATAAATACAATTTAATAAAGCATAGGATAAAACAACATAAATACAATTTAATAAAGAATAGGATAAAACAACATAAATACAATTTATAAAGCATAGGATAAAACAACATAAATACAATTTAATAAAGCATAGGATAAAACAACATAAATACAATTTAATAAAGCATAGGATAAAACATCATAAATACAATTTAATAAAGCATAGGATTAAACAACGTAAATACTATTTAAAAAAGCATAGGATAAAACCACATAAATACAATTTAATAAAGCACAGGATAAAACAACATAAATACAATTTAATAAAGCATAGGATAAAACAAATTAAATACAATTTAATAAAGCATAGCATAAAACAACATAAATTCAATTTAATAAAGCATAGGATAAAACAACATAAATACAATTTAATAAAGCATAGGATAAAACAACATAAATACAATTTAATAAAGCATAAGATAAAACAACATGAATACAATTTAATAAAGCATAGGTTAAAACAACATAAATATAATTTAATAAAGCATAGGATAAAACAACATAAATACAATTTAATAAAGCATAGGTTAAAACAACATAAATACAATTTAGTAAAGCATAGGATAAAACAACATAAATACAATTTAATAAAGCATAGGACAAAACAACATAAATACAATTTAATAAAGCATAGGTTAAAGCAACATAAATACAATTTAATAAAGCATAGGTTAAAACAACATAAATACAATTTAATAAAGCATAGGATAAAACAACATAAATACAATTTAATAAAGCATAGGATAAAACAACATAAATACAATTTAATAAAGCATAGGATAAAACAACATAAATACAATTTAATAGAGCATAGGATAAAACAACATAAATACAATTTATAAAGCATAGGATAAAACAACATAAATACAATTTAATAAAGCATAGGATAAAACAACATAAATACAATTTAATAAAGCATAGGATAAAACATCATAAATACAATTTAATAAAGCATATCATAAAACAACATAAATACAATTTAATAGAGCATAGGATTAAACAACGTAAATACTATTTAAAAAAGCATAGGATAAAACCACATAAATACAATTTAATAAAGCACAGGATAAAACAACATAAATACAATTTAATAAAGCATAGGATAAAACAACATGAATAAAATTTAATAAAGCATAGGATAAAACAACATAAATAAAATTTAATAAAGCATAGGATAAAACAACATAAATTCAATTTAATAAAGCATATCATAAAACAACATAAATACAATTTAATAAAGCATAGGATAAAACAACATGAATACAATTTAATAAAGCATAGGTTAAAACAACATAAATACAATTTAATAAAGCATAGGTTAAAACAACATAAATAAAAGTTAATAAAGCATAGGATAAAACAACATAAATACAATTTAATAAAGCATAGGATAAAACAACATAAATACAATTTATAAAGCATAGGATAAAACAACATAAATACAATTTAATAAAGCATAGGATAAAACAACATAAATACAATTTAATAAAGCATAGGATAAAACAACATAAATACAATTTAATAAAGCATAGGCTAAAACTACATAAATACAATTTAATAAAGCATAGGATAAAACAAATTAAATACAATTTAATAAAGCATAGGATAAAACAACATAAATTCAATTTAATAAAGTATAGGATAAAACAACATAAATACAATTTAATAAAGCATAGGTTAAAACAACATAAATACAATTTAATAAAGCATAGGATAAAACAACATAAATACAATTTAATAAAGCATAGGATAAAACAACATAAATAAAATTTAATAAAGCATAGGATAAAACAACATAAATACAATTTAATAAAGCATAGGATAAAACAACATAAATAAAATTTAATAAAGCATAGGATAAAACAACATAAATACAATTTATAAAGCATAGGTTAAAACAACATAAATACAAGTTAATAAAGCATAGGATAAAACAACATAAATACAATTTAATAAAGCATAGGATAAAACAACATAAATACAATTTAATAAAGCATAGGATAAAACAACATAAATACAATTTAATAAAGCATAGGTTAAAACAACATAAATACAATTTAATAAAGCATAGGAAAAAACAACATAAATTCAATTTAATAAAGCATAGGATAAAACAACATAAATACAATTGAATAAAGCACAGGATAAAACAACATAAATAAAATTTAATAAAGCATAGGATAAAACAAGTTAAATAAAATTTAATAAAGCATAGGATAAAACAACATAAATACAATTTAATAAAGCATAGGATAAAACAACATAAATACAATTTAATAAAGCATAGGATAAAACAACATAAATACAATTTAATAAAGCATAGGTTAAAACAACATAAATACAATTTAATAAAGCATAGGATAAAACAACATAAATACAATTTATAAAGCATAGGATAAAACAACATAAATAAAATTTAATAAAGCATAGGATAAAACAACATAAATACAATTTAATAAAGCATAGGATAAAACAACATACATAAAATTTAATAAAGCATAGGATAAAACAACATAAATACAATTTAATAAAGCATAGGAGAAAACAACATAATTCAAATTTAATAAAGCATAGGTTAAAACAACATAAATACAATTTAATAAAGCATAGGACAAAACAACATAAATACAATTTAATAAAGCATAGTTTAAAACAACATAAATACAATTTAATAAAGCATAGGATAAAACCACAGAAATACAATTTAATAAAGCATAGGATAAAACAACATAAATACAATTTAATAAAGCATAGGACAAAACAACATAAATACAATTTAATAAAGCATAGGACAAAACAACATCAATACAATTTAATGAAACATAGGATAAACAACATAAATACAATTTAATAAAGCATAGGACAAAACAACATAAATACAATTTAATAAAGCATATGTTATAACAACATAAATACAATTTAATAAAGCATAGGTTAAAACAACATAAATACAATTTAAGAAAGCATAGGATAAAACTACATAAATACATTTTAATAAAGCATAGGATAAAACAACATAAATACAATTTAATAAAGCATAGGATAAAACAACATAAATACAATTTAATAAAGCATAGGATAAAACAACATAAATACAATTTAATAAAGCATAGGCTAAAACTACATAAATACAATTTAATAAAGCATAGGATAAAACAAATTAAATACAATTTAATAAAGCATAGCATAAAACAACATAAATTCAATTTAATAAAGCATAGGATAAAACAACATAAATACAATTTAATAAAGCATAGGATAAAACAACATAAATACAATTTAATAAAGCATAAGATAAAACAACATGAATACAATTTAATAAAGCATAGGTTAAAACAACATAAATATAATTTAATAAAGCATAGGATAAAACAACATAAATACAATTTAATAAAGCATAAGATAAAACAACATGAATACAATTTAATAAAGCACAGGATAAAACAACATAAATAAATTTTAAAAAAGCATAGGATAAAACAAGATAAATAAAATTTAATAAAGCATAGGATAAAACAACATAAATACAATTTAATAAAGCATAGGATAAAACAACATAAATAAAATTTAATAAAGCATAGGATAAAACAACATAAATACAATTTAATAAAGCATAGGATAAAACAACATAAATACAATTTAATAAAGCATAGGTTAAAACAACATAAATACAATTTAATAAAGCATAGGAAAAAACAACATAAATTCAATTTAATAAAGCATAGGATAAAACAACATAAATACAATTGAATAAAGCACAGGATAAAACAACATAAATAAAATTTAATAAAGCATAGGATAAAACAAGATAAATAAAATTTAATAAAGCATAGGATAAAACAACATAAATACAACTTAATAAAGCATAGGTTAAAACAACATAAATACAATTTAATAAAGCATAGGATAAAACAACATAAATACAATTTAATAAAGCATAGGATAAAACAACATAAATAAAATTTAATAAAGCATAGGATAAAACAACATAAAAACAATTTAATAAAGCATAGGATAAAACAACATACATAAAATTTAATAAAGCATAGGATAAAACAACATAAATACAATTTAATAAAGCATAGGAGAAAACAACATAAATCAAATTTAATAAAGCATAGGTTAAAACAACATAAATACAATTTAATAAAGCATAGGACAAAACAACATAAATACAATTTAATAAAGCATAGGATAAAACAACATAAATACAATTTAATAAAGCATAGGATAAAACAACATAAATACAATTTAATAAAGCATAGGATAAAACAACATAAATACAATTTATAAAGCATAGGATAAAACAACATAAATACAATTTAATAAAGCATAGGATAAAACAACATAAATACAATTTAATAAAGCATAGGATAAAACATCATAAATACAATTTAATAAAGCATAGGATTAAACAACGTAAATACTATTTAAAAAAGCATAGGATAAAACCACATAAATACAATTTAATAAAGCACAGGATAAAACAACATAAATACAATTTAATAAAGCATAGGATAAAACAAATTAAATACAATTTAATAAAGCATAGCATAAAACAACATAAATTCAATTTAATAAAGCATAGGATAAAACAACATAAATACAATTTAATAAAGCATAGGATAAAACAACATAAATACAATTTAATAAAGCATAAGATAAAACAACATGAATACAATTTAATAAAGCATAGGTTAAAACAACATAAATATAATTTAATAAAGCATAGGATAAAACAACATAAATACAATTTAATAAAGCATAGGTTAAAACAACATAAATACAATTTAGTAAAGCATAGGATAAAACAACATAAATACAATTTAATAAAGCATAGGACAAAACAACATAAATACAATTTAATAAAGCATAGGTTAAAGCAACATAAATACAATTTAATAAAGCATAGGTTAAAACAACATAAATACAATTTAATAAAGCATAGGATAAAACAACATAAATACAATTTAATAAAGCATAGGATAAAACAACATAAATACAATTTAATAAAGCATAGGATAAAACAACATAAATACAATTTAATAGAGCATAGGATAAAACAACATAAATACAATTTATAAAGCATAGGATAAAACAACATAAATACAATTTAATAAAGCATAGGATAAAACAACATAAATACAATTTAATAAAGCATAGGATAAAACATCATAAATACAATTTAATAAAGCATATCATAAAACAACATAAATACAATTTAATAGAGCATAGGATTAAACAACGTAAATACTATTTAAAAAAGCATAGGATAAAACCACATAAATACAATTTAATAAAGCACAGGATAAAACAACATAAATACAATTTAATAAAGCATAGGATAAAACAACATGAATAAAATTTAATAAAGCATAGGATAAAACAACATAAATAAAATTTAATAAAGCATAGGATAAAACAACATAAATTCAATTTAATAAAGCATATCATAAAACAACATAAATACAATTTAATAAAGCATAGGATAAAACAACATGAATACAATTTAATAAAGCATAGGTTAAAACAACATAAATACAATTTAATAAAGCATAGGTTAAAACAACATAAATAAAAGTTAATAAAGCATAGGATAAAACAACATAAATACAATTTAATAAAGCATAGGATAAAACAACATAAATAAAATTTAATAAAGCATAGGATAAAACAACATAAATACAATTTAATAAAGCATAGGATAAAACAACATAAATAAAATTTAATAAAGCATAGGATAAAACAACATAAATACAATTTATAAAGCATAGGTTAAAACAACATAAATACAAGTTAATAAAGCATAGGATAAAACAACATAAATACAATTTAATAAAGCATAGGATAAAACAACATAAATACAATTTAATAAAGCATAGGATAAAACAACATAAATACAATTTAATAAAGCATAGGTTAAAACAACATAAATACAATTTAATAAATCATAGGTTAAAACAACATAAATACAATTTAATAAAGCATAGGATAAAACAACATAAATTCAATTTAATAAAGCATAGGATAAAACAACATAAATACAATTTAATAAAGCACAGGATAAAACAACATAAATAAATTTTAAAAAAGCATAGGATAAAACAAGATAAATAAAATGTAATAAAGCATAGGATAAAACAACATAAATACAATTTAATAAAGCATAGGATAAAACAACATAAATAAAATTTAATAAAGCATAGGATAAAACAACATAAATACAATTTAATAAAGCATAGGATAAAACAACATAAATACAATTTAATAAAGCATAGGTTAAAACAACATAAATACAATTTAATAAAGCATAGGAAAAAACAACATAAATTCAATTTAATAAAGCATAGGATAAAACAACATAAATACAATTGAATAAAGCACAGGATAAAACAACATAAATAAAATTTAATAAAGCATAGGATAAAACAAGTTAAATAAAATTTAATAAAGCATAGGATAAAACAACATAAATACAATTTAATAAAGCATAGGATAAAACAACATAAATACAATTTAATAAAGCATAGGATAAAACAACATAAATACAATTTAATAAAGCATAGGTTAAAACAACATAAATACAATTTAATAAAGCATAGGATAAAACAACATAAATACAATTTATAAAGCATAGGATAAAACAACATAAATAAAATTTAATAAAGCATAGGATAAAACAACATAAATACAATTTAATAAAGCATAGGATAAAACAACATACATAAAATTTAATAAAGCATAGGATAAAACAACATAAATACAATTTAATAAAGCATAGGAGAAAACAACATAATTCAAATTTAATAAAGCATAGGTTAAAACAACATAAATACAATTTAATAAAGCATAGGACAAAACAACATAAATACAATTTAATAAAGCATAGTTTAAAACAACATAAATACAATTTAATAAAGCATAGGATAAAACCACAGAAATACAATTTAATAAAGCATAGGATAAAACAACATAAATACAATTTAATAAAGCATAGGACAAAACAACATAAATACAATTTAATAAAGCATAGGACAAAACAACATCAATACAATTTAATGAAACATAGGATAAACAACATAAATACAATTTAATAAAGCATAGGACAAAACAACATAAATACAATTTAATAAAGCATATGTTATAACAACATAAATACAATTTAATAAAGCATAGGTTAAAACAACATAAATACAATTTAAGAAAGCATAGGATAAAACTACATAAATACATTTTAATAAAGCATAGGATAAAACAACATAAATACAATTTAATAAAGCATAGGATAAAACAACATAAATACAATTTAATAAAGCATAGGATAAAACAACATAAATACAATTTAATAAAGCATAGGCTAAAACTACATAAATACAATTTAATAAAGCATAGGATAAAACAAATTAAATACAATTTAATAAAGCATAGCATAAAACAACATAAATTCAATTTAATAAAGCATAGGATAAAACAACATAAATACAATTTAATAAAGCATAGGATAAAACAACATAAATACAATTTAATAAAGCATAAGATAAAACAACATGAATACAATTTAATAAAGCATAGGTTAAAACAACATAAATATAATTTAATAAAGCATAGGATAAAACAACATAAATACAATTTAATAAAGCATAAGATAAAACAACATGAATACAATTTAATAAAGCACAGGATAAAACAACATAAATAAATTTTAAAAAAGCATAGGATAAAACAAGATAAATAAAATTTAATAAAGCATAGGATAAAACAACATAAATACAATTTAATAAAGCATAGGATAAAACAACATAAATAAAATTTAATAAAGCATAGGATAAAACAACATAAATACAATTTAATAAAGCATAGGATAAAACAACATAAATACAATTTAATAAAGCATAGGTTAAAACAACATAAATACAATTTAATAAAGCATAGGAAAAAACAACATAAATTCAATTTAATAAAGCATAGGATAAAACAACATAAATACAATTGAATAAAGCACAGGATAAAACAACATAAATAAAATTTAATAAAGCATAGGATAAAACAAGATAAATAAAATTTAATAAAGCATAGGATAAAACAACATAAATACAACTTAATAAAGCATAGGTTAAAACAACATAAATACAATTTAATAAAGCATAGGATAAAACAACATAAATACAATTTAATAAAGCATAGGATAAAACAACATAAATAAAATTTAATAAAGCATAGGATAAAACAACATAAAAACAATTTAATAAAGCATAGGATAAAACAACATACATAAAATTTAATAAAGCATAGGATAAAACAACATAAATACAATTTAATAAAGCATAGGAGAAAACAACATAAATCAAATTTAATAAAGCATAGGTTAAAACAACATAAATACAATTTAATAAAGCATAGGACAAAACAACATAAATACAATTTAATAAAGCATAGGATAAAACAACATAAATACAATTTAATAAAGCATAGGATAAAACAACATAAATACAATTTAATAAAGCATAGGATAAAACAACATAAATACAATTTATAAAGCATAGGATAAAACAACATAAATACAATTTAATAAAGCATAGGATAAAACAACATAAATACAATTTAATAAAGCATAGGATAAAACATCATAAATACAATTTAATAAAGCATAGGATTAAACAACGTAAATACTATTTAAAAAAGCATAGGATAAAACCACATAAATACAATTTAATAAAGCACAGGATAAAACAACATAAATACAATTTAATAAAGCATAGGATAAAACAAATTAAATACAATTTAATAAAGCATAGCATAAAACAACATAAATTCAATTTAATAAAGCATAGGATAAAACAACATAAATACAATTTAATAAAGCATAGGATAAAACAACATAAATACAATTTAATAAAGCATAAGATAAAACAACATGAATACAATTTAATAAAGCATAGGTTAAAACAACATAAATATAATTTAATAAAGCATAGGATAAAACAACATAAATACAATTTAATAAAGCATAGGTTAAAACAACATAAATACAATTTAGTAAAGCATAGGATAAAACAACATAAATACAATTTAATAAAGCATAGGACAAAACAACATAAATACAATTTAATAAAGCATAGGTTAAAGCAACATAAATACAATTTAATAAAGCATAGGTTAAAACAACATAAATACAATTTAATAAAGCATAGGATAAAACAACATAAATACAATTTAATAAAGCATAGGATAAAACAACATAAATACAATTTAATAAAGCATAGGATAAAACAACATAAATACAATTTAATAGAGCATAGGATAAAACAACATAAATACAATTTATAAAGCATAGGATAAAACAACATAAATACAATTTAATAAAGCATAGGATAAAACAACATAAATACAATTTAATAAAGCATAGGATAAAACATCATAAATACAATTTAATAAAGCATATCATAAAACAACATAAATACAATTTAATAGAGCATAGGATTAAACAACGTAAATACTATTTAAAAAAGCATAGGATAAAACCACATAAATACAATTTAATAAAGCACAGGATAAAACAACATAAATACAATTTAATAAAGCATAGGATAAAACAACATGAATAAAATTTAATAAAGCATAGGATAAAACAACATAAATAAAATTTAATAAAGCATAGGATAAAACAACATAAATTCAATTTAATAAAGCATATCATAAAACAACATAAATACAATTTAATAAAGCATAGGATAAAACAACATGAATACAATTTAATAAAGCATAGGTTAAAACAACATAAATACAATTTAATAAAGCATAGGTTAAAACAACATAAATAAAAGTTAATAAAGCATAGGATAAAACAACATAAATACAATTTAATAAAGCATAGGATAAAACAACATAAATACAATTTATAAAGCATAGGATAAAACAACATAAATACAATTTAATAAAGCATAGGATAAAACAACATAAATACAATTTAATAAAGCATAGGATTAAACAACATAAATACAATTTAATAAAGCATAGGCTAAAACTACATAAATACAATTTAATAAAGCATAGGATAAAACAAATTAAATACAATTTAATAAAGCATAGGATAAAACAACATAAATTCAATTTAATAAAGTATAGGATAAAACAACATAAATACAATTTATAAAGCATAGGATAAAACAACATAAATACAATTTAATAAAGCATAGGATAAAACAACATAAATACAATTTAATAAAGCATAGGATAAAACATCATAAATACAATTTAATAAAGCATAGGATTAAACAACGTAAATACTATTTAAAAAAGCATAGGATAAAACCACATAAATACAATTTAATAAAGCACAGGATAAAACAACATAAATACAATTTAATAAAGCATAGGATAAAACAACATGAATAAAATTTAATAAAGCATAGGATAAAACAACATAAATAAAATTTAATAAAGCATAGGATAAAACAACATAAATTCAATTTAATAAAGCATATCATAAAACAACATAAATACAATTTAATAAAGCATAGGATAAAACAACATAAATAAAATTTAATAAAGCATAGGATAAAACAACATAAATACAATTTATAAAGCATAGGTTAAAACAACATAAATACAAGTTAATAAAGCATAGGATAAAACAACATAAATACAATTTAATAAAGCATAGGATAAAACAACATAAATACAATTTAATAAAGCATAGGATAAAACAACATAAATACAATTTAATAAAGCATAGGTTAAAACAACATAAATACAATTTAATAAAGCATAGGATAAAACAACATAAATACAATTTAATAAAGCATAGGATAAAACAACATAAATAAAATTTAATAAAGCATAGGATAAAACAACATAAATACAATTTAATAAAGCATAGGATAAAACAACATAAATACAATTTAATAAAGCATAGGTTAAAACAACATAAATACAATTTAATAAAGCATAGGAAAAAACAACATAAATTCAATTTAATAAAGCATAGGATAAAACAACATAAATACAATTGAATAAAGCACAGGATAAAACAACATAAATAAAATTTAATAAAGCATAGGATAAAACAAGTTAAATAAAATTTAATAAAGCATAGGATAAAACAACATAAATACAATTTAATAAAGCATAGGATAAAACAACATAAATACAATTTAATAAAGCATAGGATAAAACAACATAAATACAATTTAATAAAGCATAAGTTAAAACAACATAAATACAATTTAATAAAGCATAGGATAAAACAACATAAATACAATTTAATAAAGCATAGGATAAAACAACATAAATAAAATTTAATAAAGCATAGGATAAAACAACATAAATACAATTTAATAAAGCATAGGATAAAACAACATACATAAAATTTAATAAAGCATAGGATAAAACAACATAAATACAATTTAATAAAGCATAGGAGAAAACAACATAATTCAAATTTAATAAAGCATAGGTTAAAACAACATAAATACAATTTAATAAAGCATAGGACAAAACAACATAAATACAATTTAATAAAGCATAGTTTAAAACAACATAAATACAATTTAATAAAGCATAGGATAAAACCACAGAAATACAATTTAATAAAGCATAGGATAAAACAACATAAATACAATTTAATAAAGCATAGGACAAAACAACATAAATACAATTTAATAAAGCATAGGACAAAACAACATCAATACAATTTAATGAAACATAGGATAAACAACATAAATACAATTTAATAAAGCATAGGACAAAACAACATAAATACAATTTAATAAAGCATATGTTATAACAACATAAATACAATTTAATAAAGCATAGGTTAAAACAACATAAATACAATTTAAGAAAGCATAGGATAAAACTACATAAATACATTTTAATAAAGCATAGGATAAAACAACATAAATACAATTTAATAAAGCATAGGATAAAACAACATAAATACAATTTAATAAAGCATAGGATAAAACAACATAAATACAATTTAATAAAGCATAGGCTAAAACTACATAAATACAATTTAATAAAGCATAGGATAAAACAAATTAAATACAATTTAATAAAGCATAGCATAAAACAACATAAATTCAATTTAATAAAGCATAGGATAAAACAACATAAATACAATTTAATAAAGCATAGGATAAAACAACATAAATACAATTTAATAAAGCATAAGATAAAACAACATGAATACAATTTAATAAAGCATAGGTTAAAACAACATAAATATAATTTAATAAAGCATAGGATAAAACAACATAAATACAAGTTAATAAAGCATAGGATAAAACAACATAAATACAATTTAATAAAGCATAGGATAAAACAACATAAATACAATTTAATAAAGCATAGGTTAAAACAACATAAATACAATTTAATAAATCATAGGTTAAAACAACATAAATACAATTTAATAAAGCATAGGATAAAACAACATAAATTCAATTTAATAAAGCATAGGATAAAACAACATAAATACAATTTAATAAAGCACAGGATAAAACAACATAAATAAATTTTAAAAAAGCATAGGATAAAACAAGATAAATAAAATTTAATAAAGCATAGGATAAAACAACATAAATACAATTTAATAAAGCATAGGATAAAACAACATAAATAAAATTTAATAAAGCATAGGCTAAAACTACATAAATACAATTTAATAAAGCATAGGATAAAACAAATTAAATACAATTTAATAAAGCATAGAATAAAACAACATAAATTCAATTTAATAAAGCATAGGATAAAACAACATAAATACAATTTAATAAAGCATAGGATAAAACAACATAAATACAATTTAATAAAGCATAAGATAAAACAACATGAATACAATTTAATAAAGCATAGGTTAAAACAACATAAATATAATTTAATAAAGCATAGGATAAAACAACATAAATACAAGTTAATAAAGCATAGGATAAAACAACATAAATACAATTTAATAAAGCATAGGATAAAACAACACAAATACAATTTAATAAAGCATAGGTTAAAACAACATAAAAACAATTTAATAAATCATAGGTTAAAACAACATAAATACAATTTAATAAAGCATAGGATAAAACAACATAAATTCAATTTAATAAAGCATAGGATAAAACAACATAAATACAATTTAATAAAGCACAGGATAAAACAACATAAATAAATTTAAAAAAAGCATAGGATAAAACAAGATAAATAAAATTTAATAAAGCATAGGATAAAACAACATAAATACAATTTAATAAAGCATAGGATAAAACAACATAAATAAAATTTAATAAAGCATAGGCTAAAACTACATAAATACAATTTAATAAAGCATAGGATAAAACAAATTAAATACAATTTAATAAAGCATAGAATAAAACAACATAAATTCAATTTAATAAAGCATAGGATAAAACAACATAAATACAATTTAATAAAGCATAGGATAAAACAACATAAATACAATTTAATAAAGCATAAGATAAAACAACATGAATACAATTTAATAAAGCATAGGTTAAAACAACATAAATATAATTTAATAAAGCATAGGATAAAACAACATAAATACAAGTTAATAAAGCATAGGATAAAACAACATAAATACAATTTAATAAAGCATAGGATAAAACAACATAAATACAATTTAATAAAGCATAGGATAAAACAACATAAATACAATTTAATAAAGCATAGGTTAAAACAACATAAATACAATTTAATAAATCATAGGTTAAAACAACATAAATACAATTTAATAAAGCATAGGATAAAACAACATAAATTCAATTTAATAAAGCATAGGATAAAACAACATAAATACAATTTAATAAAGCACAGGATAAAACAACATAAATAAATTTTAAAAAAGCATAGGATAAAACAAGATAAATAAAATTTAATAAAGCATAGGATAAAACAACATAAATACAATTTAATAAAGCATAGGATAAAACAACATAAATAAAATTTAATAAAGCATAGGATAAAACAACATAAATACAATTTAATAAAGCATAGGATAAAACAACATAAATACAATTTAATAAAGCATAGGTTAAAACAACATAAATACAATTTAATAAAGCATAGGAAAAAACAACATAAATTCAATTTAATAAAGCATAGGATAAAACAACATAAATACAATTGAATAAAGCACAGGATAAAACAACATAAATAAAATTTAATAAAGCATAGGATAAAACAAGATAAATAAAATTTAATAAAGCATAGGATAAAACAACATAAATACAATTTAATAAAGCATAGGATAAAACAACATAAATACAATTTAATAAAGCATAGGATAAAACAACATAAATACAACTTAATAAAGCATAGGTTAAAACAACATAAATACAATTTAATAAAGCATAGGATAAAACAACATAAATACAATTTAATAAAGCATAGGATAAAACAACATAAATAAAATTTAATAAAGCATAGGATAAAACAACATAAATACAATTTAATAAAGCATAGGATAAAACAACATACATAAAATTTAATAAAGCATAGGATAAAACAACATAAATACAATTTAATAAAGCATAGGAGAAAACAACATAAATCAAATTTAATAAAGCATAGGTTAAAACAACATAAATACAATTTAATAAAGCATAGGACAAAACAACATAAATACAATTTAATAAAGCATAGGATAAAACAACATAAATACAATTTAATAAAGCATAGGATAAAACAACATAAATACAATTTAATAAAGCATAGGATAAAACAACATAAATACAATTTATAAAGCATAGGATAAAACAACATAAATACAATTTAATAAAGCATAGGATAAAACAACATAAATACAATTTAATAAAGCATAGGATAAAACATCATAAATACAATTTAATAAAGCATAGGATTAAACAACGTAAATACTATTTAAAAAAGCATAGGATAAAACCACATAAATACAATTTAATAAAGCACAGGATAAAACAACATAAATACAATTTAATAAAGCATAGGATAAAACAAATTAAATACAATTTAATAAAGCATAGCATAAAACAACATAAATTCAATTTAATAAAGCATAGGATAAAACAACATAAATACAATTTAATAAAGCATAGGATAAAACAACATAAATACAATTTAATAAAGCATAAGATAAAACAACATGAATACAATTTAATAAAGCATAGGTTAAAACAACATAAATATAATTTAATAAAGCATAGGATAAAACAACATAAATACAATTTAATAAAGCATAGGTTAAAACAACATAAATACAATTTAATAAAGCATAGGTTAAAACAACATAAATACAATTTAGTAAAGCATAGGATAAAACAACATGAATAAAATTTAATAAAGCATAGGATAAAACAACATAAATAAAATTTAATAAAGCATAGGATAAAACAACATAAATTCAATTTAATAAAGCATATCATAAAACAACATAAATACAATTTAATAAAGCATAGGATAAAACAACATGAATACAATTTAATAAAGCATAGGTTAAAACAACATAAATACAATTTAATAAAGCATAGGTTAAAACAACATAAATAAAAGTTAATAAAGCATAGGATAAAACAACATAAATACAATTTAATAAAGCATAGGATAAAACCACATAAATACAATTTATAAAGCATAGGATAAAACAACATAAATACAATTTAATAAAGCATAGGATAAAACAACATAAATACAATTTAATAAAGCATAGGATAAAACAACATAAATACAATTTAATAAAGCATAGGCTAAAACTACATAAATACAATTTAATAAAGCATAGGTTAAAACAACATAAATACAATTTAATAAAGCATAGGATAAAACAACATAAATACAATTTAATAAAGCATAGGATAAAACAACATAAATAAAATTTAATAAAGCATAGGATAAAACAACATAAATACAATTTAATAAAGCATAGGATAAAACAACATAAATAAAATTTAATAAAGCATAGGATAAAACAACATAAATACAATTTAATAAAGCATAGTTTAAAACAACATAAATACAATTTAATAAAGCATAGGACAAAACAACATAAATACAATTTAATAAAGCATAGTTTAAAACAACATAAATACAATTTAATAAAGCATAGCATAAAACAACATAAATTCAATTTAATAAAGCATAGGATAAAACAACATAAATACAATTTAATAAAGCATAGGATAAAACAGCATAAATACAATTTAATAAAGCATAAGATAAAACAACATGAATACAATTTAATAAAGCATAGGTTAAAACAACATAAATACAATTTAATAAAGCATAGGATAAAACAACATAAATAAAATTTAATAAAGCATAGGATAAAACAACATAAATACAATTTAATAAAGCATAGGATAAAACAACATACATAAAATTTAATAAAGCATAGGATAAAACAACATAAATACAATTTAATAAAGCATAGGAGAAAACAACATAAATCAAATTTAATAAAGCATAGGTTAAAACAACATAAATACAATTTAATAAAGCATAGGACAAAACAACATAAATACAATTTAATAAAGCATAGGATAAAACAACATAAATACAATTTAATAAAGCATAGGATAAAACAACATAAATTCAATTTAATAAAGCATATCATAAAACAACATAAATACAATTTAATAAAGCATAGGATAAAACAACATGAATACAATTTAATAAAGCATAGGTTAAAACAACATAAATACAATTTAATAAAGCATAGGTTAAAACAACATAAATAAAAGTTAATAAAGCATAGGATAAAACAACATAAATACAATTTAATAAAGCATAGGATAAAACCACATAAATACAATTTATAAAGCATAGGATAAAACAACATAAATACAATTTAATAAAGCATAGGATAAAACAACATAAATACAATTTAATAAAGCATAGGATAAAACAACATAAATACAATTTAATAAAGCATAGGCTAAAACTACATAAATACAATTTAATAAAGCATAGGTTAAAACAACATAAATACAATTTAATAAAGCATAGGATAAAACAACATAAATACAATTTAATAAAGCATAGGATAAAACAGCATAAATAAAATTTAATAAAGCATAGGATAAAACAACATAAATACAATTTAATAAAGCATAGGATAAAACAACATACATAAAATTTAATAAAGCATAGGATAAAACAACATAAATACAATTTAATAAAGCATAGGAGAAAACAACATAAATCAAATTTAATAAAGCATAGGTTAAAACAACATAAATACAATTTAATAAAGCATAGGACAAAACAACATAAATACAATTTAATAAAGCATAGGATAAAACAACATAAATACAATTTAATAAAGCATAGGATAAAACAACATAAATTCAATTTAATAAAGCATATCATAAAACAACATAAATACAATTTAATAAAGCATAGGATAAAACAACATGAATACAATTTAATAAAGCATAGGTTAAAACAACATAAATACAATTTAATAAAGCATAGGTTAAAACAACATAAATAAAAGTTAATAAAGCATAGGATAAAACAACATAAATACAATTTAATAAAGTATAGGTTAAAACAACATAAATACAATTTAATAAAGCATAGGATAAAACAACATAAATACAATTTAATAAAGCATAGGATAAAACAACATAAATAAAATTTAATAAAGCATAGGATAAAACAACATAAATACAATTTAATAAAGCATAGGATAAAACAACATAAATAAAATTTAATAAAGCATAGGATAAAACAACATAAATACAATTTATAAAGCATAGGTTAAAACAACATAAATACAAGTTAATAAAGCATAGGATAAAACAACATAAATACAATTTAATAAAGCATAGGATAAAACAACATAAATACAATTTAATAAAGCATAGGATAAAACAACATAAATACAATTTAATAAAGCATAGGTTAAAACAACATAAATACAATTTAATAAATCATAGGTTAAAACAACATAAATACAATTTAATAAAGCATAGGATAAAACAACATAAATTCAATTTAATAAAGCATAGGATAAAACAACATAAATACAATTTAATAAAGCACAGGATAAAACAACATAAATAAATTTTAAAAAAGCATAGGATAAAACAAGATAAATAAAATGTAATAAAGCATAGGATAAAACAACATAAATACAATTTAATAAAGCATAGGATAAAACAACATAAATAAAATTTAATAAAGCATAGGATAAAACAACATAAATACAATTTAATAAAGCATAGGATAAAACAACATAAATACAATTTAATAAAGCATAGGTTAAAACAACATAAATACAATTTAATAAAGCATAGGAAAAAACAACATAAATTCAATTTAATAAAGCATAGGATAAAACAACATAAATACAATTGAATAAAGCACAGGATAAAACAACATAAATAAAATTTAATAAAGCATAGGATAAAACAAGTTAAATAAAATTTAATAAAGCATAGGATAAAACAACATAAATACAATTTAATAAAGCATAGGATAAAACAACATAAATACAATTTAATAAAGCATAGGATAAAACAACATAAATACAATTTAATAAAGCATAGGTTAAAACAACATAAATACAATTTAATAAAGCATAGGATAAAACAACATAAATACAATTTAATAAAGCATAGGATAAAACAACATAAATAAAATTTAATAAAGCATAGGATAAAACAACATAAATACAATTTAATAAAGCATAGGATAAAACAACATACATAAAATTTAATAAAGCATAGGATAAAACAACATAAATACAATTTAATAGAGCATAGGATAAAACAACATAAATACAATTTATAAAGCATAGGATAAAACAACATAAATACAATTTAATAAAGCATAGGATAAAACAACATAAATACAATTTAATAAAGCATAGGATAAAACATCATAAATACAATTTAATAAAGCATAGGATTAAACAACGTAAATACTATTTAAAAAAGCATAGGATAAAACCACATAAATACAATTTAATAAAGCACAGGATAAAACAACATAAATACAATTTAATAAAGCATAGGATAAAACAACATGAATAAAATTTAATAAAGCATAGGATAAAACAACATAAATAAAATTTAATAAAGCATAGGATAAAACAACATAAATTCAATTTAATAAAGCATATCATAAAACAACATAAATACAATTTAATAAAGCATAGGATAAAACAACATGAATACAATTTAATAAAGCATAGGTTAAAACAACATAAATACAATTTAATAAAGCATAGGTTAAAACAACATAAATAAAAGTTAATAAAGCATAGGATAAAACAACATAAATACAATTTAATAAAGCATAGGATAAAACAACATAAATACAATTTATAAAGCATAGGATAAAACAACATAAATGCAATTTAATAAAGCATAGGATAAAACAACATAAATACAATTTAATAAAGCATAGGATAAAACAACATAAATACAATTTAATAAAGCATAGGCTAAAACTACATAAATACAATTTAATAAAGCATAGGATAAAACAAATTAAATACAATTTAATAAAGCATAGGATAAAACAACATAAATTCAATTTAATAAAGTATAGGTTAAAACAACATAAATACAATTTAATAAAGCATAGGATAAAACAACATAAATACAATTTAATAAAGCATAGGATAAAACAACATAAATAAAATTTAATAAAGCATAGGATAAAACAACATAAATACAATTTAATAAAGCATAGGATAAAACAACATAAATAAAATTTAATAAAGCATAGGATAAAACAACATAAATACAATTTATAAAGCATAGGTTAAAACAACATAAATACAAGTTAATAAAGCATAGGATAAAACAACATAAATACAATTTAATAAAGCATAGGATAAAACAACATAAATACAATTTAATAAAGCATAGGATAAAACAACATAAATACAATTTAATAAAGCATAGGTTAAAACAACATAAATACAATTTAATAAATCATAGGTTAAAACAACATAAATACAATTTAATAAAGCATAGGATAAAACAACATAAATTCAATTTAATAAAGCATAGGATAAAACAACATAAATACAATTTAATAAAGCATAGGATAAAACAACATAAATACAATTTAATAAAGCATAGGATAAAACAACATAAATACAATTTAATAAAGCATAGGTTAAAACAACATAAATACAATTTAATAAATCATAGGTTAAAACAACATAAATACAATTTAATAAAGCATAGGATAAAACAACATAAATTCAATTTAATAAAGCATAGGATAAAACAACATAAATACAATTTAATAAAGCATAGGATAAAACAACATAAATACAATTTAATAAAGCATAGGATAAAACAACATAAATACAATTTAATAAAGCATAGGATAAAACAACATAAATACAATTTAATAAAGCATAGGATAAAACAACATAAATACAATTTAATAAAGCATAGGATAAAACAACATAAATACAATTTATAAAGCATAGGATAAAACAACATAAATACAATTTAATAAAGCATAGGATAAAACAACATAAATACAATTTAATAAAGCATAGGATAAAACATCATAAATACAATTTAATAAAGCATAGGATTAAACAACGTAAATACTATTTAAAAAAGCATAGGATAAAACCACATAAATACAATTTAATAAAGCACAGGATAAAACAACACAAATACAATTTAATAAAGCATAGGATAAAACAAATTAAATACAATTTAATAAAGCATAGCATAAAACAACATAAATTCAATTTAATAAAGCATAGGATAAAACAACATAAATACAATTTAATAAAGCATAGGATAAAACAACATAAATACAATTTAATAAAGCATAAGATAAAACAACATGAATACAATTTAATAAAGCATAGGTTAAAACAACATAAATATAATTTAATAAAGCATAGGATAAAACAACATAAATACAATTTAATAAAGCATAGGTTAAAACAACATAAATACAATTTAATAAAGCATAGGATAAAACAACATAAATACAATTTAATAAAGCATAGGACAAAACAACATAAATACAATTTAATAAAGCATAGGTTAAAGCAACATAAATACAATTTAATAAAGCATAGGTTAAAACAACATAAATACAATTTAATAAAGCATAGGATAAAACAACATAAATACAATTTAATAAAGCATAGGATAAAACAACATAAATACAATTTAATAAAGCATAGGATAAAACAACATAAATACAATTTAATAGAGCATAGGATAAAACAACATAAATACAATTTATAAAGCATAGGATAAAACAACATAAATACAATTTAATAAAGCATAGGATAAAACAACATAAATACAATTTAATAAAGCATAGGATAAAACATCATAAATACAATTTAATAAAGCATAGGATTAAACAACGTAAATACTATTTAAAAAAGCATAGGATAAAACCACATAAATACAATTTAATAAAGCACAGGATAAAACAACATAAATACAATTTAATAAAGCATAGGATAAAACAAATTAAATACAATTTAATAAAGCATAGCATAAAACAACATAAATTCAATTTAATAAAGCATAGGATAAAACAACATAAATACAATTTAATAAAGCATAGGATAAAACAACATAAATACAATTTAATAAAGCATAAGATAAAACAACATGAATACAATTTAATAAAGCATAGGTTAAAACAACATAAATATAATTTAATAAAGCATAGGATAAAACAACATAAATACAATTTAATAAAGCATAGGTTAAAACAACATAAATACAATTTAATAAAGCATAGGTTAAAACAACATAAATACAATTTAGTAAAGCATAGGATAAAACAACATGAATAAAATTTAATAAAGCATAGGATAAAACAACATAAATAAAATTTAATAAAGCATAGGATAAAACAACATAAATTCAATTTAATAAAGCATATCATAAAACAACATAAATACAATTTAATAAAGCATAGGATAAAACAACATGAATACAATTTAATAAAGCATAGGTTAAAACAACATAAATACAATTTAATAAAGCATAGGTTAAAACAACATAAATAAAAGTTAATAAAGCATAGGATAAAACAACATAAATACAATTTAATAAAGCATAGGATAAAACAACATAAATACAATTTATAAAGCATAGGATAAAACAACATAAATACAATTTAATAAAGCATAGGATAAAACAACATAAATACAATTTAATAAAGCATAGGATAAAACAACATAAATACAATTTAATAAAGCATAGGCTAAAACTACATAAATACAATTTAATAAAGCATAGGTTAAAACAACATAAATACAATTTAATAAAGCATAGGATAAAACAACATAAATACAATTTAATAAAGCATAGGATAAAACAACATAAATAAAATTTAATAAAGCATAGGATAAAACAACATAAATACAATTTAATAAAGCATAGGATAAAACAACATAAATAAAATTTAATAAAGCATAGGATAAAACAACATAAATACAATTTAATAAAGCATAGTTTAAAACAACATAAATACAATTTAATAAAGCATAGGACAAAACAACATAAATACAATTTAATAAAGCATAGTTTAAAACAACATAAATACAATTTAATAAAGCATAGGATAAAACAACATAAATACAATTTAATAAAGCATAGGTTAAAACAACATAAATACAATTTAATAAAGCATAGGTTAAAACAACATAAATACAATTTAGTAAAGCATAGGATAAAACAACATGAATAAAATTTAATAAAGCATAGGATAAAACAACATAAATAAAATTTAATAAAGCATAGGATAAAACAACATAAATTCAATTTAATAAAGCATATCATAAAACAACATAAATACAATTTAATAAAGCATAGGATAAAACAACATGAATACAATTTAATAAAGCATAGGTTAAAACAACATAAATACAATTTAATAAAGCATAGGTTAAAACAACATAAATAAAAGTTAATAAAGCATAGGATAAAACAACATAAATACAATTTAATAAAGCATAGGATAAAACCACATAAATACAATTTATAAAGCATAGGATAAAACAACATAAATACAATTTAATAAAGCATAGGATAAAACAACATAAATACAATTTAATAAAGCATAGGATAAAACAACATAAATACAATTTAATAAAGCATAGGCTAAAACTACATAAATACAATTTAATAAAGCATAGGTTAAAACAACATAAATACAATTTAATAAAGCATAGGATAAAACAACATAAATACAATTTAATAAAGCATAGGATAAAACAACATAAATAAAATTTAATAAAGCATAGGATAAAACAACATAAATACAATTTAATAAAGCATAGGATAAAACAACATAAATAAAATTTAATAAAGCATAGGATAAAACAACATAAATACAATTTAATAAAGCATAGTTTAAAACAACATAAATACAATTTAATAAAGCATAGGACAAAACAACATAAATACAATTTAATAAAGCATAGTTTAAAACAACATAAATACAATTTAATAAAGCATAGCATAAAACAACATAAATTCAATTTAATAAAGCATAGGATAAAACAACATAAATACAATTTAATAAAGCATAGGATAAAACAACATAAATACAATTTAATAAAGCATAAGATAAAACAACATGAATACAATTTAATAAAGCATAGGTTAAAACAACATAAATACAATTTAATAAAGCATAGGATAAAACAACATAAATAAAATTTAATAAAGCATAGGATAAAACAACATAAATACAATTTAATAAAGCATAGGATAAAACAACATACATAAAATTTAATAAAGCATAGGATAAAACAACATAAATACAATTTAATAAAGCATAGGAGAAAACAACATAAATCAAATTTAATAAAGCATAGGTTAAAACAACATAAATACAATTTAATAAAGCATAGGACAAAACAACATAAATACAATTTAATAAAGCATAGGATAAAACAACATAAATACAATTTAATAAAGCATAGGATAAAACAACATAAATTCAATTTAATAAAGCATATCATAAAACAACATAAATACAATTTAATAAAGCATAGGATAAAACAACATGAATACAATTTAATAAAGCATAGGTTAAAACAACATAAATACAATTTAATAAAGCATAGGTTAAAACAACATAAATAAAAGTTAATAAAGCATAGGATAAAACAACATAAATACAATTTAATAAAGCATAGGATAAAACCACATAAATACAATTTATAAAGCATAGGATAAAACAACATAAATACAATTTAATAAAGCATAGGATAAAACAACATAAATACAATTTAATAAAGCATAGGATAAAACAACATAAATACAATTTAATAAAGCATAGGCTAAAACTACATAAATACAATTTAATAAAGCATAGGTTAAAACAACATAAATACAATTTAATAAAGCATAGGATAAAACAACATAAATACAATTTAATAAAGCATAGGATAAAACAACATAAATAAAATTTAATAAAGCATAGGATAAAACAACATAAATACAATTTAATAAAGCATAGGATAAAACAACATAAATAAAATTTAATAAAGCATAGGATAAAACAACATAAATACAATTTAATAAAGCATAGTTTAAAACAACATAAATACAATTTAATAAAGCATAGGACAAAACAACATAAATACAATTTAATAAAGCATAGTTTAAAACAACATAAATACAATTTAATAAAGCATAGCATAAAACAACATAAATTCAATTTAATAAAGCATAGGATAAAACAACATAAATACAATTTAATAAAGCATAGGATAAAACAACATAAATACAATTTAATAAAGCATAAGATAAAACAACATGAATACAATTTAATAAAGCATAGGTTAAAACAACATAAATACAATTTAATAAAGCATAGGATAAAACAACATAAATAAAATTTAATAAAGCATAGGATAAAACAACATAAATACAATTTAATAAAGCATAGGATAAAACAACATACATAAAATTTAATAAAGCATAGGATAAAACAACATAAATACAATTTAATAAAGCATAGGAGAAAACAACATAAATCAAATTTAATAAAGCATAGGTTAAAACAACATAAATACAATTTAATAAAGCATAGGACAAAACAACATAAATACAATTTAATAAAGCATAGGATAAAACAACATAAATACAATTTAATAAAGCATAGGATAAAACAACATAAATTCAATTTAATAAAGCATATCATAAAACAACATAAATACAATTTAATAAAGCATAGGATAAAACAACATGAATACAATTTAATAAAGCATAGGTTAAAACAACATAAATACAATTTAATAAATCATAGGTTAAAACAACATAAATACAATTTAATAAAGCATAGGTTAAAACAACATAAATACAATTTAATAAATCATAGGTTAAAACAACATAAATACAATTTAATAAAGCATAGGATAAAACAACATAAATTCAATTTAATAAAGCATAGGATAAAACAACATAAATACAATTTAATAAAGCACAGGATAAAACAACATAAATAAATTTTAAAAAAGCATAGGATAAAACAAGATAAATAAAATGTAATAAAGCATAGGATAAAACAACATAAATACAATTTAATAAAGCATAGGATAAAACAACATAAATAAAATTTAATAAAGCATAGGATAAAACAACATAAATACAATTTAATAAAGCATAGGATAAAACAACATAAATACAATTTAATAAAGCATAGGTTAAAACAACATAAATACAATTTAATAAAGCATAGGAAAAAACAACATAAATTCAATTTAATAAAGCATAGGATAAAACAACATAAATACAATTGAATAAAGCACAGGATAAAACAACATAAATAAAATTTAATAAAGCATAGGATAAAACAAGTTAAATAAAATTTAATAAAGCATAGGATAAAACAACATAAATACAATTTAATAAAGCATAGGATAAAACAACATAAATACAATTTAATAAAGCATAGGATAAAACAACATAAATACAATTTAATAAAGCATAGGTTAAAACAACATAAATACAATTTAATAAAGCATAGGATAAAACAACATAAATACAATTTAATAAAGCATAGGATAAAACAACATAAATAAAATTTAATAAAGCATAGGATAAAACAACATAAATACAATTTAATAAAGCATAGGATAAAACAACATACATAAAATTTAATAAAGCATAGGATAAAACAACATAAATACAATTTAATAGAGCATAGGATAAAACAACATAAATACAATTTATAAAGCATAGGATAAAACAACATAAATACAATTTAATAAAGCATAGGATAAAACAACATAAATACAATTTAATAAAGCATAGGATAAAACATCATAAATACAATTTAATAAAGCATAGGATTAAACAACGTAAATACTATTTAAAAAAGCATAGGATAAAACCACATAAATACAATTTAATAAAGCACAGGATAAAACAACATAAATACAATTTAATAAAGCATAGGATAAAACAACATGAATAAAATTTAATAAAGCATAGGATAAAACAACATAAATAAAATTTAATAAAGCATAGGATAAAACAACATAAATTCAATTTAATAAAGCATATCATAAAACAACATAAATACAATTTAATAAAGCATAGGATAAAACAACATGAATACAATTTAATAAAGCATAGGTTAAAACAACATAAATACAATTTAATAAAGCATAGGTTAAAACAACATAAATAAAAGTTAATAAAGCATAGGATAAAACAACATAAATACAATTTAATAAAGCATAGGATAAAACAACATAAATACAATTTATAAAGCATAGGATAAAACAACATAAATGCAATTTAATAAAGCATAGGATAAAACAACATAAATACAATTTAATAAAGCATAGGATAAAACAACATAAATACAATTTAATAAAGCATAGGCTAAAACTACATAAATACAATTTAATAAAGCATAGGATAAAACAAATTAAATACAATTTAATAAAGCATAGGATAAAACAACATAAATTCAATTTAATAAAGTATAGGTTAAAACAACATAAATACAATTTAATAAAGCATAGGATAAAACAACATAAATACAATTTAATAAAGCATAGGATAAAACAACATAAATAAAATTTAATAAAGCATAGGATAAAACAACATAAATACAATTTAATAAAGCATAGGATAAAACAACATAAATAAAATTTAATAAAGCATAGGATAAAACAACATAAATACAATTTATAAAGCATAGGTTAAAACAACATAAATACAAGTTAATAAAGCATAGGATAAAACAACATAAATACAATTTAATAAAGCATAGGATAAAACAACATAAATACAATTTAATAAAGCATAGGATAAAACAACATAAATACAATTTAATAAAGCATAGGTTAAAACAACATAAATACAATTTAATAAATCATAGGTTAAAACAACATAAATACAATTTAATAAAGCATAGGATAAAACAACATAAATTCAATTTAATAAAGCATAGGATAAAACAACATAAATACAATTTAATAAAGCATAGGATAAAACAACATAAATACAATTTAATAAAGCATAGGATAAAACAACATAAATACAATTTAATAAAGCATAGGTTAAAACAACATAAATACAATTTAATAAATCATAGGTTAAAACAACATAAATACAATTTAATAAAGCATAGGATAAAACAACATAAATTCAATTTAATAAAGCATAGGATAAAACAACATAAATACAATTTAATAAAGCATAGGATAAAACAACATAAATACAATTTAATAAAGCATAGGATAAAACAACATAAATACAATTTAATAAAGCATAGGATAAAACAACATAAATACAATTTAATAAAGCATAGGATAAAACAACATAAATACAATTTAATAAAGCATAGGATAAAACAACATAAATACAATTTATAAAGCATAGGATAAAACAACATAAATACAATTTAATAAAGCATAGGATAAAACAACATAAATACAATTTAATAAAGCATAGGATAAAACATCATAAATACAATTTAATAAAGCATAGGATTAAACAACGTAAATACTATTTAAAAAAGCATAGGATAAAACCACATAAATACAATTTAATAAAGCACAGGATAAAACAACACAAATACAATTTAATAAAGCATAGGATAAAACAAATTAAATACAATTTAATAAAGCATAGCATAAAACAACATAAATTCAATTTAATAAAGCATAGGATAAAACAACATAAATACAATTTAATAAAGCATAGGATAAAACAACATAAATACAATTTAATAAAGCATAAGATAAAACAACATGAATACAATTTAATAAAGCATAGGTTAAAACAACATAAATATAATTTAATAAAGCATAGGATAAAACAACATAAATACAATTTAATAAAGCATAGGTTAAAACAACATAAATACAATTTAATAAAGCATAGGATAAAACAACATAAATACAATTTAATAAAGCATAGGATAAAACATCATAAATACAATTTAATAAAGCATAGGATTAAACAACGTAAATACTATTTAAAAAAGCATAGGATAAAACCACATAAATACAATTTAATAAAGCACAGGATAAAACAACATAAATACAATTTAATAAAGCATAGGATAAAACAAATTAAATACAATTTAATAAAGCATAGCATAAAACAACATAAATTCAATTTAATAAAGCATAGGATAAAACAACATAAATACAATTTAATAAAGCATAGGATAAAACAACATAAATACAATTTAATAAAGCATAAGATAAAACAACATGAATACAATTTAATAAAGCATAGGTTAAAACAACATAAATATAATTTAATAAAGCATAGGATAAAACAACATAAATACAATTTAATAAAGCATAGGTTAAAACAACATAAATACAATTTAATAAAGCATAGGTTAAAACAACATAAATACAATTTAGTAAAGCATAGGATAAAACAACATGAATAAAATTTAATAAAGCATAGGATAAAACAACATAAATAAAATTTAATAAAGCATAGGATAAAACAACATAAATTCAATTTAATAAAGCATATCATAAAACAACATAAATACAATTTAATAAAGCATAGGATAAAACAACATGAATACAATTTAATAAAGCATAGGTTAAAACAACATAAATACAATTTAATAAAGCATAGGTTAAAACAACATAAATAAAAGTTAATAAAGCATAGGATAAAACAACATAAATACAATTTAATAAAGCATAGGATAAAACAACATAAATACAATTTATAAAGCATAGGATAAAACAACATAAATACAATTTAATAAAGCATAGGATAAAACAACATAAATACAATTTAATAAAGCATAGGATAAAACAACATAAATACAATTTAATAAAGCATAGGCTAAAACTACATAAATACAATTTAATAAAGCATAGGTTAAAACAACATAAATACAATTTAATAAAGCATAGGATAAAACAACATAAATACAATTTAATAAAGCATAGGATAAAACAACATAAATAAAATTTAATAAAGCATAGGATAAAACAACATAAATACAATTTAATAAAGCATAGGATAAAACAACATAAATAAAATTTAATAAAGCATAGGATAAAACAACATAAATACAATTTAATAAAGCATAGTTTAAAACAACATAAATACAATTTAATAAAGCATAGGACAAAACAACATAAATACAATTTAATAAAGCATAGTTTAAAACAACATAAATACAATTTAATAAAGCATAGGATAAAACAACATAAATACAATTTAATAAAGCATAGGTTAAAACAACATAAATACAATTTAATAAAGCATAGGTTAAAACAACATAAATACAATTTAGTAAAGCATAGGATAAAACAACATGAATAAAATTTAATAAAGCATAGGATAAAACAACATAAATAAAATTTAATAAAGCATAGGATAAAACAACATAAATTCAATTTAATAAAGCATATCATAAAACAACATAAATACAATTTAATAAAGCATAGGATAAAACAACATGAATACAATTTAATAAAGCATAGGTTAAAACAACATAAATACAATTTAATAAAGCATAGGTTAAAACAACATAAATAAAAGTTAATAAAGCATAGGATAAAACAACATAAATACAATTTAATAAAGCATAGGATAAAACCACATAAATACAATTTATAAAGCATAGGATAAAACAACATAAATACAATTTAATAAAGCATAGGATAAAACAACATAAATACAATTTAATAAAGCATAGGATAAAACAACATAAATACAATTTAATAAAGCATAGGCTAAAACTACATAAATACAATTTAATAAAGCATAGGTTAAAACAACATAAATACAATTTAATAAAGCATAGGATAAAACAACATAAATACAATTTAATAAAGCATAGGATAAAACAACATAAATAAAATTTAATAGCATAGGATAAAACAACATAAATAAAATTTAATAAAGCATAGGATAAAACAACATAAATACAATTTAATAAAGCATAGTTTAAAACAACATAAATACAATTTAATAAAGCATAGGACAAAACAACATAAATACAATTTAATAAAGCATAGTTTAAAACAACATAAATACAATTTAATAAAGCATAGCATAAAACAACATAAATTCAATTTAATAAAGCATAGGATAAAACAACATAAATACAATTTAATAAAGCATAGGATAAAACAACATAAATACAATTTAATAAAGCATAAGATAAAACAACATGAATACAATTTAATAAAGCATAGGTTAAAACAACATAAATACAATTTAATAAAGCATAGGATAAAACAACATAAATAAAATTTAATAAAGCATAGGATAAAACAACATAAATACAATTTAATAAAGCATAGGATAAAACAACATACATAAAATTTAATAAAGCATAGGATAAAACAACATAAATACAATTTAATAAAGCATAGGAGAAAACAACATAAATCAAATTTAATAAAGCATAGGTTAAAACAACATAAATACAATTTAATAAAGCATAGGACAAAACAACATAAATACAATTTAATAAAGCATAGGATAAAACAACATAAATACAATTTAATAAAGCATAGGATAAAACAACATAAATTCAATTTAATAAAGCATATCATAAAACAACATAAATACAATTTAATAAAGCATAGGATAAAACAACATGAATACAATTTAATAAAGCATAGGTTAAAACAACATAAATACAATTTAATAAAGCATAGGTTAAAACAACATAAATAAAAGTTAATAAAGCATAGGATAAAACAACATAAATACAATTTAATAAAGCATAGGATAAAACCACATAAATACAATTTATAAAGCATAGGATAAAACAACATAAATACAATTTAATAAAGCATAGGATAAAACAACATAAATACAATTTAATAAAGCATAGGATAAAACAACATAAATACAATTTAATAAAGCATAGGCTAAAACTACATAAATACAATTTAATAAAGCATAGGTTAAAACAACATAAATACAATTTAATAAAGCATAGGATAAAACAACATAAATACAATTTAATAAAGCATAGGATAAAACAACATAAATAAAATTTAATAAAGCATAGGATAAAACAACATAAATACAATTTAATAAAGCATAGGATAAAACAACATAAATAAAATTTAATAAAGCATAGGATAAAACAACATAAATACAATTTAATAAAGCATAGTTTAAAACAACATAAATACAATTTAATAAAGCATAGGACAAAACAACATAAATACAATTTAATAAAGCATAGTTTAAAACAACATAAATACAATTTAATAAAGCATAGCATAAAACAACATAAATTCAATTTAATAAAGCATAGGATAAAACAACATAAATACAATTTAATAAAGCATAGGATAAAACAACATAAATACAATTTAATAAAGCATAAGATAAAACAACATGAATACAATTTAATAAAGCATAGGTTAAAACAACATAAATACAATTTAATAAAGCATAGGATAAAACAACATAAATAAAATTTAATAAAGCATAGGATAAAACAACATAAATACAATTTAATAAAGCATAGGATAAAACAACATACATAAAATTTAATAAAGCATAGGATAAAACAACATAAATACAATTTAATAAAGCATAGGAGAAAACAACATAAATCAAATTTAATAAAGCATAGGTTAAAACAACATAAATACAATTTAATAAAGCATAGGACAAAACAACATAAATACAATTTAATAAAGCATAGGATAAAACAACATAAATACAATTTAATAAAGCATAGGATAAAACAACATAAATTCAATTTAATAAAGCATATCATAAAACAACATAAATACAATTTAATAAAGCATAAGATAAAACAACATGAATACAATTTAATAAAGCATAGGTTAAAACAACATAAATACAATTTAATAAAGCATAGGTTAAAACAACATAAATAAAAGTTAATAAAGCATAGGATAAAACAACATAAATACAATTTAATAAAGTATAGGTTAAAACAACATAAATACAATTTAATAAAGCATAGGATAAAACAACATAAATACAATTTAATAAAGCATAGGATAAAACAACATAAATAAAATTTAATAAAGCATAGGATAAAACAACATAAATACAATTTAATAAAGCATAGGATAAAACAACATAAATAAAATTTAATAAAGCATAGGATAAAACAACATAAATACAATTTATAAAGCATAGGTTAAAACAACATAAATACAAGTTAATAAAGCATAGGATAAAACAACATAAATACAATTTAATAAAGCATAGGATAAAACAACATAAATACAATTTAATAAAGCATAGGATAAAACAACATAAATACAATTTAATAAAGCATAGGTTAAAACAACATAAATACAATTTAATAAATCATAGGTTAAAACAACATAAATACAATTTAATAAAGCATAGGATAAAACAACATAAATTCAATTTAATAAAGCATAGGATAAAACAACATAAATACAATTTAATAAAGCACAGGATAAAACAACATAAATAAATTTTAAAAAAGCATAGGATAAAACAAGATAAATAAAATGTAATAAAGCATAGGATAAAACAACATAAATACAATTTAATAAAGCATAGGATAAAACAACATAAATAAAATTTAATAAAGCATAGGAAAAAACAACATAAATTCAATTTAATAAAGCATAGGATAAAACAACATAAATACAATTGAATAAAGCACAGGATAAAACAACATAAATAAAATTTAATAAAGCATAGGATAAAACAAGTTAAATAAAATTTAATAAAGCATAGGATAAAACAACATAAATACAATTTAATAAAGCATAGGATAAAACAACATAAATACAATTTAATAAAGCATAGGATAAAACAACATAAATACAATTTAATAAAGCATAGGTTAAAACAACATAAATACAATTTAATAAAGCATAGGATAAAACAACATAAATACAATTTAATAAAGCATAGGATAAAACAACATAAATAAAATTTAATAAAGCATAGGATAAAACAACATAAATACAATTTAATAAAGCATAGGATAAAACAACATACATAAAATTTAATAAAGCATAGGATAAAACAACATAAATACAATTTAATAGAGCATAGGATAAAACAACATAAATACAATTTATAAAGCATAGGATAAAACAACATAAATACAATTTAATAAAGCATAGGATAAAACAACATAAATACAATTTAATAAAGCATAGGATAAAACATCATAAATACAATTTAATAAAGCATAGGATTAAACAACGTAAATACTATTTAAAAAAGCATAGGATAAAACCACATAAATACAATTTAATAAAGCACAGGATAAAACAACATAAATACAATTTAATAAAGCATAGGATAAAACAACATGAATAAAATTTAATAAAGCATAGGATAAAACAACATAAATAAAATTTAATAAAGCATAGGATAAAACAACATAAATTCAATTTAATAAAGCATATCATAAAACAACATAAATACAATTTAATAAAGCATAGGATAAAACAACATGAATACAATTTAATAAAGCATAGGTTAAAACAACATAAATACAATTTAATAAAGCATAGGTTAAAACAACATAAATAAAAGTTAATAAAGCATAGGATAAAACAACATAAATACAATTTAATAAAGCATAGGATAAAACAACATAAATACAATTTATAAAGCATAGGATAAAACAACATAAATGCAATTTAATAAAGCATAGGATAAAACAACATAAATACAATTTAATAAAGCATAGGATAAAACAACATAAATACAATTTAATAAAGCATAGGCTAAAACTACATAAATACAATTTAATAAAGCATAGGATAAAACAAATTAAATACAATTTAATAAAGCATAGGATAAAACAACATAAATTCAATTTAATAAAGTATAGGTTAAAACAACATAAATACAATTTAATAAAGCATAGGATAAAACAACATAAATACAATTTAATAAAGCATAGGATAAAACAACATAAATAAAATTTAATAAAGCATAGGATAAAACAACATAAATACAATTTAATAAAGCATAGGATAAAACAACATAAATAAAATTTAATAAAGCATAGGATAAAACAACATAAATACAATTTATAAAGCATAGGTTAAAACAACATAAATACAAGTTAATAAAGCATAGGATAAAACAACATAAATACAATTTAATAAAGCATAGGATAAAACAACATAAATACAATTTAATAAAGCATAGGATAAAACAACATAAATACAATTTAATAAAGCATAGGTTAAAACAACATAAATACAATTTAATAAATCATAGGTTAAAACAACATAAATACAATTTAATAAAGCATAGGATAAAACAACATAAATTCAATTTAATAAAGCATAGGATAAAACAACATAAATACAATTTAATAAAGCATAGGATAAAACAACATAAATACAATTTAATAAAGCATAGGATAAAACAACATAAATACAATTTAATAAAGCATAGGTTAAAACAACATAAATACAATTTAATAAATCATAGGTTAAAACAACATAAATACAATTTAATAAAGCATAGGATAAAACAACATAAATTCAATTTAATAAAGCATAGGATAAAACAACATAAATACAATTTAATAAAGCATAGGATAAAACAACATAAATACAATTTAATAAAGCATAGGATAAAACAACATAAATACAATTTAATAAAGCATAGGATAAAACAACATAAATACAATTTAATAAAGCATAGGATAAAACAACATAAATACAATTTAATAAAGCATAGGATAAAACAACATAAATACAATTTATAAAGCATAGGATAAAACAACATAAATACAATTTAATAAAGCATAGGATAAAACAACATAAATACAATTTAATAAAGCATAGGATAAAACATCATAAATACAATTTAATAAAGCATAGGATTAAACAACGTAAATACTATTTAAAAAAGCATAGGATAAAACCACATAAATACAATTTAATAAAGCACAGGATAAAACAACACAAATACAATTTAATAAAGCATAGGATAAAACAAATTAAATACAATTTAATAAAGCATAGCATAAAACAACATAAATTCAATTTAATAAAGCATAGGATAAAACAACATAAATACAATTTAATAAAGCATAGGATAAAACAACATAAATACAATTTAATAAAGCATAAGATAAAACAACATGAATACAATTTAATAAAGCATAGGTTAAAACAACATAAATATAATTTAATAAAGCATAGGATAAAACAACATAAATACAATTTAATAAAGCATAGGTTAAAACAACATAAATACAATTTAATAAAGCATAGGATAAAACAACATAAATACAATTTAATAAAGCATAGGACAAAACAACATAAATACAATTTAATAAAGCATAGGTTAAAGCAACATAAATACAATTTAATAAAGCATAGGTTAAAACAACATAAATACAATTTAATAAAGCATAGGATAAAACAACATAAATACAATTTAATAAAGCATAGGATAAAACAACATAAATACAATTTAATAAAGCATAGGATAAAACAACATAAATACAATTTAATAGAGCATAAGATAAAACAACATAAATACAATTTATAAAGCATAGGATAAAACAACATAAATACAATTTAATAAAGCATAGGATAAAACAACATAAATACAATTTAATAAAGCATAGGATAAAACATCATAAATACAATTTAATAAAGCATAGGATTAAACAACGTAAATACTATTTAAAAAAGCATAGGATAAAACCACATAAATACAATTTAATAAAGCACAGGATAAAACAACATAAATACAATTTAATAAAGCATAGGATAAAACAAATTAAATACAATTTAATAAAGCATAGCATAAAACAACATAAATTCAATTTAATAAAGCATAGGATAAAACAACATAAATACAATTTAATAAAGCATAGGATAAAACAACATAAATACAATTTAATAAAGCATAAGATAAAACAACATGAATACAATTTAATAAAGCATAGGTTAAAACAACATAAATATAATTTAATAAAGCATAGGATAAAACAACATAAATACAATTTAATAAAGCATAGGTTAAAACAACATAAATACAATTTAATAAAGCATAGGTTAAAACAACATAAATACAATTTAGTAAAGCATAGGATAAAACAACATGAATAAAATTTTATAAAGCATAGGATAAAACAACATAAATAAAATTTAATAAAGCATAGGATAAAACAACATAAATTCAATTTAATAAAGCATATCATAAAACAACATAAATACAATTTAATAAAGCATAGGATAAAACAACATGAATACAATTTAATAAAGCATAGGTTAAAACAACATAAATACAATTTAATAAAGCATAGGTTAAAACAACATAAATAAAAGTTAATAAAGCATAGGATAAAACAACATAAATACAATTTAATAAAGCATAGGATAAAACAACATAAATACAATTTATAAAGCATAGGATAAAACAACATAAATACAATTTAATAAAGCATAGGATAAAACAACATAAATACAATTTAATAAAGCATAGGATAAAACAACATAAATACAATTTAATAAAGCATAGGCTAAAACTACATAAATACAATTTAATAAAGCATAGGTTAAAACAACATAAATACAATTTAATAAAGCATAGGATAAAACAACATAAATACAATTTAATAAAGCATAGGATAAAACAACATAAATAAAATTTAATAAAGCATAGGATAAAACAACATAAATACAATTTAATAAAGCATAGGATAAAACAACATAAATAAAATTTAATAAAGCATAGGATAAAACAACATAAATACAATTTAATAAAGCATAGTTTAAAACAACATAAATACAATTTAATAAAGCATAGGACAAAACAACATAAATACAATTTAATAAAGCATAGTTTAAAACAACATAAATACAATTTAATAAAGCATAGCATAAAACAACATAAATTCAATTTAATAAAGCATAGGATAAAACAACATAAATACAATTTAATAAAGCATAGGATAAAACAACATAAATACAATTTAATAAAGCATAAGATAAGACAACATGAATACAATTTAATAAAGCATAGGTTAAAACAACATAAATACAATTTAATAAAGCATAGGATAAAACAACATAAATAAAATTTAATAAAGCATAGGATAAAACAACATAAATACAATTTAATAAAGCATAGGATAAAACAACATACATAAAATTTAATAAAGCATAGGATAAAACAACATAAATACAATTTAATAAAGCATAGGAGAAAACAACATAAATCAAATTTAATAAAGCATAGGTTAAAACAACATAAATACAATTTAATAAAGCATAGGACAAAACAACATAAATACAATTTAATAAAGCATAGGATAAAACAACATAAATACAATTTAATAAAGCATAGGATAAAACAACATAAATTCAATTTAATAAAGCATATCATAAAACAACATAAATACAATTTAATAAAGCATAGGATAAAACAACATGAATACAATTTAATAAAGCATAGGTTAAAACAACATAAATACAATTTAATAAAGCATAGGTTAAAACAACATAAATAAAAGTTAATAAAGCATAGGATAAAACAACATAAATACAATTTAATAAAGCATAGGATAAAACAACATAAATACAATTTATAAAGCATAGGATAAAACAACATAAATACAATTTAATAAAGCATAGGATAAAACAACATAAATTCAATTTAATAAAGCATAGGATAAAACAACATAAATACAATTTAATAAAGCATAGGATAAAACAACATAAATACAATTTAATAAAGCATAGGATAAAACAACATAAATACAATTTAATAAAGCATAGGATAAAACAACATAAATACAATTTAATAAAGCATAGGATAAAACAACATAAATACAATTTAATAAAGCATAGGATAAAACAACATAAATACAATTTATAAAGCATAGGATAAAACAACATAAATACAATTTAATAAAGCATAGGATAAAACAACATAAATACAATTTAATAAAGCATAGGATAAAACATCATAAATACAATTTAATAAAGCATAGGATTAAACAACGTAAATACTATTTAAAAAAGCATAGGATAAAACCACATAAATACAATTTAATAAAGCACAGGATAAAACAACACAAATACAATTTAATAAAGCATAGGATAAAACAAATTAAATACAATTTAATAAAGCATAGCATAAAACAACATAAATTCAATTTAATAAAGCATAGGATAAAACAACATAAATACAATTTAATAAAGCATAGGATAAAACAACATAAATACAATTTAATAAAGCATAAGATAAAACAACATGAATACAATTTAATAAAGCATAGGTTAAAACAACATAAATATAATTTAATAAAGCATAGGATAAAACAACATAAATACAATTTAATAAAGCATAGGTTAAAACAACATAAATACAATTTAATAAAGCATAGGATAAAACAACATAAATACAATTTAATAAAGCATAGGACAAAACAACATAAATACAATTTAATAAAGCATAGGTTAAAGCAACATAAATACAATTTAATAAAGCATAGGTTAAAACAACATAAATACAATTTAATAAAGCATAGGATAAAACAACATAAATACAATTTAATAAAGCATAGGATAAAACAACATAAATACAATTTAATAAAGCATAGGATAAAACAACATAAATACAATTTAATAGAGCATAGGATAAAACAACATAAATACAATTTATAAAGCATAGGATAAAACAACATAAATACAATTTAATAAAGCATAGGATAAAACAACATAAATACAATTTAATAAAGCATAGGATAAAACATCATAAATACAATTTAATAAAGCATAGGATTAAACAACGTAAATACTATTTAAAAAAGCATAGGATAAAACCACATAAATACAATTTAATAAAGCACAGGATAAAACAACATAAATACAATTTAATAAAGCATAGGATAAAACAAATTAAATACAATTTAATAAAGCATAGCATAAAACAACATAAATTCAATTTAATAAAGCATAGGATAAAACAACATGAATACAATTTAATAAAGCATAGGATAAAACAACATAAATACAATTTAATAAAGCATAAGATAAAACAACATGAATACAATTTAATAAAGCATAGGTTAAAACAACATAAATATAATTTAATAAAGCATAGGATAAAACAACATAAATACAATTTAATAAAGCATAGGTTAAAACAACATAAATACAATTTAATAAAGCATAGGTTAAAACAACATAAATACAATTTAGTAAAGCATAGGATAAAACAACATGAATAAAATTTAATAAAGCATAGGATAAAACAACATAAATAAAATTTAATAAAGCATAGGATAAAACAACATAAATTCAATTTAATAAAGCATATCATAAAAGAACATAAATACAATTTAATAAAGCATAGGATAAAACAACATGAATACAATTTAATAAAGCATAGGTTAAAACAACATAAATACAATTTAATAAAGCATAGGTTAAAACAACATAAATAAAAGTTAATAAAGCATAGGATAAAACAACATAAATACAATTTAATAAAGCATAGGATAAAACAACATAAATACAATTTATAAAGCATAGGATAAAACAACATAAATACAATTTAATAAAGCATAGGATAAAACAACATAAATACAATTTAATAAAGCATAGGATAAAACAACATAAATACAATTTAATAAAGCATAGGCTAAAACTACATAAATACAATTTAATAAAGCATAGGTTAAAACAACATAAATACAATTTAATAAAGCATAGGATAAAACAACATAAATACAATTTAATAAAGCATAGGATAAAACAACATAAATAAAATTTAATAAAGCATAGGATAAAACAACATAAATACAATTTAATAAAGCATAGGATAAAACAACATAAATAAAATTTAATAAAGCATAGGATAAAACAACATAAATACAATTTAATAAAGCATAGTTTAAAACAACATAAATACAATTTAATAAAGCATAGGACAAAACAACATAAATACAATTTAATAAAGCATAGTTTAAAACAACATAAATACAATTTAATAAAGCATAGCATAAAACAACATAAATTCAATTTAATAAAGCATAGGATAAAACAACATAAATACAATTTAATAAAGCATAGGATAAAACAACATAAATACAATTTAATAAAGCATAAGATAAAACAACATGAATACAATTTAATAAAGCATAGGTTAAAACAACATAAATACAATTTAATAAAGCATAGGATAAAACAACATAAATAAAATTTAATAAAGCATAGGATAAAACAACATAAATACAATTTAATAAAGCATAGGATAAAACAACATACATAAAATTTAATAAAGCATAGGATAAAACAACATAAATACAATTTAATAAAGCATAGGATAAAACAACATACATAAAATTTAATAAAGCATAGGATAAAACAACATAAATACAATTTAATAAAGCATAGGAGAAAACAACATAAATCAAATTTAATAAAGCATAGGTTAAAACAACATAAATACAATTTAATAAAGCATAGGACAAAACAACATAAATACAATTTAATAAAGCATAGGATAAAACAACATAAATACAATTTAATAAAGCATAGGATAAAACAACATAAATTCAATTTAATAAAGCATATCATAAAACAACATAAATACAATTTAATAAAGCATAGGATAAAACAACATGAATACAATTTAATAAAGCATAGGTTAAAACAACATAAATACAATTTAATAAAGCATAGGTTAAAACAACATAAATAAAAGTTAATAAAGCATAGGATAAAACAACATAAATACAATTTAATAAAGCATAGGATAAAACAACATAAATACAATTTATAAAGCATAGGATAAAACAACATAAATACAATTTAATAAAGCATAGGATAAAACAACATAAATACAATTTAATAAAGCATAGGATAAAACAACATAAATACAATTTAATAAAGCATAGGCTAAAACTACATAAATACAATTTAATAAAGCATAGGATAAAACAAATTAAATACAATTTAATAAAGCATAGGATAAAACAACATAAATTCAATTTAATAAAGTATAGGTTAAAACAACATAAATACAATTTAATAAAGCATAGGATAAAACAACATAAATACAATTTAATAAAGCATAGGATAAAACAACATAAATAAAATTTAATAAAGCATAGGATAAAACAACATAAATACAATTTAATAAAGCATAGGATAAAACAACATAAATAAAATTTAATAAAGCATAGGATAAAACAACATAAATACAATTTAATAAAGCATAGGATAAAACAACATAAATAAAATTTAATAAAGCATAGGATAAAACAACATAAATAAAATTTAATAAAGCATAGGATAAAACAACATAAATTCAATTTAATAAAGCATATCATAAAACAACATAAATACAATTTAATAAAGCATAGGATAAAACAACATGAATACAATTTAATAAAGCATAGGTTAAAACAACATAAATACAATTTAATAAAGCATAGGTTAAAACAACATAAATAAAAGTTAATAAAGCATAGGATAAAACAACATAAATACAATTTAATAAAGCATAGGATAAAACAACATAAATACAATTTATAAAGCATAGGATAAAACAACATAAATACAATTTAATAAAGCATAGGATAAAACAACATAAATACAATTTAATAAAGCATAGGATAAAACAACATAAATACAATTTAATAAAGCATAGGCTAAAACTACATAAATACAATTTAATAAAGCATAGGTTAAAACAACATAAATACAATTTAATAAAGCATAGGATAAAACAACATAAATACAATTTAATAAAGCATAGGATAAAACAACATAAATAAAATTTAATAAAGCATAGGATAAAACAACATAAATACAATTTAATAAAGCATAGGATAAAACAACATAAATAAAATTTAATAAAGCATAGGATAAAACAACATAAATACAATTTAATAAAGCATAGTTTAAAACAACATAAATACAATTTAATAAAGCATAGGACAAAACAACATAAATACAATTTAATAAAGCATAGTTTAAAACAACATAAATACAATTTAATAAAGCATAGCATAAAACAACATAAATTCAATTTAATAAAGCATAGGATAAAACAACATAAATACAATTTAATAAAGCATAGGATAAAACAACATAAATACAATTTAATAAAGCATAAGATAAAACAACATGAATACAATTTAATAAAGCATAGGTTAAAACAACATAAATACAATTTAATAAAGCATAGGATAAAACAACATAAATAAAATTTAATAAAGCATAGGATAAAACAACATAAATACAATTTAATAAAGCATAGGATAAAACAACATACATAAAATTTAATAAAGCATAGGATAAAACAACATAAATACAATTTAATAAAGCATAGGAGAAAACAACATAAATCAAATTTAATAAAGCATAGGTTAAAACAACATAAATACAATTTAATAAAGCATAGGACAAAACAACATAAATACAATTTAATAAAGCATAGGATAAAACAACATAAATACAATTTAATAAAGCATAGGATAAAACAACATAAATTCAATTTAATAAAGCATATCATAAAACAACATAAATACAATTTAATAAAGCATAGGATAAAACAACATGAATACAATTTAATAAAGCATAGGTTAAAACAACATAAATACAATTTAATAAAGCATAGGTTAAAACAACATAAATAAAAGTTAATAAAGCATAGGATAAAACAACATAAATACAATTTAATAAAGCATAGGATAAAACAACATAAATACAATTTATAAAGCATAGGATAAAACAACATAAATACAATTTAATAAAGCATAGGATAAAACAACATAAATACAATTTAATAAAGCATAGGATAAAACAACATAAATACAATTTAATAAAGCATAGGCTAAAACTACATAAATACAATTTAATAAAGCATAGGATAAAACAAATTAAATACAATTTAATAAAGCATAGGATAAAACAACATAAATTCAATTTAATAAAGTATAGGTTAAAACAACATAAATACAATTTAATAAAGCATAGGATAAAACAACATAAATACAATTTAATAAAGCATAGGATAAAACAACATAAATAAAATTTAATAAAGCATAGGATAAAACAACATAAATACAATTTAATAAAGCATAGGATAAAACAACATAAATAAAATTTAATAAAGCATAGGATAAAACAACATAAATACAATTTATAAAGCATAGGTTAAAACAACATAAATACAAGTTAATAAAGCATAGGATAAAACAACATAAATACAATTTAATAAAGCATAGGATAAAACAACATAAATACAATTTAATAAAGCATAGGATAAAACAACATAAATACAATTTAATAAAGCATAGGTTAAAACAACATAAATACAATTTAATAAATCATAGGTTAAAACAACATAAATACAATTTAATAAAGCATAGGATAAAACAACATAAATTCAATTTAATAAAGCATAGGATAAAACAACATAAATACAATTTAATAAAGCACAGGATAAAACAACATAAATAAATTTTAAAAAAGCATAGGATAAAACAAGATAAATAAAATGTAATAAAGCATAGGATAAAACAACATAAATACAATTTAATAAAGCATAGGATAAAACAACATAAATAAAATTTAATAAAGCATAGGATAAAACAACATAAATACAATTTAATAAAGCATAGGATAAAACAACATAAATACAATTTAATAAAGCATAGGTTAAAACAACATAAATACAATTTAATAAAGCATAGGAAAAAACAACATAAATTCAATTTAATAAAGCATAGGATAAAACAACATAAATACAATTGAATAAAGCACAGGATAAAACAACATAAATAAAATTTAATAAAGCATAGGATAAAACAAGTTAAATAAAATTTAATAAAGCATAGGATAAAACAACATAAATACAATTTAATAAAGCATAGGATAAAACAACATAAATACAATTTAATAAAGCATAGGATAAAACAACATAAATACAATTTAATAAAGCATAGGTTAAAACAACATAAATACAATTTAATAAAGCATAGGATAAAACAACATAAATACAATTTAATAAAGCATAGGATAAAACAACATAAATAAAATTTAATAAAGCATAGGATAAAACAACATAAATACAATTTAATAAAGCATAGGATAAAACAACATACATAAAATTTAATAAAGCATAGGATAAAACAACATAAATACAATTTAATAGAGCATAGGATAAAACAACATAAATACAATTTATAAAGCATAGGATAAAACAACATAAATACAATTTAATAAAGCATAGGATAAAACAACATAAATACAATTTAATAAAGCATAGGATAAAACATCATAAATACAATTTAATAAAGCATAGGATTAAACAACGTAAATACTATTTAAAAAAGCATAGGATAAAACCACATAAATACAATTTAATAAAGCACAGGATAAAACAACATAAATACAATTTAATAAAGCATAGGATAAAACAACATGAATAAAATTTAATAAAGCATAGGATAAAACATAAATAAAATTTAATAAAGCATAGGATAAAACAACATAAATTCAATTTAATAAAGCATATCATAAAACAACATAAATACAATTTAATAAAGCATAGGATAAAACAACATGAATACAATTTAATAAAGCATAGGTTAAAACAACATAAATACAATTTAATAAAGCATAGGTTAAAACAACATAAATAAAAGTTAATAAAGCATAGGATAAAACAACATAAATACAATTTAATAAAGCATAGGATAAAACAACATAAATACAATTTATAAAGCATAGGATAAAACAACATAAATACAATTTAATAAAGCATAGGATAAAACAACATAAATACAATTTAATAAAGCATAGGATAAAACAACATAAATACAATTTAATAAAGCATAGGCTAAAACTACATAAATACAATTTAATAAAGCATAGGATAAAACAAATTAAATACAATTTAATAAAGCATAGGATAAAACAACATAAATTCAATTTAATAAAGTATAGGTTAAAACAACATAAATACAATTTAATAAAGCATAGGATAAAACAACATAAATACAATTTAATAAAGCATAGGATAAAACAACATAAATAAAATTTAATAAAGCATAGGATAAAACAACATAAATACAATTTAATAAAGCATAGGATAAAACAACATAAATAAAATTTAATAAAGCATAGGATAAAACAACATAAATACAATTTATAAAGCATAGGTTAAAACAACATAAATACAAGTTAATAAAGCATAGGATAAAACAACATAAATACAATTTAATAAAGCATAGGATAAAACAACATAAATACAATTTAATAAAGCATAGGATAAAACAACATAAATACAATTTAATAAAGCATAGGTTAAAACAACATAAATACAATTTAATAAATCATAGGTTAAAACAACATAAATACAATTTAATAAAGCATAGGATAAAACAACATAAATTCAATTTAATAAAGCATAGGATAAAACAACATAAATACAATTTAATAAAGCATAGGATAAAACAACATAAATACAATTTAATAAAGCATAGGATAAAACAACATAAATACAATTTAATAAAGCATAGGTTAAAACAACATAAATACAATTTAATAAATCATAGGTTAAAACAACATAAATACAATTTAATAAAGCATAGGATAAAACAACATAAATTCAATTTAATAAAGCATAGGATAAAACAACATAAATACAATTTAATAAAGCATAGGATAAAACAACATAAATACAATTTAATAAAGCATAGGATAAAACAACATAAATACAATTTAATAAAGCATAGGATAAAACAACATAAATACAATTTAATAAAGCATAGGATAAAACAACATAAATACAATTTAATAAAGCATAGGATAAAACAACATAAATACAATTTATAAAGCATAGGATAAAACAACATAAATACAATTTAATAAAGCATAGGATAAAACAACATAAATACAATTTAATAAAGCATAGGATAAAACATCATAAATACAATTTAATAAAGCATAGGATTAAACAACGTAAATACTATTTAAAAAAGCATAGGATAAAACCACATAAATACAATTTAATAAAGCACAGGATAAAACAACACAAATACAATTTAATAAAGCATAGGATAAAACAAATTAAATACAATTTAATAAAGCATAGCATAAAACAACATAAATTCAATTTAATAAAGCATAGGATAAAACAACATAAATACAATTTAATAAAGCATAGGATAAAACAACATAAATACAATTTAATAAAGCATAAGATAAAACAACATGAATACAATTTAATAAAGCATAGGTTAAAACAACATAAATATAATTTAATAAAGCATAGGATAAAACAACATAAATACAATTTAATAAAGCATAGGTTAAAACAACATAAATACAATTTAATAAAGCATAGGATAAAACAACATAAATACAATTTAATAAAGCATAGGACAAAACAACATAAATACAATTTAATAAAGCATAGGTTAAAGCAACATAAATACAATTTAATAAAGCATAGGTTAAAACAACATAAATACAATTTAATAAAGCATAGGATAAAACAACATAAATACAATTTAATAAAGCATAGGATAAAACAACATAAATACAATTTAATAAAGCATAGGATAAAACAACATAAATACAATTTAATAGAGCATAGGATAAAACAACATAAATACAATTTATAAAGCATAGGATAAAACAACATAAATACAATTTAATAAAGCATAGGATAAAACAACATAAATACAATTTAATAAAGCATAGGATAAAACATCATAAATACAATTTAATAAAGCATAGGATTAAACAACGTAAATACTATTTAAAAAAGCATAGGATAAAACCACATAAATACAATTCAATAAAGCACAGGATAAAACAACATAAATACAATTTAATAAAGCATAGGATAAAACAACATGAATAAAATTTAATAAAGCATAGGATAAAACAACATAAATAAAATTTAATAAAGCATAGGATAAAACAACATAAATTCAATTTAATAAAGCATATCATAAAACAACATAAATACAATTTAATAAAGCATAGGATAAAACAACATGAATACAATTTAATAAAGCATAGGTTAAAACAACATAAATACAATTTAATAAAGCATAGGTTAAAACAACATAAATAAAAGTTAATAAAGCATAGGATAAAACAACATAAATACAATTTAATAAAGCATAGGATAAAACAACATAAATACAATTTATAAAGCATAGGATAAAACAACATAAATACAATTTAATAAAGCATAGGATAAAACAACATAAATACAATTTAATAAAGCATAGGATAAAACAACATAAATACAATTTAATAAAGCATAGGCTAAAACTACATAAATACAATTTAATAAAGCATAGGATAAAACAAATTAAATACAATTTAATAAAGCATAGGATAAAACAACATAAATTCAATTTAATAAAGTATAGGATAAAACAACATAAATACAATTTAATAAAGCATAGGTTAAAACAACATAAATACAATTTAATAAAGCATAGGATAAAACAACATAAATACAATTTAATAAAGCATAGGATAAAACAACATAAATAAAATTTAATAAAGCATAGGATAAAACAACATAAATACAATTTAATAAAGCATAGGATAAAACAACATAAATAAAATTTAATAAAGCATAGGATAAAACAACATAAATACAATTTATAAAGCATAGGTTAAAACAACATAAATACAAGTTAATAAAGCATAGGATAAAACAACATAAATACAATTTAATAAAGCATAGGATAAAACAACATAAATACAATTTAATAAAGCATAGGATAAAACAACATAAATACAATTTAATAAAGCATAGGTTAAAACAACATAAATACAATTTAATAAATCATAGGTTAAAACAACATAAATACAATTTAATAAAGCATAGGATAAAACAACATAAATTCAATTTAATAAAGCATAGGATAAAACAACATAAATACAATTTAATAAAGCACAGGATAAAACAACATAAATAAATTTTAAAAAAGCATAGGATAAAACAAGATAAATAAAATGTAATAAAGCATAGGATAAAACAACATAAATACAATTTAATAAAGCATAGGATAAAACAACATAAATAAAATTTAATAAAGCATAGGATAAAACAACATAAATACAATTTAATAAAGCATAGGATAAAACAACATAAATAAAATTTAATAAAGCATAGGTTAAAACAACATAAATACAATTTAATAAAGCATAGGAAAAAACAACATAAATTCAATTTAATAAAGCATAGGTTAAAACAACATAAATACAATTTAATAAAGCATAGGATAAAACAACATAAATACAATTTAATAAAGCATAGGATAAAACAACATAAATAAAATTTAATAAAGCATAGGATAAAACAACATAAATACAATTTAATAAAGCATAGGATAAAACAACATACATAAAATTTAATAAAGCATAGGATAAAACAACATAAATACAATTTAATAAAGCATAGGAGAAAACAACATAATTCAAATTTAATAAAGCATAGGTTAAAACAACATAAATACAATTTAATAAAGCATAGGACAAAACAACATAAATACAATTTAATAAAGCATAGTTTAAAACAACATAAATACAATTTAATAAAGCATAGGATAAAACCACAGAAATACAATTTAATAAAGCATAGGATAAAACAACATAAATACAATTTAATAAAGCATAGGACAAAACAACATAAATACAATTTAATAAAGCATAGGACAAAACAACATAAATACAATTTAATGAAACATAGGATAAACAACATAAATACAATTTAATAAAGCATAGGACAAAACAACATAAATACAATTTAATAAAGCATATGTTATAACAACATAAATACAATTTAATAAAGCATAGGTCTAAACAACATAAATACAATTTAAGAAAGCATAGGATAAAACTACATAAATACATTTTAATAAAGCATAGGATAAAACAACATAAATACAATTTAATAAAGCATAGGATAAAACAACATAAATACAATTTAATAAAGCATAGGATAAAACAACATAAATACAATTTAATAAAGCATAGGCTAAAACTACATAAATACAATTTAATAAAGCATAGGATAAAACAAATTAAATACAATTTAATAAAGCATAGCATAAAACAACATAAATTCAATTTAATAAAGCATAGGATAAAACAACATAAATACAATTTAATAAAGCATAGGATAAAACAACATAAATACAATTTAATAAAGCATAAGATAAAACAACATGAATACAATTTAATAAAGCATAGGTTAAAACAACATAAATATAATTTAATAAAGCATAGGATAAAACAACATAAATACAATTTAATAAAGCATAGGTTAAAACAACATAAATACAATTTAATAAAGCATAGGATAAAACAACATAAATACAATTTAATAAAGCATAGGACAAAACAACATAAATACAATTTAATAAAGCATAGGTTAAAGCAACATAAATACAATTTAATAAAGCATAGGTTAAAACAACATAAATACAATTTAATAAAGCATAGGAAAAAACAACATAAATTCAATTTAATAAAGCATAGGATAAAACAACATAAATACAATTGAATAAAGCACAGGATAAAACAACATAAATAAAATTTAATAAAGCATAGGATAAAACAAGTTAAATAAAATTTAATAAAGCATAGGATAAAACAACATAAATACAATTTAATAAAGCATAGGATAAAACAACATAAATACAATTTAATAAAGCATAGGATAAAACAACATAAATACAATTTAATAAAGCATAGGTTAAAACAACATAAATACAATTTAATAAAGCATAGGATAAAACAACATAAATACAATTTAATAAAGCATAGGATAAAACAACATAAATAAAATTTAATAAAGCATAGGATAAAACAACATAAATACAATTTAATAAAGCATAGGATAAAACAACATACATAAAATTTAATAAAGCATAGGATAAAACAACATAAATACAATTTAATAAAGCATAGGAAAAAACAACATAAATTCAATTTAATAAAGCATAGGATAAAACAACATAAATACAATTGAATAAAGCACAGGATAAAACAACAAAAATAAAATTTAATAAAGCATAGGATAAAACAAGTTAAATAAAATTTAATAAAGCATAGGATAAAACAACATAAATACAATTTAATAAAGCATAGGATAAAACAACATAAATACAATTTAATAAAGCATAGGATAAAACAACATAAATACAATTTAATAAAGCATAGGTTAAAACAACATAAATACAATTTAATAAAGCATAGGATAAAACAACATAAATACAATTTAATAAAGCATAGGATAAAACAACATAAATAAAATTTAATAAAGCATAGGATAAAACAACATAAATACAATTTAATAAAGCATAGGATAAAACAACATACATAAAATTTAATAAAGCATAGGATAAAACAACATAAATACAATTTAATAAAGCATAGGAGAAAACAACATAATTCAAATTTAATAAAGCATAGGTTAAAACAACATAAATACAATTTAATAAAGCATAGGACAAAACAACATAAATACAATTTAATAAAGCATAGTTTAAAACAACATAAATACAATTTAATAAAGCATAGGACAAAACAACATAAATACAATTTAATAAAGCATAGTTTAAAACAACATAAATACAATTTAATAAAGCATAGCATAAAACAACATAAATTCAATTTAATAAAGCATAGGATAAAACAACATAAATACAATTTAATAAAGCATAGGATAAAACAACATAAATACAATTTAATAAAGCATAAGATAAAACAACATGAATACAATTTAATAAAGCATAGGTTAAAACAACATAAATACAATTTAATAAAGCATAGGATAAAACAACATAAATAAAATTTAATAAAGCATAGGATAAAACAACATAAATACAATTTAATAAAGCATAGGATAAAACAACATACATAAAATTTAATAAAGCATAGGATAAAACAACATAAATACAATTTAATAAAGCATAGGAGAAAACAACATAAATCAAATTTAATAAAGCATAGGTTAAAACAACATAAATACAATTTAATAAAGCATAGGACAAAACAACATAAATACAATTTAATAAAGCATAGGATAAAACAACATAAATACAATTTAATAAAGCATAGGATAAAACAACATAAATACAATTTAATAAAGCATAGGATAAAACAACATAAATACAATTTATAAAGCATAGGATAAAACAACATAAATACAATTTAATAAAGCATAGGATAAAACAACATAAATACAATTTAATAAAGCATAGGATAAAACATCATAAATACAATTTAATAAAGCATAGGATTAAACAACGTAAATACTATTTAAAAAAGCATAGGATAAAACCACATAAATACAATTTAATAAAGCACAGGATAAAACAACATAAATACAATTTAATAAAGCATAGGATAAAACAAATTAAATACAATTTAATAAAGCATAGCATAAAACAACATAAATTCAATTTAATAAAGCATAGAATAAAACAACATAAATACAATTTAATAAAGCATAGGATAAAACAACATAAATACAATTTAATAAAGCATAAGATAAAACAACATGAATACAATTTAATAAAGCATAGGTTAAAACAACATAAATATAATTTAATAAATCATAGGATAAAACAACATAAATACAATTTAATAAAGCATAGGTTAAAACAACATAAATACAATTTAATAAAGCATAGGATAAAACAACATAAATACAATTTAATAAAGCATAGGACAAAACAACATAAATACAATTTAATAAAGCATAGGTTAAAGCAACATAAATGCAATTTAATAAAGCATAGGTTAAAACAACATAAATACAATTTAATAAAGCATAGGATAAAACAACATAAATACAATTTAATAAAGCATAGGATAAAACAACATAAATACAATTTAATAAAGCATAGGATAAAACAACATAAATACAATTTAATAGAGCATAGGATAAAACAACATAAATACAATTTATAAAGCATAGGATAAAACAACATAAATACAATTTAATAAAGCATAGGATAAAACAACATAAATACAATTTAATAAAGCATAGGATAAAACATCATAAATACAATTTAATAAAGCATAGGATTAAACAACGTAAATACTATTTAAAAAAGCATAGGATAAAACCACATAAATACAATTTAATAAAGCACAGGATAAAACAACATAAATACAATTTAATAAAGCATAGGATAAAACAACATGAATAAAATTTAATAAAGCATAGGATAAAACAACATAAATAAAATTTAATAAAGCATAGGATAAAACAACATAAATTCAATTTAATAAAGCATATCATAAAACAACATAAATACAATTTAATAAAGCATAGGATAAAACAACATGAATACAATTTAATAAAGCATAGGTTAAAACAACATAAATACAATTTAATAAAGCATAGGTTAAAACAACATAAATAAAAGTTAATAAAGCATAGGATAAAACAACATAAATACAATTTAATAAAGCATAGGATAAAACAACATAAATACAATTTAATAAAGCATAGGTTAAAACAACATAAATACAATTTAATAAAGCATAGGATAAAACAACATAAATACAATTTAATAAAGCATAGGATAAAACAACATAAATAAAATTTAATAAAGCATAGGATAAAACAACATAAATACAATTTAATAAAGCATAGGATAAAACAACATACATAAAATTTAATAAAGCATAGGATAAAACAACATAAATACAATTTAATAAAGCATAGGAAAAAACAACATAAATTCAATTTAATAAAGCATAGGATAAAACAACATAAATACAATTGAATAAAGCACAGGATAAAACAACAAAAATAAAATTTAATAAAGCATAGGATAAAACAAGTTAAATAAAATTTAATAAAGCATAGGATAAAACAACATAAATACAATTTAATAAAGCATAGGATAAAACAACATAAATACAATTTAATAAAGCATAGGATAAAACAACATAAATACAATTTAATAAAGCATAGGTTAAAACAACATAAATACAATTTAATAAAGCATAGGATAAAACAACATAAATACAATTTAATAAAGCATAGGATAAAACAACATAAATAAAATTTAATAAAGCATAGGATAAAACAACATAAATACAATTTAATAAAGCATAGGATAAAACAACATACATAAAATTTAATAAAGCATAGGATAAAACAACATAAATACAATTTAATAAAGCATAGGAGAAAACAACATAATTCAAATTTAATAAAGCATAGGTTAAAACAACATAAATACAATTTAATAAAGCATAGGACAAAACAACATAAATACAATTTAATAAAGCATAGTTTAAAACAACATAAATACAATTTAATAAAGCATAGGACAAAACAACATAAATACAATTTAATAAAGCATAGTTTAAAACAACATAAATACAATTTAATAAAGCATAGCATAAAACAACATAAATTCAATTTAATAAAGCATAGGATAAAACAACATAAATACAATTTAATAAAGCATAGGATAAAACAACATAAATACAATTTAATAAAGCATAAGATAAAACAACATGAATACAATTTAATAAAGCATAGGTTAAAACAACATAAATACAATTTAATAAAGCATAGGATAAAACAACATAAATAAAATTTAATAAAGCATAGGATAAAACAACATAAATACAATTTAATAAAGCATAGGATAAAACAACATACATAAAATTTAATAAAGCATAGGATAAAACAACATAAATACAATTTAATAAAGCATAGGAGAAAACAACATAAATCAAATTTAATAAAGCATAGGTTAAAACAACATAAATACAATTTAATAAAGCATAGGACAAAACAACATAAATACAATTTAATAAAGCATAGGATAAAACAACATAAATACAATTTAATAAAGCATAGGATAAAACAACATAAATACAATTTAATAAAGCATAGGATAAAACAACATAAATACAATTTATAAAGCATAGGATAAAACAACATAAATACAATTTAATAAAGCATAGGATAAAACAACATAAATACAATTTAATAAAGCATAGGATAAAACATCATAAATACAATTTAATAAAGCATAGGATTAAACAACGTAAATACTATTTAAAAAAGCATAGGATAAAACCACATAAATACAATTTAATAAAGCACAGGATAAAACAACATAAATACAATTTAATAAAGCATAGGATAAAACAAATTAAATACAATTTAATAAAGCATAGCATAAAACAACATAAATTCAATTTAATAAAGCATAGAATAAAACAACATAAATACAATTTAATAAAGCATAGGATAAAACAACATAAATACAATTTAATAAAGCATAAGATAAAACAACATGAATACAATTTAATAAAGCATAGGTTAAAACAACATAAATATAATTTAATAAATCATAGGATAAAACAACATAAATACAATTTAATAAAGCATAGGTTAAAACAACATAAATACAATTTAATAAAGCATAGGATAAAACAACATAAATACAATTTAATAAAGCATAGGACAAAACAACATAAATACAATTTAATAAAGCATAGGTTAAAGCAACATAAATGCAATTTAATAAAGCATAGGTTAAAACAACATAAATACAATTTAATAAAGCATAGGATAAAACAACATAAATACAATTTAATAAAGCATAGGATAAAACAACATAAATACAATTTAATAAAGCATAGGATAAAACAACATAAATACAATTTAATAGAGCATAGGATAAAACAACATAAATACAATTTATAAAGCATAGGATAAAACAACATAAATACAATTTAATAAAGCATAGGATAAAACAACATAAATACAATTTAATAAAGCATAGGATAAAACATCATAAATACAATTTAATAAAGCATAGGATTAAACAACGTAAATACTATTTAAAAAAGCATAGGATAAAACCACATAAATACAATTTAATAAAGCACAGGATAAAACAACATAAATACAATTTAATAAAGCATAGGATAAAACAACATGAATAAAATTTAATAAAGCATAGGATAAAACAACATAAATAAAATTTAATAAAGCATAGGATAAAACAACATAAATTCAATTTAATAAAGCATATCATAAAACAACATAAATACAATTTAATAAAGCATAGGATAAAACAACATGAATACAATTTAATAAAGCATAGGTTAAAACAACATAAATACAATTTAATAAAGCATAGGTTAAAACAACATAAATAAAAGTTAATAAAGCATAGGATAAAACAACATAAATACAATTTAATAAAGCATAGGATAAAACAACATAAATACAATTTAATAAAGCATAGGATAAAACAACATAAATAAAATTTAATAAAGCATAGGATAAAACAACATAAATACAATTTAATAAAGCATAGGATAAAACAACATACATAAAATTTAATAAAGCATAGGATAAAACAACATAAATACAATTTAATAAAGCATAGGAAAAAACAACATAAATTCAATTTAATAAAGCATAGGATAAAACAACATAAATACAATTGAATAAAGCACAGGATAAAACAACATAAATAAAATTTAATAAAGCATAGGATAAAACAAGTTAAATAAAATTTAATAAAGCATAGGATAAAACAACATAAATACAATTTAATAAAGCATAGGATAAAACAACATAAATACAATTTAATAAAGCATAGGATAAAACAACATAAATACAATTTAATAAAGCATAGGATAAAATAACATAAATACAATTTAATAAAGCATAAGATAAAACAACATGAATACAATTTAATAAAGCATAGGTTAAAACAACATAAATATAATTTAATAAATCATAGGATAAAACAACATAAATACAATTTAATAAAGCATAGGTTAAAACAACATAAATACAATTTAATAAAGCATAGGATAAAACAACATAAATACAATTTAATAAAGCATAGGACAAAACAACATAAATACAATTTAATAAAGCATAGGTTAAAGCAACATAAATGCAATTTAATAAAGCATAGGTTAAAACAACATAAATACAATTTAATAAAGCATAGGATAAAACAACATAAATACAATTTAATAAAGCATAGGATAAAACAACATAAATACAATTTAATAAAGCATAGGATAAAACAACATAAATACAATTTAATAGAGCATAGGATAAAACAACATAAATACAATTTATAAAGCATAGGATAAAACAACATAAATACAATTTAATAAAGCATAGGATAAAACAACATAAATACAATTTAATAAAGCATAGGATAAAACATCATAAATACAATTTAATAAAGCATAGGATTAAACAACGTAAATACTATTTAAAAAAGCATAGGATAAAACCACATAAATACAATTTAATAAAGCACAGGATAAAACAACATAAATACAATTTAATAAAGCATAGGATAAAACAACATGAATAAAATTTAATAAAGCATAGGATAAAACAACATAAATAAAATTTAATAAAGCATAGGATAAAACAACATAAATTCAATTTAATAAAGCATATCATAAAACAACATAAATACAATTTAATAAAGCATAGGATAAAACAACATGAATACAATTTAATAAAGCATAGGTTAAAACAACATAAATACAATTTAATAAAGCATAGGTTAAAACAACATAAATAAAAGTTAATAAAGCATAGGATAAAACAACATAAATACAATTTAATAAAGCATAGGATAAAACAACATAAATACAATTTAATAAAGCATAGGATAAAACAACATAAATAAAATTTAATAAAGCATAGGATAAAACAACATAAATACAATTTAATAAAGCATAGGATAAAACAACATACATAAAATTTAATAAAGCATAGGATAAAACAACATAAATACAATTTAATAAAGCATAGGAAAAAACAACATAAATTCAATTTAATAAAGCATAGGATAAAACAACATAAATACAATTGAATAAAGCACAGGATAAAACAACATAAATAAAATTTAATAAAGCATAGGATAAAACAAGTTAAATAAAATTTAATAAAGCATAGGATAAAACAACATAAATACAATTTAATAAAGCATAGGATAAAACAACATAAATACAATTTAATAAAGCATAGGATAAAACAACATAAATACAATTTAATAAAGCATAGGTTAAAACAACATAAATACAATTTAATAAAGCATATGATAAAACAACATAAATACAATTTAATAAAGCATAGGATAAAACAACATAAATAAAATTTAATAAAGCATAGGATAAAACAACATAAATACAATTTAATAAAGCATAGGATAAAACAACATACATAAAATTTAATAAAGCATAGGATAAAACAACATAAATACAATTTAATAAAGCATAGGAGAAAACAACATAATTCAAATTTAATAAAGCATAGGTTAAAACAACATAAATACAATTTAATAAAGCATAGGACAAAACAACATAAATACAATTTAATAAAGCATAGTTTAAAACAACATAAATACAATTTAATAAAGCATAGGACAAAACAACATAAATACAATTTAATAAAGCATAGTTTAAAACAACATAAATACAATTTAATAAAGCATAGCATAAAACAACATAAATTCAATTTAATAAAGCATAGGATAAAACAACATAAATACAATTTAATAAAGCATAGGATAAAACAACATAAATACAATTTAATAAAGCATAAGATAAAACAACATGAATACAATTTAATAAAGCATAGGTTAAAACAACATAAATACAATTTAATAAAGCATAGGATAAAACAACATAAATAAAATTTAATAAAGCATAGGATAAAACAACATAAATACAATTTAATAAAGCATAGGATAAAACAACATACATAAAATTTAATAAAGCATAGGATAAAACAACATAAATACAATTTAATAAAGCATAGGAGAAAACAACATAAATCAAATTTAATAAAGCATAGGTTAAAACAACATAAATACAATTTAATAAAGCATAGGACAAAACAACATAAAAACAATTTAATAAAGCATAGGATAAAACAACATAAATACAATTTAATAAAGCATAGGATAAAACAACATAAATACAATTTAATAAAGCATAGGATAAAACAACATAAATACAATTTATAAAGCATAGGATAAAACAACATAAATACAATTTAATAAAGCATAGGATAAAACAACATAAATACAATTTAATAAAGCATAGGATAAAACATCATAAATACAATTTAATAAAGCATAGGATTAAACAACGTAAATACTATTTAAAAAAGCATAGGATAAAACCACATAAATACAATTTAATAAAGCACAGGATAAAACAACACAAATACAATTTAATAAAGCATAGGATAAAACAAATTAAATACAATTTAATAAAGCATAGCATAAAACAACATAAATTCAATTTAATAAAGCATAGGATAAAACAACATAAATACAATTTAATAAAGCATAGGATAAAACAACATAAATACAATTTAATAAAGCATAAGATAAAACAACATGAATACAATTTAATAAAGCATAGGTTAAAACAACATAAATATAATTTAATAAAGCATAGGATAAAACAACATAAATACAATTTAATAAAGCATAGGTTAAAACAACATAAATACAATTTAATAAAGCATAGGATAAAACAACATAAATACAATTTAATAAAGCATAGGACAAAACAACATAAATACAATTTAATAAAGCATAGGTTAAAGCAACATAAATACAATTTAATAAAGCATAGGTTAAAACAACATAAATACAATTTAATAAAGCATAGGATAAAACAACATAAATACAATTTAATAAAGCATAGGATAAAACAACATAAATACAATTTAATAAAGCATAGGATAAAACAACATAAATACAATTTAATAGAGCATAGGATAAAACAACATAAATACAATTTATAAAGCATAGGATAAAACAACATAAATACAATTTAATAAAGCATAGGATAAAACAACATAAATACAATTTAATAAAGCATAGGATAAAACATCATAAATACAATTTAATAAAGCATAGGATTAAACAACGTAAATACTATTTAAAAAAGCATAGGATAAAACCACATAAATACAATTCAATAAAGCACAGGATAAAACAACATAAATACAATTTAATAAAGCATAGGATAAAACAACATGAATAAAATTTAATAAAGCATAGGATAAAACAACATAAATAAAATTTAATAAAGCATAGGATAAAACAACATAAATTCAATTTAATAAAGCATATCATAAAACAACATAAATACAATTTAATAAAGCATAGGATAAAACAACATGAATACAATTTAATAAAGCATAGGTTAAAACAACATAAATACAATTTAATAAAGCATAGGTTAAAACAACATAAATAAAAGTTAATAAAGCATAGGATAAAACAACATAAATACAATTTAATAAAGCATAGGATAAAACAACATAAATACAATTTAATAAAGCATAGGATAAAACATCATAAATAAAATTTAATAAAGCATAGGATAAAACAACATAAATACAATTTATAAAGCATAGGTTAAAACAACATAAATACAAGTTAATAAAGCATAGGATAAAACAACATAAATACAATTTAATAAAGCATAGGATAAAACAACATAAATACAATTTAATAAAGCATAGGATAAAACAACATAAATACAATTTAATAAATCATAGGTTAAAACAACATAAATACAATTTAATAAATCATAGGTTAAAACAACATAAATACAATTTAATAAAGCATAGGATAAAACAACATAAATTCAATTTAATAAAGCATAGGATAAAACAACATAAATACAATTTAATAAAGCACAGGATAAAACAACATAAATAAATTTTAAAAAAGCATAGGATAAAACAAGATAAATAAAATGTAATAAAGCATAGGATAAAACAACATAAATACAATTTAATAAAGCATAGGATAAAACAACATAAATAAAATTTAATAAAGCATAGGATAAAACAACATAAATACAATTTAATAAAGCATAGGATAAAACAACATAAATACAATTTAATAAAGCATAGGTTAAAACAACATAAATACAATTTAATAAAGCATAGGAAAAAACAACATAAATTCAATTTAATAAAGCATAGGATAAAACAACATAAATACAATTGAATAAAGCACAGGATAAAACAACATAAATAAAATTTAATAAAGCATAGGATAAAACAAGTTAAATAAAATTTAATAAAGCATAGGATAAAACAACATAAATACAATTTAATAAAGCACAGGATAAAACAACATAAATACAATTTAATAAAGCATAGGATAAAACAACATAAATACAATTTAATAAAGCATAGGTTAAAACAACATAAATACAATTTAATAAAGCATAGGATAAAACAACATAAATACAATTTAATAAAGCATAGGATAAAACAACATAAATAAAATTTAATAAAGCATAGGATAAAACAACATAAATACAATTTAATAAAGCATAGGATAAAACAACATACATAAAATTTAATAAAGCATAGGATAAAACAACATAAATACAATTTAATAAAGCATAGGAGAAAACAACATAATTCAAATTTAATAAAGCATAGGTTAAAACAACATAAATACAATTTAATAAAGCATAGGACAAAACAACATAAATACAATTTAATAAAGCATAGTTTAAAACAACATAAATACAATTTAATAAAGCATAGGATAAAACCACAGAAATACAATTTAATAAAGCATAGGATAAAACAACATAAATACAATTTAATAAAGCATAGGACAAAACAACATAAATACAATTTAATAAAGCATAGGATAAAACCACAGAAATACAATTTAATAAAGCATAGGCTAAAACTACATAAATACAATTTAATAAAGCATAGGATAAAACAAATTAAATACAATTTAATAAAGCATAGCATAAAACAACATAAATTCAATTTAATAAAGCATAGGACAAAACAACATAAATACAATTTAATAAAGCATAGTTTAAAACAACATAAATACAATTTAATAAAGCATAGGATAAAACCACAGAAATACAATTTAATAAAGCATAGGATAAAACAACATAAATACAATTTAATAAAGCATAGGACAAAACAACATAAATACAATTTAATAAAGCATAGGATAAAACCACAGAAATACAATTTAATAAAGCATAGGCTAAAACTACATAAATACAATTTAATAAAGCATAGGATAAAACAAATTAAATACAATTTAATAAAGCATAGCATAAAACAACATAAATTCAATTTAATAAAGCATAGGATAAAACAACATAAATACAATTTAATAAAGCATATGTTATAACAACATAAATACAATTTAATAAAGCATAGGATAAAACAACATAAATAAAATTTAATAAAGCATAGGATAAAACAACATAAATACAATTTAATAAAGCATAGGATAAAACAACATACATAAAATTTAATAAAGCATAGGATAAAACAACATAAATACAATTTAATAAAGCATAGGAGAAAACAACATAATTCAAATTTAATAAAGCATAGGTTAAAACAACATAAATACAATTTAATAAAGCATAGGACAAAACAACATAAATACAATTTAATAAAGCATAGTTTAAAACAACATAAATACAATTTAATAAAGCATAGGACAAAACAACATAAATACAATTTAATAAAGCATAGTTTAAAACAACATAAATACAATTTAATAAAGCATAGCATAAAACAACATAAATTCAATTTAATAAAGCATAGGATAAAACAACATAAATACAATTTAATAAAGCATAGGATAAAACAACATAAATACAATTTAATAAAGCATAAGATAAAACAACATGAATACAATTTAATAAAGCATAGGTTAAAACAACATAAATACAATTTAATAAAGCATAGGATAAAACAACATAAATAAAATTTAATAAAGCATAGGATAAAACAACATAAATACAATTTAATAAAGCATAGGATAAAACAACATACATAAAATTTAATAAAGCATAGGATAAAACAACATAAATACAATTTAATAAAGCATAGGAGAAAACAACATAAATCAAATTTAATAAAGCATAGGTTAAAACAACATAAATACAATTTAATAAAGCATAGGACAAAACAACATAAATACAATTTAATAAAGCATAGGATAAAACAACATAAATACAATTTAATAAAGCATAGGATAAAACAACATAAATACAATTTAATAAAGCATAGGATAAAACAACATAAATACAATTTATAAAGCATAGGATAAAACAACATAAATACAATTTAATAAAGCATAGGATAAAACAACATAAATACAATTTAATAAAGCATAGGATAAAACATCATAAATACAATTTAATAAAGCATAGGATTAAACAACGTAAATACTATTTAAAAAAGCATAGGATAAAACCACATAAATACAATTTAATAAAGCACAGGATAAAACAACACAAATACAATTTAATAAAGCATAGGATAAAACAAATTAAATACAATTTAATAAAGCATAGCATAAAACAACATAAATTCAATTTAATAAAGCATAGGATAAAACAACATAAATACAATTTAATAAAGCATAGGATAAAACAACATAAATACAATTTAATAAAGCATAAGATAAAACAACATGAATACAATTTAATAAAGCATAGGTTAAAACAACATAAATATAATTTAATAAAGCATAGGATAAAACAACATAAATACAATTTAATAAAGCATAGGTTAAAACAACATAAATACAATTTAATAAAGCATAGGATAAAACAACATAAATACAATTTAATAAAGCATAGGACAAAACAACATAAATACAATTTAATAAAGCATAGGTTAAAGCAACATAAATACAATTTAATAAAGCATAGGTTAAAACAACATAAATACAATTTAATAAAGCATAGGATAAAACAACATAAATACAATTTAATAAAGCATAGGATAAAACAACATAAATACAATTTAATAAAGCATAGGATAAAACAACATAAATACAATTTAATAGAGCATAGGATAAAACAACATAAATACAATTTATAAAGCATAGGATAAAACAACATAAATACAATTTAATAAAGCATAGGATAAAACAACATAAATACAATTTAATAAAGCATAGGATAAAACATCATAAATACAATTTAATAAAGCATAGGATTAAACAACGTAAATACTATTTAAAAAAGCATAGGATAAAACCACATAAATACAATTCAATAAAGCACAGGATAAAACAACATAAATACAATTTAATAAAGCATAGGATAAAACAACATGAATAAAATTTAATAAAGCATAGGATAAAACAACATAAATAAAATTTAATAAAGCATAGGATAAAACAACATAAATTCAATTTAATAAAGCATATCATAAAACAACATAAATACAATTTAATAAAGCATAGGATAAAACAACATAAATACAATTTAATAAAGCATAGGTTAAAACAACATAAATACAATTTAATAAAGCATAGGATAAAACAACATAAATACAATTTAATAAAGCATAGGACAAAACAACATAAATACAATTTAATAAAGCATAGGTTAAAGCAACATAAATACAATTTAATAAAGCATAGGTTAAAACAACATAAATACAATTTAATAAAGCATAGGATAAAACAACATAAATACAATTTAATAAAGCATAGGATAAAACAACATAAATACAATTTAATAAAGCATAGGATAAAACAACATAAATACAATTTAATAGAGCATAGGATAAAACAACATAAATACAATTTATAAAGCATAGGATAAAACAACATAAATACAATTTAATAAAGCATAGGATAAAACAACATAAATACAATTTAATAAAGCATAGGATAAAACATCATAAATACAATTTAATAAAGCATAGGATTAAACAACGTAAATACTATTTAAAAAAGCATAGGATAAAACCACATAAATACAATTCAATAAAGCACAGGATAAAACAACATAAATACAATTTAATAAAGCATAGGATAAAACAACATGAATAAAATTTAATAAAGCATAGGATAAAACAACATAAATAAAATTTAATAAAGCATAGGATAAAACAACATAAATTCAATTTAATAAAGCATATCATAAAACAACATAAATACAATTTAATAAAGCATAGGATAAAACAACATGAATACAATTTAATAAAGCATAGGTTAAAACAACATAAATACAATTTAATAAAGCATAGGTTAAAACAACATAAATAAAAGTTAATAAAGCATAGGATAAAACAACATAAATACAATTTAATAAAGCATAGGATAAAACAACATAAATACAATTTAATAAAGCATAGGATAAAACATCATAAATAAAATTTAATAAAGCATAGGATAAAACAACATAAATACAATTTATAAAGCATAGGTTAAAACAACATAAATACAAGTTAATAAAGCATAGGATAAAACAACATAAATACAATTTAATAAAGCATAGGATAAAACAACATAAATACAATTTAATAAAGCATAGGATAAAACAACATAAATACAATTTAATAAATCATAGGTTAAAACAACATAAATACAATTTAATAAATCATAGGTTAAAACAACATAAATACAATTTAATAAAGCATAGGATAAAACAACATAAATTCAATTTAATAAAGCATAGGATAAAACAACATAAATACAATTTAATAAAGCACAGGATAAAACAACATAAATAAATTTTAAAAAAGCATAGGATAAAACAAGATAAATAAAATGTAATAAAGCATAGGATAAAACAACATAAATACAATTTAATAAAGCATAGGATAAAACAACATAAATAAAATTTAATAAAGCATAGGATAAAACAACATAAATACAATTTAATAAAGCATAGGATAAAACAACATAAATACAATTTAATAAAGCATAGGTTAAAACAACATAAATACAATTTAATAAAGCATAGGAAAAAACAACATAAATTCAATTTAATAAAGCATAGGATAAAACAACATAAATACAATTGAATAAAGCACAGGATAAAACAACATAAATAAAATTTAATAAAGCATAGGATAAAACAAGTTAAATAAAATTTAATAAAGCATAGGATAAAACAACATAAATACAATTTAATAAAGCACAGGATAAAACAACATAAATACAATTTAATAAAGCATAGGATAAAACAACATAAATACAATTTAATAAAGCATAGGTTAAAACAACATAAATACAATTTAATAAAGCATAGGATAAAACAACATAAATACAATTTAATAAAGCATAGGATAAAACAACATAAATAAAATTTAATAAAGCATAGGATAAAACAACATAAATACAATTTAATAAAGCATAGGATAAAACAACATACATAAAATTTAATAAAGCATAGGATAAAACAACATAAATACAATTTAATAAAGCATAGGAGAAAACAACATAATTCAAATTTAATAAAGCATAGGTTAAAACAACATAAATACAATTTAATAAAGCATAGGACAAAACAACATAAATACAATTTAATAAAGCATAGTTTAAAACAACATAAATACAATTTAATAAAGCATAGGATAAAACCACAGAAATACAATTTAATAAAGCATAGGATAAAACAACATAAATACAATTTAATAAAGCATAGGACAAAACAACATAAATACAATTTAATAAAGCATAGGATAAAACCACAGAAATACAATTTAATAAAGCATAGGCTAAAACTACATAAATACAATTTAATAAAGCATAGGATAAAACAAATTAAATACAATTTAATAAAGCATAGCATAAAACAACATAAATTCAATTTAATAAAGCATAGGATAAAACAACATAAATACAATTTAATAAAGCATATGTTATAACAACATAAATACAATTTAATAAAGCATAGGTTAAAACAACATAAATACAATTTAAGAAAGCATAGGATAAAACTACATAAATACATTTTAATAAAGCATAGGATAAAACAACATAAATACAATTTAATAAAGCATAGGATAAAACAACATAAATACAATTTAATAAAGAATAGGATAAAACAACATAAATACAATTTAATAAAGCATAGGCTAAAACTACATAAATACAATTTAATAAAGCATAGGATAAAACAAATTAAATACAATTTAATAAAGCATAGCATAAAACAACATAAATTCAATTTAATAAAGCATAGGATAAAACAACATAAATACAATTTAATAAAGCATAGGATAAAACAACATAAATACAATTTAATAAAGCATAAGATAAAACAACATGAATACAATTTAATAAAGCATAGGTTAAAACAACATAAATATAATTTAATAAAGCATAGGATAAAACAACATAAATACAATTTAATAAAGCATAGGTTAAAACAACATAAATACAATTTAATAAAGCATAGGATAAAACAACATAAATACAATTTAATAAAGCATAGGACAAAACAACATAAATACAATTTAATAAAGCATAGGTTAAAGCAACATAAATACAATTTAATAAAGCATAGGTTAAAACAACATAAATACAATTTAATAAAGCATAGGAAAAAACAACATAAATTCAATTTAATAAAGCATAGGATAAAACAACATAAATACAATTGAATAAAGCACAGGATAAAACAACATAAATAAAATTTAATAAAGCATAGCATAAAACAAGTTAAATAAAATTTAATAAAGCATAGGATAAAACAACATAAATACAATTTAATAAAGCATAGGATAAAACAACATAAATACAATTTAATAAAGCATAGGTTAAAACAACATAAATACAATTTAATAAAGCATAGGATAAAACAACATAAATACAATTTAATAAAGCATAGGATAAAACAAAATAAATAAAATTTAATAAAGCATAGGATAAAACAACATAAATACAATTTAATAAAGCATAGGATAAAACAACATACATAAAATTTAATAAAGCATAGGATAAAACAACATAAATACAATTTAATAAAGCATAGGAAAAAACAACATAAATTCAATTTAATAAAGCATAGGATAAAACAACATAAATACAATTGAATAAAGCACAGGATAAAACAACAAAAATAAAATTTAATAAAGCATAGGATAAAACAAGTTAAATAAAATTTAATAAAGCATAGGATAAAACAACATAAATACAATTTAATAAAGCATAGGATAAAACAACATAAATACAATTTAATAAAGCATAGGATAAAACAACATAAATACAATTTAATAAAGCATAGGTTAAAACAACATAAATACAATTTAATAAAGCATAGGATAAAACAACATAAATACAATTTAATAAAGCATAGGATAAAACAACATAAATAAAATTTAATAAAGCATAGGATAAAACAACATAAATACAATTTAATAAAGCATAGGATAAAACAACATACATAAAATTTAATAAAGCATAGGATAAAACAACATAAATACAATTTAATAAAGCATAGGAGAAAACAACATAATTCAAATTTAATAAAGCATAGGTTAAAACAACATAAATACAATTTAATAAAGCATAGGACAAAACAACATAAATACAATTTAATAAAGCATAGTTTAAAACAACATAAATACAATTTAATAAAGCATAGGACAAAACAACATAAATACAATTTAATAAAGCATAGTTTAAAACAACATAAATACAATTTAATAAAGCATAGCATAAAACAACATAAATTCAATTTAATAAAGCATAGGATAAAACAACATAAATACAATTTAATAAAGCATAGGATAAAACAACATAAATACAATTTAATAAAGCATAAGATAAAACAACATGAATACAATTTAATAAAGCATAGGTTAAAACAACATAAATACAATTTAATAAAGCATAGGATAAAACAACATAAATAAAATTTAATAAAGCATAGGATAAAACAACATAAATACAATTTAATAAAGCATAGGATAAAACAACATACATAAAATTTAATAAAGCATAGGATAAAACAACATAAATACAATTTAATAAAGCATAGGAGAAAACAACATAAATCAAATTTAATAAAGCATAGGTTAAAACAACATAAATACAATTTAATAAAGCATAGGACAAAACAACATAAATACAATTTAATAAAGCATAGGATAAAACAACATAAATACAATTTAATAAAGCATAGGATAAAACAACATAAATACAATTTAATAAAGCATAGGATAAAAAAACATAAATACAATTTATAAAGCATAGGATAAAACAACATAAATACAATTTAATAAAGCATAGGATAAAACAACATAAATACAATTTAATAAAGCATAGGATAAAACATCATAAATACAATTTAATAAAGCATAGGATTAAACAACGTAAATACTATTTAAAAAAGCATAGGATAAAACCACATAAATACAATTTAATAAAGCACAGGATAAAACAACATAAATACAATTTAATAAAGCATAGGATAAAACAAATTAAATACAATTTAATAAAGCATAGCATAAAACAACATAAATTCAATTTAATAAAGCATAGAATAAAACAACATGAATACAATTTAATAAAGCATAGGATAAAACAACATAAATACAATTTAATAAAGCATAGGATAAAACAACATAAATTCAATTTAATAAAGCATAGGATAAAACAACATAAATACAATTTAATAAAGCATAGGATAAAACAACATAAATACAATTTAATAAAGCATAAGATAAAACAACATGAATACAATTTAATAAAGCATAGGTTAAAACAACATAAATACAATTTAATAAAGCATAGGATAAAACAACATAAATAAAATTTAATAAAGCATAGGATAAAACAACATAAATACAATTTAATAAAGCATAGGATAAAACAACATACATAAAATTTAATAAAGCATAGGATAAAACAACATAAATACAATTTAATAAAGCATAGGAGAAAACAACATAAATCAAATTTAATAAAGCATAGGTTAAAACAACATAAATACAATTTAATAAAGCATAGGACAAAACAACATAAATACAATTTAATAAAGCATAGGATAAAACAACATAAATACAATTTAATAAAGCATAGGATAAAACAACATAAATACAATTTAATAAAGCATAGGATAAAACAACATAAATACAATTTATAAAGCATAGGATAAAACAACATAAATACAATTTAATAAAGCATAGGATAAAACAACATAAATACAATTTAATAAAGCATAGGATAAAACATCATAAATACAATTTAATAAAGCATAGGATTAAACAACGTAAATACTATTTAAAAAAGCATAGGATAAAACCACATAAATACAATTTAATAAAGCACAGGATAAAACAACACAAATACAATTTAATAAAGCATAGGATAAAACAAATTAAATACAATTTAATAAAGCATAGCATAAAACAACATAAATTCAATTTAATAAAGCATAGGATAAAACAACATAAATACAATTTAATAAAGCATAGGATAAAACAACATAAATACAATTTAATAAAGCATAAGATAAAACAACATGAATACAATTTAATAAAGCATAGGTTAAAACAACATAAATATAATTTAATAAAGCATAGGATAAAACAACATAAATACAATTTAATAAAGCATAGGTTAAAACAACATAAATACAATTTAATAAAGCATAGGATAAAACAACATAAATACAATTTAATAAAGCATAGGACAAAACAACATAAATACAATTTAATAAAGCATAGGTTAAAGCAACATAAATACAATTTAATAAAGCATAGGTTAAAACAACATAAATACAATTTAATAAAGCATAGGATAAAACAACATAAATACAATTTAATAAAGCATAGGATAAAACAACATAAATACAATTTAATAAAGCATAGGATAAAACAACATAAATACAATTTAATAGAGCATAGGATAAAACAACATAAATACAATTTATAAAGCATAGGATAAAACAACATAAATACAATTTAATAAAGCATAGGATAAAACAACATAAATACAATTTAATAAAGCATAGGATAAAACATCATAAATACAATTTAATAAAGCATAGGATTAAACAACGTAAATACTATTTAAAAAAGCATAGGATAAAACCACATAAATACAATTCAATAAAGCACAGGATAAAACAACATAAATACAATTTAATAAAGCATAGGATAAAACAACATGAATAAAATTTAATAAAGCATAGGATAAAACAACATAAATAAAATTTAATAAAGCATAGGATAAAACAACATAAATTCAATTTAATAAAGCATATCATAAAACAACATAAATACAATTTAATAAAGCATAGGATAAAACAACATGAATACAATTTAATAAAGCATAGGTTAAAACAACATAAATACAATGTAATAAAGCATAGGTTAAAACAACATAAATAAAAGTTAATAAAGCATAGGATAAAACAACATAAATACAATTTAATAAAGCATAGGATAAAACAACATAAATACAATTTAATAAAGCATAGGATAAAACATCATAAATAAAATTTAATAAAGCATAGGATAAAACAACATAAATACAATTTATAAAGCATAGGTTAAAACAACATAAATACAAGTTAATAAAGCATAGGATAAAACAACATAAATACAATTTAATAAAGCATAGGATAAAACAACATAAATACAATTTAATAAAGCATAGGATAAAACAACATAAATACAATTTAATAAATCATAGGTTAAAACAACATAAATACAATTTAATAAATCATAGGTTAAAACAACATAAATACAATTTAATAAAGCATAGGATAAAACAACATAAATTCAATTTAATAAAGCATAGGATAAAACAACATAAATACAATTTAATAAAGCACAGGATAAAACAACATAAATAAATTTTAAAAAAGCATAGGATAAAACAAGATAAATAAAATGTAATAAAGCATAGGATAAAACAACATAAATACAATTTAATAAAGCATAGGATAAAACAACGTAAATACTATTTAAAAAAGCATAGGATAAAACCACATAAATACAATTCAATAAAGCACAGGATAAAACAACATAAATACAATTTAATAAAGCATAGGATAAAACAACATGAATAAAATTTAATAAAGCATAGGATAAAACAACATAAATAAAATTTAATAAAGCATAGGATAAAACAACATAAATTCAATTTAATAAAGCATATCATAAAACAACATAAATACAATTTAATAAAGCATAGGATAAAACAACATGAATACAATTTAATAAAGCATAGGTTAAAACAACATAAATACAATTTAATAAAGCATAGGTTAAAACAACATAAATAAAAGTTAATAAAGCATAGGATAAAACAACATAAATACAATTTAATAAAGCATAGGATAAAACAACATAAATACAATTTAATAAAGCATAGGATAAAACATCATAAATAAAATTTAATAAAGCATAGGATAAAACAACATAAATACAATTTATAAAGCATAGGTTAAAACAACATAAATACAAGTTAATAAAGCATAGGATAAAACAACATAAATACAATTTAATAAAGCATAGGATAAAACAACATAAATACAATTTAATAAAGCATAGGATAAAACAACATAAATACAATTTAATAAATCATAGGTTAAAACAACATAAATACAATTTAATAAATCATAGGTTAAAACAACATAAATACAATTTAATAAAGCATAGGATAAAACAACATAAATTCAATTTAATAAAGCATAGGATAAAACAACATAAATACAATTTAATAAAGCACAGGATAAAACAACATAAATAAATTTTAAAAAAGCATAGGATAAAACAAGATAAATAAAATGTAATAAAGCATAGGATAAAACAACATAAATACAATTTAATAAAGCATAGGATAAAACAACATAAATAAAATTTAATAAAGCATAGGATAAAACAACATAAATACAATTTAATAAAGCATAGGATAAAACAACATAAATACAATTTAATAAAGCATAGGTTAAAACAACATAAATACAATTTAATAAAGCATAGGAAAAAACAACATAAATTCAATTTAATAAAGCATAGGATAAAACAACATAAATACAATTGAATAAAGCACAGGATAAAACAACATAAATAAAATTTAATAAAGCATAGGATAAAACAAGTTAAATAAAATTTAATAAAGCATAGGATAAAACAACATAAATACAATTTAATAAAGCACAGGATAAAACAACATAAATACAATTTAATAAAGCATAGGATAAAACAACATAAATACAATTTAATAAAGCATAGGTTAAAACAACATAAATACAATTTAATAAAGCATAGGATAAAACAACATAAATACAATTTAATAAAGCATAGGATAAAACAACATAAATAAAATTTAATAAAGCATAGGATAAAACAACATAAATACAATTTAATAAAGCATAGGATAAAACAACATACATAAAATTTAATAAAGCATAGGATAAAACAACATAAATACAATTTAATAAAGCATAGGAGAAAACAACATAATTCAAATTTAATAAAGCATAGGTTAAAACAACATAAATACAATTTAATAAAGCATAGGACAAAACAACATAAATACAATTTAATAAAGCATAGTTTAAAACAACATAAATACAATTTAATAAAGCATAGGATAAAACCACAGAAATACAATTTAATAAAGCATAGGATAAAACAACATAAATACAATTTAATAAAGCATAGGACAAAACAACATAAATACAATTTAATAAAGCATAGGATAAAACCACAGAAATACAATTTAATAAAGCATAGGCTAAAACTACATAAATACAATTTAATAAAGCATAGGATAAAACAAATTAAATACAATTTAATAAAGCATAGCATAAAACAACATAAATTCAATTTAATAAAGCATAGGATAAAACAACATAAATACAATTTAATAAAGCATATGTTATAACAACATAAATACAATTTAATAAAGCATAGGTTAAAACAACATAAATACAATTTAAGAAAGCATAGGATAAAACTACATAAATACATTTTAATAAAGCATAGGATAAAACAACATAAATACAATTTAATAAAGCATAGGATAAAACAACATAAATACAATTTAATAAAGAATAGGATAAAACAACATAAATACAATTTAATAAAGCATAGGCTAAAACTACATAAATACAATTTAATAAAGCATAGGATAAAACAAATTAAATACAATTTAATAAAGCATAGCATAAAACAACATAAATTCAATTTAATAAAGCATAGGATAAAACAACATAAATACAATTTAATAAAGCATAGGATAAAACAACATAAATACAATTTAATAAAGCATAAGATAAAACAACATGAATACAATTTAATAAAGCATAGGTTAAAACAACATAAATATAATTTAATAAAGCATAGGATAAAACAACATAAATACAATTTAATAAAGCATAGGTTAAAACAACATAAATACAATTTAATAAAGCATAGGATAAAACAACATAAATACAATTTAATAAAGCATAGGACAAAACAACATAAATACAATTTAATAAAGCATAGGTTAAAGCAACATAAATACAATTTAATAAAGCATAGGTTAAAACAACATAAATACAATTTAATAAAGCATAGGAAAAAACAACATAAATTCAATTTAATAAAGCATAGGATAAAACAACATAAATACAATTGAATAAAGCACAGGATAAAACAACATAAATAAAATTTAATAAAGCATAGCATAAAACAAGTTAAATAAAATTTAATAAAGCATAGGATAAAACAACATAAATACAATTTAATAAAGCATAGGATAAAACAACATAAATACAATTTAATAAAGCATAGGTTAAAACAACATAAATACAATTTAATAAAGCATAGGATAAAACAACATAAATACAATTTAATAAAGCATAGGATAAAACAAAATAAATAAAATTTAATAAAGCATAGGATAAAACAACATAAATACAATTTAATAAAGCATAGGATAAAACAACATACATAAAATTTAATAAAGCATAGGATAAAACAACATAAATACAATTTAATAAAGCATAGGAAAAAACAACATAAATTCAATTTAATAAAGCATAGGATAAAACAACATAAATACAATTGAATAAAGCACAGGATAAAACAACAAAAATAAAATTTAATAAAGCATAGGATAAAACAAGTTAAATAAAATTTAATAAAGCATAGGATAAAACAACATAAATACAATTTAATAAAGCATAGGATAAAACAACATAAATACAATTTAATAAAGCATAGGATAAAACAACATAAATACAATTTAATAAAGCATAGGTTAAAACAACATAAATACAATTTAATAAAGCATAGGATAAAACAACATAAATACAATTTAATAAAGCATAGGATAAAACAACATAAATAAAATTTAATAAAGCATAGGATAAAACAACATAAATACAATTTAATAAAGCATAGGATAAAACAACATACATAAAATTTAATAAAGCATAGGATAAAACAACATAAATACAATTTAATAAAGCATAGGAGAAAACAACATAATTCAAATTTAATAAAGCATAGGTTAAAACAACATAAATACAATTTAATAAAGCATAGGACAAAACAACATAAATACAATTTAATAAAGCATAGTTTAAAACAACATAAATACAATTTAATAAAGCATAGGACAAAACAACATAAATACAATTTAATAAAGCATAGTTTAAAACAACATAAATACAATTTAATAAAGCATAGCATAAAACAACATAAATTCAATTTAATAAAGCATAGGATAAAACAACATAAATACAATTTAATAAAGCATAGGATAAAACAACATAAATACAATTTAATAAAGCATAAGATAAAACAACATGAATACAATTTAATAAAGCATAGGTTAAAACAACATAAATACAATTTAATAAAGCATAGGATAAAACAACATAAATAAAATTTAATAAAGCATAGGATAAAACAACATAAATACAATTTAATAAAGCATAGGATAAAACAACATACATAAAATTTAATAAAGCATAGGATAAAACAACATAAATACAATTTAATAAAGCATAGGAGAAAACAACATAAATCAAATTTAATAAAGCATAGGTTAAAACAACATAAATACAATTTAATAAAGCATAGGACAAAACAACATAAATACAATTTAATAAAGCATAGGATAAAACAACATAAATACAATTTAATAAAGCATAGGATAAAACAACATAAATACAATTTAATAAAGCATAGGATAAAAAAACATAAATACAATTTATAAAGCATAGGATAAAACAACATAAATACAATTTAATAAAGCATAGGATAAAACAACATAAATACAATTTAATAAAGCATAGGATAAAACATCATAAATACAATTTAATAAAGCATAGGATTAAACAACGTAAATACTATTTAAAAAAGCATAGGATAAAACCACATAAATACAATTTAATAAAGCACAGGATAAAACAACATAAATACAATTTAATAAAGCATAGGATAAAACAAATTAAATACAATTTAATAAAGCATAGCATAAAACAACATAAATTCAATTTAATAAAGCATAGAATAAAACAACATGAATACAATTTAATAAAGCATAGGATAAAACAACATAAATACAATTTAATAAAGCATAGGATAAAACAACATAAATTCAATTTAATAAAGCATAGGATAAAACAACATAAATACAATTTAATAAAGCATAGGATAAAACAACATAAATACAATTTAATAAAGCATAAGATAAAACAACATGAATACAATTTAATAAAGCATAGGTTAAAACAACATAAATACAATTTAATAAAGCATAGGATAAAACAACATAAATAAAATTTAATAAAGCATAGGATAAAACAACATAAATACAATTTAATAAAGCATAGGATAAAACAACATACATAAAATTTAATAAAGCATAGGATAAAACAACATAAATACAATTTAATAAAGCATAGGAGAAAACAACATAAATCAAATTTAATAAAGCATAGGTTAAAACAACATAAATACAATTTAATAAAGCATAGGACAAAACAACATAAATACAATTTAATAAAGCATAGGATAAAACAACATAAATACAATTTAATAAAGCATAGGATAAAACAACATAAATACAATTTAATAAAGCATAGGATAAAACAACATAAATACAATTTATAAAGCATAGGATAAAACAACATAAATACAATTTAATAAAGCATAGGATAAAACAACATAAATACAATTTAATAAAGCATAGGATAAAACATCATAAATACAATTTAATAAAGCATAGGATTAAACAACGTAAATACTATTTAAAAAAGCATAGGATAAAACCACATAAATACAATTTAATAAAGCACAGGATAAAACAACACAAATACAATTTAATAAAGCATAGGATAAAACAAATTAAATACAATTTAATAAAGCATAGCATAAAACAACATAAATTCAATTTAATAAAGCATAGGATAAAACAACATAAATACAATTTAATAAAGCATAGGATAAAACAACATAAATACAATTTAATAAAGCATAAGATAAAACAACATGAATACAATTTAATAAAGCATAGGTTAAAACAACATAAATATAATTTAATAAAGCATAGGATAAAACAACATAAATACAATTTAATAAAGCATAGGTTAAAACAACATAAATACAATTTAATAAAGCATAGGATAAAACAACATAAATACAATTTAATAAAGCATAGGACAAAACAACATAAATACAATTTAATAAAGCATAGGTTAAAGCAACATAAATACAATTTAATAAAGCATAGGTTAAAACAACATAAATACAATTTAATAAAGCATAGGATAAAACAACATAAATACAATTTAATAAAGCATAGGATAAAACAACATAAATACAATTTAATAAAGCATAGGATAAAACAACATAAATACAATTTAATAGAGCATAGGATAAAACAACATAAATACAATTTATAAAGCATAGGATAAAACAACATAAATACAATTTAATAAAGCATAGGATAAAACAACATAAATACAATTTAATAAAGCATAGGATAAAACATCATAAATACAATTTAATAAAGCATAGGATTAAACAACGTAAATACTATTTAAAAAAGCATAGGATAAAACCACATAAATACAATTCAATAAAGCACAGGATAAAACAACATAAATACAATTTAATAAAGCATAGGATAAAACAACATGAATAAAATTTAATAAAGCATAGGATAAAACAACATAAATAAAATTTAATAAAGCATAGGATAAAACAACATAAATTCAATTTAATAAAGCATATCATAAAACAACATAAATACAATTTAATAAAGCATAGGATAAAACAACATGAATACAATTTAATAAAGCATAGGTTAAAACAACATAAATACAATGTAATAAAGCATAGGTTAAAACAACATAAATAAAAGTTAATAAAGCATAGGATAAAACAACATAAATACAATTTAATAAAGCATAGGATAAAACAACATAAATACAATTTAATAAAGCATAGGATAAAACATCATAAATAAAATTTAATAAAGCATAGGATAAAACAACATAAATACAATTTATAAAGCATAGGTTAAAACAACATAAATACAAGTTAATAAAGCATAGGATAAAACAACATAAATACAATTTAATAAAGCATAGGATAAAACAACATAAATACAATTTAATAAAGCATAGGATAAAACAACATAAATACAATTTAATAAATCATAGGTTAAAACAACATAAATACAATTTAATAAATCATAGGTTAAAACAACATAAATACAATTTAATAAAGCATAGGATAAAACAACATAAATTCAATTTAATAAAGCATAGGATAAAACAACATAAATACAATTTAATAAAGCACAGGATAAAACAACATAAATAAATTTTAAAAAAGCATAGGATAAAACAAGATAAATAAAATGTAATAAAGCATAGGATAAAACAACATAAATACAATTTAATAAAGCATAGGATAAAACAACATAAATAAAATTTAATAAAGCATAGGATAAAACAACATAAATACAATTTAATAAAGCATAGGATAAAACAACATAAATACAATTTAATAAAGCATAGGTTAAAACAACATAAATACAATTTAATAAAGCATAGGAAAAAACAACATAAATTCAATTTAATAAAGCATAGGATAAAACAACATAAATACAATTGAATAAAGCACAGGATAAAACAACATAAATAAAATTTAATAAAGCATAGGATAAAACAAGTTAAATAAAATTTAATAAAGCATAGGATAAAACAACATAAATACAATTTAATAAAGCACAGGATAAAACAACATAAATACAATTTAATAAAGCATAGGATAAAACAACATAAATACAATTTAATAAAGCATAGGTTAAAACAACATAAATACAATTTAATAAAGCATAGGATAAAACAACATAAATACAATTTAATAAAGCATAGGATAAAACAACATAAATAAAATTTAATAAAGCATAGGATAAAACAACATAAATACAATTTAATAAAGCATAGGATAAAACAACATACATAAAATTTAATAAAGCATAGGATAAAACAACATAAATACAATTTAATAAAGCATAGGAGAAAACAACATAATTCAAATTTAATAAAGCATAGGTTAAAACAACATAAATACAATTTAATAAAGCATAGGACAAAACAACATAAATACAATTTAATAAAGCATAGTTTAAAACAACATAAATACAATTTAATAAAGCATAGGATAAAACCACAGAAATACAATTTAATAAAGCATAGGATAAAACAACATAAATACAATTTAATAAAGCATAGGACAAAACAACATAAATACAATTTAATAAAGCATAGGATAAAACCACAGAAATACAATTTAATAAAGCATAGGCTAAAACTACATAAATACAATTTAATAAAGCATAGGATAAAACAAATTAAATACAATTTAATAAAGCATAGCATAAAACAACATAAATTCAATTTAATAAAGCATAGGATAAAACAACATAAATACAATTTAATAAAGCATATGTTATAACAACATAAATACAATTTAATAAAGCATAGGTTAAAACAACATAAATACAATTTAAGAAAGCATAGGATAAAACTACATAAATACATTTTAATAAAGCATAGGATAAAACAACATAAATACAATTTAATAAAGCATAGGATAAAACAACATAAATACAATTTAATAAAGAATAGGATAAAACAACATAAATACAATTTAATAAAGCATAGGCTAAAACTACATAAATACAATTTAATAAAGCATAGGATAAAACAAATTAAATACAATTTAATAAAGCATAGCATAAAACAACATAAATTCAATTTAATAAAGCATAGGATAAAACAACATAAATACAATTTAATAAAGCATAGGATAAAACAACATAAATACAATTTAATAAAGCATAAGATAAAACAACATGAATACAATTTAATAAAGCATAGGTTAAAACAACATAAATATAATTTAATAAAGCATAGGATAAAACAACATAAATACAATTTAATAAAGCATAGGTTAAAACAACATAAATACAATTTAATAAAGCATAGGATAAAACAACATAAATACAATTTAATAAAGCATAGGACAAAACAACATAAATACAATTTAATAAAGCATAGGTTAAAGCAACATAAATACAATTTAATAAAGCATAGGTTAAAACAACATAAATACAATTTAATAAAGCATAGGAAAAAACAACATAAATTCAATTTAATAAAGCATAGGATAAAACAACATAAATACAATTGAATAAAGCACAGGATAAAACAACATAAATAAAATTTAATAAAGCATAGGATAAAACAAGTTAAATAAAATTTAATAAAGCATAGGATAAAACAACATAAATACAATTTAATAAAGCATAGGAAAAAACAACATAAATTCAATTTAATAAAGCATAGGATAAAACAACATAAATACAATTGAATAAAGCACAGGATAAAACAACATAAATAAAATTTAATAAAGCATAGGATAAAACAAGTTAAATAAAATTTAATAAAGCATAGGATAAAACAACATAAATACAATTTAATAAAGCATAGGATAAAACAACATAAATACAATTTAATAAAGCATAGGTTAAAACAACATAAATACAATTTAATAAAGCATAGGATAAAACAACATAAATACAATTTAATAAAGCATAGGATAAAACAACATAAATAAAATTTAATAAAGCATAGGATAAAACAACATAAATACAATTTAATAAAGCATAGGATAAAACAACATACATAAAATTTAATAAAGCATAGGATAAAACAACATAAATACAATTTAATAAAGCATAGGAAAAAACAACATAAATTCAATTTAATAAAGCATAGGATAAAACAACATAAATACAATTGAATAAAGCACAGGATAAAACAACAAAAATAAAATTTAATAAAGCATAGGATAAAACAAGTTAAATAAAATTTAATAAAGCATAGGATAAAACAACATAAATACAATTTAATAAAGCATAGGATAAAACAACATAAATACAATTTAATAAAGCATAGGATAAAACAACATAAATACAATTTAATAAAGCATAGGTTAAAACAACATAAATACAATTTAATAAAGCATAGGATAAAACAACATAAATACAATTTAATAAAGCATAGGATAAAACAACATAAATAAAATTTAATAAAGCATAGGATAAAACAACATAAATACAATTTAATAAAGCATAGGATAAAACAACATACATAAAATTTAATAAAGCATAGGATAAAACAACATAAATACAATTTAATAAAGCATAGGAGAAAACAACATAATTCAAATTTAATAAAGCATAGGTTAAAACAACATAAATACAATTTAATAAAGCATAGGACAAAACAACATAAATACAATTTAATAAAGCATAGTTTAAAACAACATAAATACAATTTAATAAAGCATAGGACAAAACAACATAAATACAATTTAATAAAGCATAGTTTAAAACAACATAAATACAATTTAATAAAGCATAGCATAAAACAACATAAATTCAATTTAATAAAGCATAGGATAAAACAACATAAATACAATTTAATAAAGCATAGGATAAAACAACATAAATACAATTTAATAAAGCATAAGATAAAACAACATGAATACAATTTAATAAAGCATAGGTTAAAACAACATAAATACAATTTAATAAAGCATAGGATAAAACAACATAAATAAAATTTAATAAAGCATAGGATAAAACAACATAAATACAATTTAATAAAGCATAGGATAAAACAACATACATAAAATTTAATAAAGCATAGGATAAAACAACATAAATACAATTTAATAAAGCATAGGAGAAAACAACATAAATCAAATTTAATAAAGCATAGGTTAAAACAACATAAATACAATTTAATAAAGCATAGGACAAAACAACATAAATACAATTTAATAAAGCATAGGATAAAACAACATAAATACAATTTAATAAAGCATAGGATAAAACAACATAAATACAATTTAATAAAGCATAGGATAAAACAACATAAATACAATTTATAAAGCATAGGATAAAACAACATAAATACAATTTAATAAAGCATAGGATAAAACAACATAAATACAATTTAATAAAGCATAGGATAAAACATCATAAATACAATTTAATAAAGCATAGGATTAAACAACGTAAATACTATTTAAAAAAGCATAGGATAAAACCACATAAATACAATTTAATAAAGCACAGGATAAAACAACATAAATACAATTTAATAAAGCATAGGATAAAACAAATTAAATACAATTTAATAAAGCATAGCATAAAACAACATAAATTCAATTTAATAAAGCATAGAATAAAACAACATAAATACAATTTAATAAAGCATAGGATAAAACAACATAAATACAATTTAATAAAGCATAGGATAAAACAACATAAATTCAATTTAATAAAGCATAGGATAAAACAACATAAATACAATTTAATAAAGCACAGGATAAAACAACATAAATAAATTTTAAAAAAGCATAGGATAAAACAAGATAAATAAAATGTAATAAAGCATAGGATAAAACAACATAAATACAATTTAATAAAGCATAGGATAAAACAACATAAATACAATTTAATAAAGCATAAGATAAAACAACATGAATACAATTTAATAAAGCATAGGTTAAAACAACATAAATACAATTTAATAAAGCATAGGATAAAACAACATAAATAAAATTTAATAAAGCATAGGATAAAACAACATAAATACAATTTAATAAAGCATAGGATAAAACAACATACATAAAATTTAATAAAGCATAGGATAAAACAACATAAATACAATTTAATAAAGCATAGGAGAAAACAACATAAATCAAATTTAATAAAGCATAGGTTAAAACAACATAAATACAATTTAATAAAGCATAGGACAAAACAACATAAATACAATTTAATAAAGCATAGGATAAAACAACATAAATACAATTTAATAAAGCATAGGATAAAACAACATAAATACAATTTAATAAAGCATAGGATAAAACAACATAAATACAATTTATAAAGCATAGGATAAAACAACATAAATACAATTTAATAAAGCATAGGATAAAACAACATAAATACAATTTAATAAAGCATAGGATAAAACATCATAAATACAATTTAATAAAGCATAGGATTAAACAACGTAAATACTATTTAAAAAAGCATAGGATAAAACCACATAAATACAATTTAAAAAAGCACAGGATAAAACAACATAAATACAATTTAATAAAGCATAGGATAAAACAAATTAAATACAATTTAATAAAGCATAGCATAAAACAACATAAATTCAATTTAATAAAGCATAGAATAAAACAACATAAATACAATTTAATAAAGCATAGGATAAAACAACATAAATACAATTTAATAAAGCATAAGATAAAACAACATGAATACAATTTAATAAAGCATAGGTTAAAACAACATAAATATAATTTAATAAATCATAGGATAAAACAACATAAATACAATTTAATAAAGCATAGGTTAAAACAACATAAATACAATTTAATAAAGCATAGGATAAAACAACATAAATACAATTTAATAAAGCATAGGACAAAACAACATAAATACAATTTAATAAAGCATAGGTTAAAGCAACATAAATGCAATTTAATAAAGCATAGGTTAAAACAACATAAATACAATTTAATAAAGCATAGGATAAAACAACATAAATACAATTTAATAAAGCATAGGATAAAACAACATAAATACAATTTAATAAAGCATAGGATAAAACAACATAAATACAATTTAATAGAGCATAGGATAAAACAACATAAATACAATTTATAAAGCATAGGATAAAACAACATAAATACAATTTAATAAAGCATAGGATAAAACAACATAAATACAATTTAATAAAGCATAGGATAAAACATCATAAATACAATTTAATAAAGCATAGGATTAAACAACGTAAATACTATTTAAAAAAGCATAGGATAAAACCACATAAATACAATTTAATAAAGCACAGGATAAAACAACATAAATACAATTTAATAAAGCATAGGATAAAACAACATGAATAAAATTTAATAAAGCATAGGATAAAACAACATAAATAAAATTTAATAAAGCATAGGATAAAACAACATAAATTCAATTTAATAAAGCATATCATAAAACAACATAAATACAATTTAATAAAGCATAGGATAAAACAACATGAATACAATTTAATAAAGCATAGGTTAAAACAACATAAATACAATTTAATAAAGCATAGGTTAAAACAACATAAATAAAAGTTAATAAAGCATAGGATAAAACAACATAAATACAATTTAATAAAGCATAGGATAAAACAACATAAATACAATTTAATAAAGCATAGGATAAAACAACATAAATAAAATTTAATAAAGCATAGGATAAAACAACATAAATACAATTTAATAAAGCATAGGATAAAACAACATACATAAAATTTAATAAAGCATAGGATAAAACAACATAAATACAATTTAATAAAGCATAGGAAAAAACAACATAAATTCAATTTAATAAAGCATAGGATAAAACAACATAAATACAATTGAATAAAGCACAGGATAAAACAACATAAATAAAATTTAATAAAGCATAGGATAAAACAAGTTAAATAAAATTTAATAAAGCATAGGATAAAACAACATAAATACAATTTAATAAAGCATAGGATAAAACAACATAAATACAATTTAATAAAGCATAGGATAAAACAACATAAATACAATTTAATAAAGCATAAGATAAAACAACATGAATACAATTTAATAAAGCATAGGTTAAAACAACATAAATATAATTTAATAAATCATAGGATAAAACAACATAAATACAATTTAATAAAGCATAGGTTAAAACAACATAAATACAATTTAATAAAGCATAGGATAAAACAACATAAATACAATTTAATAAAGCATAGGACAAAACAACATAAATACAATTTAATAAAGCATAGGTTAAAGCAACATAAATGCAATTTAATAAAGCATAGGTTAAAACAACATAAATACAATTTAATAAAGCATAGGATAAAACAACATAAATACAATTTAATAAAGCATAGGATAAAACAACATAAATACAATTTAATAAAGCATAGGATAAAACAACATAAATACAATTTAATAGAGCATAGGATAAAACAACATAAATACAATTTATAAAGCATAGGATAAAACAACATAAATACAATTTAATAAAGCATAGGATAAAACAACATAAATACAATTTAATAAAGCATAGGATAAAACATCATAAATACAATTTAATAAAGCATAGGATTAAACAAAGTAAATACTATTTAAAAAAGCATAGGATAAAACCACATAAATACAATTTAATAAAGCACAGGATAAAACAACATAAATACAATTTAATAAAGCATAGGATAAAACAACATGAATAAAATTTAATAAAGCATAGGATAAAACAACATAAATAAAATTTAATAAAGCATAGGATAAAACAACATAAATTCAATTTAATAAAGCATATCATAAAACAACATAAATACAATTTAATAAAGCATAGGATAAAACAACATGAATACAATTTAATAAAGCATAGGTTAAAACAACATAAATACAATTTAATAAAGCATAGGTTAAAACAACATAAATAAAAGTTAATAAAGCATAGGATAAAACAACATAAATACAATTTAATAAAGCATAGGATAAAACAACATAAATACAATTTAATAAAGCATAGGATAAAACAACATAAATAAAATTTAATAAAGCATAGGATAAAACAACATAAATACAATTTAATAAAGCATAGGATAAAACAACATACATAAAATTTAATAAAGCATAGGATAAAACAACATAAATACAATTTAATAAAGCATAGGAAAAAACAACATAAATTCAATTTAATAAAGCATAGGATAAAACAACATAAATACAATTGAATAAAGCACAGGATAAAACAACATAAATAAAATTTAATAAAGCATAGGATAAAACAAGTTAAATAAAATTTAATAAAGCATAGGATAAAACAACATAAATACAATTTAATAAAGCATAGGATAAAACAACATAAATACAATTTAATAAAGCATAGGATAAAACAACATAAATACAATTTAATAAAGCATAGGTTAAAACAACATAAATACAATTTAATAAAGCATATGATAAAACAACATAAATACAATTTAATAAAGCATAGGATAAAACAACATAAATAAAATTTAATAAAGCATAGGATAAAACAACATAAATACAATTTAATAAAGCATAGGATAAAACAACATACATAAAATTTAATAAAGCATAGGATAAAACAACATAAATACAATTTAATAAAGCATAGGAGAAAACAACATAATTCAAATTTAATAAAGCATAGGTTAAAACAACATAAATACAATTTAATAAAGCATAGGACAAAACAACATAAATACAATTTAATAAAGCATAGTTTAAAACAACATAAATACAATTTAATAAAGCATAGGACAAAACAACATAAATACAATTTAATAAAGCATAGTTTAAAACAACATAAATACAATTTAATAAAGCATAGCATAAAACAACATAAATTCAATTTAATAAAGCATAGGATAAAACAACATAAATACAATTTAATAAAGCATAGGATAAAACAACATAAATACAATTTAATAAAGCATAAGATAAAACAACATGAATGCAATTTAATAAAGCATAGGTTAAAACAACATAAATACAATTTAATAAAGCATAGGATAAAACAACATAAATAAAATTTAATAAAGCATAGGATAAAACAACATAAATACAATTTAATAAAGCATAGGATAAAACAACATACATAAAATTTAATAAAGCATAGGATAAAACAACATAAATACAATTTAATAAAGCATAGGAGAAAACAACATAAATCAAATTTAATAAAGCATAGGTTAAAACAACATAAATACAATTTAATAAAGCATAGGACAAAACAACATAAATACAATTTAATAAAGCATAGGATAAAACAACATAAATACAATTTAATAAAGCATAGGATAAAACAACATAAATACAATTTAATAAAGCATAGGATAAAACAACATAAATACAATTTATAAAGCATAGGATAAAACAACATAAATACAATTTAATAAAGCATAGGATAAAACAACATAAATACAATTTAATAAAGCATAGGATAAAACATCATAAATACAATTTAATAAAGCATAGGATTAAACAACGTAAATACTATTTAAAAAAGCATAGGATAAAACCACATAAATACAATTTAATAAAGCACAGGATAAAACAACACAAATACAATTTAATAAAGCATAGGATAAAACAAATTAAATACAATTTAATAAAGCATAGCATAAAACAACATAAATTCAATTTAATAAAGCATAGGATAAAACAACATAAATACAATTTAATAAAGCATAGGATAAAACAACATAAATACAATTTAATAAAGCATAAGATAAAACAACATGAATACAATTTAATAAAGCATAGGTTAAAACAACATAAATATAATTTAATAAAGCATAGGATAAAACAACATAAATACAATTTAATAAAGCATAGGTTAAAACAACATAAATACAATTTAATAAAGCATAGGATAAAACAACATAAATACAATTTAATAAAGCATAGGACAAAACAACATAAATACAATTTAATAAAGCATAGGTTAAAGCAACATAAATACAATTTAATAAAGCATAGGTTAAAACAACATAAATACAATTTAATAAAGCATAGGATAAAACAACATAAATGCAATTTAATAAAGCATAGGATAAAACAACATAAATACAATTTAATAAAGCATAGGATAAAACAACATAAATACAATTTAATAGAGCATAGGATAAAACAACATAAATACAATTTATAAAGCATAGGATAAAACAACATAAATACAATTTAATAAAGCATAGGATAAAACAACATAAATACAATTTAATAAAGCATAGGATAAAACATCATAAATACAATTTAATAAAGCATAGGATTAAACAACGTAAATACTATTTAAAAAAGCATAGGATAAAACCACATAAATACAATTCAATAAAGCACAGGATAAAACAACATAAATACAATTTAATAAAGCATAGGATAAAACAACATGAATAAAATTTAATAAAGCATAGGATAAAACAACATAAATAAAATTTAATAAAGCATAGGATAAAACAACATAAATTCAATTTAATAAAGCATATCATAAAACAACATAAATACAATTTAATAAAGCATAGGATAAAACAACATGAATACAATTTAATAAAGCATAGGTTAAAACAACATAAATACAATTTAATAAAGCATAGGTTAAAACAACATAAATAAAAGTTAATAAAGCATAGGATAAAACAACATAAATACAATTTAATAAAGCATAGGATAAAACAACATAAATACAATTTAATAAAGCATAGGATAAAACATCATAAATAAAATTTAATAAAGCATAGGATAAAACAACATAAATACAATTTATAAAGCATAGGTTAAAACAACATAAATACAAGTTAATAAAGCATAGGATAAAACAACATAAATACAATTTAATAAAGCATAGGATAAAACAACATAAATACAATTTAATAAAGCATAGGATAAAACAACATAAATACAATTTAATAAATCATAGGTTAAAACAACATAAATACAATTTAATAAATCATAGGTTAAAACAACATAAATACAATTTAATAAAGCATAGGATAAAACAACATAAATTCAATTTAATAAAGCATAGGATAAAACAACATAAATACAATTTAATAAAGCACAGGATAAAACAACATAAATAAATTTTAAAAAAGCATAGGATAAAACAAGATAAATAAAATGTAATAAAGCATAGGATAAAACAACATAAATACAATTTAATAAAGCATAGGATAAAACAACATAAATAAAATTTAATAAAGCATAGGATAAAACAACATAAATACAATTTAATAAAGCATAGGATAAAACAACATAAATACAATTTAATAAAGCATAGGTTAAAACAACATAAATACAATTTAATAAAGCATAGGAAAAAACAACATAAATTCAATTTAATAAAGCATAGGATAAAACAACATAAATACAATTGAATAAAGCACAGGATAAAACAACATAAATAAAATTTAATAAAGCATAGGATAAAACAAGTTAAATAAAATTTAATAAAGCATAGGATAAAACAACATAAATACAATTTAATAAAGCACAGGATAAAACAACATAAATACAATTTAATAAAGCATAGGATAAAACAACATAAATACAATTTAATAAAGCATAGGTTAAAACAACATAAATACAATTTAATAAAGCATAGGATAAAACAACATAAATACAATTTAATAAAGCATAGGATAAAACAACATAAATAAAATTTAATAAAGCATAGGATAAAACAACATAAATACAATTTAATAAAGCATAGGATAAAACAACATACATAAAATTTAATAAAGCATAGGATAAAACAACATAAATACAATTTAATAAAGCATAGGAGAAAACAACATAATTCAAATTTAATAAAGCATAGGTTAAAACAACATAAATACAATTTAATAAAGCATAGGACAAAACAACATAAATACAATTTAATAAAGCATAGTTTAAAACAACATAAATACAATTTAATAAAGCATAGGATAAAACCACAGAAATACAATTTAATAAAGCATAGGATAAAACAACATAAATACAATTTAATAAAGCATAGGACAAAACAACATAAATACAATTTAATAAAGCATAGGACAAAACAACATAAATACAATTTAATGAAACATAGGATAAACAACATAAATACAATTTAATAAAGCATAGGACAAAACAACATAAATACAATTTAATAAAGCATATGTTATAACAACATAAATACAATTTAATAAAGCATAGGTTAAAACAACATAAATACAATTTAAGAAAGCATAGGATAAAACTACATAAATACATTTTAATAAAGCATAGGATAAAACAACATAAATACAATTTAATAAAGCATAGGATAAAACAACATAAATACAATTTAATAAAGAATAGGATAAAACAACATAAATACAATTTAATAAAGCATAGGCTAAAACTACATAAATACAATTTAATAAAGCATAGGATAAAACAAATTAAATACAATTTAATAAAGCATAGCATAAAACAACATAAATTCAATTTAATAAAGCATAGGATAAAACAACATAAATACAATTTAATAAAGCATAGGATAAAACAACATAAATACAATTTAATAAAGCATAAGATAAAACAACATGAATACAATTTAATAAAGCATAGGTTAAAACAACATAAATATAATTTAATAAAGCATAGGATAAAACAACATAAATACAATTTAATAAAGCATAGGTTAAAACAACATAAATACAATTTAATAAAGCATAGGATAAAACAACATAAATACAATTTAATAAAGCATAGGACAAAACAACATAAATACAATTTAATAAAGCATAGGTTAAAGCAACATAAATACAATTTAATAAAGCATAGGTTAAAACAACATAAATACAATTTAATAAAGCATAGGAAAAAACAACATAAATTCAATTTAATAAAGCATAGGATAAAACAACATAAATACAATTGAATAAAGCACAGGATAAAACAACATAAATAAAATTTAATAAAGCATAGGATAAAACAAGTTAAATAAAATTTAATAAAGCATAGGATAAAACAACATAAATACAATTTAATAAAGCATAGGATAAAACAACATAAATACAATTTAATAAAGCATAGGTTAAAACAACATAAATACAATTTAATAAAGCATAGGATAAAACAACATAAATACAATTTAATAAAGCATAGGATAAAACAACATAAATAAAATTTAATAAAGCATAGGATAAAACAACATAAATACAATTTAATAAAGCATAGGATAAAACAACATACATAAAATTTAATAAAGCATAGGATAAAACAACATAAATACAATTTAATAAAGCATAGGAAAAAACAACATAAATTCAATTTAATAAAGCATAGGATAAAACAACATAAATACAATTGAATAAAGCACAGGATACAACAACAAAAATAAAATTTAATAAAGCATAGGATAAAACAAGTTAAATAAAATTTAATAAAGCATAGGATAAAACAACATAAATACAATTTAATAAAGCATAGGATAAAACAACATAAATACAATTTAATAAAGCATAGGATAAAACAACATAAATACAATTTAATAAAGCATAGGTTAAAACAACATAAATACAATTTAATAAAGCATAGGATAAAACAACATAAATACAATTTAATAAAGCATAGGATAAAACAACATAAATAAAATTTAATAAAGCATAGGATAAAACAACATAAATACAATTTAATAAAGCATAGGATAAAACAACATACATAAAATTTAATAAAGCATAGGATAAAACAACATAAATACAATTTAATAAAGCATAGGAGAAAACAACATAATTCAAATTTAATAAAGCATAGGTTAAAACAACATAAATACAATTTAATAAAGCATAGGACAAAACAACATAAATACAATTTAATAAAGCATAGTTTAAAACAACATAAATACAATTTAATAAAGCATAGGACAAAACAACATAAATACAATTTAATAAAGCATAGTTTAAAACAACATAAATACAATTTAATAAAGCATAGCATAAAACAACATAAATTCAATTTAATAAAGCATAGGATAAAACAACATAAATACAATTTAATAAAGCATAGGATAAAACAACATAAATACAATTTAATAAAGCATAAGATAAAACAACATGAATACAATTTAATAAAGCATAGGTTAAAACAACATAAATACAATTTAATAAAGCATAGGATAAAACAACATAAATAAAATTTAATAAAGCATAGGATAAAACAACATAAATACAATTTAATAAAGCATAGGATAAAACAACATACATAAAATTTAATAAAGCATAGGATAAAACAACATAAATACAATTTAATAAAGCATAGGAGAAAACAACATAAATCAAATTTAATAAAGCATAGGTTAAAACAACATAAATACAATTTAATAAAGCATAGGACAAAACAACATAAATACAATTTAATAAAGCATAGGATAAAACAACATAAATACAATTTAATAAAGCATAGGATAAAACAACATAAATACAATTTAATAAAGCATAGGATAAAACAACATAAATACAATTTATAAAGCATAGGATAAAACAACATAAATACAATTTAATAAAGCATAGGATAAAACAACATAAATACAATTTAATAAAGCATAGGATAAAACATCATAAATACAATTTAATAAAGCATAGGATTAAACAACGTAAATACTATTTAAAAAAGCATAGGATAAAACCACATAAATACAATTTAATAAAGCACAGGATAAAACAACATAAATACAATTTAATAAAGCATAGGATAAAACAAATTAAATACAATTTAATAAAGCATAGCATAAAACAACATAAATTCAATTTAATAAAGCATAGAATAAAACAACATAAATACAATTTAATAAAGCATAGGATAAAACAACATAAATACAATTTAATAAAGCATAGGATAAAACAACATAAATTCAATTTAATAAAGCATAGGATAAAACAACATAAATACAATTTAATAAAGCACAGGATAAAACAACATAAATAAATTTTAAAAAAGCATAGGATAAAACAAGATAAATAAAATGTAATAAAGCATAGGATAAAACAACATAAATACAATTTAATAAAGCATAGGATAAAACAACATAAATAAAATTTAATAAAGCATAGGATAAAACAACATAAATACAATTTAATAAAGCATAGGATAAAACAACATAAATACAATTTAATAAAGCATAGGTTAAAACAACATAAATACAATTTAATAAAGCATAGGAAAAAACAACATAAATTCAATTTAATAAAGCATAGGATAAAACAACATAAATACAATTGAATAAAGCACAGGATAAAACAACATAAATACAATTTAATAAAGCATAGGATAAAACAACATAAATACAATTTAATAAAGCATAGGATAAAACAACATAAATACAATTTAATAAAGCATAGGTTAAAACAACATAAATACAATTTAATAAAGCATAGGATAAAACAACATAAATACAATTTAATAAAGCATAGGATAAAACAACATAAATAAAATTTAATAAAGCATAGGATAAAACAACATAAATACAATTTAATAAAGCATAGGATAAAACAACATACATAAAATTTAATAAAGCATAGGATAAAACAACATAAATACAATTTAATAAAGCATAGGAGAAAACAACATAATTCAAATTTAATAAAGCATAGGTTAAAACAACATAAATACAATTTAATAAAGCATAGGACAAAACAACATAAATACAATTTAATAAAGCATAGTTTAAAACAACATAAATACAATTTAATAAAGCATAGGATAAAACCACAGAAATACAATTTAATAAAGCATAGGATAAAACAACATAAATACAATTTAATAAAGCATAGGACAAAACAACATAAATACAATTTAATAAAGCATAGGACAAAACAACATAAATACAATTTAATGAAACATAGGATAAACAACATAAATACAATTTAATAAAGCATAGGACAAAACAACATAAATACAATTTAATAAAGCATATGTTATAACAACATAAATACAATTTAATAAAGCATAGGTTAAAACAACATAAATACAATTTAAGAAAGCATAGGATAAAACTACATAAATACATTTTAATAAAGCATAGGATAAAACAACATAAATACAATTTAATAAAGCATAGGATAAAACAACATAAATACAATTTAATAAAGCATAGGATAAAACAACATAAATACAATTTAATAAAGCATAGGCTAAAACTACATAAATACAATTTAATAAAGCATAGGATAAAACAAATTAAATACAATTTAATAAAGCATAGCATAAAACAACATAAATTCAATTTAATAAAGCATAGGATAAAACAACATAAATACAATTTAATAAAGCATAGGATAAAACAACATAAATACAATTTAATAAAGCATAAGATAAAACAACATGAATACAATTTAATAAAGCATAGGTTAAAACAACATAAATATAATTTAATAAAGCATAGGATAAAACAACATAAATACAATTTAATAAAGCATAGGTTAAAACAACATAAATACAATTTAATAAAGCATAGGATAAAACAACATAAATACAATTTAATAAAGCATAGGACAAAACAACATAAATACAATTTAATAAAGCATAGGTTAAAGCAACATAAATACAATTTAATAAAGCATAGGTTAAAACAACATAAATACAATTTAATAAAGCATAGGAAAAAACAACATAAATTCAATTTAATAAAGCATAGGATAAAACAACATAAATACAATTGAATAAAGCACAGGATAAAACAACATAAATAAAATTTAATAAAGCATAGGATAAAACAAGTTAAATAAAATTTAATAAAGCATAGGATAAAACAACATAAATACAATTTAATAAAGCATAGGATAAAACAACATAAATACAATTTAATAAAGCATAGGATAAAACAACATAAATACAATTTAATAAAGCATAGGTTAAAACAACATAAATACAATTTAATAAAGCATAGGATAAAACAACATAAATACAATTTAATAAAGCATAGGATAAAACAACATAAATAAAATTTAATAAAGCATAGGATAAAACAACATAAATACAATTTAATAAAGCATAGGTTAAAACAGCATAAATACAATTTAATAAAGCATAGGACAAAACAACATAAATACAATTTAATAAAGCATAGGACAAAACAACATAAATACAATTTAATAAAGCATAGGTTAAAGCAACATAAATACAATTTAATAAAGCATAGGTTAAAACATCATAAATACAATTTAATAAAGCATAGGATAAAACAACATAAATACAATTTAATAAAGCATAGGATAAAACAACATAAATACAATTTAATAAAGCATAGGATAAAACAACATAAATACAATTTAATAGAGCATAGGATAAAACAACATAAATACAATTAATAAAGCATAGGATAAAACAACATAAATACAATTTAATAAAGCATAGGATAAAATAACATAAATACAATTTAATAAAGCATAGGATAAAACATCATAAATACAATTTAATAAAGCATAGGATTAAACAACGTAAATACTATTTAAAAAAGCATAGGATAAAACCACATAAATACAATTTATTAAAGCACAGGATAAAACAACATAAATACAATTTAATAAAGCATAGGATAAAACATCATAAATACAATTTAATAAAGCATAGGATTAAACAACGTAAATACTATTTAAAAAAGCATAGGATAAAACCACATAAATACAATTTAATAAAGCACAGGATAAAACAACATAAATACAATTTAATAAAGCATAGGATAAAACAACATGAATAAAATTTAATAAAGCATAGGATAAAACAACATAAATAAAATTTAATAAAGCATAGGATAAAACAACATGAATTCAATTTAATAAAGCATATTATAAAACAACATAAATACAATTTAATAAAGCATAGGATAAAACAACATGAATACAATTTAATAAAGCATAGGATAAAACAACATAAATACAATTTAATAAAGCATAGGATAAAACAACATAAATACAATTTAATAAAGCATAGGTTAAAACAACATAAATACAATTTAATAAAGCATAGGTTAAAACAACATAAATAAAAGTTAATAAAGCATAGGATAAAACAACATAAATACAATTTAATAAAGCATAGGATAAAACAACATAAATACAATTTATAAAGCATAGGATAAAACAACATAAATACAATTTAATAAAGCATAGGATAAAACAACATAAATACAATTTAATAAAGCATAGGATAAAACAACATAAATACAATTTAATAAAGTATAGGCTAAAACTACATAAATACAATTTAATAAAGCATAGGATAAAGCAAATTAAATACAATTTAATAAAGCATAGGATAAAACAACATAAATTCAATTTAATAAAGCATAGGATAAAACAACATAAATACAATTTAATAAAGCATAGGATAAAACAACATAAATACAATTTAATAAAGCATAAGATAAAACAACATGAATACAATTTAATAAAGCATATTTTAAAACAACATAAATATAATTTAATAAAGCATAGGATAAAACAACATGAATACAATTTAATAAAGCATAGGTTAAAACAACATAAATACAATTTAATAAAGCATAGGATAAAACAACATAAATACAATTTAATAAAGCATAGGACAAAACAACATAAATACAATTTAATAAAGCATAGGTTAAAGCAACATAAATACAATTTAATAAAGCATAGGTTAAAACAACATAAATACAATTTAATAAAGCATAGGATAAAACAACATAAATACAATTTAATAAAGCATAGGATAAAACAACATAAATACAATTTAATAAAGCATAGGATAAAACAACATAAATACAATTTAATAAAGCATAGGATAAAACAACATAAATACAATTTAATAAAGCATAGGTTAAAACAACATAAATACAATTTAATAAAGCATAGGATAAAACAACATAAATACAATTTAATAAAGCATAGGATAAAACAACATAAATACAATTTAATAAAGCATAGGATAAAACAACATAAATTCAATTTAATAAAGCATATCATAAAACAACATAAATACAATTTAATAAAGCATAGGATAAAACAACATGAATACAATTTAATAAAGCATAGGTTAAAACAACATAAATACAATTTAATAAAGCATAGGTTAAAACAACATAAATACAATTTAATAAATCATAGGTTAAAACAACATAAATACAATTTAATAAAGCATAGGATAAAACAACATAAATTCAATTTAATAAAGCATAGGATAAAGCAACATAAATACAATTTAATAAAGCACAGGATAAAACAACATAAATAAATTTTAAAAAAGCATAGGATAAAACAAGATAAATAAAATGTAATAAAGCATAGGATAAAACAACATAAATACAATTTAATAAAGCATAGGATAAAACAACATAAATAAAATTTAATAAAGCATAGGATAAAACAACATAAACACAATTTAATAAAGCATAGGATAAAACAACATAAATACAATTTAATAAAGCATAGGTTAAAACAACATAAATACAATTTAATAAAGCATAGGAAAAAACAACATAAATTCAATTTAATAAAGCATAGGATAAAACAACATAAATACAATTGAATAAAGCACAGGATAAAACAACATAAATAAAATTTAATAAAGCATAGGATAAAACAAGTTAAATAAAATTTAATAAAGCATAGGATAAAACAACATAAATACAATTTAATAAAGCATAGGATAAAACAACATAAATACAATTTAATAAAGCATAGGATAAAACAACATAAATACAATTTAATAAAGCATAGGTTAAAACAACATAAATACAATTTAATAAAGCATAGGATAAAACAACATAAATACAATTTAATAAAGCATAGGATAAAACAACATAAATACAATTTAATAAAGCATAGGATAAAACATCATAAATACAATTTAATAAAGCATAGGATTAAACAACGTAAATACTATTTAAAAAAGCATAGGATAAAACCACATAAATACAATTTATTAAAGCACAGGATAAAACAACATAAATACAATTTAATAAAGCATAGGATAAAACATCATAAATACAATTTAATAAAGCATAGGATTAAACAACGTAAATACTATTTAAAAAAGCATAGGATAAAACCACATAAATACAATTTAATAAAGCACAGGATAAAACAACATAAATACAATTTAATAAAGCATAGGATAAAACAACATGAATAAAATTTAATAAAGCATAGGATAAAACAACATAAATAAAATTTAATAAAGCATAGGATAAAACAACATAAATTCAATTTAATAAAGCATATTATAAAACAACATAAATACAATTTAATAAAGCATAGGATAAAACAACATGAATACAATTTAATAAAGCATAGGATAAAACAACATAAATACAATTTAATAAAGCATAGGATAAAACAACATAAATACAATTTAATAAAGCATAGGTTAAAACAACATAAATACAATTTAATAAAGCATAGGTTAAAACAACATAAATAAAAGTTAATAAAGCATAGGATAAAACAACATAAATACAATTTAATAAAGCATAGGATAAAACAACATAAATACAATTTATAAAGCATAGGATAAAACAACATAAATACAATTTAATAAAGCATAGGATAAAACAACATAAATACAATTTAATAAAGCATAGGATAAAACAACATAAATACAATTTAATAAAGTATAGGCTAAAACTACATAAATACAATTTAATAAAGCATAGGATAAAGCAAATTAAATACAATTTAATAAAGCATAGGATAAAACAACATAAATTCAATTTAATAAAGCATAGGATAAAACAACATAAATACAATTTAATAAAGCATAGGATAAAACAACATAAATACAATTTAATAAAGCATAAGATAAAACAACATGAATACAATTTAATAAAGCATATTTTAAAACAACATAAATATAATTTAATAAAGCATAGGATAAAACAACATGAATACAATTTAATAAAGCATAGGTTAAAACAACATAAATACAATTTAATAAAGCATAGGATAAAACAACATAAATACAATTTAATAAAGCATAGGATAAAACAACATAAATACAATTTAATAAAGCATAGGATAAAACAACATAAATACAATTTAATAAAGCATAGGTTAAAACAACATAAATACAATTTAATAAATCATAGGTTAAAACAACATAGATACAATTTAATAAAGCATAGGATAAAACAACATAAATTCAATTTAATAAAGCATAGGATAAAACAACATAAATACAATTTAATAAAGCACAGGATAAAACAACATAAATAAATTTTAAAAAAGCATAGGATAAAACAAGATAAATAAAATGTAATAAAGCATAGGATAAAACAACATAAATACAATTTAATAAAGCATAGGATAAAACAACATAAATAAAATTTAATAAAGCATAGGATAAAACAACATAAACACAATTTAATAAAGCATAGGATAAAACAACATAAATACAATTTAATAAAGCATAGGTTAAAACAACATAAATACAATTTAATAAAGCATAGGAAAAAACAACATAAATTCAATTTAATAAAGCATAGGATAAAACAACATAAATACAATTGAATAAAGCACAGGATAAAACAACATAAATAAAATTTAATAAAGCATAGGATAAAACAAGTTAAATAAAATTTAATAAAGCATAGGATAAAACAACATAAATACAATTTAATAAAGCATAGGATAAAACAACATAAATACAATTTAATAAAGCATAGGATAAAACAACATAAATACAATTTAATAAAGCATAGGTTAAAACAACATAAATACAATTTAATAAAGCATAGGATAAAACAACATAAATACAATTTAATAAAGCATAGGATAAAACAACATAAATACAATTTAATAAAGCATAGGATAAAACAACATACATAAAATTTAATAAAGCATAGGTTAAAACAACATAAATACAATTTAATAAAGCATAGGATAAAACAACATAAATACAATTTAATAAAGCATAGGATAAAACAAGTTAAATAAAATTTAATAAAGCATAGGATAAAACAACATAAATACAATTTAATAAAGCATAGGATAAAACAACATAAATACAATTTAATAAAGCATAGGATAAAACAACATAAATACAATTTAATAAAGCATAGGATAAAACAACATAAATACAATTTAATAAAGCATAGGATAAAACAACATAAATACAATTTAATAAAGCATAGGTTAAAACAACATAAATACAATTTAATAAAGCATAGGATAAAACAACATAAATACAATTTAATAAAGCATAGGATAAAACAACATAAATAAAATTTAATAAAGCATAGGATAAAACAACATAAATACAATTTAATAAAGCATAGGTTAAAACAGCATAAATACAATTTAATAAAGCATAGGACAAAACAACATAAATACAATTTAATAAAGCATAGGACAAAACAACATAAATACAATTTAATAAAGCATAGGTTAAAGCAACATAAATACAATTTAATAAAGCATAGGTTAAAACAACATAAATACAATTTAATAAAGCATAGGATAAAACAACATAAATACAATTTAATAAAGCATAGGATAAAACAACATAAATACAATTTAATAAAGCATAGGATAAAACAACATAAATACAATTTAATAGAGCATAGGATAAAACAACATAAATACAATTAATAAAGCATAGGATAAAACAACATAAATACAATTTAATAAAGCATAGGATAAAACAACATAAATACAATTTAATAAAGCATAGGACAAAACAACATAAATACAATTTAATAAAGCATAGGTTAAAGCAACATAAATACAATTTAATAAAGCATAGGTTAAAACAACATAAATACAATTTAATAAAGCATAGGATAAAACAACATAAATACAATTTAATAAAGCATAGGATAAAACAACATAAATACAATTTAATAAAGCATAGGATAAAACAACATAAATACAATTTAATAAAGCATAGGATAAAACAACATAAATACAATTTAATAAAGCATAGGTTAAAACAACATAAATACAATTTAATAAAGCATAGGATAAAACAACATAAATACAATTTAATAAAGCATAGGATAATACAACATAAATACAATTTAATAAAGCATAGGATAAAACAACATAAATTCAATTTAATAAAGCATATCATAAAACAACATAAATACAATTTAATAAAGCATAGGATAAAACAACATGAATACAATTTAATAAAGCATAGGTTAAAACAACATAAATACAATTTAATAAAGCATAGGTTAAAACAACATAAATACAATTTAATAAATCATAGGTTAAAACAACATAAATACAATTTAATAAAGCATAGGATAAAACAACATAAATTCAATTTAATAAAGCATAGGATAAAGCAACATAAATACAATTTAATAAAGCACAGGATAAAACAACATAAATAAATTTTAAAAAAGCATAGGATAAAACAAGATAAATAAAATGTAATAAAGCATAGGATAAAACAACATAAATACAATTTAATAAAGCATAGGATAAAACAACATAAATAAAATTTAATAAAGCATAGGATAAAACAACATAAACACAATTTAATAAAGCATAGGATAAAACAACATAAATACAATTTAATAAAGCATAGGTTAAAACAACATAAATACAATTTAATAAAGCATAGGAAAAAACAACATAAATTCAATTTAATAAAGCATAGGATAAAACAACATAAATACAATTGAATAAAGCACAGGATAAAACAACATAAATAAAATTTAATAAAGCATAGGATAAAACAAGTTAAATAAAATTTAATAAAGCATAGGATAAAACAACATAAATACAATTTAATAAAGCATAGGATAAAACAACATAAATACAATTTAATAAAGCATAGGATAAAACAACATAAATACAATTTAATAAAGCATAGGTTAAAACAACATAAATACAATTTAATAAAGCATAGGATAAAACAACATAAATACAATTTAATAAAGCATAGGATAAAACAACATAAATACAATTTAATAAAGCATAGGATAAAACATCATAAATACAATTTAATAAAGCATAGGATTAAACAACGTAAATACTATTTAAAAAAGCATAGGATAAAACCACATAAATACAATTTATTAAAGCACAGGATAAAACAACATAAATACAATTTAATAAAGCATAGGATAAAACATCATAAATACAATTTAATAAAGCATAGGATTAAACAACGTAAATACTATTTAAAAAAGCATAGGATAAAACCACATAAATACAATTTAATAAAGCACAGGATAAAACAACATAAATACAATTTAATAAAGCATAGGATAAAACAACATGAATAAAATTTAATAAAGCATAGGATAAAACAACATAAATAAAATTTAATAAAGCATAGGATAAAACAACATAAATTCAATTTAATAAAGCATATTATAAAACAACATAAATACAATTTAATAAAGCATAGGATAAAACAACATGAATACAATTTAATAAAGCATAGGATAAAACAACATAAATACAATTTAATAAAGCATAGGATAAAACAACATAAATACAATTTAATAAAGCATAGGTTAAAACAACATAAATACAATTTAATAAAGCATAGGTTAAAACAACATAAATAAAAGTTAATAAAGCATAGGATAAAACAACATAAATACAATTTAATAAAGCATAGGATAAAACAACATAAATACAATTTATAAAGCATAGGATAAAACAACATAAATACAATTTAATAAAGCATAGGATAAAACAACATAAATACAATTTAATAAAGCATAGGATAAAACAACATAAATACAATTTAATAAAGTATAGGCTAAAACTACATAAATACAATTTAATAAAGCATAGGATAAAGCAAATTAAATACAATTTAATAAAGCATAGGATAAAACAACATAAATTCAATTTAATAAAGCATAGGATAAAACAACATAAATACAATTTAATAAAGCATAGGATAAAACAACATAAATACAATTTAATAAAGCATAAGATAAAACAACATGAATACAATTTAATAAAGCATATTTTAAAACAACATAAATATAATTTAATAAAGCATAGGATAAAACAACATGAATACAATTTAATAAAGCATAGGTTAAAACAACATAAATACAATTTAATAAAGCATAGGATAAAACAACATAAATACAATTTAATAAAGCATAGGATAAAACAACATAAATACAATTTAATAAAGCATAGGATAAAACAACATAAATACAATTTAATAAAGCATAGGTTAAAACAACATAAATACAATTTAATAAATCATAGGTTAAAACAACATAAATACAATTTAATAAAGCATAGGATAAAACAACATAAATTCAATTTAATAAAGCATAGGATAAAACAACATAAATACAATTTAATAAAGCACAGGATAAAACAACATAAATAAATTTTAAAAAAGCATAGGATAAAACAAGATAAATAAAATGTAATAAAGCATAGGATAAAACAACATAAATACAATTTAATAAAGCATAGGATAAAACAACATAAATAAAATTTAATAAAGCATAGGATAAAACAACATAAACACAATTTAATAAAGCATAGGATAAAACAACATAAATACAATTTAATAAAGCATAGGTTAAAACAACATAAATACAATTTAATAAAGCATAGGAAAAAACAACATAAATTCAATTTAATAAAGCATAGGATAAAACAACATAAATACAATTGAATAAAGCACAGGATAAAACAACATAAATAAAATTTAATAAAGCATAGGATAAAACAAGTTAAATAAAATTTAATAAAGCATAGGATAAAACAACATAAATACAATTTAATAAAGCATAGGATAAAACAACATAAATACAATTTAATAAAGCATAGGATAAAACAACATAAATACAATTTAATAAAGCATAGGTTAAAACAACATAAATACAATTTAATAAAGCATAGGATAAAACAACATAAATACAATTTAATAAAGCATAGGATAAAACAACATAAATACAATTTAATAAAGCATAGGATAAAACAACATACATAAAATTTAATAAAGCATAGGTTAAAACAACATAAATACAATTTAATAAAGCATAGGATAAAACAACATAAATACAATTTAATAAAGCATAGGATAAAACAAGTTAAATAAAATTTAATAAAGCATAGGATAAAACAACATAAATACAATTTAATAAAGCATAGGATAAAACAACATAAATACAATTTAATAAAGCATAGGATAAAACAACATAAATACAATTTAATAAAGCATAGGATAAAACAACATAAATACAATTTAATAAAGCATAGGATAAAACAACATAAATACAATTTAATAAAGCATAGGTTAAAACAACATAAATACAATTTAATAAAGCATAGGATAAAACAACATAAATACAATTTAATAAAGCATAGGATAAAACAACATAAATAAAATTTAATAAAGCATAGGATAAAACAACATAAATACAATTTAATAAAGCATAGGTTAAAACAGCATAAATACAATTTAATAAAGCATAGGACAAAACAACATAAATACAATTTAATAAAGCATAGGACAAAACAACATAAATACAATTTAATAAAGCATAGGTTAAAGCAACATAAATACAATTTAATAAAGCATAGGTTAAAACAACATAAATACAATTTAATAAAGCATAGGACAAAACAACATAAATACAATTTAATAAAGCATAGGTTAAAGCAACATAAATACAATTTAATAAAGCATAGGTTAAAACAACATAAATACAATTTAATAAAGCATAGGATAAAACAACATAAATACAATTTAATAAAGCATAGGATAAAACAACATAAATACAATTTATTAAAGCATAGGATAAAACAACATAAATACAATTTAATAAAGCATAGGATAAAACAACATAAATACAATTTAATAAAGCATAGGTTAAAACAACATAAATACAATTTAATAAAGCATAGGATAAAACAACATAAATACAATTTAATAAAGCATAGGATAAAACAACATAAATACAATTTAATAAAGCATAGGATAAAACAACATAAATACAATTTAATAAAGCATAGGTTAAAACAACATAAATACAATTTAATAAAGCATAGGTTAAAACAACATAAATAAAAGTTAATAAAGCATAGGATAAAACAACATAAATACAATTTAATAAAGCATAGGATAAAACAACATAAATACAATTTATAAAGCATAGGATAAAACAACATAAATACAATTTAATAAAGCATAGGATAAAACAACATAAATACAATTTAATAAAGCATAGGATAAAACAACATAAATACAATTTAATAAAGTATAGGCTAAAACTACATAAATACAATTTAATAAAGCATAGGATAAAGCAAATTAAATACAATTTAATAAAGCATAGGATAAAACAACATAAATTCAATTTAATAAAGCATAGGATAAAACAATATAAATACAATTTAATAAAGCATAGGATAAAACAACATAAATACAATTTAATAAAGCATAAGATAAAACAACATGAATACAATTTAATAAAGCATATTTTAAAACAACATAAATATAATTTAATAAAGCATAGGATAAAACAACATGAATACAATTTAATAAAGCATAGGTTAAAACAACATAAATACAATTTAATAAAGCATAGGATAAAACAACATAAATACAATTTAATAAAGCATAGGACAAAACAACATAAATACAATTTAATAAAGCATAGGTTAAAGCAACATAAATAGAATTTAATAAAGCATAGGTTAAAACAACATAAATACAATTTAATAAAGCATAGGATAAAACAACATAAATACAATTTAATAAAGCATAGGATAAAACAACATAAATACAATTTATTAAAGCATAGGATAAAACAACATAAATACAATTTAATAAAGCATAGGATAAAACAACATAAATACAATTTAATAAAGCATAGGTTAAAACAACATAAATACAATTTAATAAAGCATAGGATAAAACAACATAAATACAATTTAATAAAGCATAGGATAAAACAACATAAATACAATTTAATAAAGCATAGGATAAAACAACATAAATTCAATTTAATAAAGCATATCATAAAACAACATAAATACAATTTAATAAAGCATAGGATAAAACAACATGAATACAATTTAATAAAGCATAGGTTAAAACAACATAAATACAATTTAATAAAGCATAGGTTAAAACAACATAAATAAAAGTTAATAAAGCATAGGATAAAACAACATAAATACAATTTAATAAAGCATAGGATAAAACAACATAAATACAATTTATAAAGCATAGGATAAAACAACATAAATACAATTTAATAAAGCATAGGATAAAACAACATAAATACAATTTAATAAAGCATAGGATAAAACAACATAAATACAATTTAATAAAGCATAGGCTAAAACAACATAAATACAATTTAATAAAGCATAGGCTAAAACTACATAAATACAATTTAATAAAGCATAGGATAAAACAACATAAATTCAATTTAATAAAGTATAGGATAAAACAACATAAATACAATTTAATAAAGCATAGGTTAAAACAACATAAATACAATTTAATAAAGCATAGGATAAAACAACATAAATACAATTTAATAAAGCATAGGATAAAACAACATAAATAAAATTTAATAAAGCATAGGATAAAACAACATAAATACAATTTAATAAAGCATAGGATAAAACAACATAAATAAAATTTAATAAAGCATAGGATAAAACAACATAAATACAATTTATAAAGCATAGGTTAAAACAACATAAATACAAGTTAATAAAGCATAGCATAAAACAACATAAATACAATTTAATAAAGCATAGGATAAAACAACATAAATACAATTTAATAAAGCATAGGATAAAACAACATAAATACAATTTAATAAAGCATAGGTTAAAACAACATAAATACAATTTAATAAATCATAGGTTAAAACAACATAAATACAATTTAATAAAGCATAGGAAAAAACAACATAAATTCAATTTAATAAAGCATAGGATAAAACAACATAAATACAATTGAATAAATCACAGGATAAAACAACATAAATAAAATTTAATAAAGCATAGGATAAAACAAGTTAAATAAAATTTAATAAAGCATAGGATAAAACAACATAAATACAATTTAATAAAGCATAGGATAAAACAACATAAATACAATTTAATAAAGCATAGGATAAAACAACATAAATACAATTTAATAAAGCATAGGATAAAACAACATAAATACAATTTAATAAAGCATAGGTTAAAACAACATAAATACAATTTAATAAAGCATAGGAAAAAACAACATAAATTCAATTTAATAAAGCATAGGATAAAACAACATAAATACAATTGAATAAAGCACAGGATAAAACAACATAAATAAAATTTAATAAAGCATAGGATAAAACAAGTTAAATAAAATTTAATAAAGCATAGGATAAAACAACATAAATACAATTTAATAAAGCATAGGATAAAACAACATAAATACAATTTAATAAAGCATAGGATAAAACAACATAAATACAATTTAATAAAGCATAGGTTAAAACAACATAAATACAATTTAATAAAGCATAGGATAAAACAACATAAATACAATTTAATAAAGCATAGGATAAAACAACATAAATACAATTTAATAAAGCATAGGATAAAACAACATACATAAAATTTAATAAAGCATAGGTTAAAACAACATAAATACAATTTAATAAAGCATAGGATAAAACAACATAAATACAATTTAATAAAGCATAGGATAAAACAAGTTAAATAAAATTTAATAAAGCATAGGATAAAACAACATAAATACAATTTATAAAGCATAGGATAAAACAACATAAATACAATTTAATAAAGCATAGGATAAAACAACATAAATACAATTTAATAAAGCATAGGATAAAACAACATAAATACAATTTAATAAAGTATAGGCTAAAACTACATAAATACAATTTAATAAAGCATAGGATAAAGCAAATTAAATACAATTTAATAAAGCATAGGATAAAACAACATAAATTCAATTTAATAAAGCATAGGATAAAACAACATAAATACAATTTAATAAAGCATAGGATAAAACAACATAAATACAATTTAATAAAGCATAAGATAAAACAACATGAATACAATTTAATAAAGCATATTTTAAAACAACATAAATATAATTTAATAAAGCATAGGATAAAACAACATGAATACAATTTAATAAAGCATAGGTTAAAACAACATAAATACAATTTAATAAAGCATAGGATAAAACAACATAAATACAATTTAATAAAGCATAGGATAAAACAACATAAATACAATTTAATAAAGCATAGGATAAAACAACATAAATACAATTTAATAAAGCATAGGTTAAAACAACATAAATACAATTTAATAAATCATAGGTTAAAACAACATAAATACAATTTAATAAAGCATAGGATAAAACAACATAAATTCAATTTAATAAAGCATAGGATAAAACAACATAAATACAATTTAATAAAGCATAGGATAAAACAACATAAATACAATTTAATAAAGCATAGGATAAAACAACATAAATACAATTTAATAAAGTATAGGCTAAAACTACATAAATACAATTTAATAAAGCATAGGATAAAACAACATAAATAAAATTTAATAAAGCATAGGATAAAACAACATAAACACAATTTAATAAAGCATAGGATAAAACAACATAAATACAATTTAATAAAGCATAGGTTAAAACAACATAAATACAATTTAATAAAGCATAGGAAAAAACAACATAAATTCAATTTAATAAAGCATAGGATAAAACAACATAAATACAATTTAATAAAGCATAGGATAAAACAACATGAATACAATTTAATAAAGCATAGGTTAAAACAACATAAATACAATTTAATAAAGCATAGGATAAAACAACATAAATACAATTTAATAAAGCATAGGATAAAACAACATAAATACAATTTAATAAAGCATAGGATAAAACAACATAAATACAATTTAATAAAGCATAGGTTAAAACAACATAAATACAATTTAATAAAGCATAGGATAAAACAACATAAATACAATTTAATAAAGCATAGGATAAAACAACATAAATACAATTTAATAAAGCATAGGATAAAACAACATACATAAAATTTAATAAAGCATAGGTTAAAACAACATAAATACAATTTAATAAAGCATAGGATAAAACAACATAAATACAATTTAATAAAGCATAGGATAAAACAAGTTAAATAAAATTTAATAAAGCATAGGATAAAACAACATAAATACAATTTAATAAAGCATAGGATAAAACAACATAAACACAATTTAATAAAGCATAGGATAAAACAACATAAATACAATTTAATAAAGCATAGGTTAAAACAACATAAATACAATTTAATAAAGCATAGGAAAAAACAACATAAATTCAATTTAATAAAGCATAGGATAAAACAACATAAATACAATTGAATAAAGCACAGGATAAAACAACATAAATAAAATTTAATAAAGCATAGGATAAAACAAGTTAAATAAAATTTAATAAAGCATAGGATAAAACAACATAAATACAATTTAATAAAGCATAGGATAAAACAACATAAATACAATTTAATAAAGCATAGGATAAAACAACATAAATACAATTTAATAAAGCATAGGTTAAAACAACATAAATACAATTTAATAAAGCATAGGATAAAACAACATAAATACAATTTAATAAAGCATAGGATAAAACAACATAAATACAATTTAATAAAGCATAGGATAAAACAACATACATAAAATTTAATAAAGCATAGGTTAAAACAACATAAATACAATTTAATAAAGCATAGGATAAAACAACATAAATACAATTTAATAAAGCATAGGATAAAACAAGTTAAATAAAATTTAATAAAGCATAGGATAAAACAACATAAATACAATTTAATAAAGCATAGGATAAAACAACATAAATACAATTTAATAAAGCATAGGATAAAACAACATAAATACAATTTAATAAAGCATAGGATAAAACAACGTAAATACAATTTAATAAAGCATAGGATAAAACAACATAAATACAATTTAATAAAGCATAGGTTAAAACAACATAAATACAATTTAATAAAGCATAGGATAAAACAACATAAATACAATTTAATAAAGCATAGGATTAAACAACGTAAATACTATTTAAAAAAGCATAGGATAAAACCACATAAATACAATTTAATAAAGCACAGGATAAAACAACATAAATACAATTTAATAAAGCATAGGATAAAACAACATGAATAAAATTTAATAAAGCATAGGATAAAACAACATAAATAAAATTTAATAAAGCATAGGATAAAACAACATAAATTCAATTTAATAAAGCATATTATAAAACAACATAAATACAATTTAATAAAGCATAGGATAAAACAACATGAATACAATTTAATAAAGCATAGGATAAAACAACATAAATACAATTTAATAAAGCATAGGATAAAACAACATAAATACAATTTAATAAAGCATAGGTTAAAACAACATAAATACAATTTAATAAAGCATAGGTTAAAACAACATAAATAAAAGTTAATAAAGCATAGGATAAAACAACATAAATACAATTTAATAAAGCATAGGATAAAACAACATAAATACAATTTATAAAGCATAGGATAAAACAACATAAATACAATTTAATAAAGCATAGGATAAAACAACATAAATACAATTTAATAAAGCATAGGATAAAACAACATAAATACAATTTAATAAAGTATAGGCTAAAACTACATAAATACAATTTAATAAAGCATAGGATAAAGCAAATTAAATACAATTTAATAAAGCATAGGATAAAACAACATAAATTCAATTTAATAAAGCATAGGATAAAACAATATAAATACAATTTAATAAAGCATAGGATAAAACAACATAAATACAATTTAATAAAGCATAAGATAAAACAACATGAATACAATTTAATAAAGCATATTTTAAAACAACATAAATATAATTTAATAAAGCATAGGATAAAACAACATGAATACAATTTAATAAAGCATAGGTTAAAACAACATAAATACAATTTAATAAAGCATAGGATAAAACAACATAAATACAATTTAATAAAGCATAGGACAAAACAACATAAATACAATTTAATAAAGCATAGGTTAAAGCAACATAAATACAATTTAATAAAGCATAGGTTAAAACAACATAAATACAATTTAATAAAGCATAGGATAAAACAACATAAATACAATTTAATAAAGCATAGGATAAAACAACATAAATACAATTTAATAAAGCATAGGATAAAACAACATAAATACAATTTAATAAAGCATAGGATAAAACAACATAAATACAATTTAATAAAGCATAGGTTAAAACAACATAAATACAATTTAATAAAGCATAGGATAAAACAACATAAATACAATTTAATAAAGCATAGGATAAAACAACATAAATACAATTTAATAAAGCATAGGATAAAACAACATAAATTCAATTTAATAAAGCATATCATAAAACAACATAAATACAATTTAATAAAGCATAGGATAAAACAACATGAATACAATTTAATAAAGCATAGGTTAAAACAACATAAATACAATTTAATAAAGCATAGGTTAAAACAACATAAATAAAAGTTAATAAAGCATAGGATAAAACAACATAAATACAATTTAATAAAGCATAGGATAAAACAACATAAATACAATTTATAAAGCATAGGATAAAACAACATAAATACAATTTAATAAAGCATAGGATAAAACAACATAAATACAATTTAATAAAGCATAGGATAAAACAACATAAATACAATTTAATAAAGCATAGGCTAAAACAACATAAATACAATTTAATAAAGCATAGGCTAAAACTACATAAATACAATTTAATAAAGCATAGGATAAAACAACATAAATTCAATTTAATAAAGTATAGGATAAAACAACATAAATACAATTTAATAAAGCATAGGTTAAAACAACATAAATACAATTTAATAAAGCATAGGATAAAACAACATAAATACAATTTAATAAAGCATAGGATAAAACAACATAAATAAAATTTAATAAAGCATAGGATAAAACAACATAAATACAATTTAATAAAGCATAGGATAAAACAACATAAATAAAATTTAATAAAGCATAGGATAAAACAACATAAATACAATTTATAAAGCATAGGTTAAAACAACATAAATACAAGTTAATAAAGCATAGCATAAAACAACATAAATACAATTTAATAAAGCATAGGATAAAACAACATAAATACAATTTAATAAAGCATAGGATAAAACAACATAAATACAATTTAATAAAGCATAGGTTAAAACAACATAAATACAATTTAATAAATCATAGGTTAAAACAACATAAATACAATTTAATAAAGCATAGGAAAAAACAACATAAATTCAATTTAATAAAGCATAGGATAAAACAACATAAATACAATTGAATAAAGCACAGGATAAAACAACATAAATAAAATTTAATAAAGCATAGGATAAAACAAGTTAAATAAAATTTAATAAAGCATAGGATAAAACAACATAAATACAATTTAATAAAGCATAGGATAAAACAACATAAATACAATTTAATAAAGCATAGGATAAAACAACATAAATACAATTTAATAAAGCATAGGATAAAACAACATAAATACAATTTAATAAAGCATAGGTTAAAACAACATAAATACAATTTAATAAAGCATAGGAAAAAACAACATAAATTCAATTTAATAAAGCATAGGATAAAACAACATAAATACAATTGAATAAAGCACAGGATAAAACAACATAAATAAAATTTAATAAAGCATAGGATAAAACAAGTTAAATAAAATTTAATAAAGCATAGGATAAAACAACATAAATACAATTTAATAAAGCATAGGATAAAACAACATAAATACAATTTAATAAAGCATAGGATAAAACAACATAAATACAATTTAATAAAGCATAGGTTAAAACAACATAAATACAATTTAATAAAGCATAGGATAAAACAACATAAATACAATTTAATAAAGCATAGGATAAAACAACATAAATACAATTTAATAAAGCATAGGATAAAACAACATACATAAAATTTAATAAAGCATAGGTTAAAACAACATAAATACAATTTAATAAAGCATAGGATAAAACAACATAAATACAATTTAATAAAGCATAGGATAAAACAAGTTAAATAAAATTTAATAAAGCATAGGATAAAACAACATAAATACAATTTAATAAAGCATAGGATAAAACAACATAAATACAATTTAATAAAGCATAGGATAAAACAACATAAATACAATTTAATAAAGCATAGGTTAAAACAACATAAATACAATTTAATAAAGCATAGGATAAAACAACATAAATACAATTTAATAAAGCATAGGATAAAACAACATAAATAAAATTTAATAAAGCATAGGATAAAACAACATAAATAAAATTTAATAAAGCATAGGTTAAAACAACATAAATACAATTTAATAAAGCATAGGACAAAACAACATAAATACAATTTAATGAAACATAGGATAAACAACATAAATACAATTTAATAAAGCATAGGACAAAACAACATAAATACAATTTAATAAAGCATATGTTATAACAACATAAATACAATTTAATAAAGCATAGGTTAAAACAACATAAATACAATTTAAGAAAGCATAGGATAAAACTACATAAATACATTTTAATAAAGCATAGGATAAAACAACATAAATACAATTTAATAAAGCATAGGATAAAACAACATAAATACAATTTAATAAAGCATAGGATAAAACAACATAAATACAATTTAATAAAGCATAGGCTAAAACTACATAAATACAATTTAATAAAGCATAGGATAAAACAAATTAAATACAATTTAATAAAGCATAGCATAAAACAACATAAATTCAATTTAATAAAGCATAGGATAAAACAACATAAATACAATTTAATAAAGCATAGGATAAAACAACATAAATACAATTTAATAAAGCATAAGATAAAACAACATGAATACAATTTAATAAAGCATAGGTTAAAACAACATAAATATAATTTAATAAAGCATAGGATAAAACAACATAAATACAATTTAATAAAGCATAGGTTAAAACAACATAAATACAATTTAATAAAGCATAGGATAAAACAACATAAATACAATTTAATAAAGCATAGGACAAAACAACATAAATACAATTTAATAAAGCATAGGTTAAAGCAACATAAATACAATTTAATAAAGCATAGGTTAAAACAATATAAATACAATTTAATAAAGCATAGGATAAAACAACATAAATACAATTTAATAAAGCATAGGATAAAACAACATAAATACAATTTAATAAAGCATAGGATAAAACAACATAAATACAATTTAATAGAGCATAGGATAAAACAACATAAATACAATTTATAAAGCATAGGATAAAACAACATAAATACAATTTAATAAAGCATAGGATAAAACAACATAAATACAATTTAATAAAGCATAGGATAAAACATCATAAATACAATTTAATAAAGCATAGGATTAAACAACGTAAATACTATTTAAAAAAGCATAGAATAAAACCACATAAATACAATTTAATAAAGCACAGGATAAAACAACATAAATACAATTTAATAAAGCATAGGAAACAACAACATAAATACAATTTAGTAAAGCATAGGTCAAAATAACATAAATACAATTTAATAAAGCATAGGATAAAACAACATGAATAAAATTTAATAAAGCATAGGATAAAACAACATAAATAAAATTTAATAAAGCATAGGATAAAACAACATAAATTCAATTTAATAAAGCATATTATAAAACAACATAAATACAATTTAATAAAGCATAGGATAAAACAACATAAATACAATTTAATAAAGCATAGGATAAAACAACATAAATAAAATTTAATAAAGCATAGGATAAAACAACATAAATACAATTTAATAAAGCATAGGATAAAACAACATAAATAAAATTTAATAAAGCATAGGATAAAACAACATAAACACAATTTAATAAAGCATAGGATAAAACAACATAAATACAATTTAATAAAGCATAGGTTAAAACAACATAAATACAATTTAATAAAGCATAGGAAAAAACAACATAAATTCAATTTAATAAAGCATAGGATAAAACAACATAAATACAATTGAATAAAGCACAGGATAAAACAACATAAATAAAATTTAATAAAGCATAGGATAAAACAAGTTAAATAAAATTTAATAAAGCATAGGATAAAACAACATAAATACAATTTAATAAAGCATAGGATAAAACAACATAAATACAATTTAATAAAGCATAGGATAAAACAACATAAATACAATTTAATAAAGCATAGGTTAAAACAACATAAATACAATTTAATAAAGCATAGGATAAAACAACATAAATACAATTTAATAAAGCATAGGATAAAACAACATAAATACAATTTAATAAAGCATAGGATAAAACAACATACATAAAATTTAATAAAGCATAGGTTAAAACAACATAAATACAATTTAATAAAGCATAGGATAAAACAACATAAATACAATTTAATAAAGCATAGGATAAAACAAGTTAAATAAAATTTAATAAAGCATAGGATAAAACAACATAAATACAATTTAATAAAGCATAGGATAAAACAACATAAATACAATTTAATAAAGCATAGGATAAAACAACATAAATACAATTTAATAAAGCATAGGATAAAACAACATAAATACAATTTAATAAAGCATAGGATAAAACAACATAAATACAATTTAATAAAGCATAGGTTAAAACAACATAAATACAATTTAATAAAGCATAGGATAAAACAACATAAATACAATTTAATAAAGCATAGGATAAAACAACATAAATAAAATTTAATAAAGCATAGGATAAAACAACATAAATACAATTTAATAAAGCATAGGTTAAAACAGCATAAATACAATTTAATAAAGCATAGGACAAAACAACATAAATACAATTTAATAAAGCATAGGACAAAACAACATAAATACAATTTAATAAAGCATAGGTTAAAGCAACATAAATACAATTTAATAAAGCATAGGTTAAAACAACATAAATACAATTTAATAAAGCATAGGATAAAACAACATAAATACAATTTAATAAAGCATAGGATAAAACAACATAAATACAATTTAATAAAGCATAGGATAAAACAACATAAATACAATTTAATAGAGCATAGGATAAAACAACATAAATACAATTAATAAAGCATAGGATAAAACAACATAAATACAATTTAATAAAGCATAGGATAAAACAACATAAATACAATTTAATAAAGCATAGGATAAAACATCATAAATACAATTTAATAAAGCATAGGATTAAACAACGTAAATACTATTTAAAAAAGCATAGGATAAAACCACATAAATACAATTTATTAAAGCACAGGATAAAACAACATAAATACAATTTAATAAAGCATAGGATAAAACATCATAAATACAATTTAATAAAGCATAGGATTAAACAACGTAAATACTATTTAAAAAAGCATAGGATAAAACCACATAAATACAATTTAATAAAGCACAGGATAAAACAACATAAATACAATTTAATAAAGCATAGGATAAAACAACATGAATAAAATTTAATAAAGCATAGGATAAAACAACATAAATAAAATTTAATAAAGCATAGGATAAAACAACATAAATTCAATTTAATAAAGCATATTATAAAACAACATAAATACAATTTAATAAAGCATAGGATAAAACAACATGAATACAATTTAATAAAGCATAGGATAAAACAACATAAATACAATTTAATAAAGCATAGGATAAAACAACATAAATACAATTTAATAAAGCATAGGTTAAAACAACATAAATACAATTTAATAAAGCATAGGTTAAAACAACATAAATAAAAGTTAATAAAGCATAGGATAAAACAACATAAATACAATTTAATAAAGCATAGGATAAAACAACATAAATACAATTTATAAAGCATAGGATAAAACAACATAAATACAATTTAATAAAGCATAGGATAAAACAACATAAATACAATTTAATAAAGCATAGGATAAAACAACATAAATACAATTTAATAAAGTATAGGCTAAAACTACATAAATACAATTTAATAAAGCATAGGATAAAGCAAATTAAATACAATTTAATAAAGCATAGGATAAAACAACATAAATTCAATTTAATAAAGCATAGGATAAAACAATATAAATACAATTTAATAAAGCATAGGATAAAACAACATAAATACAATTTAATAAAGCATAAGATAAAACAACATGAATACAATTTAATAAAGCATATTTTAAAACAACATAAATATAATTTAATAAAGCATAGGATAAAACAACATGAATACAATTTAATAAAGCATAGGTTAAAACAACATAAATACAATTTAATAAAGCATAGGATAAAACAACATAAATACAATTTAATAAAGCATAGGACAAAACAACATAAATACAATTTAATAAAGCATAGGTTAAAGCAACATAAATACAATTTAATAAAGCATAGGTTAAAACAACATAAATACAATTTAATAAAGCATAGGATAAAACAACATAAATACAATTTAATAAAGCATAGGATAAAACAACATAAATACAATTTAATAAAGCATAGGATAAAACAACATAAATACAATTTAATAAAGCATAGGATAAAACAACATAAATACAATTTAATAAAGCATAGGTTAAAACAACATAAATACAATTTAATAAAGCATAGGATAAAACAACATAAATACAATTTAATAAAGCATAGGATAAAACAACATAAATACAATTTAATAAAGCATAGGATAAAACAACATAAATTCAATTTAATAAAGCATATCATAAAACAACATAAATACAATTTAATAAAGCATAGGATAAAACAACATGAATACAATTTAATAAAGCATAGGTTAAAACAACATAAATACAATTTAATAAAGCATAGGTTAAAACAACATAAATAAAAGTTAATAAAGCATAGGATAAAACAACATAAATACAATTTAATAAAGCATAGGATAAAACAACATAAATACAATTTATAAAGCATAGGATAAAACAACATAAATACAATTTAATAAAGCATAGGATAAAACAACATAAATACAATTTAATAAAGCATAGGATAAAACAACATAAATACAATTTAATAAAGCATAGGCTAAAACAACATAAATACAATTTAATAAAGCATAGGCTAAAACTACATAAATACAATTTAATAAAGCATAGGATAAAACAACATAAATTCAATTTAATAAAGTATAGGATAAAACAACATAAATACAATTTAATAAAGCATAGGATAAAACAACATAAATACAATTTAATAAAGCATAGGATAAAACAACATAAATAAAATTTAATAAAGCATAGGATAAAACAACATAAATACAATTTAATAAAGCATAGGATAAAACAACATAAATAAAATTTAATAAAGCATAGGATAAAACAACATAAATACAATTTATAAAGCATAGGTTAAAACAACATAAATACAAGTTAATAAAGCATAGCATAAAACAACATAAATACAATTTAATAAAGCATAGGATAAAACAACATAAATACAATTTAATAAAGCATAGGATAAAACAACATAAATACAATTTAATAAAGCATAGGTTAAAACAACATAAATACAATTTAATAAATCATAGGTTAAAACAACATAAATACAATTTAATAAAGCATAGGAAAAAACAACATAAATTCAATTTAATAAAGCATAGGATAAAACAACATAAATACAATTGAATAAAGCACAGGATAAAACAACATAAATAAAATTTAATAAAGCATAGGATAAAACAAGTTAAATAAAATTTAATAAAGCATAGGATAAAACAACATAAATACAATTTAATAAAGCATAGGATAAAACAACATAAATACAATTTAATAAAGCATAGGATAAAACAACATAAATACAATTTAATAAAGCATAGGATAAAACAACATAAATACAATTTAATAAAGCATAGGTTAAAACAACATAAATACAATTTAATAAAGCATAGGAAAAAACAACATAAATTCAATTTAATAAAGCATAGGATAAAACAACATAAATACAATTGAATAAAGCACAGGATAAAACAACATAAATAAAATTTAATAAAGCATAGGATAAAACAAGTTAAATAAAATTTAATAAAGCATAGGATAAAACAACATAAATACAATTTAATAAAGCATAGGATAAAACAACATAAATACAATTTAATAAAGCATAGGATAAAACAACATAAATACAATTTAATAAAGCATAGGTTAAAACAACATAAATACAATTTAATAAAGCATAGGATAAAACAACATAAATACAATTTAATAAAGCATAGGATAAAACAACATAAATACAATTTAATAAAGCATAGGATAAAACAACATACATAAAATTTAATAAAGCATAGGTTAAAACAACATAAATACAATTTAATAAAGCATAGGATAAAACAACATAAATACAATTTAATAAAGCATAGGATAAAACAAGTTAAATAAAATTTAATAAAGCATAGGATAAAACAACATAAATACAATTTAATAAAGCATAGGATAAAACAACATAAATACAATTTAATAAAGCATAGGATAAAACAACATAAATACAATTTAATAAAGCATAGGTTAAAACAACATAAATACAATTTAATAAAGCATAGGATAAAACAACATAAATACAATTTAATAAAGCATAGGATAAAACAACATAAATAAAATTTAATAAAGCATAGGATAAAACAACATAAATAAAATTTAATAAAGCATAGGTTAAAACAACATAAATACAATTTAATAAAGCATAGGACAAAACAACATAAATACAATTTAATGAAACATAGGATAAACAACATAAATACAATTTAATAAAGCATAGGACAAAACAACATAAATACAATTTAATAAAGCATATGTTATAACAACATAAATACAATTTAATAAAGCATAGGTTAAAACAACATAAATACAATTTAAGAAAGCATAGGATAAAACTACATAAATACATTTTAATAAAGCATAGGATAAAACAACATAAATACAATTTAATAAAGCATAGGATAAAACAACATAAATACAATTTAATAAAGCATAGGATAAAACAACATAAATACAATTTAATAAAGCATAGGCTAAAACTACATAAATACAATTTAATAAAGCATAGGATAAAACAAATTAAATACAATTTAATAAAGCATAGCATAAAACAACATAAATTCAATTTAATAAAGCATAGGATAAAACAACATAAATACAATTTAATAAAGCATAGGATAAAACAACATAAATACAATTTAATAAAGCATAAGATAAAACAACATGAATACAATTTAATAAAGCATAGGTTAAAACAACATAAATATAATTTAATAAAGCATAGGATAAAACAACATAAATACAATTTAATAAAGCATAGGTTAAAACAACATAAATACAATTTAATAAAGCATAGGATAAAACAACATAAATACAATTTAATAAAGCATAGGACAAAACAACATAAATACAATTTAATAAAGCATAGGTTAAAGCAACATAAATACAATTTAATAAAGCATAGGTTAAAACAATATAAATACAATTTAATAAAGCATAGGATAAAACAACATAAATACAATTTAATAAAGCATAGGATAAAACAACATAAATACAATTTAATAAAGCATAGGATAAAACAACATAAATACAATTTAATAGAGCATAGGATAAAACAACATAAATACAATTTATAAAGCATAGGATAAAACAACGTAAATACAATTTAATAAAGCATAGGATAAAACAACATAAATACAATTTAATAAAGCATAGGATAAAACAACATAAATACAATTTAATAAAGCATAGGATAAAACATCATAAATACAATTTAATAAAGCATAGGATTAAACAACGTAAATACTATTTAAAAAAGCATAGAATAAAACCACATAAATACAATTTAATAAAGCACAGGATAAAACAACATAAATACAATTTAATAAAGCATAGGAAACAACAACATAAATACAATTTAGTAAAGCATAGGTCAAAATAACATAAATACAATTTAATAAAGCATAGGATAAAACAACATGAATAAAATTTAATAAAGCATAGGATAAAACAACATAAATAAAATTTAATAAAGCATAGGATAAAACAACATAAATTCAATTTAATAAAGCATATTATAAAACAACATAAATACAATTTAATAAAGCATAGGATAAAACAACATAAATACAATTTAATAAAGCATAGGATAAAACAACATAAATAAAATTTAATAAAGCATAGGATAAAACAACATAAATACAATTTAATAAAGCATAGGATAAAACAACATAAATAAAATTTAATAAAGCATAGGATAAAACAACATAAATACAATTTAATAAAGCATAGGATAAAACAACATAAATCAAATTTAATAAAGCATAGGTTAAAACAACATAAATACAATTTAATAAAGCATAGGACAAAACAACATAAATACAATTTAATAAAGCATAGTTTAAAACAACATAAATACAATTTAATAATGCATAGGATAAAACCACAGAAATTCAATTTAATAAAGCATAGGATAAAACAACATAAATACAATTTAATAAAGCATAGGACAAAACAACATAAATACAATTTAATAAAGCATAGGACAAAACAACATAAATACAATTTAATGAAACATAGGATAAACAACATAAATACAATTTAATAAAGCATAGGACAAAACAACATAAATACAATTTAATAAAGCATATGTTATAACAACATAAATACAATTTAATAAAGCATAAGATATAACAACATGAATATAATTTAGTAAAGCATAAGATAAAACAACATGAATACAATTTAATAAAGCATAGGTTAAAACAACATAAATACAATTTAAGAAAGCATAGGATAAAACTACATAAATACATTTTAATAAAGCATAGGATAAAACAACATAAATACAATTTAATAAAGCATAGGTTAAAACAGCATAAATACAATTTAATAAAGCATAGGACAAAACAACATAAATACAATTTAATAAAGCATAGGACAAAACAACATAAATACAATTTAATAAAGCATAGGTTAAAGCAACATAAATACAATTTAATAAAGCATAGGTTAAAACAACATAAATACAATTTAATAAAGCATAGGATAAAACAACATAAATACAATTTAATAAAGCATAGGATAAAACAACATAAATACAATTTAATAAAGCATAGGATAAAACAACATAAATACAATTTAATAGAGCATAGGATAAAACAACATAAATACAATTAATAAAGCATAGGATAAAACAACATAAATACAATTTAATAAAGCATAGGATAAAACAACATAAATACAATTTAATAAAGCATAGGATAAAACATCATAAATACAATTTAATAAAGCATAGGATTAAACAACGTAAATACTATTTAAAAAAGCATAGGATAAAACCACATAAATACAATTTATTAAAGCACAGGATAAAACAACATAAATACAATTTAATAAAGCATAGGATAAAACATCATAAATACAATTTAATAAAGCATAGGATTAAACAACGTAAATACTATTTAAAAAAGCATAGGATAAAACCACATAAATACAATTTAATAAAGCACAGGATAAAACAACATAAATACAATTTAATAAAGCATAGGATAAAACAACATGAATAAAATTTAATAAAGCATAGGATAAAACAACATAAATAAAATTTAATAAAGCATAGGATAAAACAACATAAATTCAATTTAATAAAGCATATTATAAAACAACATAAATACAATTTAATAAAGCATAGGATAAAACAACATGAATACAATTTAATAAAGCATAGGATAAAACAACATAAATACAATTTAATAAAGCATAGGATAAAACAACATAAATACAATTTAATAAAGCATAGGTTAAAACAACATAAATACAATTTAATAAAGCATAGGTTAAAACAACATAAATAAAAGTTAATAAAGCATAGGATAAAACAACATAAATACAATTTAATAAAGCATAGGATAAAACAACATAAATACAATTTATAAAGCATAGGATAAAACAACATAAATACAATTTAATAAAGCATAGGATAAAACAACATAAATACAATTTAATAAAGCATAGGATAAAACAACATAAATACAATTTAATAAAGTATAGGCTAAAACTACATAAATACAATTTAATAAAGCATAGGATAAAGCAAATTAAATACAATTTAATAAAGCATAGGATAAAACAACATAAATTCAATTTAATAAAGCATAGGATAAAACAACATAAATACAATTTAATAAAGCATAGGATAAAACAACATAAATACAATTTAATAAAGCATAAGATAAAACAACATGAATACAATTTAATAAAGCATATTTTAAAACAACATAAATATAATTTAATAAAGCATAGGATAAAACAACATGAATACAATTTAATAAAGCATAGGTTAAAACAACATAAATACAATTTAATAAAGCATAGGATAAAACAACATAAATACAATTTAATAAAGCATAGGACAAAACAACATAAATACAATTTAATAAAGCATAGGTTAAAGCAACATAAATACAATTTAATAAAGCATAGGTTAAAACAACATAAATACAATTTAATAAAGCATAGGATAAAACAACATAAATACAATTTAATAAAGCATAGGATAAAACAACATAAATACAATTTAATAAAGCATAGGATAAAACAACATAAATACAATTTAATAGAGCATAGGATAAAACAACATAAATACAATTTATAAAGCATAGGATAAAACAACATAAATACAATTTAATAAAGCATAGGATAAAACAACATAAATACAATTTAATAAAGCATAGGATAAAACATCATAAATACAATTTAATAAAGCATAGGATTAAACAACGTAAATACTATTTAAAAAAGCATAGGATAAAACCACATAAATACAATTTAATAAAGCACAGGATAAAACAACATAAATACAATTTAATAAAGCATAGGATAAAACAACATAAATACAATTTAATAAAGCATAGGATAAAACAACATAAATACAATTTAATAAAGCATAGGTTAAAACAACATAAATACAATTTAATAAAGCATAGGATAAAACAACATAAATACAATTTAATAAAGCATAGGATAAAACAACATAAATACAATTTAATAAAGCATAGGATAAAACAACATAAATTCAATTTAATAAAGCATATCATAAAACAACATAAATACAATTTAATAAAGCATAGGATAAAACAACATGAATACAATTTAATAAAGCATAGGTTAAAACAACATAAATACAATTTAATAAAGCATAGGTTAAAACAACATAAATAAAAGTTAATAAAGCATAGGATAAAACAACATAAATACAATTTAATAAAGCATAGGATAAAACAACATAAATACAATTTATAAAGCATAGGATAAAACAACATAAATACAATTTAATAAAGCATAGGATAAAACAACATAAATACAATTTAATAAAGCATAGGATAAAACAACATAAATACAATTTAATAAAGCATAGGCTAAAACTACATAAATACAATTTAATAAAGCATAGGATAAAACAAATTAAATACAATTTAATAAAGCATAGGATAAAACAACATAAATTCAATTTAATAAAGTATAGGATAAAACAACATAAATACAATTTAATAAAGCATAGGTTAAAACAACATAAATACAATTTAATAAAGCATAGGATAAAACAACATAAATACAATTTAATAAAGCATAGGATAAAACAACATAAATAAAATTTAATAAAGCATAGGATAAAACAACATAAATACAATTTAATAAAGCATAGGATAAAACAACATAAATAAAATTTAATAAAGCATAGGATAAAACAACATAAATACAATTTATAAAGCATAGGTTAAAACAACATAAATACAAGTTAATAAAGCATAGCATAAAACAACATAAATACAATTTAATAAAGCATAGGATAAAACAACATAAATACAATTTAATAAAGCATAGGATAAAACAACATAAATACAATTTAATAAAGCATAGGTTAAAACAACATAAATACAATTTAATAAATCATAGGTTAAAACAACATAAATACAATTTAATAAAGCATAGGATAAAACAACATAAATTCAATTTAATAAAGCATAGGATAAAACAACATAAATACAATTTAATAAAGCACAGGATAAAACAACATAAATAAATTTTAAAAAAGCATAGGATAAAACAAGATAAATAAAATGTAATAAAGCATAGGATAAAACAACATAAATACAATTTAATAAAGCATAGGATAAAACAACATAAATAAAATTTAATAAAGCATAGGATAAAACAACATAAATACAATTTAATAAAGCATAGGATAAAACAACATAAATACAATTTAATAAAGCATAGGTTAAAACAACATAAATACAATTTAATAAAGCATAGGAAAAAACAACATAAATTCAATTTAATAAAGCATAGGATAAAACAACATAAATACAATTGAATAAAGCACAGGATAAAACAACATAAATAAAATTTAATAAAGCATAGGATAAAACAAGTTAAATAAAATTTAATAAAGCATAGGATAAAACAACATAAATACAATTTAATAAAGCATAGGATAAAACAACATAAATACAATTTAATAAAGCATAGGATAAAACAACATAAATACAATTTAATAAAGCATAGGTTAAAACAACATAAATACAATTTAATAAAGCATAGGATAAAACAACATAAATACAATTTAATAAAGCATAGGATAAAACAACATAAATACAATTTAATAAAGCATAGGATAAAACAACATACATAAAATTTAATAAAGCATAGGTTAAAACAACATAAATACAATTTAATAAAGCATAGGATAAAACAACATAAATACAATTTAATAAAGCATAGGATAAAACAAGTTAAATAAAATTTAATAAAGCATAGGATAAAACAACATAAATACAATTTAATAAAGCATAGGATAAAACAACATAAATACAATTTAATAAAGCATAGGATAAAACAACATAAATACAATTTAATAAAGCATAGGTTAAAACAACATAAATACAATTTAATAAAGCATAGGATAAAACAACATAAATACAATTTAATAAAGCATAGGATAAAACAACATAAATAAAATTTAATAAAGCATAGGATAAAACAACATAAATAAAATTTAATAAAGCATAGGTTAAAACAACATAAATACAATTTAATAAAGCATAGGACAAAACAACATAAATACAATTTAATGAAACATAGGATAAACAACATAAATACAATTTAATAAAGCATAGGACAAAACAACATAAATACAATTTAATAAAGCATATGTTATAACAACATAAATACAATTTAATAAAGCATAGGTTAAAACAACATAAATACAATTTAAGAAAGCATAGGATAAAACTACATAAATACATTTTAATAAAGCATAGGATAAAACAACATAAATACAATTTAATAAAGCACAGGATAAAACAACATAAATAAATTTTAAAAAAGCATAGGATAAAACAAGATAAATAAAATGTAATAAAGCATAGGATAAAACAACATAAATACAATTTAATAAAGCATAGGATAAAACAACATAAATAAAATTTAATAAAGCATAGGATAAAACAACATAAATACAATTTAATAAAGCATAGGATAAAACAACATAAATACAATTTAATAAAGCATAGGTTAAAACAACATAAATACAATTTAATAAAGCATAGGAAAAAACAACATAAATTCAATTTAATAAAGCACAGGATAAAACAACATAAATAAAATTTAATAAAGCATAGGATAAAACAAGTTAAATAAAATTTAATAAAGCATAGGATAAAACAACATAAATACAATTTAATAAAGCATAGGATAAAACAAGTTAAATAAAATTTAATAAAGCATAGGATAAAACAACATAAATACAATTTAATAAAGCATAGGATAAAACAACATAAATACAATTTAATAAAGCATAGGATAAAACAACATAAATACAATTTAATAAAGCATAGGTTAAAACAACATAAATACAATTTAATAAAGCATAGGATAAAACAACATAAATACAATTTAATAAAGCATAGGATAAAACAACATAAATAAAATTTAATAAAGCATAGGATAAAACAACATAAATAAAATTTAATAAAGCATAGGTTAAAACAACATAAATACAATTTAATAAAGCATAGGACAAAACAACATAAATACAATTTAATGAAACATAGGATAAACAACATAAATACAATTTAATAAAGCATAGGACAAAACAACATAAATACAATTTAATAAAGCATATGTTATAACAACATAAATACAATTTAATAAAGCATAGGTTAAAACAACATAAATACAATTTAATAAAGCATAGGATAAAACAACATAAATACAATTTAATAGAGCATAGGATAAAACAACATAAATACAATTTATAAAGCATAGGATAAAACAACATAAATACAATTTAATAAAGCATAGGATAAAACAACATAAATACAATTTAATAAAGCATAGGATAAAACATCATAAATACAATTTAATAAAGCATAGGATTAAACAACGTAAATACTATTTAAAAAAGCATAGAATAAAACCACATAAATACAATTTAATAAAGCACAGGATAAAACAACATAAATACAATTTAATAAAGCATAGGAAACAACAACATAAATACAATTTAGTAAAGCATAGGTCAAAATAACATAAATACAATTTAATAAAGCATAGGATAAAACAACATGAATAAAATTTAATAAAGCATAGGATAAAACAACATAAATAAAATTTAATAAAGCATAGGATAAAACAACATAAATTCAATTTAATAAAGCATATTATAAAACAACATAAATACAATTTAATAAAGCATAGGATAAAACAACATAAATACAATTTAATAAAGCATAGGATAAAACAACATAAATAAAATTTAATAAAGCATAGGATAAAACAACATAAATACAATTTAATAAAGCATAGGATAAAACAACATAAATAAAATTTAATAAAGCATAGGATAAAACAACATAAATACAATTTAATAAAGCATAGGATAAAACAACATAAATCAAATTTAATAAAGCATAGGTTAAAACAACATAAATACAATTTAATAAAGCATAGGACAAAACAACATAAATACAATTTAATAAAGCATAGTTTAAAACAACATAAATACAATTTAATAATGCATAGGATAAAACCACAGAAATTCAATTTAATAAAGCATAGGATAAAACAACATAAATACAATTTAATAAAGCATAGGACAAAACAACATAAATACAATTTAATAAAGCATAGGACAAAACAACATAAATACAATTTAATGAAACATAGGATAAACAACATAAATACAATTTAATAAAGCATAGGACAAAACAACATAAATACAATTTAATAAAGCATATGTTATAACAACATAAATACAATTTAATAAAGCATAAGATATAACAACATGAATATAATTTAGTAAAGCATAAGATAAAACAACATGAATACAATTTAATAAAGCATAGGTTAAAACAACATAAATACAATTTAAGAAAGCATAGGATAAAACTACATAAATACATTTTAATAAAGCATAGGATAAAACAACATAAACACAATTTAATAAAGCATAGGTTAAAACAGCATAAATACAATTTAATAAAGCATAGGACAAAACAACATAAATACAATTTAATAAAGCATAGGACAAAACAACATAAATACAATTTAATAAAGCATAGGTTAAAGCAACATAAATACAATTTAATAAAGCATAGGTTAAAACAACATAAATACAATTTAATAAAGCATAGGATAAAACAACATAAATACAATTTAATAAAGCATAGGATAAAACAACATAAATACAATTTAATAAAGCATAGGATAAAACAACATAAATACAATTTAATAGAGCATAGGATAAAACAACATAAATACAATTAATAAAGCATAGGATAAAACAACATAAATACAATTTAATAAAGCATAGGATAAAACAACATAAATACAATTTAATAAAGCATAGGATAAAACATCATAAATACAATTTAATAAAGCATAGGATTAAACAACGTAAATACTATTTAAAAAAGCATAGGATAAAACCACATAAATACAATTTATTAAAGCACAGGATAAAACAACATAAATACAATTTAATAAAGCATAGGATAAAACATCATAAATACAATTTAATAAAGCATAGGATTAAACAACGTAAATACTATTTAAAAAAGCATAGGATAAAACCACATAAATACAATTTAATAAAGCACAGGATAAAACAACATAAATACAATTTAATAAAGCATAGGATAAAACAACATGAATAAAATTTAATAAAGCATAGGATAAAACAACATAAATAAAATTTAATAAAGCATAGGATAAAACAACATAAATTCAATTTAATAAAGCATATTATAAAACAACATAAATACAATTTAATAAAGCATAGGATAAAACAACATGAATACAATTTAATAAAGCATAGGATAAAACAACATAAATACAATTTAATAAAGCATAGGATAAAACAACATAAATAAAATTTAATAAAGCATAGGTTAAAACAACATAAATACAATTTAATAAAGCATAGGTTAAAACAACATAAATAAAAGTTAATAAAGCATAGGATAAAACAACATAAATACAATTTAATAAAGCATAGGATAAAACAACATAAATACAATTTATAAAGCATAGGATAAAACAACATAAATACAATTTAATAAAGCATAGGATAAAACAACATAAATACAATTTAATAAAGCATAGGATAAAACAACATAAATACAATTTAATAAAGTATAGGCTAAAACTACATAAATACAATTTAATAAAGCATAGGATAAAGCAAATTAAATACAATTTAATAAAGCATAGGATAAAACAACATAAATTCAATTTAATAAAGCATAGGATAAAACAACATAAATACAATTTAATAAAGCATAGGATAAAACAACATAAATACAATTTAATAAAGCATAAGATAAAACAACATGAATACAATTTAATAAAGCATATTTTAAAACAACATAAATATAATTTAATAAAGCATAGGATAAAACAACATGAATACAATTTAATAAAGCATAGGTTAAAACAACATAAATACAATTTAATAAAGCATAGGATAAAACAGCATAAATACAATTTAATAAAGCATAGGACAAAACAACATAAATACAATTTAATAAAGCATAGGTTAAAGCAACATAAATACAATTTAATAAAGCATAGGTTAAAACAACATAAATACAATTTAATAAAGCATAGGATAAAACAACATAAATACAATTTAATAAAGCATAGGATAAAACAACATAAATACAATTTAATAAAGCATAGGATAAAACAACATAAATACAATTTAATAGAGCATAGGATAAAACAACATAAATACAATTTATAAAGCATAGGATAAAACAACATAAATACAATTTAATAAAGCATAGGATAAAACAACATAAATACAATTTAATAAAGCATAGGATAAAACATCATAAATACAATTTAATAAAGCATAGGATTAAACAATGTAAATACTATTTAAAAAAGCATAGGATAAAACCACATAAATACAATTTAATAAAGCACAGGATAAAACAACATAAATACAATTTAATAAAGCATAGGATACAACAACATAAATACAATTTAGTAAAGCATAGGTCAAAATAACATAAATACAATTTAATAAAGCATAGGATAAAACAACATGAATAAAATTTAATAAAGCATTGGATAAAACAACATAAATACAATTTATAAAGCATAGGATAAAACAACATAAATACAATTTAATAAAGCATAGGATAAAACAACATAAATACAATTTAATAAATCATAGGTTAAAACAACATAAATACAATTTAATAAAGCATAGGATAAAACAACATAAATTCAATTTAATAAAGCATAGGATAAAACAACATAAATACAATTTAATAAAGCACAGGATAAAACAACATAAATAAATTTTAAAAAAGCATAGGATAAAACAAGATAAATAAAATTTAATAAAGCATAGGATAAAACAACATAAATACAATTTAATAAAGCATAGGATAAAACAACATAAATAAAATTTAATAAAGCATAGGATAAAACAACATAAATACAATTTAATAAAGCATAGGATAAAACAACATAAATAAAATTTAATAAAGCATAGGATAAAACAACGTAAATACAATTTAATAAAGTATAGGATAAAACAACATAAATAAAATTTAATAAAGCATAGGATAAAACAACATAAATACAATTTAATAAAGCATAGGATAAAACAACATAAATACAATTTAATAAAGCATAGGTTAAAACAACATGAATGCAATTTAATAAAGCATAGGATAAAACAACATAAATACAATTTAATAAAGCATAGGTTAAAACAACATAAATACAATTTAATAAAGCATAGGTTAAAACAACATAAATACAATTTAATAAAGCATAGGACAAAACAACATAAATACAATTTAATAAAGCATAGTTTAAAACAACATAAATACAATTTAATAAAGCATAGGATAAAACCACAGAAATACAATTTAATAAAGCATAGGATAAAACAACATAAATACAATTTAATAAAGCATAGGATAAAACAACATAAATACAATTTAATAAAGCATAGGCTAAAACAACTTAAATACACTTTAATAAAGCATAGGATAAAACAAATTAAATACAATTTAATAAAGCATAGGATTAAACAACATAAATTCAATTTAATAAAGCATAGGATAAAACAACATAAATACAATTTAATAAAGCATAGGATAAAACAACATAAATACAATTTAATAAAGCATAAGATAAAACAACATGAATACAATTTAATAAAGCATAGGATAAAACAACATAAATACTTTTTAATAAAGCATAGGTTAAAACAACATAAATACAATTTAATAAAGCATAGGATAAAACAACATAAATACTATTTAATAAAGCATAGGATAAAACAACATAAATACTTTTTAATAAAGCATAGGATAAAACCACATAAATACAATTTAATAAAGCACAGGATAAAACAACATAAATACAATTTAATAAAGCATAGGATAAAACAACATAAATACAATTTAATAAAGCATAGGATAAAACAACATAAATACAATTTAATTAAGCATAGGATAAAACAACATAAATACAATTTAATAAAGCATACGTTAAAACAACATAAATACAATTAAATAAAGCATAGGATAAAACAACATAAATACAATTTAATAAAGCACATGTTAAAATAACATAAATACAATTTTATAAAGCATAGGATAAAACAACATAAATACAATTTAATAAAGCATAGGTTAAAACAACATAAATACAATTTAATAAAGCATAGGATAAAACAACATAAATTAAATTTAATAAAGCATAGGATAAAACAACATAAATACAATTTAATAAAGCACAGGATAAAACAACATAAATAAAATTTAATAAAGCATAGGATAAAACAACATAAATAAAATTTAATAAAGCATAGGATAAAACAACATAAATACAATTTAATAAAGCATAGGTTAAAACAACATAAATACAATTTAATAAAGCATAGGTTAAAACAACATAAATACAATTTAATAAAGCATAGGATAAAACAACATAAATACTTTTTAATAAAGCATAGGATAAAACCACATAAATACAATTTAATAAAGCACAGGATAAAACAACATAAATACAATTTAATAAAGCATAGGATAAAACAACATAAATACAATTTAATAAAGCATAGGATAAAACAACATAAATACTTTTTAATAAAGCATAGGATAAAACCACATAAATACAATTTAATAAAGCATAGGATAAAACAACATAAATAAAATTTAATAAAGCATAGGTTAAAACAACATAAATACAATTTAATAAAGCATAGGATAAAACAACATAAATACAATTTAATAAAGCATAGGATAAAACAACATAAATACAATTTAATAAAGCATAGGATAAAACAACATAAATACAATTTAATTAAGCATAGGATAAAACAACATAAATACAATTTAATAAAGCATACGTTAAAACAACATAAATACAATTAAATAAAGCATAGGATAAAACAACATAAATACAATTTAATAAAGCACATGTTAAAACAACATAAATACAATTGTATAAAGCATAGGATAAAACAACATAAATACAATTTAATAAAGCATAGGTTAAAACAACATAAATACAATTTAATAAAGCATAGGATAAAACAACATAAATTAAATTTAAAAAAGCATAGGATAAAACAACATAAATACAATTTAATAAAGCACAGGATAAAACAACATAAATAAAATGTAATAAAGCATAGGATAAAACAACATAAATAAAATTTAATAAAGCATAGGATAAAACAACATAAATACATTTTAATAAAGCATAAGATAAAACAACATGAATGCAATTTAATAAAGCATAGGTTAAAACAACATAAATACAATTTAATAAAGCATAGGATAAAACAACATAAATACAATTTAATAAAGCATAGGTTAAAACAACATAAATACAATTTAATAAAGCATAGTATAAAACAACATAAATAAAATTTATTAAAGCATAGGTTAAAACAACATAAATACAATTTAATAAAGCATAGGATAAAACAACATAAATACAATTTAATATAGCATAGGATATAACAACATAAATACTTTTTAATAAAGCATAGGATAAAACCACATAAATACAATTTAATAAAGCACAGGATAAAACAACATAAATACAATTTAATATAGCATAGGATATAACAACATAAATACTTTTTAATAAAGCATAGGATAAAACAACATAAATACAATTTAATAAAGCATAGGTTAAAACAACATAAATACAATTTAATAAAGCATAGGATAAAACAACATAAATTCAATTTAATAAAGCATAGGATAAAACAACATAAATACAATTTAATAAAGCATAGGATAAAACAACATAAATAAAATTTAATAAAGCATAGGATAAAACAACGTAAATACAATTTAATAAAGTATAGGATAAAACAACATAAATAAAATTTAATAAAGCATAGGATAAAACAACATAAATACAATTTAATAAAGCATAGGATAAAACAACATAAATACAATTTAATAAAGCATAGGTTAAAACAACATGAATGCAATTTAATAAAGCATAGGATAAAACAACATAAATACAATTTAATAAAGCATAGGTTAAAACAACATAAATACAATTTAATAAAGCATAGGTTAAAACAACATAAATACAATTTAATAAAGCATAGGACAAAACAACATAAATACAATTTAATAAAGCATAGTTTAAAACAACATAAATACAATTTAATAAAGCATAGGATAAAACAACATAAATACAATTTAATAAAGCATAGGTTAAAACAACATAAATACAATTTAATAAAGCATAGGTTAAAACAACATGAATACAATTTAATAAAGCATAGGATAAAACAACATAAATACAATTTAATAAAGCATAGGATAAAACAACATGAATACAATTTAATAAAGCATAGGATAAAACAACATAAATACAATTTAATAAAGCATAGGATAAAACAACATAAATACAATTTAATAAAGCATAGGTTAAAACAACATAAATACAATTTAATAAAGCATAGGTTAAAACAACATAAATAAAAGTTAATAAAGCATAGGATAAAACAACATAAATACAATTTAATAAAGCATAGGATAAAACAACATAAATACAATTTATAAAGCATAGGATAAAACAACATAAATACAATTTAATAAAGCATAGGATAAAACAACATAAATACAATTTAATAAAGCATAGGATAAAACAACATAAATACAATTTAATAAAGTATAGGCTAAAACTACATAAATACAATTTAATAAAGCATAGGATAAAGCAAATTAAATACAATTTAATAAAGCATAGGATAAAACAACATAAATTCAATTTAATAAAGCATAGGATAAAACAACATAAATACAATTTAATAAAGCATAGGATAAAACAACATAAATACAATTTAATAAAGCATAAGATAAAACAACATGAATACAATTTAATAAAGCATATTTTAAAACAACATAAATATAATTTAATAAAGCATAGGATAAAACAACATGAATACAATTTAATAAAGCATAGGTTAAAACAACATAAATACAATTTAATAAAGCATAGGATAAAACAACATAAATACAATTTAATAAAGCATAGGACAAAACAACATAAATACAATTTAATAAAGCATAGGTTAAAGCAACATAAATACAATTTAATAAAGCATAGGTTAAAACAACATAAATACAATTTAATAAAGCATAGGATAAAACAACATAAATACAATTTAATAAAGCATAGGATAAAACAACATAAATACAATTTAATAAAGCATAGGATAAAACAACATAAATACAATTTAATAAAGCATAGGATAAAACAACATAAATACAATTTAATAAAGCATAGGTTAAAACAACATAAATACAATTTAATAAAGCATAGGATAAAACAACATAAATACAATTTAATAAAGCATAGGATAAAACAACATAAATACAATTTAATAAAGCATAGGATAAAACAACATAAATTCAATTTAATAAAGCATATCATAAAACAACATAAATACAATTTAATAAAGCATAGGATAAAACAACATGAATACAATTTAATAAAGCATAGGTTAAAACAACATAAATACAATTTAATAAAGCATAGGTTAAAACAACATAAATAAAAGTTAATAAAGCATAGGATAAAACAACATAAATACAATTTAATAAAGCATAGGATAAAACAACATAAATACAATTTATAAAGCATAGGATAAAACAACATAAATACAATTTAATAAAGCATAGGATAAAACAACATAAATACAATTTAATAAAGCATAGGATAAAACAACATAAATACAATTTAATAAAGCATAGGCTAAAACTACATAAATACAATTTAATAAAGCATAGGATAAAACAAATTAAATACAATTTAATAAAGCATAGGATAAAACAACATAAATTCAATTTAATAAAGTATAGGATAAAACAACATAAATACAATTTAATAAAGCATAGGTTAAAACAACATAAATACAATTTAATAAAGCATAGGATAAAACAACATAAATACAATTTAATAAAGCATAGGATAAAACAACATAAATAAAATTTAATAAAGCATAGGATAAAACAACATAAATACAATTTAATAAAGCATAGGATAAAACAACATAAATAAAATTTAATAAAGCATAGGATAAAACAACATAAATACAATTTATAAAGCATAGGTTAAAACAACATAAATACAAGTTAATAAAGCATAGGATAAAACAACATAAATACAATTTAATAAAGCATAGGATAAAACAACATAAATACAATTTAATAAAGCATAGGATAAAACAACATAAATACAATTTAATAAAGCATAGGTTAAAACAACATAAATACAATTTAATAAATCATAGGTTAAAACAACATAAATACAATTTAATAAAGCATAGGATAAAACAACATAAATTCAATTTAATAAAGCATAGGATAAAACAACATAAATACAATTTAATAAAGCACAGGATAAAACAACATAAATAAATTTTAAAAAAGCATAGGATAAAACAAGATAAATAAAATGTAATAAAGCATAGGATAAAACAACATAAATACAATTTAATAAAGCATAGGATAAAACAACATAAATAAAATTTAATAAAGCATAGGATAAAACAACATAAATACAATTTAATAAAGCATAGGATAAAACAACATAAATACAATTTAATAAAGCATAGGTTAAAACAACATAAATACAATTTAATAAAGCATAGGAAAAAACAACATAAATTCAATTTAATAAAGCATAGGATAAAACAACATAAATACAATTGAATAAAGCACAGGATAAAACAACATAAATAAAATTTAATAAAGCATAGGATAAAACAAGTTAAATAAAATTTAATAAAGCATAGGATAAAACAACATAAATACAATTTAATAAAGCATAGGATAAAACAACATAAATACAATTTAATAAAGCATAGGATAAAACAACATAAATACAATTTAATAAAGCATAGGTTAAAACAACATAAATACAATTTAATAAAGCATAGGATAAAACAACATAAATACAATTTAATAAAGCATAGGATAAAACAACATAAATACAATTTAATAAAGCATAGGATAAAACAACATACATAAAATTTAATAAAGCATAGGTTAAAACAACATAAATACAATTTAATAAAGCATAGGATAAAACAACATAAATACAATTTAATAAAGCATAGGATAAAACAAGTTAAATAAAATTTAATAAAGCATAGGATAAAACAACATAAATACAATTTAATAAAGCATAGGATAAAACAACATAAATACAATTTAATAAAGCATAGGATAAAACAACATAAATACAATTTAATAAAGCATAGGTTAAAACAACATAAATACAATTTAATAAAGCATAGGATAAAACAACATAAATACAATTTAATAAAGCATAGGATAAAACAACATAAATAAAATTTAATAAAGCATAGGATAAAACAACATAAATAAAATTTAATAAAGCATAGGATAAAACAACATAAATACAATTTAATAAAGCATAGGACAAAACAACATAATTCAAATTTAATAAAGCATAGGTTAAAACAACATAAATACAATTTAATAAAGCATAGGACAAAACAACATAAATACAATTTAATGAAACATAGGATAAACAACATAAATACAATTTAATAAAGCATAGGATAAAACAACATAAATACAATTTAATAGAGCATAGGATAAAACAACATAAATACAATTTATAAAGCATAGGATAAAACAACATAAATACAATTTAATAAAGCATAGGATAAAACAACATAAATACAATTTAATAAAGCATAGGATAAAACATCATAAATACAATTTAATAAAGCATAGGATTAAACAACGTAAATACTATTTAAAAAAGCATAGAATAAAACCACATAAATACAATTTAATAAAGCACAGGATAAAACAACATAAATACAATTTAATAAAGCATAGGAAACAACAACATAAATACAATTTAGTAAAGCATAGGTCAAAATAACATAAATACAATTTAATAAAGCATAGGATAAAACAACATGAATAAAATTTAATAAAGCATAGGATAAAACAACATAAATAAAATTTAATAAAGCATAGGATAAAACAACATAAATTCAATTTAATAAAGCATATTATAAAACAACATAAATACAATTTAATAAAGCATAGGATAAAACAACATAAATACAATTTAATAAAGCATAGGATAAAACAACATAAATAAAATTTAATAAAGCATAGGATAAAACAACATAAATACAATTTAATAAAGCATAGGATAAAACAACATAAATAAAATTTAATAAAGCATAGGATAAAACAACATAAATACAATTTAATAAAGCATAGGATAAAACAACATAAATCAAATTTAATAAAGCATAGGTTAAAACAACATAAATACAATTTAATAAAGCATAGGACAAAACAACATAAATACAATTTAATAAAGCATAGTTTAAAACAACATAAATACAATTTAATAATGCATAGGATAAAACCACAGAAATTCAATTTAATAAAGCATAGGATAAAACAACATAAATACAATTTAATAAAGCATAGGACAAAACAACATAAATACAATTTAATAAAGCATAGGACAAAACAACATAAATACAATTTAATGAAACATAGGATAAACAACATAAATACAATTTAATAAAGCATAGGACAAAACAACATAAATACAATTTAATAAAGCATATGTTATAACAACATAAATACAATTTAATAAAGCATAAGATATAACAACATGAATATAATTTAGTAAAGCATAAGATAAAACAACATGAATACAATTTAATAAAGCATAGGTTAAAACAACATAAATACAATTTAAGAAAGCATAGGATAAAACTACATAAATACATTTTAATAAAGCATAGGATAAAACAACATAAATACAATTTAATAAAGCATAGGTTAAAACAGCATAAATACAATTTAATAAAGCATAGGACAAAACAACATAAATACAATTTAATAAAGCATAGGACAAAACAACATAAATACAATTTAATAAAGCATAGGTTAAAGCAACATAAATACAATTTAATAAAGCATAGGTTAAAACAACATAAATACAATTTAATAAAGCATAGGATAAAACAACATAAATACAATTTAATAAAGCATAGGATAAAACAACATAAATACAATTTAATAAAGCATAGGATAAAACAACATAAATACAATTTAATAGAGCATAGGATAAAACAACATAAATACAATTAATAAAGCATAGGATAAAACAACATAAATACAATTTAATAAAGCATAGGATAAAACAACATAAATACAATTTAATAAAGCATAGGATAAAACATCATAAATACAATTTAATAAAGCATAGGATTAAACAACGTAAATACTATTTAAAAAAGCATAGGATAAAACCACATAAATACAATTTATTAAAGCACAGGATAAAACAACATAAATACAATTTAATAAAGCATAGGATAAAACATCATAAATACAATTTAATAAAGCATAGGATTAAACAACGTAAATACTATTTAAAAAAGCATAGGATAAAACCACATAAATACAATTTAATAAAGCACAGGATAAAACAACATAAATACAATTTAATAAAGCATAGGATAAAACAACATGAATAAAATTTAATAAAGCATAGGATAAAACAACATAAATAAAATTTAATAAAGCATAGGATAAAACAACATAAATTCAATTTAATAAAGCATATTATAAAACAACATAAATACAATTTAATAAAGCATAGGATAAAACAACATGAATACAATTTAATAAAGCATAGGATAAAACAACATAAATACAATTTAATAAAGCATAGGATAAAACAACATAAATACATTTTAATAAAGCATAGGATAAAACAACATAAATACAATTTAATAAAGCATAGGATAAAACAACATAAATACAATTTAATAAAGCATAGGATAAAACAACATAAATACAATTTAATAAAGCATAGGCTAAAACTACATAAATACAATTTAATAAAGCATAGGATAAAACAAATTAAATACAATTTAATAAAGCATAGCATAAAACAACATAAATTCAATTTAATAAAGCATAGGATAAAACAACATAAATACAATTTAATAAAGCATAGGATAAAACAACATAAATACAATTTAATAAAGCATAAGATAAAACAACATGAATACAATTTAATAAAGCATAGGTTAAAACAACATAAATATAATTTAATAAAGCATAGGATAAAACAACATAAATACAATTTAATAAAGCATAGGTTAAAACAACATAAATACAATTTAATAAAGCATAGGATAAAACAACATAAATACAATTTAATAAAGCATAGGACAAAACAACATAAATACAATTTAATAAAGCATAGGTTAAAGCAACATAAATACAATTTAATAAAGCATAGGTTAAAACAATATAAATACAATTTAATAAAGCATAGGATAAAACAACATAAATACAATTTAATAAAGCATAGGATAAAACAACATAAATACAATTTAATAAAGCATAGGATAAAACAACATAAATACAATTTAATAGAGCATAGGATAAAACAACATAAATACAATTTATAAAGCATAGGATAAAACAACATAAATACAATTTAATAAAGCATAGGATAAAACAACATAAATACAATTTAATAAAGCATAGGATAAAACATCATAAATACAATTTAATAAAGCATAGGATTAAACAACGTAAATACTATTTAAAAAAGCATAGAATAAAACCACATAAATACAATTTAATAAAGCACAGGATAAAACAACATAAATACAATTTAATAAAGCATAGGAAACAACAACATAAATACAATTTAGTAAAGCATAGGTCAAAATAACATAAATACAATTTAATAAAGCATAGGATAAAACAACATGAATAAAATTTAATAAAGCATAGGATAAAACAACATAAATAAAATTTAATAAAGCATAGGATAAAACAACATAAATTCAATTTAATAAAGCATATTATAAAACAACATAAATACAATTTAATAAAGCATAGGATAAAACAACATAAATACAATTTAATAAAGCATAGGATAAAACAACATAAATAAAATTTAATAAAGCATAGGATAAAACAACATAAATACAATTTAATAAAGCATAGGATAAAACAACATAAATCAAATTTAATAAAGCATAGGTTAAAACAACATAAATACAATTTAATAAAGCATAGGACAAAACAACATAAATACAATTTAATAAAGCATAGTTTAAAACAACATAAATACAATTTAATAATGCATAGGATAAAACCACAGAAATTCAATTTAATAAAGCATAGGATAAAACAACATAAATACAATTTAATAAAGCATAGGATAAAACAACATAAATAAAATTTAATAAAGCATAGGATAAAACAACATAAATACAATTTAATAAAGCATAGGATAAAACAACATAAATCAAATTTAATAAAGCATAGGTTAAAACAACATAAATACAATTTAATAAAGCATAGGACAAAACAACATAAATACAATTTAATAAAGCATAGTTTAAAACAACATAAATACAATTTAATAATGCATAGGATAAAACCACAGAAATTCAATTTAATAAAGCATAGGATAAAACAACATAAATACAATTTAATAAAGCATAGGACAAAACAACATAAATACAATTTAATAAAGCATAGGACAAAACAACATAAATACAATTTAATGAAACATAGGATAAACAACATAAATACAATTTAATAAAGCATAGGACAAAACAACATAAATACAATTTAATAAAGCATATGTTATAACAACATAAATACAATTTAATAAAGCATAAGATATAACAACATGAATATAATTTAGTAAAGCATAAGATAAAACAACATGAATACAATTTAATAAAGCATAGGTTAAAACAACATAAATACAATTTAAGAAAGCATAGGATAAAACTACATAAATACATTTTAATAAAGCATAGGATAAAACAACATAAATACAATTTAATAAAGCATAGGTTAAAACAGCATAAATACAATTTAATAAAGCATAGGACAAAACAACATAAATACAATTTAATAAAGCATAGGGCAAAACAACATAAATACAATTTAATAAAGCATAGGTTAAAGCAACATAAATACAATTTAATAAAGCATAGGTTAAAACAACATAAATACAATTTAATAAAGCATAGGATAAAACAACATAAATACAATTTAATAAAGCATAGGATAAAACAACATAAATACAATTTAATAAAGCATAGGATAAAACAACATAAATACAATTTAATAGAGCATAGGATAAAACAACATAAATACAATTAATAAAGCATAGGATAAAACAACATAAATACAATTTAATAAAGCATAGGATAAAACAACATAAATACAATTTAATAAAGCATAGGATAAAACATCATAAATACAATTTAATAAAGCATAGGATTAAACAACGTAAATACTATTTAAAAAAGCATAGGATAAAACCACATAAATACAATTTATTAAAGCACAGGATAAAACAACATAAATACAATTTAATAAAGCATAGGATAAAACATCATAAATACAATTTAATAAAGCATAGGATTAAACAACGTAAATACTATTTAAAAAAGCATAGGATAAAACCACATAAATACAATTTAATAAAGCACAGGATAAAACAACATAAATACAATTTAATAAAGCATAGGATAAAACAACATGAATAAAATTTAATAAAGCATAGGATAAAACAACATAAATAAAATTTAATAAAGCATAGGATAAAACAACATAAATTCAATTTAATAAAGCATATTATAAAACAACATAAATACAATTTAATAAAGCATAGGATAAAACAACATGAATACAATTTAATAAAGCATAGGATAAAACAACATAAATACAATTTAATAAAGCATAGGATAAAACAACATAAATACAATTTAATAAAGCATAGGTTAAAACAACATAAATACAATTTAATAAAGCATAGGTTAAAACAACATAAATAAAAGTTAATAAAGCATAGGATAAAACAACATAAATACAATTTAATAAAGCATAGGATAAAACAACATAAATACAATTTATAAAGCATAGGATAAAACAACATAAATACAATTTAATAAAGCATAGGATAAAACAACATAAATACAATTTAATAAAGCATAGGATAAAACAACATAAATACAATTTAATAAAGTATAGGCTAAAACTACATAAATACAATTTAATAAAGCATAGGATAAAGCAAATTAAATACAATTTAATAAAGCATAGGATAAAACAACATAAATTCAATTTAATAAAGCATAGGATAAAACAACATAAATACAATTTAATAAAGCATAGGATAAAACAACATAAACACAATTTAATAAAGCATAAGATAAAACAACATGAATACAATTTAATAAAGCATATTTTAAAACAACATAAATATAATTTAATAAAGCATAGGATAAAACAACATGAATACAATTTAATAAAGCATAGGTTAAAACAACATAAATACAATTTAATAAAGCATAGGATAAAACAACATAAATACAATTTAATAAAGCATAGGACAAAACAACATAAATACAATTTAATAAAGCATAGGTTAAAACAACATAAATACAATTTAATAAAGCATAGGATAAAACAACATAAATACAATTTAATAAAGCATAGGATAAAACAACATAAATACAATTTAATAAAGCATAGGATAAAACATCATAAATACAATTTAATAAAGCATAGGATTAAACAACGTAAATACTATTTAAAAAAGCATAGGATAAAACCACATAAATACAATTTAATAAAGCACAGGATAAAACAACATAAATACAATTTAATAAAGCATAGGATACAACAACATAAATACAATTTAGTAAAGCATAGGTCAAAATAACATAAATACAATTTAATAAAGCATAGGATAAAACAACATGAATAAAATTTAATAAAGCATTGGATAAAACAACATAAATACAATTTATAAAGCATAGGATAAAACAACATAAATACAATTTAATAAAGCATAGGATAAAACAACATAAATACAATTTAATAAATCATAGGTTAAAACAACATAAATACAATTTAATAAAGCATAGGATAAAACAACATAAATTCAATTTAATAAAGCATAGGATAAAACAACATAAATACAATTTAATAAAGCACAGGATAAAACAACATAAATAAATTTTAAAAAAGCATAGGATAAAACAAGATAAATAAAATTTAATAAAGCATAGGATAAAACAACATAAATACAATTTAATAAAGCATAGGATAAAACAACATAAATAAAATTTAATAAAGCATAGGATAAAACAACATAAATACAATTGAATAAAGCACAGGATAAAACAACATAAATAAAATTTAATAAAGCATAGGATAAAACAAGATAAATAAAATTTAATAAAGCATAGGATAAAACAACATAAATACAATTTAATAAAGCATAGGATAAAACAACATAAATACAATTTAATAAAGCATAGGATAAAACAACATAAATACAACTTAATAAAGCATAGGTTAAAACAACATAAATACAATTTAATAAAGCATAGGATAAAACAACATAAATACAATTTAATAAAGCATAGGATAAAACAACATAAATAAAATTTAATAAAGCATAGGATAAAACAACATAAATACAATTTAATAAAGCATAGGATAAAACAACATACATAAAATTTAATAAAGCATAGGATAAAACAACATAAATACAATTTAATAAAGCATAGGAGAAAACAACATAAATCAAATTTAATAAAGCATAGGTTAAAACAACATAAATACAATTTAATAAAGCATAGGACAAAACAACATAAATACAATTTAATAAAGCATAGGATAAAACAACATAAATACAATTTAATAAAGCATAGGATAAAACAACATAAATACAATTTAATAAAGCATAGGATAAAACAACATGAATACAATTTAATAAAGCATAGGTTAAAACAACATAAATATAATTTAATAAAGCATAGGATAAAACAACATAAATACAATTTAATAAAGCATAGGTTAAAACAACATAAATACAATTTAATAAAGCATAGGATAAAACAACATAAATACAATTTAATAAAGCATAGGATAAAACAACATAAATACAATTTAATAAAGCATAGGATAAAACAACATAAATACAATTTAATAAAGCATAGGATAAAACCACAGAAATACAATGTAATAAAGCATAGGATAAAACAACATAAATACAATTTAATAAAGCATAGGACAAAACAACATAAATACAATTTAATAAAGCATAGGACAAAACAACATAAATACAATTTAATGAAACATAGGATAAACAACATAAATACAATTTAATAAAGCATATGTTATAACAACATAAATACAATTTAATAAAGCATATGTTATAACAACATAAATACAATTTAATAAAGCATAAGATATAACAACATGAATATAATTTAGTAAAGCATAAGATAAAACAACATGAATACAATTTAATAAAGCATAGGTTAAAACAACATAAATACAATTTAAGAAAGCATAGGATAAAACTACATAAATACATTTTAATAAAGCATAGGATAAAACAACATAAATACAATTTAATAAAGCATAGGTTAAAACAACATAAATACAATTTAATAAAGCATAGGACAAAACAACATAAATACAATTTAATAAAGCATAGGACAAAACAACATAAATACAATTTAATGAAACATAGGATAAACAACATAAATACAATTTAATAAAGCATAGGACAAAACAACATAAATACAATTTAATAAAGCATATGTTATAACAACATAAATACAATTTAATAAAGCATAAGATATAACAACATGAATATAATTTAGTAAAGCATAAGATAAAACAACATGAATACAATTTAATAAAGCATAGGTTAAAACAACATAAATACAATTTAAGAAAGCATAGGATAAAACTACATAAATACATTTTAATAAAGCATAGGATAAAACAACATAAATACAATTTAATAAAGCATAGGTTAAAACAACATAAATACAATTTAATAAAGCATAGGACAAAACAACATAAATACAATTTAATAAAGCATAGGATAAAACAACATAAATACAATTTAATAAAGCATAGGATAAAACAACATAAATACAATTTAATAGAGCATAGGATAAAACAACATAAATACAATTAATAAAGCATAGGATAAAACAACATAAATACAATTTAATAAAGCATAGGATAAAACAACATAAATACAATTTAATAAAGCATAGGATAAAACATCATAAATACAATTTAATAAAGCATAGGATTAAACAACGTAAATACTATTTAAAAAAGCATAGGATAAAACCACATAAATACAATTTATTAAAGCACAGGATAAAACAACATAAATACAATTTAATAAAGCATAGGATAAAACATCATAAATACAATTTAATAAAGCATAGGATTAAACAACGTAAATACTATTTAAAAAAGCATAGGATAAAACCACATAAATACAATTTAATAAAGCACAGGATAAAACAACATAAATACAATTTAATAAAGCATAGGATAAAACAACATGAATAAAATTTAATAAAGCATAGGATAAAACAACATAAATAAAATTTAATAAAGCATAGGATAAAACAACATAAATTCAATTTAATAAAGCATATTATAAAACAACATAAATACAATTTAATAAAGCATAGGATAAAACAACATGAATACAATTTAATAAAGCATACGATAAAACAACATAAATACAATTTAATAAAGCATAGGATAAAACAACATAAATACAATTTAATAAAGCATAGGTTAAAACAACATAAATACAATTTAATAAAGCATAGGTTAAAACAACATAAATAAAAGTTAATAAAGCATAGGATAAAACAACATAAATACAATTTAATAAAGCATAGGATAAAACAACATAAATACAATTTAATAAAGTATAGGCTAAAACTACATAAATACAATTTAATAAAGCATAGGATAAAACAACATAAATACAATTTAATAAAGCATAGGATAAAACAACATAAATACAATTTAATAAAGCATAGGATAAAACAACATAAATACAATTTAATAAAGTATAGGCTAAAACTACATAAATACAATTTAATAAAGCATAGGATAAAGCAAATTAAATACAATTTAATAAAGCATAGGATAAAACAACATAAATTCAATTTAATAAAGCATAGGATAAAACAACATAAATACAATTTAATAAAGCATAGGATAAAACAACATAAATACAATTTAATAAAGCATAAGATAAAATAACATGAATACAATTTAATAAAGCATATTTTAAAACAACATAAATATAATTTAATAAAGCATAGGATAAAACAACATGAATACAATTTAATAAAGCATAGGTTAAAACAACATAAATACAATTTAATAAAGCATAGGATAAAACAACATAAATACAATTTAATAAAGCATAGGACAAAACAACATAAATACAATTTAATAAAGCATAGGTTAAAGCAACATAAATACAATTTAATAAAGCATAGGTTAAAACAACATAAATACAATTTAATAAAGCATAGGATAAAACAACATAAATACAATTTAATAAAGCATAGGATAAAACAACATAAATACAATTTAATAAAGCATAGGATAAAACAACATAAATACAATTTAATAGAGCATAGGATAAAACAACATAAATACAATTTATAAAGCATAGGATAAAACAACATAAATACAATTTAATAAAGCATAGGATAAAACAACATAAATACAATTTAATAAAGCATAGGATAAAACATCATAAATACAATTTAATAAAGCATAGGATTAAACAACGTAAATACTATTTAAAAAAGCATAGGATAAAACCACATAAATACAATTTAATAAAGCACAGGATAAAACAACATAAATACAATTTAATAAAGCATAGGATACAACAACATAAATACAATTTAGTAAAGCATAGGTCAAAATAACATAAATACAATTTAATAAAGCATAGGATAAAACAACATGAATAAAATTTAATAAAGCATTGGATAAAACAACATAAATACAATTTATAAAGCATAGGATAAAACAACATAAATACAATTTAATAAAGCATAGGATAAAACAACATAAATACAATTTAATAAATCATAGGTTAAAACAACATAAATACAATTTAATAAAGCATAGGATAAAACAACATAAATTCAATTTAATAAAGCATAGGATAAAACAACATAAATACAATTTAATAAAGCACAGGATAAAACATCATAAATAAATTTAAAAAAAGCATAGGATAAAACAAGATAAATAAAATTTAATAAAGCATAGGATAAAACAACATAAATACAATTTAATAAAGCATAGGATAAAACAACATAAATAAAATTTAATAAAGCATAGGATAAAACAACATAAATACAATTGAATAAAGCACAGGATAAAACAACATAAATAAAATTTAATAAAGCATAGGATAAAACAAGATAAATAAAATTTAATAAAGCATAGGATAAAACAACATAAATACAATTTAATAAAGCATAGGATAAAACAACATAAATACAATTTAATAAAGCATAGGATAAAACAACATAAATACAACTTAATAAAGCATAGGTTAAAACAACATAAATACAATTTAATAAAGCATAGGATAAAACAACATAAATACAATTTAATAAAGCATAGGATAAAACAACATAAATAAAATTTAATAAAGCATAGGATAAAACAACATAAATACAATTTAATAAAGCATAGGATAAAACAACATACATAAAATTTAATAAAGCATAGGATAAAACAACATAAATACAATTTAATAAAGCATAGGAGAAAACAACATAAATCAAATTTAATAAAGCATAGGTTAAAACAACATAAATACAATTTAATAAAGCATAGGATAAAACAACATAAATACAATTTAATAAAGCATAGGATAAAACAACATAAATATAATTTAATAAAGCATAGGATAAAACAACATAAATACAATTTAATAAAGCATAGGTTAAAACAACATAAATACAATTTAATAAAGCATAGGATAAAACAACATAAATACAATTTAATAAAGCATAGGATAAAACAACATAAATACAATTTAATAGAGCATAGGATAAAACAACATAAATCACATTTAATAAAGCAAAGGTTAAAACAACATAAATACAATTTAATAAAGCATAGGACAAAACAACATAAATACAATTTAATAAAGCATAGTTTAAAACAACATAAATACAATTTAATAAAGCATAGGATAAAACCACAGAAATACAATGTAATAAAGCATAGGATAAAACAACATAAATACAATTTAATAAAGCATAGGACAAAACAACATAAATACAATTTAATAAAGCATAGGACAAAACAACATAAATACAATTTAATGAAACATAGGATAAACAACATAAATACAATTTAATAAAGCATATGTTATAACAACATAAATACAATTTAATAAAGCATATGTTATAACAACATAAATACAATTTAATAAAGCATAAGATATAACAACATGAATATAATTTAGTAAAGCATAAGATAAAACAACATGAATACAATTTAATAAAGCATAGGTTAAAACAACATAAATACAATTTAAGAAAGCATAGGATAAAACTACATAAATACATTTTAATAAAGCATAGGATAAAACAACATAAATACAATTTAATAAAGCATAGGTTAAAACAACATAAATACAATTTAATAAAGCATAGGACAAAACAACATAAATACAATTTAATAAAGCATAGGATAAAACAACATAAATACAATTTATAAAGCATAGGATAAAACAACATAAATACAATTTAATAAAGCATAGGATAAAACAACATAAATACAATTTAATAAAGCATAGGTTAAAACAACATAAATAAAAGTTAATAAAGCATAGGATAAAACAACATAAATACAATTTAATAAAGCATAGGATAAAACAACATAAATACAATTTATAAAGCATAGGATAAAACAACATAAATACAATTTAATAAAGCATAGGATAAAACAACATAAATACAATTTAATAAAGCATAGGATAAAACAACATAAATACAATTTAATAAAGTATAGGCTAAAACTACATAAATACAATTTAATAAAGCATAGGATAAAGCAAATTAAATACAATTTAATAAAGCATAGGATAAAACAACATAAATTCAATTTAATAAAGCATAGGATAAAACAACATAAATACAATTTAATAAAGCATAGGATAAAACAACATAAATACAATTTAATAAAGCATAAGATAAAATAACATGAATACAATTTAATAAAGCATATTTTAAAACAACATAAATATAATTTAATAAAGCATAGGATAAAACAACATGAATACAATTTAATAAAGCATAGGTTAAAACAACATAAATACAATTTAATAAAGCATAGGATAAAACAACATAAATACAATTTAATAAAGCATAGGACAAAACAACATAAATACAATTTAATAAAGCATAGGTTAAAGCAACATAAATACAATTTAATAAAGCATAGGTTAAAACAACATAAATACAATTTAATAAAGCATAGGATAAAACAACATAAATACAATTTAATAAAGCATAGGATAAAACAACATAAATACAATTTAATAAAGCATAGGATAAAACAACATAAATACAATTTAATAGAGCATAGGATAAAACAACATAAATACAATTTATAAAGCATAGGATAAAACAACATAAATACAATTTAATAAAGCATAGGATAAAACAACATAAATACAATTTAATAAAGCATAGGATAAAACATCATAAATACAATTTAATAAAGCATAGGATTAAACAACGTAAATACTATTTAAAAAAGCATAGGATAAAACCACATAAATACAATTTAATAAAGCACAGGATAAAACAACATAAATACAATTTAATAAAGCATAGGATACAACAACATAAATACAATTTAGTAAAGCATAGGTCAAAATAACATAAATACAGTTTAATAAAGCATAGGATAAAACAACATGAATAAAATTTAATAAAGCATTGGATAAAACAACATAAATACAATTTATAAAGCATAGGATAAAACAACATAAATACAATTTAATAAAGCATAGGATAAAACAACATAAATACAATTTAATATATCATAGGTTAAAACAACATAAATACAATTTAATAAAGCATAGGATAAAACAACATAAATTCAATTTAATAAAGCATAGGATAAAACAACATAAATACAATTTAATAAAGCACAGGATAAAACATCATAAATAAATTTAAAAAAAGCATAGGATAAAACAAGATAAATAAAATTTAATAAAGCATAGGATAAAACAACATAAATACAATTTAATAAAGCATAGGATAAAACAACATAAATAAAATTTAATAAAGCATAGGATAAAACAACATAAATACAATTGAATAAAGCACAGGATAAAACAACATAAATAAAATTTAATAAAGCATAGGATAAAACAAGATAAATAAAATTTAATAAAGCATAGGATAAAACAACATAAATACAATTTAATAAAGCATAGGATAAAACAACATAAATACAATTTAATAAAGCATAGGATAAAACAACATAAATACAACTTAATAAAGCATAGGTTAAAACAACATAAATACAATTTAATAAAGCATAGGATAAAACAACATAAATACAATTTAATAAAGCATAGGATAAAACAACATAAATAAAATTTAATAAAGCATAGGATAAAACAACATAAATACAATTTAATAAAGCATAGGATAAAACAACATACATAAAATTTAATAAAGCATAGGATAAAACAACATAAATACAATTTAATAAAGCATAGGAGAAAACAACATAAATCAAATTTAATAAAGCATAGGTTAAAACAACATAAATACAATTTAATAAAGCATAGGATAAAACAACATAAATACAATTTAATAAAGCATAGGATAAAACAACATAAATATAATTTAATAAAGCATAGGATAAAACAACATAAATACAATTTAATAAAGCATAGGTTAAAACAACATAAATACAATTTAATAAAGCATAGGATAAAACAACATAAATACAATTTAATAAAGCATAGGATAAAACAACATAAATACAATTTAATAGAGCATAGGATAAAACAACATAAATCACATTTAATAAAGCAAAGGTTAAAACAACATAAATACAATTTAATAAAGCATAGGACAAAACAACATAAATACAATTTAATAAAGCATAGTTTAAAACAACATAAATACAATTTAATAAAGCATAGGATAAAACCACAGAAATACAATGTAATAAAGCATAGGATAAAACAACATAAATACAATTTAATAAAGCATAGGACAAAACAACATAAATACAATTTAATAAAGCATAGGACAAAACAACATAAATACAATTTAATGAAACATAGGATAAACAACATAAATACAATTTAATAAAGCATATGTTATAACAACATAAATACAATTTAATAAAGCATATGTTATAACAACATAAATACAATTTAATAAAGCATAAGATATAACAACATGAATATAATTTAGTAAAGCATAAGATAAAACAACATGAATACAATTTAATAAAGCATAGGTTAAAACAACATAAATACAATTTAAGAAAGCATAGGATAAAACTACATAAATACATTTTAATAAAGCATAGGATAAAACAACATAAATACAATTTAATAAAGCATAGGTTAAAACAACATAAATACAATTTAATAAAGCATAGGACAAAACAACATAAATACAATTTAATAAAGCATAGGATAAAACAACATAAATACAATTTATAAAGCATAGGATAAAACAACATAAATACAATTTAATAAAGCATAGGATAAAACAACATAAATACAATTTAATAAAGCATAGGATAAAACAACATAAATACAATTTAATAAAGCATAGGCTAAAACTACATAAATACAATGTAATAAAGCATAGGATAAAACAAATTAAATACAATTTAATAAAGCATAGCATAAAACAACATAAATTCAATTTAATAAAGCATAGGATAAAACAACATAAATACAATTTAATAAAGCATAGGATAAAACAACATAAATACAATTTAATAGAGCATAGGATAAAACAACATAAATACAATTTATAAAGCATAGGATAAAACAACATAAATACAATTTAATAAAGCATAGGATAAAACAACATAAATACAATTTAATAAAGCATAGGATAAAACATCATAAATACAATTTAATAAAGCATAGGATAAAACAACATAAATACAATTTAATAAAGCATAGGATAAAACAACATAAATAAAATTTAATAAAGCATAGGATAAAACAACATAAATACAATTTAATAGAGCATAGGATAAAACAACATAAATACAATTTATAAAGCATAGGATAAAACAACATAAATACAATTTAATAAAACATAGGATAAAACAACATAAATACAATTTAATAAAGCATAGGCTAAAACTACATAAATACAATGTAATAAAGCATAGGATAAAACAAATTAAATACAATTTAATAAAGCATAGCATAAAACAACATAAATTCAATTTAATAAAGCATAGGATAAAACAACATAAATACAATTTATTAAAGCATAGGATAAAACAACATAAATACAATTTAATAGAGCATAGGATAAAACAACATAAATACAATTTAATAAAGCATAGGATAAAACAACATAAATAAAATTTAATAAAGCATAGGATAAAACAACATAAATACAATTTAATAGAGCATAGGATAAAACAACATAAATACAATTTATAAAGCATAGGATAAAACAACATAAATACAATTTAATAAAGCATAGGATAAAACAACATAAATACAATTTAATAAAGCATAGGCTAAAACTACATAAATACAATGTAATAAAGCATAGGATAAAACAAATTAAATACAATTTAATAAAGCATAGCATAAAACAACATAAATTCAATTTAATAAAGCATAGGATAAAACAACATAAATACAATTTAATAAAGCATAGGATAAAACAACATAAATACAATTTAATAGAGCATAGGATAAAACAACATAAATACAATTTATAAAGCATAGGATAAAACAACATAAATACAATTTAATAAAGCATAGGATAAAACAACATAAATACAATTTAATAAAGCATAGGATAAAACATCATAAATACAATTTAATAAAGCATAGGATTAAACAACGTAAATACTATTTAAAAAAGCATAGGATAAAACCACATAAATACAATTTAATAAAGCACAGGATAAAACAACATAAATACAATTTAATAAAGCATAGGATACAACAACATAAATACAATTTAGTAAAGCATAGGTCAAAATAACATAAATACAATTTAATAAAGCATAGGATAAAACAACATGAATAAAATTTAATAAAGCATAGGATAAAACAACATAAATAAAATTTAATAAAGCATAGGATAAAACAACATAAATTCAGTTTAATAAAGCATATTATAAAACAACATAAATACAATTTAATAAAGCATAGGATAAAACAACATGAATACAATTTAATAAAGCATAGGATAAAACAACATGAATACAATTTAATAAAGCATAGGATAAAACAACATAAATACAATTTAATAAAGCATAGGTTAAAACAACATAAATACAATTTAATAAAGCATAGGTTAAAACAACATAAATAAAAGTTAATAAAGCATAGGATAAAACAACATAAATAAAATTTAATAAAGCATAGGATAAAACAAGATAAATAAAATTTAATAAAGCATAGGATAAAACAACATAAATAAAATTTAATAAAGCATAGGATAAAACAACATAAATACAATTTAATAAAGCATAGGATAAAACAACATAAATCAAATTTAATAAAGCATAGGTTAAAACAACATAAATACAATTTAATAAAGCATAGGACAAAACAACATAAATACAATTTAATAAAGCATAGCACAAAACAACATAAATTCAATTTAATAAAGCATAGGATAAAACAACATAAATACAATTTAATAAAGCATAGGATAAAACAACATAAATACAATTTAATAAAGCATAAGATAAAACAACATGAATACAATTTAATAAAGCATAGGTTAAAACAACATAAATATAATTTAATAAAGCATAGGATAAAACAACATAAATACAATTTAATAAAGCATAGGTTAAAACAACATAAATACAATTTAATAAAGCATAGGATAAAACAACATAAATACAATTTAATAAAGCATAGGATAAAACAACATAAATACAATTTAATAGAGCATAGGATAAAACAACATAAATACAATTTATAAAGCATAGGATAAAACAACATAAATACAATTTAATAAAGCATAGGATAAAACAACATAAATACAATTTAATAAAGCATAGGATAAAACATCATAAATACAATTTAATAAAGCATAGGATTAAACAACGTAAATACTATTTAAAAAAGCATAGGATAAAACCACATAAATACAATTTAATAAAGCACAGGATAAAACAACATAAATACAATTTAATAAAGCATAGGATAAAACAAATTAAATACAATTTAATAAAGCATAGCATAAAACAACATAAATTCAATTTAATAAAGCATAGGATAAAACAACATAAATACAATTTAATAAAGCATAGGATAAAACAACATAAATACAATTTAATAAAGCATAAGATAAAACAACATGAATACAATTTAATAAAGCATATTTTAAAACAACATAAATATAATTTAATAAAGCATAGGATAAAACAACATAAATACAATTTAATAAAGCATAGGTTAAAACAACATAAATTCAATTTAATAAAGCATAGGATAAAACAACATAAATACAATTTAATAAAGCATAGGATAAAACAACATAAATACAATTTAATAAAGCATAAGATAAAACAACATGAATACAATTTAATAAAGCATAGGTTAAAACAACATAAATATAATTTAATAAAGCATAGGATAAAACAACATAAATACAATTTAATAAAGCATAGGTTAAAACAACATAAATACAATTTAATAAAGCATAGGATAAAACAACATAAATACAATTTAATAAAGCATAGGACAAAACAACATAAATACAATTTAATAAAGCATAGGTTAAAGCAACATAAATACAATTTAATAAAGCATAGGTTAAAACAACATAAATACAATTTAATAAAGCATAGGATAAAACAACATAAATACAATTTAATAAAGCATAGGATAAAACAACATAAATACAATTTAATAAAGCATAGGATAAAACAACATAAATACAATTTAATAGAGCATAGGATAAAACAACATAAATACAATTTATAAAGCATAGGATAAAACAACATAAATACAATTTAATAAAGCATAGGATAAAACAACATAAATACAATTTAATAAAGCATAGGATAAAACATCATAAATACAATTTAATAAAGCATAGGATTAAACAACGTAAATACTATTTAAAAAAGCATAGGATAAAACCACATAAATACAATTTAATAAAGCACAGGATAAAACAACATAAATACAATTTAATAAAGCATAGGATAAAACAAATTAAATACAATTTAATAAAGCATAGCATAAAACAACATAAATTCAATTTAATAAAGCATAGGATAAAACAACATAAATACAATTTAATAAAGCATAGGATAAAACAACATAAATACAATTTAATAAAGCATAGGATAAAACAACATAAATACAATTTAATAAAGCATAGGACAAAACAACATAAATACAATTTAATAAAGCATAGGTTAAAGCAACATAAATACAATTTAATAAAGCATAGGTTAAAACAACATAAATACAATTTAATAAAGCATAGGATAAAACAACATAAATACAATTTAATAAAGCATAGGATAAAACAACATAAATACAATTTAATAAAGCATAGGATAAAACAACATAAATACAATTTAATAGAGCATAGGATAAAACAACATAAATACAATTTATAAAGCATAGGATAAAACAACATAAATACAATTTAATAAAGCATAGGATAAAACAACATAAATACAATTTAATAAAGCATAGGATAAAACATCATAAATACAATTTAATAAAGCATAGGATTAAACAACGTAAATACTATTTAAAAAAGCATAGGATAAAACCACATAAATACAATTTAATAAAGCACAGGATAAAACAACATAAATACAATTTAATAAAGCATAGGATAAAACAAATTAAATACAATTTAATAAAGCATAGCATAAAACAACATAAATTCAATTTAATAAAGCATAGGATAAAACAACATAAATACAATTTAATAAAGCATAGGATAAAACAACATAAATACAATTTAATAAAGCATAAGATAAAACAACATGAATACAATTTAATAAAGCATAGGTTAAAACAACATAAATATAATTTAATAAAGCATAGGATAGAACAACATAAATACAATTTAATAAAGCATAGGTTAAAACAACATAAAAACAATTTAATAAAGCATAGGATAAACAACATAAATACAATTTAATAAAGCATAGGACAAAACAACATAAATACAATTTAATAAAGCAAAGGTTAAAGCAACATAAATACAATTTAATAAAGCATAGGTTAAAACAACATAAATACAATTTAATAAAGCATAGGATAAAACAACATAAATACAATTTAATAAAGCATAGGATAAAACAACATAAATACAATTTAATAAAGCATAGGATAAAACAACATAAATACAATTTAATAGAGCATAGGATAAAACAACATAAATACAATTTATAAAGCATAGGATAAAACAACATAAATACAATTTAATAAAGCATAGGATAAAACAACATAAATACAATTTAATAAAGCATAGGATAAAACATCATAAATACAATTTAATAAAGCATAGGATTAAACAACGTAAATACTATTTAAAAAAGCATAGGATAAAACCACATAAATACAATTTAATAAAGCACAGGATAAAACAACATAAATACAATTTAATAAAGCATAGGATAAAACAACATGAATAAAATTTAATAAAGCATAGGATAAAACAACATAAATAAAATTTAATAAAGCATAGGATAAAACAACATAAATTCAATTTAATAAAGCATATCATAAAACAACATAAATACAATTTAATAAAGCATAGGATAAAACAACATGAATACAATTTAATAAAGCATAGGTTAAAACAACATAAATACAATTTAATAAAGCATAGGTTAAAACAACATAAATAAAAGTTAATAAAGCATAGGATAAAACAAATTAAATACAATTTAATAAAGCATAGGATAAAACAACATAAATTCAATTTAATAAAGTATAGGATAAAACAACATAAATACAATTTAATAAAGCATAGGTTAAAACAACATAAATACAATTTAATAAAGCATAGGATAAAACAACATAAATACAATTTAATAAAGCATAGGATAAAACAACATAAATAAAATTTAATAATGCATAGGATAAAACAACATAAATACAATTTAATAAAGCATAGGATAAAACAACATAAATAAAATTTAATAAAGCATAGGATAAAACAACATAAATGCAATTTATAAAGCATAGGTTAAAACAACATAAATACAAGTTAATAAAGCATAGGATAAAACAACATAAATACAATTTAATAAAGCATAGGATAAAACAACATAAATACAATTTAATAAAGCATAGGATAAAACAACATAAATAAAATTTAATAAAGCATAGGATAAAACAACATAAATGCAATTTATAAAGCATAGGTTAAAACAACATAAATACAAGTTAATAAAGCATAGGATAAAACAACATAAATACAATTTAATAAAGCATAGGATAAAACAACATAAATACAATTTAATAAAGCATAGGATAAAACAACATAAATACAATTTAATAAAGCATAGGTTAAAACAACATAAATACAATTTAATAAATCATAGGTTAAAACAACATAAATACAATTTAATAAAGCATAGGATAAAACAACATAAATTCAATTTAATAAAGCATAGGATAAAACAACATAAATACAATTTAATAAAGCACAGGATAAAACAACATAAATAAATTTTAAAAAAGCATAGGATAAAACAAGATAAATAAAATGTAATAAAGCATAGGATAAAACAACATAAATACAATTTAATAAAGCATAGGTTAAAACAACATAAATACAATTTATTAAAGCATAGGAAAAAACAACATAAATTCAATTTAATAAAGCATAGGATAAAACAACATAAATACAATTGAATAAAGCACAGGATAAAACAACATAAATAAAATTTAATAAAGCATAGGATAAAACAAGTTAAATAAAATTTAATAAAGCATAGGATAAAACAACATAAATACAATTTAATAAAGCATAGGATAAAACAACATAAATACAATTTAATAAAGCATAGGATAAAACAACATAAATACAATTTAATAAAGCATAGGTTAAAACAACATAAATACAATTTAATAAAGCATAGGATAAAACAACATAAATACAATTTAATAAAGCATAGGATAAAACAACATAAATAAAATTTAATAAAGCATAGGATAAAACAACATAAATACAATTTAATAAAGCATAGGATAAAACAACATACATAAAATTTAATAAAGCATAGGATAAAACAACATAAATACAATTTAATAAAGCATAGGAGAAAACAACATAATTCAAATTTAATAAAGCATAGGTTAAAACAACATAAATACAATTTAATAAAGCATAGGACAAAACAACATAAATACAATTTAATAAAGCATAGTTTAAAACAACATAAATACAATTTAATAAAGCATAGGATAAAACCACAGAAATACAATTTAATAAAGCATAGGATAAAACAACATAAATACAATTTAATAAAGCATAGGACAAAACAACATAAATACAATTTAATAAAGCATAGGACAAAACAACATAAATACAATTTAATGAAACATAGGATAAACAACATAAATACAATTTAATAAAGCATAGGACAAAACAACATAAATACAATTTAATAAAGCATATGTTATAACAACATAAATACAATTTAATAAAGCATAGGTTAAAACAACATAAATACAATTTAAGAAAGCATAGGATAAAACTACATAAATACATTTTAATAAAGCATAGGATAAAACAACATAAATACAATTTAATAAAGCATAGGATAAAACAACATAAATACAATTTAATAAAGCATAGGATAAAACAACATAAATACAATTTAATAAAGCATAGGCTAAAACTACATAAATACAATTTAATAAAGCATAGGATAAAACAAATTAAATACAATTTAATAAAGCATAGCATAAAACAACATAAATTCAATTTAATAAAGCATAGGATAAAACAACATAAATACAATTTAATAAAGCATAGGATAAAACAACATAAATACAATTTATTAAAGCATAGGATAAAACAACATAAATACAATTTAATAGAGCATAGGATAAAACAACATAAATACAATTTATAAAGCATAGGATAAAACAACATAAATACAATTTAATAAAGCATAGGATAAAAAAACATAAATACAATTTAATAAAGCATAGGATAAAACATCATAAATACAATTTAATAAAGCATAGGATTAAACAACGTAAATACTATTTAAAAAAGCATAGGATAAAACCACATAAATACAATTTAATAAAGCACAGGATAAAACAACATAAATACAATTTAATAAAGCATAGGATAAAAGAAATTAAATATAATTTAATAAAGCATAGCATAAAACAACATAAATTCAATTTAATAAAGCATAGGATAAAACAACATAAATACAATTTAATAAAGCATAGGATAAAACAACATAAATACAATTTAATAAAGCATAAGATAAAACAACATGAATACAATTTAATAAAGCATAGGTTAAAACAACATAAATATAATTTAATAAAGCATAGGATAAAACAACATAAATACAATTTAATAAAGCATAGGTTAAAACAACATAAATACAATTTAATAAAGCATAGGATAAAACAACATAAATACAATTTAATAAAGCATAGGACAAAACAACATAAATACAATTTAATAAAGCATAGGTTAAAGCAACATAAATACAATTTAATAAAGCATAGGTTAAAACAACATAAATACAATTTAATAAAGCATAGGATAAAACAACATAAATACAATTTAATAAAGCATAGGATAAAACAACATAAATACAATTTAATAAAGCATAGGATAAAACAACATAAATACAATTTAATAGAGCATAGGATAAAACAACATAAATACAATTTATAAAGCATAGGATAAAACAACATAAATACAATTTAATAAAGCATAGGATAAAACAACATAAATACAATTTAATAAAGCATAGGATAAAACATCATAAATACAATTTAATAAAGCATAGGATTAAACAACGTAAATACTATTTAAAAAAGCATAGGATAAAACCACATAAATACAATTTAATAAAGCACAGGATAAAACAACATAAATACAATTTAATAAAGCATAGGATAAAACAACATGAATAAAATTTAATAAAGCATAGGATAAAACAACATAAATAAAATTTAATAAAGCATAGGATAAAACAACATAAATTCAATTTAATAAAGCATATCATAAAACAACATAAATACAATTTAATAAAGCATAGGATAAAACAACATGAATACAATTTAATAAAGCATAGGTTAAAACAACATAAATACAATTTAATAAAGCATAGGTTAAAACAACATAAATAAAAGTTAATAAAGCATAGGATAAAACAACATAAATACAATTTAATAAAGCATAGGATAAAACAACATAAATAAAATTTAATAAAGCATAGGATAAAACAACATAAATACAATTTAATAAAGCATAGGATAAAACAACATAAATAAAATTTAATAAAGCATAGGATAAAACAACATAAATACAATTTAATAAAGCATAGGATAAAACAAGATAAATAAAATGTAATAAAGCATAGGATAAAACAACATAAATACAATTTAATAAAGCATAGGATAAAACAACATAAATAAAATTTAATAAAGCATAGGATAAAACAACATAAATACAATTTAATAAAGCATAGGATAAAACAACATAAATACAATTTAATAAAGCATAGGTTAAAACAACATAAATACAATTTAATAAAGCATAGGAAAAAACAACATAAATTCAATTTAATAAAGCATAGGATAAAACAACATAAATACAATTGAATAAAGCACAGGATAAAACAACATAAATAAAATTTAATAAAGCATAGGATAAAACAAGTTAAATAAAATTTAATAAAGCATAGGATAAAACAACATAAATACAATTTAATAAAGCATAGGATAAAACAACATAAATACAATTTAATAAAGCATAGGATAAAACAACATAAATACAATTTAATAAAGCATAGGTTAAAACAACATAAATACAATTTAATAAAGCATAGGATAAAACAACATAAATACAATTTAATAAAGCATAGGATAAAACAACATAAATAAAATTTAATAAAGCATAGGATAAAACAACATAAATACAATTTAATAAAGCATAGGATAAAACAACATACATAAAATTTAATAAAGCATAGGATAAAACAACATAAATACAATTTAATAAAGCATAGGAGAAAACAACATAATTCAAATTTAATAAAGCATAGGTTAAAACAACATAAATACAATTTAATAAAGCATAGGACAAAACAACATAAATACAATTTAATAAAGCATAGTTTAAAACAACATAAATACAATTTAATAAAGCATAGGATAAAACCACAGAAATACAATTTAATAAAGCATAGGATAAAACAACATAAATACAATTTAATAAAGCATAGGACAAAACAACATAAATACAATTTAATAAAGCATAGGACAAAACAACATAAATACAATTTAATGAAACATAGGATAAACAACATAAATACAATTTAATAAAGCATAGGACAAAACAACATAAATACAATTTAATAAAGCATATGTTATAACAACATAAATACAATTTAATAAAGCATAGGTTAAAACAACATAAATACAATTTAAGAAAGCATAGGATAAAACTACATAAATACATTTTAATAAAGCATAGGATAAAACAACATAAATACAATTTAATAAAGCATAGGATAAAACAACATAAATACAATTTAATAGAGCATAGGATAAAACAACATAAATACAATTTATAAAGCATAGGATAAAACAACATAAATACAATTTAATAAAGCATAGGATAAAACAACATGAATAAAATTTAATAAAGCATAGGATAAAACAACATAAATAAAATTTAATAAAGCATAGGATAAAACAACATAAATTCAATTTAATAAAGCATATCATAAAACAACATAAATACAATTTAATAAAGCATAGGATAAAACAACATGAATACAATTTAATAAAGCATAGGTTAAAACAACATAAATACAATTTAATAAAGCATAGGTTAAAACAACATAAATAAAAGTTAATAAAGCATAGGATAAAACAAATTAAATACAATTTAATAAAGCATAGGATAAAACAACATAAATTCAATTTAATAAAGTATAGGATAAAACAACATAAATACAATTTAATAAAGCATAGGTTAAAACAACATAAATACAATTTAATAAAGCATAGGATAAAACAACATAAATACAATTTAATAAAGCATAGGATAAAACAACATAAATAAAATTTAATAATGCATAGGATAAAACAACATAAATACAATTTAATAAAGCATAGGATAAAACAACATAAATAAAATTTAATAAAGCATAGGATAAAACAACATAAATGCAATTTATAAAGCATAGGTTAAAACAACATAAATACAAGTTAATAAAGCATAGGATAAAACAACATAAATACAATTTAATAAAGCATAGGATAAAACAACATAAATACAATTTAATAAAGCATAGGATAAAACAACATAAATACAATTTAATAAAGCATAGGTTAAAACAACATAAATACAATTTAATAAATCATAGGTTAAAACAACATAAATACAATTTAATAAAGCATAGGATAAAACAACATAAATTCAATTTAATAAAGCATAGGATAAAACAACATAAATAAAATTTAATAAAGCACAGGATAAAACAACATAAATAAATTTTAAAAAAGCATAGGATAAAACAAGATAAATAAAATGTAATAAAGCATAGGATAAAACAACATAAATACAATTTAATAAAGCATAGGATAAAACAACATAAATAAAATTTAATAAAGCATAGGATAAAACAACATAAATACAATTTAATAAAGCATAGGATAAAACAACATAAATACAATTTAATAAAGCATAGGTTAAAACAACATAAATACAATTTAATAAAGCATAGGAAAAAACAACATAAATTCAATTTAATAAAGCATAGGATAAAACAACATAAATACAATTGAATAAAGCACAGGATAAAACAACATAAATAAAATTTAATAAAGCATAGGATAAAACAAGTTAAATAAAATTTAATAAAGCATAGGATAAAACAACATAAATACAATTTAATAAAGCATAGGATAAAACAACATAAATACAATTTAATAAAGCATAGGTTAAAACAACATAAATACAATTTAATAAAGCATAGGATAAAACCACAGAAATACAATTTAATAAAGCATAGGATAAAACAACATAAATACAATTTAATAAAGCATAGGACAAAACAACATAAATACAATTTAATAAAGCATAGGACAAAACAACATAAATACAATTTAATGAAACATAGGATAAACAACATAAATACAATTTAATAAAGCATAGGACAAAACAACATAAATACAATTTAATAAAGCATATGTTATAACAACATAAATACAATTTAATAAAGCATAGGACAAAACAACATAAATACAATTTAATAAAGCATATGTTATAACAACATAAATACAATTTAATAAAGCATAGGTTAAAACAACATAAATACAATTTAAGAAAGCATAGGATAAAACTACATAAATACATTTTAATAAAGCATAGGATAAAACAACATAAATACAATTTAATAAAGCATAGGATAAAACAACATAAATACAATTTAATAAAGCATAGGATAAAACAACATAAATACAATTTAATAAAGCATAGGCTAAAACTACATAAATACAATTTAATAAAGCATAGGATAAAACAAATTAAATACAATTTAATAAAGCATAGCATAAAACAACATAAATTCAATTTAATAAAGCATAGGATAAAACAACATAAATACAATTTAATAAAGCATAGGATAAAACAACATAAATACAATTTAATAAAGCATAGGATAAAACAACATAAATACAATTTAATAGAGCATAGGATAAAACAACATAAATACAATTTATAAAGCATAGGATAAAACAACATAAATACAATTTAATAAAGCATAGGATAAAAAAACATAAATACAATTTAATAAAGCATAGGATAAAACATCATAAATACAATTTAATAAAGCATAGGATTAAACAACGTAAATACTATTTAAAAAAGCATAGGATAAAACCACATAAATACAATTTAATAAAGCACAGGATAAAACAACATAAATACAATTTAATAAAGCATAGGATAAAACAAATTAAATACAATTTAATAAAGCATAGCATAAAACAACATAAATTCAATTTAATAAAGCATAGGATAAAACAACATAAATACAATTTAATAAAGCATAGGATAAAACAACATAAATACAATTTAATAAAGCATAAGATAAAACAACATGAATACAATTTAATAAAGCATAGGTTAAAACAACATAAATATAATTTAATAAAGCATAGGATAAAACAACATAAATACAATTTAATAAAGCATAGGTTAAAACAACATAAATACAATTTAATAAAGCATAGGATAAAACAACATAAATACAATTTAATAAAGCATAGGACAAAACAACATAAATACAATTTAATAAAGCATAGGTTAAAGCAACATAAATACAATTTAATAAAGCATAGGTTAAAACAACATAAATACAATTTAATAAAGCATAGGATAAAACAACATAAATACAATTTAATAAAGCATAGGATAAAACAACATAAATACAATTTAATAAAGCATAGGATAAAACAACATAAATACAATTTAATAGAGCATAGGATAAAACAACATAAATACAATTTATAAAGCATAGGATAAAACAACATAAATACAATTTAATAAAGCATAGGATAAAACAACATAAATACAATTTAATAAAGCATAGGATAAAACATCATAAATACAATTTAATAAAGCATAGGATTAAACAACGTAAATACTATTTAAAAAAGCATAGGATAAAACCACATAAATACAATTTAATAAAGCACAGGATAAAACAACATAAATACAATTTAATAAAGCATAGGATAAAACAACATGAATAAAATTTAATAAAGCATAGGATAAAACAACATAAATAAAATTTAATAAAGCATAGGATAAAACAACATAAATTCAATTTAATAAAGCATATCATAAAACAACATAAATACAATTTAATAAAGCATAGGATAAAACAACATGAATACAATTTAATAAAGCATAGGTTAAAACAACATAAATACAATTTAATAAAGCATAGGTTAAAACAACATAAATAAAAGTTAATAAAGCATAGGATAAAACAACATAAATACAATTTAATAAAGCATAGGATAAAACAACATAAATACAATTTATAAAGCATAGGATAAAACAACATAAATACAATTTAATAAAGCATAGGATAAAACAACATAAATACAATTTAATAAAGCATAGGATAAAACAACATAAATACAATTTAATAAAGCATAGGCTAAAACTACATAAATACAATTTAATAAAGCATAGGATAAAACAAATTAAATACAATTTAATAAAGCATAGGATAAAACAACATAAATAAATTTTAAAAAAGCATAGGATAAAACAAGATAAATAAAATGTAATAAAGCATAGGATAAAACAACATAAATACAATTTAATAAAGCATAGGATAAAACAACATAAATAAAATTTAATAAAGCATAGGATAAAACAACATAAATACAATTTAATAAAGCATAGGATAAAACAACATAAATACAATTTAATAAAGCATAGGTTAAAACAACATAAATACAATTTAATAAAGCATAGGAAAAAACAACATAAATTCAATTTAATAAAGCATAGGATAAAACAACATAAATACAATTGAATAAAGCACAGGATAAAACAACATAAATAAAATTTAATAAAGCATAGGATAAAACAAGTTAAATAAAATTTAATAAAGCATAGGATAAAACAACATAAATACAATTTAATAAAGCATAGGATAAAACAACATAAATACAATTTAATAAAGCATAGGATAAAACAACATAAATACAATTTAATAAAGCATAGGTTAAAACAACATAAATACAATTTAATAAAGCATAGGATAAAACAACATAAATACAATTTAATAAAGCATAGGATAAAACAACATAAATAAAATTTAATAAAGCATAGGATAAAACAACATAAATACAATTTAATAAAGCATAGGATAAAACAACATACATAAAATTTAATAAAGCATAGGATAAAACAACATAAATACAATTTAATAAAGCATAGGAGAAAACAACATAATTCAAATTTAATAAAGCATAGGTTAAAACAACATAAATACAATTTAATAAAGCATAGGACAAAACAACATAAATACAATTTAATAAAGCATAGTTTAAAACAACATAAATACAATTTAATAAAGCATAGGATAAAACCACAGAAATACAATTTAATAAAGCATAGGATAAAACAACATAAATACAATTTAATAAAGCATAGGACAAAACAACATAAATACAATTTAATAAAGCATAGGACAAAACAACATAAATACAATTTAATGAAACATAGGATAAACAACATAAATACAATTTAATAAAGCATAGGACAAAACAACATAAATACAATTTAATGAAACAGAGGATAAACAACATAAATACAATTTAATAAAGCATAGGACAAAACAACATAAATACAATTTAATAAAGCATAGGTTAAAACAACATAAATACAATTTAAGAAAGCATAGGATAAAACTGCATAAATACATTTTAATAAAGCATAGGATAAAACAACATAAATACAATTTAATAAAGCATAGGATAAAACAACATAAATACAATTTAAGAGATCATAGGATAAAACAACATAAATACAATTTATAAAGCATAGGATAAAACAACATAAATACAATTTAATAAAGCATAGGATAAAACAACATAAATACAATTTAATAAAGCATAGGATAAAACATCATAAATACAATTTAATAAAGCATAGGATTAAACAACGTAAATACTATTTAAAAAAGCATAGGATAAAACCACATAAATACAAATTTAATAAAGCACAGGATAAAACAACATAAATACAATTTAATAAAGCATAGGATAAAACAACATGAATAAAATTTAATAAAGCATAGGATAAAACAACATAAATAAAATTTAATAAAGCATAGGATAAAACAACATAAATTCAATTTAATAAAGCATATCATAAAACAACATAAATACAATTTAATAAAGCATAGGATAAAACAACATGAATACAATTTAATAAAGCATAGGTTAAAACAACATAAATACAATTTAATAAAGCATAGGTTAAAACAACATAAATAAAAGTTAATAAAGCATAGGATAAAACAACATAAATACAATTTAATAAAGCATAGGATAAAACAACATAAATACAATTTATAAAGCATAGGATAAAACAACATAAATACAATTTAATAAAGCATAGGATAAAACAACATAAATACAATTTAATAAAGCATAGGATAAAACAACATAAATACAATTTAATAAAGCATAGGCTAAAACTACATAAATACAATTTAATAAAGCATAGGATAAAACAAATTAAATACAATTTAATAAAGCATAGGATAAAACAACATAAATTCAATTTAATAAAGTATAGGATAAAACAACATAAATACAATTTAATAAAGCATAGGTTAAAACAACATAAATACAATTTAATAAAGCATAGGATAAAACAACATAAATACAATTTAATAAAGCATAGGATAAAACAACATAAATACAATTTAATAATGCATAGGATAAAACAACATAAATACAATTTAATAAAGCATAGGATAAAACAACATAAATAAAATTTAATAAAGCATAGGATAAAACAACATAAATACAATTTATAAAGCATAGGTTAAAACAACATAAATACAAGTTAATAAAGCATAGGATAAAACAACATAAATACAATTTAATAAAGCATAGGATAAAACAACATAAATACAATTTAATAAAGCATAGGATAAAACAACATAAATACAATTTAATAAAGCATAGGTTAAAACAACATAAATACAATTTAATAAATCATAGGTTAAAACAACATAAATACAATTTAATAAAGCATAGGATAAAACAACATAAATTCAATTTAATAAAGCATAGGATAAAACAACATAAATACAATTTAATAAAGCACAGGATAAAACAACATAAATAAATTTTAAAAAAGCATAGGATAAAACAAGATAAATAAAATGTAATAAAGCATAGGATAAAACAAGATAAATACAATTTAATAAAGCATAGGATAAAACAACATAAATAAAATTTAATAAAGCATAGGATAAAACAACATAAATACAATTTAATAAAGCATAGGATAAAACAACATAAATACAATTTAATAAAGCATAGGATAAAACAACATAAATACAATTTAATAAAGCATAGGAAAAAACAACATAAATTCAATTTAATAAAGCATAGGATAAAACAACATAAATACAATTGAATAAAGCACAGGATAAAACAACATAAATAAAATTTAATAAAGCATAGGATAAAACAAGTTAAATAAAATTTAATAAAGCATAGGATAAAACAACATAAATACAATTTAATAAAGCATAGGATAAAACAACATAAATACAATTTAATAAAGCATAGGATAAAACAACATAAATACAATTTAATAAAGCATAGGTTAAAACAACATAAATACAATTTAATAAAGCATAGGATAAAACAACATAAATACAATTTAATAAAGCATAGGATAAAACAACATAAATAAAATTTAATAAAGCATAGGATAAAACAACATAAATACAATTTAATAAAGCATAGGATAAAACAACATACATAAAATTTAATAAAGCATAGGATAAAACAACATAAATACAATTTAATAAAGCATAGGAGAAAACAACATAATTCAAATTTAATAAAGCATAGGTTAAAACAACATAAATACAATTTAATAAAGCATAGGACAAAACAACATAAATACAATTTAATAAAGCATAGTTTAAAACAACATAAATACAATTTAATAAAGCATAGGATAAAACCACAGAAATACAATTTAATAAAGCATAGGATAAAACAACATAAATACAATTTAATAAAGCATAGGACAAAACAACATAAATACAATTTAATAAAGCATAGGACAAAACAACATAAATACAATTTAATGAAACATAGGATAAACAACATAAATACAATTTAATAAAGCATAGGACAAAACAACATAAATACAATTTAATAAAGCATATGTTATAACAACATAAATACAATTTAATAAAGCATAGGTTAAAACAACATAAATACAATTTAAGAAAGCATAGGATAAAACTACATAAATACATTTTAATAAAGCATAGGATAAAACAACATAAATACAATTTAATAAAGCATAGGATAAAACAACATAAATACAATTTAATAAAGCATAGGATAAAACAACATAAATACAATTTAATAAAGCATAGGCTAAAACTACATAAATACAATTTAAAAAAGCATAGGATAAAACAAATTAAATACAATTTAATAAAGCATAGCATAAAACAACATAAATTCAATTTAATAAAGCATAGGATAAAACAACATAAATACAATTTAATAAAGCATAGGATAAAACAACATAAATACAATTTAATAAAGCATAAGATAAAACAACATGAATACAATTTAATAAAGCATAGGTTAAAACAACATAAATATAATTTAATAAAGCATAGGATAAAACAACATAAATACAATTTAATAAAGCATAGGTTAAAACAACATAAATACAATTTAATAAAGCATAGGATAAAACAACATAAATACAATTTAATAAAGCATAGGACAAAACAACATAAATACAATTTAATAAAGCATAGGTTAAAGCAACATAAATACAATTTAATAAAGCATAGGTTAAAACAACATAAATACAATTTAATAAAGCATAGGATAAAACAACATAAATACAATTTAATAAAGCATAGGATAAAACAACATAAATACAATTTAATAAAGCATAGGATAAAACAACATAAATACAATTTAATAAAGCATAGGATAAAACAACATGAATAAAATTTAATAAAGCATAGGATAAAACAACATAAATAAAATTTAATAAAGCATAGGATAAAACAACATAAATTCAATTTAATAAAGCATATTATAAAACAACATAAATACAATTTAATAAAGCATAGGATAAAACAACATAAATACAATTTAATAAAGCATAGGATAAAACAACATAAATAAAATTTAATAAAGCATAGGATAAAACAACATAAATACAATTTAATAAAGCATAGGATAAAACAACATAAATAAAATTTAATAAAGCATAGGATAAAACAACATAAATACAATTTAATAAAGCATAGGATAAAACAACATAAATACAATTTAATAAAGCATAGGTTAAAACAACATAAATACAATTTAATAAAGCATAGGACAAAACAACATAAATACAATTTAATAAAGCATAGTTTAAAACAACATAAATACAATTTAATAATGCATAGGATAAAACCACAGAAATTCAATTTAATAAAGCATAGGATAAAACAACATAAATACAATTTAATAAAGCATAGGACAAAACAACATAAATACAATTTAATAAAGCATAGGACAAAACAACATAAATACAATTTAATGAAACATAGGATAAACAACATAAATACAATTTAATAAAGCATAGGACAAAACAACATAAATACAATTTAATAAAGCATATGTTATAACAACATAAATACAATTTAATAAAGCATAAGATATAACAACATGAATATAATTTAGTAAAGCATAAGATAAAACAACATGAATACAATTTAATAAAGCATAGGTTAAAACAACATAAATACAATTTAAGAAAGCATAGGATAAAACTACATAAATACATTTTAATAAAGCATAGGATAAAACAACATAAATACAATTTAATAAAGCATAGGTTAAAACAACATAAATACAATTTAATAAAGCATAGGACAAAACAACATAAATACAATTTAATAAAGCATAGGACAAAACAACATAAATACAATTTAATAAAGCATAGGTTAAAGCAACATAAATACAATTTAATAAAGCATAGGTTAAAACAACATAAATACAATTTAATAAAGCATAGGATAAAACAACATGAATACAATTTAATAAAGCATAGGATAAAACAACATAAATACAATTTAATAAAGCATAGGATAAAACAACATAAATACAATTTAATAGAGCATAGGATAAAACAACATAAATACAATTAATAAAGCATAGGATAAAACAACATAAATACAATTTAATAAAGCATAGGATAAAACAACATAAATACAATTTAATAAAGCATAGGATAAAACATCATAAATACAATTTAATAAAGCATAGGATTAAACAACGTAAATACTATTTAAAAAAGCATAGGATAAAACCAAATAAATACAATTTAATAAAGCACAGGATAAAACAACATAAATACAATTTAATAAAGCATAGGATAAAACATCATAAATACAATTTAATAAAGCATAGGATTAAACAACGTAAATACTATTTAAAAAAGCATAGGATAAAACCACATAAATACAATTTAATAAAGCACAGGATAAAACAACATAAATACAATTTAATAAAGCATAGGATAAAACAACATGAATAAAATTTAATAAAGCATAGGATAAAACAACATAAATAAAATTTAATAAAGCATAGGATAAAACAACATAAATTCAATTTAATAAAGCATATTATAAAACAACATAAATACAATTTAATAAAGCATAGGATAAAACAACATGAATACAATTTAATAAAGCATAGGATAAAACAACATAAATACAATTTAATAAAGCATAGGATAAAACAACATAAATACAATTTAATAAAGCATAGGCTAAAACAACATAAATACAATTTAATAAAGCATAGGTTAAAACAACATAAATAAAAGTTAATAAAGCATAGGATAAAACAACATAAATACAATTTAATAAAGCATAGGATAAAACAACATAAATACAATTTATAAAGCATAGGATAAAACAACATAAATACAATTTAATAAAGCATAGGATAAAACAACATAAATACAATTTAATAAAGCATAGGATAAAACAACATAAATACAATTTAATAAAGTATAGGCTAAAACTACATAAATACAATTTAATAAAGCATAGGATAAAACAAATTAAATACAATTTAATAAAGCATAGGATAAAACAACATAAATTCAATTTAATAAAGCATAGGATAAAACAACATAAATACAATTTAATAAAGCATAGGATAAAACAACATAAATACAATTTAATAAAGCATAGGACAAAACAACATAAATACAATTTAATAAAGCATATGTTAAAGCAACATAAATACAATTTAATAAAGCATAGGTTAAAACAACATAAATACAATTTAATAAAGCATAGTATAAAACAACATAAATACAATTTAATAAAGCATAGGATAAAACAACATAAATACAATTTAATAAAGCATAGGTTAAAACAACATAAATACAATTTAATAAAGCATAGGATAAAACAACATAAATACAATTTAATAAAGCATAGGATAAAACAACATAAATACAATTTAATAAAGCATAGGATAAAACAACATAAATACAATTTAATAAAGCATAGGTTAAAACAACATAAATACAATTTAATAAAGCATATTACAAAACAACATAAATACAATTTAATAAAGCATAGGTTAAAACAACATAAATAAAAGTTAATAAAGCATAGGATAAAACAACATAAATACAATTTAATAAAGCATAGGATAAAACAACATGAATACAATTTAATAAAGCATAGGATAAAACAACATAAATACAATTTAATAAAGCATAGGTTAAAACAACATAAATACAATTTAATAAAGCATAGGATAAAACAACATAAATACAATTTAATAAAGCATAGGCTAAAACTACATAAACACAATTTAATAAAGCATAGGATAAAACAAATTAAATACAATTTAATAAAGCATAGCATAAAACAACATAAATTCAATTTAATAAAGCATAGGATAAAACAACATAAATTCAATTTAATAAAGCATAGGATTAAACAACGTAAATACTATTTAAAAAAGCATAGGATAAAACCACATAAATACAATTTAATAAAGCACAGGATAAAACAACATAAATACAATTTAATAAAGCATAGGATACAACAACATAAATACAATTTAGTAAAGCATAGGTCAAAATAACATAAATACAATTTAATAAAGCATAGGATAAAACAACATAAATAAAATTTAATAAAGCATAGGATAAAACAACATAAATAGAATTTAATAAAGCATAGGATAAAACAACATAAATACAATTTAATAAAGCATAGGATACAACAACATAAATACAATTTAGTAAAGCATAGGTCAAAATAACATAAATACAATTTAATAAAGCATAGGATAAAACAACATGAATAAAATTTAATAAAGCATAGGATAAAACAACATAAATAAAATTTAATAAAGCATAGGATAAAACAACATAAATTCAATTTAATAAAGCATATTATAAAACAACATAAATACAATTTAATAAAGCATAGGATAAAACAACATGAATACAATTTAATAAAGCATAGGATAAAACAACATGAATACAATTTAATAAAGCATAGGATAAAACAACATAAATACAATTTAATAAAGCATAGGTTAAAACAACATAAATACAATTTAATAAAGCATAGGTTAAAACAACATAAATAAAAGTTAATAAAGCATAGGATAAAACAACATAAATACAATTTAATAAAGCATAGGATAAAACAACATAAATACAATTTATAAAGCATAGGATAAAACAACATAAATACAATTTAATAAAGCATAGGATAAAACAACATAAATACAATTTAATAAAGCATAGGATAAAACAACATAAATACAATTTAATAGAGCATAGGATAAAACAACATAAATACAATTTATAAAGCATAGGATAAAACAACATAAATACAATTTAATAAACCATAGGATAAAACAACATAAATACAATTTAATAAAGCATAGGTCAAAACAACATAAATACAATTTAATAAAGCATAGGATAAAACAACATAAATACAATTTAATAAAGCATAGGATAAAACAACATAAATACAATTTAATAAAGTATAGGCTAAAACTACATAAATACAATTTAATAAAGCATAGGATAAAACAAATTAAATACAATTTAATAAAGCATAGGATAAAACAACATAAATTCAATTTAATAAAGCATAGGATAAAACAACATAAATACAATTTAATAAAGCATAGGATAAAACAACATAAATACAATTTAATAAAGCATAGGTTAAAACAACATAAATACAATTTAATAAAGCATAGTATAAAACAACATAAATACAATTTAATAAAGCATAGGATAAAACAACATAAATACAATTTAATAAAGCATAGGTTAAAACAACATAAATACAATTTAATAAAGCATAGGATAAAACAACATAAATACAATTTAATAAAGCATAGGTTAAAACAACATAAATACAATTTAATAAAGCATAGGATAAAACAACATAAATACAATTTAATAAAGCATAGGATAAAACAACATAAATACAATTTAATAGAGCATAGGATAAAACAACATAAATACAATTTATAAAGCATAGGATAAAACAACATAAATACAATTTAATAAAGCATAGGATAAAACAACATAAATACAATTTAATAAAGCATAGGTCAAAATAACATAAATACAATTTAATAAAGCATAGGATAAAACAACATAAATACAATTTAATAAAGCATAGGATAAAACAACATAAATAACATTTAATAAAGCATAGCATAAAACAACATAAATTCAATTTAATAAAGCATAAGATAAAACAACATAAATACAATTTAATAAAGCATAGGATAAAACAACATGAATACAATTTAATAAAGCATAGGATAAAACAACATAAATACAATTTAATAAAGCATAGGTTAAAACAACATAAATACAATTTAATAAAGCATAGGACAAAACAACATAAATACAATTTAATAAAGCATAGGTTAAAACAACATAAATAAAAGTTAATAAAGCATAGGATAAAACAACATAAATACAATTTAATAAAGCATAGGATAAAACAACATGAATACAATTTAATAAAGCATAGGATAAAACAACATAAATACAATTTAATAAAGCATAGGTTAAAACAACATAAATACAATTTAATAAAGCATAGGATAAAACAACATAAATACAATTTAATAAAGCATAGGCTAAAACTACATAAACACAATTTAATAAAGCATAGGATAAAACAAATTAAATACAATTTAATAAAGCATAGCATAAAACAACATAAATTCAATTTAATAAAGCATAGGATAAAACAACATAAATTCAATTTAATAAAGCATAGGATTAAACAACGTAAATACTATTTAAAAAAGCATAGGATAAAACCACATAAATACAATTTAATAAAGCACAGGATAAAACAACATAAATACAATTTAATAAAGCATAGGATACAACAACATAAATACAATTTAGTAAAGCATAGGTCAAAATAACATAAATACAATTTAATAAAGCATAGGATAAAACAACATAAATAAAATTTAATAAAGCATAGGATAAAACAACATAAATAGAATTTAATAAAGCATAGGATAAAACAACATAAATACAATTTAATAAAGCATAGGATACAACAACATAAATACAATTTAGTAAAGCATAGGTCAAAATAACATAAATACAATTTAATAAAGCATAGGATAAAACAACATGAATAAAATTTAATAAAGCATAGGATAAAACAACATAAATAAAATTTAATAAAGCATAGGATAAAACAACATAAATTCAATTTAATAAAGCATATTATAAAACAACATAAATACAATTTAATAAAGCATAGGATAAAACAACATGAATACAATTTAATAAAGCATAGGATAAAACAACATGAATACAATTTAATAAAGCATAGGATAAAACAACATAAATACAATTTAATAAAGCATAGGTTAAAACAACATAAATACAATTTAATAAAGCATAGGTTAAAACAACATAAATAAAAGTTAATAAAGCATAGGATAAAACAACATAAATACAATTTAATAAAGCATAGGATAAAACAACATAAATACAATTTATAAAGCATAGGATAAAACAACATAAATACAATTTAATAAAGGATAGGATAAAACAACATAAATACAATTTAATAAAGCATAGGATAAAACAACATAAATACAATTTAATAAAGCATAGGCTAAAACTACATAAATACAATTTAATAAAGCATAGGATAAAACAAATTAAATACAATTTAATAAAGCATAGGATAAAACAACATAAATTCAATTTAATAAAGCATAGGATAAAACAACATAAATTCAATTTAATAAAGCATAGGATAAAACAACATAAATACAATTTAATAAAGCATAGGATAAAACAACATAAATACAATTTAATAAAGCATAAGATAAAACAACATGAATACAATTTAATAAAGCATAGGTTAAAACAACATAAGTATAATTTAATAAAGCATAGGATAAAACAACATAAATACAATTTAATAAAGCATAGGTTAAAACAACATAAATAGAATTTAATAAAGCATAGGATAAAACAGCATAAATACAATTTAATAAAGCATAGGACAAAACAACATAAATACAATTTAATAAAGCATAGGTTAAAGCAACATAAATACAATTTAATAAAGCATAGGTTAAAACAACATAAATACAATTTAATAAAGCATAGGATAAAACAACATAAATAAAATTTAATAAAGCATAGGATAAAACAACATAAATACAATTTAATAAAGCATAGGATAAAACAACATAAATACAATTTAATAGAGCATAGGATAAAACAACATAAATACAATTTATAAAGCATAGGATAAAACAACATAAATACAATTTAATAAAGCATAGGATAAAACAACATAAATACAATTTAATAAAGCATAGGTTAAAACAACATAAATACAATTTAATAAAGCATAGTATAAAACAACATAAATACAATTTAATAAAGCATAGGATAAAACAACATAAATACAATTTAATAAAGCATAGGTTAAAACAACATAAATACAATTTAATAAAGCATAGGATAAAACAACATAAATACAATTTAATAAAGCATAGGATAAAACAACATAAATACAATTTAATAGAGCATAGGATAAAACAACATAAATACAATTTATAAAGCATAGGATAAAACAACATAAATACAATTTAATAAAGCATAGGATAAAACAACATAAATACAATTTAATAAAGCATAGGTCAAAATAACATAAATACAATTTAATAAAGCATAGGATAAAACAACATAAATACAATTTAATAAAGCATAGGATAAAACAACATAAATAACATTTAATAAAGCATAGCATAAAACAACATAAATTCAATTTAATAAAGCATAAGATAAAACAACATAAATACAATTTAATAAAGCATAGGATAAAACAACATGAATACAATTTAATAAAGCATAGGATAAAACAACATAAATACAATTTAATAAAGCATAGGTTAAAACAACATAAATACAATTTAATAAAGCATAGGACAAAACAACATAAATACAATTTAATAAAGCATAGGTTAAAACAACATAAATAAAAGTTAATAAAGCATAGGATAAAACAACATAAATACAATTTAATAAAGCATAGGATAAAACAACATGAATACAATTTAATAAAGCATAGGATAAAACAACATAAATACAATTTAATAAAGCATAGGTTAAAACAACATAAATACAATTTAATAAAGCATAGGATAAAACAGCATAAATACAATTTAATAAAGCATAGGACAAAACAACATAAATACAATTTAATAAAGCATAGGTTAAAGCAACATAAATACAATTTAATAAAGCATAGGTTAAAACAACATAAATACAATTTAATAAAGCATAGGATAAAACAACATAAATAAAATTTAATAAAGCATAGGATAAAACAACATAAATAAAATTTAATAAAGCATAGGATAAAACAACATAAATTCAATTTAATAAAGCATATTATAAAACAACATAAATACAATTTAATAAAGCATAGGATAAAACAACATGAATACAATTTAATAAAGCATAGGATAAAACAACATGAATACAATTTAATAAAGCATAGGATAAAACAACATAAATACAATTTAATAAAGCATAGGTTAAAACAACATAAATACAATTTAATAAAGCATAGGTTAAAACAACATAAATAAAAGTTAATAAAGCATAGGATAAAACAACATAAATACAATTTAATAAAGCATAGGATAAAACAACATAAATACAATTTATAAAGCATAGGATAAAACAACATAAATACAATTTATAAAGCATAGGATAAAACAACATAAATACAATTTAATAAAGGATAGGATAAAACAACATAAATACAATTTAATAAAGCATAGGATAAAACAACATAAATACAATTTAATAAAGCATAGGCTAAAACTACATAAATACAATTTAATAAAGCATAGGATAAAACAAATTAAATACAATTTAATAAAGCATAGGATAAAACAGCATAAATACAATTTAATAAAGCATAGGACAAAACAACATAAATACAATTTAATAAAGCATAGGTTAAAACAACATAAATACAATTTAATAAAGCATAGGATAAAACAGCATAAATACAATTTAATAAAGCATAGGACAAAACAACATAAATACAATTTAATAAAGCATAGGTTAAAGCAACATAAATACAATTTAATAAAGCATAGGTTAAAACAACATAAATATAATTTAATAAAGCATAGGATAAAACAACATAAATAAAATTTAATAAAGCATAGGATAAAACAACATAAATACAATTTAATAAAGCATAGGATAAAACAACATAAATACAATTTAATAGAGCATAGGATAAAACAACATAAATACAATTTATAAAGCATAGGATAAAACAACATAAATACAATTTAATAAAGCATAGGATAAAACAACATAAATACAATTTAATAAAGCATAGGATAAAACATCATAAATACAATTTAATAAAGCATAGGATTAAACAACGTAAATACAATTTAATAAAGCATAGGATAAAACAACATAAATACAATTTAATAGAGCATAGGATAAAACAACATAAATACAATTTATAAAGCATAGGATAAAACAACATTAATACAATTTAATAAAGCATAGGATAAAACAACATAAATACAATTTAATAAAGCATAGGATAAAACATCATAAATACAATTTAATAAAGCATAGGATTAAACAACGTAAATACTATTTAAAAAAGCATAGGATAAAACCACATAAATACAATTTAATAAAGCACAGGATAAAACAACATAAATACAATTTAATAAAGCATAGGATACAACAACATAAATACAATTTAGTAAAGCATAGGTCAAAATAACATAAATACAATTTAATAAAGCATAGGATAAAACAACATAAATTCAATTTAATAAAGCATATTATAAAACAACATAAATACAATTTAATAAAGCATAGGATAAAACAACATGAATACAATTTAATAAAGCATATTATAAAACAACATAAATACAATTTAATAAAGCATAGGATAAAACAACATGAATACAATTTAATAAAGCATAGGATAAAACAACATGAATACAATTTAATAAAGCATAGGATAAAACAACATAAATACAATTTAATAAAGCATAGGTTAAAACAACATAAATACAATTTAATAAAGCATAGGTTAAAACAACATAAATAAAAGTTAATAAAGCATAGGTTAAAACAACATAAATACAATTTAATAAAGCATAGGATAAAACCACAGAAATACAATTTAATAATGCATAGGATAAAACAACATAAATACAATTTAATAAAGCATAGGATAAAACAACATAAATACAATTTATAAAGCATAGGATAAAACAACATAAATACAATTTAATAAAGCATAGGACAAAACAACATAAATACAATTTAATAAAGCATATGTTATAACAACATAAATACAATTTAATAAAGCATAAGATATAACAACATGAATATAATTTAGTAAAGCATAAGATAAAACAACATGAATACAATTTAATAAAGCATAGGTTAAAACAACATAAATACAATTTAAGAAAGCATAGGATAAAACTACATAAATACATTTTAATAAAGCATAGGATAAAACAACATAAATACAATTTAATAAAGCATAGGTTAAAACAACATAAATACAATTTAATAAAGCATAGGACAAAACAACATAAATACAATTTAATAAAGCATAGGATAAAACAACATAAATACAATTTATAAAGCATAGGATAAAACAACATAAATACAATTTAATAAAGCATAGGATAAAACAACATAAATACAATTTAATAAAGCATAGGCTAAAACTACATAAATACAATTTAATAAAGCATAGGATAAAACAAATTAAATACAATTTAATAAAGCATAAGATAAAACAACATGAATACAATTTAATAAAGCATAGGTTAAAACAACATAAATATAATTTAATAAAGCATAGGATAAAACAACATAAATACAATTTAATGAAGCATAGGTTAAAACAACATAAATACAATTTAATAAAGCATAGGATAAAACAACATAAATACAATTTAATAAAGCATAGGACAAAACAACATCAATACAATTTAATAAAGCATAGGTTAAAGCAACATAAATACAATTTAATAAAGCATAGGTTAAAACAACATAAATACAATTTAATAAAGCATAGGATAAAACAACATAAATACAATTTAATAAAGCATAGGATAAAACAACATAAATACAATTTAATAAAGCATAGGATAAAACAACATAAATACAATTTAATAAAGCATAGGATAAAACATCATAAATACAATTTAATAAAGCATAGGATTAAACAACGTAAATACTATTTAAAAAAGCATAGGATAAAACCACATAAATACAATTTAATAAAGCATAGGATAAAACATCATAAATACAATTTAATAAAGCATAGGATTAAACAACGTAAATACTATTTAAAAAAGCATAGGATAAAACCACATAAATACAATTTAATAAAGCACAGGATAAAACAACATAAATACAATTTAATAAAGCATAGGATACAACAACATAAATACAATTTAGTAAAGCATAGGTCAAAATAACATAAATACAATTTAATAAAGCATAGGATAAAACAACATGAATAAAATTTAATAAAGCATAGGATAAAACAACATAAATAAAATTTAATAAAGCATAGGATAAAACAACATAAATTCAATTTAATAAAGCATATTATAAAACAACATAAATACAATTTAATAAAGCATAGGATAAAACAACATGAATACAATTTAATAAAGCATAGGATAAAACAACATGAATACAATTTAATAAAGCATAGGCTAAAACTACATAAATACAATTTAATAAAGCATAGGATAAAACAAATTAAATACAATTTAATAAAGCATAGGATAAAACAACATAAATTCAATTTAATAAAGCATAGGATAAAACAACATAAATTCAATTTAATAAAGCATAGGATAAAACAACATAAATACAATTTAATAAAGCATAGGATAAAACAACATAAATACAATTTAATAAAGCATAGGATACAACAACATAAATACAATTTAGTAAAGCATAGGTCAAAATAACATAAATACAATTTAATAAAGCATAGGATAAAACAACATAAATTCAATTTAATAAAGCATATTATAAAACAACATAAATACAATTTAATAAAGCATAGGATAAAACAACATGAATACAATTTAATAAAGCATATTATAAAACAACATAAATACAATTTAATAAAGCATAGGATAAAACAACATGAATACAATTTAATAAAGCATAGGATAAAACAACATGAATACAATTTAATAAAGCATAGGATAAAACAACATAAATACAATTTAATAAAGCATAGGTTAAAACAACATAAATACAATTTAATAAAGCATAGGTTAAAACAACATAAATAAAAGTTAATAAAGCATAGGTTAAAACAACATAAATACAATTTAATAAAGCATAGGATAAAACCACAGAAATACAATTTAATAATGCATAGGATAAAACAACATAAATACAATTTAATAAAGCATAGGATAAAACAACATAAATACAATTTATAAAGCATAGGATAAAACAACATAAATACAATTTAATAAAGCATAGGACAAAACAACATAAATACAATTTAATAAAGCATATGTTATAACAACATAAATACAATTTAATAAAGCATAAGATATAACAACATGAATATAATTTAGTAAAGCATAAGATAAAACAACATGAATACAATTTAATAAAGCATAGGTTAAAACAACATAAATACAATTTAAGAAAGCATAGGATAAAACTACATAAATACATTTTAATAAAGCATAGGATAAAACAACATAAATACAATTTAATAAAGCATAGGTTAAAACAACATAAATACAATTTAATAAAGCATATGACAAAACAACATAAATACAATTTAATAAAGCATAGGATAAAACAACATAAATACAATTTATAAAGCATAGGATAAAACAACATAAATACAATTTAATAAAGCATAGGATAAAACAACATAAATACAATTTAATAAAGCATAGGCTAAAACTACATAAATACAATTTAATAAAGCATAGGATAAAACAAATTAAATACAATTTAATAAAGCATAAGATAAAACAACATGAATACAATTTAATAAAGCATAGGTTAAAACAACATAAATATAATTTAATAAAGCATAGGATAAAACAACATAAATACAATTTAATGAAGCATAGGTTAAAACAACATAAATACAATTTAATAAAGCATAGGATAAAACAACATAAATACAATTTAATAAAGCATAGGACAAAACAACATCAATACAATTTAATAAAGCATAGGTTAAAGCAACATAAATACAATTTAATAAAGCATAGGTTAAAACAACATAAATACAATTTAATAAAGCATAGGATAAAACAACATAAATACAATTTAATAAAGCATAGGATAAAACAACATAAATACAATTTAATAAAGCATAGGATAAAACAACATAAATACAATTTAATAAAGCATAGGATAAAACATCATAAATACAATTTAATAAAGCATAGGATTAAACAACGTAAATACTATTTAAAAAAGCATAGGATAAAACCACATAAATACAATTTAATAAAGCATAGGATAAAACATCATAAATACAATTTAATAAAGCATAGGATTAAACAACGTAAATACTATTTAAAAAAGCATAGGATAAAACCACATAAATACAATTTAATAAAGCACAGGATAAAACAACATAAATACAATTTAATAAAGCATAGGATACAACAACATAAATACAATTTAGTAAAGCATAGGTCAAAATAACATAAATACAATTTAATAAAGCATAGGATAAAACAACATGAATAAAATTTAATAAAGCATAGGATAAAACAACATAAATAAAATTTAATAAAGCATAGGATAAAACAACATAAATTCAATTTAATAAAGCATATTATAAAACAACATAAATACAATTTAATAAAGCATAGGATAAAACAACATGAATACAATTTAATAAAGCATAGGATAAAACAACATGAATACAATTTAATAAAGCATAGGCTAAAACTACATAAATACAATTTAATAAAGCATAGGATAAAACAAATTAAATACAATTTAATAAAGCATAGGATAAAACAACATAAATTCAATTTAATAAAGCATAGGATAAAACAACATAAATTCAATTTAATAAAGCATAGGATAAAACAACATAAATACAATTTAATAAAGCATAGGATAAAACAACATAAATACAATTTAATAAAGCATAAGATAAAACAACATGAATACAATTTAATAAAGCATAGGTTAAAACAACATAAGTATAATTTAATAAAGCATAGGATAAAACAACATAAATACAATTTAATAAAGCATAGGTTAAAACAACATAAATAGAATTTAATAAAGCATAGGATAAAACAGCATAAATACAATTTAATAAAGCATAGGACAAAACAACATAAATACAATTTAATAAAGCATAGGTTAAAGCAACATAAATACAATTTAATAAAGCATAGGTTAAAACAACATAAATACAATTTAATAAAGCATAGGATAAAACAACATAAATAAAATTTAATAAAGCATAGGATAAAACAACATAAATACAATTTAATAAAGCATAGGATAAAACAACATAAATACAATTTAATAGAGCATAGGATAAAACAACATAAATACAATTTATAAAGCATAGGATAAAACAACATAAATACAATTTAATAAAGCATAGGATAAAACAACATAAATACAATTTAATAAAGCATAGGTTAAAACAACATAAATACAATTTAATAAAGCATAGTATAAAACAACATAAATACAATTTAATAAAGCATAGGATAAAACAACATAAATACAATTTAATAAAGCATAGGTTAAAACAACATAAATACAATTTAATAAAGCATAGGATAAAACAACATAAATACAATTTAATAAAGCATAGGATAAAACAACATAAATACAATTTAATAGAGCATAGGATAAAACAACATAAATACAATTTATAAAGCATAGGATAAAACAACATAAATACAATTTAATAAAGCATAGGATAAAACAACATAAATACAATTTAATAAAGCATAGGTCAAAATAACATAAATACAATTTAATAAAGCATAGGATAAAACAACATAAATACAATTTAATAAAGCATAGGATAAAACAACATAAATAACATTTAATAAAGCATAGCATAAAACAACATAAATTCAATTTAATAAAGCATAAGATAAAACAACATAAATACAATTTAATAAAGCATAGGATAAAACAACATGAATACAATTTAATAAAGCATAGGATAAAACAACATAAATACAATTTAATAAAGCATAGGTTAAAACAACATAAATACAATTTAATAAAGCATAGGACAAAACAACATAAATACAATTTAATAAAGCATAGGTTAAAGCAACATAAATACAATTTAATAAAGCATAGGTTAAAACAACATAAATACAATTTAATAAAGCATAGGATAAAACAACATAAATAAAATTTAATAAAGCATAGGATAAAACAACATAAATAAAATTTAATAAAGCATAGGATAAAACAACATAAATTCAATTTAATAAAGCATATTATAAAACAACATAAATACAATTTAATAAAGCATAGGATAAAACAACATGAATACAATTTAATAAAGCATAGGATAAAACAACATGAATACAATTTAATAAAGCATAGGATAAAACAACATAAATACAATTTAATAAAGCATAGGTTAAAACAACATAAATACAATTTAATAAAGCATAGTATAAAACAACATAAATACAATTTAATAAAGCATAGGATAAAACAACATAAATACAATTTAATAAAGCATAGGTTAAAACAACATAAATACAATTTAATAAAGCATAGGATAAAACAACATAAATACAATTTAATAAAGCATAGGATAAAACAACATAAATACAATTTAATAGAGCATAGGATAAAACAAAATAAATACAATTTATAAAGCATAGGATAAAACAACATAAATACAATTTAATAAAGCATAGGATAAAACAACATAAATACAATTTAATAAAGCATAGGTCAAAATAACATAAATACAATTTAATAAAGCATAGGATAAAACAACATAAATACAATTTAATAAAGCATAGGATAAAACAACATAAATAACATTTAATAAAGCATAGCATAAAACAACATAAATTCAATTTAATAAAGCATAAGATAAAACAACATAAATACAATTTAATAAAGCATAGGATAAAACAACATGAATACAATTTAATAAAGCATAGGATAAAACAACATAAATACAATTTAATAAAGCATAGGTTAAAACAACATAAATAAAATTTAATAAAGCATAGGACAAAACAACATAAATACAATTTAATAAAGCATAGGTTAAAGCAACATAAATACAATTTAATAAAGCATAGGTTAAAACAACATAAATACAATTTAATAAAGCATAGGATAAAACAACATAAATAAAATTTAATAAAGCATAGGATAAAACAACATAAATAAAATTTAATAAAGCATAGGATAAAACAACATAAATTCAATTTAATAAAGCATATTATAAAACAACATAAATACAATTTAATAAAGCATAGGATAAAACAACATGAATACAATTTAATAAAGCATAGGATAAAACAACATGAATACAATTTAATAAAGCATAGGATAAAACAACATAAATACAATTTAATAAAGCATAGGTTAAAACAACATAAATACAATTTAATAAAGCATAGGTTAAAACAACATAAATAAAAGTTAATAAAGCATAGGATAAAACAACATAAATACAATTTAATAAAGCATAGGATAAAACAACATAAATACAATTTATAAAGCATAGGATAAAACAACATAAATACAATTTATAAAGCATAGGATAAAACAACATAAATACAATTTAATAAAGGATAGGATAAAACAACATAAATACAATTTAATAAAGCATAGGATAAAACAACATAAATACAATTTAATAAAGCATAGGCTAAAACTACATAAATACAATTTAATAAAGCATAGGATAAAACAAATTAAATACAATTTAATAAAGCATAGGATAAAACAGCATAAATACAATTTAATAAAGCATAGGACAAAACAACATAAATACAATTTAATAAAGCATAGGTTAAAACAACATAAATACAATTTAATAAAGCATAGGATAAAACAGCATAAATACAATTTAATAAAGCATAGGATAAAACAACATAAATACAATTTAATAGAGCATAGGATAAAACAACATAAATACAATTTATAAAGCATAGGATAAAACAACATAAATACAATTTAATAAAGCATAGGATAAAACAACATAAATACAATTTAATAAAGCATAGGATAAAACATCATAAATACAATTTAATAAAGCATAGGATTAAACAACGTAAATACAATTTAATAAAGCATAGGATAAAACAACATAAATACAATTTAATAGAGCATAGGATAAAACAACATAAATACAATTTATAAAGCATAGGATAAAACAACATTAATACAATTTAATAAAGCATAGGATAAAACAACATAAATACAATTTAATAAAGCATAGGATAAAACATCATAAATACAATTTAATAAAGCATAGGATTAAACAACGTAAATACTATTTAAAAAAGCATAGGATAAAACCACATAAATACAATTTAATAAAGCACAGGATAAAACAACATAAATACAATTTAATAAAGCATAGGATACAACAACATAAATACAATTTAGTAAAGCATAGGTCAAAATAACATAAATACAATTTAATAAAGCATAGGATAAAACAACATAAATAAAATTTAATAAAGCATAGGATAAAACAACATAAATAGAATTTAATAAAGCATAGGATAAAACAACATAAATTCAATTTAATAAAGCATATTATAAAACAACATAAATACAATTTAATAAAGCATAGGATAAAACAACATGAATACAATTTAATAAAGCATAGGATAAAACAACATGAATACAATTTAATAAAGCATAGGATAAAACAACATAAATACAATTTAATAAAGCATAGGTTAAAACAACATAAATACAATTTAATAAAGCATAGGTTAAAACAACATAAATAAAAGTTAATAAAGCATAGGTTAAAACAACATAAATACAATTTAATAAAGCATAGGATAAAACCACAGAAATACAATTTAATAATGCATAGGATAAAACAACATAAATACAATTTAATAAAGCATAGGATAAAACAACATAAATACAATTTATAAAGCATAGGATAAAACAACATAAATACAATTTAATAAAGCATAGGACAAAACAACATAAATACAATTTAATAAAGCATATGTTATAACAACATAAATACAATTTAATAAAGCATAAGATATAACAACATGAATATAATTTAGTAAAGCATAAGATAAAACAACATGAATACAATTTAATAAAGCATAGGTTAAAACAACATAAATACAATTTAAGAAAGCATAGGATAAAACTACATAAATACATTTTAATAAAGCATAGGATAAAACAACATAAATACAATTTAATAAAGCATAGGTTAAAACAACATAAATACAATTTAATAAAGCATAGGACAAAACAACATAAATACAATTTAATAAAGCATAGGATAAAACAACATAAATACAATTTATAAAGCATAGGATAAAACAACATAAATACAATTTAATAAAGCATAGGATAAAACAACATAAATACAATTTAATAAAGCATAGGCTAAAACTACATAAATACAATTTAATAAAGCATAGGATAAAACAAATTAAATACAATTTAATAAAGCATAAGATAAAACAACATGAATACAATTTAATAAAGCATAGGTTAAAACAACATAAATATAATTTAATAAAGCATAGGATAAAACAACATAAATACAATTTAATGAAGCATAGGTTAAAACAACATAAATACAATTTAATAAAGCATAGGATAAAACAACATAAATACAATTTAATAAAGCATAGGACAAAACAACATCAATACAATTTAATAAAGCATAGGTTAAAGCAACATAAATACAATTTAATAAAGCATAGGTTAAAACAACATAAATACAATTTAATAAAGCATAGGATAAAACAACATAAATACAATTTAATAAAGCATAGGATAAAACAACATAAATACAATTTAATAAAGCATAGGATAAAACAACATAAATACAATTTAATAAAGCATAGGATAAAACATCATAAATACAATTTAATAAAGCATAGGATTAAACAACGTAAATACTATTTAAAAAAGCATAGGATAAAACCACATAAATACAATTTAATAAAGCATAGGATAAAACATCATAAATACAATTTAATAAAGCATAGGATTAAACAACGTAAATACTATTTAAAAAAGCATAGGATAAAACCACATAAATACAATTTAATAAAGCACAGGATAAAACAACATAAATACAATTTAATAAAGCATAGGATACAACAACATAAATACAATTTAGTAAAGCATAGGTCAAAATAACATAAATACAATTTAATAAAGCATAGGATAAAACAACATGAATAAAATTTAATAAAGCATAGGATAAAACAACATAAATAAAATTTAATAAAGCATAGGATAAAACAACATAAATTCAATTTAATAAAGCATATTATAAAACAACATAAATACAATTTAATAAAGCATAGGATAAAACAACATGAATACAATTTAATAAAGCATAGGATAAAACAACATGAATACAATTTAATAAAGCATAGGATAAAACAACATAAATACAATTTAATAAAGCATAGGTTAAAACAACATAAATACAATTTAATAAAGCATAGGTTAAAACAACATAAATAAAAGTTAATAAAGCATAGGATAAAACAACATAAATACAATTTAATAAAGCATAGGATAAAACAACATAAATACAATTTAATAAAGCATAGTTTAAAACAACATAAATACAAATTAATAAAGCATAGGCTAAAACTACATAAATACAATTTAATAAAGCATAGGATAAAACAAATTAAATACAATTTAATAAAGCATAGGATAAAACAACATAAATTCAATTTAATAAAGCATAGGATAAAACAACATAAATACAATTTAATAAAGCAAATCATAAAACAACATAAATACAATTTAATAAAGCATAAGATAAAACAACATGAATGCAATTTAATAAAGCATAGGTTAAAACAACATAAATACAATTTAAAAAAGCATAGGATAAAACAACATAAATACAATTTAATAAAGCATAGGACAAAACAACATAAATACAATTTAATAAAGCATATGTTAAAGCAAAATAAATACAATTTAATAAAGCATAGGTTAAAACAACATAAATACAATTTAATAAAGCATAGGATAAAACAACATAAATACAATTTAATAAAGCATAGGTTAAAACAGCATAAATACAATTTAATAAAGCATAGGACAAAACAACATAAATACAATTTAATAAAGCATAGGTTAAAGCAACATAAATACAATTTAATAAAGCATAGGTTAAAACAACATAAATACAATTTAATAAAGCATAGGATAAAACAACATAAATAAAATTTAATAAAGCATAGGATAAAACAACATAAATACAATTTAATAAAGCATAGGATAAAACAACATAAATACAATTTAATAGAGCATAGGATAAAACAACATAAATACAATTTATAAAGCATAGGATAAAACAACATAAATACAATTTAATAAAGCATAGGATAAAACAACATAAATACAATTTAATAAAGCATAGGATAAAACATCATAAATACAATTTAATAAAGCATAGGATTAAACAACGTAAATACAATTTAATAAAGCATAGGATAAAACAACATAAATACAATTTAATAGAGCATAGGATAAAACAACATAAATACAATTTATAAAGCATAGGATAAAACAACATAAATACAATTTAATAAAGCATAGGATAAAACAACATAAATACAATTTAATAAAGCATAGGATAAAACATCATAAATACAATTTAATAAAGCATAGGATTAAACAACGTAAATGTAGTGCCGGCGTCCCTGCCCTCTGCTAGGCAGGGACGCTGCTCCTCTCACCGCTCTGCTCCGTGCCCGGCTTCCTCCCCCCGCTCTGCTGTCAGCGCGCGCTCCGTCCCGGCGTCCTCCTCCTGCTCTGCTCTCAGCGCGCGCTCCTTCCCGGCCCCTGTGCTTAGGGCGCGCGCGCGCGCGCTCCCCTCCTCTTAAAGGGGCCGCGCGCGCCGCCCTAAAGAGTCCCCGGCCAATGGCCGGAGGACTTCATCATATATAAGGCACCTCCTCCAAAATGGAGGTGCCCGAGCAATGTTGTTTGCACCTGTGTCTCACCTGTGCTTCAGCCCTCAGGTCCCGTTGCCAGTTACCTGCCAGTTTCCTGCCAGTTTCCTGCTAGTTACCTGCCAGTACCTGCCAGTTACCTGCCTGATTCCTGCCTGAATACTTGTTACCTGTCTGCCAGTCTGAGGTCCGACGGTCTGCCTTACTACTCCTGTCAGTCTGTCTAAAGGACCAGCCTGCCCGCTCACCTGGGAGCGCATATCAGCTACCTGCCTGCTTGCCTGAGGTCCGACGGTCTGCCTTACTACTCCGGTCAGTCTGTCTATGGACCAGCTTGCCCGCTCACCTGGGAGCGCTTCTCCGTTATCTGCCTGCTTGCCAGCCCGGAGGTCCCGTTGTCACGTGCTGTGACCACCAGCTACTCCAGACTCTTGCCCGCTCACCTGGGAGCGCATCTCCGTTACCTGCCTGCTTGCCAGCCCGGAGGTCCCGTTGTCACGTGCGGTGACCATCAGCTATTCCAGAGACTCTTGCCCGCTCACCTGGGAGCGCTTCTCCGTTACCTACCTGCCAGCCCGGAGGTTCCGCCGTCACGTGCCGTGACCACCTGCTATTCCAGAGACTCTCGCTTGCTCACCTGGGAGCACACATCTACCACCTGCCTGCTAGCCTACCCGGAGGCTCTGCCATCACAGGTCGTACCTACCCCTTACCCAGAGACTGCCCTGATCACTTGCCGTAACTCCCTGTCCGTTCACCCAGAGACTGCCACCCGCTCCCTTACAAGGGCCGCCCCCTTGTATAGTAGCTCAGAGGTTCCGCCTCCCGGACCCGTTACAGTTTGCTCGGGCCATGGAACCCGGTGGCACCCAAGCTCCCTCGCTCTCGGACCTCGGTCTTGAACTGTCCCGTCAGAGGTCCCAACAGGAGGCCATCCTGGGTCACCTGCGGAATGTTAATACTCGCCTGAACACTCTGTCTGATCCACCAACAACCTCCGCCAGTGCCATATCTTGCAATCCGGCGGCTCCGCTGCTCACTAATACTATGGTATCCTACCCCGGACCCCGGCTTTCTGCACCTCCTCGCTTCGGAGGCGACCCCGTCCAGGCTCGGGGCTTCTTGAATCAGTGCACCCTGCATTTTGAACTTTTGTCTTACCAGTTTAACTCCGACCGGGCCAAAATTGCCTTCATCATGTCCCATCTCACCGGGGAGGCCCTGGCCTGGCTGAATCCTCTATGGGAGAGAGGAGACCCCCTGGTGTCCAACTTGCCTGCTTTTCTCACGGCTTTCCGGAAAGTCTTCGACGAACCCGGACGGAAGACCTCATCTGCATCATCGTTGCTACGCCTCCGTCAGGGGAGTCTCACCGTGGGCCAATATGCCATACGGTTCCGTACCCTTTCCTCGGAGCTGGCCTGGGATAACGACGCTCTGGTTTCCGTCTTCTGGGAGGGTCTGTCCGGCCGTATTAAAGATGAACTTGCCGGTCGGGACATTCCTACCACTCTCGATGACTTAATAACTCTTGCCACCCGAATTGACCTACGGTTTCAGGAGCGTGCCAAAGAGGTCACCCGTGAGAGAAGGATTCCACGTTTAGCTCCTACTTTCCAGAAACCCGTCATTCCCTCCATCTCTTCCCAGGTACACTCTCCTGAGCCTATGCAGGTCGACCAGACCAAGATGGTCAAAACCCGTCAGGACTCACGCCGTGCCGAGGGGAGCTGCTTCTACTGTGGCAGTAAGGAGCACCGGATCCGTGCCTGCCCGGAGAGGTCGGGAAACGCCTGTGTCTAGGTTCGCTCAGAGAGGTCCACCTAGACAAGAATAAATCCTCTCCATCCCTGCTGTTGTCAGTTTCGATCATCTACGGGGAGAACCGTTATTTCGAACTAGCCCAACTTGACTCTGGAGCAGCCGGGAACCTTATTTCACTGTCCCTGGTTGAGAAATACCGCATCCCCACCAAACCTCTGGCTGTACCCTTGTCTGTCGCTGCCGTGGATGGGGGCCTCTTACCTCGCCCCATTCAACTCATCACCGAATCCATTACCCTGCAGGTGGGAATGCTGCATTCTGAAAGTATCTCCTTTCATGTTCTGCCTGGACTCTCTCACGCCCTCTTGCTAGGTCTGCCCTGGCTCCAGAGACATGCACCCGTGCTAGACTGGCAAACCGGAGAGGTCCTTCGCTGGGGACAAGACTGTCATAAAACCTGCCTGGTTCCCGTCCATCCCGTCCGTCCCTCTCCTACCCCAGCTAATCTACCTGGACTTCCGATTCCTTATTGGTCTTATGCAGATGTCTTTAATAAAAAGGAGGCAGAGACATTACCACCACATAGACCATACGACTGTCCCATCGATCTGCTACCCGGTACTACTCCTCCCCGTGGGCGTATCTATCCTTTATCCGCTGCTGAGACCCGGTCAATGTCCGAATATATTGAGGAGAATCTGGCCAGAGGATTCATCCGGAAATCTACCTCCCCGGCGGGAGCAGGCTTCTTTTTCGTCAAAAAGAAGGACGGCTCTCTCCGTCCCTGTATAGACTATAGAGGCCTAAACCTGATCACGGTGAAGAATAAGTACCCCCTTCCGCTCATTCCAGAATTATTTGATCGTCTGAGGGGGGCTAGGATCTTCACCAAACTGGACCTTCGTGGGGCGTACAACCTGGTTCGTATTCGTCAGGGGGATGAATGGAAGACGGCATTCAACACCCGGGACGGCCACTATGAATACCTGGTAATGCCCTTTGGTCTCTGTAACGCTCCTGCCGTCTTTCAAGAGTTGGTCAATGACATCTTCCGGGACCTTCTCTACTCCTGCGTAGTGGTGTACCTGGACGACATCTTGGTCTTCTCTCCGGATCTCCAGACTCACCGGAGGGACGTTCGTCAGGTCCTGCTCAGGCTAAGGCAGAACCATCTCTACGCTAAATTTGAGAAGTGCCTCTTTGAGCAGACCTCGCTTCCGTTTCTGGGCTACATTATCTCTCAGACCGGCCTTCAAATGGATCCTGAGAAACTGTCTGCCATCGAGAAATGGCCCCGACCGGAGGGGTTGAAGGCCATTCAGCGTTTCCTGGGCTTCGCCAACTACTACCGCCTCTTCATACCACACTTCTCTTCCCGGACGGCCCCAATTTCTGCGCTCACCCGTAAAGGTACTAATCCCAAAGAGTGGCCACCCGAAGCAGAGGAGGCCTTTCTTTCCCTTAAACAGGCCTTCTCTTCCGCCCCGGTGCTGCATCGCCCAGATGGCAACAAGCAGTTCTTCCTGGAAGTTGACGCCTCCTCCTCTGGAGCCGGAGCGGTACTTACTCAAAAATCATCTTCCGGGAGGATGGTAACTTGTGGCTTCTTCTCTAAACTCTTCTCCTCCTCTGAGCGCAACTATTCCATAGGAGACCGAGAGTTATTGGCCATCAAACTGGCATTGGAGGAGTGGCGTTACCTGCTCGAGGGGGCTCTTCACCCGGTAATAATTTACACTGACCACAAGAACTTGGCTTACCTCCAGCATGCCCAGAGACTTAACCCGCGCCAAGCCCGGTGGTCCTTGTTTTTTGCTCGTTTTGATTTTGTCCTTCATTTTCGCCCGGCTGACAAAAACGTCAAGGCGGATGCCTTGTCTCGATCCTTTCTGGTGTCTGATCTCGAGGAGGATCCGAAACATATCATCGATCCCGCCAGAGTAATGCAGGTGGCTCCCGTGAGTCTAAATCGTCTTCCTCCTGGTAAGACGTTCGTACCAGTACCTGATCGGGAGAAGATTCTACACTGGGGTCATTCGTCTAAACTAGCTGGCCACGCCGGTCAGAAAAAGACCCTCCAGCTTATTACCCGGCACTACTGGTGGCCTAACCTGCACAAGGATGTAATAGACTTTGTTTCTGCCTGTGTGTCCTGCGCCCGCAACAAAGTTCCGAGACACCTGCCGGCCGGCCGCCTCCTACCTCTGCCAGTACCTGCTGCCCCCTGGCAGCATATAGCGATGGACTTCATTACTGATCTACCCGTCTCTGCCGGTTGTACGGTCATTTGGGTGGTCGCTGACCGCTTCTCCAAGATGGCTCACTTCATTCCACTGCCAGGTCTTCCGTCTGCACCCGAGCTGGCTAAAGACTTTATCCGCCACATCTTCCGTCTTCATGGCCTGCCCCGTCACATCGTGTCGGATCGTGGGGTACAGTTCACTTCCCGTTTCTGGAGAGCCACTTGTAAATTGCTGGACGTCACCCTGGACTTCTCCTCCGCTTACCACCCACAGTCTAATGGTCAAGTGGAGCGGATCAATCAGAACCTGACCAGTTACCTTCGGCACTTCGTTAATGCCCACCATTCTGACTGGGTGGATCTCCTGCCATGGGCCGAATTCTCGTACAACAATCACGAGAGCGAGTCTTCCTCCAAATCCCCGTTTTTTGTAGTCTACGGTCAGCATCCTCGGATCCCGTTTCCCGTCTCCACCTCGGCGGACAATCCGGCTGCGGAATCTCTTGTTAACAAATTTTCCTCCATATGGGAGAGTACCCGGTCCGCACTCCTTCTGTCATCCGAGCGTATGAAAAGACACGCTGACAAAAAACGTCTGGACCCTCCTCAATTCCGCCCTGGGGATAAAGTCTGGCTCTCGTCCAAATATGTCCGGCTCAAGATCCCTTCCTATAAGTTAGGGCCTCGGTTCATCGGCCCACTGGAGGTCATCAGTCAGATCAACCCGGTGGCCTATAAATTGAAACTCCCGGCCAACTTACGGATCCCTAACTCCTTCCATGTGTCTCTCCTCAAACCTGTAGTGCTTAACTCTTTTTCCAAGTCTACAGGTACGCCTCCTGCTCCGGTTTCTGCTGAGGACGAGTTTGAGGTAGAGAACATTCTTGCCACCAAAAGGGTAAGAGGAAAGACCTTTTTTCTGGTAGATTGGAAGGGGTTTGGTCCTGAGGAGAGAACGTGGGAGCCCCGGGAGAACATCCATGCCCCTCTCATCCTAGCTAAATTTCTGTCTGGCCTAAAAAAGGGGGGGCCTAAAGGGGGGGGTACTGTAGTGCCGGCGTCCCTGCCCTCTGCTAGGCAGGGACGCTGCTCCTCTCACCGCTCTGCTCCGTGCCCGGCTTCCTCCCCCCGCTCTGCTGTCAGCGCGCGCTCCGTCCCGGCGTCCTCCTCCTGCTCTGCTCTCAGCGCGCGCTCCTTCCCGGCCCCTGTGCTTAGGGCGCGCGCGCGCGCGCTCCCCTCCTCTTAAAGGGGCCGCGCGCGCCGCCCTAAAGAGTCCCCGGCCAATGGCCGGAGGACTTCATCATATATAAGGCACCTCCTCCAAAATGGAGGTGCCCGAGCAATGTTGTTTGCACCTGTGTCTCACCTGTGCTTCAGCCCTCAGGTCCCGTTGCCAGTTACCTGCCAGTTTCCTGCCAGTTTCCTGCTAGTTACCTGCCAGTACCTGCCAGTTACCTGCCTGATTCCTGCCTGAATACTTGTTACCTGTCTGCCAGTCTGAGGTCCGACGGTCTGCCTTACTACTCCTGTCAGTCTGTCTAAAGGACCAGCCTGCCCGCTCACCTGGGAGCGCATATCAGCTACCTGCCTGCTTGCCTGAGGTCCGACGGTCTGCCTTACTACTCCGGTCAGTCTGTCTATGGACCAGCTTGCCCGCTCACCTGGGAGCGCTTCTCCGTTATCTGCCTGCTTGCCAGCCCGGAGGCTCCGTTGTCACGTGCTGTGACCACCAGCTACTCCAGACTCTTGCCCGCTCACCTGGGAGCGCATCTCCGTTACCTGCCTGCTTGCCAGCCCGGAGGTCCCGTTGTCACGTGCGGTGACCATCAGCTATTCCAGAGACTCTTGCCCGCTCACCTGGGAGCGCTTCTCCGTTACCTACCTGCCAGCCCGGAGGTTCCGCCGTCACGTGCCGTGACCACCTGCTATTCCAGAGACTCTCGCTTGCTCACCTGGGAGCACACATCTACCACCTGCCTGCTAGCCTACCCGGAGGCTCTGCCATCACAGGTCGTACCTACCCCTTACCCAGAGACTGCCCTGATCACTTGCCGTAACTCCCTGTCCGTTCACCCAGAGACTGCCACCCGCTCCCTTACAAGGGCCGCCCCCTTGTATAGTAGCTCAGAGGTTCCGCCTCCCGGACCCGTTACAGTAAATACTATTTAAAAAAGCATAGGATAAAACCACATAAATACAATTTAATAAAGCACAGGATAAAACAACATAAATACAATTTAATAAAGCATAGGATACAACAACATAAATACAATTTAGTAAAGCATAGGTCAAAATAACATAAATACAATTTAATAAAGCATAGGATAAAACAACATAAATAAAATTTAATAAAGCATAGGATAAAACAACATAAATAGAATTTAATAAAGCATAGGATAAAACAACATAAATTCAATTTAATAAAGCATATTATAACACAACATAAATACAATTTAATAAAGCATAGGATAAAACAACATGAATACAATTTAATAAAGCATAGGATAAAACAACATGAATACAATTTAATAAAGCATAGGATAAAACAACATAAATACAATTTAATAAAGCATAGGTTAAAACAACATAAATACAATTTAATAAAGCATAGGTTAAAACAACATAAATAAAAGTTAATAAAGCATAGGTTAAAACAACATAAATACAATTTAATAAAGCATAGGATAAAACCACAGAAATACAATTTAATAATGCATAGGATAAAACAACATAAATACAATTTAATAAAGCATAGGATAAAACAACATAAATACAATTTATAAAGCATAGGATAAAACAACATAAATACAATTTAATAAAGCATAGGACAAAACAACATAAATACAATTTAATAAAGCATATGTTATAACAACATAAATACAATTTAATAAAGCATAAGATATAACAACATGAATATAATTTAGTAAAGCATAAGATAAAACAACATGAATACAATTTAATAAAGCATAGGTTAAAACAACATAAATACAATTTAAGAAAGCATAGGATAAAACTACATAAATACATTTTAATAAAGCATAGGATAAAACAACATAAATACAATTTAATAAAGCATAGGTTAAAACAACATAAATACAATTTAATAAAGCATAGGACAAAACAACATAAATACAATTTAATAAAGCATAGGATAAAACAACATAAATACAATTTATAAAGCATAGGATAAAACAACATAAATACAATTTAATAAAGCATAGGATAAAACAACATAAATACAATTTAATAAAGCATAGGATAAAACAACATAAATACAATTTAATAAAGCATAGGCTAAAACTACATAAATACAATTTAATAAAGCATAGGATAAAACAAATTAAATACAATTTAATAAAGCATAGCATAAAACAACATAAATTCAATTTAATAAAGCATAGGATAAAACAACATAAATACAATTTAATAAAGCATAGGATAAAACAACATAAATACAATTTAATAAAGCATAAGATAAAACAACATGAATACAATTTAATAAAGCATAGGTTAAAACAACATAAATATAATTTAATAAAGCATAGGATAAAACAACAGAAATACAATTTAATGAAGCATAGGTTAAAACAACATAAATACAATTTAATAAAGCATAGGATAAAACAACATAAATACAATTTAATAAAGCATAGGACAAAACAACATCAATACAATTTAATAAAGCATAGGTTAAAACAACATCAATACAATTTAATAAAGCATAGGTTAAAGCAAAATAAATACAATTTAATAAAGCATAGGTTAAAACAACATAAATACAATTTAATAAAGCATAGGATAAAACAACATAAATACAATTTAATAAAGCATAGGTTAAAACAGCATAAATACAATTTAATAAAGCATAGGACAAAACAACATAAATACAATTTAATAAAGCATAGGTTAAAGCAACATAAATACAATTTAATAAAGCATAGGTTAAAACAACATAAATACAATTTAATAAAGCATAGGATAAAACAACATAAATAAAATTTAATAAAGCATAGGATAAAACAACATAAATACAATTTAATAAAGCATAGGATAAAACAACATAAATACAATTTAATAGAGCATAGGATAAAACAACATAAATACAATTTATAAAGCATAGGATAAAACAACATAAATACAATTTAATAAAGCATAGGATAAAACAACATAAATACAATTTAATAAAGCATAGGATAAAACATCATAAATACAATTTAATAAAGCATAGGATTAAACAACGTAAATACAATTTAATAAAGCATAGGATAAAACAACATAAATACAATTTAATAGAGCATAGGATAAAACAACATAAATACAATTTATAAAGCATAGGATAAAACAACATAAATACAATTTAATAAAGCATAGGATAAAACAACATAAATACAATTTAATAAAGCATAGGATAAAACATCATAAATACAATTTAATAAAGCATAGGATTAAACAACGTAAATACTATTTAAAAAAGCATAGGATAAAACCACATAAATACAATTTAATAAAGCACAGGATAAAACAACATAAATACAATTTAATAAAGCATAGGATACAACAACATAAATACAATTTAGTAAAGCATAGGTCAAAATAACATAAATACAATTTAATAAAGCATAGGATAAAACAACATAAATAAAATTTAATAAAGCATAGGATAAAACAACATAAATAGAATTTAATAAAGCATAGGATAAAACAACATAAATTCAATTTAATAAAGCATATTATAAAACAACATAAATACAATTTAATAAAGCATAGGATAAAACAACATGAATACAATTTAATAAAGCATAGGATAAAACAACATGAATACAATTTAATAAAGCATAGGATAAAACAACATAAATACAATTTAATAAAGCATAGGTTAAAACAACATAAATACAATTTAATAAAGCATAGGACAAAACAACATAAATACAATTTAATAAAGCATAGGATAAAACAACATAAATACAATTTATAAAGCATAGGATAAAACAACATAAATACAATTTAATAAAGCATAGGATAAAACAACATAAATACAATTTAATAAAGCATAGGATAAAACAACATAAATACAATTTAATAAAGCATAGGCTAAAACTACATAAATACAATTTAATAAAGCATAGGATAAAACAAATTAAATACAATTTAATAAAGCATAGCATAAAACAACATAAATTCAATTTAATAAAGCATAGGATAAAACAACATAAATACAATTTAATAAAGCATAGGATAAAACAACATAAATACAATTTAATAAAGCATAAGATAAAACAACATGAATACAATTTAATAAAGCATAGGTTAAAACAACATAAATATAATTTAATAAAGCATAGGATAAAACAACAGAAATACAATTTAATGAAGCATAGGTTAAAACAACATAAATACAATTTAATAAAGCATAGGATAAAACAACATAAATACAATTTAATAAAGCATAGGACAAAACAACATCAATACAATTTAATAAAGCATAGGTTAAAGCAACATAAATACAATTTAATAAAGCATAGGTTAAAACAACATAAATACAATTTAATAAAGCATAGGATAAAACAACATAAATACAATTTAATAAAGCATAGGATAAAACAACATAAATACAATTTAATAAAGCATAGGATAAAACAACATAAATACAATTTAATAGAGCATAGGATAAAACAACATAAATACAATTTATAAAGCATAGGATAAAACAACATAAATACAATTTAATAAAGCATAGGATAAAACAACATAAATACAATTTAATAAAGCATAGGATAAAACATCATAAATACAATTTAATAAAGCATAGGATTAAACAACGTAAATACTATTTAAAAAAGCATAGGATAAAACCACATAAATACAATTTAATAAAGCACAGGATAAAACAACATAAATACAATTTAATAAAGCATAGGATACAACAACATAAATACAATTTAGTAAAGCATAGGTCAAAATAACATAAATACAATTTAATAAAGCATAGGATAAAACAACATGAATAAAATTTAATAAAGCATAGGATAAAACAACATAAATAAAATTTAATAAAGCATAGGATAAAACAACATAAATTCAATTTAATAAAGCATATTATAAAACAACATAAATACAATTTAATAAAGCATAGGATAAAACAACATGAATACAATTTAATAAAGCATAGGATAAAACAACATGAATACAATTTAATAAAGCATAGGATAAAACAACATAAATACAATTTAATAAAGCATAGGTTAAAACAACATAAATACAATTTAATAAAGCATAGGTTAAAACAACATAAATAAAAGTTAATAAAGCATAGGATAAAACAACATAAATACAATTTAATAAAGCATAGGATAAAACAACATAAATACAATTTAATAAAGCATAGTTTAAAACAACATAAATACAATTTAATAAAGCATAGGCTAAAACTACATAAATACAATTTAATAAAGCATAGGATAAAACAAATTAAATACAATTTAATAAAGCATAGGATAAAACAACATAAATTCAATTTAATAAAGCATAGGATAAAACAACATAAATACAATTTAATAAAGCAAATCATAAAACAACATAAATACAATTTAATAAAGCATAAGATAAAACAACATGAATACAATTTAATAAAGCATAGGTTAAAACAACATAAATACAATTTAAAAAAGCATAGGATAAAACAACATAAATACAATTTAATAAAGCATAGGACAAAACAACATAAATACAATTTAATAAAGCATATGTTAAAGCAACATAAATACAATTTAATAAAGCATAGGTTAAAACAACATAAATACAATTTAATAAAGCATAGGATAAAACAACATAAATACAATTTAATAGAGCATAGGATAAAACAACATAAATACAATTTATAAAACATAGGATAAAACAACATAAATACAATTTAATAAAGCATAGGATAAAACAACATAAATACAATTTAATAAAGCATAGGATAAAACATCATAAATACAATTTAATAAAGCATAGGATTAAACAACGTAAATACAATTTAATAAAGCATAGGATAAAACAACATAAATACAATTTAATACAGCATAGGATAAAACAACATAAATACAATTTATAAAGCATAGGATAAAACAACATAAATACAATTTAATAAAGCATAGGATAAAACAACATAAATACAATTTAATAAAGCATAGGATAAAACATCATAAATACAATTTAATAAAGCATAGGATTAAACAACGTAAATACAATTTAATAAAGCATAGGATAAAACCACATAAATACAATTTAATAAAGCACAGGATAAAACAACATAAATACAATTTAATAAAGCATAGGATACAACAACATAAATACAATTTAGTAAAGCATAGGTCAAAATAACATAAATACAATTTAATAAAGCATAGGATAAAACAACATAAATAAAATTTAATAAAGCATAGGATAAAACAACATAAATAGAATTTAATAAAGCATAGGATAAAACAACATAAATTCAATTTAATAAAGCATATTATAAAACAACATAAATACAATTTAATAAAGCATAGGATAAAACAACATGAATACAATTTAATAAAGCATAGGATAAAACAACATGAATACAATTTAATAAAGCATAGGATAAAACAACATAAATACAATTTAATAAAGCATAGGTTAAAACAACATAAATACAATTTAATAAAGCATAGGTTAAAACAACATAAATAAAAGTTAATAAAGCATAGGTTAAAACAACATAAATACAATTTAATAAAGCATAGGATAAAACCACAGAAATACAATTTAATAATGCATAGGATAAAACAACATAAATACAATTTAATAAAGCATAGGATAAAACAACATAAATACAATTTATAAAGCATAGGATAAAACAACATAAATACAATTTAATAAAGCATAGGACAAAACAACATAAATACAATTTAATAAAGCATATGTTATAACAACATAAATACAATTTAATAAAGCATAAGATATAACAACATGAATATAATTTAGTAAAGCATAAGATAAAACAACATGAATACAATTTAATAAAGCATAGGTTAAAACAACATAAATACAATTTAAGAAAGCATAGGATAAAACTACATAAATACATTTTAATAAAGCATAGGATAAAACAACATAAATACAATTTAATAAAGCATAGGTTAAAACAACATAAATACAATTTAATAAAGCATAGGACAAAACAACATAAATACAATTTAATAAAGCATAGGATAAAACAACATAAATACAATTTATAAAGCATAGGATAAAACAACATAAATACAATTTAATAAAGCATAGGATAAAACAACATAAATACAATTTAATAAAGCATAGGATAAAACAACATAAATACAATTTAATAAAGCATAGGCTAAAACTACATAAATACAATTTAATAAAGCATAGGATAAAACAAATTAAATACAATTTAATAAAGCATAGCATAAAACAACATAAATTCAATTTAATAAAGCATAGGATAAAACAACATAAATACAATTTAATAAAGCATAGGATAAAACAACATAAATACAATTTAATAAAGCATAAGATAAAACAACATGAATACAATTTAATAAAGCATAGGTTAAAACAACATAAATATAATTTAATAAAGCATAGGATAAAACAACAGAAATACAATTTAATGAAGCATAGGTTAAAACAACATAAATACAATTTAATAAAGCATAGGATAAAACAACATAAATACAATTTAATAAAGCATAGGACAAAACAACATCAATACAATTTAATAAAGCATAGGTTAAAACAACATCAATACAATTTAATAAAGCATAGGTTAAAGCAAAATAAATACAATTTAATAAAGCATAGGTTAAAACAACATAAATACAATTTAATAAAGCATAGGATAAAACAACATAAATACAATTTAATAAAGCATAGGTTAAAACAGCATAAATACAATTTAATAAAGCATAGGACAAAACAACATAAATACAATTTAATAAAGCATAGGTTAAAGCAACATAAATACAATTTAATAAAGCATAGGTTAAAACAACATAAATACAATTTAATAAAGCATAGGATAAAACAACATAAATAAAATTTAATAAAGCATAGGATAAAACAACATAAATACAATTTAATAAAGCATAGGATAAAACAACATAAATACAATTTAATAGAGCATAGGATAAAACAACATAAATACAATTTATAAAGCATAGGATAAAACAACATAAATACAATTTAATAAAGCATAGGATAAAACAACATAAATACAATTTAATAAAGCATAGGATAAAACATCATAAATACAATTTAATAAAGCATAGGATTAAACAACGTAAATACAATTTAATAAAGCATAGGATAAAACAACATAAATACAATTTAATAGAGCATAGGATAAAACAACATAAATACAATTTATAAAGCATAGGATAAAACAACATAAATACAATTTAATAAAGCATAGGATAAAACAACATAAATACAATTTAATAAAGCATAGGATAAAACATCATAAATACAATTTAATAAAGCATAGGATTAAACAACGTAAATACTATTTAAAAAAGCATAGGATAAAACCACATAAATACAATTTAATAAAGCACAGGATAAAACAACATAAATACAATTTAATAAAGCATAGGATACAACAACATAAATACAATTTAGTAAAGCATAGGTCAAAATAACATAAATACAATTTAATAAAGCATAGGATAAAACAACATAAATAAAATTTAATAAAGCATAGGATAAAACAACATAAATAGAATTTAATAAAGCATAGGATAAAACAACATAAATTCAATTTAATAAAGCATATTATAAAACAACATAAATACAATTTAATAAAGCATAGGATAAAACAACATGAATACAATTTAATAAAGCATAGGATAAAACAACATGAATACAATTTAATAAAGCATAGGATAAAACAACATAAATACAATTTAATAAAGCATAGGTTAAAACAACATAAATACAATTTAATAAAGCATAGGACAAAACAACATAAATACAATTTAATAAAGCATAGGATAAAACAACATAAATACAATTTATAAAGCATAGGATAAAACAACATAAATACAATTTAATAAAGCATAGGATAAAACAACATAAATACAATTTAATAAAGCATAGGATAAAACAACATAAATACAATTTAATAAAGCATAGGCTAAAACTACATAAATACAATTTAATAAAGCATAGGATAAAACAAATTAAATACAATTTAATAAAGCATAGCATAAAACAACATAAATTCAATTTAATAAAGCATAGGATAAAACAACATAAATACAATTTAATAAAGCATAGGATAAAACAACATAAATACAATTTAATAAAGCATAAGATAAAACAACATGAATACAATTTAATAAAGCATAGGTTAAAACAACATAAATATAATTTAATAAAGCATAGGATAAAACAACAGAAATACAATTTAATGAAGCATAGGTTAAAACAACATAAATACAATTTAATAAAGCATAGGATAAAACAACATAAATACAATTTAATAAAGCATAGGACAAAACAACATCAATACAATTTAATAAAGCATAGGTTAAAGCAACAAAAATACAATTTAATAAAGCATAGGTTAAAACAACATAAATACAATTTAATAAAGCATAGGATAAAACAACATAAATACAATTTAATAAAGCATAGGATAAAACAACATAAATACAATTTAATAAAGCATAGGATAAAACAACATAAATACAATTTAATAGAGCATAGGATAAAACAACATAAATACAATTTATAAAGCATAGGATAAAACAACATAAATACAATTTAATAAAGCATAGGATAAAACAACATAAATACAATTTAATAAAGCATAGGATAAAACATCATAAATACAATTTAATAAAGCATAGGATTAAACAACGTAAATACTATTTAAAAAAGCATAGGATAAAACCACATAAATACAATTTAATAAAGCACAGGATAAAACAACATAAATACAATTTAATAAAGCATAGGATACAACAACATAAATACAATTTAGTAAAGCATAGGTCAAAATAACATAAATACAATTTAATAAAGCATAGGATAAAACAACATGAATAAAATTTAATAAAGCATAGGATAAAACAACATAAATAAAATTTAATAAAGCATAGGATAAAACAACATAAATTCAATTTAATAAAGCATATTATAAAACAACATAAATACAATTTAATAAAGCATAGGATAAAACAACATGAATACAATTTAATAAAGCATAGGATAAAACAACATGAATACAATTTAATAAAGCATAGGATAAAACAACATAAATACAATTTAATAAAGCATAGGTTAAAACAACATAAATACAATTTAATAAAGCATAGGTTAAAACAACATAAATAAAAGTTAATAAAGCATAGGATAAAACAACATAAATACAATTTAATAAAGCATAGGATAAAACAACATAAATACAATTTAATAAAGCATAGTTTAAAACAACATAAATACAATTTAATAAAGCATAGGCTAAAACTACATAAATACAATTTAATAAAGCATAGGATAAAACAAATTAAATACAATTTAATAAAGCATAGGATAAAACAACATAAATTCAATTTAATAAAGCATAGGATAAAACAACATAAATACAATTTAATAAAGCAAATCATAAAACAACATAAATACAATTTAATAAAGCATAAGATAAAACAACATGAATACAATTTAATAAAGCATAGGTTAAAACAACATAAATACAATTTAAAAAAGCATAGGATAAAACAACATAAATACAATTTAATAAAGCATAGGACAAAACAACATAAATACAATTTAATAAAGCATATGTTAAAGCAACATAAATACAATTTAATAAAGCATAGGTTAAAACAACATAAATACAATTTAATAAAGCATAGGATAAAACAACATAAATACAATTTAATAGAGCATAGGATAAAACAACATAAATACAATTTATAAAACATAGGATAAAACAACATAAATACAATTTAATAAAGCATAGGATAAAACAACATAAATACAATTTAATAAAGCATAGGATAAAACATCATAAATACAATTTAATAAAGCATAGGATTAAACAACGTAAATACAATTTAATAAAGCATAGGATAAAACAACATAAATACAATTTAATACAGCATAGGATAAAACAACATAAATACAATTTATAAAGCATAGGATAAAACAACATAAATACAATTTAATAAAGCATAGGATAAAACAACATAAATACAATTTAATAAAGCATAGGATAAAACATCATAAATACAATTTAATAAAGCATAGGATTAAACAACGTAAATACTATTTAAAAAAGCATAGGATAAAACCACATAAATACAATTTAATAAAGCACAGGATAAAACAACATAAATACAATTTAATAAAGCATAGGATACAACAACATAAATACAATTTAGTAAAGCATAGGTCAAAATAACATAAATACAATTTAATAAAGCATAGGATAAAACAACATAAATAAAATTTAATAAAGCATAGGATAAAACAACATAAATAGAATTTAATAAAGCATAGGATAAAACAACATAAATTCAATTTAATAAAGCATATTATAAAACAACATAAATACAATTTAATAAAGCATAGGATAAAACAACATGAATACAATTTAATAAAGCATAGGATAAAACAACATGAATACAATTTAATAAAGCATAGGATAAAACAACATAAATACAATTTAATAAAGCATAGGTTAAAACAACATAAATACAATTTAATAAAGCATAGGTTAAAACAACATAAATAAAAGTTAATAAAGCATAGGTTAAAACAACATAAATACAATTTAATAAAGCATAGGATAAAACCACAGAAATACAATTTAATAATGCATAGGATAAAACAACATAAATACAATTTAATAAAGCATAGGATAAAACAACATAAATACAATTTATAAAGCATAGGATAAAACAACATAAATACAATTTAATAAAGCATAGGACAAAACAACATAAATACAATTTAATAAAGCATATGTTATAACAACATAAATACAATTTAATAAAGCATAAGATATAACAACATGAATATAATTTAGTAAAGCATAAGATAAAACAACATGAATACAATTTAATAAAGCATAGGTTAAAACAACATAAATACAATTTAAGAAAGCATAGGATAAAACTACATAAATACATTTTAATAAAGCATAGGATAAAACAACATAAATACAATTTAATAAAGCATAGGTTAAAACAACATAAATACAATTTAATAAAGCATAGGACAAAACAACATAAATACAATTTAATAAAGCATAGGATAAAACAACATAAATACAATTTATAAAGCATAGGATAAAACAACATAAATACAATTTAATAAAGCATAGGATAAAACAACATAAATACAATTTAATAAAGCATAGGATAAAACAACATAAATACAATTTAATAAAGCATAGGCTAAAACTACATAAATACAATTTAATAAAGCATAGGATAAAACAAATTAAATACAATTTAATAAAGCATAGGTTAAAGCAACATAAATACAATTTAATAAAGCATAGGTTAAAACAACATAAATACAATTTAATAAAGCATAGGATAAAACATCATAAATACAATTTAATAAAGCATAGGATTAAACAACGTAAATACTATTTAAAAAAGCATAGGATAAAAACACATAAATACAATTTAATAAAGCACAGGATAAAACAACATAAATACAATTTAATAAAGCATAGGATACAACAACATAAATACAATTTAGTAAAGCATAGGTCAAAATAACATAAATACAATTTAATAAAGCATAGGATAAAACAACATGAATAAAATTTAATAAAGCATAGGATAAAACAACATAAATAAAATTTAATAAAGCATAGGATAAAACAACATAAATTCAATTTAATAAAGCATATTATAAAACAACATAAATACAATTTAATAAAGCATAGGATAAAACAACATGAATACAATTTAATAAAGCATAGGATAAAACAACATGAATACAATTTAATAAAGCATAGGATAAAACAACATAAATACAATTTATAAAGCATAGGATAAAACAACATAAATACAATTTAATAAAGCATAGGATAAAACAACATAAATACAATTTAATAAAGCATAGGATAAAACAACATAAATACAATTTAATAAAGCATAGGCTAAAACTACAAAAATACAATTTAATAAAGCATAGGATAAAACAAATTAAATACAATTTAATAAAGCATAGCATAAAACAACATAAATTCAATTTAATAAAGCATAGGATAAAACAACATAAATACAATTTAATAAAGCATAGGATAAAACAACATAAATACAATTTAATAAAGCATAAGATAAAACAACATGAATACAATTTAATAAAGCATAGGTTAAAACAACATAAATATAATTTAATAAAGCATAGGATAAAACAACATAAATACAATTTAATGAAGCTTAGGTTAAAACAACATAAATACAATTTAATAAAGCATAGGATAAAACAACATAAATACAATTTAATAAAGCATAGGACAAAACAACATCAATACAATTTAATAAAGCATAGGTTAAAGCAACATAAATACAATTTAATAAAGCATAGGTTAAAACAACATAAATACAATTTAATAAAGCATAGGATAAAACATCATAAATACAATTTAATAAAGCATAGGATTAAACAACGTAAATACTATTTAAAAAAGCATAGGATAAAACCACATAAATACAATTTAATAAAGCACAGGATAAAACAACATAAATACAATTTAATAAAGCATAGGATACAACAACATAAATACAATTTAGTAAAGCATAGGTCAAAATAACATAAATACAATTTAATAAAGCATAGGATAAAACAACATGAATAAAATTTAATAAAGCATAGGATAAAACAACATAAATAAAATTTAATAAAGCATAGGATAAAACAACATAAATTCAATTTAATAAAGCATATTATAAAACAACATAAATACAATTTAATAAAGCATAGGATAAAACAACATGAATACAATTTAATAAAGCATAGGATAAAACAACATGAATACAATTTAATAAAGCATAGGATAAAGCAACATAAATACAATTTAATAAAGCATAGGTTAAAACAACATAAATACAATTTAATAAAGCATAGGTTAAAACAACATAAATAAAAGTTAATAAAGCATAGGATAAAACAACATAAATACAATTTAATAAAGCATAGGATAAAACAACATAAATACAATTTAATAAAGCATAGTTTAAAACAACATAAATACAATTTAATAAAGCATAGGCTAAAACTACATAAATACAATTTAATAAAGCATAGGATAAAACAAATTAAATACAATTTAATAAAGCATAGGATAAAACAACATAAATTCAATTTAATAAAGCATAGGATAAAACAACATAAATACAATTTAATAAAGCAAATCATAAAACAACATAAATACAATTTAATAAAGCATAAGATAAAACAACATGAATACAATTTAATAAAGCATAGGTTAAAACAACATAAATACAATTTAAAAAAGCATAGGATAAAACAACATAAATACAATTTAATAAAGCATAGGACAAAACAACATAAATACAATTTAATAAAGCATATGTTAAAGCAACATAAATACAATTTAATAAAGCATAGGTTAAAACAACATAAATACAATTTAATAAAGCATAGGATAAAACAACATAAATACAATTTAATAGAGCATAGGATAAAACAACATAAATACAATTTATAAAGCATAGGATAAAACAACATAAATACAATTTAATAAAGCATAGGATAAAACAACATAAATACAATTTAATAAAGCATAGGTCAAAATAACATAAATACAATTTAATAAAGCATAGGATAAAACAACATAAATACAATTTAATAAAGCATAGGATAAAACAACATAAATAACATTTAATAAAGCATAGCATAAAACAACATAAATTCAATTTAATAAAGCATAAGATAAAACAACATAAATACAATTTAATAAAGCATAGGATAAAACAACATGAATACAATTTAATAAAGCATAGGATAAAACAACATAAATACAATTTAATAAAGCATAGGTTAAAGCAACATAAATACAATTTAATAAAGCATAGGACAAAACAACATAAATACAATTTAATAAAGCATAGGTTAAAACAACATAAATAAAAGTTAATAAAGCATAGGATAAAACAACATAAATACAATTTAATAAAGCATAGGATAAAACAACATGAATACAATTTAATAAAGCATAGGATAAAACAACATAAATACAATTTAATAAAGCATAGGTTAAAACAACATAAATACAATTTAATAAAGCATAGGATAAAACAACATAAATACAATTTAATAGAGCATAGGATAAAACAACATAAATACAATTTATAAAGCATAGGATAAAACAACATAAATACAATTTAATAAAGCATAGGATAAAACAACATAAATACAATTTAATAAAGCATAGGATAAAACATCATAAATACAATTTAATAAAGCATAGGATTAAACAACGTAAATACTATTTAAAAAAGCATAGGATAAAACCACATAAATACAATTTAATAAAGCACAGGATAAAACAACATAAATACAATTTAATAAAGCATAGGATACAACAACATAAATACAATTTAGTAAAGCATAGGTCAAAATAACATAAATACAATTTAATAAAGCAAAGGATAAAACAACATAAATACAATTTAATAAAGCATAAGATAAAACAACATGAATACAATTTAATAAAGCATAGGGTAAAACAACATAAATATAATTTAATAAAGCATAGGATAAAACAACATAAATACAATATAATAAAGCATAGGTTAAAACAACATAAATACAATTTAATAAAGCATAGGATAAAACAACATAAATACAATTTAATAAAGCATAGGACAAAACAACATAAATACAATTTAATAAAGCATATGTTAAAGCAACATAAATACAATTTAATAAAGCATAGGTTAAAACAACATAAATACAATTTAATAAAGCATAGTATAAAACAACATAAATACAATTTAATAAAGCATAGCATAAAACAACATAAATACAATTTAATAAAGCATAGGATACAACAACATAAATACAATTTAGTAAAGCATAGGTCAAAATAACATAAATACAATTTAATAAAGCAAAGGATAAAACAACATAAATACAATTTAATAAAGCATAAGATAAAACAACATGAATACAATTTAATAAAGCATAGGGTAAAACAACATAAATATAATTTAATAAAGCATAGGATAAAACAACATAAATACAATATAATAAAGCATAGGTTAAAACAACATAAATACAATTTAATAAAGCATAGGATAAAACAACATAAATACAATTTAATAAAGCATAGGACAAAACAACATAAATACAATTTAATAAAGCATATGTTAAAGCAACATAAATACAATTTAATAAAGCATAGGTTAAAACAACATAAATACAATTTAATAAAGCATAGTATAAAACAACATAAATACAATTTAATAAAGCATAGCATAAAACAACATAAATACAATTTAATAAAGCATAGGTAAAAACAACATAAATACAATTTAATAAAGCATAGGATAAAACAACATTAATACAATTTAATAAAGCATAGGATAAAACAACATAAATACAATTTAATAGAGCATAGGATAAAACAACATAAATACAATTTATAAAGCAGAGGATAAAACAACATAAATACAATTTAATAAAGCATAGGATAAAACAACATAAATACAATTTAATAAAGCATAGGTCAAAATAACATAAATACAATTTAATAAAGCATAGGATAAAACAACATAAATACAATTTAATAAAGCATAGGATAAAACAACATAAATACAATTTAATAAAGCATAGGATAAAACAACATAAATACAATTTAATAAAGCATAAGATAAAACAACATAAATACAATTTAATAAAGCATAGGATAAAACAACATAAATACAATTTAATAAAGCATAGGATAAAACAACATAAATACAATTTAATAAAGCATAGTTTAAAACAACATAAATACAATTTAATAAAGCATAGGCTAAAAATACATAAATACAATTTAATAAAGCATAGGATAAAACAAATTAAATACAATTTAATAAAGCATAGGATAAAACAACATAAATTCAATTTAATAAAGCATAGGATAAAACAACATAAATACAATTTAATAAAGCAAATCATAAAACAACATAAATACAATTTAATAAAGCATAAGATAAAACAACATGAATACAATTTAATAAAGCATAGGTTAAAACAACATAAATACAATTTAAAAAAGCATATGTTAAAGCAACATAAATACAATTTAATAAAGCATAGGTTAAAATAACATAAATACAATTTAATAAAGCATAGGATAAAACAACATAAATACAATTTAATAGAGCATAGGATAAAACAACATAAATACAATTTATAAAGCATAGGATAAAACAACATAAATACAATTTAATAAAGCATAGGATAAAACAACATAAATACAATTTAATAAAGCATAGGTCAAAATAACATAAATACAATTTAATAAAGCATAGGATAAAACAACATAAATACAATTTAATAAAGCATAGGATAAAACAACATAAATAACATTTAATAAAGCATAGCATAAAACAACATAAATTCAATTTAATAAAGCATAAGATAAAACAACATAAAATAAAGCATAGGATAAAACAACATAAATACAATTTAATAAAGCATAGGATAAAACAACATAAATACAATTTAATAAAGCATAGGATAAAACAACATAAATACAATTTAATAAAGCATAGGCTAAAACTACATAAATACAAATTAATAAAGCATAGGATAAAACAAATTAAATACAATTTAATAAAGCATAGGATAAAACAACATAAATTCAATTTAATAAAGCATAGGATAAAACAACATAAATACAATTTAATAAAGCAAAGGATAAAACAACATAAATACAGTTTAATAAAGCATAAGATAAAACAACATGAATACAATTTAATAAAGCATAGGTTAAAACAACATAAATATAATTTAATAAAGCATAGGATAAAACAACATAAATACAATTTAATAAAGCATAGGTTAAAACAACATAAATACAATTTAATAAAGCATAGTATAAAACAACATAAATACAATTTAATAAAGCATAGCATAAAACAACATAAATACAATTTAATAAAGCATAGGATACAACAACATAAATACAATTTAGTAAAGCATAGGTCAAAATAACATAAATACAATTTAATAAAGCAAAGGATAAAACAACATAAATACAATTTAATAAAGCATAAGATAAAACAACATGAATACAATTTAATAAAGCATAGGGTAAAACAACATAAATATAATTTAATAAAGCATAGGATAAAACAACATAAATACAATATAATAAAGCATAGGTTAAAACAACATAAATACAATTTAATAAAGCATAGGATAAAACAACATAAATACAATTTAATAAAGCATAGGACAAAACAACATAAATACAATTTAATAAAGCATATGTTAAAGCAACATAAATACAATTTAATAAAGCATAGGTTAAAACAACATAAATACAATTTAATAAAGCATAGTATAAAACAACATAAATACAATTTAATAAAGCATAGCATAAAACAACATAAATACAATTTAATAAAGCATAGGTAAAAACAACATAAATACAATTTAATAAAGCATAGGATAAAACAACATTAATACAATTTAATAAAGCATAGGATAAAACAACATAAATACAATTTAATAGAGCATAGGATAAAACAACATAAATACAATTTATAAAGCAGAGGATAAAACAACATAAATACAATTTAATAAAGCATAGGATAAAACAACATAAATACAATTTAATAAAGCATAGGTCAAAATAACATAAATACAATTTAATAAAGCATAGGATAAAACAACATAAATACAATTTAATAAAGCATAGGATAAAACAACATAAATACAATTTAATAAAGCATAGGATAAAACAACATAAATACAATTTAATAAAGCATAAGATAAAACAACATAAATACAATTTAATAAAGCATAGGATAAAACAACATAAATACAATTTAATAAAGCATAGGATAAAACAACATAAATACAATTTAATAAAGCATAGTTTAAAACAACATAAATACAATTTAATAAAGCATAGGCTAAAAATACATAAATACAATTTAATAAAGCATAGGATAAAACAAATTAAATACAATTTAATAAAGCATAGGATAAAACAACATAAATTCAATTTAATAAAGCATAGGATAAAACAACATAAATACAATTTAATAAAGCAAATCATAAAACAACATAAATACAATTTAATAAAGCATAAGATAAAACAACATGAATACAATTTAATAAAGCATAGGTTAAAACAACATAAATACAATTTAAAAAAGCATATGTTAAAGCAACATAAATACAATTTAATAAAGCATAGGTTAAAATAACATAAATACAATTTAATAAAGCATAGGATAAAACAACATAAATACAATTTAATAGAGCATAGGATAAAACAACATAAATACAATTTATAAAGCATAGGATAAAACAACATAAATACAATTTAATAAAGCATAGGATAAAACAACATAAATACAATTTAATAAAGCATAGGTCAAAATAACATAAATACAATTTAATAAAGCATAGGATAAAACAACATAAATACAATTTAATAAAGCATAGGATAAAACAACATAAATAACATTTAATAAAGCATAGCATAAAACAACATAAATTCAATTTAATAAAGCATAAGATAAAACAACATAAAATAAAGCATAGGATAAAACAACATAAATACAATTTAATAAAGCATAGGATAAAACAACATAAATACAATTTAATAAAGCATAGGATAAAACAACATAAATACAATTTAATAAAGCATAGGCTAAAACTACATAAATACAAATTAATAAAGCATAGGATAAAACAAATTAAATACAATTTAATAAAGCATAGGATAAAACAACATAAATTCAATTTAATAAAGCATAGGATAAAACAACATAAATACAATTTAATAAAGCAAAGGATAAAACAACATAAATACAGTTTAATAAAGCATAAGATAAAACAACATGAATACAATTTAATAAAGCATAGGTTAAAACAACATAAATATAATTTAATAAAGCATAGGATAAAACAACATAAATACAATTTAATAAAGCATAGGTTAAAACAACATAAATACAATTTAATAAAGCATAGGATAAAACAACATAAATAAAATTTAATAAAACATAGGACAAAATAACATAAATACAATTTAATAAAGCATATGTTAAAGCAACATAAATACAATTTAATAAAGCATAGGTTAAAACAACATAAATACAATTTAATAAAGCATAGGATAAAACAACATAAATACAATTTAATAAAGCATAGGATAAAACAACATAAATACAATTTAATAAAGCATAGGATTAAACAACATAAATACTATTTAAAAAAGCATAGGATAAAACCACATAAATACAATTTAATAAAGCACAGGATAAAACAACATAAATACAATTTAATAAAGCATAGGATAAAACATCATAAATACAATTTAATAAAGCATAGGATTAAACAACGTAAATACTATTTAAAAAAGCATAGGATAAAACCACATAAATACAATTTAATAAAGCACAGGTTAAAACAACATAAATACAATTTAATAAAGCATAGGACAAAACAACATAAATACAATTTAATAAAGCATAGGTTAAAACAACATAAATAAAAGTTAATAAAGCATAGGATAAAACAACATAAATACAATTTAATAAAGCATAGGATAAAACAACATGAATACAATTTAATAAAGCATAGGATAAAACAACATAAATACAATTTAATAAAGCATAGGTTAAAACAACATAAATACAATTTAATAAAGCATAGGACAAAACAACATAAATACAATTTAATAAAGCATAGGTTAAAACAACATAAATACAATGTAATAAAGCATAGGATAAAACAACATAAATACAATTTAATAAAGCATAGGATAAAACAACATAAATACAATTTAATAAAGCATAGGATAAAACAACACAAATACAATTTAATAAAGCATAGGATAAAACAACATAAATTCAATTTAATAAAGCATAGGATAAAACAACATATATACAATTTAATAAAGCACAGGATAAAACAACATAAATAAAATTTAATAAAGCATAGGATAAAACAACATAAATAAAATTTAATAAAGCATAGGATAAAACAACATAAATACAATTTAATAAAGCATAGTTTAAAACAGCATGAATACAATTTAATAAAGCATAGGATAAAACCACAGAAATACAATTTAATAAAGCATAGGACAAAACAACATAAATACAATTTAGTAAAGCATAGGTTAAAACAACATAAATACAATTTAATGAAACATAGGATAAACAACATAAATACAATTTAATAAAGCATAGGACAAAGCAACATAAATACAATTTAATAAAGCATATGTTAAAACAACATAAATACAATTTAATAAAGCATAGTTTAAAACAACATAAATACAATTTAATAAAGCATAGGATAAAACAACATAAATTCAATTTAATAAAGCATAGGATAAAACAACATATATACAATTTAATAAAGCACAGGATAAAACAACATAAATAAAATTTAATAAAGCATAGGATAAAACAACATAAATAAAATTTAATAAAGCATAGGATAAAACAACATAAATACAATTTAATAAAGCATAGTTTAAAACAGCATGAATACAATTTAATAAAGCATAGGATAAAACCACAGAAATACAATTTAATAAAGCATAGGACAAAACAACATAAATGCAATTTAGTAAAGCATAGGTTAAAACAACATAAATACAATTTAATGAAACATAGGATAAACAACATAAATACAATTTAATAAAGCATAGGACAAAGCAACATAAATACAATTTAATAAAGCATATGTTAAAACAACATAAATACAATTTAATAAAGCATAGTTTAAAACAACATAAATACAATTTAATAAAGCATTAGATAAAACAACATGAATATAATTTAGTAAAGCATAAGATAAAACAACATGAATACAATTTAATAAAGCATAGGATAAAACAACATAAATAATATTTAATAAAGCATAGGTTAAAACAACATAAATACAATTTAATAAAGCATCGTTTAAAACAACATAAATACAATTTAATAAAGCATAGTTTAAAACAACATAAATACAATTTAATAAAGCATAGGATAAAACCACAGAAATACAATTTAATAATGCATAGGATAAAACAACATAAATACAATTTAATAAAGCATAGGATAAAACAACATAAATACAATTTATAAAGCATAGGATAAAACAACATAAATACAATTTAATAAAGCATAGGATAAAACCACAGAAATACAATTTAATAATGCATAGGATAAAACAACATAAATACAATTTAATAAAGCATAGGATAAAACAACATAAATACAATTTATAAAGCATAGGATAAAACAACATAAATACAATTTAATAAAGCATAGGATAAAACAACATAAATACAATTTAATAAAGCATAGGATAAAACAACATAAATACAATTTAATAAAGCATAGGATAAAACAACATAAATACAATTTAATAAAGCATAGGATAAAACAACATAAATACAATTTAATAAAGCATAGGCTAAAACTACATAAATACAAATTAATAAAGCATAGGATAAAACAAATTAAATACAATTTAATAAAGCATAGGATAAAACAACATAAATTCAATTTAATAAAGCATAGGATAAAACAACATAAATACAATTTAATAAAGCAAAGGATAAAACAACATAAATACAGTTTAATAAAGCATAAGATAAAACAACATGAATACAATTTAATAAAGCATAGGTTAAAACAACATAAATATAATTTAATAAAGCATAGGATAAAACAACATAAATACAATTTAATAAAGCATAGGTTAAAACAACATAAATACAATTTAATAAAGCATAGGATAAAACAACATAAATAAAATTTAATAAAACATAGGACAAAATAACATAAATACAATTTAATAAAGCATATGTTAAAGCAACATAAATACAATTTAATAAAGCATAGGTTAAAACAACATAAATACAATTTAATAAAGCATAGGATAAAACAACATAAATACAATTTAATAGAGCATAGGATAAAACAACATAAATACAATTTATAAAGCAAAGGATAAAACAACATAAACACAATTTAATAAAGCATAGGATAAAACAACATAAATACAATTTAATAAAGCATAGGATAAAACAACATAAATACAATTTAATAAAGCATAGGATTAAACAACATAAATACTATTTAAAAAAGCATAGGATAAAACCACATAAATACAATTTAATAAAGCACAGGATAAAACAACATAAATACAATTTAATAAAGCATAGGATAAAACATCATAAATACAATTTAATAAAGCATAGGATTAAACAACGTAAATACTATTTAAAAAAGCATAGGATAAAACCACATAAATACAATTTAATAAAGCACAGGTTAAAACAACATAAATACAATTTAATAAAGCATAGGACAAAACAACATAAATACAATTTAATAAAGCATAGGTTAAAACAACATAAATAAAAGTTAATAAAGCATAGGATAAAACAACATAAATACAATTTAATAAAGCATAGGATAAAACAACATGAATACAATTTAATAAAGCATAGGATAAAACAACATAAATACAATTTAATAAAGCATAGGTTAAAACAACATAAATACAATTTAATAAAGCATAGGACAAAACAACATAAATACAATTTAATAAAGCATAGGTTAAAACAACATAAATACAATGTAATAAAGCATAGGATAAAACAACATAAATACAATTTAATAAAGCATAGGATAAAACAACATAAATACAATTTAATAAAGCATAGGATAAAACAACACAAATACAATTTAATAAAGCATAGGATAAAACAACATAAATTCAATTTAATAAAGCATAGGATAAAACAACATATATACAATTTAATAAAGCACAGGATAAAACAACATAAATAAAATTTAATAAAGCATAGGATAAAACAACATAAATAAAATTTAATAAAGCATAGGATAAAACAACATAAATACAATTTAATAAAGCATAGTTTAAAACAGCATGAATACAATTTAATAAAGCATAGGATAAAACCACAGAAATACAATTTAATAAAGCATAGGACAAAACAACATAAATACAATTTAGTAAAGCATAGGTTAAAACAACATAAATACAATTTAATGAAACATAGGATAAACAACATAAATACAATTTAATAAAGCATAGGACAAAGCAACATAAATACAATTTAATAAAGCATATGTTAAAACAACATAAATACAATTTAATAAAGCATAGTTTAAAACAACATAAATACAATTTAATAAAGCATAGGATAAAACAACATAAATACAATTTAATAAAGCATAGGATAAAACAACACAAATACAATTTAGTAAAGCATAGGTTAAAACAACATAAATACAATTTAATAAAGCACAGGATAAAACAACATAAATTCAATTTAATAAAGCATAGGATAAAACAACATATATACAATTTAATAAAGCACAGGATAAAACAACATAAATAAAATTTAATAAAGCATAGGATAAAACAACATAAATAAAATTTAATAAAGCATAGGATAAAACAACATAAATACAATTTAATAAAGCATAGTTTAAAACAGCATGAATACAATTTAATAAAGCATAGGATAAAACCACAGAAATACAATTTAATAAAGCATAGGACAAAACAACATAAATACAATTTAGTAAAGCATAGGTTAAAACAACATAAATACAATTTAATGAAACATAGGATAAACAACATAAATACAATTTAATAAAGCATAGGACAAAACAACATAAATACAATTTAATAAAGCATATGTTAAAACAACATAAATACAATTTAATAAAGCATAGTTTAAAACAACATAAATACAATTTAATAAAGCATTAGATAAAACAACATGAATATAATTTAGTAAAGCATAAGATAAAACAACATGAATACAATTTAATAAAGCATAGGATAAAACAACATAAATAATATTTAATAAAGCATAGGTTAAAACAACATAAATACAATTTAATAAAGCATAGTTTAAAACAACATAAATACAATTTAATAAAGCATAGTTTAAAACAACATAAATACAATTTAATAAAGCATAGGATAAAACCACAGAAATACAATTTAATAATGCATAGGATAAAACAACATAAATACAATTTAATAAAGCATAGGATAAAACAACATAAATACAATTTATAAAGCATAGGATAAAACAACATAAATACAATTTAATAAAGCATAGGATAAAACAACATAAATACAATTTAATAAAGCATAGGATAAAACAACATAAATACAATTTAATAAAGCATAGGATAAAACAACATAAATACAATTTAATAAAGCATAGGATAAAACAACATAAATACAATTTAATAAAGCATAGGCTAAAACTACATAAATACAAATTAATAAAGCATAGGATAAAACAAATTAAATACAATTTAATAAAGCATAGGATAAAACAACATAAATTCAATTTAATAAAGCATAGGATAAAACAACATAAATACAATTTAATAAAGCAAAGGATAAAACAACATAAATACAGTTTAATAAAGCATAAGATAAAACAACATGAATACAATTTAATAAAGCATAGGTTAAAACAACATAAATATAATTTAATAAAGCATAGGATAAAACAACATAAATACAATTTAATAAAGCATAGGTTAAAACAACATAAATACAATTTAATAAAGCATAGGATAAAACAACATAAATAAAATTTAATAAAACATAGGACAAAATAACATAAATACAATTTAATAAAGCATATGTTAAAGCAACATAAATACAATTTAATAAAGCATAGGTTAAAACAACATAAATACAATTTAATAAAGCATAGGATAAAACAACATAAATACAATTTAATAAAGCATAGGATAAAACAACATAAATACAATTTAATAAAGCATAGGATTAAACAACATAAATACTATTTAAAAAAGCATAGGATAAAACCACATAAATACAATTTAATAAAGCACAGGATAAAACAACATAAATACAATTTAATAAAGCATAGGATAAAACATCATAAATACAATTTAATAAAGCATAGGATAAAACAACATAAATACAATTTATAAAGCATAGGATAAAACAACATAAATACAATTTAATAAAGCATAGGCTAAAACTACATAAATACAAATTAATAAAGCATAGGATAAAACAAATTAAATACAATTTAATAAAGCATAGGATAAAACAACATAAATTCAATATAATAAAGCATAGGATAAAACAACATAAATACAATTTAATAAAGCAAAGGATAAAACAACATAAATACAATTTAATAAAGCATAAGATAAAACAACATGAATACAATTTAATAAAGCACAGGATAAAACAACATAAATACAATTTAATAAAGCATAGGATAAAACATCATAAATACAATTTAATAAAGCATAGGATTAAACAACGTAAATACTATTTAAAAAAGCATAGGATAAAACCACATAAATACAATTTAATAAAGCACAGGTTAAAACAACATAAATACAATTTAATAAAGCATAGGACAAAACAACATAAATACAATTTAATAAAGCATAGGTTAAAACAACATAAATAAAAGTTAATAAAGCATAGGATAAAACAACATAAATACAATTTAATAAAGCATAGGATAAAACAACATGAATACAATTTAATAAAGCATAGGATAAAACAACATAAATACAATTTAATAAAGCATAGGTTAAAACAACATAAATACAATTTAATAAAGCATAGGACAAAACAACATAAATACAATTTAATAAAGCATAGGTTAAAACAACATAAATACAATGTAATAAAGCATAGGATAAAACAACATAAATACAATTTAATAAAGCATAGGATAAAACAACATAAATACAATTTAATAAAGCATAGGATAAAACAACACAAATACAATTTAATGAAACATAGGATAAACAACATAAATACAATTTAATAAAGCATAGGACAAAACAACATAAATACAATTTAATAAAGCATATGTTAAAACAACATAAATACAATTTAATAAAGCATAGTTTAAAACAACATAAATACAATTTAATAAAGCATTAGATAAAACAACATGAATATAATTTAGTAAAGCATAAGATAAAACAACATGAATACAATTTAATAAAGCATAGGATAAAACAACATAAATAATATTTAATAAAGCATAGGTTAAAACAACATAAATACAATTTAATAAAGCATAGTTTAAAACAACATAAATACAATTTAATAAAGCATAGTTTAAAACAACATAAATACAATTTAATAAAGCATAGGATAAAACCACAGAAATACAATTTAATAATGCATAGGATAAAACAACATAAATACAATTTAATAAAGCATAGGATAAAACAACATAAATACAATTTATAAAGCATAGGATAAAACAACATAAATACAATTTAATAAAGCATAGGATAAAACAACATAAATACAATTTAATAAAGCATAGGATAAAACAACATAAATACAATTTAATAAAGCATAGGATAAAACAACATAAATACAATTTAATAAAGCATAGGATAAAACAACATAAATACAATTTAATAAAGCATAGGCTAAAACTACATAAATACAAATTAATAAAGCATAGGATAAAACAAATTAAATACAATTTAATAAAGCATAGGATAAAACAACATAAATTCAATTTAATAAAGCATAGGATAAAACAACATAAATACAATTTAATAAAGCAAAGGATAAAACAACATAAATACAGTTTAATAAAGCATAAGATAAAACAACATGAATACAATTTAATAAAGCATAGGTTAAAACAACATAAATATAATTTAATAAAGCATAGGATAAAACAACATAAATACAATTTAATAAAGCATAGGTTAAAACAACATAAATACAATTTAATAAAGCATAGGATAAAACAACATAAATAAAATTTAATAAAACATAGGACAAAATAACATAAATACAATTTAATAAAGCATATGTTAAAGCAACATAAATACAATTTAATAAAGCATAGGTTAAAACAACATAAATACAATTTAATAAAGCATAGGATAAAACAACATAAATACAATTTAATAAAGCATAGGATAAAACAACATAAATACAATTTAATAAAGCATAGGATTAAACAACATAAATACTATTTAAAAAAGCATAGGATAAAACCACATAAATACAATTTAATAAAGCACAGGATAAAACAACATAAATACAATTTAATAAAGCATAGGACAAAACAACATAAATACAATTTAATAAAGCATAGGTTAAAACAACATAAATAAAAGTTAATAAAGCATAGGATAAAACAACATAAATACAATTTAATAAAGCATAGGATAAAACAACATGAATACAATTTAATAAAGCATAGGATAAAACAACATAAATACAATTTAATAAAGCATAGGTTAAAACAACATAAATACAATTTAATAAAGCATAGGACAAAACAACATAAATACAATTTAATAAAGCATAGGTTAAAACAACATAAATACAATGTAATAAAGCATAGGATAAAACAACATAAATACAATTTAATAAAGCATAGGATAAAACAACATAAATACAATTTAATAAAGCATAGGATAAAACAACATAAATACAATTTAATAAAGCATAGGCTAAAACTACATAAATACAAATTAATAAAGCATAGGATAAAACAACATAAATACAATTTATAAAGCATAGGATAAAACAACATAAATACAATTTAATAAAGCATAGGCTAAAACTACATAAATACAAATTAATAAAGCATAGGATAAAACAAATTAAATACAATTTAATAAAGCATAGGATAAAACAACATAAATTCAATATAATAAAGCATAGGATAAAACAACATAAATACAATTTAATAAAGCAAAGGATAAAACAACATAAATACAATTTAATAAAGCATAAGATAAAACAACATGAATACAATTTAATAAAGCACAGGATAAAACAACATAAATACAATTTAATAAAGCATAGGATAAAACATCATAAATACAATTTAATAAAGCATAGGATTAAACAACGTAAATACTATTTAAAAAAGCATAGGATAAAACCACATAAATACAATTTAATAAAGCACAGGTTAAAACAACATAAATACAATTTAATAAAGCATAGGACAAAACAACATAAATACAATTTAATAAAGCATAGGTTAAAACAACATAAATAAAAGTTAATAAAGCATAGGATAAAACAACATAAATACAATTTAATAAAGCATAGGATAAAACAACATGAATACAATTTAATAAAGCATAGGATAAAACAACATAAATACAATTTAATAAAGCATAGGTTAAAACAACATAAATACAATTTAATAAAGCATAGGACAAAACAACATAAATACAATTTAATAAAGCATAGGTTAAAACAACATAAATACAATGTAATAAAGCATAGGATAAAACAACATAAATACAATTTAATAAAGCATAGGATAAAACAACATAAATACAATTTAATAAAGCATAGGATAAAACAACACAAATACAATTTAATGAAACATAGGATAAACAACATAAATACAATTTAATAAAGCATAGGACAAAACAACATAAATACAATTTAATAAAGCATATGTTAAAACAACATAAATACAATTTAATAAAGCATAGTTTAAAACAACATAAATACAATTTAATAAAGCATTAGATAAAACAACATGAATATAATTTAGTAAAGCATAAGATAAAACAACATGAATACAATTTAATAAAGCATAGGATAAAACAACATAAATAATATTTAATAAAGCATAGGTTAAAACAACATAAATACAATTTAATAAAGCATAGTTTAAAACAACATAAATACAATTTAATAAAGCATAGTTTAAAACAACATAAATACAATTTAATAAAGCATAGGATAAAACCACAGAAATACAATTTAATAATGCATAGGATAAAACAACATAAATACAATTTAATAAAGCATAGGATAAAACAACATAAATACAATTTATAAAGCATAGGATAAAACAACATAAATACAATTTAATAAAGCATAGGATAAAACAACATAAATACAATTTAATAAAGCATAGGATAAAACAACATAAATACAATTTAATAAAGCATAGGATAAAACAACATAAATACAATTTAATAAAGCATAGGATAAAACAACATAAATACAATTTAATAAAGCATAGGCTAAAACTACATAAATACAAATTAATAAAGCATAGGATAAAACAAATTAAATACAATTTAATAAAGCATAGGATAAAACAACATAAATTCAATTTAATAAAGCATAGGATAAAACAACATAAATACAATTTAATAAAGCAAAGGATAAAACAACATAAATACAGTTTAATAAAGCATAAGATAAAACAACATGAATACAATTTAATAAAGCATAGGTTAAAACAACATAAATATAATTTAATAAAGCATAGGATAAAACAACATAAATACAATTTAATAAAGCATAGGTTAAAACAACATAAATACAATTTAATAAAGCATAGGATAAAACAACATAAATAAAATTTAATAAAACATAGGACAAAATAACATAAATACAATTTAATAAAGCATATGTTAAAGCAACATAAATACAATTTAATAAAGCATAGGTTAAAACAACATAAATACAATTTAATAAAGCATAGGATAAAACAACATAAATACAATTTAATAAAGCATAGGATAAAACAACATAAATACAATTTAATAAAGCATAGGATTAAACAACATAAATACTATTTAAAAAAGCATAGGATAAAACCACATAAATACAATTTAATAAAGCACAGGATAAAACAACATAAATACAATTTAATAAAGCATAGGACAAAACAACATAAATACAATTTAATAAAGCATAGGTTAAAACAACATAAATAAAAGTTAATAAAGCATAGGATAAAACAACATAAATACAATTTAATAAAGCATAGGATAAAACAACATGAATACAATTTAATAAAGCATAGGATAAAACAACATAAATACAATTTAATAAAGCATAGGTTAAAACAACATAAATACAATTTAATAAAGCATAGGACAAAACAACATAAATACAATTTAATAAAGCATAGGTTAAAACAACATAAATACAATGTAATAAAGCATAGGATAAAACAACATAAATACAATTTAATAAAGCATAGGATAAAACAACATAAATACAATTTAATAAAGCATAGGATAAAACAACATAAATACAATTTAATAAAGCATAGGCTAAAACTACATAAATACAAATTAATAAAGCATAGGATAAAACAACATAAATACAATTTATAAAGCATAGGATAAAACAACATAAATACAATTTAATAAAGCATAGGCTAAAACTACATAAATACAAATTAATAAAGCATAGGATAAAACAAATTAAATACAATTTAATAAAGCATAGGATAAAACAACATAAATTCAATATAATAAAGCATAGGATAAAACAACATAAATACAATTTAATAAAGCAAAGGATAAAACAACATAAATACAATTTAATAAAGCATAAGATAAAACAACATGAATACAATTTAATAAAGCACAGGATAAAACAACATAAATACAATTTAATAAAGCATAGGATAAAACATCATAAATACAATTTAATAAAGCATAGGATTAAACAACGTAAATACTATTTAAAAAAGCATAGGATAAAACCACATAAATACAATTTAATAAAGCACAGGTTAAAACAACATAAATACAATTTAATAAAGCATAGGACAAAACAACATAAATACAATTTAATAAAGCATAGGTTAAAACAACATAAATAAAAGTTAATAAAGCATAGGATAAAACAACATAAATACAATTTAATAAAGCATAGGATAAAACAACATGAATACAATTTAATAAAGCATAGGATAAAACAACATAAATACAATTTAATAAAGCATAGGTTAAAACAACATAAATACAATTTAATAAAGCATAGGACAAAACAACATAAATACAATTTAATAAAGCATAGGTTAAAACAACATAAATACAATGTAATAAAGCATAGGATAAAACAACATAAATACAATTTAATAAAGCATAGGATAAAACAACATAAATACAATTTAATAAAGCATAGGATAAAACAACACAAATACAATTTAATGAAACATAGGATAAACAACATAAATACAATTTAATAAAGCATAGGACAAAACAACATAAATACAATTTAATAAAGCATATGTTAAAACAACATAAATACAATTTAATAAAGCATAGTTTAAAACAACATAAATACAATTTAATAAAGCATTAGATAAAACAACATGAATATAATTTAGTAAAGCATAAGATAAAACAACATGAATACAATTTAATAAAGCATAGGATAAAACAACATAAATAATATTTAATAAAGCATAGGTTAAAACAACATAAATACAATTTAATAAAGCATAGTTTAAAACAACATAAATACAATTTAATAAAGCATAGTTTAAAACAACATAAATACAATTTAATAAAGCATAGGATAAAACCACAGAAATACAATTTAATAATGCATAGGATAAAACAACATAAATACAATTTAATAAAGCATAGGATAAAACAACATAAATACAATTTATAAAGCATAGGATAAAACAACATAAATACAATTTAATAAAGCATAGGATAAAACAACATAAATACAATTTAATAAAGCATAGGATAAAACAACATAAATACAATTTAATAAAGCATAGGATAAAACAACATAAATACAATTTAATAAAGCATAGGATAAAACAACATAAATACAATTTAATAAAGCATAGGCTAAAACTACATAAATACAAATTAATAAAGCATAGGATAAAACAAATTAAATACAATTTAATAAAGCATAGGATAAAACAACATAAATTCAATTTAATAAAGCATAGGATAAAACAACATAAATACAATTTAATAAAGCAAAGGATAAAACAACATAAATACAGTTTAATAAAGCATAAGATAAAACAACATGAATACAATTTAATAAAGCATAGGTTAAAACAACATAAATATAATTTAATAAAGCATAGGATAAAACAACATAAATACAATTTAATAAAGCATAGGTTAAAACAACATAAATACAATTTAATAAAGCATAGGATAAAACAACATAAATAAAATTTAATAAAACATAGGACAAAATAACATAAATACAATTTAATAAAGCATATGTTAAAGCAACATAAATACAATTTAATAAAGCATAGGTTAAAACAACATAAATACAATTTAATAAAGCATAGGATAAAACAACATAAATACAATTTAATAAAGCATAGGATAAAACAACATAAATACAATTTAATAAAGCATAGGATTAAACAACATAAATACTATTTAAAAAAGCATAGGATAAAACCACATAAATACAATTTAATAAAGCACAGGATAAAACAACATAAATACAATTTAATAAAGCATAGGATAAAACATCATAAATACAATTTAATAAAGCATAGGATAAAACAACATAAATACAATTTATAAAGCATAGGATAAAACAACATAAATACAATTTAATAAAGCATAGGATAAAACAACATAAATACAATTTAATAAAGCATAGGATAAAACAACATAAATACAATTTAATAAAGCATAGGATAAAACAACATAAATACAATTTAATAAAGCATAGGCTAAAACTACATAAATACAAATTAATAAAGCATAGGATAAAACAAATTAAATACAATTTAATAAAGCATAGGATAAAACAACATAAATTCAATATAATAAAGCATAGGATAAAACAACATAAATACAATTTAATAAAGCAAAGGATAAAACAACATAAATACAATTTAATAAAGCATAAGATAAAACAACATGAATACAATTTAATAAAGCACAGGATAAAACAACATAAATACAATTTAATAAAGCATAGGATAAAACATCATAAATACAATTTAATAAAGCATAGGATTAAACAACGTAAATACTATTTAAAAAAGCATAGGATAAAACCACATAAATACAATTTAATAAAGCACAGGTTAAAACAACATAAATACAATTTAATAAAGCATAGGACAAAACAACATAAATACAATTTAATAAAGCATAGGTTAAAACAACATAAATAAAAGTTAATAAAGCATAGGATAAAACAACATAAATACAATTTAATAAAGCATAGGATAAAACAACATGAATACAATTTAATAAAGCATAGGATAAAACAACATAAATACAATTTAATAAAGCATAGGTTAAAACAACATAAATACAATTTAATAAAGCATAGGACAAAACAACATAAATACAATTTAATAAAGCATAGGTTAAAACAACATAAATACAATGTAATAAAGCATAGGATAAAACAACATAAATACAATTTAATAAAGCATAGGATAAAACAACATAAATACAATTTAATAAAGCATAGGATAAAACAACACAAATACAATTTAATAAAGCATAGGATAAAACAACATAAATTCAATTTAATAAAGCATAGGATAAAACAACATATATACAATTTAATAAAGCACAGGATAAAACAACATAAATAAAATTTAATAAAGCATAGGATAAAACAACATAAATAAAATTTAATAAAGCATAGGATAAAACAACATAAATACAATTTAATAAAGCATAGTTTAAAACAGCATGAATACAATTTAATAAAGCATAGGATAAAACCACAGAAATACAATTTAATAAAGCATAGGACAAAACAACATAAATACAATTTAGTAAAGCATAGGTTAAAACAACATAAATACAATTTAATGAAACATAGGATAAACAACATAAATACAATTTAATAAAGCATAGGACAAAGCAACATAAATACAATTTAATAAAGCATATGTTAAAACAACATAAATACAATTTAATAAAGCATAGTTTAAAACAACATAAATACAATTTAATAAAGCATAGGATAAAACAACATAAATTCAATTTAATAAAGCATAGGATAAAACAACATATATACAATTTAATAAAGCACAGGATAAAACAACATAAATAAAATTTAATAAAGCATAGGATAAAACAACATAAATAAAATTTAATAAAGCATAGGATAAAACAACATAAATACAATTTAATAAAGCATAGTTTAAAACAGCATGAATACAATTTAATAAAGCATAGGATAAAACCACAGAAATACAATTTAATAAAGCATAGGACAAAACAACATAAATGCAATTTAGTAAAGCATAGGTTAAAACAACATAAATACAATTTAATGAAACATAGGATAAACAACATAAATACAATTTAATAAAGCATAGGACAAAGCAACATAAATATAATTTAATAAAGCATATGTTAAAACAACATAAATACAATTTAATAAAGCATAGTTTAAAACAACATAAATACAATTTAATAAAGCATTAGATAAAACAACATGAATATAATTTAGTAAAGCATAAGATAAAACAACATGAATACAATTTAATAAAGCATAGGATAAAACAACATAAATAATATTTAATAAAGCATAGGTTAAAACAACATAAATACAATTTAATAAAGCATCGTTTAAAACAACATAAATACAATTTAATAAAGCATAGTTTAAAACAACATAAATACAATTTAATAAAGCATAGGATAAAACCACAGAAATACAATTTAATAATGCATAGGATAAAACAACATAAATACAATTTAATAAAGCATAGGATAAAACAACATAAATACAATTTATAAAGCATAGGATAAAACAACATAAATACAATTTAATAAAGCATAGGATAAAACCACAGAAATACAATTTAATAATGCATAGGATAAAACAACATAAATACAATTTAATAAAGCATAGGATAAAACAACATAAATACAATTTATAAAGCATAGGATAAAACAACATAAATACAATTTAATAAAGCATAGGATAAAACAACATAAATACAATTTAATAAAGCATAGGATAAAACAACATAAATACAATTTAATAAAGCATAGGATAAAACAACATAAATACAATTTAATAAAGCATAGGATAAAACAACATAAATACAATTTAATAAAGCATAGGCTAAAACTACATAAATACAAATTAATAAAGCATAGGATAAAACAAATTAAATACAATTTAATAAAGCATAGGATAAAACAACATAAATTCAATTTAATAAAGCATAGGATAAAACAACATAAATACAATTTAATAAAGCAAAGGATAAAACAACATAAATACAGTTTAATAAAGCATAAGATAAAACAACATGAATACAATTTAATAAAGCATAGGTTAAAACAACATAAATATAATTTAATAAAGCATAGGATAAAACAACATAAATACAATTTAATAAAGCATAGGTTAAAACAACATAAATACAATTTAATAAAGCATAGGATAAAACAACATAAATAAAATTTAATAAAACATAGGAAAAAATAACATAAATACAATTTAATAAAGCATATGTTAAAGCAACATAAATACAATTTAATAAAGCATAGGTTAAAACAACATAAATACAATTTAATAAAGCATAGGATAAAACAACATAAATACAATTTAATAGAGCATAGGATAAAACAACATAAATACAATTTATAAAGCAAAGGATAAAACAACATAAACACAATTTAATAAAGCATAGGATAAAACAACATAAATACAATTTAATAAAGCATAGGATAAAACATCATAAATACAATTTAATAAAGCATAGGATTAAACAACGTAAATACTATTTAAAAAAGCATAGGATAAAACCACATAAATACAATTTAATAAAGCACAGGTTAAAACAACATAAATACAATTTAATAAAGCATAGGACAAAACAACATAAATACAATTTAATAAAGCATAGGCTAAAACTACATAAATACAAATTAATAAAGCATAGGATAAAACAAATTAAATACAATTTAATAAAGCATAGGATAAAACAACATAAATTCAATTTAATAAAGCATAGGATAAAACAACATAAATACAATTTAATAAAGCAAAGGATAAAACAACATAAATACAGTTTAATAAAGCATAAGATAAAACAACATGAATACAATTTAATAAAGCATAGGTTAAAACAACATAAATATAATTTAATAAAGCATAGGATAAAACAACATAAATACAATTTAATAAAGCATAGGTTAAAACAACATAAATACAATTTAATAAAGCATAGGATAAAACAACATAAATAAAATTTAATAAAACATAGGACAAAATAACATAAATACAATTTAATAAAGCATATGTTAAAGCAACATAAATACAATTTAATAAAGCATAGGTTAAAACAACATAAATACAATTTAATAAAGCATAGGATAAAACAACATAAATACAATTTAATAGAGCATAGGATAAAACAACATAAATACAATTTATAAAGCAAAGGATAAAACAACATAAACACAATTTAATAAAGCATAGGATAAAACAACATAAATACAATTTAATAAAGCATAGGATAAAACATCATAAATACAATTTAATAAAGCATAGGATTAAACAACGTAAATACTATTTAAAAAAGCATAGGATAAAACCACATAAATACAATTTAATAAAGCACAGGTTAAAACAACATAAATACAATTTAATAAAGCATAGGACAAAACAACATAAATACAATTTAATAAAGCATAGGTTAAAACAACATAAATAAAAGTTAATAAAGCATAGGATAAAACAACATAAATACAATTTAATAAAGCATAGGATAAAACAACATGAATACAATTTAATAAAGCATAGGATAAAACAACATAAATACAATTTAATAAAGCATAGGTTAAAACAACATAAATACAATTTAATAAAGCATAGGACAAAACAACATAAATACAATTTAATAAAGCATAGGTTAAAACAACATAAATACAATGTAATAAAGCATAGGATAAAACAACATAAATACAATTTAATAAAGCATAGGATAAAACAACATAAATACAATTTAATAAAGCATAGGATAAAACAACACAAATACAATTTAATAAAGCATAGGATAAAACAACATAAATTCAATTTAATAAAGCATAGGATAAAACAACATATATACAATTTAATAAAGCACAGGATAAAACAACATAAATAAAATTTAATAAAGCATAGGATAAAACAACATAAATAAAATTTAATAAAGCATAGGATAAAACAACATAAATACAATTTAATAAAGCATAGTTTAAAACAGCATGAATACAATTTAATAAAGCATAGGATAAAACCACAGAAATACAATTTAATAAAGCATAGGACAAAACAACATAAATACAATTTAGTAAAGCATAGGTTAAAACAACATAAATACAATTTAATGAAACATAGGATAAACAACATAAATACAATTTAATAAAGCATAGGACAAAGCAACATAAATACAATTTAATAAAGCATATGTTAAAACAACATAAATACAATTTAATAAAGCATAGTTTAAAACAACATAAATACAATTTAATAAAGCATAGGATAAAACAACATAAATACAATTTAATAAAGCATAGGATAAAACAACACAAATACAATTTAGTAAAGCATAGGTTAAAACAACATAAATACAATTTAATAAAGCACAGGATAAAACAACATAAATTCAATTTAATAAAGCATAGGATAAAACAACATATATACAATTTAATAAAGCACAGGATAAAACAACATAAATAAAATTTAATAAAGCATAGGATAAAACAACATAAATAAAATTTAATAAAGCATAGGATAAAACAACATAAATACAATTTAATAAAGCATAGTTTAAAACAGCATGAATACAATTTAATAAAGCATAGGATAAAACCACAGAAATACAATTTAATAAAGCATAGGACAAAACAACATAAATACAATTTAGTAAAGCATAGGTTAAAACAACATAAATACAATTTAATGAAACATAGGATAAACAACATAAATACAATTTAATAAAGCATAGGACAAAACAACATAAATACAATTTAATAAAGCATATGTTAAAACAACATAAATACAATTTAATAAAGCATAGTTTAAAACAACATAAATACAATTTAATAAAGCATTAGATAAAACAACATGAATATAATTTAGTAAAGCATAAGATAAAACAACATGAATACAATTTAATAAAGCATAGGATAAAACAACATAAATAATATTTAATAAAGCATAGGTTAAAACAACATAAATACAATTTAATAAAGCATAGTTTAAAACAACATAAATACAATTTAATAAAGCATAGTTTAAAACAACATAAATTCAATTTAATAAAGCATAGGATAAAACAACATATATACAATTTAATAAAGCACAGGATAAAACAACATAAATAAAATTTAATAAAGCATAGGATAAAACAACATAAATAAAATTTAATAAAGCATAGGATAAAACAACATAAATACAATTTAATAAAGCATAGTTTAAAACAGCATGAATACAATTTAATAAAGCATAGGATAAAACCACAGAAATACAATTTAATAAAGCATAGGACAAAACAACATAAATGCAATTTAGTAAAGCATAGGTTAAAACAACATAAATACAATTTAATGAAACATAGGATAAACAACATAAATACAATTTAATAAAGCATAGGACAAAGCAACATAAATATAATTTAATAAAGCATATGTTAAAACAACATAAATACAATTTAATAAAGCATAGTTTAAAACAACATAAATACAATTTAATAAAGCATTAGATAAAACAACATGAATATAATTTAGTAAAGCATAAGATAAAACAACATGAATACAATTTAATAAAGCATAGGATAAAACAACATAAATAATATTTAATAAAGCATAGGTTAAAACAACATAAATACAATTTAATAAAGCATCGTTTAAAACAACATAAATACAATTTAATAAAGCATAGTTTAAAACAACATAAATACAATTTAATAAAGCATAGGATAAAACCACAGAAATACAATTTAATAATGCATAGGATAAAACAACATAAATACAATTTAATAAAGCATAGGATAAAACAACATAAATACAATTTATAAAGCATAGGATAAAACAACATAAATACAATTTAATAAAGCATAGGATAAAACCACAGAAATACAATTTAATAATGCATAGGATAAAACAACATAAATACAATTTAATAAAGCATAGGATAAAACAACATAAATACAATTTATAAAGCATAGGATAAAACAACATAAATACAATTTAATAAAGCATAGGATAAAACAACATAAATACAATTTAATAAAGCATAGGATAAAACAACATAAATACAATTTAATAAAGCATAGGATAAAACAACATAAATACAATTTAATAAAGCATAGGATAAAACAACATAAATACAATTTAATAAAGCATAGGCTAAAACTACATAAATACAAATTAATAAAGCATAGGATAAAACAAATTAAATACAATTTAATAAAGCATAGGATAAAACAACATAAATTCAATTTAATAAAGCATAGGATAAAACAACATAAATACAATTTAATAAAGCAAAGGATAAAACAACATAAATACAGTTTAATAAAGCATAAGATAAAACAACATGAATACAATTTAATAAAGCATAGGTTAAAACAACATAAATATAATTTAATAAAGCATAGGATAAAACAACATAAATACAATTTAATAAAGCATAGGTTAAAACAACATAAATACAATTTAATAAAGCATAGGATAAAACAACATAAATAAAATTTAATAAAACATAGGAAAAAATAACATAAATACAATTTAATAAAGCATATGTTAAAGCAACATAAATACAATTTAATAAAGCATAGGTTAAAACAACATAAATACAATTTAATAAAGCATAGGATAAAACAACATAAATACAATTTAATAGAGCATAGGATAAAACAACATAAATACAATTTATAAAGCAAAGGATAAAACAACATAAACACAATTTAATAAAGCATAGGATAAAACAACATAAATACAATTTAATAAAGCATAGGATAAAACATCATAAATACAATTTAATAAAGCATAGGATTAAACAACGTAAATACTATTTAAAAAAGCATAGGATAAAACCACATAAATACAATTTAATAAAGCACAGGTTAAAACAACATAAATACAATTTAATAAAGCATAGGACAAAACAACATAAATACAATTTAATAAAGCATAGGCTAAAACTACATAAATACAAATTAATAAAGCATAGGATAAAACAAATTAAATACAATTTAATAAAGCATAGGATAAAACAACATAAATTCAATTTAATAAAGCATAGGATAAAACAACATAAATACAATTTAATAAAGCAAAGGATAAAACAACATAAATACAGTTTAATAAAGCATAAGATAAAACAACATGAATACAATTTAATAAAGCATAGGTTAAAACAACATAAATATAATTTAATAAAGCATAGGATAAAACAACATAAATACAATTTAATAAAGCATAGGTTAAAACAACATAAATACAATTTAATAAAGCATAGGATAAAACAACATAAATAAAATTTAATAAAACATAGGACAAAATAACATAAATACAATTTAATAAAGCATATGTTAAAGCAACATAAATACAATTTAATAAAGCATAGGTTAAAACAACATAAATACAATTTAATAAAGCATAGGATAAAACAACATAAATACAATTTAATAGAGCATAGGATAAAACAACATAAATACAATTTATAAAGCAAAGGATAAAACAACATAAACACAATTTAATAAAGCATAGGATAAAACAACATAAATACAATTTAATAAAGCATAGGATAAAACATCATAAATACAATTTAATAAAGCATAGGATTAAACAACGTAAATACTATTTAAAAAAGCATAGGATAAAACCACATAAATACAATTTAATAAAGCACAGGTTAAAACAACATAAATACAATTTAATAAAGCATAGGACAAAACAACATAAATACAATTTAATAAAGCATAGGTTAAAACAACATAAATAAAAGTTAATAAAGCATAGGATAAAACAACATAAATACAATTTAATAAAGCATAGGATAAAACAACATGAATACAATTTAATAAAGCATAGGATAAAACAACATAAATACAATTTAATAAAGCATAGGTTAAAACAACATAAATACAATTTAATAAAGCATAGGACAAAACAACATAAATACAATTTAATAAAGCATAGGTTAAAACAACATAAATACAATGTAATAAAGCATAGGATAAAACAACATAAATACAATTTAATAAAGCATAGGATAAAACAACATAAATACAATTTAATAAAGCATAGGATAAAACAACACAAATACAATTTAATAAAGCATAGGATAAAACAACATAAATTCAATTTAATAAAGCATAGGATAAAACAACATATATACAATTTAATAAAGCACAGGATAAAACAACATAAATAAAATTTAATAAAGCATAGGATAAAACAACATAAATAAAATTTAATAAAGCATAGGATAAAACAACATAAATACAATTTAATAAAGCATAGTTTAAAACAGCATGAATACAATTTAATAAAGCATAGGATAAAACCACAGAAATACAATTTAATAAAGCATAGGACAAAACAACATAAATACAATTTAGTAAAGCATAGGTTAAAACAACATAAATACAATTTAATGAAACATAGGATAAACAACATAAATACAATTTAATAAAGCATAGGACAAAGCAACATAAATACAATTTAATAAAGCATATGTTAAAACAACATAAATACAATTTAATAAAGCATAGTTTAAAACAACATAAATACAATTTAATAAAGCATAGGATAAAACAACATAAATACAATTTAATAAAGCATAGGATAAAACAACACAAATACAATTTAGTAAAGCATAGGTTAAAACAACATAAATACAATTTAATAAAGCACAGGATAAAACAACATAAATTCAATTTAATAAAGCATAGGATAAAACAACATATATACAATTTAATAAAGCACAGGATAAAACAACATAAATAAAATTTAATAAAGCATAGGATAAAACAACATAAATAAAATTTAATAAAGCATAGGATAAAACAACATAAATACAATTTAATAAAGCATAGTTTAAAACAGCATGAATACAATTTAATAAAGCATAGGATAAAACCACAGAAATACAATTTAATAAAGCATAGGACAAAACAACATAAATACAATTTAGTAAAGCATAGGTTAAAACAACATAAATACAATTTAATGAAACATAGGATAAACAACATAAATACAATTTAATAAAGCATAGGACAAAACAACATAAATACAATTTAATAAAGCATATGTTAAAACAACATAAATACAATTTAATAAAGCATAGTTTAAAACAACATAAATACAATTTAATAAAGCATTAGATAAAACAACATGAATATAATTTAGTAAAGCATAAGATAAAACAACATGAATACAATTTAATAAAGCATAGGATAAAACAACATAAATAATATTTAATAAAGCATAGGTTAAAACAACATAAATACAATTTAATAAAGCATAGTTTAAAACAACATAAATACAATTTAATAAAGCATAGTTTAAAACAACATAAATACAATTTAATAAAGCATAGGATAAAACCACAGAAATACAATTTAATAATGCATAGGATAAAACAACATAAATACAATTTAATAAAGCATAGGATAAAACAACATAAATACAATTTATAAAGCATAGGATAAAACAACATAAATACAATTTAATAAAGCATAGGATAAAACAACATAAATACAATTTAATAAAGCATAGGATAAAACAACATAAATACAATTTAATAAAGCATAGGATAAAACAACATAAATACAATTTAATAAAGCATAGGATAAAACAACATAAATACAATTTAATAAAGCATAGGCTAAAACTACATAAATACAAATTAATAAAGCATAGGATAAAACAAATTTAATACAATTTAATAAAGCATAGGATAAAACAACATAAATTCAATTTAATAAAGCATAGGATAAAACAACATAAATACAATTTAATAAAGCAAAGGATAAAACAACATAAATACAGTTTAATAAAGCATAAGATAAAACAACATGAATACAATTTAATAAAGCATAGGTTAAAACAACATAAATATAATTTAATAAAGCATAGGATAAAACAACATAAATACAATTTAATAAAGCATAGGTTAAAACAACATAAATAAAAGTTAATAAAGCATAGGATAAAACAACATAAATACAATTTAATAAAGCATAGGATAAAACAACATGAATACAATTTAATAAAGCATAGGATAAAACAACATAAATACAATTTAATAAAGCATAGGACAAAGCAACATAAATACAATTTAATAAAGCATATGTTAAAACAACATAAATACAATTTAATAAAGCATAGTTTAAAACAACATAAATACAATTTAATAAAGCATAGGATAAAACAACATAAATTCAATTTAATAAAGCATAGGATAAAACAACATATATACAATTTAATAAAGCACAGGATAAAACAACATAAATAAAATTTAATAAAGCATAGGATAAAACAACATAAATAAAATTTAATAAAGCATAGGATAAAACAACATAAATACAATTTAATAAAGCATAGTTTAAAACAGCATGAATACAATTTAATAAAGCATAGGATAAAACCACAGAAATACAATTTAATAAAGCATAGGACAAAACAACATAAATGCAATTTAGTAAAGCATAGGTTAAAACAACATAAATACAATTTAATGAAACATAGGATAAACAACATAAATACAATTTAATAAAGCATAGGACAAAGCAACATAAATATAATTTAATAAAGCATATGTTAAAACAACATAAATACAATTTAATAAAGCATAGTTTAAAACAACATAAATACAATTTAATAAAGCATTAGATAAAACAACATGAATATAATTTAGTAAAGCATAAGATAAAACAACATGAATACAATTTAATAAAGCATAGGATAAAACAACATAAATAATATTTAATAAAGCATAGGTTAAAACAACATAAATACAATTTAATAAAGCATCGTTTAAAACAACATAAATACAATTTAATAAAGCATAGTTTAAAACAACATAAATACAATTTAATAAAGCATAGGATAAAACCACAGAAATACAATTTAATAATGCATAGGATAAAACAACATAAATACAATTTAATAAAGCATAGGATAAAAGAACATAAATACAATTTATAAAGCATAGGATAAAACAACATAAATACAATTTAATAAAGCATAGGATAAAACCACAGAAATACAATTTAATAATGCATAGGATAAAACAACATAAATACAATTTAATAAAGCATAGGATAAAACAACATAAATACAATTTATAAAGCATAGGATAAAACAACATAAATACAATTTAATAAAGCATAGGATAAAACAACATAAATACAATTTAATAAAGCATAGGATAAAACAACATAAATACAATTTAATAAAGCATAGGATAAAACAACATAAATACAATTTAATAAAGCATAGGATAAAACAACATAAATACAATTTAATAAAGCATAGGCTAAAACTACATAAATACAAATTAATAAAGCATAGGATAAAACAAATTAAATACAATTTAATAAAGCATAGGATAAAACAACATAAATTCAATTTAATAAAGCATAGGATAAAACAACATAAATACAATTTAATAAAGCAAAGGATAAAACAACATAAATACAGTTTAATAAAGCATAAGATAAAACAACATGAATACAATTTAATAAAGCATAGGTTAAAACAACATAAATATAATTTAATAAAGCATAGGATAAAACAACATAAATACAATTTAATAAAGCATAGGTTAAAACAACATAAATACAATTTAATAAAGCATAGGATAAAACAACATAAATAAAATTTAATAAAACATAGGAAAAAATAACATAAATACAATTTAATAAAGCATATGTTAAAGCAACATAAATACAATTTAATAAAGCATAGGTTAAAACAACATAAATACAATTTAATAAAGCATAGGATAAAACAACATAAATACAATTTAATAGAGCATAGGATAAAACAACATAAATACAATTTATAAAGCAAAGGATAAAACAACATAAACACAATTTAATAAAGCATAGGATAAAACAACATAAATACAATTTAATAAAGCATAGGATAAAACATCATAAATACAATTTAATAAAGCATAGGATTAAACAACGTAAATACTATTTAAAAAAGCATAGGATAAAACCACATAAATACAATTTAATAAAGCACAGGTTAAAACAACATAAATACAATTTAATAAAGCATAGGACAAAACAACATAAATACAATTTAATAAAGCATAGGCTAAAACTACATAAATACAAATTAATAAAGCATAGGATAAAACAAATTAAATACAATTTAATAAAGCATAGGATAAAACAACATAAATTCAATTTAATAAAGCATAGGATAAAACAACATAAATACAATTTAATAAAGCAAAGGATAAAACAACATAAATACAGTTTAATAAAGCATAAGATAAAACAACATGAATACAATTTAATAAAGCATAGGTTAAAACAACATAAATATAATTTAATAAAGCATAGGATAAAACAACATAAATACAATTTAATAAAGCATAGGTTAAAACAACATAAATACAATTTAATAAAGCATAGGATAAAACAACATAAATAAAATTTAATAAAACATAGGACAAAATAACATAAATACAATTTAATAAAGCATATGTTAAAGCAACATAAATACAATTTAATAAAGCATAGGTTAAAACAACATAAATACAATTTAATAAAGCATAGGATAAAACAACATAAATACAATTTAATAGAGCATAGGATAAAACAACATAAATACAATTTATAAAGCAAAGGATAAAACAACATAAACACAATTTAATAAAGCATAGGATAAAACAACATAAATACAATTTAATAAAGCATAGGATAAAACATCATAAATACAATTTAATAAAGCATAGGATTAAACAACGTAAATACTATTTAAAAAAGCATAGGATAAAACCACATAAATACAATTTAATAAAGCACAGGTTAAAACAACATAAATACAATTTAATAAAGCATAGGACAAAACAACATAAATACAATTTAATAAAGCATAGGTTAAAACAACATAAATAAAAGTTAATAAAGCATAGGATAAAACAACATAAATACAATTTAATAAAGCATAGGATAAAACAACATGAATACAATTTAATAAAGCATAGGATAAAACAACATGAATACAATTTAATAAAGCATAGGATAAAACAACATAAATACAATTTAATAAAGCATAGGTTAAAACAACATAAATACAATTTAATAAAGCATAGGATAAAACAACATAAATACAATTTAATAAAGCATAGGATAAAACAACACAAATACAATTTAATAAAGCATAGGATAAAACAACATAAATTCAATTTAATAAAGCATAGGATAAAACAACATATATACAATTTAATAAAGCACAGGATAAAACAACATAAATAAAATTTAATAAAGCATAGGATAAAACAACATAAATAAAATTTAATAAAGCATAGGATAAAACAACATAAATACAATTTAATAAAGCATAGTTTAAAACAGCATGAATACAATTTAATAAAGCATAGGATAAAACCACAGAAATACAATTTAATAAAGCATAGGATAAAACAACATAAATTCAATTTAATAAAGCATAGGATAAAACAACATATATACAATTTAATAAAGCACAGGATAAAACAACATAAATAAAATTTAATAAAGCATAGGATAAAACAACATAAATAAAATTTAATAAAGCATAGGATAAAACAACATAAATACAATTTAATAAAGCATAGTTTAAAACAGCATGAATACAATTTAATAAAGCATAGGATAAAACCACAGAAATACAATTTAATAAAGCATAGGACAAAACAACATAAATACAATTTAGTAAAGCATAGGTTAAAACAACATAAATACAATTTAATGAAACATAGGATAAACAACATAAATACAATTTAATAAAGCATAGGACAAAGCAACATAAATACAATTTAATAAAGCATATGTTAAAACAACATAAATACAATTTAATAAAGCATAGTTTAAAACAACATAAATACAATTTAATAAAGCATAGGATAAAACAACATAAATACAATTTAATAAAGCATAGGATAAAACAACACAAATACAATTTAGTAAAGCATAGGTTAAAACAACATAAATACAATTTAATAAAGCACAGGATAAAACAACATAAATTCAATTTAATAAAGCATAGGATAAAACAACATATATACAATTTAATAAAGCACAGGATAAAACAACATAAATAAAATTTAATAAAGCATAGGATAAAACAACATAAATAAAATTTAATAAAGCATAGGATAAAACAACATAAATACAATTTAATAAAGCATAGTTTAAAACAGCATGAATACAATTTAATAAAGCATAGGATAAAACCACAGAAATACAATTTAATAAAGCATAGGACAAAACAACATAAATACAATTTAGTAAAGCATAGGTTAAAACAACATAAATACAATTTAATGAAACATAGGATAAACAACATAAATACAATTTAATAAAGCATAGGACAAAACAACATAAATACAATTTAATAAAGCATATGTTAAAACAACATAAATACAATTTAATAAAGCATAGTTTAAAACAACATAAATACAATTTAATAAAGCATTAGATAAAACAACATGAATATAATTTAGTAAAGCATAAGATAAAACAACATGAATACAATTTAATAAAGCATAGGATAAAACAACATAAATAATATTTAATAAAGCATAGGTTAAAACAACATAAATACAATTTAATAAAGCATAGTTTAAAACAACATAAATACAATTTAATAAAGCATAGTTTAAAACAACATAAATACAATTTAATAAAGCATAGGATAAAACCACAGAAATACAATTTAATAATGCATAGGATAAAACAACATAAATACAATTTAATAAAGCATAGGATAAAACAACATAAATACAATTTATAAAGCATAGGATAAAACAACATAAATACAATTTAATAAAGCATAGGATAAAACAACATAAATACAATTTAATAAAGCATAGGATAAAACAACATAAATACAATTTAATAAAGCATAGGATAAAACAACATAAATACAATTTAATAAAGCATAGGATAAAACAACATAAATACAATTTAATAAAGCATAGGCTAAAACTACATAAATACAAATTAATAAAGCATAGGATAAAACAAATTTAATACAATTTAATAAAGCATAGGATAAAACAACATAAATTCAATTTAATAAAGCATAGGATAAAACAACATAAATACAATTTAATAAAGCAAAGGATAAAACAACATAAATACAGTTTAATAAAGCATAAGATAAAACAACATGAATACAATTTAATAAAGCATAGGTTAAAACAACATAAATATAATTTAATAAAGCATAGGATAAAACAACATAAATACAATTTAATAAAGCATAGGTTAAAACAACATAAATACAATTTAATAAAGCATAGGATAAAACAACATAAATAAAATTTAATAAAACATAGGACAAAATAACATAAATACAATTTAATAAAGCATAAGTTAAAGCAACATAAATACAATTTAATAAAGCATAGGTTAAAACAACATAAATACAATTTAATAAAGCATAGGATAAAACAACATAAATACAATTTAATAAAGCATAGGATAAAACAACATAAATACAATTTAATAAAGCATAGGATTAAACAACATAAATACTATTTAAAAAAGCATAGGATAAAACCACATAAATACAATTTAATAAAGCACAGGATAAAACAACATAAATACAATTTAATAAAGCATAGGATAAAACATCATAAATACAATTTAATAAAGCATAGGATTAAACAACGTAAATACTATTTAAAAAAGCATAGGATAAAACCACATAAATACAATTTAATAAAGCACAGGTTAAAACAACATAAATACAATTTAATAAAGCATAGGACAAAACAACATAAATACAATTTAATAAAGCATAGGTTAAAACAACATAAATAAAAGTTAATAAAGCATAGGATAAAACAACATAAATACAATTTAATAAAGCATAGGATAAAACAACATGAATACAATTTAATAAAGCATAGGATAAAACAACATAAATACAATTTAATAAAGCATAGGTTAAAACAACATAAATACAATTTAATAAAGCATAGGACAAAACAACATAAATACAATTTAATAAAGCATAGGTTAAAACAACATAAATACAATGTAATAAAGCATAGGATAAAACAACATAAATACAATTTAATAAAGCATAGGATAAAACAACATAAATACAATTTAATAAAGCATAGGATAAAACAACACAAATACAATTTAATAAAGCATAGGATAAAACAACATAAATTCAATTTAATAAAGCATAGGATAAAACAACATATATACAATTTAATAAAGCACAGGATAAAACAACATAAATAAAATTTAATAAAGCATAGGATAAAACAACATAAATAAAATTTAATAAAGCATAGGATAAAACAACATAAATACAATTTAATAAAGCATAGTTTAAAACAGCATGAATACAATTTAATAAAGCATAGGATAAAACCACAGAAATACAATTTAATAAAGCATAGGACAAAACAACATAAATACAATTTAGTAAAGCATAGGTTAAAACAACATAAATACAATTTAATGAAACATAGGATAAACAACATAAATACAATTTAATAAAGCATAGGACAAAGCAACATAAATACAATTTAATAAAGCATATGTTAAAACAACATAAATACAATTTAATAAAGCATAGTTTAAAACAACATAAATACAATTTAATAAAGCATAGGATAAAACAACATAAATTCAATTTAATAAAGCATAGGATAAAACAACATATATACAATTTAATAAAGCACAGGATAAAACAACATAAATAAAATTTAATAAAGCATAGGATAAAACAACATAAATAAAATTTAATAAAGCATAGGATAAAACAACATAAATACAATTTAATAAAGCATAGTTTAAAACAGCATGAATACAATTTAATAAAGCATAGGATAAAACCACAGAAATACAATTTAATAAAGCATAGGACAAAACAACATAAATGCAATTTAGTAAAGCATAGGTTAAAACAACATAAATACAATTTAATGAAACATAGGATAAACAACATAAATACAATTTAATAAAGCATAGGACAAAGCAACATAAATACAATTTAATAAAGCATATGTTAAAACAACATAAATACAATTTAATAAAGCATAGTTTAAAACAACATAAATACAATTTAATAAAGCATTAGATAAAACAACATGAATATAATTTAGTAAAGCATAAGATAAAACAACATGAATACAATTTAATAAAGCATAGGATAAAACAACATAAATAATATTTAATAAAGCATAGGTTAAAACAACATAAATACAATTTAATAAAGCATCGTTTAAAACAACATAAATACAATTTAATAAAGCATAGTTTAAAACAACATAAATACAATTTAATAAAGCATAGGATAAAACCACAGAAATACAATTTAATAATGCATAGGATAAAACAACATAAATACAATTTAATAAAGCATAGGATAAAACAACATAAATACAATTTATAAAGCATAGGATAAAACAACATAAATACAATTTAATAAAGCATAGGATAAAACAACATAAATACAATTTAATAAAGCATAGGATAAAACAACATAAATACAATTTAATAAAGCATAGGATAAAACAACATAAATACAATTTAATAAAGCATAGGCTAAAACTACATAAATACAAATTAATAAAGCATAGGATAAAACAAATTAAATACAATTTAATAAAGCATAGGATAAAACAACATAAATTCAATATAATAAAGCATAGGATAAAACAACATAAATACAATTTAATAAAGCAAAGGATAAAACAACATAAATACAATTTAATAAAGCATAAGATAAAACAACATGAATACAATTTAATAAAGCACAGGATAAAACAACATAAATACAATTTAATAAAGCATAGGATAAAACATCATAAATACAATTTAATAAAGCATAGGATTAAACAACGTAAATACTATTTAAAAAAGCATAGGATAAAACCACATAAATACAATTTAATAAAGCACAGGTTAAAACAACATAAATACAATTTAATAAAGCATAGGACAAAACAACATAAATACAATTTAATAAAGCATAGGTTAAAACAACATAAATAAAAGTTAATAAAGCATAGGATAAAACAACATAAATACAATTTAATAAAGCATAGGATAAAACAACATGAATACAATTTAATAAAGCATAGGATAAAACAACATAAATACAATTTAATAAAGCATAGGTTAAAACAACATAAATACAATTTAATAAAGCATAGGACAAAACAACATAAATACAATTTAATAAAGCATAGGTTAAAACAACATAAATACAATGTAATAAAGCATAGGATAAAACAACATAAATACAATTTAATAAAGCATAGGATAAAACAACATAAATACAATTTAATAAAGCATAGGATAAAACAACACAAATACAATTTAATAAAGCATAGGATAAAACAACATAAATTCAATTTAATAAAGCATAGGATAAAACAACATATATACAATTTAATAAAGCACAGGATAAAACAACATAAATAAAATTTAATAAAGCATAGGATAAAACAACATAAATAAAATTTAATAAAGCATAGGATAAAACAACATAAATACAATTTAATAAAGCATAGTTTAAAACAGCATGAATACAATTTAATAAAGCATAGGATAAAACCACAGAAATACAATTTAATAAAGCATAGGACAAAACAACATAAATACAATTTAGTAAAGCATAGGTTAAAACAACATAAATACAATTTAATGAAACATAGGATAAACAACATAAATACAATTTAATAAAGCATAGGACAAAGCAACATAAATACAATTTAATAAAGCATATGTTAAAACAACATAAATACAATTTAATAAAGCATAGTTTAAAACAACATAAATACAATTTAATAAAGCATAGGATAAAACAACATAAATTCAATTTAATAAAGCATAGGATAAAACAACATATATACAATTTAATAAAGCACAGGATAAAACAACATAAATAAAATTTAATAAAGCATAGGATAAAACAACATAAATAAAATTTAATAAAGCATAGGATAAAACAACATAAATACAATTTAATAAAGCATAGTTTAAAACAGCATGAATACAATTTAATAAAGCATAGGATAAAACCACAGAAATACAATTTAATAAAGCATAGGACAAAACAACATAAATGCAATTTAGTAAAGCATAGGTTAAAACAACATAAATACAATTTAATGAAACATAGGATAAACAACATAAATACAATTTAATAAAGCATAGGACAAAGCAACATAAATACAATTTAATAAAGCATATGTTAAAACAACATAAATACAATTTAATAAAGCATAGTTTAAAACAACATAAATACAATTTAATAAAGCATTAGATAAAACAACATGAATATAATTTAGTAAAGCATAAGATAAAACAACATGAATACAATTTAATAAAGCATAGGATAAAACAACATAAATAATATTTAATAAAGCATAGGTTAAAACAACATAAATACAATTTAATAAAGCATCGTTTAAAACAACATAAATACAATTTAATAAAGCATAGTTTAAAACAACATAAATACAATTTAATAAAGCATAGGATAAAACCACAGAAATACAATTTAATAATGCATAGGATAAAACAACATAAATACAATTTAATAAAGCATAGGATAAAACAACATAAATACAATTTATAAAGCATAGGATAAAACAACATAAATACAATTTAATAAAGCATAGGATAAAACAACATAAATACAATTTAATAAAGCATAGGATAAAACAACATAAATACAATTTAATAAAGCATAGGATAAAACAACATAAATACAATTTAATAAAGCATAGGATAAAACAACATAAATACAATTTAATAAAGCAAAGGATAAAACAACATAAATACAATTTAATAAAGCATAAGATAAAACAACATGAATACAATTTAATAAAGCATAGGTTAAAACAACATAAATATAATTTAATAAAGCATAGGATAAAACAACATAAATAAAATTTAATAAAGCATAGGTTAAAACAACATAAATACAATTTAATAAAGCATAGGATAAAACAACATAAATACAATTTAATAAAACATAGGACAAAATAACATAAATACAATTTAATAAAGCATATGTTAAAGCAACATAAATACAATTTAATAAAGCATAGGATAAAACAACATAAATACAATTTAATAAAGCATAGGATAAAACAACATAAATACAATTTATAAAGCATAGGATAAAACAACATAAATACAATTTAATAAAGCATAGGATAAAACAACATAAATACAATTTAATAAAGCATAGGATAAAACAACATAAATACAATTTAATAAAGCATAGGCTAAAACTACATAAATACAATTTAATAAAGCATAGGATAAAACAAATTAAATACAATTTAATAAAGCATAGGATAAAACAACATAAATTCAATTTAATAAAGCATAGGATAAAACAACATAAATACAATTTAATAAAGCAAAGGATAAAACAACATAAATACAATTTAATAAAGCATAAGATAAAACAACATGAATACAATTTAATAAAGCATAGGTTAAAACAACATAAATACAATTTAATAAAGCATAGGATAAAACAACATAAATACAATTTAATAAAGCATAGGACAAAACAACATAAATACAATTTAATAAAGCATATGTTAAAGCAACATAAATACAATTTAATAAAGCATAGGTTAAAACAACATAAATACAATTTAATAAAGCATAGGATAAAACAACATAAATACAATTTAATAGAGCATAGGATAAAACATCATAAATACAATTTATAAAGCATAGGATAAAACAACATAAATACAATTTAATAAAGCATAGGATAAAACAACATAAATACAATTTAATAAAGCATAGGTCAAAATAACATAAATACAATTTAATAAAGCATAGGATAAAACAACATAAATACAATTTAATAAAGCATAGGATAAAACAACATAAATAACATTTAATAAAGCATAGCATAAAACAACATAAATTCAATTTAATAAAGCATAAGATAAAACAACATAAATACAATTTAATAAAGCATAGGATAAAACAACATGAATACAATTTAATAAAGCATAGGATAAAACAACATAAATACAATTTAATAAAGCATAGGTTAAAACAACATAAATACAATTTAATAAAGCATAGGACAAAACAACATAAATACAATTTAATAAAGCATAGGTTAAAACAACATAAATAAAAGTTAATAAAGCATAGGATAAAACAACATAAATACAATTTAATAAAGCATAGGATAAAACAACATGAATACAATTTAATAAAGCATAGGATAAAACAACATAAATACAATTTAATAAAGCATAGGTTAAAACAACATAAATACAATTTAATAAAGCATAGGATAAAACAACATAAATACAATTTAATAAAGCATAGGCTAAAACTACATAAACACAATTTAATAAAGCATAGGATAAAACAAATTAAATACAATTTAATAAAGCATAGCATAAAACAACATAAATACAATTTAATAAAGCATATGTTAAAGCAACATAAATACAATTTAATAAAGCATAGGATAAAACAACATAAATACAATTTAATAAAGCATAGGATAAAACAACATAAATACAATTTAATAAAGCATAGGATAAAACAACATAAATACAATTTAATAAAGCATAGGATAAAACAACATAAATACAATTTAATAAAGCATAGGATAAAACAACATAAATACAATTTAATAAAGCATAGGCTAAAACTACATAAACACAATTTAATAAAGCATAGGATAAAACAAATTAAATACAATTTAATAAAGCATAGCATAAAACAACATAAATACAATTTAATAAAGCATATGTTAAAGCAACATAAATACAATTTAATAAAGCATAGGATAAAACAACATAAATACAATTTAATAAAGCAAAGAATAAAACAACATAAATACAATTTAATAAAGCATAAGATAAAACAACATGAATACAATTTAATAAAGCATAGGTTAAAACAAAATAAATATAATTTAATAAAGCATAGGATAAAACAACATAAATACAATTTAATAAAGCATAGGTTAAAACAACATAAATACAATTTAATAAAGCATAGGATAAAACAACATAAATACAATTTAATAAAACATAGGACAAAATAACATAAATACAATTTAATAAAGCATATGTTAAAGCAACATAAATACAATTTAATAAAGCATAGGTTAAAACAACATAAATACAATTTAATAAAGCATAGGATAAAACAACATAAATACAATTTAATAGAGCATAGGATAAAACAACATAAATACAATTTATAAAGCAAAGGATAAAACAACATAAATACAATTTAATAAAGCATAGGATAAAACAACATAAATACAATTTAATAAAGCATAGGATAAAACAACATAAATACAATTTAATAAAGCATAGGATAAAACAACATAAATACAATTTAATAAAGCATAGGCTAAAAATACATAAATACAATTTAATAAAGCATAGGATAAAACAACATAAATACAATTTAATAAAGCATAGGATAAAACAACATAAATACAATTTAATAAAGCATAGGATAAAACAACATAAATACAATTTAATAAAGCATAGGTGAAAACAACATAAATACAATTTAATAAAGCATAGGATAAAACAGCATAAATACAATTTAATAAAGCATAGGACAATACAACATAAATACAATTTAATAAAGCATAGGTTAAAGCAACATAAATACAATTTAATAAAGCATAGGTTAAAACAACATAAATACAATTTAATAAAGCATAGGATAAAACAACATAAATACAATTTAATAAACCATAGGATAAAACAACATAAATACAATTTAATAAAGCATAGGATAAAACAACATAAATACAATTTAATAGAGCATAGGATAAAACAACATAAATACAATTTATAAAGCATAGGATAAAACAACATAAATACAATTTAATAAAGCATAGGATAAAACAACATAAATACAATTTAATAAAGCATAGGATAAAACATCATAAATAAAATTTAATAAAGCATAGGATTAAACAACGTAAATACTATTTAAAAAAGCATAGGATAAAACCACATAAATACAATTTAATAAAGCACAGGATAAAACAACATAAATACAATTTAATAAAGCATAGGATACAACAACATAAATACAATTTAGTAAAGCATAGGTCAAAATAACATAAATACAATTTAATAAAGCATAGGATAAAACAACATAAATAAAATTTAATAAAGCATAGGATAAAACAACATAAATACAATTTAATAAAGCATAGGATAAAACAACATAAATAAAATTTAATAAAGCATAGGATAAAACAACATAAATACAATTTAATAAAGCATAGGCTAAAAATACATAAATACAATTTAATAAAGCATAGGATAAAACAACATAAATACAATTTAATAAAGCATAGGATAAAACAACATAAATACAATTTAATAAAGCATAGGATAAAACAACATAAATACAATTTAATAAAGCATAGGATAAAACAACATAAATAGAATTTAATAAAGCATAGGCTAAAACTACATAAATACAATTTAATAAAGCATAGGATAAAACAAATTAAATACAATTTAATAAAGCATAGGATAAAACAACATAAATTCAATTGAATAAAGCATAGGATAAAACAACATAAATACAATTTAATAAAGCAAAGGATAAAACAACATAAATACAATTTAATAAAGCATAAGATAAAACAACATGAATACAATTTAATAAAGCATAGGGTAAAACAACATAAATATAATTTAATAAAGCATAGGATAAAACAACAAAAATACAATATAATAAAGCATAGGTTAAAACAACATAAATACAATTTAATAAAGCATAGGATAAAACAACATAAATACAATTTAATAAAGCATAGGACAAAACAACATAAATACAATTTAATAAAGCATATGTTAAAGCAACATAAATACAATTTAATAAAGCATAGGTTAAAACAACATAAATACAATTTAATAAAGCATAGTATAAAACAACATAAATACAATTTAATAAAGCATAGCATAAAACAACATAAATACAATTTAATAAAGCATAGGTAAAAACAACATAAATACAATTTAATAAAGCATAGGATAAAACAACATTAATACAATTTAATAAAGCATAGGATAAAACAACATAAATACAATTTAATAGAGCATAGGATAAAACAACATAAATATAATTTATAAAGCATAGGATAAAACAACATAAATACAATTTAATAAAGCATAGGATAAAACAACATAAATACAATTTAATAAAGCATAGGTCAAAATAACATAAATACAATTTAATAAAGCATAGGATAAAACAACATAAATACAATTTAATAAAGCATAGGATAAAACAACATAAATAAAATTTAATAAAGCATAGCATAAAACAACATAAATTCATTTTAATAAAGCATAGGATAAAACAACATAAATACAATTTAATAAAGCATAGGATAAAACAACATGAATACAATTTAATAAAGCATAGGTTAAAACAACATAAATACAATTTAATAAAGCACAGGATAAAACAACATAAATTCAATTTAATAAAGCATAGGATAAAACAACATATATACAATTTAATAAAGCACAGGATAAAACAACATAAATAAAATTTAATAAAGCATAGGATAAAACAACATAAATAAAATTTAATAAAGCATAGGATAAAACAACATAAATACAATTTAATAAAGCATAGTTTAAAACAGCATGAATACAATTTAATAAAGCATAGGATAAAACCACAGAAATACAATTTAATAAAGCATAGGACAAAACAACATAAATACAATTTAGTAAAGCATAGGTTAAAACAACATAAATACAATTTAATGAAACATAGGATAAACAACATAAATACAATTTAATAAAGCATAGGACAAAACAACATAAATACAATTTAATAAAGCATATGTTAAAACAACATAAATACAATTTAATAAAGCATAGTTTAAAACAACATAAATACAATTTAATAAAGCATTAGATAAAACAACATGAATATAATTTAGTAAAGCATAAGATAAAACAACATGAATACAATTTAGTAAAGCATAGGATAAAACAACATAAATAATATTTAATAAAGCATAGGTTAAAACAACATAAATACAATTTAATAAAGCATAGTTTAAAACAACATAAATACAATTTAATAAAGCATAGTTTAAAACAACATAAATACAATTTAATAAAGCATAGGATAAAACCACAGAAATACAATTTAATAATGCATAGGATAAAACAACATAAATACAATTTAATAAAGCATAGGATAAAACAACATAAATACAATTTATAAAGCATAGGATAAAACAACATAAATACAATTTAATAAAGCATAGGATAAAACAACATAAATACAATTTAATAAAGCATAGGATAAAACAACATAAATACAATTTAATAAAGCATAGGATAAAACAACATAAATACAATTTAATAAAGCATAGGATAAAACAACATAAATACAATTTAATAAAGCATAGGCTAAAACTACATAAATACAAATTAATAAAGCATAGGATAAAACAAATTAAATACAATTTAATAAAGCATAGGATAAAACAACATAAATTCAATTTAATAAAGCATAGGATAAAACAACATAAATACAATTTAATAAAGCAAAGGATAAAACAACATAAATACAATTTAATAAAGCATAAGATAAAACAACATGAATACAATTTAATAAAGCATAGGTTAAAACAACATAAATATAATTTAATAAAGCATAGGATAAAACAACATAAATACAATTTAATAAAGCATAGGTTAAAACAACATAAATACAATTTAATAAAGCATAGGATAAAACAACATAAATACAATTTAATAAAACATAGGACAAAATAACATAAATACAATTTAATAAAGCATATGTTAAAGCAACATAAATACAATTTAATAAAGCATAGGTTAAAACAAAATAAATACAATTTAATAAAGCATAGGATAAAACAACATAAATACAATTTAATAGAGCATAGGATAAAACAACATAAATACAATTTATAAAGCAAAGGATAAAACAACATAAATACAATTTAATAAAGCATAGTTTAAAACAACATAAATACAATTTAATAAAGCATTAGATAAAACAACATGAATATAATTTAGTAAAGCATAAGATAAAACAACATGAATACAATTTAGTAAAGCATAGGATAAAACAACATAAATAATATTTAATAAAGCATAGGTTAAAACAACATAAATACAATTTAATAAAGCATAGTTTAAAACAACATAAATACAATTTAATAAAGCATAGTTTAAAACAACATAAATACAATTTAATAAAGCATAGGATAAAACCACAGAAATACAATTTAATAATGCATAGGATAAAACAACATAAATACAATTTAATAAAGCATAGGATAAAACAACATAAATACAATTTATAAAGCATAGGATAAAACAACATAAATACAATTTAATAAAGCATAGGATAAAACAACATAAATACAATTTAATAAAGCATAGGATAAAACAACATAAATACAATTTAATAAAGCATAGGATAAAACAACATAAATACAATTTAATAAAGCATAGGATAAAACAACATAAATACAATTTAATAAAGCATAGGCTAAAACTACATAAATACAAATTAATAAAGCATAGGATAAAACAAATTAAATACAATTTAATAAAGCATAGGATAAAACAACATAAATTCAATTTAATAAAGCATAGGATAAAACAACATAAATACAATTTAATAAAGCAAAGGATAAAACAACATAAATACAATTTAATAAAGCATAAGATAAAACAACATGAATACAATTTAATAAAGCATAGGTTAAAACAACATAAATATAATTTAATAAAGCATAGGATAAAACAACATAAATACAATTTAATAAAGCATAGGTTAAAACAACATAAATACAATTTAATAAAGCATAGGATAAAACAACATAAATACAATTTAATAAAACATAGGACAAAATAACATAAATACAATTTAATAAAGCATATGTTAAAGCAACATAAATACAATTTAATAAAGCATAGGTTAAAACAACATAAATACAATTTAATAAAGCATAGGATAAAACAACATAAATACAATTTAATAGAGCATAGGATAAAACAACATAAATACAATTTATAAAGCAAAGGATAAAACAACATAAATACAATTTAATAAAGCATAGGATAAAACAACATAAATACAATTTAATAAAGCATAGGATAAAACAACATAAATACAATTTAATAAAGCATAGGATTAAACAACATAAATACTATTTAAAAAAGCATAGGATAAAACCACATAAATACAATTTAATAAAGCATAGGACAAAACAACATAAATACAATTTAATAAAGCATAGGTTAAAACAACATAAATAAAAGTTAATAAAGCATAGGATAAAACAACATAAATACAATTTAATAAAGCATAGGATAAAACAACATGAATACAATTTAATAAAGCATAGGATAAAACCACATAAATACAATTTAATAAAGCATAGGTTAAAACAACATAAATACAATTTAATAAAGCATAGGACAAAACAACATAAATACAATTTAATAAAGCATAGGTTAAAACAACATAAATACAATGTAATAAAGCATAGGATAAAACAACATAAATACAATTTAATAAAGCATAGGATAAAACAACATAAATACAATTTAATAAAGCATAGGATAAAACAACACAAATACAATTTAATAAAGCATAGGATAAAACAACATAAATTCAATTTAATAAAGCATAGGATAAAACAACATATATACAATTTAATAAAGCACAGGATAAAACAACATAAATAAAATTTAATAAAGCATAGGATAAAACAACATAAATAAAATTTAATAAAGCATAGGATAAAACAACATAAATACAATTTAATAAAGCATAGTTTAAAACAGCATGAATACAATTTAATAAAGCATAGGATAAAACCACAGAAATACAATTTAATAAAGCATAGGACAAAACAACATAAATACAATTTAGTAAAGCATAGGTTAAAACAACATAAATACAATTTAATGAAACATAGGATAAACAACATAAATACAATTTAATAAAGCATAGGACAAAGCAACATAAATACAATTTAATAAAGCATATGTTAAAACAACATAAATACAATTTAATAAAGCATAGTTTAAAACAACATAAATACAATTTAATAAAGCATAGGATAAAACAACATAAATTCAATTTAATAAAGCATAGGATAAAACAACATATATACAATTTAATAAAGCACAGGATAAAACAACATAAATAAAATTTAATAAAGCATAGGATAAAACAACATAAATAAAATTTAATAAAGCATAGGATAAAACAACATAAATACAATTTAATAAAGCATAGTTTAAAACAGCATGAATACAATTTAATAAAGCATAGGATAAAACCACAGAAATACAATTTAATAAAGCATAGGACAAAACAACATAAATGCAATTTAGTAAAGCATAGGTTAAAACAACATAAATACAATTTAATGAAACATAGGATAAACAACATAAATACAATTTAATAAAGCATAGGACAAAGCAACATAAATACAATTTAATAAAGCATATGTTAAAACAACATAAATACAATTTAATAAAGCATAGTTTAAAACAACATAAATACAATTTAATAAAGCATTAGATAAAACAACATGAATATAATTTAGTAAAGCATAAGATAAAACAACATGAATACAATTTAATAAAGCATAGGATAAAACAACATAAATAATATTTAATAAAGCATAGGTTAAAACAACATAAATACAATTTAATAAAGCATAGTTTAAAACAACATAAATACAATTTAATAAAGCATAGTTTAAAACAACATAAATACAATTTAATAAAGCATAGGATAAAACCACAGAAATACAATTTAATAATGCATAGGATAAAACAACATAAATACAATTTAATAAAGCATAGGATAAAACAACATAAATACAATTTATAAAGCATAGGATAAAACAACATAAATACAATTTAATAAAGCATAGGATAAAACAACATAAATACAATTTAATAAAGCATAGGATAAAACAACATAAATACAATTTAATAAAGCATAGGATAAAACAACATAAATACAATTTAATAAAGCATAGGATAAAACAACATAAATACAATTTAATAAAGCATAGGATTAAACAACATAAATACTATTTAAAAAAGCATAGGATAAAACCACATAAATACAATTTAATAAAGCACAGGATAAAACAACATAAATACAATTTAATAAAGCATAGGATAAAACATCATAAATACAATTTAATAAAGCATAGGATTAAACAACGTAAATACTATTTAAAAAAGCATAGGATAAAACCACATAAATACAATTTAATAAAGCACAGGTTAAAACAACATAAATACAATTTAATAAAGCATAGGACAAAACAACATAAATACAATTTAATAAAGCATAGGTTAAAACAACATAAATAAAAGTTAATAAAGCATAGGATAAAACAACATAAATACAATTTAATAAAGCATAGGATAAAACAACATGAATACAATTTAATAAAGCATAGGATAAAACAACATAAATACAATTTAATAAAGCATAGGTTAAAACAACATAAATACAATTTAATAAAGCATAGGACAAAACAACATAAATACAATTTAATAAAGCATAGGTTAAAACAACATAAATACAATGTAATAAAGCATAGGATAAAACAACATAAATACAATTTAATAAAGCATAGGATAAAACAACATAAATACAATTTAATAAAGCATAGGATAAAACAACACAAATACAATTTAATAAAGCATAGGATAAAACAAATTAAATACAATTTAATAAAGCATAGGATAAAACAACATAAATTCAATATAATAAAGCATAGGATAAAACAACATAAATACAATTTAATAAAGCAAAGGATAAAACAACATAAATACAATTTAATAAAGCATAAGATAAAACAACATGAATACAATTTAATAAAGCACAGGATAAAACAACATAAATACAATTTAATAAAGCATAGGATAAAACATCATAAATACAATTTAATAAAGCATAGGATTAAACAACGTAAATACTATTTAAAAAAGCATAGGATAAAACCACATAAATACAATTTAATAAAGCACAGGTTAAAACAACATAAATACAATTTAATAAAGCATAGGACAAAAGAACATAAATACAATTTAATAAAGCATAGGTTAAAACAACATAAATAAAAGTTAATAAAGCATAGGATAAAACAACATAAATACAATTTAATAAAGCATAGGATAAAACAACATGAATACAATTTAATAAAGCATAGGATAAAACAACATAAATACAATTTAATAAAGCATAGGTTAAAACAACATAAATACAATTTAATAAAGCATAGGACAAAACAACATAAATACAATTTAATAAAGCATAGGTTAAAACAACATAAATACAATGTAATAAAGCATAGGATAAAACAACATAAATACAATTTAATAAAGCATAGGATAAAACAACATAAATACAATTTAATAAAGCATAGGATAAAACAACACAAATACAATTTAATAAAGCATAGGATAAAACAACATAAATTCAATTTAATAAAGCATAGGATAAAACAACATATATACAATTTAATAAAGCACAGGATAAAACAACATAAATAAAATTTAATAAAGCATAGGATAAAACAACATAAATAAAATTTAATAAAGCATAGGATAAAACAACATAAATACAATTTAATAAAGCATAGTTTAAAACAGCATGAATACAATTTAATAAAGCATAGGATAAAACCACAGAAATACAATTTAATAAAGCATAGGACAAAACAACATAAATACAATTTAGTAAAGCATAGGTTAAAACAACATAAATACAATTTAATGAAACATAGGATAAACAACATAAATACAATTTAATAAAGCATAGGACAAAGCAACATAAATACAATTTAATAAAGCATATGTTAAAACAACATAAATACAATTTAATAAAGCATAGTTTAAAACAACATAAATACAATTTAATAAAGCATAGGATAAAACAACATAAATTCAATTTAATAAAGCATAGGATAAAACAACATATATACAATTTAATAAAGCACAGGATAAAACAACATAAATAAAATTTAATAAAGCATAGGATAAAACAACATAAATAAAATTTAATAAAGCATAGGATAAAACAACATAAATACAATTTAATAAAGCATAGTTTAAAACAGCATGAATACAATTTAATAAAGCATAGGATAAAACCACAGAAATACAATTTAATAAAGCATAGGACAAAACAACATAAATGCAATTTAGTAAAGCATAGGTTAAAACAACATAAATACAATTTAATGAAACATAGGATAAACAACATAAATACAATTTAATAAAGCATAGGACAAAGCAACATAAATACAATTTAATAAAGCATATGTTAAAACAACATAAATACAATTTAATAAAGCATAGTTTAAAACAACATAAATACAATTTAATAAAGCATTAGATAAAACAACATGAATATAATTTAGTAAAGCATAAGATAAAACAACATGAATACAATTTAATAAAGCATAGGATAAAACAACATAAATAATATTTAATAAAGCATAGGTTAAAACAACATAAATACAATTTAATAAAGCATCGTTTAAAACAACATAAATACAATTTAATAAAGCATAGTTTAAAACAACATAAATACAATTTAATAAAGCATAGGATAAAACCACAGAAATACAATTTAATAATGCATCGGATAAAACAACATAAATACAATTTAATAAAGCATAGGATAAAACAACATAAATACAATTTATAAAGCATAGGATAAAACAACATAAATACAATTTAATAAAGCATAGGATAAAACAACATAAATACAATTTAATAAAGCATAGGATAAAACAACATAAATACAATTTAATAAAGCATAGGATAAAACAACATAAATACAATTTAATAAAGCATAGGCTAAAACTACATAAATACAAATTAATAAAGCATAGGATAAAACAAATTAAATACAATTTAATAAAGCATAGGATAAAACAACATAAATTCAATATAATAAAGCATAGGATAAAACAACATAAATACAATTTAATAAAGCAAAGGATAAAACAACATAAATACAATTTAATAAAGCATAAGATAAAACAACATGAATACAATTTAATAAAGCATAGGTTAAAACAACATAAATATAATTTAATAAAGCATAGGATAAAACAACATAAATAAAATTTAATAAAGCATAGGTTAAAACAACATAAATACAATTTAATAAAGCATAGGATAAAACAACATAAATACAATTTAATAAAACATAGGACAAAATAACATAAATACAATTTAATAAAGCATATGTTAAAGCAACATAAATACAATTTAATAAAGCATAGGATAAAACAACATAAATACAATTTAATAAAGCATAGGATAAAACAACATAAATACAATTTATAAAGCATAGGATAAAACAACATAAATACAATTTAATAAAGCATAGGATAAAACAACATAAATACAATTTAATAAAGCATAGGATAAAACAACATAAATACAATTTAATAAAGCATAGGCTAAAACTACATAAATACAATTTAATAAAGCATAGGATAAAACAAATTAAATACAATTTAATAAAGCATAGGATAAAACAACATAAATTCAATTTAATAAAGCATAGGATAAAACAACATAAATACAATTTAATAAAGCAAATTATAAAACAACATAAATACAATTTAATAAAGCATAAGATAAAACAACATGAATACAATTTAATAAAGCATAGGTTAAAACAACATAAATACAATTTAATAAAGCATAGGATAAAACAACATAAATACAATTTAATAAAGCATAGGACAAAACAACATAAATACAATTTAATAAAGCATATGTTAAAGCAACATAAATACAATTTAATAAAGCATAGTTTAAAACAACATAAATACAATTTAATAAAGCATAGGATAAAACCACAGAAATACAATTTAATAATGCATAGGATAAAACAACATAAATACAATTTAATAAAGCATAGGATAAAACAACATAAATACAATTTATAAAGCATAGGATAAAACAACATAAATACAATTTAATAAAGCATAGGATAAAACAACATAAATACAATTTAATAAAGCATAGGATAAAACAACATAAATACAATTTAATAAAGCATAGGATAAAACAACATAAATACAATTTAATAAAGCATAGGATAAAACAACATAAATACAATTTAATAAAGCATAGGATTAAACAACATAAATACTATTTAAAAAAGCATAGGATAAAACCACATAAATACAATTTAATAAAGCACAGGATAAAACAACATAAATACAATTTAATAAAGCATAGGATAAAACATCATAAATACAATTTAATAAAGCATAGGATTAAACAACGTAAATACTATTTAAAAAAGCATAGGATAAAACCACATAAATACAATTTAATAAAGCACAGGTTAAAACAACATAAATACAATTTAATAAAGCATAGGACAAAACAACATAAATACAATTTAATAAAGCATAGGTTAAAACAACATAAATAAAAGTTAATAAAGCATAGGATAAAACAACATAAATACAATTTAATAAAGCATAGGATAAAACAACATGAATACAATTTAATAAAGCATAGGATAAAACAACATAAATACAATTTAATAAAGCATAGGTTAAAACAACATAAATACAATTTAATAAAGCATAGGACAAAACAACATAAATACAATTTAATAAAGCATAGGTTAAAACAACATAAATACAATGTAATAAAGCATAGGATAAAACAACATAAATACAATTTAATAAAGCATAGGATAAAACAACATAAATACAATTTAATAAAGCATAGGATAAAACAACACAAATACAATTTAATAAAGCATAGGATAAAACAAATTAAATACAATTTAATAAAGCATAGGATAAAACAACATAAATTCAATATAATAAAGCATAGGATAAAACAACATAAATACAATTTAATAAAGCAAAGGATAAAACAACATAAATACAATTTAATAAAGCATAAGATAAAACAACATGAATACAATTTAATAAAGCACAGGATAAAACAACATAAATACAATTTAATAAAGCATAGGATAAAACATCATAAATACAATTTAATAAAGCATAGGATTAAACAACGTAAATACTATTTAAAAAAGCATAGGATAAAACCACATAAATACAATTTAATAAAGCACAGGTTAAAACAACATAAATACAATTTAATAAAGCATAGGACAAAAGAACATAAATACAATTTAATAAAGCATAGGTTAAAACAACATAAATAAAAGTTAATAAAGCATAGGATAAAACAACATAAATACAATTTAATAAAGCATAGGATAAAACAACATGAATACAATTTAATAAAGCATAGGATAAAACAACATAAATACAATTTAATAAAGCATAGGTTAAAACAACATAAATACAATTTAATAAAGCATAGGACAAAACAACATAAATACAATTTAATAAAGCATAGGTTAAAACAACATAAATACAATGTAATAAAGCATAGGATAAAACAACATAAATACAATTTAATAAAGCATAGGATAAAACAACATAAATACAATTTAATAAAGCATAGGATAAAACAACACAAATACAATTTAATAAAGCATAGGATAAAACAACATAAATTCAATTTAATAAAGCATAGGATAAAACAACATATATACAATTTAATAAAGCACAGGATAAAACAACATAAATAAAATTTAATAAAGCATAGGATAAAACAACATAAATAAAATTTAATAAAGCATAGGATAAAACAACATAAATACAATTTAATAAAGCATAGTTTAAAACAGCATGAATACAATTTAATAAAGCATAGGATAAAACCACAGAAATACAATTTAATAAAGCATAGGACAAAACAACATAAATACAATTTAGTAAAGCATAGGTTAAAACAACATAAATACAATTTAATGAAACATAGGATAAACAACATAAATACAATTTAATAAAGCATAGGACAAAGCAACATAAATACAATTTAATAAAGCATATGTTAAAACAACATAAATACAATTTAATAAAGCATAGTTTAAAACAACATAAATACAATTTAATAAAGCATAGGATAAAACAACATAAATTCAATTTAATAAAGCATAGGATAAAACAACATATATACAATTTAATAAAGCACAGGATAAAACAACATAAATAAAATTTAATAAAGCATAGGATAAAACAACATAAATAAAATTTAATAAAGCATAGGATAAAACAACATAAATACAATTTAATAAAGCATAGTTTAAAACAGCATGAATACAATTTAATAAAGCATAGGATAAAACCACAGAAATACAATTTAATAAAGCATAGGACAAAACAACATAAATGCAATTTAGTAAAGCATAGGTTAAAACAACATAAATACAATTTAATGAAACATAGGATAAACAACATAAATACAATTTAATAAAGCATAGGACAAAGCAACATAAATACAATTTAATAAAGCATATGTTAAAACAACATAAATACAATTTAATAAAGCATAGTTTAAAACAACATAAATACAATTTAATAAAGCATTAGATAAAACAACATGAATATAATTTAGTAAAGCATAAGATAAAACAACATGAATACAATTTAATAAAGCATAGGATAAAACAACATAAATAATATTTAATAAAGCATAGGTTAAAACAACATAAATACAATTTAATAAAGCATCGTTTAAAACAACATAAATACAATTTAATAAAGCATAGTTTAAAACAACATAAATACAATTTAATAAAGCATAGGATAAAACCACAGAAATACAATTTAATAATGCATCGGATAAAACAACATAAATACAATTTAATAAAGCATAGGATAAAACAACATAAATACAATTTATAAAGCATAGGATAAAACAACATAAATACAATTTAATAAAGCATAGGATAAAACAACATAAATACAATTTAATAAAGCATAGGATAAAACAACATAAATACAATTTAATAAAGCATAGGATAAAACAACATAAATACAATTTAATAAAGCATAGGCTAAAACTACATAAATACAAATTAATAAAGCATAGGATAAAACAAATTAAATACAATTTAATAAAGCATAGGATAAAACAACATAAATTCAATATAATAAAGCATAGGATAAAACAACATAAATACAATTTAATAAAGCAAAGGATAAAACAACATAAATACAATTTAATAAAGCATAAGATAAAACAACATGAATACAATTTAATAAAGCATAGGTTAAAACAACATAAATATAATTTAATAAAGCATAGGATAAAACAACATAAATAAAATTTAATAAAGCATAGGTTAAAACAACATAAATACAATTTAATAAAGCATAGGATAAAACAACATAAATACAATTTAATAAAACATAGGACAAAATAACATAAATACAATTTAATAAAGCATATGTTAAAGCAACATAAATACAATTTAATAAAGCATAGGATAAAACAACATAAATACAATTTAATAAAGCATAGGATAAAACAACATAAATACAATTTATAAAGCATAGGATAAAACAACATAAATACAATTTAATAAAGCATAGGATAAAACAACATAAATACAATTTAATAAAGCATAGGATAAAACAACATAAATACAATTTAATAAAGCATAGGCTAAAACTACATAAATACAATTTAATAAAGCATAGGATAAAACAAATTAAATACAATTTAATAAAGCATAGGATAAAACAACATAAATTCAATTTAATAAAGCATAGGATAAAACAACATAAATACAATTTAATAAAGCAAATTATAAAACAACATAAATACAATTTAATAAAGCATAAGATAAAACAACATGAATACAATTTAATAAAGCATAGGTTAAAACAACATAAATACAATTTAATAAAGCATAGGATAAAACAACATAAATACAATTTAATAAAGCATAGGACAAAACAACATAAATACAATTTAATAAAGCATATGTTAAAGCAACATAAATACAATTTAATAAAGCATAGGTTAAAACAACATAAATACAATTTAATAAAGCATAGGATAAAACAACATAAATACAATTTAATAGAGCATAGGATAAAACATCATAAATACAATTTAATAAAGCATAGGATAAAACAACATAAATAACATTTAATAAAGCATAGCATAAAACAACATAAATTCAATTTAATAAAGCATAAGATAAAACAACATACATACAATTTAATAAAGCATAGGATAAAACAACATGAATACAATTTAATAAAGCATAGGATAAAACAACATAAATACAATTTAATAAAGTATAGGTTAAAACAACATAAATACAATTTAATAAAGCATAGGACAAAACAACATAAATACAATTTAATAAAGCATAGGTTAAAACAACATAAATAAAAGTTAATAAAGCATAGGATAAAACAACATAAATACAATTTAATAAAGCATAGGATAAAACAACATGAATACAATTTAATAAAGCATAGGATAAAACAACATAAATACAATTTAATAAAGCATAGGTTAAAACAACATAAATACAATTTAATAAAGCATAGGATAAAACAACATAAATACAATTTAATAAAGCATAGGCTAAAACTACATAAACACAATTTAATAAAGCATAGGATAAAACAAATTAAATACAATTTAATAAAGCATAGCATAAAACAACATAAATACAATTTAATAAAGCATATGTTAAAGCAACATAAATACAATTTAATAAAGCATAGGATAAAACAACATAAATACAATTTAATAAAGCATAGGATAAAACAACATAAATACAATTTAATAAAGCATAGGATAAAACAACATAAATACAATTTAATAAAGCATAGGATAAAACAACATAAATACAATTTAATAAAGCATAGGATAAAACAACATAAATACAATTTAATAAAGCATAGGCTAAAACTACATAAACACAATTTAATAAAGCATAGGATAAAACAAATTAAATACAATTTAATAAAGCATAGCATAAAACAACATAAATACAATTTAATAAAGCATATGTTAAAGCAACATAAATACAATTTAATAAAGCATAGGATAAAACAACATAAATACAATTTAATAAAGCAAAGAATAAAACAACATAAATACAATTTAATAAAGCATAAGATAAAACAACATGAATACAATTTAATAAAGCATAGGTTAAAACAAAATAAATATAATTTAATAAAGCATAGGATAAAACAACATAAATACAATTTAATAAAGCATAGGTTAAAACAACATAAATACAATTTAATAAAGCATAGGATAAAACAACATAAATACAATTTAATAAAACATAGGACAAAATAACATAAATACAATTTAATAAAGCATATGTTAAAGCAACATAAATACAATTTAATAAAGCATAGGTTAAAACAACATAAATACAATTTAATAAAGCATAGGATAAAACAACATAAATACAATTTAATAGAGCATAGGATAAAACAACATAAATACAATTTATAAAGCAAAGGATAAAACAACATAAATACAATTTAATAAAGCATAGGATAAAACAACATAAATACAATTTAATAAAGCATAGGATTAAACAACATAAATACTATTTAAAAAAGCATAGGATAAAACCACATAAATACAATTTAATAAAGCACAGGATAAAACAACATAAATACAATTTAATAAAGCATAGGATAAAACATCATAAATACAATTTAATAAAGCATAGGATTAAACAACGTAAATACTATTTAAAAAAGCATAGGATAAAACCACATAAATACAATTTAATAAAGCACAGGTTAAAACAACATAAATACAATTTAATAAAGCATAGGACAAAACAACATAAATACAATTTAATAAAGCATAGGTTAAAACAACATAAATAAAAGTTAATAAAGCATAGGATAAAACAACAAAAATAAAAGTTAATAAAGCATAGGATAAAACAACATAAATACAATTTAATAAAGCATAGCATAAAACAACATAAATACAATTTAATAAAGCATATGTTAAAGCAACATAAATACAATTTAATAAAGCATAGGATAAAACAACATAAATACAATTTAATAAAGCATAGGATAAAACAACATAAATACAATTTAATAAAGCATAGGATAAAACAACATAAATACAATTTAATAAAGCATAGGATAAAACAACATAAATACAATTTAATAAAGCATAGGATAAAACAACATAAATACAATTTAATAAAGCATAGGCTAAAACTACATAAACACAATTTAATAAAGCATAGGATAAAACAAATTAAATACAATTTAATAAAGCATAGCATAAAACAACATAAATACAATTTAATAAAGCATATGTTAAAGCAACATAAATACAATTTAATAAAGCATAGGATAAAACAACATAAATACAATTTAATAAAGCAAAGAATAAAACAACATAAATACAATTTAATAAAGCATAAGATAAAACAACATGAATACAATTTAATAAAGCATAGGTTAAAACAAAATAAATATAATTTAATAAAGCATAGGATAAAACAACATAAATACAATTTAATAAAGCATAGGATAAAACAACATAAATACAATTTAATAAAGCATAGGATAAAACAACATAAATACAATTTAATAAAACATAGGACAAAATAACATAAATACAATTTAATAAAGCATATGTTAAAGCAACATAAATACAATTTAATAAAGCATAGGTTAAAACAACATAAATACAATTTAATAAAGCATAGGATAAAACAACATAAATACAATTTAATAGAGCATAGGATAAAACAACATAAATACAATTTATAAAGCAAAGGATAAAACAACATAAATACAATTTAATAAAGCATAGGATAAAACAACATAAATACAATTTAATAAAGCATAGGATAAAACAACATAAATACAATTTAATAAAGCATAGGATTAAACAACATAAATACTATTTAAAAAAGCATAGGATAAAACCACATAAATACAATTTAATAAAGCACAGGATAAAACAACATAAATACAATTTAATAAAGCATAGGATAAAACATCATAAATACAATTTAATAAAGCATAGGATTAAACAACGTAAATACTATTTAAAAAAGCATAGGATAAAACCACATAAATACAATTTAATAAAGCACAGGTTAAAACAACATAAATACAATTTAATAAAGCATAGGACAAAACAACATAAATACAATTTAATAAAGCATAGGTTAAAACAACATAAATAAAAGTTAATAAAGCATAGGATAAAACAACAAAAATAAAAGTTAATAAAGCATAGGATAAAACAACATAAATACAATTTAATAAAGCATAGGATAAAACAACATGAATACAATTTAATAAAGCATAGGATAAAACAACATAAATAAAATTTAATAAAGCATAGGATAAAACAACATAAATACAATTTAATAAAGCATAGGCTAAAAATACATAAATACAATTTAATAAAGCATAGGATAAAACAACATAAATACAATTTAATAAAGCATAGGATAAAACAACATAAATACAATTTAATAAAGCATAGGATAAAACAACATAAATACAATTTAATAAAGCATAGGTGAAAACAACATAAATACAATTTAATAAAGCATAGGATAAAACAGCATAAATACAATTTAATAAAGCATAGGACAATACAACATAAATACAATTTAATAAAGCATAGGTTAAAGCAACATAAATACAATTTAATAAAGCATAGGTTAAAACAACATAAATACAATTTAATAAAGCATAGGATAAAACAACATAAATACAATTTAATAAACCATAGGATAAAACAACATAAATACAATTTAATAAAGCATAGGATAAAACAACATAAATACAATTTAATAGAGCATAGGATAAAACAACATAAATACAATTTATAAAGCATAGGATAAAACAACATAAATACAATTTAATAAAGCATAGGATAAAACAACATAAATACAATTTAATAAAGCAAAGGATAAAACATCATAAATAAAATTTAATAAAGCATAGGATTAAACAACGTAAATACTATTTAAAAAAGCATAGGATAAAACCACATAAATACAATTTAATAAAGCACAGGATAAAACAACATAAATACAATTTAATAAAGCATAGGATACAACAACATAAATACAATTTAGTAAAGCATAGGTCAAAATAACATAAATACAATTTAATAAAGCATAGGATAAAACAACATAAATAAAATTTAATAAAGCATAGGATAAAACAACATAAATACAATTTAATAAAGCATAGGATAAAACAACATAAATAGAATTTAATAAAGCATAGGCTAAAACTACATAAATACAATTTAATAAAGCATAGGATAAAACAAATTAAATACAATTTAATAAAGCATAGGATAAAACAACATAAATTCAATTGAATAAAGCATAGGATAAAACAACATAAATACAATTTAATAAAGCAAAGGATAAAACAACATAAATACAATTTAATAAAGCATAGGATAAAACAACATAAATACAATTTAATAAAGCATAGGCTAAAACTACATAAATACAATTTAATAAAGCATAGGATAAAACAAATTAAATACAATTTAATAAAGCATAGGATAAAACAACATAAATTCAATTGAATAAAGCATAGGATAAAACAACATAAATACAATTTAATAAAGCAAAGGATAAAACAACATAAATACAATTTAATAAAGCATAGGATAAAACAACATAAATACAATTTAATAAAGCATAGGATAAAACAACATAAATACAATTTAATAAAGCAAAGGATAAAACAACATAAATACAATTTAATAAAGCATAGGATAAAACAACATAAATACAATTTAATAAAGCATAGGCTAAAACTACATAAATACAATTTAATAAAGCATAGGATAAAACAAATTAAATACAATTTAATAAAGCATAGGATAAAACAACATAAATTCAATTGAATAAAGCATAGGCTAAAAATACATAAATACAATTTAATAAAGCATAGGATAAAACAACATAAATACAATTTAATAAAGCATAGGATAAAACAACATAAATACAATTTAATAAAGCATAGGATAAAACAACATAAATACAATTTAATAAAGCATAGGATAAAACAACATAAATAGAATTTAATAAAGCATAGGCTAAAACTACATAAATACAATTTAATAAAGCATAGGATAAAACAAATTAAATACAATTTAATAAAGCATAGGATAAAACAACATAAATTCAATTGAATAAAGCATAGGATAAAACAACATAAATACAATTTAATAAAGCAAAGGATAAAACAACATAAATACAATTTAATAAAGCATAAGATAAAACAACATGAATACAATTTAATAAAGCATAGGGTAAAACAACATAAATATAATTTAATAAAGCATAGGATAAAACAACATAAATACAATATAATAAAGCATAGGTTAAAACAACATAAATACAATTTAATAAAGCATAGGATAAAACAACATAAATACAATTTAATAAAGCATAGGACAAAACAACATAAATACAATTTAATAAAGCATATGTTAAAGCAACATAAATACAATTTAATAAAGCATAGGTTAAAACAACATAAATACAATTTAATAAAGCATAGTATAAAACAACATAAATACAATTTAATAAAGCATAGCATAAAACAACATAAATACAATTTAATAAAGCATAGGTAAAAACAACATAAATACAATTTAATAAAGCATAGGATAAAACAACATTAATACAATTTAATAAAGCATAGGATAAAACAACATAAATACAATTTAATAGAGCATAGGATAAAACAACATAAATATAATTTATAAAGCATAGGATAAAACAACATAAATACAATTTAATAAAGCATAGGATAAAACAACATAAATACAATTTAATAAAGCATAGTTTAAAACAGCATGAATACAATTTAATAAAGCATAGGATAAAACCACAGAAATACAATTTAATAAAGCATAGGACAAAACAACATAAATACAATTTAGTAAAGCATAGGTTAAAACAACATAAATACAATTTAATGAAACATAGGATAAACAACATAAATACAATTTAATAAAGCATAGGACAAAACAACATAAATACAATTTAATAAAGCATATGTTAAAACAACATAAATACAATTTAATAAAGCATAGTTTAAAACAACATAAATACAATTTAATAAAGCATTAGATAAAACAACATGAATATAATTTAGTAAAGCATAAGATAAAACAACATGAATACAATTTAGTAAAGCATAGGATAAAACAACATAAATAATATTTAATAAAGCATAGGTTAAAACAACATAAATACAATTTAATAAAGCATAGTTTAAAACAACATAAATACAATTTAATAAAGCATAGTTTAAAACAACATAAATACAATTTAATAAAGCATAGGATAAAACCACAGAAATACAATTTAATAATGCATAGGATAAAACAACATAAATACAATTTAATAAAGCATAGGATAAAACAACATAAATACAATTTATAAAGCATAGGATAAAACAACATAAATACAATTTAATAAAGCATAGGATAAAACAACATAAATACAATTTAATAAAGCATAGGATAAAACAACATAAATACAATTTAATAAAGCATAGGATAAAACAACATAAATACAATTTAATAAAGCATAGGATAAAACAACATAAATACAATTTAATAAAGCATAGGCTAAAACTACATAAATACAAATTAATAAAGCATAGGATAAAACAAATTAAATACAATTTAATAAAGCATAGGATAAAACAACATAAATTCAATTTAATAAAGCATAGGATAAAACAACATAAATACAATTTAATAAAGCAAAGGATAAAACAACATAAATACAATTTAATAAAGCATAAGATAAAACAACATGAATACAATTTAATAAAGCATAGGTTAAAACAACATAAATATAATTTAATAAAGCATAGGATAAAACAACATAAATACAATTTAATAAAGCATAGGTTAAAACAACATAAATACAATTTAATAAAGCATAGGATAAAACAACATAAATACAATTTAATAAAACATAGGACAAAATAACATAAATACAATTTAATAAAGCATATGTTAAAGCAACATAAATACAATTTAATAAAGCATAGGTTAAAACAACATAAATACAATTTAATAAAGCATAGGATAAAACAACATAAATACAATTTAATAGAGCATAGGATAAAACAACATAAATACAATTTATAAAGCAAAGGATAAAACAACATAAATACAATTTAATAAAGCATAGGATAAAACAACATAAATACAATTTAATAAAGCATAGGATAAAACAACATAAATACAATTTAATAAAGCATAGGATTAAACAACATAAATACTATTTAAAAAAGCATAGGATAAAACCACATAAATACAATTTAATAAAGCACAGGATAAAACAACATAAATACAATTTAATAAAGCATAGGATAAAACATCATAAATACAATTTAATAAAGCATAGGATTAAACAACGTAAATACTATTTAAAAAAGCATAGGATAAAACCACATAAATACAATTTAATAAAGCACAGGTTAAAACAACATAAATACAATTTAATAAAGCATAGGACAAAACAACATAAATACAATTTAATAAAGCATAGGTTAAAACAACATAAATAAAAGTTAATAAAGCATAGGATAAAACAACATAAATACAATTTAATAAAGCATAGGATAAAACAACATGAATACAATTTAATAAAGCATAGGATAAAACAACATAAATACAATTTAATAAAGCATAGGTTAAAACAACATAAATACAATTTAATAAAGCATAGGACAAAACAACATAAATACAATTTAATAAAGCATAGGTTAAAACAACATAAATACAATGTAATAAAGCATAGGATAAAACAACATAAATACAATTTAATAAAGCATAGGATAAAACAACATAAATACAATTTAATAAAGCATAGGATAAAACAACACAAATACAATTTAATAAAGCATAGGATAAAACAACATAAATTCAATTTAATAAAGCATAGGATAAAACAACATATATACAATTTAATAAAGCACAGGATAAAACAACATAAATAAAATTTAATAAAGCATAGGATAAAACAACATAAATAAAATTTAATAAAGCATAGGATAAAACAACATAAATACAATTTAATAAAGCATAGTTTAAAACAGCATGAATACAATTTAATAAAGCATAGGATAAAACCACAGAAATACAATTTAATAAAGCATAGGACAAAACAACATAAATACAATTTAGTAAAGCATAGGTTAAAACAACATAAATACAATTTAATGAAACATAGGATAAACAACATAAATACAATTTAATAAAGCATAGGACAAAGCAACATAAATACAATTTAATAAAGCATATGTTAAAACAACATAAATACAATTTAATAAAGCATAGTTTAAAACAACATAAATACAATTTAATAAAGCATAGGATAAAACAACATAAATTCAATTTAATAAAGCATAGGATAAAACATCATATATACAATTTAATAAAGCACAGGATAAAACAACATAAATAAAATTTAATAAAGCATAGGATAAAACAACATAAATAAAATTTAATAAAGCATAGGATAAAACAACATAAATACAATTTAATAAAGCATAGGTCAAAATAACATAAATACAATTTAATAAAGCATAGGATAAAACAACATAAATACAATTTAATAAAGCATAGGATAAAACAACATAAATAAAATTTAATAAAGCATAGCATAAAACAACATAAATTCATTTTAATAAAGCATAGGATAAAACAACATAAATACAATTTAATAAAGCATAGGATAAAACAACATGAATACAATTTAATAAAGCATAGGTTAAAACAACATAAATACAATTTAATAAAGCACAGGATAAAACAACATAAATTCAATTTAATAAAGCATAGGATAAAACAACATATATACAATTTAATAAAGCACAGGATAAAACAACATAAATAAAATTTAATAAAGCATAGGATAAAACAACATAAATAAAATTTAATAAAGCATAGGATAAAACAACATAAATACAATTTAATAAAGCATAGTTTAAAACAGCATGAATACAATTTAATAAAGCATAGGATAAAACCACAGAAATACAATTTAATAAAGCATAGGACAAAACAACATAAATACAATTTAGTAAAGCATAGGTTAAAACAACATAAATACAATTTAATGAAACATAGGATAAACAACATAAATACAATTTAATAAAGCATAGGACAAAACAACATAAATACAATTTAATAAAGCATATGTTAAAACAACATAAATACAATTTAATAAAGCATAGTTTAAAACAACATAAATACAATTTAATAAAGCATTAGATAAAACAACATGAATATAATTTAGTAAAGCATAAGATAAAACAACATGAATACAATTTAGTAAAGCATAGGATAAAACAACATAAATAATATTTAATAAAGCATAGGTTAAAACAACATAAATACAATTTAATAAAGCATAGTTTAAAACAACATAAATACAATTTAATAAAGCATAGTTTAAAACAACATAAATACAATTTAATAAAGCATAGGATAAAACCACAGAAATACAATTTAATAATGCATAGGATAAAACAACATAAATACAATTTAATAAAGCATAGGATAAAACAACATAAATACAATTTATAAAGCATAGGATAAAACAACATAAATACAATTTAATAAAGCATAGGATAAAACAACATAAATACAATTTAATAAAGCATAGGATAAAACAACATAAATACAATTTAATAAAGCATAGGATAAAACAACATAAATACAATTTAATAAAGCATAGGATAAAACAACATAAATACAATTTAATAAAGCATAGGCTAAAACTACATAAATACAAATTAATAAAGCATAGGATAAAACAAATTAAATACAATTTAATAAAGCATAGGATAAAACAACATAAATTCAATTTAATAAAGCATAGGATAAAACAACATAAATACAATTTAATAAAGCAAAGGATAAAACAACATAAATACAATTTAATAAAGCATAAGATAAAACAACATGAATACAATTTAATAAAGCATAGGTTAAAACAACATAAATATAATTTAATAAAGCATAGGATAAAACAACATAAATACAATTTAATAAAGCATAGGTTAAAACAACATAAATACAATTTAATAAAGCATAGGATAAAACAACATAAATACAATTTAATAAAACATAGGACAAAATAACATAAATACAATTTAATAAAGCATATGTTAAAGCAACATAAATACAATTTAATAAAGCATAGGTTAAAACAACATAAATACAATTTAATAAAGCATAGGATAAAACAACATAAATACAATTTAATAGAGCATAGGATAAAACAACATAAATACAATTTATAAAGCAAAGGATAAAACAACATAAATACAATTTAATAAAGCATAGGATAAAACAACATAAATACAATTTAATAAAGCATAGGATAAAACAACATAAATACAATTTAATAAAGCATAGGATTAAACAACATAAATACTATTTAAAAAAGCATAGGATAAAACCACATAAATACAATTTAATAAAGCACAGGATAAAACAACATAAATACAATTTAATAAAGCATAGGATAAAACATCATAAATACAATTTAATAAAGCATAGGATTAAACAACGTAAATACTATTTAAAAAAGCATAGGATAAAACCACATAAATACAATTTAATAAAGCACAGGTTAAAACAACATAAATACAATTTAATAAAGCATAGGACAAAACAACATAAATACAATTTAATAAAGCATAGGTTAAAACAACATAAATAAAAGTTAATAAAGCATAGGATAAAACAACATAAATACAATTTAATAAAGCATAGGATAAAACAACATGAATACAATTTAATAAAGCATAGGATAAAACAACATAAATACAATTTAATAAAGCATAGGTTAAAACAACATAAATACAATTTAATAAAGCATAGGACAAAACAACATAAATACAATTTAATAAAGCATAGGTTAAAACAACATAAATACAATGTAATAAAGCATAGGATAAAACAACATAAATACAATTTAATAAAGCATAGGATAAAACAACATAAATACAATTTAATAAAGCATAGGATAAAACAACACAAATACAATTTAATAAAGCATAGGATAAAACAACATAAATTCAATTTAATAAAGCATAGGATAAAACAACATATATACAATTTAATAAAGCACAGGATAAAACAACATAAATAAAATTTAATAAAGCATAGGATAAAACAACATAAATAAAATTTAATAAAGCATAGGATAAAACAACATAAATACAATTTAATAAAGCATAGTTTAAAACAGCATGAATACAATTTAATAAAGCATAGGATAAAACCACAGAAATACAATTTAATAAAGCATAGGACAAAACAACATAAATACAATTTAGTAAAGCATAGGTTAAAACAACATAAATACAATTTAATGAAACATAGGATAAACAACATAAATACAATTTAATAAAGCATAGGACAAAGCAACATAAATACAATTTAATAAAGCATATGTTAAAACAACATAAATACAATTTAATAAAGCATAGTTTAAAACAACATAAATACAATTTAATAAAGCATAGGATAAAACAACATAAATTCAATTTAATAAAGCATAGGATAAAACATCATATATACAATTTAATAAAGCACAGGATAAAACAACATAAATAAAATTTAATAAAGCATAGGATAAAACAACATAAATAAAATTTAATAAAGCATAGGATAAAACAACATAAATACAATTTAATAAAGCATAGTTTAAAACAGCATGAATACAATTTAATAAAGCATAGGATAAAACCACAGAAATACAATTTAATAAAGCATAGGACAAAACAACATAAATGCAATTTAGTAAAGCATAGGTTAAAACAACATAAATACAATTTAATGAAACATAGGATAAACAACATAAATACAATTTAATAAAGCATAGGACAAAGCAACATAAATACAATTTAATAAAGCATATGTTAAAACAACATAAATACAATTTAATAAAGCATAGTTTAAAACAACATAAATACAATTTAATAAAGCATTAGATAAAACAACATGAATATAATTTAGTAAAGCATAAGATAAAACAACATGAATACAATTTAATAAAGCATAGGATAAAACAACATAAATAATATTTAATAAAGCATAGGTTAAAACAACATAAATACAATTTAATAAAGCATAGTTTAAAACAACATAAATACAATTTAATAAAGCATAGTTTAAAACAACATAAATACAATTTAATAAAGCATAGGATAAAACCACAGAAATACAATTTAATAATGCATAGGATAAAACAACATAAATACAATTTAATAAAGCATAGGATAAAACAACATAAATACAATTTATAAAGCATAGGATAAAACAACATAAATACAATTTAATAAAGCATAGGATAAAACAACATAAATACAATTTAATAAAGCATAGGATAAAACAACATAAATACAATTTAATAAAGCATAGGATAAAACAACATAAATACAATTTAATAAAGCATAGGATAAAACAACATAAATACAATTTAATAAAGCATAGGCTAAAACTACATAAATACAAATTAATAAAGCATAGGATAAAACAAATTAAATACAATTTAATAAAGCATAGGATAAAACAACATAAATTCAATATAATAAAGCATAGGATAAAACAACATAAATACAATTTAATAAAGCAAAGGATAAAACAACATAAATACAATTTAATAAAGCATAAGATAAAACAACATGAATACAATTTAATAAAGCATAGGTTAAAACAACATAAATATAATTTAATAAAGCATAGGATAAAACAACATAAATAAAATTTAATAAAGCATAGGTTAAAACAACATAAATACAATTTAATAAAGCATAGGATAAAACAACATAAATACAATTTAATAAAACATAGGACAAAATAACATAAATACAATTTAATAAAGCATATGTTAAAGCAACATAAATACAATTTAATAAAGCATAGGTTAAAACAACATAAATACAATTTAATAAAGCATAGGACAAAACAACATAAATACAATTTAATAAAGCATAGGTTAAAACAACATAAATAAAAGTTAATAAAGCATAGGCTAAAACTTCATAAACACAATTTAATAAAGCATAGGATAAAACAAATTAAATACAATTTAATAAAGCATAGCATAAAACAACATAAATACAATTTAATAAAGCATATGTTAAAGCAACATAAATACAATTTAATAAAGCATAGGTTAAAACAACATAAATACAATTTAATAAAGCATAGGATAAAACAACATAAATACAATTTAATAGAGCATAGGATAAAACAACATAAATACAATTTATAAAGCATAGGATAAAACAACATAAATACAATTTAATAAAGCATAGCATAAAACAACATAAATTCAATTTAATAAAGCATAAGATAAAACAACATAAATACAATTTAATAAAGCATAGGATAAAACAACATGAATACAATTTAATAAAGCATAGGATAAAACAACATAAATACAATTTAATAAAGCATAGGTTAAAACAACATAAATACAATTTAATAAAGCATAGGACAAAACAACATAAATACAATTTAATAAAGCATAGGTTAAAACAACATAAATAAAAGTTAATAAAGCATAGGATAAAACAACATAAATACAATTTAATAAAGCATAGGATAAAACAACATGAATACAATTTAATAAAGCATAGGATAAAACAACATAAATACAATTTAATAAAGCATAGGTTAAAACAACATAAATACAATTTAATAAAGCATAGGATAAAACAACATAAATACAATTTAATAAAGCATAGGCTAAAACTACATAAACACAATTTAAGAAAGCATAGGATAAAACAAATTAAATACAATTTAATAAAGCATAGGACAAAACAACATAAATACAATTTAGTAAAGCATAGGTTAAAACAACATAAATACAATTTAATGAAACATAGGATAAACAACATAAATACAATTTAATAAAGCATAGGACAAAACAACATAAATACAATTTAATAAAGCATATGTTAAAACAACATAAATACAATTTAATAAAGCATAGTTTAAAACAACATAAATACAATTTAATAAAGCATTAGATAAAACAACATGAATATAATTTAGTAAAGCATAAGATAAAACAACATGAATACAATTTAGTAAAGCATAGGATAAAACAACATAAATAATATTTAATAAAGCATAGGTTAAAACAACATAAATACAATTTAATAAAGCATAGTTTAAAACAACATAAATACAATTTAATAAAGCATAGTTTAAAACAACATAAATACAATTTAATAAAGCATAGGATAAAACCACAGAAATACAATTTAATAATGCATAGGATAAAACAACATAAATACAATTTAATAAAGCATAGGATAAAACAACATAAATACAATTTATAAAGCATAGGATAAAACAACATAAATACAATTTAATAAAGCATAGGATAAAACAACATAAATACAATTTAATAAAGCATAGGATAAAACAACATAAATACAATTTAATAAAGCATAGGATAAAACAACATAAATACAATTTAATAAAGCATAGGATAAAACAACATAAATACAATTTAATAAAGCATAGGCTAAAACTACATAAATACAAATTAATAAAGCATAGGATAAAACAAATTAAATACAATTTAATAAAGCATAGGATAAAACAACATAAATTCAATTTAATAAAGCATAGGATAAAACAACATAAATACAATTTAATAAAGCAAAGGATAAAACAACATAAATACAATTTAATAAAGCATAAGATAAAACAACATGAATACAATTTAATAAAGCATAGGTTAAAACAACATAAATATAATTTAATAAAGCATAGGATAAAACAACATAAATACAATTTAATAAAGCATATGTTAAAACAACATAAATACAATTTAATAAAGCATAGGATAAAACAACATAAATACAATTTAATAAAACATAGGACAAAATAACATAAATACAATTTAATAAAGCATATGTTAAAGCAACATAAATACAATTTAATAAAGCATAGGTTAAAACAACATAAATACAATTTAATAAAGCATAGGATAAAACAACATAAATACAATTTAATAGAGCATAGGATAAAACAACATAAATACAATTTATAAAGCAAAGGATAAAACAACATAAATACAATTTAATAAAGCATAGGATAAAACAACATAAATACAATTTAATAAAGCATAGGATAAAACAACATAAATACAATTTAATAAAGCATAGGATTAAACAACATAAATACTATTTAAAAAAGCATAGGATAAAACCACATAAATACAATTTAATAAAGCACAGGATAAAACAACATAAATACAATTTAATAAAGCATAGGATAAAACATCATAAATACAATTTAATAAAGCATAGGATTAAACAACGTAAATACTATTTAAAAAAGCATAGGATAAAACCACATAAATACAATTTAATAAAGCACAGGTTAAAACAACATAAATACAATTTAATAAAGCATAGGACAAAACAACATAAATACAATTTAATAAAGCATAGGTTAAAACAACATAAATAAAAGTTAATAAAGCATAGGATAAAACAACATAAATACAATTTAATAAAGCATAGGATAAAACAACATGAATACAATTTAATAAAGCATAGGATAAAACAACATAAATACAATTTAATAAAGCATAGGTTAAAACAACATAAATACAATTTAATAAAGCATAGGACAAAACAACATAAATACAATTTAATAAAGCATAGGTTAAAACAACATAAATACAATGTAATAAAGCATAGGATAAAACAACATAAATACAATTTAATAAAGCATAGGATAAAACAACATAAATACAATTTAATAAAGCATAGGATAAAACAACACAAATACAATTTAATAAAGCATAGGATAAAACAACATAAATTCAATTTAATAAAGCATAGGATAAAACAACATATATACAATTTAATAAAGCACAGGATAAAACAACATAAATAAAATTTAATAAAGCATAGGATAAAACAACATAAATAAAATTTAATAAAGCATAGGATAAAACAACATAAATACAATTTAATAAAGCATAGTTTAAAACAGCATGAATACAATTTAATAAAGCATAGGATAAAACCACAGAAATACAATTTAATAAAGCATAGGACAAAACAACATAAATACAATTTAGTAAAGCATAGGTTAAAACAACATAAATACAATTTAATGAAACATAGGATAAACAACATAAATACAATTTAATAAAGCATAGGACAAAGCAACATAAATACAATTTAATAAAGCATATGTTAAAACAACATAAATACAATTTAATAAAGCATAGTTTAAAACAACATAAATACAATTTAATAAAGCATAGGATAAAACAACATAAATTCAATTTAATAAAGCATAGGATAAAACATCATATATACAATTTAATAAAGCACAGGATAAAACAACATAAATAAAATTTAATAAAGCATAGGATAAAACAACATAAATAAAATTTAATAAAGCATAGGATAAAACAACATAAATACAATTTAATAAAGCATAGTTTAAAACAGCATGAATACAATTTAATAAAGCATAGGATAAAACCACAGAAATACAATTTAATAAAGCATAGGACAAAACAACATAAATGCAATTTAGTAAAGCATAGGTTAAAACAACATAAATACAATTTAATGAAACATAGGATAAACAACATAAATACAATTTAATAAAGCATAGGACAAAGCAACATAAATACAATTTAATAAAGCATATGTTAAAACAACATAAATACAATTTAATAAAGCATAGTTTAAAACAACATAAATACAATTTAATAAAGCATTAGATAAAACAACATGAATATAATTTAGTAAAGCATAAGATAAAACAACATGAATACAATTTAATAAAGCATAGGATAAAACAACATAAATAATATTTAATAAAGCATAGGTTAAAACAACATAAATACAATTTAATAAAGCATAGTTTAAAACAACATAAATACAATTTAATAAAGCATAGTTTAAAACAACATAAATACAATTTAATAAAGCATAGGATAAAACCACAGAAATACAATTTAATAATGCATAGGATAAAACAACATAAATACAATTTAATAAAGCATAGGATAAAACAACATAAATACAATTTATAAAGCATAGGATAAAACAACATAAATACAATTTAATAAAGCATAGGATAAAACAACATAAATACAATTTAATAAAGCATAGGATAAAACAACATAAATACAATTTAATAAAGCATAGGATAAAACAACATAAATACAATTTAATAAAGCATAGGATAAAACAACATAAATACAATTTAATAAAGCATAGGCTAAAACTACATAAATACAAATTAATAAAGCATAGGATAAAACAAATTAAATACAATTTAATAAAGCATAGGATAAAACAACATAAATTCAATATAATAAAGCATAGGATAAAACAACATAAATACAATTTAATAAAGCAAAGGATAAAACAACATAAATACAATTTAATAAAGCATAAGATAAAACAACATGAATACAATTTAATAAAGCATAGGTTAAAACAACATAAATATAATTTAATAAAGCATAGGATAAAACAACATAAATAAAATTTAATAAAGCATAGGTTAAAACAACATAAATACAATTTAATAAAGCATAGGATAAAACAACATAAATACAATTTAATAAAACATAGGACAAAATAACATAAATACAATTTAATAAAGCATATGTTAAAGCAACATAAATACAATTTAATAAAGCATAGGTTAAAACAACATAAATACAATTTAATAAAGCATAGGATAAAACAACATAAATACAATTTAATAGAGCATAGGATAAAACAACATAAATACAATTTATAAAGCAAAGGATAAAACAACATAAATACAATTTAATAAAGCATAGGATAAAACAACATAAATACAATTTAATAAAGCATAGGATAAAACAACATAAATACAATTTAATAAAGCATAGGATTAAACAACATAAATACTATTTAAAAAAGCATAGGATAAAACCACATAAATACAATTTAATAAAGCACAGGATAAAACAACATAAATACAATTTAATAAAGCATAGGATAAAACATCATAAATACAATTTAATAAAGCATAGGATTAAACAACGTAAATACTATTTAAAAAAGCATAGGATAAAACCACATAAATACAATTTAATAAAGCACAGGATAAAACAACATAAATACAATTTAATAAAGCATAGGATACAACAACATAAATACAATTTAGTAAAGCATAGGTCAAAATAACATAAATACAATTTAATAAAGCATTGGATAAAACAACATGAATAAAATTTAATAAAGCATAGGATAAAACAACATAAATAAAATTTAATAAAGCATAGGATAAAACAACATAAATTCAATTTAATAAAGCATATTATAAAACAACATAAATACAATTTAATAAAGCATAGGATAAAACAACATGAATACAATTTAATAAAGCATAGGATAAAACAACATGAATACAATTTAATAAAGCATAGGATAAAACAACATAAATACAATTTAATAAAGCATAGGTTAAAACAACATAAATACAATTTAATAAAGCATAGGTTAAAACAACATAAATAAAAGTTAATAAAGCATAGGATAAAACAACATAAATACAATTTAATAAAGCATAGGATAAAACAACATAAATACAATTTATAAAGCATAGGATAAAACAACATAAATACAATTTAATAAAGCATAGGATAAAACAACATAAATACAATTTAATAAAGCATAGGATAAAACAACATAAATACAATTTAATAAAGCATAGGCTAAAACTACATAAATACAATTTAATAAAGCATAGGATAAAACAAATTAAATACAATTTAATAAAGCATAGGATAAAACAACATAAATTCAATTTAATAAAGCATAGGATAAAACAACATAAATACAATTTAATAAAGCAAAGGATAAAACAACATAAATACAATTTAATAAAGCATAAGATAAAACAACATGAATACAATTTAATAAAGCATAGGTTAAAACAACATAAATACAATTTAAAAAAAAGCATAGGATAAAACAACATAAATACAATTTAATAAAGCATAGGACAAAACAACATAAATACAATTTAATAAAGCATATGTTAAAGCAACATAAATACAATTTAATAAAGCATAGGTTAAAACAACATAAATACAATTTAATAAAGCATAGGATAAAACAACATAAATACAATTTAATAGAGCATAGGATAAAACAACATAAATACAATTTATAAAGCATAGGATAAAACAACATAAATACAATTTAATAAAGCATAGGATAAAACAACATAAATACAATTTAATAAAGCATAGGTCAAAATAACATAAATACAATTTAATAAAGCATAGGATAAAACAACATAAATACAATTTAATAAAGCATAGGATAAAACAACATAAATAACATTTAATAAAGCATAGCATAAAACAACATAAATTCAATTTAATAAAGCATAAGATAAAACAACATAAATACAATTTAATAAAGCATAGGATAAAACAACATGAATACAATTTAATAAAGCATAGGATAAAACAACATAAATACAATTTAATAAAGCATAGGTTAAAACAACATAAATACAATTTAATAAAGCATAGGACAAAACAACATAAATACAATTTAATAAAGCATAGGTTAAAACAACATAAATAAAAGTTAATAAAGCATAGGATAAAACAACATAAATACAATTTAATAAAGCATAGGATAAAACAACATGAATACAATTTAATAAAGCATAGGATAAAACAACATAAATACAATTTAATAAAGCATAGGTTAAAACAACATAAATACAATTTAATAAAGCATAGGATAAAACAACATAAATACAATTTAATAAAGCATAGGCTAAAACTACATAAACACAATTTAATAAAGCATAGGATAAAACAAATTAAATACAATTTAATAAAGCATAGCATAAAACAACATAAATACAATTTAATAAAGCATATGTTAAAGCAACATAAATACAATTTAATAAAGCATAGGATAAAACAACATAAATACAATTTAATAAAGCATAGGATAAAACAACATAAATACAATTTAATAAAGCATAGGATAAAACAACATAAATACAATTTAATAAAGCATAGGATAAAACAACATAAATACAATTTAATAAAGCATAGGATAAAACAACATAAATACAATTTAATAAAGCATAGGCTAAAACTACATAAATACAAATTAATAAAGCATAGAATAAAACAAATTAAATACAATTTAATAAAGCATAGGATAAAACAACATAAATTCAATTTAATAAAGCATAGGATAAAAAAACATAAATACAATTTAATAAAGCAAAGAATAAAACAACATAAATACAATTTAATAAAGCATAGGATTAAACAACGTAAATACTATTTAAAAAAGCATAGGATAAAACCACATAAATACAATTTAATAAAGCACAGGTTAAAACAACATAAATACAATTTAATAAAGCATAGGACAAAACAACATAAATACAATTTAATAAAGCATAGGTTAAAACAACATAAATAAAAGTTAATAAAGCATAGGCTAAAACTTCATAAACACAATTTAATAAAGCATAGGATAAAACAAATTAAATACAATTTAATAAAGCATAGCATAAAACAACATAAATACAATTTAATAAAGCATATGTTAAAGCAACATAAATACAATTTAATAAAGCATAGGTTAAAACAACATAAATACAATTTAATAAAGCATAGGATAAAACAACATAAATACAATTTAATAGAGCATAGGATAAAACAACATAAATACAATTTATAAAGCATAGGATAAAACAACATAAATACAATTTAATAAAGCATAGGATAAAACAACATAAATACAATTTAATAAAGCATAGGTCAAAATAACATAAATACAATTTAATAAAGCATAGGATAAAACAACATAAATACAATTTAATAAAGCATAGGATAAAACAACATAAATAACATTTAATAAAGCATAGCATAAAACAACATAAATTCAATTTAATAAAGCATAAGATAAAACAACATAAATACAATTTAATAAAGCATAGGATAAAACAACATGAATACAATTTAATAAAGCATAGGATAAAACAACATAAATACAATTTAATAAAGCATAGGTTAAAACAACATAAATACAATTTAATAAAGCATAGGACAAAACAACATAAATACAATTTAATAAAGCATAGGTTAAAACAACATAAATAAAAGTTAATAAAGCATAGGATAAAACAACATAAATACAATTTAATAAAGCATAGGATAAAACAACATGAATACAATTTAATAAAGCATAGGATAAAACAACATAAATACAATTTAATAAAGCATAGGTTAAAACAACATAAATACAATTTAATAAAGCATAGGATAAAACAACATAAATACAATTTAATAAAGCATAGGCTAAAACTACATAAACACAATTTAAGAAAGCATAGGATAAAACAAATTAAATACAATTTAATAAAGCATAGCATAAAACAACATAAATTCAATTTAATAAAGCATAGGATAAAACAACATAAATTCAATTTAATAAAGCATAGGATAAAACAACATAAATACAATTTAATAAAGCATAGGATAAAACAACATAAATACAATTTAATAAAGCATAAGATAAAACAACATGAATACAATTTAATAAAGCATAGGTTAAAACAACATAAATATAATTTAATAAAGCATAGGATAAAACAACATAAATACAATTTAATAAAGCATAGGTGAAAACAACATAAATACAATTTAATAAAGCATAGGATAAAACAGCATAAATACAATTTAATAAAGCATAGGACAAAACAACATAAATACAATTTAATAAAGCATAGGTTAAAGCAACATAAATACAATTTAATAAAGCATAGGTTAAAACAACATAAATACAATTTAATAAAGCATAGGATAAAACAACATAAATACAATTTAATAAAGCATAGGATAAAACAACATAAATACAATTTAATAAAGCATAGGATAAAACAACATAAATACAATTTAATAGAGCATAGGATAAAACAACATAAATACAATTTATAAAGCATAGGATAAAACAACATAAATACAATTTAATAAAGCATAGGATAAAACAACATAAATACAATTTAATAAAGCATAGGATAAAACATCATAAATACAATTTAATAAAGCATAGGATTAAACAACGTAAATACTATTTAAAAAAGCATAGGATAAAACCACATAAATACAATTTAATAAAGCACAGGATAAAACAACATAAATACAATTTAATAAAGCATAGGATACAACAACATAAATACAATTTAGTAAAGCATAGGTCAAAATAACATAAATACAATTTAATAAAGCATAGGATAAAACAACATAAATAAAATTTAATAAAGCATAGGATAAAACAACATAAATACAATTTAATAAAGCATAGGATAAAACAACATAAATAAAATTTAATAAAGCATAGGATAAAACAACATAAATACAATTTAATAAAGCATAGGCTAAAAATACATAAATACAATTTAATAAAGCATAGGATAAAACAACATAAATACAATTTAATAAAGCATAGGATAAAACAACATAAATACAATTTAATAAAGCATAGGATAAAACAACATAAATACAATTTAATAAAGCATAGGATAAAACAACATAAATACAATTTAATAAAGCATAGGCTAAAACTACATAAATACAATTTAATAAAGCATAGGATAAAACAAATTAAATACAATTTAATAAAGCATAGGATAAAACAACATAAATACAATTTATAAAGCATAGGATAAAACAACATAAATACAATTTAATAAAGCATAGGTCAAAATAACATAAATACAATTTAATAAAGCATAGCATAAAACAACATAAATACAATTTAATAAAGCATAGGTAAAAACAACATAAATACAATTTAATAAAGCATAGGATAAAACAACATTAATACAATTTAATAAAGCATAGGATAAAACAACATAAATACAATTTAATAGAGCATAGGATAAAACAACATAAATACAATTCATAAAGCATAGGATAAAACAACATAAATACAATTTAATAAAGCATAGGATAAAACAACATAAATACAATTTAATAAAGCATAGGTCAAAATAACATAAATACAATTTAATAAAGCATAGGATAAAACAACATAAATACAATTTAATAAAGCATAGGATAAAACAACATAAATAAAATTTAATAAAGCATAGCATAAAACAACATAAATTCATTTTAATAAAGCATAGGATAAAACAACATAAATACAATTTAATAAAGCATAGGATAAAACAACATAAATACAATTTAATAAAGCATAGGATAAAACAACACAAATACAATTTAATAAAGCATAGGTTAAAACAACATAAATACAATTTAATAAAGCATAGGATAAAACAACATAAATTCAATTTAATAAAGCATAGGATAAAACAACATATATACAATTTAATAAAGCACAGGATAAAACAACATAAATAAAATTTAATAAAGCATAGGATAAAACAACATAAATAAAATTTAATAAAGCATAGGATAAAACAACATAAATACAATTTAATAAAGCATAGTTTAAAACAGCATGAATACAATTTAATAAAGCATAGGATAAAACCACAGAAATACAATTTAATAAAGCATAGGACAAAACAACATAAATACAATCTAGTAAAGCATAGGTTAAAACAACATAAATACAATTTAATGAAACATAGGATAAACAACATAAATACAATTTAATAAAGCATAGGACAAAACAACATAAATACAATTTAATAAAGCATATGTTAAAACAACATAAATACAATTTAATAAAGCATAGTTTAAAACAACATAAATACAATTTAATAAAGCATAGGCTAAAACTACATAAATACAATTTAATAAAGCATAGGATAAAACAAATTAAATACAATTTAATAAAGCATAGGATAAAACAACATAAATACAATTTATAAAGCATAGGATAAAACAACATAAATACAATTTAATAAAGCATAGGTCAAAATAACATAAATACAATTTAATAAAGCATAGCATAAAACAACATAAATACAATTTAATAAAGCATAGGTAAAAACAACATAAATACAATTTAATAAAGCATAGGATAAAACAACATTAATACAATTTAATAAAGCATAGGATAAAACAACATAAATACAATTTAATAGAGCATAGGATAAAACAACATAAATACAATTCATAAAGCATAGGATAAAACAACATAAATACAATTTAATAAAGCATAGGATAAAACAACATAAATACAATTTAATAAAGCATAGGTCAAAATAACATAAATACAATTTAATAAAGCATAGGATAAAACAACATAAATACAATTTAATAAAGCATAGGATAAAACAACATAAATAAAATTTAATAAAGCATAGCATAAAACAACATAAATTCATTTTAATAAAGCATAGGATAAAACAACATAAATACAATTTAATAAAGCATAGGATAAAACAACATAAATACAATTTAATAAAGCATAGGATAAAACAACACAAATACAATTTAATAAAGCATAGGTTAAAACAACATAAATACAATTTAATAAAGCATAGGATAAAACAACATAAATTCAATTTAATAAAGCATAGGATAAAACAACATATATACAATTTAATAAAGCACAGGATAAAACAACATAAATAAAATTTAATAAAGCATAGGATAAAACAACATAAATAAAATTTAATAAAGCATAGGATAAAACAACATAAATACAATTTAATAAAGCATAGTTTAAAACAGCATGAATACAATTTAATAAAGCATAGGATAAAACCACAGAAATACAATTTAATAAAGCATAGGACAAAACAACATAAATACAATCTAGTAAAGCATAGGTTAAAACAACATAAATACAATTTAATGAAACATAGGATAAACAACATAAATACAATTTAATAAAGCATAGGACAAAACAACATAAATACAATTTAATAAAGCATATGTTAAAACAACATAAATACAATTTAATAAAGCATAGTTTAAAACAACATAAATACAATTTAATAAAGCATTAGATAAAACAACATGAATATAATTTAGTAAAGCATAAGATAAAACAACATGAATACAATTTAATAAAGCATAGGATAAAACAACATAAATAATATTTAATAAAGCATAGGTTAAAACAACATAAATACAATTTAATAAAGCATAGTTTAAAACAACATAAATACAATTTAATAAAGCATAGTTTAAAACAACATAAATACAATTTAATAAAGCATAGGATAAAACCACAGAAATACAATTTAATAATGCATAGGATAAAACAACATAAATACAATTTAATAAAGCATAGGATAAAACAACATAAATACAATTTATAAAGCATAGGATAAAACAACATAAATACAATTTAATAAAGCATAGGATAAAACAACATAAATACAATTTAATAAAGCATAGGATAAAACAACATAAATACAATTTAATAAAGCATAGGATAAAACAACATAAATACAATTTAATAAAGCATAGGCTAAAACTACATAAATACAAATTAATAAAGCATAGGATAAACCAAATTAAATACAATTTAATAAAGCATAGGATAAAACAACATAAATTCAATTTAATAAAGCATAGGATAAAACAACATAAATACAATTTAATAAAGCAAAGGATAAAACAACATAAATACAATTTAATAAAGCATAAGATAAAACAACATGAATACAATTTAATAAAGCATAGGTTAAAACAACATAAATATAATTTAATAAAGCATAGGATAAAACAACATAAATACAATTTAATAAAGCATAGGTTAAAACAACATAAATACAATTTAATAAAGCATAGGATAAAACAACATAAATACAATTTAATAAAAGATAGGACAAAATAACATAAATACAATTTAATAAAGCATATGTTAAAGCAACATAAATACAATTTAATAAAGCATAGGTTAAAACAACATAAATACAATTTAATAAAGCATAGGATTAAACAACATAAATACTATTTAAAAAAGTATAGGATAAAACCACATAAATACAATTTAATAAAGCACAGGATAAAACAACATAAATACAATTTAATAAAGCATAGGATAAAACAACATAAATACAATTTAATAAAGCATAGGATAAAACAACATAAATACAATTTAATAAAGCATAGGATTAAACAACATAAATACTATTTAAAAAAACATAGGATAAAACCACATAAATATAATTTAATAAAGCACAGGATAAAACAACATAAATATAATTTAATAAAGCATAGCATAAAACAACATAAATTCAATTTAATAAAGCATAGCATAAAACAACATAAATTCAATTTAATAAAGCATAGGATAAAACAACAAAAATACAATTTAATAAAGCATAGGATAAAACAACATGAATACAATTTAATAAAGCATAGGATAAAACAACATAAATACAATTTAATAAAGCATAGGTTAAAACAACATAAATACAATTTAATAAAGCATAGGTTAAAACAACATAAATAAAAGTTAATAAAGCATAGGATAAAACAACATAAATACAATTTAATAAAGCATAGGATAAAACAACATAAATACAATTTATAAAGCATAGGATAAAACAACATAAATACAATTTAATAAAGCATAGGATAAAACAACATAAATACAATTTAATAAAGCATAGGATAAAACAACATAAATACAATTTAATAAAGCATAGGCTAAAACTACATAAATACAATTTAATAAAGCATAGGATAAAACAAATTAAATACAATTTAATAAAGCATAGGATAAAACAACATAAATTCAATTTAATAAAGCATAGGATAAAACAACATAAATACAATTTAATAAAGCAAAGGATAAAACAACATAAATACAATTTAATAAAGCATAAGATAAAACAACATGAATACAATTTAATAAAGCATAGGTTAAAACAACATAAATACAATTTAATAAAGCATAGGATAAAACAACATAAATACAATTTAATAAAGCATAGGACAAAACAACATAAATACAATTTAATAAAGCATATGTTAAAGCAACATAAATACAATTTAATAAAGCATAGGTTAAAACAACATAAATACAATTTAATAAAGCATAGGATAAAACAACATAAATACAATTTAATAGAGCATAGGATAAAACAACATAAATACAATTTATAAAGCATAGGATAAAACAACATAAATACAATTTAATAAAGCATAGGATAAAACAACATAAATACAATTTAATAAAGCATAGGTCAAAATAACATAAATACAATTTAATAAAGCATAGGATAAAACAACATAAATACAATTTAATAAAGCATAGGATAAAACAACATAAATAACATTTAATAAAGCATAGCATAAAACAACATAAATTCAATTTAATAAAGCATAAGATAAAACAACATAAATACAATTTAATAAAGCATAGGATAAAACAACATGAATACAATTTAATAAAGCATAGGATAAAACAACATAAATACAATTTAATAAAGCATAGGTTAAAACAACATAAATACAATTTAATAAAGCATAGGATAAAACAACATAAATACAATTTAATAAAGCATAGGCTAAAACTACATAAACACAATTTAATAAAGCATAGGATAAAACAAATTAAATACAATTTAATAAAGCATAGCATAAAACAACATAAATACAATTTAATAAAGCATATGTTAAAGCAACATAAATACAATTTGATAAAGCATAGGTTAAAACAACATAAATACAATTTAATAAAGCATAGGATAAAACAACATAAATACAATTTAATAGAGCATAGGATAAAACAACATAAATACAATTTATAAAGCATAGGATAAAACAACATAAATACAATTTAATAAAGCATAGGATAAAACAACATAAATACAATTTAATAAAGCATAGGATAAAACAACATAAATACAATTTAATAAAGCATAGGATAAAACCACAGAAATACAATTTAATAATGCATAGGATAAAACAACATAAATACAATTTAATAAAGCATAGGATAAAACAACATAAATACAATTTATAAAGCATAGGATAAAACAACATAAATACAATTTAATAAAGCATAGGATAAAACAACATAAATACAATTTAATAAAGCATAGGATAAAACAACATAAATACAATTTAATAAAGCATAGGATAAAACAACATAAATACAATTTAATAAAGCATAGGATAAAACAACATAAATACAATTTAATAAAGCATAGGCTAAAACTACATAAATACAAATTAATAAAGCATAGGATAAAACAAATTAAATACAATTTAATAAAGCATAGGATAAAACAACATAAATTCAATTTAATAAAGCATAGGATAAAACAACATAAATACAATTTAATAAAGCAAAGGATAAAACAACATAAATACAATTTAATAAAGCATAAGATAAAACAACATGAATACAATTTAATAAAGCATAGGTTAAAACAACATAAATATAATTTAATAAAGCATAGGATAAAACAACATAAATACAATTTAATAAAGCATAGGTTAAAACAACATAAATACAATTTAATAAAGCATAGGATAAAACAACATAAATACAATTTAATAAAGCATAGGATAAAACAACATAAATACAATTTAATAAAGCATAGGATAAAACAACATGAATACAATTTAATAAAGCATAGGATAAAACAACATGAATACAATTTAATAAAGCACAGGATAAAACAACATAAATACAATTTAATAAAGCATAGCATAAAACAACATAAATTCAATTTAATAAAGCATAGGATAAAACAACATAAATACAATTTAATAAAGCACAGGATAAAACAACATAAATACAATTTAATAAAGCATAGGATACAACAACATAAATACAATTTAGTAAAGCATAGGTCAAAATAACATAAATACAATTTAATAAAGCATAGGATAAAACAACATAAATACAATTTAATAAAGCATAGGATAAAACAACATAAATAAAATTTAATAAAGCATAGCATAAAACAACATAAATTCAATTTAATAAAGCATAGGATAAAACAACAAAAATACAATTTAATAAAGCATAGGTTAAAACAACATAAATACAATGTAATAAAGCATAGGATAAAACAACATAAATACAATTTAATAAAGCATAGGATAAAACAACATAAATACAATTTAATAAAGCATAGTTTAAAACAGAATGAATACAATTTAATAAAGCATAGGATAAAACCACAGAAATACAATTTAATAAAGCATAGGATAAAACAACATAAATACAATTTAATAAAGCATATGTTAAAACAACATAAATACAATTTAATAAAGCATAGTCTAAAACAACAAAAATACAATTTAATAGAGCATAGTTTAAAACAACATAAATACAATTTAATAAAGCATAGTTTAAAACAACATAAATACAATTTAATAAAGCATAGTTTAAAACAACATAAATACAATTTAATAAAGCACAGGATAAAACAACATAAATACAATTTAATAAAGCATAGGATACAACAACATAAATACAATTTAGTAAAGCATAGGTCAAAATAACATAAATACAATTTAATAAAGCATAGGATAAAACAACATAAATACAATTTAATAAAGCATAGGATAAAACAACATAAATAAAATTTAATAAAGCATAGCATAAAACAACATAAATTCAATTTAATAAAGCATAGGATAAAACAACAAAAATACAATTTAATAAAGCATAGGTTAAAACAACATAAATACAATGTAATAAAGCATAGGATAAAACAACATAAATACAATTTAATAAAGCATAGGATAAAACAACATAAATACAATTTAATAAAGCATAGTTTAAAACAGAATGAATACAATTTAATAAAGCATAGGATAAAACCACAGAAATACAATTTAATAAAGCATAGGATAAAACAACATAAATACAATTTAATAAAGCATATGTTAAAACAACATAAATACAATTTAATAAAGCATAGTCTAAAACAACAAAAATACAATTTAATAGAGCATAGTTTAAAACAACATAAATACAATTTAATAAAGCATAGTTTAAAACAACATAAATACAATTTAATAAAGCATAGTTTAAAACAACATAAATACAATTTAATAAAGCATAGTTTAAAACAACATAAATACAATTTAATAAAGCATAGTTTAAAACAACATAAATACAATTTAATAAAGCATTAGATAAAACAACATGAATATAATTTAGTAAAGCATAAGATAAAACAACATGAATACAATTTAATAAAACATAGGATAAAACAACATAAATAATATTTAATAAAGCATAGGTTAAAACAACATAAATACAATTTAATAAAGCATAGTTTAAAACAACATAAATACAATTTAATAAAGCATAGTTTAAAACAACATAAATACAATTTAATAAAGCATAGGATAAAACCACAGAAATACAATTTAATAATGCATAGGATAAAACAACATAAATACAATTTAATAAAGCATATGACAAAACAACATAAATACAATTTAATAAAGCATAGGCTAAAACAACATAAATACAATTTAATGAAACATAGGATAAACAACATAAATACAATTTAATAAAGCATAGGACAAAACAACATAAATACAATTTAATAAAGCATAGGATAAAACAACATAAATACAATTTAATGAAACATAGGATAAACAACATAAATACAATTTAATAAAGCATAGGACAAAACAACATAAATACAATTTAATAAAGCATAGGATAAAACAACATAAATACAATTTAATGAAACATAGGATAGACAACATAAATACAATTTAATAAAGCATAGGATAAAACAACATAAATTCAATTTAATAAAGCATAGGATAAAACAACATAAATACAATTTAATAAAGCAAAGGATAAAACAACATAAATACAATTTAATAAAGCATAAGATAAAACAACATGAATACAATTTAATAAAGCATAGGTTAAAACAACATAAATATAATTTAATAAAGCATAGGATAAAACAACATAAATACAATTTAATAAAGCATAGGTTAAAACAACATAAATACAATTTAATAAAGCATAGGATAAAACAACATAAATACAATTTAATAAAACATAGGACAAAATAACATAAATACAATTTAATAAAGCATATGTTAAAGCAACATAAATACAATTTAATAAAGCATAGGTTAAAACAACATAAATACAATTTAATAAAGCATAGGATAAAACAACATAAATACAATTTAATAGAGCATAGGATAAAACAACATAAATACAATTTATAAAGCAAAGGATAAAACAACATAAATACAATTTAATAAAGCATAGGATAAAACAACATAAATACAATTTAATAAAGCATAGGATAAAACAACATGAATACAATTTAATAAAGCATAGGATAAAACAACATGAATACAATTTAATAAAGCACAGGATAAAACAACATAAATACAATTTAATAAAGCATAGCATAAAACAACATAAATTCAATTTAATAAAGCATAGGATAAAACAACATAAATACAATTTAATAAAGCACAGGATAAAACAACATAAATACAATTTAATAAAGCATAGGATACAACAACATAAATACAATTTAGTAAAGCATAGGTCAAAATAACATAAATACAATTTAATAAAGCATAGGATAAAACAACATAAATACAATTTAATAAAGCATAGGATAAAACAACATAAATAAAATTTAATAAAGCATAGCATAAAACAACATAAATTCAATTTAATAAAGCATAGGATAAAACAACAAAAATACAATTTAATAAAGCATAGGTTAAAACAACATAAATACAATGTAATAAAGCATAGGATAAAACAACATAAATACAATTTAATAAAGCATAGGATAAAACAACATAAATACAATTTAATAAAGCATAGTTTAAAACAGAATGAATACAATTTAATAAAGCATAGGATAAAACCACAGAAATACAATTTAATAAAGCATAGGATAAAACAACATAAATACAATTTAATAAAGCATATGTTAAAACAACATAAATACAATTTAATAAAGCATAGTCTAAAACAACAAAAATACAATTTAATAGAGCATAGTTTAAAACAACATAAATACAATTTAATAAAGCATAGTTTAAAACAACATAAATACAATTTAATAAAGCATAGTTTAAAACAACATAAATACAATTTAATAAAGCACAGGATAAAACAACATAAATACAATTTAATAAAGCATAGGATACAACAACATAAATACAATTTAGTAAAGCATAGGTCAAAATAACATAAATACAATTTAATAAAGCATAGGATAAAACAACATAAATACAATTTAATAAAGCATAGGATAAAACAACATAAATAAAATTTAATAAAGCATAGCATAAAACAACATAAATTCAATTTAATAAAGCATAGGATAAAACAACAAAAATACAATTTAATAAAGCATAGGTTAAAACAACATAAATACAATGTAATAAAGCATAGGATAAAACAACATAAATACAATTTAATAAAGCATAGGATAAAACAACATAAATACAATTTAATAAAGCATAGTTTAAAACAGAATGAATACAATTTAATAAAGCATAGGATAAAACCACAGAAATACAATTTAATAAAGCATAGGATAAAACAACATAAATACAATTTAATAAAGCATATGTTAAAACAACATAAATACAATTTAATAAAGCATAGTCTAAAACAACAAAAATACAATTTAATAGAGCATAGTTTAAAACAACATAAATACAATTTAATAAAGCATAGTTTAAAACAACATAAATACAATTTAATAAAGCATAGTTTAAAACAACATAAATACAATTTAATAAAGCATAGTTTAAAACAACATAAATACAATTTAATAAAGCATAGTTTAAAACAACATAAATACAATTTAATAAAGCATTAGATAAAACAACATGAATATAATTTAGTAAAGCATAAGATAAAACAACATGAATACAATTTAATAAAACATAGGATAAAACAACATAAATAATATTTAATAAAGCATAGGTTAAAACAACATAAATACAATTTAATAAAGCATAGTTTAAAACAACATAAATACAATTTAATAAAGCATAGTTTAAAACAACATAAATACAATTTAATAAAGCATAGGATAAAACCACAGAAATACAATTTAATAATGCATAGGATAAAACAACATAAATACAATTTAATAAAGCATATGACAAAACAACATAAATACAATTTAATAAAGCATAGGCTAAAACAACATAAATACAATTTAATGAAACATAGGATAAACAACATAAATACAATTTAATAAAGCATAGGACAAAACAACATAAATACAATTTAATAAAGCATAGGATAAAACAACATAAATACAATTTAATGAAACATAGGATAAACAACATAAATACAATTTAATAAAGCATAGGACAAAACAACATAAATACAATTTAATAAAGCATAGGATAAAACAACATAAATACAATTTAATGAAACATAGGATAGACAACATAAATACAATTTAATAAAGCATAGGATAAAACAACATAAATTCAATTTAATAAAGCATAGGATAAAACAACATAAATACAATTTAATAAAGCAAAGGATAAAACAACATAAATACAATTTAATAAAGCATAAGATAAAACAACATGAATACAATTTAATAAAGCATAGGTTAAAACAACATAAATATAATTTAATAAAGCATAGGATAAAACAACATAAATACAATTTAATAAAGCATAGGTTAAAACAACATAAATACAATTTAATAAAGCATAGGATAAAACAACATAAATACAATTTAATAAAACATAGGACAAAATAACATAAATACAATTTAATAAAGCATATGTTAAAGCAACATAAATACAATTTAATAAAGCATAGGTTAAAACAACATAAATACAATTTAATAAAGCATAGGATAAAACAACATAAATACAATTTAATAGAGCATAGGATAAAACAACATAAATACAATTTATAAAGCAAAGGATAAAACAACATAAATACAATTTAATAAAGCATAGGATAAAACAACATAAATACAATTTAATAAAGCATAGGATAAAACAACATAAATACAATTTAATAAAGCATAGGATTAAACAACATAAATACTATTTAAAAAAGCATAGGATAAAACCACATAAATACAATTTAATAAAGCACAGGATAAAACAACATAAATACAATTTAATAAAGCATAGGATAAAACAACATAAATACAATTTAATAAAGCATAGGATAAAACAACATAAATACAATTTAATAAAGCATAGGATTAAACAACATAAATACTATTTAAAAAAGCATAGGATAAAACCACATAAATACAATTTAATAAAGCACAGGATAAAACAACATAAATACAATTTAATAAAGCATAGCATAAAACAACATAAATTCAATTTAATAAAGCATAGGATAAAACAACATAAATACAATTTAATAAAGCATAGGATAAAACAACATGAATACAATTTAATAAAGCATAGGATAAAACAACATGAATACAATTTAATAAAGCATAGGTTAAAACAACATAAATACAATTTAATAAAGCATAGGACAAAACAACATAAATACAATTTAATAAAGCATAGGATAAAACAACATAAATACAATTTAATAAAGCATAGGATAAAACAACATAAATACAATTTAATAAAGCACAGGATAAAACAACATAAATACAATTTAATAAAGCATAGGATACAACAACATAAATACAATTTAGTAAAGCATAGGTCAAAATAACATAAATACAATTTAATAAAGCATAGGATAAAACAACATAAATACAATTTAATAAAGCATAGGATAAAACAACATAAATAAAATTTAATAAAGCATAGCATAAAACAACATAAATTCAATTTAATAAAGCATAGGATAAAACAACAAAAATACAATTTAATAAAGCATAGGATAAAACAACATAAATACAATTTAATAAAGCATAGGACAAAACAACATAAATACAATTTAATAAAGCATAGGTTAAAACAACATAAATAAAAGTTAATAAAGCATAGGACAAAACAACATAAATACAATTTAATAAAGCATAGGTTAAAACAACATAAATAAAATTTAATAAAGCATAGGTTAAAACAACATAAATACAATTTAATAAAGCATAGGACAAAACAACATAAATACAATTTAATAAAGCATAGGTTAAAACAACATAAATACAATGTAATAAAGCATAGGATAAAACAACATAAATACAATTTAATAAAGCATAGGATAAAACAACATAAATACAATTTAATAAAGCATAGGATAAAACAACACAAATACAATTTAATAAAGCATAGGTTAAAACAACATAAATACAATTTAATAAAGCATAGGATAAAACAACATAAATTCAATTTAATAAAGCATAGGATAAAACAACATATATACAATTTAATAAAGCACAGGATAAAACAACATAAATAAAATTTAATAAAGCATAGGATAAAACAACATAAATAAAATTTAATAAAGCATAGTTTAAAACAACATAAATACAATTTAATAAAGCATAGTTTAAAACAACATAAATACAATTTAATAAAGCATAGTTTAAAACAACATAAATACAATTTAATAAAGCATTAGATAAAACAACATGAATATAATTTAGTAAAGCATAAGATAAAACAACATGAATACAATTTAATAAAACATAGGATAAAACAACATAAATAATATTTAATAAAGCATAGGTTAAAACAACATAAATACAATTTAATAAAGCATAGTTTAAAACAACATAAATACAATTTAATAAAGCATAGTTTAAAACAACATAAATACAATTTAATGAAACATAGGATAAACAACATAAATACAATTTAATAAAGCATAGGACAAAACAACATAAATACAATTTAATAAAGCATAGGATAAAACAACATAAATACAATTTAATGAAACATAGGATAAACAACATAAATACAATTTAATAAAGCATAGGACAAAACAACATAAATACAATTTAATAAAGCATAGGATAAAACAACATAAATACAATTTAATGAAACATAGGATAAACAACATAAATACAATTTAATAAAGCATAGGATAAAACAACATAAATTCAATTTAATAAAGCATAGGATAAAACAACATAAATACAATTTAATAAAGCAAAGGATAAAACAACATAAATACAATTTAATAAAGCATAAGATAAAACAACATGAATACAATTTAATAAAGCATAGGTTAAAACAACATAAATATAATTTAATAAAGCATAGGATAAAACAACATAAATACAATTTAATAAAGCATAGGTTAAAACAACATAAATACAATTTAATAAAGCATAGGATAAAACAACATAAATACAATTTAATAAAACATAGGACAAAATAACATAAATACAATTTAATAAAGCATATGTTAAAGCAACATAAATACAATTTAATAAAGCATAGGTTAAAACAACATAAATACAATTTAATAAAGCATAGGATAAAACAACATAAATACAATTTAATAGAGCATAGGATAAAACAACATAAATACAATTTATAAAGCAAAGGATAAAACAACATAAATACAATTTAATAAAGCATAGGATTAAACAACATAAATACTATTTAAAAAAGCATAGGATAAAACCACATAAATACAATTTAATAAAGCACAGGATAAAACAACATAAATACAATTTAATAAAGCATAGGATAAAACAACATAAATACAATTTAATAAAGCATAGGATAAAACAACATAAATACAATTTAATAAATCATAGGATTAAACAACATAAATACTATTTAAAAAAGCATAGGATAAAACCACATAAATACAATTTAATAAAGCACAGGATAAAACAACATAAATACAATTTAATAAAGCATAGGATAAAACAACATAAATACAATTTAATAAAGCATATGTTAAAGCAACATAAATACAATTTGATAAAGCATAGGTTAAAACAACATAAATACAATTTAATAAAGCATAGGATAAAACAACATAAATACAATTTAATAGAGCATAGGATAAAACAACATAAATACAATTTATAAAGCATAGGATAAAACAACATAAATACAATTTAATAAAGCATAGGATAAAACAACATAAATACAATTTAATAAAGCATAGGTCAAAATAACATAAATACAATTTAATAAAGCATAGGATAAAACAACATAAATACAATTTAATAAAGCATAGGACAAAACAACATAAATACAATTTAGTAAAGCATAGGTTAAAACAACATAAATACAATTTAATGAAACATAGGATAAACAACATAAATACAATTTAATAAAGCATAGGACAAAACAACATAAATACAATTTAATAAAGCATATGTTAAAACAACATAAATACAATTTAATAAAGCATAGTTTAAAACAACATAAATACAATTTAATAAAGCATTAGATAAAACAACATGAATATAATTTAGTAAAGCATAAGATAAAACAACATGAATACAATTTAATAAAGCATAGGATAAAACAACATAAATAATATTTAATAAAGCATAGGTTAAAACAACATAAATACAATTTAATAAAGCATAGTTTAAAACAACATAAATACAACTTAATAAAGCATAGTTTAAAACAACATAAATACAATTTAATAAAGCATAGGATAAAACCACAGAAATACAATTTAATAATGCATAGGATAAAACAACATAAATACAATTTAATAAAGCATAGGATAAAACAACATAAATACAATTTATAAAGCATAGGATAAAACAACATAAATACAATTTAATAAAGCATAGGATAAAACAACATAAATACAATTTAATAAAGCATAGGATAAAACAACATAAATACAATTTAATAAAGCATAGGATAAAACAACATAAATACAATTTAATAAAGCATAGGATAAAACAACATAAATACAATTTAATAAAGCATAGGCTAAAACTACATAAATACAAATTAATAAAGCATAGGATAAAACAAATTAAATACAATTTAATAAAGCATAGGATAAAACAACATAAATACAATTTAATAAAGCACAGGATAAAACAACATAAATACAATTTAATAAAGCATAGGATACAACAACATAAATACAATTTAGTAAAGCATAGGTCAAAATAACATAAATACAATTTAATAAAGCATAGGATAAAACAACATAAATACAATTTAATAAAGCATAGGATAAAACAACATAAATAAAATTTAATAAAGCATAGCATAAAACAACATAAATTCAATTTAATAAAGCATAGGATAAAACAACAAAAATACAATTTAATAAAGCATAGGATAAAACAACATGAATACAATTTAATAAAGCATAGGATAAAACAACATAAATACAATTTAATAAAGCATAGGTTAAAACAACATAAATACAATTTAATAAAGCATAGGACAAAACAACATAAATACAATTTAATAAAGCATAGGTTAAAACAACATAAATAAAAGTTAATAAAGCATAGGACAAAACAACATAAATACAATTTAATAAAGCATAGGTTAAAGCAACATAAATAAAATTTAACAAAGCATAGGTTAAAACAACATAAACACAATTTAATAAAGCATAGGACAAAACAACATAAATACAATTTAATAAAGCATAGGTTAAAACAACATAAATACAATGTAATAAAGCATAGGATAAAACAACATAAATACAATTTAATAAAGCATAGGATAAAACAACATAAATACAATTTAATAAAGCATAGGATAAAACAACACAAATACAATTTAATAAAGCATAGGTTAAAACAACATAAATACAATTTAATAAAGCATAGGATAAAACAACATAAATTCAATTTAATAAAGCATAGGATAAAACAACATATATACAATTTAATAAAGCACAGGATAAAACAACATAAATAAAATTTAATAAAGCATAGGATAAAACAACATAAATAAAATTTAATAAAGCATAGGATAAAACAACATAAATACAATTTAATAAAGCATAGTTTAAAACAGAATGAATACAATTTAATAAAGCATAGGATAAAACCACAGAAATACAATTTAATAAAGCATAGGATAAAACAACATAAATACAATTTAATAAAGCATATGTTAAAACAACATAAATACAATTTAATAAAGCATAGTCTAAAACAACAAAAATACAATTTAATAGAGCATAGTTTAAAACAACATAAATACAATTTAATAAAGCATAGTTTAAAACAACATAAATACAATTTAATAAAGCATAGTTTAAAACAACATAAATACAATTTAATAAAGCATAGTTTAAAACAACATAAATACAATTTAATAAAGCATAGTTTAAAACAACATAAATACAATTTAATAAAGCATTAGATAAAACAACATGAATATAATTTAGTAAAGCATAAGATAAAACAACATGAATACAATTTAATAAAACATAGGATAAAACAACATAAATAATATTTAATAAAGCATAGGTTAAAACAACATAAATACAATTTAATAAAGCATAGTTTAAAACAACATAAATACAATTTAATAAAGCATAGTTTAAAACAACATAAATACAATTTAATAAAGCATAGGATAAAACCACAGAAATACAATTTAATAATGCATAGGATAAAACAACATAAATACAATTTAATAAAGCATATGACAAAACAACATAAATACAATTTAATAAAGCATAGGCTAAAACAACATAAATACAATTTAATGAAACATAGGATAAACAACATAAATACAATTTAATAAAGCATAGGACAAAACAACATAAATACAATTTAATAAAGCATAGGATAAAACAACATAAATACAATTTAATGAAACATAGGATAAACAACATAAATACAATTTAATAAAGCATAGGACAAAACAACATAAATACAATTTAATAAAGCATAGGATAAAACAACATAAATACAATTTAATGAAACATAGGATAAACAACATAAATACAATTTAATAAAGCATAGGATAAAACAACATAAATTCAATTTAATAAAGCATAGGATAAAACAACATAAATACAATTTAATAAAGCAAAGGATAAAACAACATAAATACAATTTAATAAAGCATAAGATAAAACAACATGAATACAATTTAATAAAGCATAGGTTAAAACAACATAAATATAATTTAATAAAGCATAGGATAAAACAACATAAATACAATTTAATAAAGCATAGGTTAAAACAACATAAATACAATTTAATAAAGCATAGGATAAAACAACATAAATACAATTTAATAAAACATAGGACAAAATAACATAAATACAATTTAATAAAGCATATGTTAAAGCAACATAAATACAATTTAATAAAGCATAGGTTAAAACAACATAAATACAATTTAATAAAGCATAGGATAAAACAACATAAATACAATTTAATAGAGCATAGGATAAAACAACATAAATACAATTTATAAAGCAAAGGATAAAACAACATAAATACAATTTAATAAAGCATAGGATAAAACAACATAAATACAATTTAATAAAGCATAGGATAAAACAACATAAATACAATTTAATAAAGCATAGGATAAAACAACATAAATACAATTTAATAAAGCATAGGATTAAACAACATAAATACTATTTAAAAAAGCATAGGATAAAACAACATAAATACAATTTAATAAAGCATAGGATAAAACAACATAAATACAATTTAATAAAGCATAGGATAAAACAACATAAATACAATTTAATAAAGCATAGGATTAAACAACATAAATACTATTTAAAAAAGCATAGGATAAAACCACATAAATACAATTTAATAAAGCACAGGATAAAACAACATAAAAACAATTTAATAAAGCATAGCATAAAACAACATAAATTCAATTTAATAAAGCATAGGATAAAACAACATAAATACAATTTAATAAAGCATAGGATAAAACAACATGAATACAATTTAATAAAGCATAGGATAAAACAACATGAATACAATTTAATAAAGCATAGGTTAAAACAACATAAATACAATTTAATAAAGCATAGGACAAAACAACATAAATACAATTTAATAAAGCATAGGATAAAACAACATAAATACAATTTAATAAAGCATAGGATAAAACAACATAAATACAATTTAATAAAGCACAGGATAAAACAACATAAATACAATTTAATAAAGCATAGGATACAACAACATAAATACAATTTAGTAAAGCATAGGTCAAAATAACATAAATACAATTTAATAAAGCATAGGATAAAACAACATAAATACAATTTAATAAAGCATAGGATAAAACAACATAAATACAATTTAATAAAGCATAGCATAAAACAACATAAATTCAATTTAATAAAGCATAGGATAAAACAACAAAAATACAATTTAATAAAGCATAGGATAAAACAACATGAATACAATTTAATAAAGCATAGGATAAAACAACATAAATACAATTTAATAAAGCATAGGTTAAAACAACATAAATACAATTTAATAAAGCATAGGACAAAACAACATAAATACAATTTAATAAAGCATAGGTTAAAACAACATAAATAAAAGTTAATAAAGCATAGGACAAAACAACATAAATACAATTTAATAAAGCATAGGTTAAAACAACATAAATAAAATTTAATAAAGCATAGGTTAAAACAACATAAATACAATTTAATAAAGCATAGGACAAAACAACATAAATACAATTTAATAAAGCATAGGTTAAAACAACATAAATACAATGTAATAAAGCATAGGATAAAACAACATAAATACAATTTAATAAAGCATAGGATAAAACAACATAAATACAATTTAATAAAGCATAGGATAAAACAACACAAATACAATTTAATAAAGCATAGGTTAAAACAACATAAATACAATTTAATAAAGCATAGGATAAAACAACATAAATTCAATTTAATAAAGCATAGGATAAAACAACATATATACAATTTAATAAAGCACAGGATAAAACAACATAAATAAAATTTAATAAAGCATAGGATAAAACAACATAAATAAAATTTAATAAAGCATAGGATAAAACAACATAAATACAATTTAATAAAGCATAGTTTAAAACAGAATGAATACAATTTAATAAAGCATAGGATAAAACCACAGAAATACAATTTAATAAAGCATAGGATAAAACAACATAAATACAATTTAATAAAGCATATGTTAAAACAACATAAATACAATTTAATAAAGCATAGTCTAAAACAACATAAATACAATTTAATAGAGCATAGTTTAAAACAACATAAATACAATTTAATAAAGCATAGTTTAAAACAACATAAATACAATTTAATAAAGCATAGTTTAAAACAACATAAATACAATTTAATAAAGCATAGTTTAAAACAACATAAATACAATTTAATAAAGCATAGTTTAAAACAACATAAATACAATTTAATAAAGCATTAGATAAAACAACATGAATATAATTTAGTAAAGCATAAGATAAAACAACATGAATACAATTTAATAAACCTAGGATAAAACAACATAAATAATATTTAATAAAGCATAGGTTAAAACAACATAAATACAATTTAATAAAGCATAGTTTAAAACAACATAAATACAATTTAATAAAGCATAGTTTAAAACAACATAAATACAATTTAATGAAACATAGGATAAACAACATAAATACAATTTAATAAAGCATAGGACAAAACAACATAAATACAATTTAATAAAGCATAGGATAAAACAACATAAATACAATTTAATGAAACATAGGATAAACAACATAAATACAATTTAATAAAGCATAGGACAAAACAACATAAATACAATTTAATAAAGCATAGGATAAAACAACATAAATACAATTTAATGAAACATAGGATAAACAACATAAATACAATTTAATAAAGCATAGGATAAAACAACATAAATTCAATTTAATAAAGCATAGGATAAAACAACATAAATACAATTTAATAAAGCAAAGGATAAAACAACATAAATACAATTTAATAAAGCATAAGATAAAACAACATGAATACAATTTAATAAAGCATAGGTTAAAACAACATAAATATAATTTAATAAAGCATAGGATAAAACAACATAAATACAATTTAATAAAGCATAGGTTAAAACAACATAAATACAATTTAATAAAGCATAGGATAAAACAACATAAATACAATTTAATAAAACATAGGACAAAATAACATAAATACAATTTAATAAAGCATATGTTAAAGCAACATAAATACAATTTAATAAAGCATAGGTTAAAACAACATAAATACAATTTAATAAAGCATAGGATAAAACAACATAAATACAATTTAATAGAGCATAGGATAAAACAACATAAATACAATTTATAAAGCAAAGGATAAAACAACATAAATACAATTTAATAAAGCATAGGATTAAACAACATAAATACTATTTAAAAAAGCATAGGATAAAACCACATAAATACAATTTAATAAAGCACAGGATAAAACAACATAAATACAATTTAATAAAGCATAGGATAAAACAACATAAATACAATTTAATAAAGCATAGGATAAAACAACATAAATACAATTTAATAAATCATAGGATTAAACAACATAAATACTATTTAAAAAAGCATAGGATAAAACCACATAAATACAATTTAATAAAGCACAGGATAAAACAACATAAATACAATTTAATAAAGCATAGGATAAAACAACATAAATACAATTTAATAAAGCATAGGATAAAACAACATAAATACAATTTAATAAATCATAGGATTAAACAACATAAATACTATTTAAAAAAGCATAGGATAAAACCACATAAATACAATTTAATAAAGCACAGGATAAAACAACATAAATACAATTTAATAAAGCATAGCATAAAACAACATAAATTCAATTTAATAAAGCATAGGATAAAACAACATAAATACAATTTAATAAAGCATAGGATAAAACAACATAAATACAATTTAATAAAGCATAGGTTAAAACAACATAAATACAATTTAATAAAGCATAGGACAAAACAACATAAATACAATTTAATAAAGCATAGGATAAAACAACATAAATACAATTTAATAAAGCATAGGATAAAACAACATAAATACAATTTAATAAAGCACAGGATAAAACAACATAAATACAATTTAATAAAGCACAGGATAAAACAACATAAATACAATTTAATAAAGCATAGGATACAACAACATAAATACAATTTAGTAAAGCATAGGTCAAAATAACATAAATACAATTTAATAAAGCATAGGATAAAACAACATAAATACAATTTAATAAAGCATAGGATAAAACAACATAAATAAAATTTAATAAAGCATAGCATAAAACAACATAAATTCAATTTAATAAAGCATAGGATAAAACAACAAAAATTCAATTTAATAAAGCATAGGATAAAACAACATGAATACAATTTAATAAAGCATAGGATAAAACAACATAAATACAATTTAATAAAGCATAGGTTAAAACAACATAAATACAATTTAATAAAGCATAGGACAAAACAACATAAATACAATTTAATAAAGCATAGGTTAAAACAACATAAATAAAAGTTAATAAAGCATAGGACAAAACAACATAAATACAATTTAATAAAGCATAGGTTAAAACAACATAAATACAATTTAATAAAGCATAGGTTAAAACAACATAAATACAATTTAATAAAGCATAGGACAAAACAACATAAATACAATTTAATAAAGCATAGGTTAAAACAACATAAATACAATGTAATAAAGCATAGGATAAAACAACATAAATACAATTTAATAAAGCATAGGATAAAACAACATAAATACAATTTAATAAAGCATAGGATAAAACAACACAAATACAATTTAATAAAGCATAGGTTAAAACAACATAAATACAATTTAATAAAGCATAGGATAAAACAACATAAATTCAATTTAATAAAGCATAGGATAAAACAACATATATACAATTTAATAAAGCACAGGATAAAACAACATAAATAAAATTTAAAAAAGCATAGGATAAAACAACATAAATACAATTTAATAAAGCATAGTTTAAAACAGAATGAATACAATTTAATAAAGCATAGGATAAAACCACAGAAATACAATTTAATAAAGCATAGGATAAAACAACATAAATACAATTTAATAAAGCATAGGATAAAACAACATAAATACAAATTTAATAAAGCATATGTTAAAACAACATAAATACAATTTAATAAAGCATAGTCTAAAACAACATAAATACAATTTAATAGAGCATAGTTTAAAACAACATAAATACAATTTAATAAAGCATAGTTTAAAACAACATAAATACAATTTAATAAAGCATAGTTTAAAACAACATAAATACAATTTAATAAAGCATAGTTTAAAACAACATAAATACAATTTAATAAAGCATAGTTTAAAACAACATAAATACAATTTAATAAAGCATTAGATAAAACAACATAAATACAATTTAATAAAGCATAGTCTAAAACAACATAAATACAATTTAATAGAGCATAGTTTAAAACAACATAAATACAATTTAATAAAGCATAGTTTAAAACAACATAAATACAATTTAATAAAGCATAGTTTAAAACAACATAAATACTATTTAAAAAAGCATAGGATAAAACTACATAAATACAATTTAATAAAGCACAGGATAAAACAACATAAATACAATTTAATAAAGCATAGGATAAAACAACATAAATACAATTTAATAAAGCATAGGATAAAACAACATAAATACAATTTAATAAATCATAGGATTAAACAACATAAATACTATTTAAAAAAGCATAGGATAAAACCACATAAATACAATTTAATAAAGCACAGGATAAAACAACATAAATACAATTTAATAAAGCATAGCATAAAACAACATAAATTCAATTTAATAAAGCATAGGTTAAAACAACATAAATACAATTTAATAAAGCATAGGATAAAACAACATAAATACAATTTAATAAAGCATAGGTTAAAACAACATAAATACAATTTAATAAAGCATAGGACAAAACAACATAAATACAATTTAATAAAGCATAGGATAAAACAACATAAATACAATTTAATAAAGCATAGGATAAAACAACATAAATACAATTTAATAAAGCACAGGATAAAACAACATAAATACAATTTAATAAAGCACAGGATAAAACAACATAAATACAATTTAATAAAGCATAGGATACAACAACATAAATACAATTTAGTAAAGCATAGGTCAAAATAACATAAATACAATTTAATAAAGCATAGGATAAAACAACATAAATACAATTTAATAAAGCATAGGATAAAACAACATAAATAAAATTTAATAAAGCATAGCATAAAACAACATAAATTCAATTTAATAAAGCATAGGATAAAACAACAAAAATACAATTTAATAAAGCATAGGATAAAACAACATGAATACAATTTAATAAAGCATAGGATAAAAGAACATAAATACAATTTAATAAAGCATAGGTTAAAACAACATAAATACAATTTAATAAAGCATAGGACAAAACAACATAAATACAATTTAATAAAGCATAAGTTAAAACAACATAAATAAAAGTTAATAAAGCATAGGACAAAACAACATAAATACAATTTAATAAAGCACAGGTTAAAACAACATAAATACAATTTAATAAAGCATAGGTTAAAACAACATAAATACAATTTAATAAAGCATAGGACAAAACAACATAAATACAATTTAATAAAGCATAGGACAAAACAACATAAATACAATTTAATAAAGCATAGGTTAAAACAACATAAATACAATGTAATAAAGCATAGGATAAAACAACATAAATACAATTTAATAAAGCATAGGATAAAACAACACAAATACAATTTAATAAAGCATAGGTTAAAACAACATAAATACAATTTAATAAAGCATAGGTTAAAACAACATAAATACAATTTAATAAAGCATAGGATAAAACAACATAAATTCAATTTAATAAAGCATAGGATAAAACAACATATATACAATTTAATAAAGCACAGGATAAAACAACATAAATAAAATTTAATAATGCATAGGATAAAACAACATAAATAAAATTTAATAAAGCATAGGATAAAACAACATAAATACAATTTAATAAAGCATAGTTTAAAACAGAATGAATACAATTTAATAAAGCATAGGATAAAACCACAGAAATACAATTTAATAAAGCATAGGATAAAACAACATAAATACAATTTAATAAAGCATATGTTAAAACAACATAAATACAATTTAATAAAGCATAGTCTAAAACAACATAAATACAATTTAATAGAGCATAGTTTAAAACAACATAAATACAATTTAATAAAGCATAGTTTAAAACAACATAAATACAATTTAATAAAGCATAGTTTAAAACAACATAAATACAATTTAATAAAGCATAGTTTAAAACAACATAAATACAATTTAATAAAGCATAGTTTAAAACAACATAAATACAATTTAATAAAGCATTAGATAAAACAACATGAATATAATTTAGTAAAGCATAAGATAAAACAACATGAATACAATTTAATAAAACATAGGATAAAACAACATAAATAATATTTAATAAAGCATAGGTTAAAACAACATAAATACAATTTAATAAAGCATAGTTTAAAACAAAATAAATACAATTTAATAAAGCATAGCTTAAAACAACATAAATACAATTTAATAAAGCATAGGATAAAACCACAGAAATACAATTTAATAATGCATAGGATAAAACAACATAAATACAATTTAATAAAGCATATGACAAAACAACATAAATACAATTTAATAAAGCATAGGCTAAAACAACATAAATACAATTTAATGAAACATAGGATAAACAACATAAATACAATTTAATAAAGCATAGGACAAAACAACATAAATACAATTTAATAAAGCATAGGATAAAACAACATAAATACAATTTAATGAAACATAGGATAAACAACATAAATACAATTTAATAAAGCATAGGACAAAACAACATAAATACAATTTAATAAAGCATAGGATAAAACAACATAAATACAATTTAATGAAACATAGGATAAACAACATAAATACAATTTAATAAAGCATAGGACAAAACAACATAAATACAATTTAATAAAGCATATGTTAAAACAACATAAATACAATTTAATAAAGCATAAGATAAAACAACATGAATATAATTTAGTAAAGCATAAGATAAAACAACATGAATACAATTTAATAAAGCATAGGATAAAACAAATTAAATACAATTTAATAAAGCATAGCATAAAACAACATCAATTCAATTTAATAAAGCATAGGATAAAACAACATAAATTCAATTTAATAAAGCATAGGATAAAACAACATAAATACAATTTAATAAAGCATAGGATAAAACAACATAAATACAATTTAATAAAGCATAAGATAAAACAGCATGAATACAATTTAATAAAGCATAGGTTAAAACAACATAAATATAATTTAATAAAGCATAGGATAAAACAACATAAATACAATTTAATAAAGCATAGGATAAAACAACATAAATAAAATTTAATAAAGCATAGCATAAAACAACATAAATTCAATTTAATAAAGCATAGGATAAAACAACAAAAATACAATTTAATAAAGCATAGGATAAAACAACATGAATACAATTTAATAAAGCGTAGGATAAAACAACATAAATACAATTTAATAAAGCATAGGTTAAAACAACATAAATACAATTTAATAAAGCATAGGACAAAACAACATAAATACAATTTAATAAAGCATAAGTTAAAACAACATAAATAAAAGTTAATAAAGCATAGGACAAAACAACATAAATACAATTTAATAAAGCATAGGTTAAAACAACATAAATACAATTTAATAAAGCATAGGTTAAAACAACATAAATACAATTTAATGAAGCATAGGACAAAACAACATAAATACAATTTAATAAAGCATAGGTTAAAACAACATAAATACAATGTAATAAAGCATAGGATAAAACAACTTAAATACAATTTAATAAAGCATAGGATAAAACAACATAAATACAATTTAATAAAGCATAGGATAAAACAACACAAATACAATTTAATAAAGCATAGGTTAAAACAACATAAATACAATTTAATAAAGCATAGGATAAAACAACATACATTCAATTTAATAAAGCATAGGATAAAACAACATATATACAATTTAATAAAGCACAGGATAAAACAACATAAATAAAATTTAATAAAGCATAGGATAAAACAACATAAATAAAATTTAATAAAGCATAGGATAAAACAACATAAATACAATTTAATAAAGCATAGTTTAAAACAGAATGAATACAATTTAATAAAGCATAGGATAAAACCACAGAAATACAATTTAATAAAGCATAGGATAAAACAACATAAATACAATTTAATAAAGCATATGTTAAAACAACATAAATACAATTTAATAAAGCATAGTCTAAAACAACATAAATACAATTTAATAGAGCATAGTTTAAAACAACATAAATACAATTTAATAAAGCATAGTTTAAAACAACATAAATACAATTTAATAAAGCATAGTTTAAAACAACATAAATACAATTTAATAAAGCATAGTTTAAAACAACATAAATACAATTTAATAAAGCATAGTTTAAAACAACATAAATACAATTTAATAAAGCATTAGATAAAACAACATGAATATAATTTAGTAAAGCATAAGATAAAACAACATGAATACAATTTAATAAAACATAGGATAAAACAACATAAATAATATTTAATAAAGCATAGGTTAAAACAACATAAATACAATTTAATAAAGCATAGTTTAAAACAACATAAATACAATTTAATAAAGCATAGCTTAAAACAACATAAATACAATTTAATAAAGCATAGGATAAAACCACAGAAATACAATTTAATAATGCATAGGATAAAACAACATAAATACAATTTAATAAAGCATATGACAAAACAACATAAATACAATTTAATAAAGCATAGGCTAAAACAACATAAATACAATTTAATGAAACATAGGATAAACAACATAAATACAATTTAATAAAACATAGGACAAAACAACATAAATACAATTTAATAAAGCATAGGATAAAACAACATAAATACAATTTAATGAAACATAGGATAAACAACATAAATACAATTTAATAAAGCATAGGACAAAACAACATAAATACAATTTAATAAAGCATAGGATAAAACAACATAAATACAATTTAATGAAACATAGGATAAACAACATAAATACAATTTAATAAAGCATAGGACAAAACAACATAAATACAATTTAATAAAGCATATGTTAAAACAACATAAATACAATTTAATAAAGCATAAGATAAAACAACATGAATATAATTTAGTAAAGCATAAGATAAAACAACATGAATACAATTTAATAAAGCATAGGATAAAACAAATTAAATACAATTTAATAAAGCATAGCATAAAACAACATCAATTCAATTTAATAAAGCATAGGATAAAACAACATAAATTCAATTTAATAAAGCATAGGATAAAACAACATAAATACAATTTAATAAAGCATAGGATAAAACAACATAAATACAATTTAATAAAGCATAAGATAAAACAACATGAATACAATTTAATAAAGCATAGGTTAAAACAACATAAATATAATTTAATAAAGCATAGGATAAAACAACATAAATACAATTTAATAAAGCATAGGTGAAAACAACATAAATACAATTTAATAAAGCATAGGATAAAACAGCATAAATACAATTTAATAAAGCATAGGACAAAACAACATAAATACAATTTAATAAAGCATAGGTTAAAGCAACATAAATACAATTTAATAAAGCATAGGTTAAAACAACATAAATACAATTTAATAAAGCATAGGATAAAACAACATAAATACAATTTAATAAAGCATAGGATAAAACAACATACATACAATTTAATAAAGCATAGGATAAAACAACATAAATACAATTTAATAGAGCATAGGATAAAACAACATAAATACAATTTATAAAGCATAGGATAAAACAACATAAATACAATTTAATAAAGCATAGGATAAAACAACATAAATACAATTTAATAAAGCATAGGATAAAACATCATAAATACAATTTAATAAAGCATAGGATTAAACAACGTAAATACTATTTAAAAAAGCATAGGATAAAACCACATAAATACAATTTAATAAAGCACAGGATAAAACAACATAAATACAATTTAATAAAGCATAGGATACAACAACATAAATACAATTTAGTAAAGCATAGGTCAAAATAACATAAATACAATTTAATAAAGCATAGGATAAAACAACATAAATAAAATTTAATAAAGCATAGGATAAAACAACATAAATAGAATTTAATAAAGCATAGGATAAAACAACATAAATTCAATTTAATAAAGCATATTATAAAACAACATAAATACAATTTAATAAAGCATAGGATAAAACAACATGAATACAATTTAATAAAGCATAGGATAAAACAACATGAATACAATTTAATAAAGCATAGGATAAAACAACATAAATACAATTTAATAAAGCATAGGTTAAAACAACATAAATACAATTTAATAAAGCATAGGTTAAAACAACATAAATAAAAGTTAATAAAGCATAGGATAAAACAACATAAATACAATTTAATAAAGCATAGGATAAAACAACATAAATACAATTTATAAAGCATAGGATAAAACAACATAAATACAATTTAATAAAGCATAGTTTAAAACAACATAAATAGAATTTAATAAAGCATAGTTTAAAACAACATAAATACAATTTAATAAAGCATTAGATAAAACAACATGAATATAATTTAGTAAAGCATAAGATAAAACAACATGAATACAATTTAATAAAGCATAGGATAAAACAACATAAATAATATTTAATAAAGCATAGGTTAAAACAACATAAATACAATTTAATAAAGCATAGTTTAAAACAACATAAATACAATTTAATAAAGCATAGTTTAAAACAACATAAATACAATTTAATAAAGCATAGGATAAAACAACATAAATACAATTTATAAAGCATAGGATAAAACAACATAAATACAATTTAATAAAGCATAGGATAAAACAACATAAATACAATTTAATAAAGCATAGGATAAAACAACATAAATACAATTTAATAAAGCATAGGATAAAACAACATAAATACAATTTAATAAAGCATAGGATAAAACAACATAAATACAATTTAATAAAGCATAGGCTAAAACTACATAAATACAATTTAATAAAGCATAGGATAAAACAACATAAATACAATTTAATAAAGCATAGGATAAAACAACATAAATACAATTTAATAAAGCATAGGATAAAACAACATAAATACAATTTAATAAAGCATAGGATAAAACAACATAAATACAATTTAATAAAGCATAGGCTAAAACTACATAAATACAATTTAATAAAGCATAGGATAAAACAAATTAAATACAATTTAATAAAGCATAGGATAAAACAACATAAATTCAATTGAATAAAGCATAGGATAAAACAACATAAATACAATTTAATAAAGCAAAGGATAAAACAACATAAATACAATTTAATAAAGCATAAGATAAAACAACATGAATACAATTTAATAAAGCATAGGGTAAAACAACATAAATATAATTTAATAAAGCATAGGATAAAACAACATAAATACAATATAATAAAGCATAGGTTAAAACAACATAAATACAATTTAATAAAGCATAGGATAAAACAACATAAATACAATTTAATAAAGCGTAGGATAAAACAACATAAATACAATTTAATAAAGCATAGGTTAAAACAACATAAATACAATTTAATAAAGCAAAGGATAAAACAACATAAATACAATTTAATAAAGCATAGGATAAAACAACAAAAATACAATTTAATAAAGCATAGGATAAAACAACATGAATACAATTTAATAAAGCGTAGGATAAAACAACATAAATACAATTTAATAAAGCATAGGTTAAAACAACATAAATACAATTTAATAAAGCATAGGACAAAACAACATAAATACAATTTAATAAAGCATAAGTTAAAACAACATAAATAAAAGTTAATAAAGCATAGGACAAAACAACATAAATACAATTTAATAAAGCATAGGTTAAAACAACATAAATACAATTTAATAAAGCATAGGTTAAAACAACATAAATACAATTTAATAAAGCATAGGACAAAACAACATAAATACAATTTAATAAAGCATAGGTTAAAACAACATAAATACAATGTAATAAAGCATAGGATAAAACAACTTAAATACAATTTAATAAAGCATAGGATAAAACAACATAAATACAATTTAATAAAGCATAGGATAAAACAACACAAATACAATTTAATAAAGCATAGGATAAAACAACATAAATTCAATTTAATAAAGCATAGGATAAAACAACATATATACAATTTAATAAAGCACAGGATAAAACAACATAAATAAAATTTAATAAAGCATAGGATAAAACAACATAAATAAAATTTAATAAAGCATAGGATAAAACAACATAAATACAATTTAATAAAGCATAGTTTAAAACAGAATGAATACAATTTAATAAAGCATAGGATAAAACCACAGAAATACAATTTAATAAAGCATAGGATAAAACAACATAAATACAATTTAATAAAGCATATGTTAAAACAACATAAATACAATTTAATAAAGCATAGTCTAAAACAACATAAATACAATTTAATAGAGCATAGTTTAAAACAACATAAATACAATTTAATAAAGCATAGTTTAAAACAACATAAATACAATTTAATAAAGCATAGTTTAAAACAACATAAATACAATTTAATAAAGCATAGTTTAAAACAACATAAATACAATTTAATAAAGCATAGTTTAAAACAACATAAATACAATTTAATAAAGCATTAGATAAAACAACATGAATATAATTTAGTAAAGCATAAGATAAAACAACATGAATACAATTTAATAAAACATAGGATAAAACAACATAAATAATATTTAATAAAGCATAGGTTAAAACAACATAAATACAATTTAATAAAGCATAGTTTAAAACAACATAAATACAATTTAATAAAGCATAGCTTAAAACAACATAAATACAATTTAATAAAGCATAGGATAAAACCACAGAAATACAATTTAATAATGCATAGGATAAAACAACATAAATACAATTTAATAAAGCATATGACAAAACAACATAAATACAATTTAATAAAGCATAGGCTAAAACAACATAAATACAATTTAATGAAACATAGGATAAACAACATAAATACAATTTAATAAAACATAGGACAAAACAACATAAATACAATTTAATAAAGCATAGGATAAAACAACATAAATACAATTTAATGAAACATAGGATAAACAACATAAATACAATTTAATAAAGCATAGGACAAAACAACATAAATACAATTTAATAAAGCATAGGATAAAACAACATAAATACAATTTAATGAAACATAGGATAAACAACATAAATACAATTTAATAAAGCATAGGACAAAACAACATAAATACAATTTAATAAAGCATATGTTAAAACAACATAAATACAATTTAATAAAGCATAAGATAAAACAACATGAATATAATTTAGTAAAGCATAAGATAAAACAACATGAATACAATTTAATAAAGCATAGGATAAAACAAATTAAATACAATTTAATAAAGCATAGCATAAAACAACATCAATTCAATTTAATAAAGCATAGGATAAAACAACATAAATTCAATTTAATAAAGCATAGGATAAAACAACATAAATACAATTTAATAAAGCATAGGATAAAACAACATAAATACAATTTAATAAAGCATAAGATAAAACAACATGAATACAATTTAATAAAGCATAGGTTAAAACAACATAAATATAATTTAATAAAGCATAGGATAAAACAACATAAATACAATTTAATAAAGCATAGGTGAAAACAACATAAATACAATTTAATAAAGCATAGGATAAAACAGCATAAATACAATTTAATAAAGCATAGGACAAAACAACATAAATACAATTTAATAAAGCATAGGTTAAAGCAACATAAATACAATTTAATAAAGCATAGGTTAAAACAACATAAATACAATTTAATAAAGCATAGGATAAAACAACATAAATACAATTTAATAAAGCATAGGATAAAACAACATACATACAATTTAATAAAGCATAGGATAAAACAACATAAATACAATTTAATAGAGCATAGGATAAAACAACATAAATACAATTTATAAAGCATAGGATAAAACAACATAAATACAATTTAATAAAGCATAGGATAAAACAACATAAATACAATTTAATAAAGCATAGGATAAAACATCATAAATACAATTTAATAAAGCATAGGATTAAACAACGTAAATACTATTTAAAAAAGCATAGGATAAAACCACATAAATACAATTTAATAAAGCACAGGATAAAACAACATAAATACAATTTAATAAAGCATAGGATACAACAACATAAATACAATTTAGTAAAGCATAGGTCAAAATAACATAAATACAATTTAATAAAGCATAGGATAAAACAACATAAATAAAATTTAATAAAGCATAGGATAAAACAACATAAATAGAATTTAATAAAGCATAGGATAAAACAACATAAATTCAATTTAATAAAGCATATTATAAAACAACATAAATACAATTTAATAAAGCATAGGATAAAACAACATGAATACAATTTAATAAAGCATAGGATAAAACAACATGAATACAATTTAATAAAGCATAGGATAAAACAACATAAATACAATTTAATAAAGCATAGGTTAAAACAACATAAATACAATTTAATAAAGCATAGGTTAAAACAACATAAATAAAAGTTAATAAAGCATAGGATAAAACAACATAAATACAATTTAATAAAGCATAGGATAAAACAACATAAATACAATTTATAAAGCATAGGATAAAACAACATAAATACAATTTAATAAAGCATAGTTTAAAACAACATAAATAGAATTTAATAAAGCATAGTTTAAAACAACATAAATACAATTTAATAAAGCATTAGATAAAACAACATGAATATAATTTAGTAAAGCATAAGATAAAACAACATGAATACAATTTAATAAAGCATAGGATAAAACAACATAAATAATATTTAATAAAGCATAGGTTAAAACAACATAAATACAATTTAATAAAGCATAGTTTAAAACAACATAAATACAATTTAATAAAGCATAGTTTAAAACAACATAAATACAATTTAATAAAGCATAGGATAAAACAACATAAATACAATTTATAAAGCATAGGATAAAACAACATAAATACAATTTAATAAAGCATAGGATAAAACAACATAAATACAATTTAATAAAGCATAGGATAAAACAACATAAATACAATTTAATAAAGCATAGGATAAAACAACATAAATACAATTTAATAAAGCATAGGATAAAACAACATAAATACAATTTAATAAAGCATAGGCTAAAACTACATAAATACAATTTAATAAAGCATAGGATAAAACAACATAAATACAATTTAATAAAGCATAGGATAAAACAACATAAATACAATTTAATAAAGCATAGGATAAAACAACATAAATACAATTTAATAAAGCATAGGATAAAACAACATAAATACAATTTAATAAAGCATAGGCTAAAACTACATAAATACAATTTAATAAAGCATAGGATAAAACAAATTAAATACAATTTAATAAAGCATAGGATAAAACAACATAAATTCAATTGAATAAAGCATAGGATAAAACAACATAAATACAATTTAATAAAGCAAAGGATAAAACAACATAAATACAATTTAATAAAGCATAAGATAAAACAACATGAATACAATTTAATAAAGCATAGGGTAAAACAACATAAATATAATTTAATAAAGCATAGGATAAAACAACATAAATACAATATAATAAAGCATAGGTTAAAACAACATAAATACAATTTAATAAAGCATAGGATAAAACAACATAAATACAATTTAATAAAGCGTAGGATAAAACAACATAAATACAATTTAATAAAGCATAGGTTAAAACAACATAAATACAATTTAATAAAGCAAAGGATAAAACAACATAAATACAATTTAATAAAGCATAGGATAAAACAACAAAAATACAATTTAATAAAGCATAGGATAAAACAACATGAATACAATTTAATAAAGCGTAGGATAAAACAACATAAATACAATTTAATAAAGCATAGGTTAAAACAACATAAATACAATTTAATAAAGCATAGGACAAAACAACATAAATACAATTTAATAAAGCATAAGTTAAAACAACATAAATAAAAGTTAATAAAGCATAGGACAAAACAACATAAATACAATTTAATAAAGCATAGGTTAAAATAACATAAATACAATTTAATAAAGCATAGGTTAAAACAACATAAATACAATTTAATAAAGCATAGGACAAAACAACATAAATACAATTTAATAAAGCATAGGTTAAAACAACATAAATACAATGTAATAAAGCATAGGATAAAACAACTTAAATACAATTTAATAAAGCATAGGATAAAACAACATAAATACAATTTAATAAAGCATAGGATAAAACAACACAAATACAATTTAATAAAGCATAGGATAAAACAACATAAATTCAATTTAATAAAGCATAGGATAAAACAACATATATACAATTTAATAAAGCACAGGATAAAACAACATAAATAAAATTTAATAAAGCATAGGATAAAACAACATAAATAAAATTTAATAAAGCATAGGATAAAACAACATAAATACAATTTAATAAAGCATAGTTTAAAACAGAATGAATACAATTTAATAAAGCATAGGATAAAACCACAGAAATACAATTTAATAAAGCATAGGATAAAACAACATAAATACAATTTAATAAAGCATATGTTAAAACAACATAAATACAATTTAATAAAGCATAGTCTAAAACAACATAAATACAATTTAATAGAGCATAGTTTAAAACAACATAAATACAATTTAATAAAGCATAGTTTAAAACAACATAAATACAATTTAATAAAGCATAGTTTAAAACAACATAAATACAATTTAATAAAGCATAGTTTAAAACAACATAAATACAATTTAATAAAGCATAGTTTAAAACAACATAAATACAATTTAATAAAGCATTAGATAAAACAACATGAATATAATTTAGTAAAGCATAAGATAAAACAACATGAATACAATTTAATAAAACATAGGATAAAACAACATAAATAATATTTAATAAAGCATAGGTTAAAACAACATAAATACAATTTAATAAAGCATAGTTTAAAACAACATAAATACAATTTAATAAAGCATAGCTTAAAACAACATAAATACAATTTAATAAAGCATAGGATAAAACCACAGAAATACAATTTAATAATGCATAGGATAAAACAACATAAATACAATTTAATAAAGCATATGACAAAACAACATAAATACAATTTAATAAAGCATAGGCTAAAACAACATAAATACAATTTAATGAAACATAGGATAAACAACATAAATACAATTTAATAAAACATAGGACAAAACAACATAAATACAATTTAATAAAGCATAGGATAAAACAACATAAATACAATTTAATGAAACATAGGATAAACAACATAAATACAATTTAATAAAGCATAGGACAAAACAACATAAATACAATTTAATAAAGCATAGGATAAAACAACATAAATACAATTTAATGAAACATAGGATAAACAACATAAATACAATTTAATAAAGCATAGGACAAAACAACATAAATACAATTTAATAAAGCATATGTTAAAACAACATAAATACAATTTAATAAAGCATAAGATAAAACAACATGAATATAATTTAGTAAAGCATAAGATAAAACAACATGAATACAATTTAATAAAGCATAGGATAAAACAAATTAAATACAATTTAATAAAGCATAGCATAAAACAACATCAATTCAATTTAATAAAGCATAGGATAAAACAACATAAATTCAATTTAATAAAGCATAGGATAAAACAACATAAATACAATTTAATAAAGCATAGGATAAAACAACATAAATACAATTTAATAAAGCATAAGATAAAACAACATGAATACAATTTAATAAAGCATAGGTTAAAACAACATAAATATAATTTAATAAAGCATAGGATAAAACAACATAAATACAATTTAATAAAGCATAGGTGAAAACAACATAAATACAATTTAATAAAGCATAGGATAAAACAGCATAAATACAATTTAATAAAGCATAGGACAAAACAACATAAATACAATTTAATAAAGCATAGGTTAAAGCAACATAAATACAATTTAATAAAGCATAGGTTAAAACAACATAAATACAATTTAATAAAGCATAGGATAAAACAACATAAATACAATTTAATAAAGCATAGGATAAAACAACATACATACAATTTAATAAAGCATAGGATAAAACAACATAAATACAATTTAATAGAGCATAGGATAAAACAACATAAATACAATTTATAAAGCATAGGATAAAACAACATAAATACAATTTAATAAAGCATAGGATAAAACAACATAAATACAATTTAATAAAGCATAGGATAAAACATCATAAATACAATTTAATAAAGCATAGGATTAAACAACGTAAATACTATTTAAAAAAGCATAGGATAAAACCACATAAATACAATTTAATAAAGCACAGGATAAAACAACATAAATACAATTTAAGAAAGCATAGGATACAACAACATAAATACAATTTAGTAAAGCATAGGTCAAAATAACATAAATACAATTTAATAAAGCATAGGATAAAACAACATAAATAAAATTTAATAAAGCATAGGATAAAACAACATAAATAGAATTTAATAAAGCATAGGATAAAACAACATAAATTCAATTTAATAAAGCATATTATAAAACAACATAAATACAATTTAATAAAGCATAGGATAAAACAACATGAATACAATTTAATAAAGCATAGGATAAAACAACATGAATACAATTTAATAAAGCATAGGATAAAACAACATAAATACAATTTAATAAAGCATAGGTTAAAACAACATAAATACAATTTAATAAAGCATAGGTTAAAACAACATAAATAAAAGTTAATAAAGCATAGGATAAAACAACATAAATACAATTTAATAAAGCATAGGATAAAACAACATAAATACAATTTATAAAGCATAGGATAAAACAACATAAATACAATTTAATAAAGCATAGTTTAAAACAACATAAATAGAATTTAATAAAGCATAGTTTAAAACAACATAAATACAATTTAATAAAGCATTAGATAAAACAACATGAATATAATTTAGTAAAGCATAAGATAAAACAACATGAATACAATTTAATAAAGCATAGGATAAAACAACATAAATAATATTTAATAAAGCATAGGTTAAAACAACATAAATACAATTTAATAAAGCATAGTTTAAAACAACATAAATACAATTTAATAAAGCATAGTTTAAAACAACATAAATACAATTTAATAAAGCATAGGATAAAACAACATAAATACAATTTATAAAGCATAGGATAAAACAACATAAATACAATTTAATAAAGCATAGGATAAAACAACATAAATACAATTTAATAAAGCATAGGATAAAACAACATAAATACAATTTAATAAAGCATAGGATAAAACAACATAAATACAATTTAATAAAGCATAGGATAAAACAACATAAATACAATTTAATAAAGCATAGGATAAAACAACATAAATACAATTTAATAAAGCATAGGATAAAACAACATAAATACAATTTAATAAAGCATAGGCTAAAACTACATAAATACAATTTAATAAAGCATAGGATAAAACAAATTAAATACAATTTAATAAAGCATAGGATAAAACAACATAAATTCAATTGAATAAAGCATAGGATAAAACAACATAAATACAATTTAATAAAGCAAAGGATAAAACAACATAAATACAATTTAATAAAGCATAAGATAAAACAACATGAATACAATTTAATAAAGCATAGGGTAAAACAACATAAATATAATTTAATAAAGCATAGGATAAAACAACATAAATACAATTTAATAAAGCATAGGACAAAACAACATAAATACAATTTAATAAAGCATATGTTAAAGCAACATAAATACAATTTAATAAAGCATAGGTTAAAACAACATAAATACAATTTAATAAAGCATAGTATAAAACAACATAAATACAATTTAATAAAGCATAGCATAAAACAACATAAATACAATTTAATAAAGCATAGGTAAAAACAACATAAATACAATTTAATAAAGCATAGGATAAAACAACATAAATACAATTTAATAAAGCATAGGATAAAACAACATAAATACAATGTAATAAAGCATAGGATAAAACAACATAAATACAATTTAATAAAGCATAGGATAAAACAACATAAATACAATTTAATAAAGCATAGGATAAAACAACATAAATACAATTTAATAAAGCATAGGTTAAAACAACATAAATACAATTTAATAAAGCATAGGTTAAAACAACATAAATAAAAGTTAATAAAGCATAGGATAAAACAACATAAATACAACTTAATAAAGCATAGGATAAAACAACATAAATACAATTTATAAAGCATAGGATAAAACAACATAAATACAATTTAATAAAGCATAGTTTAAAACAACATAAATACAATTTAATAAAGCATAGTTTAAAACAACATAAATACAATTTAATAAAGCATTAGATAAAACAACATGAATATAATTTAGTAAAGCATAAGATAAAACAACATGAATACAATTTAATAAAGCATAGGATAAAACAACATAAATAATATTTAATAAAGCATAGGTTAAAACAACATAAATACAATTTAATAAAGCATAGTTTAAAACAACATAAATACAATTTAATAAAGCATAGTTTAAAACAACATAAATACAATTTAATAAAGCATAGGATAAAACAACATAAATACAATTTATAAAGCATAGGATAAAACAACATAAATACAATTTAATAAAGCATAGGATAAAACAACATAAATACAATTTAATAAAGCATAGGCTAAAACTACATAAATACAATTTAATAAAGCATAGGATAAAACAACATAAATACAATTTAATAAAGCATAGGATAAAACAACATAAATACAATTTAATAAAGCATAGGATAAAACAACATAAATACAATTTAATAAAGCATAGGATAAAACAACATAAATACAATTTAATAAAGCATAGGCTAAAACTACATAAATACAATTTAATAAAGCATAGGATAAAACAAATTAAATACAATTTAATAAAGCATAGGATAAAACAACATAAATTCAATTGAATAAAGCATAGGATAAAACAACATAAATACAATTTAATAAAGCAAAGGATAAAAAAACATAAATACAATTTAATAAAGCATAAGATAAAACAACATGAATACAATTTAATAAAGCATAGGGTAAAACAACATAAATATAATTTAATAAAGCATAGGATAAAACAACATAAATACAATATAATAAAGCATAGGTTAAAACAACATAAATACAATTTAATAAAGCATAGGATAAAACAACATAAATACAATTTAATAAAGCATAGGACAAAACAACATAAATACAATTTAATAAAGCATATGTTAAAGCAACATAAATACAATTTAATAAAGCATAGGTTAAAACAACATAAATACAATTTAATAAAGCATAGTATAAAACAACATAAATACAATTTAATAAAGCATAGCATAAAACAACATAAATACAATTTAATAAAGCATAGGTAAAAACAACATAAATACAATTTAATAAAGCATAGGATAAAACAACATAAATACAATTTAATAAAGCATAGGCTAAAACTACATAAATACAATTTAATAAAGCATAGGATAAAACAACATAAATACAATTTAATAAAGCATAGGATAAAACAACATAAATACAATTTAATAAAGCATAGGATAAAACAACATAAATACAATTTAATAAAGCATAGGATAAAACAACATAAATACAATTTAATAAAGCATAGGCTAAAACTACATAAATACAATTTAATAAAGCATAGGATAAAACAAATTAAATACAATTTAATAAAGCATAGGATAAAACAACATAAATTCAATTGAATAAAGCATAGGATAAAACAACATAAATACAATTTAATAAAGCAAAGGATAAAACAACATAAATACAATTTAATAAAGCATAAGATAAAACAACATGAATACAATTTAATAAAGCATAGGGTAAAACAACATAAATATAATTTAATAAAGCATAGGATAAAACAACATAAATACAATATAATAAAGCATAGGTTAAAACAACATAAATACAATTTAATAAAGCATAGGATAAAACAACATAAATACAATTTAATAAAGCATAGGACAAAACAACATAAATACAATTTAATAAAGCATATGTTAAAGCAACATAAATACAATTTAATAAAGCATAGGTTAAAACAACATAAATACAATTTAATAAAGCATAGTATAAAACAACATAAATACAATTTAATAAAGCATAGCATAAAACAACATAAATACAATTTAATAAAGCATAGGTAAAAACAACATAAATACAATTTAATAAAGCATAGGATAAAACAACATAAATACAATTTAATAAAGCATAGGATAAAACAACATAAATACAATGTAATAAAGCATAGGATAAAACAACATAAATACAATTTAATAAAGCATAGGATAAAACAACATAAATACAATTTAATAAAGCATAGGATAAAACAACATAAATACAATTTAATAAAGCATAGGTTAAAACAACATAAATACAATTTAATAAAGCATAGGTTAAAACAACATAAATAAAAGTTAATAAAGCATAGGATAAAACAACATAAATACAATTTAATAAAGCATAGGATAAAACAACATAAATACAATTTATAAAGCATAGGATAAAACAACATAAATACAATTTAATAAAGCATAGTTTAAAACAACATAAATACAATTTAATAAAGCATAGTTTAAAACAACATAAATACAATTTAATAAAGCATTAGATAAAACAACATGAATATAATTTAGTAAAGCATAAGATAAAACAACATGAATACAATTTAATAAAGCATAGGATAAAACAACATAAATAATATTTAATAAAGCATAGGTTAAAACAACATAAATACAATTTAATAAAGCATAGTTTAAAACAACATAAATACAATTTAATAAAGCATAGTTTAAAACAACATAAATACAATTTAATAAAGCATAGGATAAAACAACATAAATACAATTTATAAAGCATAGGATAAAACAACATAAATACAATTTAATAAAGCATAGGATAAAACAACATAAATACAATTTAATAAAGCATAGGCTAAAACTACATAAATACAATTTAATAAAGCATAGGATAAAACAACATAAATACAATTTAATAAAGCATAGGATAAAACAACATAAATACAATTTAATAAAGCATAGGATAAAACAACATAAATACAATTTAATAAAGCATAGGATAAAACAACATAAATACAATTTAATAAAGCATAGGCTAAAACTACATAAATACAATTTAATAAAGCATAGGATAAAACAAATTAAATACAATTTAATAAAGCATAGGATAAAACAACATAAATTCAATTGAATAAAGCATAGGATAAAACAACATAAATACAATTTAATAAAGCAAAGGATAAAAAAACATAAATACAATTTAATAAAGCATAAGATAAAACAACATGAATACAATTTAATAAAGCATAGGGTAAAACAACATAAATATAATTTAATAAAGCATAGGATAAAACAACATAAATACAATATAATAAAGCATAGGTTAAAACAACATAAATACAATTTAATAAAGCATAGGATAAAACAACATAAATACAATTTAATAAAGCATAGGACAAAACAACATAAATACAATTTAATAAAGCATATGTTAAAGCAACATAAATACAATTTAATAAAGCATAGGTTAAAACAACATAAATACAATTTAATAAAGCATAGTATAAAACAACATAAATACAATTTAATAAAGCATAGCATAAAACAACATAAATACAATTTAATAAAGCATAGGTAAAAACAACATAAATACAATTTAATAAAGCATAGGATAAAACAACATAAATACAATTTAATAAAGCATAGGATAAAACAACATAAATACAATGTAATAAAGCATAGGATAAAACAACATAAATACAATTTAATAAAGCATAGGATAAAACAAGATAAATACAATTTAATAAAACATAGGACAAAATAACATAAATACAATTTAATAAAGCATAGGATAAAACAAGATAAATACAATTTAATAAAACATAGGACAAAATAACATAAATACAATTTAATAAAGCATATGTTAAAGCAACATAAATACAATTTAATAAAGCATAGGTTAAAACAACATAAATACAATTTAATAAAGCATAGGATAAAACAACATAAATACAATTTAATAGAGCATAGGATAAAACAACATAAATACAATTTATAAAGCAAAGGATAAAACAACATAAATACAATTTAATAAAGCATAGGATAAAACAACATAAATACAATTTAATAAAGCATAGGATAAAACAACATAAATACAATTTAATAAAGCATAGGATTAAACAACATAAATACTATTTAAAAAAGCATAGGATAAAACCACATAAATACAATTTAATAAAGCACAGGATAAAACAACATAAATACAATTTAATAAAGCATAGGATAAAACAACATAAATACAATTTAATAAAGCATAGGATAAAACAACATAAATACAAATTAATAAAGCATAGGATTAAACAACATAAACACTATTTAAAAAAGCATAGGATAAAACCACATAAATACAATTTAATAAAGCACAGGATAAAACAACATAAATACAATTTAATAAAGCATAGCATAAAACAACATAAATTAAATTTAATAAAGCATAGGATAAAACAACATAAATACAATTTAATAAAGCATAGGATAAAACAACATGAATACAATTTAATAAAGCATAGGATAAAACAACATAAATACAATTTAATAAAGCATAGTTTAAAACAACATAAATATAATTTAATAAAGCAAAGGATAAAACAACATAAATACAATTTATAAAGCATAGGATAAAACAACATAAATACAATTTAATAAAGCATAGGATAAAACAAAATAAATACAATTTAATAAAGCATAGGATAAAACAACATAAATACAATTTAATAAAGCATAGGATAAAACAACATAAATACAATTTAATAAAGCATAGGATAAAACAACATAAATACAATTTAATAAAGCATAGGCTAAAACTACATAAATACAATTTAATAAAGCATAGTATAAAACAACATAAATACAATTTAATAAAGCATAGCATAAAACAACATAAATACAATTTAATAAAGCATAGGTAAAAACAACATAAATACAATTTAATAAAGCATAGGATAAAACAACATAAATACAATTTAATAAAGCATAGGATAAAACAACATAAATACAATTTATAAAGCATAGGATAAAACAACATAAATACAATTTAATAAAGCATAGTTTAAAACAACATAAATAGAATTTAATAAAGCATAGTTTAAAACAACATAAATACAATTTAATAAAGCATTAGATAAAACAACATGAATATAATTTAGTAAAGCATAAGATAAAACAACATGAATACAATTTAATAAAGCATAGGATAAAACAACATAAATAATATTTAATAAAGCATAGGTTAAAACAACATAAATACAATTTAATAAAGCATAGTTTAAAACAACATAAATACAATTTAATAAAGCATAGTTTAAAACAACATAAATACAATTTAATAAAGCATAGGATAAAACAACATAAATACAATTTATAAAGCATAGGATAAAACAACATAAATACAATTTAATAAAGCATAGGATAAAACAACATAAATACAATTTAATAAAGCATAGGATAAAACAACATAAATACAATTTAATAAAGCATAGGATAAAACAACATAAATACAATTTAATAAAGCATAGGATAAAACAACATAAATACAATTTAATAAAGCATAGGCTAAAACTACATAAATACAATTTAATAAAGCATAGGATAAAACAACATAAATACAATTTAATAAAGCATAGGATAAAACAACATAAATACAATTTAATAAAGCATAGGATAAAACAACATAAATACAATTTAATAAAGCATAGGATAAAACAACATAAATACAATTTAATAAAGCATAGGCTAAAACTACATAAATACAATTTAATAAAGCATAGGATAAAACAAATTAAATACAATTTAATAAAGCATAGGATAAAACAACATAAATTCAATTGAATAAAGCATAGGATAAAACAACATAAATACAATTTAATAAAGCAAAGGATAAAACAACATAAATACAATTTAATAAAGCATAAGATAAAACAACATGAATACAATTTAATAAAGCATAGGGTAAAACAACATAAATATAATTTAATAAAGCATAGGATAAAACAACATAAATACAATATAATAAAGCATAGGTTAAAACAACATAAATACAATTTAATAAAGCATAGGATAAAACAACATAAATACAATTTAATAAAGCATAGGACAAAACAACATAAATACAATTTAATAAAGCATATGTTAAAGCAACATAAATACAATTTAATAAAGCATAGGTTAAAACAACATAAATACAATTTAATAAAGCATAGTATAAAACAACATAAATACAATTTAATAAAGCATAGCATAAAACAACATAAATACAATTTAATAAAGCATAGGTAAAAACAACATAAATACAATTTAATAAAGCATAGGATAAAACAACATAAATACAATTTAATAAAGCATAGGATAAAACAACATAAATACAATGTAATAAAGCATAGGATAAAACAACATAAATACAATTTAATAAAGCATAGGATAAAACAACATAAATACAATTTAATAAAGCATAGGATAAAACAACATAAATACAATTTAATAAAGCATAGGTTAAAACAACATAAATACAATTTAATAAAGCATAGGTTAAAACAACATAAATAAAAGTTAATAAAGCATAGGATAAAACAACATAAATACAATTTAATAAAGCATAGGATAAAACAACATAAATACAATTTATAAAGCATAGGATAAAACAACATAAATACAATTTAATAAAGCATAGTTTAAAACAACATAAATACAATTTAATAAAGCATAGTTTAAAACAACATAAATACAATTTAATAAAGCATTAGATAAAACAACATGAATATAATTTAGTAAAGCATAAGATAAAACAACATGAATACAATTTAATAAAGCATAGGATAAAACAACATAAATAATATTTAATAAAGCATAGGTTAAAACAACATAAATACAATTTAATAAAGCATAGTTTAAAACAACATAAATACAATTTAATAAAGCATAGTTTAAAACAACATAAATACAATTTAATAAAGCATAGGATAAAACAACATAAATACAATTTAATAAAGCATAGGCTAAAACTACATAAATACAATTTAATAAAGCATAGGATAAAACAACATAAATACAATTTAATAAAGCATAGGATAAAACAACATAAATACAATTTAATAAAGCATAGGATAAAACAACATAAATACAATTTAATAAAGCATAGGATAAAACAACATAAATACAATTTATTAAAGCAAAGGATAAAACAACATAAATACAATTTAATAAAGCATAAGATAAAACAACATGAATACAATTTAATAAAGCATAGGGTAAAACAACATAAATATAATTTAATAAAGCATAGGATAAAACAACATAAATACAATATAATAAAGCATAGGTTAAAACAACATAAATACAATTTAATAAAGCATAGGATAAAACAACATAAATACAATTTAATAAAGCATAGGACAAAACAACATAAATACAATTTAATAAAGCATATGTTAAAGCAACATAAATACAATTTAATAAAGCATAGGTTAAAACAACATAAATACAATTTAATAAAGCATAGTATAAAACAACATAAATACAATTTAATAAAGCATAGCATAAAACAACATAAATACAATTTAATAAAGCATAGGTAAAAACAACATAAATACAATTTAATAAAGCATAGGATAAAACAACATAAATACAATTTAATAAAGCATAGGATAAAACAACATAAATACAATGTAATAAAGCATAGGATAAAACAACATAAATACAATTTAATAAAGCATAGGATAAAACAACATAAATACAATTTAATAAAGCATAGGATAAAACAACACAAATACAATTTAATAAAGCATAGGTTAAAACAACATAAATACAATTTAATAAAGCATAGGATAAAACAACATAAATTCAATTTAATAAAGCATAGGATAAAACAACATATATACAATTTAATAAAGCACAGGATAAAACAACATAAATAAAATTTAATAAAGCATAGGATAAAACAACATAAATAAAATTTAATAAAGCATAGGATAAAACAACATAAATACAATTTAATAAAGCATAGTTTAAAACAGCATGAATACAATTTAATAAAGCATAGGATAAAACCACAGAAATACAATTTAATAAAGCATAGGATAAAACAACATAAATACAATTTAATAAAGCATAGGATTAAACAACATAAATACTATTTAAAAAAGCATAGGATAAAACCACATAAATACAATTTAATAAAGCACAGGATAAAACAACATAAATACAATTTAATAAAGCATAGGATAAAACAACATGAATACAATTTAATAAAGCATAGGATAAAACAACATAAATACAAATTAATAAAGCATAGGATTAAACAACATAAACACTATTTAAAAAAGCATAGGATAAAACCACATAAATACAATTTAATAAAGCACAGGATAAAACAACATAAATACAATTTAATAAAGCATAGCATAAAACAACATAAATTAAATTTAATAAAGCATAGGATAAAACAACATAAATACAATTTAATAAAGCATAGGATAAAACAACATGAATACAATTTAATAAAGCATAGGATAAAACAACATAAATACAATTTAATAAAGCATAGTTTAAAACAACATAAATACAATTTAATAAAGCATAGGATAAAACAACATAAATACAATTTATAAAGCATAGGATAAAACAACATAAATACAATTTAATAAAGCATAGGATAAAACAAAATAAATACAATTTAATAAAGCATAGGATAAAACAACATAAATACAATTTAATAAAGCATAGGATAAAACAACATAAATACAATTTAATAAAGCATAGGATAAAACAACATAAATACAATTTAATAAAGCATAGGCTAAAACTACATAAATACAATTTAATAAAGCATAGTATAAAACAACATAAATACAATTTAATAAAGCATAGCATAAAACAACATAAATACAATTTAATAAAGCATAGGTAAAAACAACATAAATACAATTTAATAAAGCATAGGATAAAACAACATAAATACAATTTAATAAAGCATAGGATAAAACAACATAAATACAATTTAATAAAGCATAGGACAAAACAACATAAATACAATTTAATAAAGCATATGTTAAAGCAACATAAATACAATTTAATAAAGCATAGGTTAAAACAACATAAATACAATTTAATAAAGCATAGGTTAAAACAACATAAATATAATTTAATAAAGCATAGGATAAAACAACATAAATACAATTTAATAAAGCATAGGTGAAAACAACATAAATACAATTTAATAAAGCATAGGATAAAACAGCATAAATACAATTTAATAAAGCATAGGACAAAACAACATAAATACAATTTAATAAAGCATAGGTTAAAGCAACATAAATACAATTTAATAAAGCATAGGTTAAAACAACATAAATACAATTTAATAAAGCATAGGATAAAACAACATAAATACAATTTAATAAAGCATAGGATAAAACAACATACATACAATTTAATAAAGCATAGGATAAAACAACATAAATACAATTTAATAAAGCATAGGATAAAACAACATAAATACAATTTAATAAAGCATAGGATAAAACAACATACATACAATTTAATAAAGCATAGGATAAAACAACATAAATACAATTTAATAGAGCATAGGATAAAACAACATAAATACAATTTATAAAGCATAGGATAAAACAACATAAATACAATTTAATAAAGCATAGGATAAAACAACATAAATACAATTTAATAAAGCATAGGATAAAACATCATAAATACAATTTAATAAAGCATAGGATTAAACAACGTAAATACTATTTAAAAAAGCATAGGATAAAACCACATAAATACAATTTAATAAAGCACAGGATAAAACAACATAAATACAATTTAATAAAGCATAGGATACAACAACATAAATACAATTTAGTAAAGCATAGGTCAAAATAACATAAATACAATTTAATAAAGCATAGGATAAAACAACATAAATAAAATTTAATAAAGCATAGGATAAAACAACATAAATAGAATTTAATAAAGCATAGGATAAAACAACATAAATTCAATTTAATAAAGCATATTATAAAACAACATAAATACAATTTAATAAAGCATAGGATAAAACAACATGAATACAATTTAATAAAGCATAGGATAAAACAACATGAATACAATTTAATAAAGCATAGGATAAAACAACATAAATACAATTTAATAAAGCATAGGTTAAAACAACATAAATACAATTTAATAAAGCATAGGTTAAAACAACATAAATAAAAGTTAATAAAGCATAGGATAAAACAACATAAATACAATTTAATAAAGCATAGGATAAAACAACATAAATACAATTTATAAAGCATAGGATAAAACAACATAAATACAATTTAATAAAGCATAGTTTAAAACAACATAAATAGAATTTAATAAAGCATAGTTTAAAACAACATAAATACAATTTAATAAAGCATTAGATAAAACAACATGAATATAATTTAGTAAAGCATAAGATAAAACAACATGAATACAATTTAATAAAGCATAGGATAAAACAACATAAATAATATTTAATAAAGCATAGGTTAAAACAACATAAATACAATTTAATAAAGCATAGTTTAAAACAACATAAATACAATTTAATAAAGCATAGTTTAAAACAACATAAATACAATTTAATAAAGCATAGGATAAAACAACATAAATACAATTTATAAAGCATAGGATAAAACAACATAAATACAATTTAATAAAGCATAGGATAAAATAACATAAATACAATTTAATAAAGCATAGGATAAAACAACATAAATACAATTTAATAAAGCATAGGATAAAACAACATAAATACAATTTAATAAAGCATAGGATAAAACAACATAAATACAATTTAATAAAGCATAGGCTAAAACTACATAAATACAATTTAATAAAGCATAGGATAAAACAAATTAAATACAATTTAATAAAGCATAGGATAAAACAACATAAATACAATTTAATAAAGCATAGGATAAAACAACATAAATACAATTTAATAAAGCATAGGATAAAACAACATAAATACAATTTAATAAAGCATAGGCTAAAACTACATAAATACAATTTAATAAAGCATAGGATAAAACAAATTAAATACAATTTAATAAAGCATAGGATAAAACAACATAAATTCAATTGAATAAAGCATAGGATAAAACAACATAAATACAATTTAATAAAGCAAAGGATAAAACAACATAAATACAATTTAATAAAGCATAAGATAAAACAACATGAATACAATTTAATAAAGCATAGGGTAAAACAACATAAATATAATTTAATAAAGCATAGGATAAAACAACATAAATACAATATAATAAAGCATAGGTTAAAACAACATAAATACAATTTAATAAAGCATAGGATAAAACAACATAAATACAATTTAATAAAGCATAGGACAAAACAACATAAATACAATTTAATAAAGCATATGTTAAAGCAACATAAATACAATTTAATAAAGCATAGGTTAAAACAACATAAATACAATTTAATAAAGCATAGTATAAAACAACATAAATACAATTTAATAAAGCATAGCATAAAACAACATAAATACAATTTAATAAAGCATAGGTAAAAACAACATAAATACAATTTAATAAAGCATAGGATAAAACAACATAAATACAATTTAATAAAGCATAGGATAAAACAACATAAATACAATGTAATAAAGCATAGGATAAAACAACATAAATACAATTTAATAAAGCATAGGATAAAACAACATAAATACAATTTAATAAAGCATAGGATAAAACAACATAAATACAATTTAATAAAGCATAGGTTAAAACAACATAAATACAATTTAATAAAGCATAGGTTAAAACAACATAAATAAAAGTTAATAAAGCATAGGATAAAACAACATAAATACAATTTAATAAAGCATAGGATAAAACAACATAAATACAATTTATAAAGCATAGGATAAAACAACATAAATACAATTTAATAAAGCATAGTTTAAAACAACATAAATACAATTTAATAAAGCATAGTTTAAAACAACATAAATACAATTTAATAAAGCATTAGATAAAACAACATGAATATAATTTAGTAAAGCATAAGATAAAACAACATGAATACAATTTAATAAAGCATAGGATAAAACAACATAAATAATATTTAATAAAGCATAGGTTAAAACAACATAAATACAATTTAATAAAGCATAGTTTAAAACAACATAAATACAATTTAATAAAGCATAGTTTAAAACAACATAAATACAATTTAATAAAGCATAGGATAAAACAACATAAATACAATTTATAAAGCATAGGATAAAACAACATAAATACAATTTAATAAAGCATAGGATAAAACAACATAAATACAATTTAATAAAGCATAGGCTAAAACTACATAAATACAATTTAATAAAGCATAGGATAAAACAACATAAATACAATTTAATAAAGCATAGGATAAAACAACATAAATACAATTTAATAAAGCATAGGATAAAACAACATAAATACAATTTAATAAAGCATAGGATAAAACAACATAAATACAATTTAATAAAGCATAGGCTAAAACTACATAAATACAATTTAATAAAGCATAGGATAAAACAAATTAAATACAATTTAATAAAGCATAGGATAAAACAACATAAATTCAATTGAATAAAGCATAGGATAAAACAACATAAATACAATTTATTAAAGCAAAGGATAAAACAACATAAATACAATTTAATAAAGCATAAGATAAAACAACATGAATACAATTTAATAAAGCATAGGGTAAAACAACATAAATATAATTTAATAAAGCATAGGATAAAACAACATAAATACAATATAATAAAGCATAGGTTAAAACAACATAAATACAATTTAATAAAGCATAGGATAAAACAACATAAATACAATTTAATAAAGCATAGGACAAAACAACATAAATACAATTTAATAAAGCATATGTTAAAGCAACATAAATACAATTTAATAAAGCATAGGTTAAAACAACATAAATACAATTTAATAAAGCATAGTATAAAACAACATAAATACAATTTAATAAAGCATAGCAAAAAACAACATAAATACAATTTAATAAAGCATAGGTAAAAACAACATAAATACAATTTAATAAAGCATAGGATAAAACAACATAAATACAATTTAATAAAGCATAGGATAAAACAACATAAATACAATGTAATAAAGCATAGGATAAAACAACATAAATACAATTTAATAAAGCATAGGATAAAACAACATAAATACAATTTAATAGAGCATAGGATAAAACAACACAAATACAATTTAATAAAGCATAGGTTAAAACAACATAAATACAATTTAATAAAGCATAGGCTAAAACTACATAAATACAATTTAATAAAGCATAGGATAAAACAAATTAAATACAATTTAATAAAGCATAGGATAAAACAACATAAATACAATTTAATAAAGCATAGGATAAAACAACATAAATACAATTTAATAAAGCATAGGATAAAACAAGATAAATACAATTTAATAAAACATAGGACAAAATAACATAAATACAATTTAATAAAGCATAGGATAAAACAAGATAAATACAATTTAATAAAACATAGGACAAAATAACATAAATACAATTTAATAAAGCATATGTTAAAGCAACATAAATACAATTTAATAAAGCATAGGTTAAAACAACATAAATACAATTTAATAAAGCATAGGATAAAACAACATAAATACAATTTAATAGAGCATAGGATAAAACAACATAAATACAATTTATAAAGCAAAGGATAAAACAACATAAATACAATTTAATAAAGCATAGGATAAAACAACATAAATACAATTTAATAAAGCATAGGATAAAACAACATAAATACAATTTAATAAAGCATAGGATTAAACAACATAAATACTATTTAAAAAAGCATAGGATAAAACCACATAAATACAATTTAATAAAGCACAGGATAAAACAACATAAATACAATTTAATAAAGCATAGGATAAAACAACATAAATACAATTTAATAAAGCATAGGATAAAACAACATAAATACAATTTAATAAAGCATAGGATTAAACAACATAAACACTATTTAAAAAAGCATAGGATAAAACCACATAAATACAATTTAATAAAGCACAGGATAAAACAACATAAATACAATTTAATAAAGCATAGCATAAAACAACATAAATTAAATTTAATAAAGCATAGGATAAAACAACATAAATACAATTTAATAAAGCATAGGATAAAACAACATGAATACAATTTAATAAAGCATAGGATAAAACAACATAAATACAATTTAATAAAGCATAGTTTAAAACAACATAAATACAATTTAATAAAGCATAGGATAAAACAACATAAATACAATTTATAAAGCATAGGATAAAACAACATAAATACAATTTAATAAAGCATAGGATAAAACAAAATAAATACAATTTAATAAAGCATAGGATAAAACAACATAAATACAATTTAATAAAGCATAGGATAAAACAACATAAATACAATTTAATAAAGCATAGGATAAAACAACATAAATACAATTTAATAAAGCATAGGCTAAAACTACATAAATACAATTTAATAAAGCATAGGATAAAACAAATTAAATACAATTTAATAAAGCATAGGATAAAACAACATAAATTCAATTGAATAAAGCATAGGATAAAACAACATAAATACAATTTAATAAAGCAAAGGATAAAACAACATAAATAGAATTTAATAAAGCATAAGATAAAACAACATGAATACAATTTAATAAAGCATAGGGTAAAACAACATAAATATAATTTAATAAAGCATAGGATAAAACAACATAAATACAATATAATAAAGCATAGGTTAAAACAACATAAATACAATTTAATAAAGCATAGGATAAAACAACATAAATACAATTTAATAAAGCATAGGACAAAACAACATAAATACAATTTAATAAAGCATATGTTAAAGCAACATAAATACAATTTAATAAAGCATAGGTTAAAACAACATAAATACAATTTAATAGAGCATAGTATAAAACAACATAAATACAATTTAATAAAGCATAGCATAAAACAACATAAATACAATTTAATAAAGCATAGGTAAAAACAACATAAATACAATTTAATAAAGCATAGGATAAAACAACATAAATACAATTTAATAAAGCATAGGATAAAACAACATAAATACAATTTAATAGAGCATAGGATAAAACAACATAAATACAATTTATAAAGCATAGGATAAAACAACATAAATACAATTTAATAAAGCATAGGATAAAACAACATAAATACAATTTAATAAAGCATAGGTCAAAATAACATAAATACAATTTAATAAAGCATAGGATAAAACAACATAAATACAATTTAATAAAGCATAGGTCAAAATAACATAAATACAATTTAATAAAGCATAGGATAAAACAACATAAATACAATTTAATAAAGCATAGGTCAAAATAACATAAATACAATTTAATAAAGCATAGGATAAAACAACATAAATACAATTTAATAAAGCATAGGATAAAACAACATAAATAAAATTTAATAAAGCATAGCATAAAACAACATAAATTCATTTTAATAAAGCATAGGATAAAACAACATAAATACAATTTAATAAAGCATAGGATAAAACAACATGAATACAATTTAATAAAGCATAGGATAAAACAACATAAATACAATTTAATAAAGCACAGGTTAAAACAACATAAATACAATTTAATAAAGCATAGGACAAAACAACATAAATACAATTTAATAAAGCATAGGTTAAAACAACATAAATAAAAGTTAATAAAGCATAGGATAAAACAACATAAATACAATTTAATAAAGCATAGGATAAAACAACACAAATACAATTTAATAAAGCATAGGTTAAAACAACATAAATATAATTTAATAAAGCATAGGATAAAACAACATAAATTCAATTTAATAAAGCATAGGATAAAACAACATATATACAATTTAATAAAGCACAGGATAAAACAACATAAATACAATTTAATAAAGCATAGGATAAAACAACACAAATACAATTTAATAAAGCATAGGTTAAAACAACATGAATACAATTTAATAAAGCATAGGATAAAACCACAGAAATACAATTTAATAAAGCATAGGATAAAACAACATAAATACAATTTAATAAAGCATAGGACAAAACAACATAAATACAATTTAGTAAAGCATATATTAAAACAACATAAATACAATTTAATGAAACATAGGATAAACAACATAAATACAATTTAATAAAGCATAGGACAAAACAACATAAATGCAATTTAATAAAGCATATGTTAAAACAACATAAATACAATTTAATAAAGCATAGTTTAAAACAACATAAATACAATTTAATAAAGCATAGTTTAAAACAACATAAATACAATTTAATAAAGCATAGTTTAAAACAACATAAATACAATTTAATAAAGCATAGTTTAAAACAACATAAATACAATTTAATAAAGCATAGTTTAAAACAACATAAATACAATTTAATAAAGCATAGTTTAAAACAACATAAATACAATTTAATAAAGCATTAGATAAAACAACATGAATATAATTTAGTAAAGCATAAGATAAAACAACATGAATACAATTTAATAAAGCATAGGATAAAACAACATAAATAATATTTAATAAAGCATAGGTTAAAACAACATAAATACAATTTAATAAAGCATAGTTTAAAACAACATAAATACAATTTAATAAAGCATAGTTTAAAACAACATAAATACAATTTAATAAAGCATAGGATAAAACCACAGAAATACAATTTGATAATGCATAGGATAAAACAACATAAATACAATTTAATAAAGCATAGGATAAAACAACATAAATACAATTTATAAAGCATAGGATAAAACAACATAAATACAATTTAATAAAGCATAGGATAAAACAACATAAATACAATTTAATAAAGCATAGGATAAAACAACATAAATACAATTTAATAAAGCATAGGATAAAACAACATAAATACAATTTAATAAAGCATAGGATAAAACAACATAAATACAATTTAATAAAGCATAGGCTAAAACTACATAAATACAATTTAATAAAGCATAGGATAAAACAAATTAAATACAATTTAATAAAGCATAGGATAAAACAACATAAATTCAATTTAATAAAGCATAGGATAAAACAACATAAATACAATTTAATAAAGCAAAGGATAAAACAACATAAATACAATTTAATAAAGCATAAGATAAAACAACATGAATACAATTTAATAAAGCATAGGTTAAAACAACATAAATATAATTTAATAAAGCATAGGATAAAACAACATAAATACAATTTAATAAAGCATAGGTTAAAACAACATAAATACAATTTAATAAAGCATAGGATAAAACAAGATAAATACAATTTAATAAAACATAGGACAAAATAACATAAATACAATTTAATAAAGCATATGTTAAAGCAACATAAATACAATTTAATAAAGCATAGGTTAAAACAACATAAATACAATTTAATAAAGCATAGGATAAAACAACATAAATACAATTTAATAGAGCATAGGATAAAACAACATAAATACAATTTAATAAAGCATAGGATAAAACAGCATAAATACAATTTAATAAAGCATAGGATTAAACAACATAAACACTATTTAAAAAAGCATAGGATAAAACCACATAAATACAATTTAATAAAGCACAGGATAAAACAACATAAATACAATTTAATAAAGCATAGCATAAAACAACATAAATTAAATTTAATAAAGCATAGGATAAAACAACATAAATACAATTTAATAAAGCATAGGATAAAACAACATGAATACAATTTAATAAAGCATAGGATAAAACAACATAAATACAATTTAATAAAGCATAGGTTAAAACAACATAAATACAATTTAATAAAGCATAGGACAAAACAACATAAATACAATTTAATAAAGCATAGGATAAAACAACATAAATACAATTTAATAAAGCATAGGATAAAACAACATAAATACAATTTAATAGAGCATAGGATAAAACAACATAAATACAATTTATAAAGCATAGGATAAAACAACATAAATACAATTTAATAAAGCATAGGATAAAACAACATAAATACAATTTAATAAAGCATAGGATTAAACAACATAAATACTATTTAAAAAAGCATAGGATAAAACCACATAAATACAATTTAATAAAGCACAGGATAAAACAACATAAATACAATTTAATAAAGCATAGGATACAACAACATAAATACAATTTAGTAAAGCATAGGTCAAAATAACATAAATACAATTTAATAAAGCATAGGATAAAACAACATAAATACAATTTAATAAAGCATAGGATAAAACAACATAAATAAAATTTAATAAAGCATAGCATAAAACAACATAAATTCAATTTAATAAAGCATAGGATAAAACAACAAAAATACAATTTAATAAAGCATAGGATAAAACAACATGAATACAATTTAATAAAGCATAGGATAAAACAACATAAATACAATTTAATAAAGCATAGGTTAAAACAACATAAATACAATTTAATAAAGCATAGGACAAAACAACATAAATACAATTTAATAAAGCATAGGTTAAAACAACATAAATAAAAGTTAATAAAGCATAGGACAAAACAACATAAATACAATTTAATAAAGCATAGGTTAAAACAACATAAATACAATTTAATAAAGCATAGGTTAAAACAACATAAATACAATTTAATAAAGCATAGGACAAAACAACATAAATACAATTTAATAAAGCATAGGTTAAAACAACATAAATACAATGTAATAAAGCATAGGATAAAACAACATAAATACAATTTAATAAAGCATAGGATAAAACAACATAAATACAATTTAATAAAGCATAGGATTAAACAACATAAACACTATTTAAAAAAGCATAGGATAAAACCACATAAATACAATTTAATAAAGCACAGGATAAAACAACATAAATACAATTTAATAAAGCATAGCATAAAACAACATAAATTAAATTTAATAAAGCATAGGATAAAACAACATAAATACAATTTAATAAAGCATAGGATAAAACAACATGAATACAATTTAATAAAGCATAGGATAAAACAACATAAATACAATTTAATAAAGCATAGTTTAAAACAACATAAATACAATTTAATAAAGCATAGGATAAAACAACATAAATACAATTTATAAAGCATAGGATAAAACAACATAAATACAATTTAATAAAGCATAGGATAAAACAAAATAAATACAATTTAATAAAGCATAGGATAAAACAACATAAATACAATTTAATAAAGCATAGGATAAAACAACATAAATACAATTTAATAAAGCATAGGATAAAACAACATAAATACAATTTAATAAAGCATAGGCTAAAACTACATAAATACAATTTAATAAAGCATAGGATAAAACAAATTAAATACAATTTAATAAAGCATAGGATAAAACAACATAAATTCAATTGAATAAAGCATAGGATAAAACAACATAAATACAATTTAATAAAGCAAAGGATAAAACAACATAAATAGAATTTAATAAAGCATAAGATAAAACAACATGAATACAATTTAATAAAGCATAGGGTAAAACAACATAAATATAATTTAATAAAGCATAGGATAAAACAACATAAATACAATATAATAAAGCATAGGTTAAAACAACATAAATACAATTTAATAAAGCATAGGATAAAACAACATAAATACAATTTAATAAAGCATAGGACAAAACAACATAAATACAATTTAATAAAGCATATGTTAAAGCAACATAAATACAATTTAATAAAGCATAGGTTAAAACAACATAAATACAATTTAATAGAGCATAGTATAAAACAACATAAATACAATTTAATAAAGCATAGCATAAAACAACATAAATACAATTTAATAAAGCATAGGTAAAAACAACATAAATACAATTTAATAAAGCATAGGATAAAACAACATAAATACAATTTAATAAAGCATAGGATAAAACAACATAAATACAATTTAATAGAGCATAGGATAAAACAACATAAATACAATTTATAAAGCATAGGATAAAACAACATAAATACAATTTAATAAAGCATAGGATAAAACAACATAAATACAATTTAATAAAGCATAGGTCAAAATAACATAAATACAATTTAATAAAGCATAGGATAAAACAACATAAATACAATTTAATAAAGCATAGGTCAAAATAACATAAATACAATTTAATAAAGCATAGGATAAAACAACATAAATACAATTTAATAAAGCATAGGTCAAAATAACATAAATACAATTTAATAAAGCATAGGATAAAACAACATAAATACAATTTAATAAAGCATAGGATAAAACAACATAAATAAAATTTAATAAAGCATAGCATAAAACAACATAAATTCATTTTAATAAAGCATAGGATAAAACAACATAAATACAATTTAATAAAGCATAGGATAAAACAACATGAATACAATTTAATAAAGCATAGGATAAAACAACATAAATACAATTTAATAAAGCACAGGTTAAAACAACATAAATACAATTTAATAAAGCATAGGACAAAACAACATAAATACAATTTAATAAAGCATAGGTTAAAACAACATAAATAAAAGTTAATAAAGCATAGGATAAAACAACATAAATACAATTTAATAAAGCATAGGATAAAACAACACAAATACAATTTAATAAAGCATAGGTTAAAACAACATAAATATAATTTAATAAAGCATAGGATAAAACAACATAAATTCAATTTAATAAAGCATAGGATAAAACAACATATATACAATTTAATAAAGCACAGGATAAAACAACATAAATAAAATTTAATAAAGCATAGGATAAAACAACATAAATAAAATTTAATAAAGCATAGGATAAAACAACATAAATACAATTTAATAAAGCATAGTTTAAAACAGCATGAATACAATTTAATAAAGCATAGGATAAAACCACAGAAATACAATTTAATAAAGCATAGGATAAAACAACATAAATACAATTTAATAAAGCATAGGACAAAACAACATAAATACAATTTAGTAAAGCATATATTAAAACAACATAAATACAATTTAATGAAACATAGGATAAACAACATAAATACAATTTAATAAAGCATAGGACAAAACAACATAAATGCAATTTAATAAAGCATATGTTAAAACAACATAAATACAATTTAATAAAGCATAGTTTAAAACAACATAAATACAATTTAATAAAGCATAGTTTAAAACAACATAAATACAATTTAATAAAGCATAGTTTAAAACAACATAAATACAATTTAATAAAGCATAGTTTAAAACAACATAAATACAATTTAATAAAGCATAGTTTAAAACAACATAAATACAATTTAATAAAGCATAGTTTAAAACAACATAAATACAATTTAATAAAGCATTAGATAAAACAACATGAATATAATTTAGTAAAGCATAAGATAAAACAACATGAATACAATTTAATAAAGCATAGGATAAAACAACATAAATAATATTTAATAAATCATAGGTTAAAACAACATAAATACAATTTAATAAAGCATAGTTTAAAACAACATAAATACAATTTAATAAAGCATAGTTTAAAACAACATAAATACAATTTAATAAAGCATAGGATAAAACCACAGAAATACAATTTGATAATGCATAGGATAAAACAACATAAATACAATTTAATAAAGCATAGGATAAAACAACATAAATACAATTTATAAAGCATAGGATAAAACAACATAAATACAATTTAATAAAGCATAGGATAAAACAACATAAATACAATTTAATAAAGCATAGGATAAAACAACATAAATACAATTTAATAAAGCATAGGATAAAACAACATAAATACAATTTAATAAAGCATAGGATAAAACAACATAAATACAATTTAATAAAGCATAGGCTAAAACTACATAAATACAATTTAATAAAGCATAGGATAAAACAAATTAAATACAATTTAATAAAGCATAGGATAAAACAACATAAATTCAATTTAATAAAGCATAGGATAAAACAACATAAATACAATTTAATAAAGCAAAGGATAAAACAACATAAATACAATTTAATAAAGCATAAGATAAAACAACATGAATACAATTTAATAAAGCATAGGTTAAAACAACATAAATATAATTTAATAAAGCATAGGATAAAACAACATAAATACAATTTAATAAAGCATAGGTTAAAACAACATAAATACAATTTAATAAAGCATAGGATAAAACAAGATAAATACAATTTAATAAAACATAGGACAAAATAACATAAATACAATTTAATAAAGCATATGTTAAAGCAACATAAATACAATTTAATAAAGCATAGGTTAAAACAACATAAATACAATTTAATAAAGCATAGGATAAAACAACATAAATACAATTTAATAGAGCATAGGATAAAACAACATAAATACAATTTAATAAAGCATAGGATAAAACAACATAAATACAATTTAATAAAGCATAGGATTAAACAACATAAACACTATTTAAAAAAGCATAGGATAAAACCACATAAATACAATTTAATAAAGCACAGGATAAAACAACATAAATACAATTTAATAAAGCATAGCATAAAACAACATAAATTAAATTTAATAAAGCATAGGATAAAACAACATAAATACAATTTAATAAAGCATAGGATAAAACAACATGAATACAATTTAATAAAGCATAGGATAAAACAACATAAATACAATTTAATAAAGCATAGGTTAAAACAACATAAATACAATTTAATAAAGCATAGGACAAAACAACATAAATACAATTTAATAAAGCATAGGATAAAACAACATAAATACAATTTAATAAAGCATAGGATAAAACAACATAAATACAATTTAATAGAGCATAGGATAAAACAACATAAATACAATTTATAAAGCATAGGATAAAACAACATAAATACAATTTAATAAAGCATAGGATAAAACAACATAAATACAATTTAATAAAGCATAGGATTAAACAACATAAATACTATTTAAAAAAGCATAGGATAAAACCACATAAATACAATTTAATAAAGCACAGGATAAAACAACATAAATACAATTTAATAAAGCATAGGATACAACAACATAAATACAATTTAGTAAAGCATAGGTCAAAATAACATAAATACAATTTAATAAAGCATAGGATAAAACAACATAAATACAATTTAATAAAGCATAGGATAAAACAACATAAATAAAATTTAATAAAGCATAGCATAAAACAACATAAATTCAATTTAATAAAGCATAGGATAAAACAACAAAAATACAATTTAATAAAGCATAGGATAAAACAACATGAATACAATTTAATAAAGCATAGGATAAAACAACATAAATACAATTTAATAAAGCATAGGTTAAAACAACATAAATACAATTTAATAAAGCATAGGACAAAACAACATAAATACAATTTAATAAAGCATAGGTTAAAACAACATAAATAAAAGTTAATAAAGCATAGGACAAAACAACATAAATACAATTTAATAAAGCATAGGTTAAAACAACATAAATACAATTTAATAAAGCATAGGTTAAAACAACATAAATACAATTTAATAAAGCATAGGACAAAACAACATAAATACAATTTAATAAAGCATAGGTTAAAACAACATAAATACAATGTAATAAAGCATAGGATAAAACAACATAAATACAATTTAATAAAGCATAGGATAAAACAACATAAATACAATTTAATAAAGCATAGGATAAAACAACACAAATACAATTTAATAAAGCATAGGTTAAAACAACATAAATACAATTTAATAAAGCATAGGATAAAACAACATAAATTCAATTTAATAAAGCATAGGATAAAACAACATATATACAATTTAATAAAGCACAGGATAAAACAACATAAATAAAATTTAATAAAGCATAGGAAAAAACAACATAAATAAAATTTAATAAAGCATAGGATAAAACAACATAAATACAATTTAATAAAGCATAGTTTAAAACAGAATGAATGCAATTTAATAAAGCATAGGATAAAACCACAGAAATACAATTTAATAAAGCATAGGATAAAACAACATAAATACAATTTAATAAAGCATATGTTAAAACAACATAAATACAATTTAATAAAGCATAGTCTAAAACAACATAAATACAATTTAATAGAGCATAGTTTAAAACAACATAAATACAATTTAATAAAGCATAGTTTAAAACAGAATGAATGCAATTTAATAAAGCATAGGATAAAACCACAGAAATACAATTTAATAAAGCATAGGATAAAACAACATAAATACAATTTAATAAAGCATATGTTAAAACAACATAAATACAATTTAATAAAGCATAGTCTAAAACAACATAAATACAATTTAATAGAGCATAGTTTAAAACAACATAAATACAATTTAATAAAGCATAGTTTAAAACAACATAAATACAATTTAATAAAGCATAGTTTAAAACAACATCAATACAATTTAATAAAGCATAGTTTAAAACAACATAAATACAATTTAATAAAGCATAGTTTAAAACAACATAAATACAATTTAATAAAGCATTAGATAAAACAACATGAATATAATTTAGTAAAGCATAAGATAAAACAACATGAATACAATTTAATAAAGCATAGGATAAAACAACATAAATAATATTTAATAAAGCATAGGTTAAAACAACATAAATACAATTTAATAAAGCATAGTTTAAAACAACATAAATACAATTTAATAAAGCATAGGATAAAACCACAGAAATACAATTTAATAATGCATATGATAAAACAACATAAATACAATTTAATAAAGCATATGACAAAACAACATAAATACAATTTAATAAAGCATAGGCTAAAACAACATAAATACAATTTATTGAAACATAGGATAAACAACATAAATACAATTTAATAAAGCATAGGACAAAACAACATAAATACAATTTAATAAAGCATAGGATAAAACAACATAAATACAATTTAATGAAACATAGGATAAACAACATAAATACAATTTAATAAAGCATAGGACAAAACAACATAAATACAATTTAATAAAGCATAGGATAAAACAACATAAATACAATTTAATGAAACATAGGATAAACAACATAAATACAATTTAATAAAGCATAGGACAAAACAACATAAATACAATTTAATAAAGCATATGTTAAAACAACATAAATACAATTTAATAAAGCATAAGATAAAACAACATGAATATAATTTAGTAAAGCATAAGATAAAACAACATGAAAACAATTTAATAAAGCATAGGTTAAAACAACATAAATACAATTTAAGAAAGCATAGGATAAAACTACATAAATACATTTTAATAAAGCATAGGATACAACAACATAAATACAATTTCATAAAGCATAGGTTAAAACAACATAAATACACTTTAATAAACCATAGGATAAAACAAATTAAATACAATTTAATAAAGCATAGGATAAAACAACATAAATTCAATTTAATAAAGCATAGGATAAAACAACATAAATACAATTTAATAAAGCATAAGATAAAACAACATAAATAAAATTTAATAAAGCATAGGTTAAAGCAACATAAATACAATTTAATAAAGCATAGGACAAAACAACATAAATACAATTTAATAAAGCATAGGATAAAATAACATAAATATAATTTAATGAAACATAGGATAATCAACATAAATACAATTTATTAAAGCATAGGACAAAACAACATAAATACAATTTAATAAAGCATATGTTAAAACAACATAAATACAATTTAATAAAGCATAAGATAAAACAACATGAATATAATTTAGTAAAGCTTAAGATAAAACAACAGAAATACAATTTAATAAAGCATAGGTTAAAACAACATAAATACAATTTAATAAAGCATAGGATAAAACAACATAAATACAATTTAATAAAGCATAGGATAAAACAACATAAATACAATTTAATAAAGCATAGGATAAAACAACATAAATACAATTTAATAAAGCATAGCATAAAACAACATAAATTAAATTTAATAAAGCATAGGATAAAACAACATAAATACAATTTAATAAAGCATAGGATAAAACAACATGAATACAATTTAATAAAGCATAGGATAAAACAACATAAATACAATTTAATAAAGCATAGTTTAAAACAACATAAATACAATTTAATAAAGCATAGGATAAAACAACATAAATACAATTTATAAAGCATAGGATAAAACAACATAAATACAATTTAATAAAGCATAGGATAAAACAAAATAAATACAATTTAATAAAGCATAGGATAAAACAACATAAATACAATTTAATAAAGCATAGGATAAAACAACATAAATACAATTTAATAAAGCATAGGCTAAAACTACATAAATACAATTTAATAAAGCATAGGATAAAACAAATTAAATACAATTTAATAAAGCATAGGATAAAACAACATAAATTCAATTGAATAAAGCATAGGATAAAACAACATAAATACAATTTAATAAAGCAAAGGATAAAACAACATAAATAGAATTTAATAAAGCATAAGATAAAACAACATGAATACAATTTAATAAAGCATAGGGTAAAACAACATAAATATAATTTAATAAAGCATAGGATAAAACAACATAAATACAATATAATAAAGCATAGGTTAAAACAACATAAATACAATTTAATAAAGCATAGGATAAAACAACATAAATACAATTTAATAAAGCATAGGACAAAACAACATAAATACAATTTAATAAAGCATATGTTAAAGCAACATAAATACAATTTAATAAAGCATAGGTTAAAACAACATAAATACAATTTAATAGAGCATAGTATAAAACAACATAAATACAATTTAATAAAGCATAGCATAAAACAACATAAATACAATTTAATAAAGCATAGGTAAAAACAACATAAATACAATTTAATAAAGCATAGGATAAAACAACATAAATACAATTTAATAAAGCATAGGATAAAACAACATAAATACAATTTAATAGAGCATAGGATAAAACAACATAAATACAATTTATAAAGCATAGGATAAAACAACATAAATACAATTTAATAAAGCATAGGATAAAACAACATAAATACAATTTAATAAAGCATAGGTCAAAATAACATAAATACAATTTAATAAAGCATAGGATAAAACAACATAAATACAATTTAATAAAGCATAGGTCAAAATAACATAAATACAATTTAATAAAGCATAGGATAAAACAACATAAATACAATTTAATAAAGCATAGGTCAAAATAACATAAATACAATTTAATAAAGCATAGGATAAAACAACATAAATACAATTTAATAAAGCATAGGATAAAACAACATAAATAAAATTTAATAAAGCATAGCATAAAACAACATAAATTCATTTTAATAAAGCATAGGATAAAACAACATAAATACAATTTAATAAAGCATAGGATAAAACAACATGAATACAATTTAATAAAGCATAGGATAAAACAACATAAATACAATTTAATAAAGCACAGGTTAAAACAACATAAATACAATTTAATAAAGCATAGGACAAAACAACATAAATACAATTTAATAAAGCATAGGTTAAAACAACATAAATAAAAGTTAATAAAGCATAGGATAAAACAACATAAATACAATTTAATAAAGCATAGGATAAAACAACACAAATACAATTTAATAAAGCATAGGTTAAAACAACATAAATATAATTTAATAAAGCATAGGATAAAACAACATAAATTCAATTTAATAAAGCATAGGATAAAACAACATATATACAATTTAATAAAGCACAGGATAAAACAACATAAATAAAATTTAATAAAGCATAGGATAAAACAACATAAATAAAATTTAATAAAGCATAGGATAAAACAACATAAATACAATTTAATAAAGCATAGTTTAAAACAGCATGAATACAATTTAATAAAGCATAGGATAAAACCACAGAAATACAATTTAATAAAGCATAGGATAAAACAACATAAATACAATTTAATAAAGCATAGGACAAAACAACATAAATACAATTTAGTAAAGCATATATTAAAACAACATAAATACAATTTAATGAAACATAGGATAAACAACATAAATACAATTTAATAAAGCATAGGACAAAACAACATAAATGCAATTTAATAAAGCATATGTTAAAACAACATAAATACAATTTAATAAAGCATAGTTTAAAACAACATAAATACAATTTAATAAAGCATAGTTTAAAACAACATAAATACAATTTAATAAAGCATAGTTTAAAACAACATAAATACAATTTAATAAAGCATAGTTTAAAACAACATAAATACAATTTAATAAAGCATAGTTTAAAACAACATAAATACAATTTAATAAAGCATAGTTTAAAACAACATAAATACAATTTAATAAAGCATTAGATAAAACAACATGAATATAATTTAGTAAAGCATAAGATAAAACAACATGAATACAATTTAATAAAGCATAGGATAAAACAACATAAATAATATTTAATAAAGCATAGGTTAAAACAACATAAATACAATTTAATAAAGCATAGTTTAAAACAACATAAATACAATTTAATAAAGCATAGTTTAAAACAACATAAATACAATTTAATAAAGCATAGGATAAAACCACAGAAATACAATTTGATAATGCATAGGATAAAACAACATAAATACAATTTAATAAAGCATAGGATAAAACAACATAAATACAATTTATAAAGCATAGGATAAAACAACATAAATACAATTTAATAAAGCATAGGATAAAACAACATAAATACAATTTAATAAAGCATAGGATAAAACAACATAAATACAATTTAATAAAGCATAGGATAAAACAACATAAATACAATTTAATAAAGCATAGGATAAAACAACATAAATACAATTTAATAAAGCATAGGCTAAAACTACATAAATACAATTTAATAAAGCATAGGATAAAACAAATTAAATACAATTTAATAAAGCATAGGATAAAACAACATAAATTCAATTTAATAAAGCATAGGATAAAACAACATAAATACAATTTAATAAAGCAAAGGATAAAACAACATAAATACAATTTAATAAAGCATAAGATAAAACAACATGAATACAATTTAATAAAGCATAGGTTAAAACAACATAAATATAATTTAATAAAGCATAGGATAAAACAACATAAATACAATTTAATAAAGCATAGGTTAAAACAACATAAATACAATTTAATAAAGCATAGGATAAAACAAGATAAATACAATTTAATAAAACATAGGACAAAATAACATAAATACAATTTAATAAAGCATATGTTAAAGCAACATAAATACAATTTAATAAAGCATAGGTTAAAACAACATAAATACAATTTAATAAAGCATAGGATAAAACAACATAAATACAATTTAATAGAGCATAGGATAAAACAACATAAATACAATTTAATAAAGCATAGGATAAAACAACATAAATACAATTTAATAAAGCATAGGATTAAACAACATAAACACTATTTAAAAAAGCATAGGATAAAACCACATAAATACAATTTAATAAAGCACAGGATAAAACAACATAAATACAATTTAATAAAGCATAGCATAAAACAACATAAATTAAATTTAATAAAGCATAGGATAAAACAACATAAATACAATTTAATAAAGCATAGGATAAAACAACATAAATACAATTTAATAAAGCATAGGTTAAAACAACATAAATACAATTTAATAAAGCATAGGACAAAACAACATAAATACAATTTAATAAAGCATAGGATAAAACAACATAAATACAATTTAATAAAGCATAGGATAAAACAACATAAATACAATTTAATAGAGCATAGGATAAAACAACATAAATACAATTTATAAAGCATAGGATAAAACAACATAAATACAATTTAATAAAGCATAGGATAAAACAACATAAATACAATTTAATAAAGCATAGGATTAAACAACATAAATACTATTTAAAAAAGCATAGGATAAAACCACATAAATACAATTTAATAAAGCACAGGATAAAACAACATAAATACAATTTAATAAAGCATAGGATACAACAACATAAATACAATTTAGTAAAGCATAGGTCAAAATAACATAAATACAATTTAATAAAGCATAGGATAAAACAACATAAATACAATTTAATAAAGCATAGGATAAAACAACATAAATAAAATTTAATAAAGCATAGCATAAAACAACATAAATTCAATTTAATAAAGCATAGGATAAAACAACAAAAATACAATTTAATAAAGCATAGGATAAAACAACATGAATACAATTTAATAAAGCATAGGATAAAACAACATAAATACAATTTAATAAAGCATAGGTTAAAACAACATAAATACAATTTAATAAAGCATAGGACAAAACAACATAAATACAATTTAATAAAGCATAGGTTAAAACAACATAAATAAAAGTTAATAAAGCATAGGACAAAACAACATAAATACAATTTAATAAAGCATAGGTTAAAACAACATAAATACAATTTAATAAAGCATAGGTTAAAACAACATAAATACAATTTAATAAAGCATAGGACAAAACAACATAAATACAATTTAATAAAGCATAGGTTAAAACAACATAAATACAATGTAATAAAGCATAGGATAAAACAACATAAATACAATTTAATAAAGCATAGGATAAAACAACATAAATACAATTTAATAAAGCATAGGATAAAACAACACAAATACAATTTAATAAAGCATAGGTTAAAACAACATAAATACAATTTAATAAAGCATAGGATAAAACAACATAAATTCAATTTAATAAAGCATAGGATAAAACAACATATATACAATTTAATAAAGCACAGGATAAAACAACATAAATAAAATTTAATAAAGCATAGGAAAAAACAACATAAATAAAATTTAATAAAGCATAGGATAAAACAACATAAATACAATTTAATAAAGCATAGTTTAAAACAGAATGAATGCAATTTAATAAAGCATAGGATAAAACCACAGAAATACAATTTAATAAAGCATAGGATAAAACAACATAAATACAATTTAATAAAGCATATGTTAAAACAACATAAATACAATTTAATAAAGCATAGTCTAAAACAACATAAATACAATTTAATAGAGCATAGTTTAAAACAACATAAATACAATTTAATAAAGCATAGTTTAAAACAGAATGAATGCAATTTAATAAAGCATAGGATAAAACCACAGAAATACAATTTAATAAAGCATAGGATAAAACAACATAAATACAATTTAATAAAGCATATGTTAAAACAACATAAATACAATTTAATAAAGCATAGTCTAAAACAACATAAATACAATTTAATAGAGCATAGTTTAAAACAACATAAATACAATTTAATAAAGCATAGTTTAAAACAACATAAATACAATTTAATAAAGCATAGTTTAAAACAACATCAATACAATTTAATAAAGCATAGTTTAAAACAACATAAATACAATTTAATAAAGCATAGTTTAAAACAACATAAATACAATTTAATAAAGCATTAGATAAAACAACATGAATATAATTTAGTAAAGCATAAGATAAAACAACATGAATACAATTTAATAAAGCATAGGATAAAACAACATAAATAATATTTAATAAAGCATAGGTTAAAACAACATAAATACAATTTAATAAAGCATAGTTTAAAACAACATAAATACAATTTAATAAAGCATAGGATAAAACCACAGAAATACAATTTAATAATGCATATGATAAAACAACATAAATACAATTTAATAAAGCATATGACAAAACAACATAAATACAATTTAATAAAGCATAGGCTAAAACAACATAAATACAATTTAATGAAACATAGGATAAACAACATAAATACAATTTAATAAAGCATAGGACAAAACAACATAAATACAATTTAATAAAGCATAGGATAAAACAACATAAATACAATTTAATGAAACATAGGATAAACAACATAAATACAATTTAATAAAGCATAGGACAAAACAACATAAATACAATTTAATAAAGCATAGGATAAAACAACATAAATACAATTTAATGAAACATAGGATAAACAACATAAATACAATTTAATAAAGCATAGGACAAAACAACATAAATACAATTTAATAAAGCATATGTTAAAACAACATAAATACAATTTAATAAAGCATAAGATAAAACAACATGAATATAATTTAGTAAAGCATAAGATAAAACAACATGAAAACAATTTAATAAAGCATAGGTTAAAACAACATAAATACAATTTAAGAAAGCATAGGATAAAACTACATAAATACATTTTAATAAAGCATAGGATACAACAACATAAATACAATTTCATAAAGCATAGGTTAAAACAACATAAATACACTTTAATAAACCATAGGATAAAACAAATTAAATACAATTTAATAAAGCATAGGATAAAACAACATAAATTCAATTTAATAAAGCATAGGATAAAACAACATAAATACAATTTAATAAAGCATAAGATAAAACAACATAAATAAAATTTAATAAAGCATAGGTTAAAGCAACATAAATACAATTTAATAAAGCATAGGACAAAACAACATAAATACAATTTAATAAAGCATAGGATAAAATAACATAAATATAATTTAATGAAACATAGGATAATCAACATAAATACAATTTATTAAAGCATAGGACAAAACAACATAAATACAATTTAATAAAGCATATGTTAAAACAACATAAATACAATTTAATAAAGCATAAGATAAAACAACATGAATATAATTTAGTAAAGCTTAAGATAAAACAACAGAAATACAATTTAATAAAGCATAGGTTAAAACAACATAAATACAATTTAATAAAGCATAGGATAAAACAACATAAATACAATTTAATAAAGCATAGGATAAAACAACATAAATACAATTTAATAAAGCATAGGATAAAACAACATAAATAAAATTTAATAAAGCATAGGTTAAAACAACATAAATACAATTTAATAAAGCATAGGATAAAACAACATAAATACAATTTAATAAAGCATAGGATAAAACAACATAAATATTTTTTAATAAAGCATAGGATAAAACCACATAAATACAATTTAATAAAGCATAGGATAAAACAACATAAATAAAATTTAATAAAGCATAGGTTAAAACAACATAAATACAATTTAATAAAGCATAGGTTAAAACAACATAAATATAATTTAATAAAGCATAGGATAAAACAACATAAATACAATTTAATAAAGCATAGGTTAAAACAACATAAATACAATTTAATAAAGCATAGGATAAAACAAGATAAATACAATTTAATAAAACATAGGACAAAATAACATAAATACAATTTAATAAAGCATATGTTAAAGCAACATAAATACAATTTAATAAAGCATAGGTTAAAACAACATAAATACAATTTAATAAAGCATAGGATAAAACAACATAAATACAATTTAATAGAGCATAGGATAAAACAACATAAATACAATTTAATAAAGCATAGGATAAAACAACATAAATACAATTTAATAAAGCATAGGATTAAACAACATAAACACTATTTAAAAAAGCATAGGATAAAACCACATAAATACAATTTAATAAAGCATAGGATAAAACAACATAAATACAATTTAATAGAGCATAGGATAAAACAACATAAATACAATTTAATAAAGCATAGGATAAAACAACATAAATAAAATTTAATAAAGCATAGGTTAAAACAACATAAATACAATTTAATAAAGCATAGGATAAAACAACATAAATACAATTTAATAAAGCATAGGATAAAACAACATAAATATTTTTTAATAAAGCATAGGATAAAACCACATAAATACAATTTAATAAAGCATAGGATAAAACAACATAAATACAATTTAATAAAGCATAAGATAAAACAACATGAATAAAATTTAATAAAGCATAGGTTAAAACAACATAAATACAATTTAATAAAGCATAGGATAAAACAACATAAATACAATTTAATAAAGCATAGGTTAAAACAACATAAATACAATTTAATAAAGCATAGGTTAAAACAACATAAATACAATTTAATAAAGCATAAGATAAAACAACATGAATAAAATTTAATAAAGCATAGGTTAAAACAACATAAATACAATTTAATAAAGCATATGACAAAACAACATAAATACAATTTAATAAAGCATAGGCTAAAACAACATAAATACAATTTAATGAAACATAGGATAAACAACATAAATACAATTTAATAAAGCATAGGACAAAACAACATAAATACAATTTAATAAAGCATAGGATAAAACAACATAAATACAATTTAATGAAACATAGGATAAACAACATAAATACAATTTAATAAAGCATAGGACAAAACAACATAAATACAATTTAATAAAGCATAGGATAAAACAACATAAATACAATTTAATGAAACATAGGATAAACAACATAAATACAATTTAATAAAGCATAGGACAAAACAACATAAATACAATTTAATAAAGCATATGTTAAAACAACATAAATACAATTTAATAAAGCATAAGATAAAACAACATGAATATAATTTAGTAAAGCATAAGATAAAACAACATGAAAACAATTTAATAAAGCATAGGTTAAAACAACATAAATACAATTTAAGAAAGCATAGGATAAAACTACATAAATACATTTTAATAAAGCATAGGATACAACAACATAAATACAATTTCATAAAGCATAGGTTAAAACAACATAAATACACTTTAATAAACCATAGGATAAAACAAATTAAATACAATTTAATAAAGCATAGGATAAAACAACATAAATTCAATTTAATAAAGCATAGGATAAAACAACATAAATACAATTTAATAAAGCATAAGATAAAACAACATAAATAAAATTTAATAAAGCATAGGTTAAAGCAACATAAATACAATTTAATAAAGCATAGGACAAAACAACATAAATACAATTTAATAAAGCATAGGATAAAATAACATAAATATAATTTAATGAAACATAGGATAATCAACATAAATACAATTTATTAAAGCATAGGACAAAACAACATAAATACAATTTAATAAAGCATATGTTAAAACAACATAAATACAATTTAATAAAGCATAAGATAAAACAACATGAATATAATTTAGTAAAGCTTAAGATAAAACAACAGAAATACAATTTAATAAAGCATAGGTTAAAACAACATAAATACAATTTAATAAAGCATAGGATAAAACAACATAAATACAATTTAATAAAGCATAGGATAAAACAACATAAATACAATTTAATAAAGCATAGGATAAAACAACATAAATAAAATTTAATAAAGCATAGGTTAAAACAACATAAATACAATTTAATAAAGCATAGGATAAAACAACATAAATACAATTTAATAAAGCATAGGATAAAACAACATAAATATTTTTTAATAAAGCATAGGATAAAACCACATAAATACAATTTAATAAAGCATAGGATAAAACAACATAAATAAAATTTAATAAAGCATAGGTTAAAACAACATAAATACAATTTAATAAAGCATAAGATAAAACAACATGAATACAATTTAATAAAGCATAGGTTAAAACAACATAAATACAATTTAATAAAGCATAGGATAAAACAACATAAATACAATTTAATAAAGCATAGGTTAAAACAACATAAATACAATTTAATAAAGCATAGGATAAAACAACATAAATACAATTTAATAAAGCATAGGATAAAACAACATAAATACAATTTAATAAAGCATAGGATAAAACAACATAAATAAAATTTAATAAAGCATAGGTTAAAACAACATAAATACAATTTAATAAAGCATAGGATAAAACAACATAAATACAATTTAATAAAGCATAGGATAAAACAACATAAATATTTTTTAATAAAGCATAGGATAAAACCACATAAATACAATTTAATAAAGCATAGGATAAAACAACATAAATACAATTTAATAAAGCATAAGATAAAACAACATGAATAAAATTTAATAAAGCATAGGTTAAAACAACATAAATACAATTTAATAAAGCATAGGATAAAACAACATAAATACAATTTAATAAAGCATAGGTTAAAACAACATAAATACAATTTAATAAAGCATAGGTTAAAACAACATAAATACAATTTAATAAAGCATAAGATAAAACAACATGAATAAAATTTAATAAAGCATAGGTTAAAACAACATAAATACAATTTAATAAAGCATAGGATAAAACAACATAAATACAATTTAATAAAGCATAGGTTAAAACAACATAAATACAATTTAATAAAGCATAGGATAAAACAACATAAATACAATTTAATAAAGCATAGGATAAAACAACATAAATAAAATTTAATAAAGCATAGGTTAAAACAACATAAATACAATTTAATAAAGCATAGGACAAAACAACATAAATACAATTTAATAAAGCATAGGATAAACCAACATAAATACAATTTAATGAAACATAGGATAAACAACATAAATACAATTTAAGAAAGCATAGGACAAAACAACATAAATACAATTTAATAAAGCATATGTTAAAACAACATAAATACAATTTAATAAAGCATAAGATAAAACAACATGAATATAATTTAGTAAAGCATAAGATAAAACAACATAAATACAATTTAATAAAGCATAGGATAAAACAACATAAATACAATTTAATAAAGCATAGGATAAAACAACATAAATACAATTTAAAAAAGCATAGGATAAAACATCATAAATACTTTTTAATAAAGCATAGGATAAAACCACATAAATACAATTAAATAAAGCACAGGATAAAACAACATAAATACAATTTAATAAAGCATAGGATAAAACAACATAAATACAATTTTATAAAGCATAGGGCAAAACAACATAAATACAATTTAATAAAGCATAGTTTAAAACAACATAAATACAATTTAATAAAAGATAGGATAAAACCACAGAAATACAATTTAATAAAGCATAGGATAAAACAACATAAATACAATTTAATAAAGCATAGGACAAAACAACATAAATACAATTTAATAAAGCATAGGATAAAACAACATAAATACAATTTAATGAAACATAGGATAAACAACATAAATACAATTTAATAAAGCATAGGATAAAACAACATAAATACAATTTAATAAAGCATAGGATAAAACAACATAAATATTTTTTAATAAAGCATAGGATAAAACCACATAAATACAATTTAATAAAGCATAGGATAAAACAACATAAATAAAATTTAATAAAGCATAGGTTAAAACAACATAAATACAATTTAATAAAGCATAAGATAAAACAACATGAACAAAATTTAATAAAGCATAGGTTAAAACAACATGAATACAATTTAATAAAGCATAGGATAAAACAACATAAATAAAATTTAATAAAGCATAGGTTAAAACAACATAAATACAATTTAATAAAGCATAGGACAAAACAACATAAATACAATTTAATAAAGCATAGGATAAACCAACATAAATACAATTTAATGAAACATAGGATAAACAACATAAATACAATTTAAGAAAGCATAGGACAAAACAACATAAATACAATTTAATAAAGCATATGTTAAAACAACATAAATACAATTTAATAAAGCATAAGATAAAACAACATGAATATAATTTAGTAAAGCATAAGATAAAACAACATAAATACAATTTAATAAAGCATAGGATAAAACAACATAAATACAATTTAATAAAGCATAGGATAAAACAACATAAATACAATTTAAAAAAGCATAGGATAAAACATCATAAATACTTTTTAATAAAGCATAGGATAAAACCACATAAATACAATTAAATAAAGCACAGGATAAAACAACATAAATACAATTTAATAAAGCATAGGATAAAACAACATAAATACAATTTTATAAAGCATAGGGCAAAACAACATAAATACAATTTAATAAAGCATAGTTTAAAACAACATAAATACAATTTAATAAAAGATATTATAAAACCACAGAAATACAATTTAATAAAGCATAGGATAAAACAACATAAATACAATTTAATAAAGCATAGGACAAAACAACATAAATACAATTTAATAACGCATAGGATAAAACAACATAAATACAATTTAATGAAACATAGGATAAACAACATAAATACAATTTAATAAAGCATAGGATAAAACAACATAAATACAATTTAATAAAGCATAGGATAAAACAACATAAATATTTTTTAATAAAGCATAGGATAAAACCACATAAATACAATTTAATAAAGCATAGGATAAAACAACATAAATACAATTTAATAAAGCATAGGTTAAAACAACATAAATACAATTTAATAAAGCATAAGATAAAACAACATGAACAAAATTTAATAAAGCATAGGTTAAAACAACATGAATACAATTTAATAAAGCATAGGATAAAACAACATAAATACAATTTAATAAAGCATAGGTTAAAACAACATAACTACAATTTAATAAAGCATAGGATAAAACAACATAAATACAATTTAATAAAGCATAGGATAAAACAACATAAATAAAATTTAATAAAGCATAGGTTAAAACAACATAAATACAATTTAATAAAGCGTAGGACAAAACAACATAAATCAAATTTAATAAAGCATAGTTTAAAACAACATAAATACAATTTAATAAAGCATAGGATAAAACCACAGAAATACAATTTAATAAAGCATAGGATAAAACAACATAAATACAATTTAAAAAAGCATAGGACAAAACAACATAAATACAATTTAAAAAAGCATAGGATAAAACAACATAAATACAATTTAATGAAACATAGGATAAACAACATAAATACAATTTAAGAAAGCATAGGACAAAACAACATAAATACAATTTAATAAAGCATATGTTAAAACAACATAAATACAATTTAATAAAGCATAAGATAAAACAACATGAATATAATTTAGTAAAGCATAAGATAAAACAACATGAATACAATTTAATAAAGCACAGGTTAAAACAACATAAATAAAATTTAAGAAAGCATAGGATAAAACTACATAAATACATTTTAATAAAGCATAGGATAAAACAACATAAATACAATTTAATAAAGCATAGGATAAAACAACATAAATAAAATTTAATAAAGCATAGGTTAAAACAACATAAATACAATTTAATAAAGCATAGTATAAATCAACATAAATACAATTTAATAAAGCATAGGATAAAACAACATAAATAATTTTTAATAAATCATAGGATAAAACCACATAAATACAATTTAATAAAGCATAGGATAAAACAACATAAATAAAATTTAATAAAGCATAGGTTAAAGCAACATAAATACAATTTAATAAAGCATAGGACAAAACAACATAAATACAATTTAATAAAGCATAGGATAAAATAACATAAATATAATTTAATGAAACATAGGATAATCAACATAAATACAATTTATTAAAGCATAGGACAAAACAACATAAATACAATTTAATAAAGCATATGTTAAAACAACATAAATACAATTTAATAAAGCATAAGATAAAACAACATGAATATAATTTAGTAAAGCTTAAGATAAAACAACATGAATACAATTTAATAAAGCATAGGTTAAAACAACATAAATACAATTTAATAAAGCATAGGATAAAACAACATAAATACAATTTAATAAAGCATAGGATAAAACAACATAAATACAATTTAATAAAGCATAGGATAAAACAACATAAATAAAATTTAATAAAGCATAGGTTAAAACAACATAAATACAATTTAATAAAGCATAGGATAAAACAACATAAATACAATTTAATAAAGCATAGGATAAAACAACATAAATATTTTTTAATAAAGCATAGGATAAAACCACATAAATACAATTTAATAAAGCATAGGATAAAACAACATAAATAAAATTTAATAAAGCATAGGTTAAAACAACATAAATACAATTTAATAAAGCATAAGATAAAACAACATGAATACAATTTAATAAAGCATAGGTTAAAACAACATAAATACAATTTAATAAAGCATAGGATAAAACAACATAAATACAATTTAATAAAGCATAGGTTAAAACAACATAAATACAATTTAATAAAGCATAGGATAAAACAACATAAATACAATTTAATAAAGCATAGGATAAAACAACATAAATACAATTTAATAAAGCATAGGATAAAACAACATAAATAAAATTTAATAAAGCATAGGTTAAAACAACATAAATACAATTTAATAAAGCATAGGATAAAACAACATAAATACAATTTAATAAAGCATAGGATAAAACAACATAAATATTTTTTAATAAAGCATAGGATAAAACCACATAAATACAATTTAATAAAGCATAGGATAAAACAACATAAATAAAATTTAATAAAGCATAGGTTAAAACAACATAAATACAATTTAATAAAGCATAAGATAAAACAACATGAATAAAATTTAATAAAGCATAGGTTAAAACAACATAAATACAATTTAATAAAGCATAGGATAAAACAACATAAATACAATTTAATAAAGCATAGGTTAAAACAACATAAATACAATTTAATAAAGCATAGGATAAAACAACATAAATACAATTTAATAAAGCATAGGATAAAACAACATAAATAAAATTTAATAAAGCATAGGTTAAAACAACATAAATACAATTTAATAAAGCATAGGACAAAACAACATAAATACAATTTAATAAAGCATAGGATAAACCAACATAAATACAATTTAATGAAACATAGGATAAACAACATAAATACAATTTAAGAAAGCATAGGACAAAACAACATAAATACAATTTAATAAAGCATATGTTAAAACAACATAAATACAATTTAATAAAGCATAAGATAAAACAACATGAATATAATTTAGTAAAGCATAAGATAAAACAACATAAATACAATTTAATAAAGCATAGGATAAAACAACATAAATACAATTTAATAAAGCATAGGATAAAACAACATAAATACAATTTAAAAAAGCATAGGATAAAACATCATAAATACTTTTTAATAAAGCATAGGATAAAACCACATAAATACAATTAAATAAAGCACAGGATAAAACAACATAAATACAATTTAATAAAGCATAGGATAAAACAACATAAATACAATTTTATAAAGCATAGGGCAAAACAACATAAATACAATTTAATAAAGCATAGTTTAAAACAACATAAATACAATTTAATAAAAGATAGGATAAAACCACAGAAATACAATTTAATAAAGCATAGGATAAAACAACATAAATACAATTTAATAAAGCATAGGACAAAACAACATAAATACAATTTAATAACGCATAGGATAAAACAACATAAATACAATTTAATGAAACATAGGATAAACAACATAAATACAATTTAATAAAGCATAGGATAAAACAACATAAATATTTTTTAATAAAGCATAGGATAAAACCACATAAATACAATTTAATAAAGCATAAGATAAAACAACATGAACAAAATTTAATAAAGCATAGGTTAAAACAACATGAATACAATTTAATAAAGCATAGGATAAAACAACATAAATACAATTTAATAAAGCATAGGTTAAAACAACATAACTACAATTTAATAAAGCATAGGATAAAACAACATAAATACAATTTAATAAAGCATAGGATAAAACAACATAAATAAAATTTAATAAAGCATAGGTTAAAACAACATAAATACAATTTAATAAAGCGTAGGACAAAACAACATAAATACAATTTAATAAAGCATAGTTTAAAACAACATAAATACAATTTAATAAAGCATAGGATAAAACCACAGAAATACAATTTAATAAAGCATAGGATAAAACAACATAAATACAATTTAAAAAAGCATAGGACAAAACAACATAAATACAATTTAAAAAAGCATAGGATAAAACAACATAAATACAATTTAATGAAACATAGGATAAACAACATAAATACAATTTAAGAAAGCATAGGACAAAACAACATAAATACAATTTAATAAAGCATATGTTAAAACAACATAAATACAATTTAATAAAGCATAAGATAAAACAACATGAATATAATTTAGTAAAGCATAAGATAAAACAACATGAATACAATTTAATAAAGCACAGGTTAAAACAACATAAATAAAATTTAAGAAAGCATAGGATAAAACTACATAAATACATTTTAATAAAGCATAGGATAAAACAACATAAATACAATTTAATAAAGCATAGGATAAAACAACATAAATAAAATTTAATAAAGCATAGGTTAAAACAACATAAATACAATTTAATAAAGCATAGGATAAATCAACATAAATACAATTTAATAAAGCATAGGATAAAACAACATAAATAATTTTTAATAAATCATAGGATAAAACCACATAAATACAATTTAATAAAGCATAGGATAAAACAACATAAATAAAATTTAATAAAGCATATGTTAAAACAACATAAATACAATTTAATAAAGCATAGGATAAAACAACATAAATACAATTTAAAAAAGCATAGGATAAAACATCATAAATACTTTTTAATAAAGCATAGGATAAAACCACATAAATGCAATTTAATAAAGCACAGGATAAAACAACATAAATACAATTTAATAAAGCATAGGATAAAAAAACATAAATACAATTTAATAAAGCATAGGATAAAACAACATAAATACAATTTAATAAAGCATAGGATAAAAAAACATAAATACATTTTAATAAAGCATACGTTTAAACAACATAAATACAATTTAATAAAGCATAGGATAAAACAACATAAATACAATTTAATAAAGCATAGGATAAAACAACATAAATACAATTTAATAAAGCACAGGATAAAACAACATAAATACAATTTAATAAAGCATAGGATAAAACAACATAAATACAATTTAATAAAGCATAGGATTAAACAACATAAACACTATTTAAAAAAGCATAGGATAAAACCACATAAATACAATTTAATAAAGCACAGGATAAAACAACATAAATACAATTTAATAAAGCATAGCATAAAACAACATAAATTAAATTTAATAAAGCATAGGATAAAACAACATAAATACAATTTAATAAAGCATAGGATAAAACAACATGAATACAATTTAATAAAGCATAGGATAAAACAACATAAATACAATTTAATAAAGCATAGTTTAAAACAACATAAATACAATTTAATAAAGCATAGGATAAAACAACATAAATACAATTTATAAAGCATAGGATAAAACAACATAAATACAATTTAATAAAGCATAGGATAAAACAAAATAAATACAATTTAATAAAGCATAGGATAAAACAACATAAATACAATTTAATAAAGCATAGGATAAAACAACATAAATACAATTTAATAAAGCATAGGATAAAACAACATAAATACAATTTAATAAAGCATAGGCTAAAACTACATAAATACAATTTAATAAAGCATAGGATAAAACAAATTAAATACAATTTAATAAAGCATAGGATAAAACAACATAAATTCAATTGAATAAAGCATAGGATAAAACAACATAAATACAATTTAATAAAGCAAAGGATAAAACAACATAAATACAATTTAATAAAGCATAAGATAAAACAACATGAATACAATTTAATAAAGCATAGGGTAAAACAACATAAATATAATTTAATAAAGCATAGGATAAAACAACATAAATACAATATAATAAAGCATAGGTTAAAACAACATAAATACAATTTAATAAAGCATAGGATAAAACAACATAAATACAATTTAATAAAGCATAGGACAAAACAACATAAATACAATTTAATAAAGCATATGTTAAAGCAACATAAATACAATTTAATAAAGCATAGGTTAAAACAACATAAATACAATTTAATAAAGCATAGTATAAAACAACATAAATACAATTTAATAAAGCATAGCATAAAACAACATAAATACAATTTAATAAAGCATAGGTAAAAACAACATAAATACAATTTAATAAAGCATAGGATAAAACAACATAAATACAATTTAATAAAGCATAGTTTAAAACAACATAAATACAATTTAATAAAGCATTAGATAAAACAACATGAATATAATTTAGTAAAGCATAAGATAAAACAACATGAATACAATTTAATAAAACATAGGATAAAACAACATAAATAATATTTAATAAAGCATAGGTTAAAACAACATAAATACAATTTAATAAAGCATAGTTTAAAACAACATAAATACAATTTAATAAAGCATAGCTTAAAACAACATAAATACAATTTAATAAAGCATAGGATAAAACCACAGAAATACAATTTAATAATGCATAGGATAAAACAACATAAATACAATTTAATAAAGCATATGACAAAACAACATAAATACAATTTAATAAAGCATAGGCTAAAACAACATAAATACAATTTAATGAAACATAGGATAAACAACATAAATACAATTTAATAAAGCATAGGACAAAACAACATAAATACAATTTAATAAAGCATAGGATAAAACAACATAAATACAATTTAATGAAACATAGGATAAACAACATAAATACAATTTAATAAAGCATAGGACAAAACAACATAAATACAATTTAATAAAGCATAGGATAAAACAACATAAATACAATTTAATGAAACATAGGATAAACAACATAAATACAATTTAATAAAGCATAGGACAAAACAACATAAATACAATTTAATAAAGCATATGTTAAAACAACATAAATACAATTTAATAAAGCATAAGATAAAACAACATGAATATAATTTAGTAAAGCATAAGATAAAACAACATGAATACAATTTAATAAAGCATAGGATAAAACAAATTAAATACAATTTAATAAAGCATAGCATAAAACAACATCAATTCAATTTAATAAAGCATAGGATAAAACAACATAAATTCAATTTAATAAAGCATAGGATAAAACAACATAAATACAATTTAATAAAGCATAGGATAAAACAACATAAATACAATTTAATAAAGCATAAGATAAAACAACATGAATACAATTTAATAAAGCATAGGTTAAAACAACATAAATATAATTTAATAAAGCATAGGATAAAACAACATAAATACAATTTAATAAAGCATAGGTGAAAACAACATAAATACAATTTAATAAAGCATAGGATAAAACAGCATAAATACAATTTAATAAAGCATAGGACAAAACAACATAAATACAATTTAATAAAGCATAGGTTAAAGCAACATAAATACAATTTAATAAAGCATAGGTTAAAACAACATAAATACAATTTAATAAAGCATAGGATAAAACAACATAAATACAATTTAATAAAGCATAGGATAAAACAACATACATACAATTTAATAAAGCATAGGATAAAACAACATAAATACAATTTAATAGAGCATAGGATAAAACAACATAAATACATTTTATAAAGCATAGGATAAAACAACATAAATACAATTTAATAAAGCATAGGATAAAACAACATAAATACAATTTAATAAAGCATAGGATAAAACATCATAAATACAATTTAATAAAGCATAGGATTAAACAACGTAAATACTATTTAAAAAAGCATAGGATAAAACCACATAAATACAATTTAATAAAGCACAGGATAAAACAACATAAATACAATTTAATAAAGCATAGGATACAACAACATAAATACAATTTAGTAAAGCATAGGTCAAAATAACATAAATACAATTTAATAAAGCATAGGATAAAACAACATAAATAAAATTTAATAAAGCATAGGATAAAACAACATAAATAGAATTTAATAAAGCATAGGATAAAACAACATAAATTCAATTTAATAAAGCATATTATAAAACAACATAAATACAATTTAATAAAGCATAGGATAAAACAACATGAATACAATTTAATAAAGCATAGGATAAAACAACATGAATACAATTTAATAAAGCATAGGATAAAACAACATAAATACAATTTAATAAAGCATAGGTTAAAACAACATAAATACAATTTAATAAAGCATAGGTTAAAACAACATAAATAAAAGTTAATAAAGCATAGGATAAAACAACATAAATACAATTTAATAAAGCATAGGATAAAACAACATAAATACAATTTATAAAGCATAGGATAAAACAACATAAATACAATTTAATAAAGCATAGTTTAAAACAACATAAATACAATTTAATAAAGCATAGTTTAAAACAACATAAATACAATTTAATAAAGCATTAGATAAAACAACATGAATATAATTTAGTAAAGCATAAGATAAAACAACATGAATACAATTTAATAAAGCATAGGATAAAACAACATAAATAATATTTAATAAAGCATAGGTTAAAACAACATAAATACAATTTAATAAAGCATAGTTTAAAACAACATAAATACAATTTAATAAAGCATAGTTTAAAACAACATAAATACAATTTAATAAAGCATAGTTTAAAACAACATAAATACAATTTAATAAAGCATAGGATAAAACAACATAAATACAATTTAATAAAGCATAGGTCAAAATAACATAAATACAATTTAATAAAGCATAGGATAAAACAACATAAATACAATTTAATAAAGCATAGGATAAAACAACATAAATAAAATTTAATAAAGCATAGCATAAAACAACATAAATTCATTTTAATAAAGCATAGGATAAAACAACATAAATACAATTTAATAAAGCATAGGATAAAACAACATGAATACAATTTAATAAAGCATAGGATAAAACAACATAAATACAATTTAATAAAGCACAGGTTAAAACAACATAAATACAATTTAATAAAGCATAGGACAAAACAACATAAATACAATTTAATAAAGCATAGGTTAAAACAACATAAATAAAAGTTAATAAAGCATAGGATAAAACAACATAAATACAATTTAATAAAGCATAGGATAAAACAACACAAATACAATTTAATAAAGCATAGGTTAAAACAACATAAATATAATTTAATAAAGCATAGGATAAAACAACATAAATTCAATTTAATAAAGCATAGGATAAAACAACATAAATACAATTTAATAAAGCATAGTTTAAAACAACATAAATACAATTTAATAAAGCATAGTTTAAAACAACATAAATACAATTTAATAAAGCATAGTTTAAAACAACATAAATACAATTTAATAAAGCATAGTTTAAAACAACATAAATACAATTTAATAAAGCATAGTTTAAAACAACATAAATACAATTTAATAAAGCATTAGATAAAACAACATGAATATAATTTAGTAAAGCATAAGATAAAACAACATGAATACAATTTAATAAAGCATAGGATAAAACAACATAAATAATATTTCATAAAGCATAGGTTAAAACAACATAAATACAATTTAATAAAGCATAGTTTAAAACAACATAAATACAATTTAATAAAGCATAGTTTAAAACAACATAAATACAATTTAATAAAGCATAGGATAAAACCACAGAAATACAATTTGATAATGCATAGGATAAAACAACATAAATACAATTTAATAAAGCATAGGATAAAACAACATAAATACAATTTATAAAGCATAGGATAAAACAACATAAATACAATTTAATAAAGCATAGGATAAAACAACATAAATACAATTTAATAAAGCATAGGATAAAACAACATAAATACAATTTAATAAAGCATAGGATAAAACAACATAAATACAATTTAATAAAGCATAGGCTAAAACTACATAAATACAATTTAATAAAGCATAGGATAAAACAACATAAATAATATTTCATAAAGCATAGGTTAAAACAACATAAATACAATTTAATAAAGCATAGTTTAAAACAACATAAATACAATTTAATAAAGCATAGTTTAAAACAACATAAATACAATTTAATAAAGCATAGGATAAAACCACAGAAATACAATTTGATAATGCATAGGATAAAACAACATAAATACAATTTAATAAAGCATAGGATAAAACAACATAAATACAATTTATAAAGCATAGGATAAAACAACATAAATACAATTTAATAAAGCATAGGATAAAACAACATAAATACAATTTAATAAAGCATAGGATAAAACAACATAAATACAATTTAATAAAGCATAGGATAAAACAACATAAATACAATTTAATAAAGCATAGGCTAAAACTACATAAATACAATTTAATAAAGCATAGGAGAAAACAAATTAAATACAATTTAATAAAGCATAGGATAAAACAACATAAATTCAATTTAATAAAGCATAGGATAAAACAACATAAATACAATTTAATAAAGCAAAGGATAAAACAACATAAATACAATTTAATAAAGCATAAGATAAAACAACTTGAATTCAATTTAATAAAGCATAGGTTAAAACAACATAAATATAATTTAATAAAGCATAGGATAAAACAACATAAATACAATTTAATAAAGCATAGGTTAAAACAACATAAATACAATTTAATAAAGCATAGGATAAAACAAGATAAATACAATTTAATAAAACATAGGACAAAATAACATAAATACAATTTAATAAAGCATATGTTAAAGCAACATAAATACAATTTAATAAAGCATAGGTTAAAACAACATAAATACAATTTAATAAAGCATAGGATAAAACAACATAAATACAATTTAATAGAGCATAGGATAAAACAACATAAATACAATTTAATAAAGCATAGGATAAAACAACATAAATACAATTTAATAAAGCATAGGATTAAACAACATAAACACTATTTAAAAAAGCATAGGATAAAACCACATAAATACAATTTAATAAAGCACAGGATAAAACAACATAAATACAATTTAATAAAGCATAGCATAAAACAACATAAATTAAATTTAATAAAGCATAGGATAAAACAACATAAATACAATTTAATAAAGCATAGGATAAAACAACATGAATACAATTTAATAAAGCATAGGATAAAACAACATAAATACAATTTAATAAAGCATAGGTTAAAACAACATAAATACAATTTAATAAAGCATAGGACAAAACAACATAAATACAATTTAATAAAGCATAGGATAAAACAACATAAATACAATTTAATAAAGCATAGGATAAAACAACATAAATACAATTTAATAGAGCATAGGATAAAACAACATAAATACAATTTATAAAGCATAGGATAAAACAACATAAATACAATTTAATAAAGCATAGGATAAAACAACATAAATACAATTTAATAAAGCATAGGATAAAACAACATAAATAAAATTTAATAAAGCATAGCATAAAACAACATAAATTCAATTTAATAAAGCATAGGATAAAACAACAAAAATACAATTTAATAAAGCATAGGATAAAACAACATGAATACAATTTAATAAAGCATAGGATAAAACAACATAAATACAATTTAATAAAGCATAGGTTAAAACAACATAAATACAATTTAATAAAGCATAGGACAAAACAACATAAATACAATTTAATAAAGCATAGGTTAAAACAACATAAATAAAAGTTAATAAAGCATAGGACAAAACAACATAAATACAATTTAATAAAGCATAGGTTAAAACAACATAAATACAATTTAATAAAGCATAGGTTAAAACAACATAAATACAATTTAATAAAGCATAGGACAAAACAACATAAATACAATTTAATAAAGCATAGGTTAAAACAACATAAATACAATGTAATAAAGCATAGGATAAAACAACATAAATACAATTTAATAAAGCATAGGATAAAACAACATAAATACAATTTAATAAAGCATAGGATAAAACAACACAAATACAATTTAATAAAGCATAGGTTAAAACAACATAAATACAATTTAATAAAGCATAGGATAAAACAACATAAATTCAATTTAATAAAGCATAGGATAAAACAACATATATACAATTTAATAAAGCACAGGATAAAACAACATAAATAAAATTTAATAAAGCATAGGATAAAACAACATAAATAAAATTTAATAAAGCATAGGATAAAACAACATAAATACAATTTAATAAAGCATAGTTTAAAACAGAATGAATGCAATTTAATAAAGCATAGGATAAAACCACAGAAATACAATTTAATAAAGCATAGGATAAAACAACATAAATACAATTTAATAAAGCATATGTTAAAACAACATAAATACAATTTAATAAAGCATAGTCTAAAACAACATAAATACAATTTAATAGAGCATAGTTTAAAACAACATAAATACAATTTAATAAAGCATAGTTTAAAACAACATAAATACAATTTAATAAAGCATAGTTTAAAACAACATAAATACAATTTAATAAAGCATAGTTTAAAACAACATAAATACAATTTAATAAAGCATAGTTTAAAACAACATAAATACAATTTAATAAAGCATAGTTTAAAACAACATAAATACAATTTAATAAAGCATTAGATAAAACAACATGAATATAATTTAGTAAAGCATAAGATAAAACAACATGAATACAATTTAATAAAGCATAGGATAAAACAACATAAATAATATTTAATAAAGCATAGGTTAAAACAACATAAATACAATTTAATAAAGCATAGTTTAAAACAACATAAATACAATTTAATAAAGCATAGTTTAAAACAACATAAATACAATTTAATAAAGCATAGGATAAAACCACAGAAATACAATTTAATAATGCATAGGATAAAACAACATAAATACAATTTAATAAAGCATATGACAAAACAACATAAATACAATTTAATAAAGCATAGGCTAAAACAACATAAATACAATTTAATGATACATAGGATAAACAACATAAATACAATTTAATAAAGCATAGGACAAAACAACATAAATACAATTTAATAAAGCATAGGATAAAACAACATAAATACAATTTAATGAAACATAGGATAAACAACATAAATACAATTTAATAAAGCATAGGACAAAACAACATAAATACAATTTAATAAAGCATAGGATAAAACAACATAAATACAATTTAATGAAACATAGGATAAACAACATAAATACAATTTAATAAAGCATAGGACAAAACAACATAAATACAATTTAATAAAGCATATGTTAAAACAACATAAATACAATTTAATAAAGCATAAGATAAAACAACATGAATATAATTTAGTAAAGCATAAGATAAAACAACATGAATACAATTTAATAAAGCATAGGTTAAAACAACATAAATACAATTTAAGAAAGCATAGGATAAAACTACATAAATACATTTTAATAAAGCATAGGATACAACAACATAAATACAATTTCATAAAGCATAGGTTAAAACAACATAAATACACTTTAATAAACCATAGGATAAAACAAATTAAATACAATTTAATAAAGCATAGGATAAAACAACATAAATTCAATTTAATAAAGCATAGGATAAAACAACATAAATACAATTTAATAAAGCATAAGATAAAACAACATAAATAAAATTTAATAAAGCATAGGTTAAAGCAACATAAATACAATTTAATAAAGCAAAGGACAAAACAACATAAATACAATTTAATAAAGCATAGGATAAAATAACATAAATATAATTTAATGAAACATAGGATAATCAACATAAATACAATTTAATAAAGCATAGGACAAAACAACATAAATACAATTTAATAAAGCATATGTTAAAACAACATAAATACAATTTAATAAAGCATAGGATAAAACAACATAAATATTTTTTAATAAAGCATAGGATAAAACCACATAAATACAATTTAATAAAGCATAGGATAAAACAACATAAATAAAATTTAATAAAGCATAGGTTAAAACAACATAAATACAATTTAATAAAGCATAGGTTAAAACAACATAAATACAATTTAATAAAGCATAGGATAAAACAACATAAATACAATTTAATAAAGCATAGGATAAAACAACATAAATACAATTTAATAAAGCATAGGATAAAACAACATAAATAAAATTTAATAAAGCATAGGTTAAAACAACATAAATATAATTTAATAAAGCATAGGATAAAACAACATAAATACAATTTAATAAAGCATAGGATAAAACAACATAAATACAATTTAATAAAGCATAGGATAAAACAACATAAATAAAATTTAATAAAGCATAGGTTAAAACAACATAAATACAATTTAATAAAGCATAGGATAAAACAACATAAATACAATTTAATAAAGCATAGGATAAAACAACATAAATATTTTTTAATAAAGCATAGGATAAAACCACATAAATACAATTTAATAAAGCATAGGATAAAACAACATAAATAAAATTTAATAAAGCATAGGTTAAAACAACATAAATACAATTTAATAAAGCATAAGATAAAACAACATGAATAAAATTTAATAAAGCATAGGTTAAAACAACATAAATACAATTTAATAAAGCATAGGATAAAACAACATAAATACAATTTAATAAAGCATAGGTTAAAACAACATAAATACAATTTAATAAAGCATAGGATAAAACAACATAAATACAATTTAATAAAGCATAGGATAAAACAACATAAATAAAATTTAATAAAGCATAGGTTAAAACAACATAAATACAATTTAATAAAGCATAGGATAAAACAACATAAATACAATTTAATAAAGCATAGGATAAAACAACATAAATATTTTTTAATAAAGCATAGGATAAAACCACATAAATACAATTTAATAAAGCATAGGATAAAACAACATAAATAAAATTTAATAAAGCATAGGTTAAAACAACATAAATACAATTTAATAAAGCATAGGATAAAACATCATAAATACTTTTTAATTAAGCATAGGATAAAACCACATAAATGCAATTTAATAAAGCACAGGATAAAACAACATAAATACAATTTAATAAAGCATAGGATAAAAAAACATAAATACAATTTAATAAAGCATAGGATAAAACAACATAAATACAATTTAATAAAGCATAGGATAAAACAACATAAATACAATTTAAAAAAGCATAGGATAAAACATCATAAATACTTTTTAATAAAGCATAGGATAAAACCACATAAATACAATTAAATAAAGCACAGGATAAAACAACATAAATACAATTTAATAAAGCATAGGATAAAACAACATAAATACAATTTTATAAAGCATAGGGCAAAACAACATAAATACAATTTAATAAAGCATAGTTTAAAACAACATAAATACAATTTAATAAAACATAGGATAAAACCACAGAAATACAATTTAATAAAGCATAGGATAAAACAACATAAATACAATTTAATAAAGCATAGGATAAAACAACATAAATACAATTTAATAAAGCATAGGTTAAAACAACATAAATACAATTTAATAAAGCATAGGATAAAACAACATAAATACAATTTAATAAAGCATAGGATAAAACAACATAAATAAAATTTAATAAAGCATAGGTTAAAACAACATAAATACAATTTAATAAAGCATAGGATAAAACAACATAAATACAATTTAATAAAGCATAGGATAAAACAACATAAATATTTTTTAATAAAGCATAGGATAAAACCACATAAATACAATTTAATAAAGCATAGGATAAAACAACATAAATAAAATTTAATAAAGCATAGGTTAAAACAACATAAATACAATTTAATAAAGCATAGGATAAAACATCATAAATACTTTTTAATTAAGCATAGGATAAAACCACATAAATGCAATTTAATAAAGCACAGGATAAAACAACATAAATACAATTTAATAAAGCATAGGATAAAAAAACATAAATACAATTTAATAAAGCATAGGATAAAACAACATAAATACAATTTAATAAAGCATAGGATAAAACAACATAAATACAATTTAAAAAAGCATAGGATAAAACATCATAAATACTTTTTAATAAAGCATAGGATAAAACCACATAAATACAATTAAATAAAGCACAGGATAAAACAACATAAATACAATTTAATAAAGCATAGGATAAAACAACATAAATACAATTTTATAAAGCATAGGGCAAAACAACATAAATACAATTTAATAAAGCATAGTTTAAAACAACATAAATACAATTTAATAAAACATAGGATAAAACCACAGAAATACAATTTAATAAAGCATAGGATAAAACAACATAAATACAATTTAATAAAGCATAGGACAAAACAACATAAATACAATTTAATAACGCATAGGATAAAACAACATAAATATTTTTTAATAAAGCATAGGATAAAACCACATAAATACAATTTAATAAAGCATAGGATAAAACAACATAAATAAAATTTAATAAAGCATAGGTTAAAACAACATAAATACAATTTAATAAAGCATAGGATAAAACAACATAAATATTTTTTAATAAAGCATAGGATAAAACCACATAAATACAATTTAATAAAGCATAGGATAAAACAACATAAATAAAATTTAATAAAGCATAGGTTAAAACAACATAAATACAATTTAATAAAGCATAAGATAAAACAACATGAACAAAATTTAATAAAGCATAGGATAAAACAACATAAATACAATTTAAAAAAGCATAGGACAAAACAACATAAATACAATTTAAAAAAGCAAAGGATAAAACAACATAAATACAATTTAATGAAACATAGGATAAACAACATAAATACAATTTAAGAAAGCATAGGACAAAACAACATAAATACAATTTAATAAAGCATATGTTAAAACAACATAAATACAATTTAATAAAGCATAAGATAAAACAACATGAATATAATTTAGTAAAGCATAAGATAAAACAACATGAATACAATTTAATAAAGCACAGGTTAAAACAACATAAATAAAATTTAAGAAAGCATAGGATAAAACTACATAAATACATTTTAATAAAGCATAGGATAAAACAACATAAATACAATTTAATAAAGCATAGGATAAAACAACATAAATAAAATTTAATAAAGCATAGGTTAAAACAACATAAATACAATTTAATAAAGCATAGGATAAATCAACATAAATACAATTTAATAAAGCATAGGATAAAACAACATAAATAATTTTTAATAAATCATAGGATAAAACCACATAAATACAATTTAATAAAGCATAGGATAAAACAACATAAATAAAATTTAATAAAGCATATGTTAAAACAACATAAATACAATTTAATAAAGCATAGGATAAAACAACATAAATACAATTTAAAAAAGCATAGGATAAAACATCATAAATACTTTTTAATTAAGCATAGGATAAAACCACATAAATGCAATTTAATAAAGCACAGGATAAAACAACATAAATACAATTTAATAAAGCATAGGATAAAAAAACATAAATACAATTTAATAAAGCATAGGATAAAACAACATAAATACAATTTAATAAAGCATAGGATAAAAAAACATAAATACATTTTAATAAAGCATACGTTTAAACAACATAAATACAATTTAATAAAGCATAGGATAAAACAACATAAATACAATTTAATAAAGCATAGGATAAAACAACATAAATACAATTTAATAAAGCACAGGATAAAACAACATAAATACAATTTAATAAAGCATAGGATAAAACAACATAAATAAAATTTAATAAAGCATAGGTTAAAACAACATAAATACAATTTAATAAAGCATAAGATAAAACAACATGAATACAATTTAATAAAGCATAGGTTAAAACAACATAAATACAATTTAATAAAGCATAGGATAAAACAACATAAATACAATTTAATAAAGCATAGGTTAAAACAACATAAATACAATTTAATAAAGCATAGGATAAAACAACATAAATACAATTTAATAAAGCATAGGATAAAACAACATAAATACAATTTAATAAAGCATAGGATAAAACAACATAAATAAAATTTAATAAAGCATAGGTTAAAACAACATAAATACAATTTAATAAAGCATAGGATAAAACAACATAAATACAATTTAATAAAGCATAGGATAAAACAACATAAATATTTTTTAATAAAGCATAGGATAAAACCACATAAATACAATTTAATAAAGCATAGGATAAAACAACATAAATAAAATTTAATAAAGCATAGGTTAAAACAACATAAATACAATTTAATAAAGCATAAGATAAAACAACATGAATAAAATTTAATAAAGCATAGGTTAAAACAACATAAATACAATTTAATAAAGCATAGGATAAAACAACATAAATACAATTTAATAAAGCATAGGTTAAAACAACATAAATACAATTTAATAAAGCATAGGATAAAACAACATAAATACAATTTAATAAAGCATAGGATAAAACAACATAAATAAAATTTAATAAAGCATAGGTTAAAACAACATAAATACAATTTAATAAAGCATAGGACAAAACAACATAAATACAATTTAATAAAGCATAGGATAAACCAACATAAATACAATTTAATGAAACATAGGATAAACAACATAAATACAATTTAAGAAAGCATAGGACAAAACAACATAAATACAATTTAATAAAGCATATGTTAAAACAACATAAATACAATTTAATAAAGCATAAGATAAAACAACATGAATATAATTTAGTAAAGCATAAGATAAAACAACATAAATACAATTTAATAAAGCATAGGATAAAACAACATAAATACAATTTAATAAAGCATAGGATAAAACAACATAAATACAATTTAAAAAAGCATAGGATAAAACATCATAAATACTTTTTAATAAAGCATAGGATAAAACCACATAAATACAATTAAATAAAGCACAGGATAAAACAACATAAATACAATTTAATAAAGCATAGGATAAAACAACATAAATACAATTTTATAAAGCATAGGGCAAAACAACATAAATACAATTTAATAAAGCATAGTTTAAAACAACATAAATACAATTTAATAAAACATAGGATAAAACCACAGAAATACAATTTAATAAAGCATAGGATAAAACAACATAAATACAATTTAATAAAGCATAGGACAAAACAACATAAATACAATTTAATAACGCATAGGATAAAACAACATAAATACAATTTAATGAAACATAGGATAAACAACATAAATACAATTTAATAAAGCATAGGATAAAACAACATAAATACAATTTAATAAAGCATAGGATAAAACAACATAAATATTTTTTAATAAAGCATAGGATAAAACCACATAAATACAATTTAATAAAGCATAGGATAAAACAACATAAATAAAATTTAATAAAGCATAGGTTAAAACAACATAAATACAATTTAATAAAGCATAAGATAAAACAACATGAACAAAATTTAATAAAGCATAGGTTAAAACAACATGAATACAATTTAATAAAGCATAGGATAAAACAACATAAATACAATTTAATAAAGCATAGGTTAAAACAACATAACTACAATTTAATAAAGCATAGGATAAAACAACATAAATACAATTTAATAAAGCATAGGATAAAACAACATAAATAAAATTTAATAAAGCATAGGTTAAAACAACATAAATACAATTTAATAAAGCGTAGGACAAAACAACATAAATACAATTTAATAAAGCATAGTTTAAAACAACATAAATACAATTTAATAAAGCATAGGATAAAACCACAGAAATACAATTTAATAAAGCATAGGATAAAACAACATAAATACAATTTAAAAAAGCATAGGACAAAACAACATAAATACAATTTAAAAAAGCATAGGATAAAACAACATAAATACAATTTAATGAAACATAGGATAAACAACATAAATACAATTTAAGAAAGCATAGGACAAAACAACATAAATACAATTTATAAAGCATAGGATAAAACAACATAAATACAATTTAATAAAGCATAGGATAAAACAAAATAAATACAATTTAATAAAGCATAGGATAAAACAACATAAATACAATTTAATAAAGCATAGGATAAAACAACATAAGTAAAATTTAATAAAGCATAGGTTAAAACAACATAAATACAATTTAATAAAGCATAGGATAAAACAACATAAATACAATTTAATAAAGCATAGGATAAAACAACATAAATATTTTTTAATAAAGCATAGGATAAAACCACATAAATACAATTTAATAAAGCATAGGATAAAACAACATAAATAAAATTTAATAAAGCATAGGTTAAAACAACATAAATACAATTTAATAAAGCATAAGATAAAACAACATGAATAAAATTTAATAAAGCATAGGTTAAAACAACATAAATACAATTTAATAAAGCATAGGATAAAACAACATAAATACAATTTAATAAAGCATAGGTTAAAACAACATAAATACAATTTAATAAAGCATAGGATAAAACAACATAAATACAATTTAATAAAGCATAGGATAAAACAACATAAATAAAATTTAATAAAGCATAGGTTAAAACAACATAAATACAATTTAATAAAGCATAGGATAAAACAACATAAATACAATTTAATAAAGCATAGGATAAAACAACATAAATATTTTTTAATAAAGCATAGGATAAAACCACATAAATACAATTTAATAAAGCATAGGATAAAACAACATAAATAAAATTTAATAAAGCATAGGTTAAAACAACATAAATACAATTTAATAAAGCATAGGATAAAACATCATAAATACTTTTTAATTAAGCATAGGATAAAACCACATAAATGCAATTTAATAAAGCACAGGATAAAACAACATAAATACAATTTAATAAAGCATAGGATAAAAAAACATAAATACAATTTAATAAAGCATAGGATAAAACAACATAAATACAATTTAATAAAGCATAGGATAAAAAAACATAAATACATTTTAATAAAGCATACGTTTAACCCCTTAATAACATCTGACGTACTAATACGCGTCTGTGCCCTGGGACTTAAGAGCCAGACCCGTATTAGTACGTCATGGCGATCGCGCGCGCACACATGCTGTGCGGGCGCGATCGCCGCCGGGTGTCAGCTGATTGTCACAGCTGACACCCGGTACTATGTGCAGGGAGCGGTCACGCACCGCTCCCAGCACATTAACCCCCGCGATGCTGCGATCGAAGTCGATCGAAGTCGATCGCGGCATTGCGGGGGCAAGGGGAGGTGATCGCCGATACTCACCTCCTCTTCCGGCTTCCAGCGCAGTCTGCAAAGGCTTCCTGGGTGTTGCCATGACGACCCGATGTCGTCATGACAACATCCGGGTCACCAGAGAGCAGGAAGATTGCTTGGACATGCGCAGTGCATCTCCAAGCAATCTTCACACTGTGCACTTCTGACAGCCTTCATGGCATAGGGATGGTGCTCCATTCCTGTGCCATGCAGGCGATCAGAAAAAAAAAAGTGAAAGTCCCAGAGTGGGACAAAGTAATAAAGTGTATAAACTGTGTGAAAGTGGGAAAAAAAAAAAAAAAAAAATGTGCAAAAATATTATAAAAAAATAAAAAAAATAATACACCAAAAATAAAAATATAATGTACCCATCAATAAATATTATTATAAAAAAAATAAAAAAAAAACAATAAAAGTACACATATTTGGTATCGCCGCGTCCGGAACAACCTGACCTATAAAACTGTCCCACTAGTTAACCCCTTCAGTGAACACGGTAAAAAAAAAAAAAAAAAAAACAAGCAAAAAACAATGCTTTATCACCATACCGCCAAACAAAAAGTGGAATAACACGCGATCAAAAAGACGCATATAAATAAAAATGATACCGCTGAAAACGTCATCTCGTCCCGCAAAAAACAAGCCGCCATATAGCTCCATCAGCCGAAAAATAAAAAAGTTATAGCTCTCAGAATAAAGCGATACTAAAAAATATTTTTTTCTATAAAATAGCTTTTATTGTGTATAAGCGCCAAAACATAGAAAAATTATACAAATGTGGTACCGCTGTAAACGTACTGACCCGAAGAGTAAAGCTGCCTCATCAATTTTACCACACGCGGAACAGAATAAAAAAAAAAAAAAAAAAACAATTCCTGAATTGTTGGTTTTTGTTTATTCTGCCTCCCAAAAATCGGAATAGAAAGCGATCAAAAAATGTCACGTGCCTGAAAATGGCACCAATAACAACGTCAAGTCATCCCGCAAAAAACGAGCCGTCACATGACTGTCTGCCAAAATTTGGAAAAATTATAGCTCTCAAAATATGGCGATGCAAAAACTAGATTTTACAAAAAATGCGTCTTTTAGTGTGTGACAGCTGTCAGTCATAAAAACCCCATATGATTCTGGCATTGCTGTAATCACACCGACCCGAAGAATAAAGTCGTCTAATCACTTATACCGCACAAGGAACGGCGTCAAAAATAAACTCTTGAGTTAGGATTGGGCTAGGGTTAGGGCTGGGTTTGGGGCTAGGGTTGTGCTGGGGCTAGGGTTGTGCTGGGGCTAGGGTTGTGCTGGGGCTAGGGTTGTGCTGGGGCTAGGGTTGTGCTAGGGTTAGGGCTGGGGTTGGGATTTTTTTCAAAAGTAAGAAAAAAAGATGACGATATGGCGACTAGTGTTGAGAGCAAGTGCTCGCTACTTGAGTTTGCATCGGGTGCTCTGGTATGCATTTAGTATCGTGGGTATTTGAGTGACATGCTCGAGTCTCTGCCCCATATGCTTCGCGGCCAAAAAACTTTACGGGGATTGCCTGCCATGCACGAGCGATCCCCGCATGTTTTTTTTTGGGTGTCTAATAACCGTGAAACATGCGGAGCAGGGACTCGAGCATGTCACTCGAGCACACGCTGTACATGGTGCATACCTGAGTACCCGATGCAAACTCAAGTAGCGAGCACTTGCGCTCAAGAATAATGAAAACTTATTCAATATGATGACCTAATGTAAACAAATAATGTGCCGTACCTCTGGGTTCAAAATGTTCACTATACACCTTAATAAAATCTTTGAGGGGTATAGTTTCCAAAATGGGGACACTTGTGGGGGAGCTCCACTGTTTAGGCACATCACGGGCTCTCCAAACGCGACATGGTGTCCGCTAACAAATTGAATGGAAAATCGGCTCAAATTGTTAGCGGACGCCATGTTGCGTTTGGAGAGCCCCTGTGTGTCCAAACATTGGAGCTCCCCCACAAGTGACCCCATTTTGGAAACTAGACCCCCCAAGGCACCTATCTAGATGCATAGTGAGCACTTAGAACCCCCAGGTGCTTCACAAATTGATTCGTAAAAATGAAAAAGTGAAAATAAAACACTTTTTCATTTTTATGAATCAATTTGTGAAGCACCTGGGGTTCCAAGTGCTCACTATGAATCTAGATAGGTGCCTTGGGGGGTCTAGTTTCCAAAATGGGGTCACTTGTGGGGGAGCTCCAATGTTTGGGCACACAGGGACTCTCTAAATGCAACATGGTATCCGCTAACAAATTGAATGGAAAATCGGCTCAAATTGTTAGCGGACACCACATTGCGTTTGGAGAGCCCCTCTGTGCCCAAACTTTGGAGCTCCCCCACAAGTGACCCCATTTTGGAAACTAGACCCCCCAAGGCACCTTTCTAGATGCATAGTGAGCACTTGGAACCCCCAGGTGCTTCACAAATTGATTCGTAAAAATGAAAAAGTGAAAAAAAAAACACTTTTTCATTTTTATGAATCAATTTGTGAAGCACCTGGGGTTCCAAGTGCTCACTATGAATCTAGATAGGTGCCTTGGGGGGTCTAGTTTCCAAAATGGGGTCACTTGTGGGGGAGCTCCAATGTTTGAGCACACAGGGACTCTCCAAATGCAACATGATATCCGCTAACAAATTGTCGGCTCAAATTGTTAGCGGATATCATGTTGCATTTGGAGAGTCCCTGTGTGCCCAAACATTGGAGCTCCTCCACAAGTGACCCCATTTTGGAAACTAGACCCCCCAAGGCACCTATCTAGATGCATAGTGAGCACTTGGAACCCCTAGGTGCTTCACAAATTAATTCGTAAAAATGAAAAAGTGTTTTTTTTTTCACTTTTTCATTATTACGAATCAATTTGTGAAGCACCTGGGGGTTCCAAGTGCTCACTATGCATCTAGAAAGGTGCCTTGGGGGGTCTAGTTTCCAAAATGGGGTCACTTGTGGGGGAGCTCCAAAGTTTGGGCACAGAGGGGCTCTCCAAACGCAATGTGGCGTCCGCTAACAATTTGAGCCGATTTTCCATTCAATTTGTTAGCGGATACCATGTTGCATTTAGAGAGTCCCTGTGTGCCCAAACATTGGAGCTCCCCCACAAGTGACCCCATTTTGGAAACTAGACCCCCCAAGGCACCTATCTAGATGCATAGTGAGCACTTGGAACCCCTAGGTGCTTCACAAATTGATTCGTAAAAATGAAAAAGTGTTTTTTTTTTCACTTTTTCATTATTACGAATCAATTTGTGAAGCACCTGGGGGTTCCAAGTGCTCACTATGCATCTAGAAAGGTGCCTTGGGGGGTCTAGTTTCCAAAATGGGGTCACTTGTGGGGGAGCTCCAAAGTTTGGGCACAGAGAAGCTCTCCAAACGCAATGTGGTGTCCGCTAACAATTTGAGCCGATTTTCCATTCAATTTGTTAGCGGATACCATGTTGCATTTAGAGAGTCCCTGTGTGCCCAAACATTGGAGCTCTCCCACAAGTGACCCCATTTTGGAAACTAGACCCCCCAAGGCACCTATCTAGATGCATAGTGAGCAGTTGGAACCCCCAGGTGCTTCACAAATTGATTCATAAAAATGAAAAAGTGTTTTTTTTTTCACTTTTTCATTGTTACGAATCAATTTGTGAAGCACCTGGGGGTTCCAAGTGCTCACTATGCATCTAGATAGGTGCCTTGGGGGGTCTAGTTTCCAAAATGGGGTCACTTGTGGGGGAGCTCCAATGTTTGGGCACACAGCAGCTCTCCAAACGCAACATGGTGTCGCTAACAATTTGAGCCAATTTTGCGTTAAATTTGTTAGCGGACACCATGTTGCATTTAGAGAGCCGCTGTGTGCCCAAATATTGGAGCTCCCCCACAAGTGACCCCATTTTGGAAACTAGACCACCCAAGGCACCTATCTAGATGCATACTGAGCACTTGGAACCCTCAGGTGCTTCACAAATTGATTCATACAAATGAAAAAGTGTTTTTTTTTTCACTTTTTCATTGTTACGAATCAATTTGTGAAGCACCTGGGGGTTCCAAGTGCTCACTATGCATCTAGATAGGTGCCTTGGGGGGTCTAGTTTCCAAAATGGGGTCACTTGTGGGGGAGCTCCAATGTTTGGGCACACAGGGACTCTCTAAATGCAACATGGTGTCCTCTAACAAATTTAACGGAAAATCGGCTCAAATTGTTAGCGACACCATGTTGCGTTTGGAGAGCCGCTGTGTGCCCAAACATTGGAGCTCCCCCACAAGTTACCCCATTTTGGAAACTAGACCCCCCAAGGCACCTATCTAGATGCATTGTGAGCACTTGGAACACTCAGGTGCTTCACAAATTGATTCATAAAAATGAAAAAGTGTTTTTTTTTTTCACTTTTTCATTGTTACGAATCAATTTGTGAAGCACCTGGGGGTTCCAAGTGCTCACTATGCATCTAGAAAGGTGCCTTGGGGGGTCTAGTTTCCAAAATGGGGTCACTTGTGGGGGAGCTCCAAAGTTTGGGCACACATGGGCTCTCCAAACACAACATGGCGTCCGCTAATTATTCAAGCAAATTTTACAATCAAAAAGTCAAATAGCGCTCCTTCCCTTCCGAGCCCTGCCGTGCGCCCAAACAGTATTTTTTCCCCAAATATTGGGTATCTGCGTGCCCAGGGGAAATTGCACAACAAATTTTGGGGTCCATTTTTTCTTGTTACCCCTGTGAAAATAAAAAAAATTGGGTCTAAATTAACATTTTTGTGAAAAAAGTTAAATGTTCATTTTTTTCTTCCACATTCAAAAAATTCCTGTGAAGCACCTGAAGGGTTAATAAAGTTCTTGAATGTGGTTTTGAGCACCTTGAGGGGTGCAGTTTTTAGAATGGTGTCACTTTTGGGTATTTTCTGTCATAAAGACCTCTCAAAGTGACTTCAAATGTGATGTGGTCCCTAAAAAAATGGTTTTGTAAATTTTGTTGGAAAAATGAGAAATCGCTGGTCAACTTTTAACCCTTATAGCTCCCTAACAAAAAAAAATTTTGGTTCCAAAATTGTGCTGATGTAAAGTAGACATGTGGGAAATGTTATTTATTAACTCTTTTGTGTGACATATCGCTCTGATTTCAGGGCTTAAAAATTCAAATTTTGAAAATTGCAAAATTTTCAAAATTTTCGCCAAATTTCCGTTTTTTTCACAAATAAACGCAAGTGATATCGAAGAAATTTTTCCACAATCATGAAGTACAATATGTCACGAAAAAACAATCTCAGAATCAGGGGGATCCGTTGAAGCGTTCGAGAGTAATTACCTCATAAAGTGACAGTGGTCAGAATTGTAAAAATTGGCCCGGTCATTAACGTGCAAACCACCCGCGGGGCTTAAGGGGTTAAACAACATAAATACAATTTAATAAAGCATAGGATAAAACAACATAAATACAATTTAATAAAGCATAGGATAAAACAACATAAATACAATTTAATAAAGCACAGGATAAAACAACATAAATACAATTTAATAAAGCATAGGATAAAACAACATAAATAAAATTTAATAAAGCATAGGTTAAAACAACATAAATACAATTTAATAAAGCATAAGATAAAACAACATGAATACAATTTAATAAAGCATAGGTTAAAACAACATAAATACAATTTAATAAAGCATAGGATAAAACAACATAAATACAATTTAATAAAGCATAGGTTAAAACAACATAAATACAATTTAATAAAGCATAGGATAAAACAACATAAATACAATTTAATAAAGCATAGGATAAAACAACATAAATACAATTTAATAAAGCATAGGATAAAACAACATAAATAAAATTTAATAAAGCATAGGTTAAAACAACATAAATACAATTTAATAAAGCATAGGATAAAACAACATAAATACAATTTAATAAAGCATAGGATAAAACAACATAAATATTTTTTAATAAAGCATAGGATAAAACCACATAAATACAATTTAATAAAGCATAGGATAAAACAACATAAATAAAATTTAATAAAGCATAGGTTAAAACAACATAAATACAATTTAATAAAGCATAAGATAAAACAACATGAATAAAATTTAATAAAGCATAGGTTAAAACAACATAAATACAATTTAATAAAGCATAGGATAAAACAACATAAATACAATTTAATAAAGCATAGGTTAAAACAACATAAATACAATTTAATAAAGCATAGGATAAAACAACATAAATACAATTTAATAAAGCATAGGATAAAACAACATAAATAAAATTTAATAAAGCATAGGTTAAAACAACATAAATACAATTTAATAAAGCATAGGACAAAACAACATAAATACAATTTAATAAAGCATAGGATAAACCAACATAAATACAATTTAATGAAACATAGGATAAACAACATAAATACAATTTAAGAAAGCATAGGACAAAACAACATAAATACAATTTAATAAAGCATATGTTAAAACAACATAAATACAATTTAATAAAGCATAAGATAAAACAACATGAATATAATTTAGTAAAGCATAAGATAAAACAACATAAATACAATTTAATAAAGCATAGGATAAAACAACATAAATACAATTTAATAAAGCATAGGATAAAACAACATAAATACAATTTAAAAAAGCATAGGATAAAACATCATAAATACTTTTTAATAAAGCATAGGATAAAACCACATAAATACAATTAAATAAAGCACAGGATAAAACAACATAAATACAATTTAATAAAGCATAGGATAAAACAACATAAATACAATTTTATAAAGCATAGGGCAAAACAACATAAATACAATTTAATAAAGCATAGTTTAAAACAACATAAATACAATTTAATAAAACATAGGATAAAACCACAGAAATACAATTTAATAAAGCATAGGATAAAACAACATAAATACAATTTAATAAAGCATAGGACAAAACAACATAAATACAATTTAATAACGCATAGGATAAAACAACATAAATACAATTTAATGAAACATAGGATAAACAACATAAATACAATTTAATAAAGCATAGGATAAAACAACATAAATACAATTTAATAAAGCATAGGATAAAACAACATAAATATTTTTTAATAAAGCATAGGATAAAACCACATAAATACAATTTAATAAAGCATAGGATAAAACAACATAAATAAAATTTAATAAAGCATAGGTTAAAACAACATAAATACAATTTAATAAAGCATAAGATAAAACAACATGAACAAAATTTAATAAAGCATAGGTTAAAACAACATGAATACAATTTAATAAAGCATAGGATAAAACAACATAAATACAATTTAATAAAGCATAGGTTAAAACAACATAACTACAATTTAATAAAGCATAGGATAAAACAACATAAATACAATTTAATAAAGCATAGGATAAAACAACATAAATAAAATTTAATAAAGCATAGGTTAAAACAACATAAATACAATTTAATAAAGCGTAGGACAAAACAACATAAATACAATTTAATAAAGCATAGTTTAAAACAACATAAATACAATTTAATAAAGCATAGGATAAAACCACAGAAATACAATTTAATAAAGCATAGGATAAAACAACATAAATACAATTTAAAAAAGCATAGGACAAAACAACATAAATACAATTTAAAAAAGCAAAGGATAAAACAACATAAATACAATTTAATGAAACATAGGATAAACAACATAAATACAATTTAAGAAAGCATAGGACAAAACAACATAAATACAATTTAATAAAGCATATGTTAAAAAAACATAAATACAATTTAATAAAGCATAAGATAAAACAACATGAATATAATTTAGTAAAGCATAAGATAAAACAACATGAATACAATTTAATAAAGCACAGGTTAAAACAACATAAATAAAATTTAAGAAAGCATAGGATAAAACTACATAAATACATTTTAATAAAGCATAGGATAAAACAACATAAATACAATTTAATAAAGCATAGGATAAAACAACATAAATAAAATTTAATAAAGCATAGGTTAAAACAACATAAATACAATTTAATAAAGCATAGGATAAATCAACATAAATACAATTTAATAAAGCATAGGATAAAACAACATAAATAATTTTTAATAAATCATAGGATAAAACCACATAAATACAATTTAATAAAGCATAGGATAAAACAACATAAATAAAATTTAATAAAGCATATGTTAAAACAACATAAATACAATTTAATAAAGCATAGGATAAAACAACATAAATACAATTTAAAAAAGCATAGGATAAAACATCATAAATACTTTTTAATTAAGCATAGGATAAAACCACATAAATGCAATTTAATAAAGCACAGGATAAAACAACATAAATACAATTTAATAAAGCATAGGATAAAAAAACATAAATACAATTTAATAAAGCATAGGATAAAACAACATAAATACAATTTAATAAAGCATAGGATAAAAAAACATAAATACATTTTAATAAAGCATACGTTTAAACAACATAAATACAATTTAATAAAGCATAGGATAAAACAACATAAATACAATTTAATAAAGCATAGGATAAAACAACATAAATACAATTTAATAAAGCACAGGATAAAACAACATAAATACAATTTAATAAAGCATAGGATAAAACAACATAAATAAAATTTAATAAAGCATAGGTTAAAACAACATAAATACAATTTAATAAAGCATAAGATAAAACAACATGAATACAATTTAATAAAGCATAGGTTAAAACAACATAAATACAATTTAATAAAGCATAGGATAAAACAACATAAATACAATTTAATAAAGCATAGGTTAAAACAACATAAATACAATTTAATAAAGCATAGGATAAAACAACATAAATACAATTTAATAAAGCATAGGATAAAACAACATAAATACAATTTAATAAAGCATAGGATAAAACAACATAAATAAAATTTAATAAAGCATAGGTTAAAACAACATAAATACAATTTAATAAAGCATAGGATAAAACAACATAAATACAATTTAATAAAGCATAGGATAAAACAACATAAATATTTTTTAATAAAGCATAGGATAAAACCACATAAATACAATTTAATAAAGCATAGGATAAAACAACATAAATAAAATTTAATAAAGCATAGGTTAAAACAACATAAATACAATTTAATAAAGCATAAGATAAAACAACATGAATAAAATTTAATAAAGCATAGGTTAAAACAACATAAATACAATTTAATAAAGCATAGGATAAAACAACATAAATACAATTTAATAAAGCATAGGTTAAAACAACATAAATACAATTTAATAAAGCATAGGATAAAACAACATAAATACAATTTAATAAAGCATAGGATAAAACAACATAAATAAAATTTAATAAAGCATAGGTTAAAACAACATAAATACAATTTAATAAAGCATAGGACAAAACAACATAAATACAATTTAATAAAGCATAGGATAAACCAACATAAATACAATTTAATGAAACATAGGATAAACAACATAAATACAATTTAAGAAAGCATAGGACAAAACAACATAAATACAATTTAATAAAGCATATGTTAAAACAACATAAATACAATTTAATAAAGCATAAGATAAAACAACATGAATATAATTTAGTAAAGCATAAGATAAAACAACATAAATACAATTTAATAAAGCATAGGATAAAACAACATAAATAAAATTTAATAAAGCATAGGTTAAAACAACATAAATACAATTTAATAAAGCATAAGATAAAACAACATGAACAAAATTTAATAAAGCATAGGTTAAAACAACATGAATACAATTTAATAAAGCATAGGATAAAACAACATAAATACAATTTAATAAAGCATAGGTTAAAACAACATAACTACAATTTAATAAAGCATAGGATAAAACAACATAAATAAAATTTAATAAAGCATAGGTTAAAACAACATAAATACAATTTAATAAAGCGTAGGACAAAACAACATAAATACAATTTAATAAAGCATAGTTTAAAACAACATAAATACAATTTAATAAAGCATAGGATAAAACCACAGAAATACAATTTAATAAAGCATAGGATAAAACAACATAAATACAATTTAAAAAAGCATAGGACAAAACAACATAAATACAATTTAAAAAAGCATAGGATAAAACAACATAAATACAATTTAATGAAACATAGGATAAACAACATAAATACAATTTAAGAAAGCATAGGACAAAACAACATAAATACAATTTAATAAAGCATATGTTAAAACAACATAAATACAATTTAATAAAGCATAAGATAAAACAACATGAATATAATTTAGTAAAGCATAAGATAAAACAACATGAATACAATTTAATAAAGCACAGGTTAAAACAACATAAATAAAATTTAAGAAAGCATAGGATAAAACTACATAAATACATTTTAATAAAGCATAGGATAAAACAACATAAATACAATTTAATAAAGCATAGGATAAAACAACATAAATAAAATTTAATAAAGCATAGGTTAAAACAACATAAATACAATTTAATAAAGCATAGGATAAATCAACATAAATACAATTTAATAAAGCATAGGATAAAACAACATAAATAATTTTTAATAAATCATAGGATAAAACCACATAAATACAATTTAATAAAGCATAGGATAAAACAACATAAATAAAATTTAATAAAGCATATGTTAAAACAACATAAATACAATTTAATAAAGCATAGGATAAAACAACATAAATACAATTTAAAAAAGCATAGGATAAAACATCATAAATACTTTTTAATAAAGCATAGGATAAAACCACATAAATGCAATTTAATAAAGCACAGGATAAAACAACATAAATACAATTTAATAAAGCATAGGATAAAACAACATAAATACAATTTAATAAAGCATAGGATAAAAAAACATAAATACAATTTAATAAAGCATAGGATAAAACAACATAAATACAATTTAATAAAGCATAGGATAAAACAACATAAATACAATTTATAAAGCATAGGATAAAACAACATAAATACAATTTAATAAAGCATAGGATAAAACAAAATAAATACAATTTAATAAAGCATAGGATAAAACAACATAAATACAATTTAATAAAGCATAGGATAAAACAACATAAATACAATTTAATAAAGCATAGGATAAAACAACATAAATACAATTTAATAAAGCATAGGCTAAAACTACATAAATACAATTTAATAAAGCATAGGATAAAACAAATTAAATACAATTTAATAAAGCATAGGATAAAACAACATAAATTCAATTGAATAAAGCATAGGATAAAACAACATAAATACAATTTAATAAAGCAAAGGATAAAACAACATAAATACAATTTAATAAAGCATAAGATAAAACAACATGAATACAATTTAATAAAGCATAGGGTAAAACAACATAAATATAATTTAATAAAGCATAGGATAAAACAACATAAATACAATATAATAAAGCATAGGTTAAAACAACATAAATACAATTTAATAAAGCATAGGATAAAACAACATAAATACAATTTAATAAAGCATAGGACAAAACAACATAAATACAATTTAATAAAGCATATGTTAAAGCAACATAAATACAATTTAATAAAGCATAGGTTAAAACAACATAAATACAATTTAATAAAGCATAGTATAAAACAACATAAATACAATTTAATAAAGCATAGCATAAAACAACATAAATACAATTTAATAAAGCATAGGTAAAAACAACATAAATACAATTTAATAAAGCATAGGATAAAACAACATAAATACAATTTAATAAAGCATAGGATAAAACAACATAAATACAATTTAATAGAGCATAGGATAAAACAACATAAATACAATTTATAAAGCATAGGATAAAACAACATAAATACAATTTAATAAAGCATAGGATAAAACAACATAAATACAATTTAATAAAGCATAGGATAAAACAACATAAATAAAATTTAATAAAGCATAGGTTAAAACAACATAAATACAATTTAATAAAGCATAAGATAAAACAACATGAATAAAATTTAATAAAGCATAGGTTAAAACAACATAAATACAATTTAATAAAGCATAGGATAAAACAACATAAATACAATTTAATAAAGCATAGGTTAAAACAACATAAATACAATTTAATAAAGCATAGGATAAAACAACATAAATACAATTTAATAAAGCATAGGATAAAACAACATAAATAAAATTTAATAAAGCATAGGTTAAAACAACATAAATACAATTTAATAAAGCATAGGACAAAACAACATAAATACAATTTAATAAAGCATAGGATAAACCAACATAAATACAATTTAATGAAACATAGGATAAACAACATAAATACAATTTAAGAAAGCATAGGACAAAACAACATAAATACAATTTAATAAAGCATATGTTAAAACAACATAAATACAATTTAATAAAGCATAAGATAAAACAACATGAATATAATTTAGTAAAGCATAAGATAAAACAACATAAATACAATTTAATAAAGCATAGGATAAAACAACATAAATACAATTTAATAAAGCATAGGATAAAACAACATAAATACAATTTAAAAAAGCATAGGATAAAACATCATAAATACTTTTTAATAAAGCATAGGATAAAACCACATAAATACAATTAAATAAAGCACAGGATAAAACAACATAAATACAATTTAATAAAGCATAGGATAAAACAACATAAATACAATTTTATAAAGCATAGGGCAAAACAACATAAATACAATTTAATAAAGCATAGTTTAAAACAACATAAATACAATTTAATAAAACATAGGATAAAACCACAGAAATACAATTTAATAAAGCATAGGATAAAACAACATAAATACAATTTAATAAAGCATAGGACAAAACAACATAAATACAATTTAATAACGCATAGGATAAAACAACATAAATACAATTTAATGAAACATAGGATAAACAACATAAATACAATTTAATAAAGCATAGGATAAAACAACATAAATACAATTTAATAAAGCATAGGATAAAACAACATAAATATTTTTTAATAAAGCATAGGATAAAACCACATAAATACAATTTAATAAAGCATAGGATAAAACAACATAAATAAAATTTAATAAAGCATAGGTTAAAACAACATAAATACAATTTAATAAAGCATAAGATAAAACAACATGAACAAAATTTAATAAAGCATAGGTTAAAACAACATGAATACAATTTAATAAAGCATAGGATAAAACAACATAAATACAATTTAATAAAGCATAGGTTAAAACAACATAACTACAATTTAATAAAGCATAGGATAAAACAACATAAATACAATTTAATAAAGCATAGGATAAAACAACATAAATAAAATTTAATAAAGCATAGGTTAAAACAACATAAATACAATTTAATAAAGCGTAGGACAAAACAACATAAATACAATTTAATAAAGCATAGTTTAAAACAACATAAATACAATTTAATAAAGCATAGGATAAAACCACAGAAATACAATTTAATAAAGCATAGGATAAAACAACATAAATACAATTTAAAAAAGCATAGGACAAAACAACATAAATACAATTTAAAAAAGCATAGGATAAAACAACATAAATACAATTTAATGAAACATAGGATAAACAACATAAATACAATTTAAGAAAGCATAGGACAAAACAACATAAATACAATTTATAAAGCATAGGATAAAACAACATAAATACAATTTAATAAAGCATAGGATAAAACAAAATAAATACAATTTAATAAAGCATAGGATAAAACAACATAAATACAATTTAATAAAGCATAGGATAAAACAACATAAGTAAAATTTAATAAAGCATAGGTTAAAACAACATAAATACAATTTAATAAAGCATAGGATAAAACAACATAAATACAATTTAATAAAGCATAGGATAAAACAACATAAATATTTTTTAATAAAGCATAGGATAAAACCACATAAATACAATTTAATAAAGCATAGGATAAAACAACATAAATAAAATTTAATAAAGCATAGGTTAAAACAACATAAATACAATTTAATAAAGCATAAGATAAAACAACATGAATAAAATTTAATAAAGCATAGGTTAAAACAACATAAATACAATTTAATAAAGCATAGGATAAAACAACATAAATACAATTTAATAAAGCATAGGTTAAAACAACATAAATACAATTTAATAAAGCATAGGATAAAACAACATAAATACAATTTAATAAAGCATAGGATAAAACAACATAAATAAAATTTAATAAAGCATAGGTTAAAACAACATAAATACAATTTAATAAAGCATAGGATAAAACAACATAAATACAATTTAATAAAGCATAGGATAAAACAACATAAATATTTTTTAATAAAGCATAGGATAAAACCACATAAATACAATTTAATAAAGCATAGGATAAAACAACATAAATAAAATTTAATAAAGCATAGGTTAAAACAACATAAATACAATTTAATAAAGCATAGGATAAAACATCATAAATACTTTTTAATTAAGCATAGGATAAAACCACATAAATGCAATTTAATAAAGCACAGGATAAAACAACATAAATACAATTTAATAAAGCATAGGATAAAAAAACATAAATACAATTTAATAAAGCATAGGATAAAACAACATAAATACAATTTAATAAAGCATAGGATAAAAAAACATAAATACATTTTAATAAAGCATACGTTTAAACAACATAAATACAATTTAATAAAGCATAGGATAAAACAACATAAATACAATTTAATAAAGCATAGGATAAAACAACATAAATACAATTTAATAAAGCACAGGATAAAACAACATAAATACAATTTAATAAAGCATAGGATAAAACAACATAAATAAAATTTAATAAAGCATAGGTTAAAACAACATAAATACAATTTAATAAAGCATAAGATAAAACAACATGAATACAATTTAATAAAGCATAGGTTAAAACAACATAAATACAATTTAATAAAGCATAGGATAAAACAACATAAATACAATTTAATAAAGCATAGGTTAAAACAACATAAATACAATTTAATAAAGCATAGGATAAAACAACATAAATACAATTTAATAAAGCATAGGATAAAACAACATAAATACAATTTAATAAAGCATAGGATAAAACAACATAAATAAAATTTAATAAAGCATAGGTTAAAACAACATAAATACAATTTAATAAAGCATAGGATAAAACAACATAAATACAATTTAATAAAGCATAGGATAAAACAACATAAATATTTTTTAATAAAGCATAGGATAAAACCACATAAATACAATTTAATAAAGCATAGGATAAAACAACATAAATAAAATTTAATAAAGCATAGGTTAAAACAACATAAATACAATTTAATAAAGCATAAGATAAAACAACATGAATAAAATTTAATAAAGCATAGGTTAAAACAACATAAATACAATTTAATAAAGCATAGGATAAAACAACATAAATACAATTTAATAAAGCATAGGTTAAAACAACATAAATACAATTTAATAAAGCATAGGATAAAACAAAATAAATACAATTTAATAAAGCATAGGATAAAACAACATAAATAAAATTTAATAAAGCATAGGTTAAAACAACATAAATACAATTTAATAAAGCATAGGACAAAACAACATAAATACAATTTAATAAAGCATAGGATAAACCAACATAAATACAATTTAATGAAACATAGGATAAACAACATAAATACAATTTAAGAAAGCATAGGACAAAACAACATAAATACAATTTAATAAAGCATATGTTAAAACAACATAAATACAATTTAATAAAGCATAAGATAAAACAACATGAATATAATTTAGTAAAGCATAAGATAAAACAACATAAATACAATTTAATAAAGCATAGGATAAAACAACATAAATACAATTTAATAAAGCATAGGATAAAACAACATAAATACAATTTAAAAAAGCATAGGATAAAACATCATAAATACTTTTTAATAAAGCATAGGATAAAACCACATAAATACAATTAAATAAAGCACAGGATAAAACAACATAAATACAATTTAATAAAGCATAGGATAAAACAACATAAATACAATTTTATAAAGCATAGGGCAAAACAACATAAATACAATTTAATAAAGCATAGTTTAAAACAACATAAATACAATTTAATAAAACATAGGATAAAACCACAGAAATACAATTTAATAAAGCATAGGATAAAACAACATAAATACAATTTAATAAAGCATAGGACAAAACAACATAAATACAATTTAATAACGCATAGGATAAAACAACATAAATACAATTTAATGAAACATAGGATAAACAACATAAATACAATTTAATAAAGCATAGGATAAAACAACATAAATACAATTTAATAAAGCATAGGATAAAACAACATAAATATTTTTTAATAAAGCATAGGATAAAACCACATAAATACAATTTAATAAAGCATAGGATAAAACAACATAAATAAAATTTAATAAAGCATAGGTTAAAACAACATAAATACAATTTAATAAAGCATAAGATAAAACAACATGAACAAAATTTAATAAAGCATAGGTTAAAACAACATGAATACAATTTAATAAAGCATAGGATAAAACAACATAAATACAATTTAATAAAGCATAGGTTAAAACAACATAACTACAATTTAATAAAGCATAGGATAAAACAACATAAATACAATTTAATAAAGCATAGGATAAAACAACATAAATAAAATTTAATAAAGCATAGGTTAAAACAACATAAATACAATTTAATAAAGCGTAGGACAAAACAACATAAATACAATTTAATAAAGCATAGTTTAAAACAACATAAATACAATTTAATAAAGCATAGGATAAAACCACAGAAATACAATTTAATAAAGCATAGGATAAAACAACATAAATACAATTTAAAAAAGCATAGGACAAAACAACATAAATACAATATAAAAAAGCAAAGGATAAAACAACATAAATACAATTTAATGAAACATAGGATAAACAACATAAATACAATTTAAGAAAGCATAGGACAAAACAACATAAATACAATTTAATAAAGCATATGTTAAAAAAACATAAATACAATTTAATAAAGCATAAGATAAAACAACATGAATATAATTTAGTAAAGCATAAGATAAAACAACATGAATACAATTTAATAAAGCACAGGTTAAAACAACATAAATAAAATTTAAGAAAGCATAGGATAAAACTACATAAATACATTTTAATAAAGCATAGGATAAAACAACATAAATACAATTTAATAAAGCATAGGATAAAACAACATAAATAAAATTTAATAAAGCATAGGTTAAAACAACATAAATACAATTTAATAAAGCATAGGATAAATCAACATAAATACAATTTAATAAAGCATAGGATAAAACAACATAAATAATTTTTAATAAATCATAGGATAAAACCACATAAATACAATTTAATAAAGCATAGGATAAAACAACATAAATAAAATTTAATAAAGCATATGTTAAAACAACATAAATACAATTTAATAAAGCATAGGATAAAACAACATAAATACAATTTAAAAAAGCATAGGATAAAACATCATAAATACTTTTTAATTAAGCATAGGATAAAACCACATAAATGCAATTTAATAAAGCACAGGATAAAACAACATAAATACAATTTAATAAAGCATAGGATAAAAAAACATAAATACAATTTAATAAAGCATAGGATAAAACAACATAAATACAATTTAATAAAGCATAGGATAAAAAAACATAAATACATTTTAATAAAGCATACGTTTAAACAACATAAATACAATTTAATAAAGCATAGGATAAAACAACATAAATACAATTTAATAAAGCATAGGATAAAACAACATAAATACAATTTAATAAAGCACAGGATAAAACAACATAAATACAATTTAATAAAGCATAGGATAAAACAACATAAATAAAATTTAATAAAGCATAGGTTAAAACAACATAAATACAATTTAATAAAGCATAAGATAAAACAACATGAATACAATTTAATAAAGCATAGGTTAAAACAACATAAATACAATTTAATAAAGCATAGGATAAAACAACATAAATACAATTTAATAAAGCATAGGTTAAAACAACATAAATACAATTTAATAAAGCATAGGATAAAACAACATAAATACAATTTAATAAAGCATAGGATAAAACAACATAAATACAATTTAATAAAGCATAGGATAAAACAACATAAATAAAATTTAATAAAGCATAGGTTAAAACAACATAAATACAATTTAATAAAGCATAGGATAAAACAACATAAATACAATTTAATAAAGCATAGGATAAAACAACATAAATATTTTTTAATAAAGCATAGGATAAAACCACATAAATACAATTTAATAAAGCATAGGATAAAACAACATAAATAAAATTTAATAAAGCATAGGTTAAAACAACATAAATACAATTTAATAAAGCATAAGATAAAACAACATGAATAAAATTTAATAAAGCATAGGTTAAAACAACATAAATACAATTTAATAAAGCATAGGATAAAACAACATAAATACAATTTAATAAAGCATAGGTTAAAACAACATAAATACAATTTAATAAAGCATAGGATAAAACAACATAAATACAATTTAATAAAGCATAGGATAAAACAACATAAATAAAATTTAATAAAGCATAGGTTAAAACAACATAAATACAATTTAATAAAGCATAGGACAAAACAACATAAATACAATTTAATAAAGCATAGGATAAACCAACATAAATACAATTTAATGAAACATAGGATAAACAACATAAATACAATTTAAGAAAGCATAGGACAAAACAACATAAATACAATTTAATAAAGCATATGTTAAAACAACATAAATACAATTTAATAAAGCATAAGATAAAACAACATGAATATAATTTAGTAAAGCATAAGATAAAACAACATAAATACAATTTAATAAAGCATAGGATAAAACAACATAAATAAAATTTAATAAAGCATAGGTTAAAACAACATAAATACAATTTAATAAAGCATAAGATAAAACAACATGAACAAAATTTAATAAAGCATAGGTTAAAACAACATGAATACAATTTAATAAAGCATAGGATAAAACAACATAAATACAATTTAATAAAGCATAGGTTAAAACAACATAACTACAATTTAATAAAGCATAGGATAAAACAACATAAATAAAATTTAATAAAGCATAGGTTAAAACAACATAAATACAATTTAATAAAGCGTAGGACAAAACAACATAAATACAATTTAATAAAGCATAGTTTAAAACAACATAAATACAATTTAATAAAGCATAGGATAAAACCACAGAAATACAATTTAATAAAGCATAGGATAAAACAACATAAATACAATTTAAAAAAGCATAGGACAAAACAACATAAATACAATTTAAAAAAGCATAGGATAAAACAACATAAATACAATTTAATGAAACATAGGATAAACAACATAAATACAATTTAAGAAAGCATAGGACAAAACAACATAAATACAATTTAATAAAGCATATGTTAAAACAACATAAATACAATTTAATAAAGCATAAGATAAAACAACATGAATATAATTTAGTAAAGCATAAGATAAAACAACATGAATACAATTTAATAAAGCACAGGTTAAAACAACATAAATAAAATTTAAGAAAGCATAGGATAAAACTACATAAATACATTTTAATAAAGCATAGGATAAAACAACATAAATACAATTTAATAAAGCATAGGATAAAACAACATAAATAAAATTTAATAAAGCATAGGTTAAAACAACATAAATACAATTTAATAAAGCATAGGATAAATCAACATAAATACAATTTAATAAAGCATAGGATAAAACAACATAAATAATTTTTAATAAATCATAGGATAAAACCACATAAATACAATTTAATAAAGCATAGGATAAAACAACATAAATAAAATTTAATAAAGCATATGTTAAAACAACATAAATACAATTTAATAAAGCATAGGATAAAACAACATAAATACAATTTAAAAAAGCATAGGATAAAACATCATAAATACTTTTTAATTAAGCATAGGATAAAACCACATAAATGCAATTTAATAAAGCACAGGATAAAACAACATAAATACAATTTAATAAAGCATAGGATAAAAAAACATAAATACAATTTAATAAAGCATAGGATAAAACAACATAAATACAATTTAATAAAGCATAGGATAAAAAAACATAAATACATTTTAATAAAGCATACGTTTAAACAACATAAATACAATTTAATAAAGCATAGGATAAAACAACATAAATACAATTTAATAAAGCATAGGATAAAACAACATAAATACAATTTAATAAAGCACAGGATAAAACAACATAAATACAATTTAATAAAGCATAGGATAAAACAACATAAATAAAATTTAATAAAGCATAGGTTAAAACAACATAAATACAATTTAATAAAGCATAAGATAAAACAACATGAATACAATTTAATAAAGCATAGGTTAAAACAACATAAATACAATTTAATAAAGCATAGGATAAAACAACATAAATACAATTTAATAAAGCATAGGTTAAAACAACATAAATACAATTTAATAAAGCATAGGATAAAACAACATAAATACAATTTAATAAAGCATAGGATAAAACAACATAAATACAATTTAATAAAGCATAGGATAAAACAACATAAATAAAATTTAATAAAGCATAGGTTAAAACAACATAAATACAATTTAATAAAGCATAGGATAAAACAACATAAATACAATTTAATAAAGCATAGGATAAAACAACATAAATATTTTTTAATAAAGCATAGGATAAAACCACATAAATACAATTTAATAAAGCATAGGATAAAACAACATAAATAAAATTTAATAAAGCATAGGTTAAAACAACATAAATACAATTTAATAAAGCATAAGATAAAACAACATGAATAAAATTTAATAAAGCATAGGTTAAAACAACATAAATACAATTTAATAAAGCATAGGATAAAACAACATAAATACAATTTAATAAAGCATAGGTTAAAACAACATAAATACAATTTAATAAAGCATAGGATAAAACAACATAAATACAATTTAATAAAGCATAGGATAAAACAACATAAATAAAATTTAATAAAGCATAGGTTAAAACAACATAAATACAATTTAATAAAGCATAGGACAAAACAACATAAATACAATTTAATAAAGCATAGGATAAACCAACATAAATACAATTTAATGAAACATAGGATAAACAACATAAATACAATTTAAGAAAGCATAGGACAAAACAACATAAATACAATTTAATAAAGCATATGTTAAAACAACATAAATACAATTTAATAAAGCATAAGATAAAACAACATGAATATAATTTAGTAAAGCATAAGATAAAACAACATAAATACAATTTAATAAAGCATAGGATAAAACAACATAAATAAAATTTAATAAAGCATAGGTTAAAACAACATAAATACAATTTAATAAAGCATAAGATAAAACAACATGAACAAAATTTAATAAAGCATAGGTTAAAACAACATGAATACAATTTAATAAAGCATAGGATAAAACAACATAAATACAATTTAATAAAGCATAGGTTAAAACAACATAACTACAATTTAATAAAGCATAGGATAAAACAACATAAATAAAATTTAATAAAGCATAGGTTAAAACAACATAAATACAATTTAATAAAGCGTAGGACAAAACAACATAAATACAATTTAATAAAGCATAGTTTAAAACAACATAAATACAATTTAATAAAGCATAGGATAAAACCACAGAAATACAATTTAATAAAGCATAGGATAAAACAACATAAATACAATTTAAAAAAGCATAGGACAAAACAACATAAATACAATTTAAAAAAGCATAGGATAAAACAACATAAATACAATTTAATGAAACATAGGATAAACAACATAAATACAATTTAAGAAAGCATAGGACAAAACAACATAAATACAATTTAATAAAGCATATGTTAAAACAACATAAATACAATTTAATAAAGCATAAGATAAAACAACATGAATATAATTTAGTAAAGCATAAGATAAAACAACATGAATACAATTTAATAAAGCACAGGTTAAAACAACATAAATAAAATTTAAGAAAGCATAGGATAAAACTACATAAATACATTTTAATAAAGCATAGGATAAAACAACATAAATACAATTTAATAAAGCATAGGATAAAACAACATAAATAAAATTTAATAAAGCATAGGTTAAAACAACATAAATACAATTTAATAAAGCATAGGATAAATCAACATAAATACAATTTAATAAAGCATAGGATAAAACAACATAAATAATTTTTAATAAATCATAGGATAAAACCACATAAATACAATTTAATAAAGCATAGGATAAAACAACATAAATAAAATTTGATAAAGCATATGTTAAAACAACATAAATACAATTTAATAAAGCATAGGATAAAACAACATAAATACAATTTAAAAAAGCATAGGATAAAACATCATAAATACTTTTTAATAAAGCATAGGATAAAACCACATAAATGCAATTTAATAAAGCACAGGATAAAACAACATAAATACAATTTAATAAAGCATAGGATAAAAAAACATAAATACAATTTAATAAAGCATAGGATAAAACAACATAAATACAATTTAATAAAGCATAGGATAAAAAAACATAAATACATTTTAATAAAGCATACGTTTAAACAACATAAATACAATTTAATAAAGCATAGGATAAAACAACATAAATACAATTTAATAAAGCATAGGATAAAACAACATAAATACAATTTAATAAAGCACAGGATAAAACAACATAAATACAATTTAATAAAGCATAGGATAAAACAACATAAATACAATTTAATAAAGCATAGGATTAAACAACATAAACACTATTTAAAAAAGCATAGGATAAAACCACATAAATACAATTTAATAAAGCACAGGATAAAACAACAGAAATACAATTTAATAAAGCATAGCATAAAACAACATAAATTAAATTTAATAAAGCATAGGATAAAACAACATAAATAAAATTTAATAAAGCATAGGTTAAAACAACATAAATACAATTTAATAAAGCGTAGGACAAAACAACATAAATACAATTTAATAAAGCATAGTTTAAAACAACATAAATACAATTTAATAAAGCATAGGATAAAACCACAGAAATACAATTTAATAAAGCATAGGATAAAACAACATAAATACAATTTAAAAAAGCATAGGACAAAACAACATAAATACAATTTAAAAAAGCATAGGATAAAACAACATAAATACAATTTAATGAAACATAGGATAAACAACATAAATACAATTTAAGAAAGCATAGGACAAAACAACATAAATACAATTTAATAAAGCATATGTTAAAACAACATAAATACAATTTAATAAAGCATAAGATAAAACAACATGAATATAATTTAGTAAAGCATAAGATAAAACAACATGAATACAATTTAATAAAGCACAGGTTAAAACAACATAAATAAAATTTAAGAAAGCATAGGATAAAACTACATAAATACATTTTAATAAAGCATAGGATAAAACAACATAAATACAATTTAATAAAGCATAGGATAAAACAACATAAATAAAATTTAATAAAGCATAGGTTAAAACAACATAAATACAATTTAATAAAGCATAGGATAAATCAACATAAATACAATTTAATAAAGCATAGGATAAAACAACATAAATAATTTTTAATAAATCATAGGATAAAACCACATAAATACAATTTAATAAAGCATAGGATAAAACAACATAAATAAAATTTGATAAAGCATATGTTAAAACAACATAAATACAATTTAATAAAGCATAGGATAAAACAACATAAATACAATTTAAAAAAGCATAGGATAAAACATCATAAATACTTTTTAATAAAGCATAGGATAAAACCACATAAATGCAATTTAATAAAGCACAGGATAAAACAACATAAATACAATTTAATAAAGCATAGGATAAAAAAACATAAATACAATTTAATAAAGCATAGGATAAAACAACATAAATACAATTTAATAAAGCATAGGATAAAAAAACATAAATACATTTTAATAAAGCATACGTTTAAACAACATAAATACAATTTAATAAAGCATAGGATAAAACAACATAAATACAATTTAATAAAGCATAGGATAAAACAACATAAATACAATTTAATAAAGCACAGGATAAAACAACATAAATACAATTTAATAAAGCATAGGATAAAACAACATAAATACAATTTAATAAAGCATAGGATTAAACAACATAAACACTATTTAAAAAAGCATAGGATAAAACCACATAAATACAATTTAATAAAGCACAGGATAAAACAACAGAAATACAATTTAATAAAGCATAGCATAAAACAACATAAATTAAATTTAATAAAGCATAGGATAAAACAACATAAATACAATTTAATAAAGCATAGGATAAAACAACATGAATACAATTTAATAAAGCATAGGATAAAACAACATAAATACAATTTAATAAAGCATAGTTTAAAACAACATAAATACAATTTAATAAAGCATAGGATAAAACAACATAAATACAATTTATAAAGCATAGGATAAAACAACATAAATACAATTTAATAAAGCATAGGATAAAACAAAATAAATACAATTTAATAAAGCATAGGATAAAACAACATAAATACAATTTAATAAAGCATAGGATAAAACAACATAAATACAATTTAATAAAGCATAGGATAAAACAACATAAATACAATTTAATAAAGCATAGGCTAAAACTACATAAATACAATTTAATAAAGCATAGGATAAAACAAATTAAATACAATTTAATAAAGCATAGGATAAAACAACATAAATTCAATTGAATAAAGCATAGGATAAAACAACATAAATACAATTTAATAAAGCAAAGGATAAAACAACATAAATACAATTTAATAAAGCATAAGATAAAACAACATGAATACAATTTAATAAAGCATAGGGTAAAACAACATAAATATAATTTAATAAAGCATAGGATAAAACAACATAAATACAATATAATAAAGCATAGGTTAAAACAACATAAATACAATTTAATAAAGCATAGGATAAAACAACATAAATACAATTTAATAAAGCATAGGACAAAACAACATAAATACAATTTAATAAAGCATATGTTAAAGCAACATAAATACAATTTAATAAAGCATAGGTTAAAACAACATAAATACAATTTAATAAAGCATAGTATAAAACAACATAAATACAATTTAATAAAGCATAGCATAAAACAACATAAATACAATTTAATAAAGCATAGGTAAAAACAACATAAATACAATTTAATAAAGCATAGGATAAAACAACATAAATACAATTTAATAAAGCATAGGATAAAACAACATAAATACAATTTAATAGAGCATAGGATAAAACAACATAAATACAATTTATAAAGCATAGGATAAAACAACATAAATACAATTTAATAAAGCATAGGATAAAACAACATAAATACAATTTAATAAAGCATAGGTCAAAATAACATAAATACAATTTAATAAAGCATAGGATAAAACAACATAAATACAATTTAATAAAGCATAGGATAAAACAACATAAATAAAATTTAATAAAGCATAGCATAAAACAACATAAATTCATTTTAATAAAGCATAGGATAAAACAACATAAATACAATTTAATAAAGCATAGGATAAAACAACATGAATACAATTTAATAAAGCATAGGATAAAACAACATAAATACAATTTAATAAAGCACAGGTTAAAACAACATAAATACAATTTAATAAAGCATAGGACAAAACAACATAAATACAATTTAATAAAGCATAGGTTAAAACAACATAAATAAAAGTTAATAAAGCATAGGATAAAACAACATAAATACAATTTAATAAAGCATAGGATAAAACAACATGAATACAATTTAATAAAGCATAGGATAAAACAACATAAATACAATTTAATAAAGCATAGGTTAAAACAACATAACTACAATTTAATAAAGCATAGGATAAAACAACATAAATACAATTTAATAAAGCATAGGATAAAACAACATAAATAAAATTTAATAAAGCATAGGTTAAAACAACATAAATACAATTTAATAAAGCGTAGGACAAAACAACATAAATACAATTTAATAAAGCATAGTTTAAAACAACATAAATACAATTTAATAAAGCATAGGATAAAACCACAGAAATACAATTTAATAAAGCATAGGATAAAACAACATAAATACAATTTAAAAAAGCATAGGACAAAACAACATAAATACAATTTAATAAAGCATAGGTTAAAACAACATAAATAAAAGTTAATAAAGCATAGGATAAAACAACATAAATACAATTTAATAAAGCATAGGATAAAACAACATGAATACAATTTAATAAAGCATAGGATAAAACAACATAAATACAATTTAATAAAGCATAGGTTAAAACAACATAACTACAATTTAATAAAGCATAGGATAAAACAACATAAATACAATTTAATAAAGCATAGGATAAAACAACATAAATAAAATTTAATAAAGCATAGGTTAAAACAACATAAATACAATTTAATAAAGCGTAGGACAAAACAACATAAATACAATTTAATAAAGCATAGTTTAAAACAACATAAATACAATTTAATAAAGCATAGGATAAAACCACAGAAATACAATTTAATAAAGCATAGGATAAAACAACATAAATACAATTTAAAAAAGCATAGGACAAAACAACATAAATACAATTTAAAAAAGCATAGGATAAAACAACATAAATACAATTTAATGAAACATAGGATAAACAACATAAATACAATTTAAGAAAGCATAGGACAAAACAACATAAATACAATTTAATAAAGCATATGTTAAAACAACATAAATACAATTTAATAAAGCATAAGATAAAACAACATGAATATAATTTAGTAAAGCATAAGATAAAACAACATGAATACAATTTAATAAAGCACAGGTTAAAACAACATAAATAAAATTTAAGAAAGCATAGGATAAAACTACATAAATACATTTTAATAAAGCATAGGATAAAACAACATAAATACAATTTAATAAAGCATAGGATAAAACAACATAAATAAAATTTAATAAAGCATAGGTTAAAACAACATAAATACAATTTAATAAAGCATAGGATAAATCAACATAAATACAATTTAATAAAGCATAGGATAAAACAACATAAATAATTTTTAATAAATCATAGGATAAAACCACATAAATACAATTTAATAAAGCATAGGATAAAACAACATAAATAAAATTTAATAAAGCATATGTTAAAACAACATAAATACAATTTAATAAAGCATAGGATAAAACAACATAAATACAATTTAAAAAAGCATAGGATAAAACATCATAAATACTTTTTAATAAAGCATAGGATAAAACCACATAAATGCAATTTAATAAAGCACAGGATAAAACAACATAAATACAATTTAATAAAGCATAGGATAAAAAAACATAAATACAATTTAATAAAGCATAGGATAAAACAACATAAATACAATTTAATAAAGCATAGGATAAAAAAACATAAATACATTTTAATAAAGCATACGTTTAAACAACATAAATACAATTTAATAAAGCATAGGATAAAACAACATAAATAAAATTTAATAAAGCATAGGATAAAACAACATAAATACAATTTAATAAAGCATAGGATAAAACAACATAAATAAAATTTAATAAAGCATAGGTTAAAACAACATAAATACAATTTAATAAAGCATAGGATAAAACAACATAAATACAATTTAATAAAGCATAGGATAAAACAACATAAATATTTTTTAATAAAGCATAGGATAAAACCACATAAATACAATTTAATAAAGCATAGGATAAAACAACATAAATAAAATTTAATAAAGCATAGGTTAAAACAACATAAATACAATTTAATAAAGCATAAGATAAAACAACATGAATAAAATTTAATAAAGCATAGGTTAAAACAACATAAATACAATTTAATAAAGCATAGGATAAAACAACATAAATACAATTTAATAAAGCATAGGTTAAAACAACATAAATACAATTTAATAAAGCATAGGATAAAACAACATAAATACAATTTAATAAAGCATAGGATAAAACAACATAAATAAAATTTAATAAAGCATAGGTTAAAACAACATAAATACAATTTAATAAAGCATAGGACAAAACAACATAAATACAATTTAATAAAGCATAGGATAAACCAACATAAATACAATTTAATGAAACATAGGATAAACAACATAAATACAATTTAAGAAAGCATAGGACAAAACAACATAAATACAATTTAATAAAGCATATGTTAAAACAACATAAATACAATTTAATAAAGCATAAGATAAAACAACATGAATATAATTTAGTAAAGCATAAGATAAAACAACATAAATACAATTTAATAAAGCATAGGATAAAACAACATAAATACAATTTAATAAAGCATAGGATAAAACAACATAAATACAATTTAAAAAAGCATAGGATAAAACATCATAAATACTTTTTAATAAAGCATAGGATAAAACCACATAAATACAATTAAATAAAGCACAGGATAAAACAACATAAATACAATTTAATAAAGCATAGGATAAAACAACATAAATACAATTTTATAAAGCATAGGGCAAAACAACATAAATACAATTTAATAAAGCATAGTTTAAAACAACATAAATACAATTTAATAAAACATAGGATAAAACCACAGAAATACAATTTAATAAAGCATAGGATAAAACAACATAAATACAATTTAATAAAGCATAGGACAAAACAACATAAATACAATTTAATAACGCATAGGATAAAACAACATAAATACAATTTAATGAAACATAGGATAAACAACATAAATACAATTTAATAAAGCATAGGATAAAACAACATAAATACAATTTAATAAAGCATAGGATAAAACAACATAAATATTTTTTAATAAAGCATAGGATAAAACCACATAAATACAATTTAATAAAGCATAGGATAAAACAACATAAATAAAATTTAATAAAGCATAGGTTAAAACAACATAAATACAATTTAATAAAGCGTAGGACAAAACAACATAAATACAATTTAATAAAGCATAGTTTAAAACAACATAAATACAATTTAATAAAGCATAGGATAAAACCACAGAAATACAATTTAATAAAGCATAGGATAAAACAACATAAATACAATTTAAAAAAGCATAGTACAAAACAACATAAATACAATTTAAAAAAGCATAGGATAAAACAACATAAATACAATTTAATGAAACATAGGATAAACAACATAAATACAATTTAAGAAAGCATAGGACAAAACAACATAAATACAATTTAATAAAGCATATGTTAAAACAACATAAATACAATTTAATAAAGCATAAGATAAAACAACATGAATATAATTTAGTAAAGCATAAGATAAAACAACATGAATACAATTTAATAAAGCACAGGTTAAAACAACATAAATAAAATTTAAGAAAGCATAGGATAAAACTACATAAATACATTTTAATAAAGCATAGGATAAAACAACATAAATACAATTTAATAAAGCATAGGATAAAACAACATAAATAAAATTTAATAAAGCATAGGTTAAAACAACATAAATACAATTTAATAAAGCATAGGATAAATCAACATAAATACAATTTAATAAAGCATAGGATAAAACAACATAAATAATTTTTAATAAATCATAGGATAAAACCACATAAATACAATTTAATAAAGCATAGGATAAAACAACATAAATAAAATTTAATAAAGCATATGTTAAAACAACATAAATACAATTTAATAAAGCATAGGATAAAACAACATAAATACAATTTAAAAAAGCATAGGATAAAACATCATAAATACTTTTTAATAAAGCATAGGATAAAACCACATAAATGCAATTTAATAAAGCACAGGATAAAACAACATAAATACAATTTAATAAAGCATAGGATAAAAAAACATAAATACAATTTAATAAAGCATAGGATAAAACAACATAAATACAATTTAATAAAGCATAGGATAAAAAAACATAAATACATTTTAATAAAGCATACGTTTAAACAACATAAATACAATTTAATAAAGCATAGGATAAAACAACATAAATACAATTTAATAAAGCATAGGATAAAACAACATAAATACAATTTAATAAAGCACAGGATAAAACAACATAAATACAATTTAATAAAGCATAGGATAAAACAACATAAATACAATTTAATAAAGCATAGGATTAAACAACATAAACACTATTTAAAAAAGCATAGGATAAAACCACATAAATACAATTTAATAAAGCACAGGATAAAACAACAGAAATACAATTTAATAAAGCATAGCATAAAACAACATAAATTAAATTTAATAAAGCATAGGATAAAACAACATAAATACAATTTAATAAAGCATAGGATAAAACAACATGAATACAATTTAATAAAGCATAGGATAAAACAACATAAATACAATTTAATAAAGCATAGTTTAAAACAACATAAATACAATTTAATAAAGCATAGGATAAAACAACATAAATACAATTTATAAAGCATAGGATAAAACAACATAAATACAATTTAATAAAGCATAGGATAAAACAAAATAAATACAATTTAATAAAGCATAGGATAAAACAACATAAATACAATTTAATAAAGCATAGGATAAAACAACATAAATACAATTTAATAAAGCATAGGATAAAACAACATAAATACAATTTAATAAAGCATAGGCTAAAACTACATAAATACAATTTAATAAAGCATAGGATAAAACAAATTAAATACAATTTAATAAAGCATAGGATAAAACAACATAAATTCAATTGAATAAAGCATAGGATAAAACAACATAAATACAATTTAATAAAGCAAAGGATAAAACAACATAAATACAATTTAATAAAGCATAAGATAAAACAACATGAATACAATTTAATAAAGCATAGGGTAAAACAACATAAATATAATTTAATAAAGCATAGGATAAAACAACATAAATACAATATAATAAAGCATAGGTTAAAACAACATAAATACAATTTAATAAAGCATAGGATAAAACAACATAAATACAATTTAATAAAGCATAGGACAAAACAACATAAATACAATTTAATAAAGCATATGTTAAAGCAACATAAATACAATTTAATAAAGCATAGGTTAAAACAACATAAATACAATTTAATAAAGCATAGTATAAAACAACATAAATACAATTTAATAAAGCATAGCATAAAACAACATAAATACAATTTAATAAAGCATAGGTAAAAACAACATAAATACAATTTAATAAAGCATAGGATAAAACAACATAAATACAATTTAATAAAGCATAGGATAAAACAACATAAATACAATTTAATAGAGCATAGGATAAAACAACATAAATACAATTTATAAAGCATAGGATAAAACAACATAAATACAATTTAATAAAGCATAGGATAAAACAACATAAATACAATTTAATAAAGCATAGGTCAAAATAACATAAATACAATTTAATAAAGCATAGGATAAAACAACATAAATACAATTTAATAAAGCATAGGATAAAACAACATAAATAAAATTTAATAAAGCATAGCATAAAACAACATAAATTCATTTTAATAAAGCATAGGATAAAACAACATAAATACAATTTAATAAAGCATAGGATAAAACAACATGAATACAATTTAATAAAGCATAGGATAAAACAACATAAATACAATTTAATAAAGCACAGGTTAAAACAACATAAATACAATTTAATAAAGCATAGGACAAAACAACATAAAAACAATTTAATAAAGCATAGGTTAAAACAACATAAATAAAAGTTAATAAAGCATAGGATAAAACAACATAAATACAATTTAATAAAGCATAGGATAAAACAACATGAATACAATTTAATAAAGCATAGGATAAAACAACATAAATACAATTTAATAAAGCATAGGTTAAAACAACATAAATACAATGTAATAAAGCATAGGATAAAACAACATAAATACAATTTAATAAAGCATAGGATAAAACAACATAAATACAATTTAATAAAGCATAGGATAAAACAACACAAATACAATTTAATAAAGCATAGGTTAAAACAACATAAATACAATTTAATAAAGCATAGGATAAAACAACATAAATTCAATTTAATAAAGCATAGGATAAAACAACATATATACAATTTAATAAAGCACAGGATAAAACAACATAAATAAAATTTAATAAAGCATAGGATAAAACAACATAAATAAAATTTAATAAAGCATAGGATAAAACAACATAAATACAATTTAATAAAGCATAGTTTAAAACAGCATGAATACAATTTAATAAAGCATAGGATAAAACCACAGAAATACAATTTAATAAAGCATAGGATAAAACAACATAAATACAATTTAATAAAGCATAGGACAAAACAACATAAATACAATTTAGTAAAGCATATATTAAAACAACATAAATACAATTTAATAAAGCATAGGATAAATCAACATAAATACAATTTAATAAAGCATAGGATAAAACAACATAAATAATTTTTAATAAATCATAGGATAAAACCACATAAATACAATTTAATAAAGCATAGGATAAAACAACATAAATAAAATTTAATAAAGCATATGTTAAAACAACATAAATACAATTTAATAAAGCATAGGATAAAACAACATAAATACAATTTAAAAAAGCATAGGATAAAACATCATAAATACTTTTTAATAAAGCATAGGATAAAACCACATAAATGCAATTTAATAAAGCACAGGATAAAACAACATAAATACAATTTAATAAAGCATAGGATAAAAAAACATAAATACAATTTAATAAAGCATAGGATAAAACAACATAAATACAATTTAATAAAGCATAGGATAAAAAAACATAAATACATTTTAATAAAGCATACGTTTAAACAACATAAATACAATTTAATAAAGCATAGGATAAAACAACATAAATACAATTTAATAAAGCATAGGATAAAACAACATAAATACAATTTAATAAAGCATAGGATAAAACAACATAAATACAATTTAATAAAGCATAGGATAAAACAACATAAATACAATTTAATAAAGCATAGGATTAAACAACATAAACACTATTTAAAAAAGCATAGGATAAAACCACATAAATACAATTTAATAAAGCACAGGATAAAACAACATAAATACAATTTAATAAAGCATAGCATAAAACAACATAAATTAAATTTAATAAAGCATAGGATAAAACAACATAAATACAATTTAATAAAGCATAGGATAAAACAACATGAATACAATTTAATAAAGCATAGGATAAAACAACATAAATACAATTTAATACAGCATAGTTTAAAACAACATAAATACAATTTAATAAAGCATAGGATAAAACAACATAAATACAATTTATAAAGCATAGGATAAAACAACATAAATACAATTTAATAAAGCATAGGATAAAACAAAATAAATACAATTTAATAAAGCATAGGATAAAACAACATAAATACAATTTAATAAAGCATAGGATAAAACAACATAAATACAATTTAATAAAGCATAGGATAAAACAACATAAATACAATTTAATAAAGCATAGGCTAAAACTACATAAATACAATTTAATAAATCATAGGATAAAACAAATTAAATACAATTTAATAAAGCATAGGATAAAACAACATAAATTCAATTGAATAAAGCATAGGATAAAACAACATAAATACAATTTAATAAAGCAAAGGATAAAACAACATAAATACAATTTAATAAAGCATAAGATAAAACAACATGAATACAATTTAATAAAGCATAGGGTAAAACAACATAAATATAATTTAATAAAGCATAGGATAAAACAACATAAATACAATATAATAAAGCATAGGTTAAAACAACATAAATACAATTTAATAAAGCATAGGATAAAACAACATAAATACAATTTAATAAAGCATAGGACAAAACAACATAAATACAATTTAATAAAGCATATGTTAAAGCAACATAAATACAATTTAATAAAGCATAGGTTAAAACAACATAAATACAATTTAATAAAGCATAGTATAAAACAACATAAATACAATTTAATAAAGCATAGCATAAAACAACATAAATACAATTTAATAAAGCATAGGTAAAAAAACATAAATACAATTTAATAAAGCATAGGATAAAACAACATAAATACAATTTAATAAAGCATAGGATAAAACAACATAAATACAATTTAATAGAGCATAGGATAAAACAACATAAATACAATTTATAAAGCATAGGATAAAACAACATAAATACAATTTAATAAAGCATAGGATAAAACAACATAAATACAATTTAATAAAGCATAGGTCAAAATAACATAAATACAATTTAATAAAGCATAGGATAAAACAACATAAATACAATTTAATAAAGCATAGGATAAAACAACATAAATAAAATTTAATAAAGCATAGCATAAAACAACATAAATTCATTTTAATAAAGCATAGGATAAAACAACATAAATACAATTTAATAAAGCATAGGATAAAACAACATGAATACAATTTAATAAAGCATAGGATAAAACAACATAAATACAATTTAATAAAGCACAGGTTAAAACAACATAAATACAATTTAATAAAGCATAGGACAAAACAACATAAATACAATTTAATAAAGCATAGGTTAAAACAACATAAATAAAAGTTAATAAAGCATAGGATAAAACAACATAAATACAATTTAATAAAGCATAGGATAAAACAACATGAATACAATTTAATAAAGCATAGGATAAAACAACATAAATACAATTTAATAAAGCATAGGTTAAAACAACATAAATACAATTTAATAAAGCATAGGACAAAACAACATAAATACAATTTAATAAAGCATAGGTTAAAACAACATAAATACAATGTAATAAAGCATAGGATAAAACAACATAAATACAATTTAATAAAGCATAGGATAAAACAACATAAATACAATTTAATAAAGCATAGGATAAAACAACACAAATACAATTTAATAAAGCATAGGTTAAAACAACATAAATACAATTTAATAAAGCATAGGATAAAACAACATAAATTCAATTTAATAAAGCATAGGATAAAACAACATAAATACAATTTAATAAAGCATAGGATAAAACAACATGAATACAATTTAATAAAGCATAGGATAAAACAACATAAATACAATTTAATAAAGCACAGGTTAAAACAACATAAATACAATTTAATAAAGCATAGGACAAAACAACATAAATACAATTTAATAAAGCATAGGTTAAAACAACATAAATAAAAGTTAATAAAGCATAGGATAAAACAACATAAATACAATTTAATAAAGCATAGGATAAAACAACATGAATACAATTTAATAAAGCATAGGATAAAACAACATAAATACAATTTAATAAAGCATAGGTTAAAACAACATAAATACAATTTAATAAAGCATAGGACAAAACAACATAAATACAATTTAATAAAGCATAGGTTAAAACAACATAAATACAATGTAATAAAGCATAGGATAAAACAACATAAATACAATTTAATAAAGCATAGGATAAAACAACATAAATACAATTTAATAAAGCATAGGATAAAACAACACAAATACAATTTAATAAAGCATAGGTTAAAACAACATAAATACAATTTAATAAAGCATAGGATAAAACAACATAAATTCAATTTAATAAAGCATAGGATAAAACAACATATATACAATTTAATAAAGCACAGGATAAAACAACATAAATAAAATTTAATAAAGCATAGGATAAAACAACATAAATAAAATTTAATAAAGCATAGGATAAAACAACATAAATACAATTTAATAAAGCATAGTTTAAAACAGCATGAATACAATTTAATAAAGCATAGGATAAAACCACAGAAATACAATTTAATAAAGCATAGGATAAAACAACATAAATACAATTTAATAAAGCATAGGACAAACAACATAAATACAATTTAGTAAAGCATATATTAAAACAACATAAATACAATTTAATGAAACATAGGATAAACAACATAAATACAATTTAATAAAGCATAGGACAAAACAACATAAATGCAATTTAATAAAGCATATGTTAAAACAACATAAATACAATTTAATAAAGCATAGTTTAAAACAACATAAATACAATTTAATAAAGCATAGTTTAAAACAACATAAATACAATTTAATAAAGCATAGTTTAAAACAACATAAATACAATTTAATAAAGCATAGTTTAAAACAACATAAATACAATTTAATAAAGCATAGTTTAAAACAACATAAATACAATTTAATAAAGCATAGTTTAAAACAACATAAATACAATTTAATAAAGCATTAGATAAAACAACATGCATATAATTTAGTAAAGCATAAGATAAAACAACATGAATACAATTTAATAAAGCATAGGATAAAACAACATAAATAATATTTAATAAAGCATAGGTTAAAACAACATAAATACAATTTAATAAAGCATAGTTTAAAACAACATAAATACAATTTAATAAAGCATAGTTTAAAACAACATAAATACAATATAATAAAGCATAGGATAAAACCACAGAAATACAATTTGATAATGCATAGGATAAAACAACATAAATACAATTTAATAAAGCATAGGATAAAACAACATAAATACAATTTATAAAGCATAGGATAAAACAACATAAATACAATTTAATAAAGCATAGGATAAAACAACATAAATACAATTTAATAAAGCATAGGATAAAACAACATAAATACAATTTAATAAAGCATAGGATAAAACAACATAAATACAATTTAATAAAGCATAGGATAAAACAACATAAATACAATTTAATAAAGCATAGGCTAAAACTACATAAATACAATTTAATAAAGCATAGGATAAAACAAATTAAATACAATTTAATAAAGCATAGGATAAAACAACATAAATTCAATTTAATAAAGCATAGGATAAAACAACATAAATACAATTTAATAAAGCAAAGGATAAAACAACATAAATACAATTTAATAAAGCATAAGATAAAACAACATGAATACAATTTAATAAAGCATAGGTTAAAACAACATAAATATAATTTAATAAAGCATAGGATAAAACAACATAAATACAATTTAATAAAGCATAGGTTAAAACAACATAAATACAATTTAATAAAGCATAGGATAAAACAAGATAAATACAATTTAATAAAACATAGGACAAAATAACATAAATACAATTTAATAAAGCATATGTTAAAGCAACATAAATACAATTTAATAAAGCATAGGTTAAAACAACATAAATACAATTTAATAAAGCATAGGATAAAACAACAGAAATACAATTTAATAAAGCATAGGTTAAAACAACATAAATACAATTTAATAAAGCATAGGACAAAACAACATAAATACAATTTAATAAAGCATAGGATAAAACAACATAAATACAATTTAATAAAGCATAGGATAAAACAACATAAATACAATTTAATAGAGCATAGGATAAAACAACATAAATACAATTTATAAAGCAAAGGATAAAACAACATAAATACAATTTAATAAAGCATAGGATAAAACAACATAAATATAATTTAATAAAGCATAGGATAAAACAACATAAATACAATTTAATAAAGCATAGCATTAAACAACATAAATACTATTTAAAAAAGCATAGGATAAAACCACATAATTACAATTTAATAAAGCACAGGATAAAACAACATAAATACAATTTAATAAAGCATAGGATACAACAACATAAATACAATTTAGTAAAGCATAGGTCAAAATAACATAAATACAATTTAATAAAGCATAGGATAAAACAACAAAAATACAATTTAATAAAGCATAGGATAAAACAACATGAATACAATTTAATAAAGCATAGGATAAAACAACATAAATACAATTTAATAAAGCATAGGTTAAAACAACATAAATACAATTTAATAAAGCATAGGACAAAACAACATAAATACAATTTAATAAAGCATAGGTTAAAACAACATAAATAAAAGTTAATAAAGCATAGGACAAAACAACATAAATACAATTTAATAAAGCATAGGTTAAAACAACATAAATACAATTTAATAAAGCATAGGTTAAAACAACATAAATACAATTTAATAAAGCATAGGTCAAAACAACATAAATACAATTTAATAAAGCATAGGTTAAAACAACATAAATACAATGTAATAAAGCATAGGATAAAACAACATAAATACAATTTAATAAAGCATAGGATAAAACAACATAAATACAATTTAATAAAGCATAGGATAAAACAACACAAATACAATTTAATAGAGCATAGTTTAAAACAACATAAATACAATTTAATAAAGCATAGTTTAAAACAGAATGAATGCAATTTAATAAAGCATAGGATAAAACCACAGAAATACAATTTAATAAAGCATAGGATAAAACAACATAAATACAATTTAATAAAGCATATGTTAAAACAACATAAATACAATTTAATAAAGCATAGTCTAAAACAACATAAATACAATTTAATAGAGCATAGTTTAAAACAACATAAATACAATTTAATAAAGCATAGTTTAAAACAACATAAATACAATTTAATAAAGCATAGTTTAAAACAACATAAATACAATTTAATAAAGCATAGTTTAAAACAACATAAATACAATTTAATAAAGCATAGTTTAAAACAACATAAATACAATTTAATAAAGCATAGTTTAAAACAACATAAATACAATTTAATAAAGCATAGTTTAAAACAACATAAATACAATTTAATAAAGCATTAGATAAAACAACATGAATACAATTTAATAAAGCATAGGATAAAACAACATAAATAATATTTAATAAAGCATAGGTTAAAACAACATAAATACAATTTAATAAAGCATAGTTTAAAACAACATAAATACAATTTAATAAAGCATAGTTTACAACAACATAAATACAATTTAATAAAGCATAGGATAAAACCACAGAAATACAATTTAATAATGCATAGGATAAAACAACATAAATACAATTTAATAAAGCATATGACAAAACAACATAAATACAATTTAATAAAGCATAGGCTAAAACAACATAAATACAATTTAATGAAACATAGGATAAACAACATAAATACAATTTAATAAAGCATAGGACAAAACAACATAAATACAATTTAATAAAGCATAGGATAAAAGAACATAAATACAATTTAATGAAACATAGGATAAACAACATAAATACAATTTAATAAAGCATAGGACAAAACAACATAAATACAATTTAATAAAGCATAGGATAAAACAACATAAATACAATTTAATGAAACATAGGATAAACAACATAAATACAATTTAATAAAGCATAGGACAAAACAACATAAATACAATTTAATAAAGCATATGTTAAAACAACATAAATACAATTTAATAAAGCATAAGATAAAACAACATGAATATAATTTAGTAAAGCTTAAGATAAAACAACATGAATACAATTTAATAAAGCATAGGTTAAAACAACATAAATACAATTTAATAAAGCATAGGATAAAACCACAGAAATACAATTTGATAATGCATAGGATAAAACAACATAAATACAATTTAATAAAGCATAGGATAAAACAACATAAATACAATTTATAAAGCATAGGATAAAACAACATAAATACAATTTAATAAAGCATAGGATAAAACAACATAAATACAATTTAATAAAGCATAGGATAAAACAACATAAATACAATTTAATAAAGCATAGGATAAAACAACATAAATACAATTTAATAAAGCATAGGATAAAACAACATAAATACAATTTAATAAAGCATAGGATAAAACAACATAAATACAATTTAATAAAGCATAGGCTAAAACTACATAAATACAATTTAATAAAGCATAGGATAAAACAAATTAAATACAATTTAATAAAGCATAGGATAAAACAACATAAATTCAATTTAATAAAGCATAGGATAAAACAACATAAATACAATTTAATAAAGCAAAGGATAAAACAACATAAATACAATTTAATAAAGCATAAGATAAAACAACATGAATACAATTTAATAAAGCATAGGTTAAAACAACATAAATATAATTTAATAAAGCATAGGATAAAACAACATAAATACAATTTAATAAAGCATAGGTTAAAACAACATAAATACAATTTAATAAAGCATAGGATAAAACAAGATAAATACAATTTAATAAAACATAGGACAAAATAACATAAATACAATTTAATAAAGCATATGTTAAAGCAACATAAATACAATTTAATAAAGCATAGGTTAAAACAACATAAATACAATTTAATAAAGCATAGGATAAAACAACATAAATACAATTTAATAAAGCATAGGTTAAAACAACATAAATACAATTTAATAAAGCATAGGACAAAACAACATAAATACAATTTAATAAAGCATAGGATAAAACAACATAAATACAATTTAATAAAGCATAGGATAAAACAACATAAATACAATTTAATAGAGCATAGGATAAAACAACATAAATACAATTTATAAAGCAAAGGATAAAACAACATAAATACAATTTAATAAAGCATAGGATAAAACAACATAAATATAATTTAATAAAGCATAGGATAAAACAACATAAATACAATTTAATAAAGCATAGCATTAAACAACATAAATACTATTTAAAAAAGCATAGGATAAAACCACATAAATACAATTTAATAAAGCACAGGATAAAACAACATAAATACAATTTAATAAAGCATAGGATACAACAACATAAATACAATTTAGTAAAGCATAGGTCAAAATAACATAAATACAATTTAATAAAGCATAGGATAAAACAACAAAAATACAATTTAATAAAGCATAGGATAAAACAACATGAATACAATTTAATAAAGCATAGGATAAAACAACATAAATACAATTTAATAAAGCATAGGTTAAAACAAGATAAATACAATTTAATAAAGCATAGGACAAAACAACATAAATACAATTTAATAAAGCATAGGTTAAAACAACATAAATAAAAGTTAATAAAGCATAGGACAAAACAACATAAATACAATTTAATAAAGCATAGGTTAAAACAACATAAATACAATTTAATAAAGCATAGGTTAAAACAACATAAATACAATTTAATAAAGCATAGGTCAAAACAACATAAATACAATTTAATAAAGCATAGGTTAAAACAACATAAATACAATGTAATAAAGCATAGGATAAAAGAACATAAATACAATTTAATGAAACATAGGATAAACAACATAAATACAATTTAATAAAGCATAGGACAAAACAACATAAATACAATTTAATAAAGCATAGGATAAAACAACATAAATACAATTTAATGAAACATAGGATAAACAACATAAATACAATTTAATAAAGCATAGGACAAAACAACATAAATACAATTTAATAAAGCATATGTTAAAACAACATAAATACAATTTAATAAAGCATAAGATAAAACAACATGAATATAATTTAGTAAAGCTTAAGATAAAACAACATGAATACAATTTAATAAAGCATAGGTTAAAACAACATAAATACAATTTAATAAAGCATAGGATAAAACCACAGAAATACAATTTGATAATGCATAGGATAAAACAACATAAATACAATTTAATAAAGCATAGGATAAAACAACATAAATACAATTTATAAAGCATAGGATAAAACAACATAAATACAATTTAATAAAGCATAGGATAAAACAACATAAATACAATTTAATAAAGCATAGGATAAAACAACATAAATACAATTTAATAAAGCATAGGATAAAACAACATAAATACAATTTAATAAAGCATAGGATAAAACAACATAAATACAATTTAATAAAGCATAGGATAAAACAACATAAATACAATTTAATAAAGCATAGGCTAAAACTACATAAATACAATTTAATAAAGCATAGGATAAAACAAATTAAATACAATTTAATAAAGCATAGGATAAAACAACATAAATTCAATTTAATAAAGCATAGGATAAAACAACATAAATACAATTTAATAAAGCAAAGGATAAAACAACATAAATACAATTTAATAAAGCATAAGATAAAACAACATGAATACAATTTAATAAAGCATAGGTTAAAACAACATAAATATAATTTAATAAAGCATAGGATAAAACAACATAAATACAATTTAATAAAGCATAGGTTAAAACAACATAAATACAATTTAATAAAGCATAGGATAAAACAAGATAAATACAATTTAATAAAACATAGGACAAAATAACATAAATACAATTTAATAAAGCATATGTTAAAGCAACATAAATACAATTTAATAAAGCATAGGTTAAAACAACATAAATACAATTTAATAAAGCATAGGATAAAACAACATAAATACAATTTAATAAAGCATAGGTTAAAACAACATAAATACAATTTAATAAAGCATAGGACAAAACAACATAAATACAATTTAATAAAGCATAGGATAAAACAACATAAATACAATTTAATAAAGCATAGGATAAAACAACATAAATACAATTTAATAGAGCATAGGATAAAACAACATAAATACAATTTATAAAGCAAAGGATAAAACAACATAAATACAATTTAATAAAGCATAGGATAAAACAACATAAATATAATTTAATAAAGCATAGGATAAAACAACATAAATACAATTTAATAAAGCATAGCATTAAACAACATAAATACTATTTAAAAAAGCATAGGATAAAACCACATAAATACAATTTAATAAAGCACAGGATAAAACAACATAAATACAATTTAATAAAGCATAGGATACAACAACATAAATACAATTTAGTAAAGCATAGGTCAAAATAACATAAATACAATTTAATAAAGCATAGGATAAAACAACAAAAATACAATTTAATAAAGCATAGGATAAAACAACATGAATACAATTTAATAAAGCATAGGATAAAACAACATAAATACAATTTAATAAAGCATAGGTTAAAACAACATAAATACAATTTAATAAAGCATAGGACAAAACAACATAAATACAATTTAATAAAGCATAGGTTAAAACAACATAAATAAAAGTTAATAAAGCATAGGACAAAACAACATAAATACAATTTAATAAAGCATAGGTTAAAACAACATAAATACAATTTAATAAAGCATAGGTTAAAACAACATAAATACAATTTAATAAAGCATAGGTCAAAACAACATAAATACAATTTAATAAAGCATAGGTTAAAACAACATAAATACAATGTAATAAAGCATAGGATAAAACAACATAAATACAATTTAATAAAGCATAGGATAAAACAACATAAATACAATTTAATAAAGCATAGGATAAAACAACACAAATACAATTTAATAGAGCATAGTTTAAAACAACATAAATACAATTTAATAAAGCATAGTTTAAAACAGAATGAATGCAATTTAATAAAGCATAGGATAAAACCACAGAAATACAATTTAATAAAGCATAGGATAAAACAACATAAATACAATTTAATAAAGCATATGTTAAAACAACATAAATACAATTTAATAAAGCATAGTCTAAAACAACATAAATACAATTTAATAGAGCATAGTTTAAAACAACATAAATACAATTTAATAAAGCATAGTTTAAAACAACATAAATACAATTTAATAAAGCATAGTTTAAAACAACATAAATACAATTTAATAAAGCATAGTTTAAAACAACATAAATACAATTTAATAAAGCATAGTTTAAAACAACATAAATACAATTTAATAAAGCATTAGATAAAACAACATGAATACAATTTAATAAAGCATAGGATAAAACAACATAAATAATATTTAATAAAGCATAGGTTAAAACAACATAAATACAATTTAATAAAGCATAGTTTAAAACAACATAAATACAATTTAATAAAGCATAGTTTACAACAACATAAATACAATTTAATAAAGCATAGGATAAAACCACAGAAATACAATTTAATAATGCATAGGATAAAACAACATAAATACAATTTAATAAAGCATATGACAAAACAACATAAATACAATTTAATAAAGCATAGGCTAAAACAACATAAATACAATTTAATGAAACATAGGATAAACAACATAAATACAATTTAATAAAGCATAGGACAAAACAACATAAATACAATTTAATAAAGCATAGGATAAAAGAACATAAATACAATTTAATGAAACATAGGATAAACAACATAAATACAATTTAATAAAGCATAGGACAAAACAACATAAATACAATTTAATAAAGCATAGGATAAAACAACATAAATACAATTTAATGAAACATAGGATAAACAACATAAATACAATTTAATAAAGCATAGGACAAAACAACATAAATACAAATTAATAAAGCATATGTTAAAACAACATAAATACAATTTAATAAAGCATAAGATAAAACAACATGAATATAATTTAGTAAAGCTTAAGATAAAACAACATGAATACAATTTAATAAAGCATAGGTTAAAACAACATAAATACAATTTAATAAAGCATAGGATAAAACAACATGAATATAATTTAGTAAAGCTTAAGATAAAACAACATGAATACAATTTAATAAAGCATAGGTTAAAACAACATAAATACAATTTAATAAAGCATAGGATAAAACAACATAAATACAATTTAATAAAGCATAAGATAAAACAACATAAATAAAATTTAATAAAGCATAGGTTAAAGCAACATAAATACAATTTAATAAAGCATAGGACAAAACAACATAAATACAATTTAATAAAGCATAGGATAAAATAACATAAATACAATTTAATGAAACATAGGATAATCAACATAAATACAATTTAATAAAGCATAGGACAAAACAACATAAATACAATTTAATAAAGCATATGTTGAAACAACATAAATACAATTTAATAAAGCATAAGATAAAACAACATGAATATAATTTAGTAAAGCTTAAGATAAAACAACATGAATACAATTTAATAAAGCATAGGTTAAAACAACATAAATACAATTTAATAAAGCATAGGATAAAACAACATAAATACAATTTAATAAAGCATAGGATAAAACAACATAAATACAATTTAATAAAGCATAGGATAAAACAACATAAATAAAATTTAATAAAGCATAGGTTAAAACAACATAAATACAATTTAATAAAGCATAGGATAAAACAACATAAATACAATTTAATAAAGCATAGGATAAAACAACATAAATATTTTTTAATAAAGCATAGGATAAAACCACATAAATACATTTTAATAAAGCATAGGATAAAACAACATAAATAAAATTTAATAAAGCATAGGTTAAAACAACATAAATACAATTTAATAAAGCATAAGATAAAACAACATGAATACAATTTAATAAAGCATAGGTTAAAACAACATAAATACAATTTAATAAAGCATAGGATAAAACAACATAAATACAATTTAATAAAGCATAGGTTAAAACCACATAAATAAATTTTAATAAAGCATAGGATAAAACAACATAAATACAATTTAATAAAGCATAGGATAAAACAACATAAATACAATTTAATAAAGCATAGGATAAAACAACATAAATATTTTTTAATAAAGCATAGGATAAAACCACATAAATACAATTTAATAAAGCATAGGATAAAACAACATAAATAAAATTTAATAAAGCATAGGTTAAAACAACATAAATACAATTTAATAAAGCATAAGATAAAACAACATGAATAAAATTTAATAAAGCATAGGTTAAAACAACATAAATACAATTTAATAAAGCATAGGATAAAACAACATAAATACAATTTAATAAAGCATAGGTTAAAACAACATAAATACAATTTAATAAAGCATAGGATAAAACAACATAAATACAATTTAATAAAGCATAGGATAAAACAACATAAATAAAATTTAATAAAGCATAGGTTAAAACAACATAAATACAATTTAATAAAGCATAGGACAAAACAACATAAATACAATTTAATAAAGCATAGTTTAAAACAACATAAATACAATTTAATAAAGCATAGGATAAAACCACAGAAATACAATTTAATAAAGCATAGGATAAAACAACATAAATACAATTTAAAAAAGCATAGGACAAAACAACATAAATACAATTTAATAAAGCATAGGATAAACCAACATAAATACAATTTAATGAAACATAGGATAAACAACATAAATACAATTTAAGAAAGCATAGGACAAAACAACATAAATACAATTTAATAAAGCATATGTTAAAACAACATAAATACAATTTAATAAAGCATAAGATAAAACAACATGAATATAATTTAGTAAAGCATAAGATAAAACAACATAAATACAATTTAATAAAGCATAGGATAAAACAACATAAATACAATTTAATAAAGCATAGGATAAAACAACATAAATACAATTTAAAAAAGCATAGGATAAAACATCATAAATACTTTTTAATAAAGCATAGGATAAAACCACATAAATACAATTAAATAAAGCACAGGATAAAACAACATAAATACAATTTAATAAAGCATAGGATAAAACAACATAAATACAATTTTATAAAGCATAGGGCAAAACAACATAAATACAATTTAATAAAGCATAGTTTAAAACAACATAAATACAATTTAATAAAACATAGGATAAAACCACAGAAATACAATTTAATAAAGCATAGGATAAAACAACATAAATACAATTTAATAAAGCATAGGACAAAACAACATAAATACAATTTAATAACGCATAGGATAAAACAACATAAATACAATTTAATGAAACATAGGATAAACAACATAAATACAATTTAATAAAGCATAGGATAAAACAACATAAATACAATTTAATAAAGCATAGGATAAAACAACATAAATATTTTTTAATAAAGCATAGGATAAAACCACATAAATACAATTTAATAAAGCATAGGATAAAACAACATAAATAAAATTTAATAAAGCATAGGTTAAAACAACATAAATACAATTTAATAAAGCATAAGATAAAACAACATGAACAAAATTTAATAAAGCATAGGTTAAAACAACATGAATACAATTTAATAAAGCATAGGATAAAACAACATAAATACAATTTAATAAAGCATAGGTTAAAACAACATAACTACAATTTAATAAAGCATAGGATAAAACAACATAAATACAATTTAATAAAGCATAGGATAAAACAACATAAATAAAATTTAATAAAGCATAGGTTAAAACAACATAAATACAATTTAATAAAGCGTAGGACAAAACAACATAAATACAATTTAATAAAGCATAGTTTAAAACAACATAAATACAATTTAATAAAGCATAGGATAAAACCACAGAAATACAATTTAATAAAGCATAGGATAAAACAACATAAATACAATTTAAAAAAGCATAGGACAAAACAACATAAATACAATTTAAAAAAGCATAGGATAAAACAACATAAATACAATTTAATGAAACATAGGATAAACAACATAAATACAATTTAAGAAAGCATAGGACAAAACAACATAAATACAATTTAATAAAGCATATGTTAAAACAACATAAATACAATTTAATAAAGCATAAGATAAAACAACATGAATATAATTTAGTAAAGCATAAGATAAAACAACATGAATACAATTTAATAAAGCACAGGTTAAAACAACATAAATAAAATTTAAGAAAGCATAGGATAAAACTACATAAATATATTTTAATAAAGCATAGGATAAAACAACATAAATACAATTTAATAAAGCATAGGATAAAACAACATAAATAAAATTTAATAAAGCATAGGTTAAAACAACATAAATACAATTTAAAAAAGCATAGGATAAATCAACATAAATACAATTTAATAAAGCATAGGATAAAACAACATAAATAATTTTTAATAAATCATAGGATAAAACCACATAAATACAATTTAATAAAGCATAGGATAAAACAACATAAATAAAATTTAATAAAGCATATGTTAAAACAACATAAATACAATTTAATAAAGCATAGGATAAAACAACATAAATACAATTTAAAAAAGCATAGGATAAAACATCATAAATACTTTTTAATAAAGCATAGGATAAAACCACATAAATGCAATTTAATAAAGCACAGGATAAAACAACATAAATACAATTTAATAAAGCATAGGATAAAAAAACATAAATACAATTTAATAAAGCATAGGATAAAACAACATAAATACAATTTAATAAAGCATAGGATAAAAAAACATAAATACATTTTAATAAAGCATACGTTTAAACAACATAAATACAATTTAATAAAGCATAGGATAAAACAACATAAATACAATTTAATAAAGCATAGGATAAAACAACATAAATACAATTTAATAAAGCATAGGATAAAACAACATAAATAAAATTTTATAAAGCATAGGATAAAACAACATAAATAAAATTTAATAAAGCATAAGTTAAAACAACATAAATACAATTTAATAAAGCATAGGGCAAAACAACATAAATACAATTTAATAAAGCATAGTTTAAAACAACATAAATACAATTTAATAAAACATAGGATAAAACCACAGAAATACAATTTAATAAAGCATAGGATAAAACAACATAAATACAATTTAAAAAAGCATAGGACAAAACAACATAAATACAATTTAATAACGCATAGGATAAAACAACATAAATACAATTTAATGAAACATAGGATAAACAACATAAATACAATTTAATAAAGCAAAGGACAAAACAACATAAATACAATTTAATAAAGCATATGTTAAAACAACATAAATACAATTTAATAAAGCATAGTTTAAAACAACATAAATACAATTTAATAAAGCATAGTTTAAAACAACATAAATACAATTTAATAAAGCATAGTTTAAAACAACATAAATACAATTTAATAAAGCATAGTTTAAAACAACATAAATACAATTTAATAAAGCATAGTTTAAAACACCATAAATACAATTTAATAAAGCATTAGATAAAACAACATGAATATAATTTAGTAAAGCATAAGATAAAACAACATGAATACAATTTAATAAAGCATAGGATAAAACAACATAAATAAAATTTAATAAAGCATAGGCTAAAACAACATAAATACACTTTAATAAAGCATAGGATAAAACAAATTAAATACAATTTAATAAAGTATGGGATAAAACAACATAAATTCAATTTAATAAAGCATAGGATAAAACAACATAAATACAATTTAATAAAGCATAAGATAAAACAACATGAATACAATTTAATAAAGCATAGGATAAAACAACATAAATAAAATTTAATAAAGCACAGGTTAAAACAACATAAATACAATTTAATAAAGCATAGGATAAAACAACATAAATACAATTTAATAAAGCATAGGATAAAACAACATAAATACTTTTTAATAAAGCATAGGATAAAACAATATAAATACAATTTAATAAAGCATAGAATAAAACAACATAAATACAATTTAATGAAACATAGGATAAACAACATAAATACAATTTAATAAAGCATAGGACAAAACAACATAAATACAATTTAATAAAGCATATGTTAAAACAACATAAATACAATTTAATAAAGCATAGGATAAAACAACATAAATACAATTTAATAAAGCATAGGATAAAACAACATAAATTCAATTTAATAAAGCATAGGATAAAACAACATAAATACAATTTAATAAAGCATAGGATAAAACAACATAAATACAATTTAATAAAGCATATGTTAAAACAACATAAATACAATTTAATAAAGCATAGTTTAAAACAACATAAATACAATTTAATAAAGCATAGTTTAAAACAACATAAATACAATTTAATAAAGCATAGTTTAAAACAACATAAATACAATTTAATAAAGCATAGTTTAAAACAACATAAATACAATTTAATAAAGCATAGTTTAAAACACCATAAATACAATTTAATAAAGCATTAGATAAAACAACATGAATATAATTTAGTAAAGCATAAGATAAAACAACATGAATACAATTTAATAAAGCATAGGATAAAACAACATAAATAAAATTTAATAAAGCATAGGCTAAAACAACATAAATACACTTTAATAAAGCATAGGATAAAACAAATTAAATACAATTTAATAAAGTATGGGATAAAACAACATAAATTCAATTTAATAAAGCATAGGATAAAACAACATAAATACAATTTAATAAAGCATAAGATAAAACAACATGAATACAATTTAATAAAGCATAGGATAAAACAACATAAATACTTTTTAATAAAGCATAGGATAAAACCACATAAATACAATTTAATAAAGCATAGGATAAAACAACATAAATAAAATTTAATAAAGCATAGGTTAAAGCAACGTAAATATAATTTAATAAAGCATAGGACAAAACAACATAAATACAATTTAATAAAGCATAGGATAAAACAACATAAATACAATTTAATGAAACATAGGATAAACAACATAAATACAACTTAATAAAGCATATGTTAAAACAACATAAATACAATTTAATAAAGCATATGTTAAAACAACATAAATACAATTTAATAAAGCATAGTTTAAAACAACATAAATACAATTTAATAAAGCATAGTTTAAAACAACATAAATACAATTTAATAAAGCATAGTTTAAAACAACATAAATACAATTTAATAAAGCATAGTTTAAAACAACATAAACACAATTTAATAAAGCATAGTTTAAAACAACATAAATACAATTTAATAAAGCATTAGATAAAACAACATGAATATAATTTAGTAAAGCATAAGATAAAACAACATGAATACAATTTAATAAAGCATAGGTTAAAACAACATAAATACAATTTAATAAAGCATAGTTTAAAACAACATAAATACAATTTAATAAAGCATAGTTTGAAACAACATAAATACAATTTAATAAAGCATAGTTTAAAACAAAATAAATACAATTTAATAAAGCATTAGATAAAACAACATAAATAAAATTTAATAAAGCATAGGTTAAAACAACATAAATACAATTTAATAAAGCATAGGATAAAACAACATAAATACAATTTAATAAAGCATAGGATAAAACAACATAAATATTTTTTAATAAAGCATAGGATAAAACCACATAAATACAATTTAATAAAGCATAGGATAAAACAACATAAATAAAATTTAATAAAGCATAGGTTAAAACAACATAAATACAATTTAATAAAGCATAAGATAAAACAACATGAATAAAATTTAATAAAGCATAGGTTAAAACAACATAAATACAATTTAATAAAGCATAGGATAAAACAACATAAATACAATTTAATAAAGCATAGGTTAAAACAACATAAATACAATTTAATAAAGCATAGGATAAAACAACATAAATACAATTTAACAAAGCATAGGATAAAACAACATAAATAAAATTTAATAAAGCATAGGATAAAACCACAGAAATACAATTTAATAAAGCATAGGATAAAACAACATAAATACAATTTAAAAAAGCATAGGACAAAACAACATAAATACAATTTAATAAAGCATAGGATAAACCAACATAAATACAATTTAATGAAACATAGGATAAACAACATAAATACAATTTAAGAAAGCATAGGACAAAACAACATAAATACAATTTAATAAAGCATATGTTAAAATAACATAAATACAATTTAATAAAGCATAAGATAAAACAACATGAATATAATTTAGTAAAGCATAAGATAAAACAACATGAATACAATTTAATAAAGCATAGGTTAAAACAACATAAATACAATTTAAGAAAGCATAGGATAAAACTACATAAATACATTTTAATAAAACATAGGATAAAACAACATAAATACAATTTAATAAAGCATAGGATAAAACAACATGAATAAAATTTAATAAAGCATAGGATAAAACAACATAAATACAATTTAATAAAGCATAGGATAAAACAACATAAATACAATTTAATAAAGCATAGGATAAAACAACATAAATAATTTTTAATAAAGCATAGGATAAAACCACATAAATACAATTTAATAAAGCATAGGATAAAACAACATAAATAAAATTTAATAAAGCATAGGTTAAAACAACATAAATACAATTTAATAAAGCATAGGATAAAACAACATAAATACAATTTAAAAAAGCATAGGATAAAACATCATAAATACTTTTTAATAAAGCATAGGATAAAACCACATAAATGCAATTTAATAAAGCACAGGATAAAACAACATAAATACAATTTAATAAAGCATAGGATAAAACAACATAATTACAATTTAATAAAGCATAGGATAAAACAACATAAATACAATTTAATAAAGCATAGGATAAAAAAACATAAATGCAATTTAATAAAGCATACGTTAAAACAACATAAATACAATTAAATAAAGCATAGGATAAAACAACATAAATACAATTTAATAAAGCATAGGTTAAAACAACATAAATACAATTTTATAAAGCATAGGGCAAAACAACATAAATACAATTTAATAAAGCATAGTTTAAAACAACATAAATACAATTTAATAAAACATAGGATAAAACCACAGAAATACAATTTAATAAAGCATAGGATAAAACAACATAAATACAATTTAATAAAGCATAGGACAAAACAACATAAATACAATTTAATAACGCATAGGATAAAACAACATAAATACAATTTAATGAAACATAGGATAAACAACATAAATACAATTTAATAAAGCATAGGATAAAACAACATAAATACAATTTAATAAAGCATAGGATAAAACAACATAAATATTTTTTAATAAAGCATAGGTTAAAACAACATAAATACAATTTAATAAAGCATAAGATAAAACAACATGAACAAAATTTAATAAAGCATAGGTTAAAACAACATGAATACAATTTAATAAAGCATAGGATAAAACAACATAAATACAATTTAATAAAGCATAGGATAAAACCACATAAATACAATTTAATAAAGCATAGGATAAAACAACATAAATAAAATTTAATAAAGCATAGGTTAAAACAACATAAATACAATTTAATAAAGCATAAGATAAAACAACATGAACAAAATTTAATAAAGCATAGGTTAAAACAACATGAATACAATTTAATAAAGCATAGGATAAAACAACATAAATACAATTTAATAAAGCATAGGTTAAAACAACATAACTACAATTTAATAAAGCATAGGATAAAACAACATAAATACAATTTAATAAAGCATACGATAAAACAACATAAATAAAATTTAATAAAGCATAGGTTAAAACAACATAAATACAATTTAATAAAGCATAGGTTAAAACAACATAAATACAATTTAATAAATCGTAGGACAAAACAACATAAATACAATTTAATAAAGCATACGATAAAACAACATAAATAAAATTTAATAAAGCATAGGTTAAAACAACATAACTACAATTTAATAAAGCATAGTTTGAAACAACATAAATACAATTTAATAAAGCATAGTTTAAAACAAAATAAATACAATTTAATAAAGCATTAGATAAAACAACATAAATAAAATTTAATAAAGCATAGGTTAAAACAACATAAATACAATTTAATAAAGCATAGGATAAAACAACATAAATACAATTTAATAAAGCATAGGATAAAACAACATAAATATTTTTTAATAAAGCATAGGATAAAACCACATAAATACAATTTAATAAAGCATAGGATAAAACAACATAAATAAAATTTAATAAAGCATAGGTTAAAACAACATAAATACAATTTAATAAAGCATAAGATAAAACAACATGAATAAAATTTAATAAAGCATAGGTTAAAACAACATAAATACAATTTAATAAAGCATAGGATAAAACAACATAAATACAATTTAATAAAGCATAGGTTAAAACAACATAAATACAATTTAATAAAGCATAGGATAAAACAACATAAATACAATTTAACAAAGCATAGGATAAAACAACATAAATAAAATTTAATAAAGCATAGGATAAAACCACAGAAATACAATTTAATAAAGCATAGGATAAAACAACATAAATACAATTTAAAAAAGCATAGGACAAAACAACATAAATACAATTTAATAAAGCATAGGATAAACCAACATAAATACAATTTAATGAAACATAGGATAAACAACATAAATACAATTTAAGAAAGCATAGGACAAAACAACATAAATACAATTTAATAAAGCATATGTTAAAACAACATAAATACAATTTAATAAAGCATAAGATAAAACAACATGAATATAATTTAGTAAAGCATAAGATAAAACAACATGAATACAATTTAATAAAGCATAGGTTAAAACAACATAAATACAATTTAATAAAGCATAGGATAAAACAACATAAATACAATTTAATAAAGCATAGGATAAAACAACATAAATAAAATTTTATAAAGCATAGGATAAAACAACATAAATAAAATTTAATAAAGCATAAGTTAAAACAACATAAATACAATTTAATAAAGCATAGGGCAAAACAACATAAATACAATTTAATAAAGCATAGTTTAAAACAACATAAATACAATTTAATAAAACATAGGATAAAACCACAGAAATACAATTTAATAAAGCATAGGATAAAACAACATAAATACAATTTAAAAAAGCATAGGACAAAACAACATAAATACAATTTAATAACGCATAGGATAAAACAACATAAATACAATTTAATGAAACATAGGATAAACAACATAAATACAATTTAATAAAGCAAAGGACAAAACAACATAAATACAATTTAATAAAGCATATGTTAAAACAACATAAATACAATTTAATAAAGCATAGTTTAAAACAACATAAATACAATTTAATAAAGCATAGTTTAAAACAACATAAATACAATTTAATAAAGCATAGTTTAAAACAACATAAATACAATTTAATAAAGCATAGTTTAAAACAACATAAATACAATTTAATAAAGCATAGTTTAAAACACCATAAATACAATTTAATAAAGCATTAGATAAAACAACATGAATATAATTTAGTAAAGCATAAGATAAAACAACATGAATACAATTTAATAAAGCATAGGATAAAACAACATAAATAAAATTTAATAAAGCATAGGCTAAAACAACATAAATACACTTTAATAAAGCATAGGATAAAACAAATTAAATACAATTTAATAAAGTATGGGATAAAACAACATAAATTCAATTTAATAAAGCATAGGATAAAACAACATAAATACAATTTAATAAAGCATAAGATAAAACAACATGAATACAATTTAATAAAGCATAGGATAAAACAACATAAATACTTTTTAATAAAGCATAGGATAAAACCACATAAATACAATTTAATAAAGCATAGGATAAAACAACATAAATAAAATTTAATAAAGCACAGGTTAAAACAACATAAATACAATTTAATAAAGCATAGGATAAAACAACATAAATACAATTTAATAAAGCATAGGATAAAACAACATAAATACTTTTTAATAAAGCATAGGATAAAACAATATAAATACAATTTAATAAAGCATAGAATAAAACAACATAAATACAATTTAATGAAACATAGGATAAACAACATAAATACAATTTAATAAAGCATAGGACAAAACAACATAAATACAATTTAATAAAGCATATGTTAAAACAACATAAATACAATTTAATAAAGCATAGGATAAAACAACATAAATACAATTTAATAAAGCATAGGATAAAACAACATAAATACAATTTAATAAAGCATATGTTAAAACAACATAAATACAATTTAATAAAGCATAGTTTAAAACAACATAAATACAATTTAATAAAGCATAGTTTAAAACAACATAAATACAATTTAATAAAGCATAGTTTAAAACAACATAAATACAATTTAATAAAGCATAGTTTAAAACAACATAAATACAATTTAATAAAGCATAGTTTAAAACACCATAAATACAATTTAATAAAGCATTAGATAAAACAACATGAATATAATTTAGTAAAGCATAAGATAAAACAACATGAATACAATTTAATAAAGCATAGGATAAAACAACATAAATAAAATTTAATAAAGCATAGGCTAAAACAACATAAATACACTTTAATAAAGCATAGGATAAAACAAATTAAATACAATTTAATAAAGTATGGGATAAAACAACATAAATTCAATTTAATAAAGCATAGGATAAAACAACATAAATTCAATTTAATAAAGCATAAGATAAAACAACATGAATACAATTTAATAAAGCATAGGATAAAACAACATAAATACTTTTTAATAAAGCATAGGATAAAACCACATAAATACAATTTAATAAAGCATAGGATAAAACAACATAAATAAAATTTAATAAAGCATAGGTTAAAGCAACGTAAATATAATTTAATAAAGCATAGTTTAAAACAACATAAATACAATTTAATAAAGCATAGTTTAAAACAACATAAATACAATTTAATAAAGCATAGTTTAAAACAACATAAATACAATTTAATAAAGCATAGTTTAAAACAACATAAACACAATTTAATAAAGCATAGTTTAAAACAACATAAATACAATTTAATAAAGCATTAGATAAAACAACATGAATATAATTTAGTAAAGCATAAGATAAAACAACATGAATACAATTTAATAAAGCATAGGTTAAAACAACATAAATACAATTTAATAAAGCATAGTTTAAAACAACATAAATACAATTTAATAAAGCATAGTTTGAAACAACATAAATACAATTTAATAAAGCATAGTTTAAAACAAAATAAATACAATTTAATAAAGCATTAGATAAAACAACATAAATAAAATTTAATAAAGCATAGGTTAAAACAACATAAATACAATTTAATAAAGCATAGGATAAAACAACATAAATACAATTTAATAAAGCATAGGATAAAACAACATAAATATTTTTTAATAAAGCATAGGATAAAACCACATAAATACAATTTAATAAAGCATAGGATAAAACAACATAAATAAAATTTAATAAAGCATAGGTTAAAACAACATAAATACAATTTAATAAAGCATAAGATAAAACAACATGAATAAAATTTAATAAAGCATAGGTTAAAACAACATAAATACAATTTAATAAAGCATAGGATAAAACAACATAAATACAATTTAATAAAGCATAGGTTAAAACAACATAAATACAATTTAATAAAGCATAGGATAAAACAACATAAATACAATTTAACAAAGCATAGGATAAAACAACATAAATAAAATTTAATAAAGCATAGGATAAAACCACAGAAATACAATTTAATAAAGCATAGGATAAAACAACATAAATACAATTTAAAAAAGCATAGGACAAAACAACATAAATACAATTTAATAAAGCATAGGATAAACCAACATAAATACAATTTAATGAAACATAGGATAAACAACATAAATACAATTTAAGAAAGCATAGGACAAAACAACATAAATACAATTTAATAAAGCATATGTTAAAACAACATAAATACAATTTAATAAAGCATAAGATAAAACAACATGAATATAATTTAGTAAAGCATAAGATAAAACAACATGAATACAATTTAATAAAGCATAGGTTAAAACAACATAAATACAATTTAAGAAAGCATAGGATAAAACTACATAAATACATTTTAATAAAACATAGGATAAAACAACATAAATACAATTTAATAAAGCATAGGATAAAACAACATGAATAAAATTTAATAAAGCATAGGATAAAACAACATAAATACAATTTAATAAAGCATAGGATAAAACAACATAAATACAATTTAATAAAGCATAGGATAAAACAACATAAATAATTTTTAATAAAGCATAGGATAAAACCACATAAATACAATTTAATAAAGCATAGGATAAAACAACATAAATAAAATTTAATAAAGCATAGGTTAAAACAACATAAATACAATTTAATAAAGCATAGGATAAAACAACATAAATACAATTTAAAAAAGCATAGGATAAAACATCATAAATACTTTTTAATAAAGCATAGGATAAAACCACATAAATGCAATTTAATAAAGCACAGGATAAAACAACATAAATACAATTTAATAAAGCATAGGATAAAACAACATAATTACAATTTAATAAAGCATAGGATAAAACAACATAAATACAATTTAATAAAGCATAGGATAAAAAAACATAAATGCAATTTAATAAAGCATACGTTAAAGCAACATAAATACAATTAAATAAAGCATAGGATAAAACAACATAAATACAATTTAATAAAGCATAGGTTAAAACAACATAAATACAATTTTATAAAGCATAGGGCAAAACAACATAAATACAATTTAATAAAGCATAGTTTAAAACAACATAAATACAATTTAATAAAACATAGGATAAAACCACAGAAATACAATTTAATAAAGCATAGGATAAAACAACATAAATACAATTTAATAAAGCATAGGACAAAACAACATAAATACAATTTAATAACGCATAGGATAAAACAACATAAATACAATTTAATGAAACATAGGATAAACAACATAAATACAATTTAATAAAGCATAGGATAAAACAACATAAATACAATTTAATAAAGCATAGGATAAAACAACATAAATATTTTTTAATAAAGCATAGGTTAAAACAACATAAATACAATTTAATAAAGCATAAGATAAAACAACATGAACAAAATTTAATAAAGCATAGGTTAAAACAACATGAATACAATTTAATAAAGCATAGGATAAAACAACATAAATACAATTTAATAAAGCATAGGATAAAACCACATAAATACAATTTAATAAAGCATAGGATAAAACAACATAAATAAAATTTAATAAAGCATAGGTTAAAACAACATAAATACAATTTAATAAAGCATAAGATAAAACAACATGAACAAAATTTAATAAAGCATAGGTTAAAACAACATGAATACAATTTAATAAAGCATAGGATAAAACAACATAAATACAATTTAATAAAGCATAGGTTAAAACAACATAACTACAATTTAATAAAGCATAGGATAAAACAACATAAATACAATTTAATAAAGCATACGATAAAACAACATAAATAAAATTTAATAAAGCATAGGTTAAAACAACATAAATACAATTTAATAAAGCATAGGTTAAAACAACATAAATACAATTTAATAAATCGTAGGACAAAACAACATAAATACAATTTAATAAAGCATACGATAAAACAACATAAATAAAATTTAATAAAGCATAGGTTAAAACAACATAACTACAATTTAATAAAGCATAGTTTGAAACAACATAAATACAATTTAATAAAGCATAGTTTAAAACAAAATAAATACAATTTAATAAAGCATTAGATAAAACAACATAAATAAAATTTAATAAAGCATAGGTTAAAACAACATAAATACAATTTAATAAAGCATAGGATAAAACAACATAAATACAATTTAATAAAGCATAGGATAAAACAACATAAATATTTTTTAATAAAGCATAGGATAAAACCACATAAATACAATTTAATAAAGCATAGGATAAAACAACATAAATAAAATTTAATAAAGCATAGGTTAAAACAACATAAATACAATTTAATAAAGCATAAGATAAAACAACATGAATAAAATTTAATAAAGCATAGGTTAAAACAACATAAATACAATTTAATAAAGCATAGGATAAAACAACATAAATACAATTTAATAAAGCATAGGTTAAAACAACATAAATACAATTTAATAAAGCATAGGATAACACAACATAAATACAATTTAACAAAGCATAGGATAAAACAACATAAATAAAATTTAATAAAGCATAGGATAAAACCACAGAAATACAATTTAATAAAGCATAGGATAAAACAACATAAATACAATTTAAAAAAGCATAGGACAAAACAACATAAATACAATTTAATAAAGCATAGGATAAACCAACATAAATACAATTTAATGAAACATAGGATAAACAACATAAATACAATTTAAGAAAGCATAGGACAAAACAACATAAATACAATTTAATAAAGCATATGTTAAAACAACATAAATACAATTTAATAAAGCATAAGATAAAACAACATGAATATAATTTAGTAAAGCATAAGATAAAACAACATGAATACAATTTAATAAAGCATAGGTTAAAACAACATAAATACAATTTAAGAAAGCATAGGATAAAACTACATAAATACATTTTAATAAAACATAGGATAAAACAACATAAATACAATTTAATAAAGCATAGGATAAAACAACATGAATAAAATTTAATAAAGCATAGGATAAAACAACATAAATACAATTTAATAAAGCATAGGATAAAACAACATAAATACAATTTAATAAAGCATAGGATAAAACAACATAAATAATTTTTAATAAAGCATAGGATAAAACCACATAAATACAATTTAATAAAGCATAGGATAAAACAACATAAATAAAATTTAATAAAGCATAGGTTAAAACAACATAAATACAATTTAATAAAGCATAGGATAAAACAACATAAATACAATTTAAAAAAGCATAGGATAAAACATCATAAATACTTTTTAATAAAGCATAGGATAAAACCACATAAATGCAATTTAATAAAGCACAGGATAAAACAACATAAATACAATTTAATAAAGCATAGGATAAAACAACATAATTACAATTTAATAAAGCATAGGATAAAACAACATAAATACAATTTAATAAAGCATAGGATAAAAAAACATAAATGCAATTTAATAAAGCATACGTTAAAACAACATAAATACAATTAAATAAAGCATAGGATAAAACAACATAAATACAATTTAATAAAGCATAGGTTAAAACAACATAAATACAATTTTATAAAGCATAGGGCAAAACAACATAAATACAATTTAATAAAGCATAGTTTAAAACAACATAAATACAATTTAATAAAACATAGGATAAAACCACAGAAATACAATTTAATAAAGCATAGGATAAAACAACATAAATACAATTTAATAAAGCATAGGACAAAACAACATAAATACAATTTAATAACGCATAGGATAAAACAACATAAATACAATTTAATGAAACATAGGATAAACAACATAAATACAATTTAATAAAGCATAGGATAAAACAACATAAATACAATTTAATAAAGCATAGGATAAAACAACATAAATATTTTTTAATAAAGCATAGGTTAAAACAACATAAATACAATTTAATAAAGCATAAGATAAAACAACATGAACAAAATTTAATAAAGCATAGGTTAAAACAACATGAATACAATTTAATAAAGCATAGGATAAAACAACATAAATACAATTTAATAAAGCATAGGATAAAACCACATAAATACAATTTAATAAAGCATAGGATAAAACAACATAAATAAAATTTAATAAAGCATAGGTTAAAACAACATAAATACAATTTAATAAAGCATAAGATAAAACAACATGAACAAAATTTAATAAAGCATAGGTTAAAACAACATGAATACAATTTAATAAAGCATAGGATAAAACAACATAAATACAATTTAATAAAGCATAGGTTAAAACAACATAACTACAATTTAATAAAGCATAGGATAAAACAACATAAATACAATTTAATAAAGCATACGATAAAACAACATAAATAAAATTTAATAAAGCATAGGTTAAAACAACATAAATACAATTTAATAAAGCATAGGTTAAAACAACATAAATACAATTTAATAAATCGTAGGACAAAACAACATAAATACAATTTAATAAAGCATAGTTTAAAACAACATAAATACAATTTAATAAAGCATAGGATAAAACCACAGAAATACAATTTAATAAAGCATAGGATAAAACAACATAAATACAATTTAATAAAGCATAGGATAAAACAACATAAATACAATTTAATAAAGCATAGGATAAAACAACATAAATACAATTAAATGAAACATAGGATAAACAACATAAATAAAATTTAATAAAGCATAGGACAAAACAACAAAAACACAATTTAATAAAGCATAGTTTAAAACAACATAAATACAATTTAATAAAGCATTAGATAAAACAACATGAATATAATTTAGTAAAGCATAAGATAAAACAACATGAATACAATTTAATAAAGCATAGGATAAAACAACATAAATACAATTTAATAAAGCATAAGATAAAACAACATAAATACAATTTAATAAAGCATAGGATAAAACAATATAAATACAATTTAATAAAGCATAGTATAAAACAACATAAATACAATTTATTAAAGCATAGGCTAAAACAACATAAATACACTTTAATAAAGCATAGGATAAAACAAATTAAATACAATTTAATAAAGCATAGGATAAAACAACATAAATTCAATTTAATAAAGCATAGGATAAAACAACATAAATACAATTTAATAAAGCATAGGATAAAACAACATAAATACAATTTAATAAAGCATAGGATAAAACAACATAAATAAAATTTAATAAAGCATAGGTTAAAGCAACGTAAATACAATTTAATAAAGCATAGGACAAAACAACATAAATACAATTTAATAAAGCATATGTTAAAACAACATAAATACAATTTAATAAAGCATAGGATAAAACAACATAAATTCAATTTAATAAAGCATAGGATAAAACAACATAAATACAATTTAATAAAGCATAAGATAAAACAACATAAATACAATTTAATAAAGCATAGGATAAAACAATATAAATACAATTTAATAAAGCATAGTATAAAACAACATAAATACAATTTATTAAAGCATATTCTAAAACAACATAAATACACTTTAATAAAGCATAGGATAAAACATGTATATTGTATTTATGTTGTTTTATCCTATGCTTTATTAAATTGTATCCATGTTGTTTTATCTTATGCTTTACTAAATTATATTCATGTTGTTTTATCTAATGCTTTATTAAATTGTATTTATTTTGTTTTAAACTATGCTTTATTAAATTGTATTTATGTTGTTTCAAACTATGCTTTATTAAATTGTATTTATGTTGTTTTATCCTATGCTTTATTAAATTGTATCCATGTTGTTTTATCTTATGCTTTACTAAATTATATTCATGTTGTTTTATCTAATGCTTTATTAAATTGTATTTATTTTGTTTTAAACTATGCTTTATTAAATTGTATTTATGTTGTTTCAAACTATGCTTTATTAAATTGTATTTATGTTGTTTTATCCTATGCTTTATTAAATTGTATTCATGTTGTTTTATCTTATGCTTTACTAAATTATATTCATGTTGTTTTATCTAATGCTTTATTAAATTGTATTTATGTTGTTTTAAACTATGCTTTATTAAATTGTGTTTATGTTGTTTTAAACTATGCTTTATTAAATTGTATTTATGTTGTTTTAAACTATGCTTTATTAAATTGTATTTATGTTGTTTTAAACTATGCTTTATTAAATTGTATTTATGTTGTTTTAAACTATGCTTTATTAAATTGTATTTATGTTGTTTTAACATATGCTTTATTAAATTGTATTTATGTTGTTTTAACATATGCTTTATTAAGTTGTATTTATGTTGTTTATCCTATGTTTCATTAAATTGTATTTATGTTGTTTTATCCTATGCTTTATTAAATTGTATTTATGTTGTTTTGTCCTATGCTTTATTAAATTATATTTACGTTGCTTTAACCTATGCTTTATTAAATTTTATTTATGTTGTTTTATCCTATGCTTTATTAAATTGTATTTATGTTGTTTTATCCTATGCTTTATTAAATTGTATTTATGTTGTTTTATCCTATGCTTTATTAAATTGAATTTATGTTGTTTTATCCTATGCTTTATTAAATTGTATTTAATTTGTTTTATCCTATGGTTTATTAAAGTGTATTTATGTTGTTTTAGAATATGCTTTAATAAATTGTATTTATGTTGTTTTATACTATGCTTTATTAAATTGTATTTATATTGTTTTATCCTATGCTTTAATAAATTGTATTTATGTTGTTTTATCTTATGCTTTATTAAATTGTATTTATGTTGTTTTATCCTATGCTTTATTAAATTGAATTTATGTTGTTTTATCCTATGCTTTATTAAATTGTATTTATGTTGTTTTAACATATGCTTTATTAAATTGTATTTATGTTGTTTTGTCCTATGCTTTATTAAATTGTATTTACGTTGCTTTAACCTATGCTTTATTAAATTTTATTTATGTTGTTTTATCCTATGCTTTATTAAATTGTATTTATGTTGTTTTATCCTATGCTTTATTAAATTGTATTTATGTTGTTTTATCCTATGCTTTATTAAATTGAATTTATGTTGTTTTATCCTATGCTTTATTAAATTGTATTTAATTTGTTTTATCCTATGCTTTATTAAAGTGTATTTATGTTGTTTTAGCCTATGCTTTAATAAATTGTATTTATGTTGTTTTATACTATGCTTTATTAAATTGTATTTATATTGTTTTATCCTATGCTTTATTAAATTGTATTTATGTTGTTTTATCTTATGCTTTATTAAATTGTATTTATGTTGTTTTATCCTATGCTTTATTAAATTGAATTTATGTTGTTTTATCCTATGCTTTATTAAATGGTATTTATGTTGTTTTAACATATGCTTTATTAAATTGTATTTATGTTGTTTTGTCCTATGCTTTATTAAATTATATTTACGTTGCTTTAACCTATGCTTTATTAAATTTTATTTATGTTGTTTTATCCTATGCTTTATTAAATTGTATTTATGTTGTTTTGTCCTATGCTTTATTAAATTATATTTACGTTGCTTTAACCTATGCTTTATTAAATTTTATTTATGTTGTTTTATCCTATGCTTTATTAAATTGTATTTATGTTGTTTTATCCTATGCTTTATTAAATTGTATTTATGTTGTTTTATCCTATGCTTTATTAAATTGAATTTATGTTGTTTTATCCTATGCTTTATTAAATTGTATTTAATTTGTTTTATCCTATGGTTTATTAAAGTGTATTTATGTTGTTTTAGAATATGCTTTAATAAATTGTATTTATGTTGTTTTATACTATGCTTTATTAAATTGTATTTATATTGTTTTATCCTATGCTTTAATAAATTGTATTTATGTTGTTTTATCTTATGCTTTATTAAATTGTATTTATGTTGTTTTATCCTATGCTTTATTAAATTGAATTTATGTTGTTTTATCCTATGCTTTATTAAATTGTATTTATGTTGTTTTAACATATGCTTTATTAAATTGTATTTATGTTGTTTTGTCCTATGCTTTATTAAATTGTATTTACGTTGCTTTAACCTATGCTTTATTAAATTTTATTTATGTTGTTTTATCCTATGCTTTATTAAATTGTATTTATGTTGTTTTATCCTATGCTTTATTAAATTGTATTTATGTTGTTTTATCCTATGCTTTATTAAATTGAATTTATGTTGTTTTATCCTATGCTTTATTAAATTGTATTTAATTTGTTTTATCCTATGCTTTATTAAAGTGTATTTATGTTGTTTTAGCCTATGCTTTAATAAATTGTATTTATGTTGTTTTATACTATGCTTTATTAAATTGTATTTATATTGTTTTATCCTATGCTTTATTAAATTGTATTTATGTTGTTTTATCTTATGCTTTATTAAATTGTATTTATGTTGTTTTATCCTATGCTTTATTAAATTGAATTTATGTTGTTTTATCCTATGCTTTATTAAATGGTATTTATGTTGTTTTAACATATGCTTTATTAAATTGTATTTATGTTGTTTTGTCCTATGCTTTATTAAATTGTATTTATGTTGTTTATCCTATGTTTCATTAAATTGTATTTATGTTGTTTTATCCTATGCTTTATTAAATTGTATTTCTGTGGTTTTATCCTATGCTTTATTAAATTGTATTTATGTTGTTTTAAACTATGCTTTATTAAATTGTATTTATGTTGTTTTGTCCTACGATTTATTAAATTGTATTTATGTTGTTTTAACCTATGCTTTATTAAATTGTATTTATGTTGTTTTAACCTATGCTTTATTAAATTTTATTTATGTTGTTTTATCGTATGCTTTATTAAATTGTATTTATGTTGTTTTATCCTATGCTTTATTAAATTGTAGTTATGTTGTTTTAACCTATGCTTTATTAAATTGTATTTATGTTGTTTTATCCTATGCTTTATTAAATTGTATTCATGTTGTTTTAACCTATGCTTTATTAAATTTTGTTCATGTTGTTTTATCTTATGCTTTATTAAATTGTATTTATGTTGTTTTAACCTATGCTTTATTAAATTTTATTTATGTTGTTTTATCCTATGCTTTATTAAATTGTATTTATGTGGTTTTATCCTATGCTTTATTAAAAAGTATTTATGTTGTTCTATCCTATGCTTTATTAAATTGTATTTATGTTGTTATATCCTATGCTTTATTAAATTGTATTCATGTTGTTTTAACCTATGCTTTATTAAATTTTGTTCATGTTGTTTTATCTTATGCTTTATTAAATTGTATTTATGTTGTTTTAACCTATGCTTTATTAAATTTTATTTATGTTGTTTTATCCTATGCTTTATTAAATTGTATTTATGTGGTTTTATCCTATGCTTTATTAAAAAATATTTATGTTGTTTTATCCTATGCTTTATTAAATTGTATTTATGTTGTTTTATCCTATGCTTTATTAAATTGTATTTATGTTGTTTATCCTATGTTTCATTAAATTGTATTTATGTTGTTTTATCCTATGCGTTATTAAATTGTATTTATGTTGTTTTGTCCTATGCTTTATTAAATTGTATTTATGTTGTTTTATCCTATGCTTTATTAAATTGTATTTCTGTGGTTTTATCCTATGTTTTATTAAATTGTATTTATGTTGTTTTAAACTATGCTTTATTAAATTGTATTTATGTTGTTTTGCCCTATGCTTTATAAAATTGTATTTATGTTGTTTTAACCTATGCTTTATTAAATTGTATTTATGTTGTTTTATCCTATGCTTTATTTAATTGTATTTATGTTGTTTTAACGTATGCTTTATTAAATTGCATTTATGTTTTTTTATCCTATGCTTTATTAAATTGTATATATGTTGTTTTATCCTATGCTTTATTAAATTGTAATTATGTTGTTTTATCCTATGCTTTATTAAATTGTATTTATGTTGTTTTATCCTGTGCTTTATTAAATTGCATTTATGTGGTTTTATCCTATGCTTTATTAAAAAGTATTTATGATGTTTTATCCTATGCTTTTTTAAATTGTATTTATGTTGTTTTATCCTATGCTTTATTAAATTGTATTTATGTTGTTTTAACCTATGCTTTATTAAATTTTATTTATGTTGTTTTATCCTATGCTTTATTAAATTGTATTTATGTGGTTTAATCCTATGCTTTATTAAAAATTATTTATGTTGTTTTATCCTATGCTTTATTAAATTGTATTTATGTTGTTTTATCCTATGCTTTATTAAATTGTATTTATGTTGTTTTATCCTATGCTTTATTAAATTTTATTCATGTTGTTTTATCCTATGCTTTATTAAATTGTATTTATGTTGTTTTATCCTATGTTTTATTAAAATGTATTTATGTAGTTTTATCCTATGCTTTCTTAAATTGTATTTATGTTGTTTTAACCTATGCTTTATTAAATTGTATTCATGTTGTTTTATCTTATGCTTTACTAAATTATATTCATGTTGTTTTATCTTATGCTTTATTAAATTGTATTTATGTTGTTTTAACATATGCTTTATTAAATTGTATTTATGTTGTTTTGTCCTATGCTTTCTTAAATTGTATTTATGTTGTTTTATCCTATGCTTTATTAAATTGTATTTCTGTGGTTTTATCCTATGCTTTATTAAATTTTATTTATGTTGTTTTATCCTATGATTTGTTAAATTGTATTTATGTTGTTTTATCCTATGCTTTATTAAATTGTATTTATGTTGTTTTAACCTATGCTTTATTAAATTGTATTTATGTTGTTTTATCCTATGCTTTATTAAATTGTATTTATGTTGTTTTAACCTATGCTTTATTAAATTTTATTCATGTTGTTTTATCTTATGCTTTATTAAATTGTATTTATGTTGTTTTAACCTATGCTTTATTAAATTTTATTTATGTTGTTTTATCCTATGCTTTATTAAATTGTATTTATGTTGTTTTAACCTATGCTTTATTAAATTTTATTTATGTTGTTTTATCCTATGCTTTATTAAATTGTATTTATGTGGTTTTATCCTATGCTTTATTAAAAAATATTTATGTTGTTTTATCCTATGCTTTATTAAATTGTATTTATGTTGTTTTATCCTATGCTTTATTAAATTGTATTTATGTTGTTTTAACCTATGCTTTATTAAATTTTATTTATGTTGTTTTATCTAATGCTTTATTAAATTGTATTTATTTTGTTTTAAACTATGCTTTATTAAATTGTATTTATGTTGTTTCAAACTATGCTTTATTAAATTGTATTTATGTTGTTTTAAACTATGCTTTATTAAATTCTATTTATGTTGTTTTAACCTATGCTTTATTAAATTGTATTCATGTTGTTTTATCTTAAGCTTTACTAAATTATATTCATGTTGTTTTATCTTATGCTTTATTAAATTGTATTTATGTTGTTTTAACATATGCTTTATTAAATTGTATTTATGTAGTTTATCCTATGTTTCATTAAATTGTATTTATGTTGTTTTATCCTATGCTTTATTAAATTGTATTTATGTTGTTTTGTCCTATGCTTTATTAAATTGTATTTATGTTGTTTTATTATATGCTTTATTAAATTGTATTTTTGTGGTTTTATCCTATGCTTTATTAAATTGTATTTATGTTGTTTTAAACTATGCTTTATTAAATTGTATTTATGCTGTTTTAAACTATGCTTTATTAAATTGTATTTATGTTGTTTTATCCTATGCTTTATTAAATTGTATCCATGTTGTTTTATCTTATGCTTTACTAAATTATATTCATGTTGTTTTATCTAATGCTTTATTAAATTGTATTTATTTTGTTTTAAACTATGCTTTATTAAATTGTATTTATGTTGTTTCAAACTATGCTTTATTAAATTGTATTTATGTTGTTTTATCCTATGCTTTATTAAATTGTATTCATGTTGTTTTATCTTATGCTTTACTAAATTATATTCATGTTGTTTTATCTAATGCTTTATTAAATTGTATTTATGTTGTTTTAAACTATGCTTTATTAAATTGTGTTTATGTTGTTTTAAACTATGCTTTATTAAATTGTATTTATGTTGTTTTAAACTATGCTTTTTTAAATTGCATTTATGTTGTTTTAAACTATGCTTTATTAAATTGTATTTATGTTGTTTTAAACTATGCTTTATTAAATTGTATTTATGTTGTTTTAACATATGCTTTATTAAATTGTATTTATGTTGTTTTAACATATGCTTTATTAAGTTGTATTTATGTTGTTTATCCTATGTTTCATTAAATTGTATTTATGTTGTTTTATCCTATGCTTTATTAAATTGTATTTATGTTGTTTTGTCCTATGCTTTATTAAATTATATTTACGTTGCTTTAACCTATGCTTTATTAAATTTTATTTATGTTGTTTTATCCTATGCTTTATTAAATTGTATTTATGTTGTTTTATCCTATGCTTTATTAAATTGTATTTATGTTGTTTTATCCTATGCTTTATTAAATTGAATTTATGTTGTTTTATCCTATGCTTTATTAAATTGTATTTAATTTGTTTTATCCTATGCTTTATTAAAGTGTATTTATGTTGTTTTAGAATATGCTTTAATAAATTGTATTTATGTTGTTTTATACTATGCTTTATTAAATTGTATTTATATTGTTTTATCCTATGCTTTATTAAATTGTATTTATGTTGTTTTATCTTATGCTTTATTAAATTGTATTTATGTTGTTTTATCCTATGCTTTATTAAATTGAATTTATGTTGTTTTATCCTATGCTTTATTAAATTGTATTTATGTTGTTTTAACATATGCTTTATTAAATTGTATTTATGTTGTTTTGTCCTATGCTTTATTAAATTGTATTTATGTTGTTTATCCTATGTTTCATTAAATTGTATTTATGTTGTTTTATCCTATGCTTTATTAAATTGTATTTATATTGTTTTATCCTATGCTTTATTAAATTGTATTTATGTTGTTTTGTCCTATGCATTATTAAATTGTATTTATGTTGTTTTATCCTATGCTTTATTAAATTGTATTCATGTTGTTTTATCTTATGCTTTACTAAATTATATTCATGTTGTTTTATCTTATGCTTTATTAAATTGTATTTATGTTGTTTTAACATATGCTTTATTAAATTGTATTTATGTTGTTTTGTCCTATGCTTTCTTAAATTGTATTTATGTTGTTTATCCTATGTTTCATTAAATTGTATTTATGTTGGTTTATCCTATGCTTTATTAAATTGTATTTATGTTGTTTTGTCCTATGCTTTTTTAAATTGTATTTATGTTGTTTTATCCTATGCTTTATTAAATTGTATTTCTGTGGTTTTATCCTATGCTTTATTAAATTTTATTTATGTTGTTTTATCCTATGCTTTGTTAAATTGTATTTATGTTGTTTTAACCTATGCTTTATTAAATTTTATTCATGTTGTTTTATCTTATGCTTTATTAAATTGTATTTATGTTGTTTTAACCTATGCTTTATTAAATTTTATTTATGTTGTTTTATCCTATGCTTTATTAAATTGTATTTATGTTGTTTTAACCTATGCTTTATTAAATTTTATTTATGTTGTTTTATCCTATGCTTTATTAAATTGTATTTATGTGGTTTTATCCTATGCTTTATTAAAAAATATTTATGTTGTTTTATCCTATGCTTTATTAAATTGTATTTATGTTGTTTTATCCTATGCTTTATTAAATTGTATTTATGTTGTTTTAACCTATGCTTTATTAAATTTTATTTATGTTGTTTTATCTAATGCTTTATTAAATTGTATTTATTTTGTTTTAAACTATGCTTTATTAAATTGTATTTATGTTGTTTCAAACTATGCTTTATTAAATTGTATTTATGTTGTTTTAAACTATGCTTTATTAAATTCTATTTATGTTGTTTTAACCTATGCTTTATTAAATTGTATTCATGTTGTTTTATCTTAAGCTTTACTAAATTATATTCATGTTGTTTTATCTTATGCTTTATTAAATTGTATTTATGTTGTTTTAACATATGCTTTATTAAATTGTATTTATGTAGTTTATCCTATGTTTCATTAAATTGTATTTATGTTGTTTTATCCTATGCTTTATTAAATTGTATTTATGTTGTTTTGTCCTATGCTTTATTAAATTGTATTTATGTTGTTTTATTATATGCTTTATTAAATTGTATTTTTGTGGTTTTATCCTATGCTTTATTAAATTGTATTTATGTTGTTTTAAACTATGCTTTATTACATTGTATTTATGCTGTTTTAAACTATGCTTTATTAAATTGTATTTATGTTGTTTTATCCTATGCTTTATTAAATTGTATCCATGTTGTTTTATCTTATGCTTTACTAAATTATATTCATGTTGTTAAAACAACATAAATACAATTTAATAAAGCATAGGATAAAACAACATAAATTCAATTTAATAAAGCATAGGATAAAACAACATAAATACAATTTAATAAAGCATAAGATAAAACAACATAAATACAATTTAATAAAGCATAGGATAAAACAATATAAATACAATTTAATAAAGCATAGTATAAAACAACATAAATACAATTTATTAAAGCATATTCTAAAACAACATAGATACACTTTAATAAAGCATAGGATAAAACAAATTAAATACAATTTAATAAAGCATAGGATAAAACAACATAAATTCAATTTAATAAAGCATAGGATAAAACAACATAAATACAATTTAATAAAGCATAGGATAAAACAACATAAATACAATTTAATAAAGCATAGGATAAAACAACATAAATAAAATTTAATAAAGCATAGGTTAAAGCAACGTAAATATAATTTAATAAAGCATAGGACAAAACAACATAAATACAATTTAATAAAGCATAGGATAAAACAACATAAATACAATTTAATGAAACATAGGATAAACAACATAAATACAACTTAATAAAGCATATGTTAAAACAACATAAATACAATTTAATAAAGCATATGTTAAAACAACATAAATACAATTTAATAAAGCATAGTTTAAAACAACATAAATACAATTTAATAAAGCATAGTTTAAAACAACATAAATACAATTTAATAAAGCATAGTTTAAAACAACATAAATACAATTTAATAAAGCATAGTTTAAAACAACATAAACAAAATTTAATAAAGCATAGTTTAAAACAACATAAATACAATTTAATAAAGCATTAGATAAAACAACATGAATATAATTTAGTAAAGCATAAGATAAAACAACATGAATACAATTTAATAAAGATTAGGATAAAACAACATAAATACAATTTAATAAAGCATAGTTTGAAACAACATAAATACAATTTAATAAAGCATAGTTTAAAACAAAATAAATACAATTTAATAAAGCATTAGATAAAACAACATGAATATAATTTAGTAAAGCATAAGATAAAACAACATGGATACAATTTAATAAAGCATAGGATAAAACAACATAAATACAATTTAATAAAGCATAGTTTAAAACAGCATAAATACAATTTAATAAAGCATAGTTTAAAACAACATAAATACAATTTAATAAAGCATAGGATAAAACCACAAAAATACAATTTAATAAAGCATATAATAAAACAACATAAATACAATTTAATAAAGCATAGGACAAAACAACATAAATACAATTTAATAAAGCATAGGATAAAACAACATAAATACAATTTAATGAAACATAGGATAAACTACATAAATACAATTTAATAAAGCATATGTTAAAACAACATAAATACAATTTAATAAAGCATAAGATAAAACAACATGAATATAATTTAGTAAAGCTTAAGATAAAACAACATGAATACAATTTAATAAAGCATAGGTTAAAACAACATAAATAGAATTTAATAAAGCATAGTTTAAAACAACATAAATACAATTTAATAAAGCATAGTTTGAAACAACATAAATACAATTTAATAAAGCATAGTTTAAAACAAAATAAATACAATTTAATAAAGCATTAGATAAAACAACATAAATAAAATTTAATAAAGCATAGGTTAAAACAACATAAATACAATTTAATAAAGCATAGGATAAAACAACATAAATACAATTTAATAAAGCATAGGATAAAACAACATAAATATTTTTTAATAAAGCATAGGATAAAACCACATAAATACAATTTAATAAAGCATAGGATAAAACAACATAAATAAAATTTAATAAAGCATAGGTTAAAACAACATAAATACAATTTAATAAAGCATAGGATAAAACAACATAAATAAAATTTAATAAAGCATAGGTTAAAACAACATAAATACAATTTAATAAAGCATAAGATAAAACAACATGAATAAAATTTAATAAAGCATAGGTTAAAACAACATAAATACAATTTAATAAAGCATAGGATAAAACAACATAAATACAATTTAATAAAGCATAGGTTAAAACAACATAAATACAATTTAATAAAGCATAGGATAAAACAACATAAATACAATTTAACAAAGCATAGGATAAAACAACATAAATAAAATTTAAAAAAGCATAGGATAAAACCACAGAAATACAATTTAATAAAGCATAGGATAAAACAACATAAATACAATTTAAAAAAGCATAGGACAAAACAACATAAATACAATTTAATAAAGCATAGGATAAACCAACATAAATACAATTTAATGAAACATAGGATAAACAACATAAATACAATTTAAGAAAGCATAGGACAAAACAACATAAATACAATTTAATAAAGCATATGTTAAAACAACATAAATACAATTTAATAAAGCATAAGATAAAACAACATGAATATAATTTAGTAAAGCATAAGATAAAACAACATGAATACAATTTAATAAAGCATAGGATAAAACAACATAAATACAATTTAATAATGCATAGGACAAAACAACATAAATACAATTTAATAAAGCATAGGATAAAACAATATAAATACAATTTAATAAAGCATAGGATAAAACAACATAAATACAATTTAATGAAACATAGGATAAACAACATAAATACAATTTAATAAAGCATAGGACAAAACAACATAAATACAATTTAATAAAGCATATGTTAAAACAACATAAATACAATTTAATAAAGCATAGGATAAAACAACATAAATTCAATTTAATAAACATAGGATAAAACAACATAAATACAATTTAATAAAGCATAAGATAAAACAACATAAATACAATTTAATAAAGCATAGGATAAAACAATATAAATACAATTTAATAAAGCATAGTATAAAACAACATAAATACAATTTATTAAAGCATATTCTAAAACAACATAAATACACTTTAATAAAACATAGGATAAAACAAATTAAATACAATTTAATAAAGCATAGGATAAAACAACATAAATAAAATTTAATAAAGCATAGGTTAAAACAACATAAATACAATTTAATAAAGCATAAGATAAAACAACATGAACAAAATTTAATAAAGGATAGGTTAAAACAACATGAATACAATTTAATAAAGCATAGGATATAACAACATAAATACAATTTAATAAAGCATAGGATAGAACAACATAAATACTTTTTAATAAAGCATAGGATAAAACCACATAAATACAATTTAATAAAGCATAGGATAAAACAACATAAATAAAATTTAATAAAGCATAGGTTAAAACAACATAAATACAATTTAATAAAGCATAAGATAAAACAACATGAACAAAATTTAATAAAGCATAGGTTAAAACAACATGAATACAATTTAATAAAGCATAGGATAAAACAACATAAATACAATTTAATAAAGCATAGGTTAAAACAACATAACTACAATTTAATAAAGCATAGGATAAAACAACATAAATACAATTTAATAAAGCATACGATAAAACAACATAAATAAAATTTAATAAAGCATAGGTTAAAACAACATAAATACAATTTAATAAAGCATAGGTTAAAACAACATAAATACAATTTAATAAATCGTAGGACAAAACAACATAAATACAATTTAATAAAGCATAGTTTAAAACAACATAAATACAATTTAATAAAGCATAGGATAAAACCACAGAAATACAATTTAATAAAGCATAGGATAAAACAACATAAATACAATTTAATGAAACATAGGATAAACAACATAAATACAATTTAATAAAGCATAGGACAAAACAACATAAATACAATTTAATAAAGCATATGTTAAAACAACATAAATACCATTTAATAAAGCATAGGATAAAACAACATAAATTCAATTTAATAAAGCATAGGATAAAACAACATAAATACAATTTAATAAAGCATAAGATAAAACAACATAAATACAATTTAATAAAGCATAGGATAAAACAATATAAATACAATTTAATAAAGCATAGTATAAAACAACATAAATACAATTTATTAAAGCATAGGCTAAAACAACATAAATACACTTTAATAAAGCATAGGATAAAACAAATTAAATACAATTTAATAAAGCATAGGATAAAACAACATAAATTCAATTTAATAAAGCATAGGATAAAACAACATAAATACAATTTAATAAAGCATAGGATAAAACAACATAAATACAATTTAATAAAGCATAGGATAAAAAAACATAAATAAAATTTAATAAAGCATAGGTTAAAGCAACCTAAATACAATTTAATAAAGCATAGGACAAAACAACATAAATACAATTTAATAAAGCATATGTTAAAACAACATAAATACAATTTAATAAAGCATAGGATAAAACAACATAAATTCAATTTAATAAAGCATAGGATAAAACAACATAAATACAATTTAATAAAGCATAAGATAAAACAACATAAATACAATTTAATAAAGCATAGGATAAAACAATATAAATACAATTTAATAAAGCATAGTATAAAACAACATAAATACAATTTATTAAAGCATATTCTAAAACAACATAAATACACTTTAATAAAGCATAGGATAAAACAAATTAAATACAATTTAATAAAGCATAGGATAAAACAACATAAATTCAATTTAATAAAGCATAGGATAAAACAACATAAATACAATTTAATAAAGCATAGGATAAAACAACATAAATACAATTTAATAAAGCATAGGATAAAACAACATAAATAAAATTTAATAAAGCATAGGTTAAAGCAACGTAAATATAATTTAATAAAGCATAGGACGAAACAACATAAATACAATTTAATAAAGCATAGGATAAAACAACATAAATACAATTTAATGAAACATAGGATAAACAACATAAATACAACTTAATAAAGCATATGTTAAAACAACATAAATACAATTTAATAAAGCATATGTTAAAACAACATAAATACAATTTAATAAAGCATAAGATAAAACAACATAAATACAATTTAATAAAGCATAGGATAAAACAATATAAATACAATTTAATAAAGCATAGTATAAAACAACATAAATACAATTTATTAAAGCATATTCTAAAACAACATAAATACACTTTAATAAAGCATAGGATAAAACAAATTAAATACAATTTAATAAAGCATAGGATAAAACAACATAAATTCAATTTAATAAAGCATAGGATAAAACAACATAAATACAATTTAATAAAGCATAGGATAAAACAACATAAATACAATTTAATAAAGCATAGGATAAAACAACATAAATAAAATTTAATAAAGCATAGGTTAAAGCAACGTAAATATAATTTAATAAAGCATAGGACAAAACAACATAAATACAATTTAATAAAGCATAGGATAAAACAACATAAATACAATTTAATGAAACATAGGATAAACAACATAAATACAACTTAATAAAGCATATGTTAAAACAACATAAATACAATTTAATAAAGCATATGTTAAAACAACATAAATACAATTTAATAAAGCATAGTTTAAAACAACATAAATACAATTTAATAAAGCATAGTTTAAAACAACATAAATACAATTTAATAAAGCATAGTTTAAAACAACATAAATACAATTTAATAAAGCATAGTTTAAAACAACATAAACACAATTTAATAAAGCATAGTTTAAAACAACATAAATACAATTTAATAAAGCATTAGATAAAACAACATGAATACAATTTAATAAAGCATAGGATAAAACAACATAAATACAATTTAATAAAGCATAGTTTGAAACAACATAAATACAATTTAATAAAGCATAGTTTAAAACAAAATAAATACAATTTAATAAAGCATTAGATAAAACAACATGAATATAATTTAGTAAAGCATAAGATAAAACAACATGGATACAATTTAATAAAGCATAGGATAAAACAACATAAATACAATTTAATAAAGCATAGTTTAAAACAGCATAAATACAATTTAATAAAGCATAGTTTAAAACAACATAAATACAATTTAATAAAGCATAGGATAAAACCACAAAAATACAATTTAATAAAGCATATAATAAAACAACATAAATACAATTTAATAAAGCATAGGACAAAACAACATAAATACAATTTAATAAAGCATAGGATAAAACAACATAAATACAATTTAATGAAACATAGGATAAACTACATAAATACAATTTAATAAAGCATATGTTAAAACAACATAAATACAATTTAATAAAGCATAAGATAAAACAACATGAATATAATTTAGTAAAGCTTAAGATAAAACAACATGAATACAATTTAATAAAGCATAGGTTAAAACAACATAAATAGAATTTAATAAAGCATAGTTTAAAACAACATAAATACAATTTAATAAAGCATAGTTTGAAACAACATAAATACAATTTAATAAAGCATAGTTTAAAACAAAATAAATACAATTTAATAAAGCATTAGATAAAACAACATAAATAAAATTTAATAAAGCATAGGTTAAAACAACATAAATACAATTTAATAAAGCATAGGATAAAACAACATAAATACAATTTAATAAAGCATAGGATAAAACAACATAAATATTTTTTAATAAAGCATAGGATAAAACCACATAAATACAATTTAATAAAGCATAGGATAAAACAACATAAATAAAATTTAATAAAGCATAGGTTAAAACAACATAAATACAATTTAATAAAGCATAGGATAAAACAACATAAATAAAATTTAATAAAGCATAGGTTAAAACAACATAAATACAATTTAATAAAGCATAAGATAAAACAACATGAATAAAATTTAATAAAGCATAGGTTAAAACAACATAAATACAATTTAATAAAGCATAGGATAAAACAACATAAATACAATTTAATAAAGCATAGGTTAAAACAACATAAATACAATTTAATAAAGCATAGGATAAAACAACATAAATACAATTTAACAAAGCATAGGATAAAACAACATAAATAAAATTTAATAAAGCATAGGATAAAACCACAGAAATACAATTTAATAAAGCATAGGATAAAACAACATAAATACAATTTAAAAAAGCATAGGACAAAACAACATAAATACAATTTAATAAAGCATAGGATAAACCAACATAAATACAATTTAATGAAACATAGGATAAACAACATAAATACAATTTAAGAAAGCATAGGACAAAACAACATAAATACAATTTAATAAAGCATATGTTAAAACAACATAAATACAATTTAATAAAGCATAAGATAAAACAACATGAATATAATTTAGTAAAGCATAAGATAAAACAACATGAATACAATTTAATAAAGCATAGGATAAAACAACATAAATACAATTTAATAATGCATAGGACAAAACAACATAAATAGAATTTAATAAAGCATAGGATAAAACAATATAAATACAATTTAATAAAGCATAGGATAAAACAACATAAATACAATTTAATGAAACATAGGATAAACAACATAAATACAATTTAATAAAGCATAGGACAAAACAACATAAATACAATTTAATAAAGCATATGTTAAAACAACATAAATACAATTTAATAAAGCATAGGATAAAACAACATAAATTCAATTTAATAAAGCATAGGATAAAACAACATAAATACAATTTAATAAAGCATAAGATAAAACAACATAAATACAATTTAATAAAGCATAGGATAAAACAATATAAATACAATTTAATAAAGCATAGTATAAAACAACATAAATACAATTTATTAAAGCATATTCTAAAACAACATAAATACACTTTAATAAAGCATAGGATAAAACAAATTAAATACAATTTAATAAAGCATAGGATAAAACAACATAAATTCAATTTAATAAAGCATAGGATAAAACAACATAAATACAATTTAATAAAGCATAGGATAAAACAACATAAATACAATTTAATAAAGCATAGGATAAAACAACATAAATAAAATTTAATAAAGCATAGGTTAAAGCAACGTAAATATAATTTAATAAAGCATAGGACAAAACAACATAAATACAATTTAATAAAGCATAGGATAAAACAACATAAATACAATTTAATGAAACATAGGATAAACAACATAAATACAACTTAATAAAGCATATGTTAAAACAACATAAATACAATTTAATAAAGCATATGTTAAAACAACATAAATACAATTTAATAAAGCATAGTTTAAAACAACATAAATACAATTTAATAAAGCATAGTTTAAAACAACATAAATACAATTTAAAAAAGTATAGTTTAAAACAACATAAATACAATTTAATAAAGCATAGTTTAAAACAACATAAACACAATTTAATAAAGCATAGTTTAAAACAACATAAATACAATTTAATAAAGCATTAGATAAAACAACATGAATATAATTTAGTAAAGCATAAGATAAAACAACATGAATACAATTTAATAAAGCATAGGATAAAACAACATAAATACAATTTAATAAACATAGTTTAAAACAAAATAAATACAATTTAATAAAGCATTAGATAAAACAACATGAATATAATTTAGTAAAGCATAAGATAAAACAACATGGATACAATTTAATAAAGCATAGGATAAAACAACATAAATACAATTTAATAAAGCATAGTTTAAAACAGCATAAATACAATTTAATAAAGCATAGTTTAAAACAACATAAATACAATTTAATAAAGCATAGGATAAAACCACAAAAATACAATTTAATAAAGCATATAATAAAACAACATAAATACAATTTAATAAAGCATAGGACAAAACAACATAAATACAATTTAATAAAGCATAGGATAAAACAACATAAATACAATTTAATGAAACATAGGATAAACTACATAAATACAATTTAATAAAGCATATGTTAAAACAACATAAATACAATTTAATAAAGCATAAGATAAAACAACATGAATATAATTTAGTAAAGCTTAAGATAAAACAACATGAATACAATTTAATAAAGCATAGGTTAAAACAACATAAATAGAATTTAATAAAGCATAGTTTAAAACAACATAAATACAATTTAATAAAGCATAGTTTGAAACAACATAAATACAATTTAATAAAGCATAGTTTAAAACAAAATAAATACAATTTAATAAAGCATTAGATAAAACAACATAAATAAAATTTAATAAAGCATAGGTTAAAACAACATAAATACAATTTAATAAAGCATAGGATAAAACAACATAAATACAATTTAATAAAGCATAGGATAAAACAACATAAATATTTTTTAATAAAGCATAGGATAAAACCACATAAATACAATTTAATAAAGCATAGGATAAAACAACATAAATAAAATTTAATAAAGCATAGGTTAAAACAACATAAATACAATTTAATAAAGCATAAGATAAAACAACATGAATAAAATTTAATAAAGCATAGGTTAAAACAACATAAATACAATTTAATAAAGCATAGGATAAAACAACATAAATACAATTTAATAAAGCATAGGTTAAAACAACATAAATACAATTTAATAAAGCATAGGATAAAACAACATAAATACAATTTAACAAAGCATAGGATAAAACAACATAAATAAAATTTAATAAAGCATAGGATAAAACCACAGAAATACAATTTAATAAAGCATAGGATAAAACAACATAAATACAATTTAAAAAAGCATAGGACAAAACAACATAAATACAATTTAATAAAGCATAGGATAAACCAACATAAATACAATTTAATGAAACATAGGATAAACAACATAAATACAATTTAAGAAAGCATAGGACTAAACAACATAAATACAATTTAATAAAGCATATGTTAAAACAACATAAATACAATTTAATAAAGCATAAGATAAAACAACATGAATATAATTTAGTAAAGCATAAGATAAAACAACATGAATACAATTTAATAAAGCATAGGTTAAAACAACATAAATACAATTTAAGAAAGCATAGGATAAAACTACATAAATACATTTTAATAAAACATAGGATAAAACAACATAAATACAATTTAATAAAGCATAGGATAAAACAACATGAATAAAATTTAATAAAGCATAGGATAAAACAACATAAATACAATTTAATAAAGCATAGGATAAAACAACATAAATACAATTTAATAAAGCATAGGATAAAACAACATAAATAATTTTTAATAAAGCATAGGATAAAACCACATAAATACAATTTAATAAAGCATAGGATAAAACAACATAAATAAAATTTAATAAAGCATAGGTTAAAACAACATAAATACAATTTAATAAAGCATAGGATAAAACAACATAAATACAATTTAAAAAAGCATAGGATAAAACATCATAAATACTTTTTAATAAAGCATAGGATAAAACCACATAAATGCAATTTAATAAAGCACAGGATAAAACAACATAAATACAATTTAATAAAGCATAGGATAAAACAACATAATTACAATTTAATAAAGCATAGGATAAAAAAACATAAATGCAATTTAATAAAGCATACGTTAAAACAACATAAATACAATTAAATAAAGCATAGGATAAAACAACATAAATACAATTTAATAAAGCATAGGTTAAAACAACATAAATACAATTTTATAAAGCATAGGGCAAAACAACATAAATACAATTTAATAAAGCATAGTTTAAAACAACATAAATACAATTTAATAAAACATAGGATAAAACCACAGAAATACAATTTAATAAAGCATAGGATAAAACAACATAAATACAATTTAATAAAGCATAGGACAAAACAACATAAATACAATTTAATAACGCATAGGATAAAACAACATAAATACAATTTAATGAAACATAGGATAAACAACATAAATACAATTTAATAAAGCATAGGATAAAACAACATAAATACAATTTAATAAAGCATAGGATAAAACAACATAAATATTTTTTAATAAAGCATAGGATAAAACCACATAAATACAATTTAATAAAGCATAGGATAAAACAACATAAATAAAATTTAATAAAGCATAGGTTAAAACAACATAAATACAATTTAATAAAGCATAAGATAAAACAACATGAACAAAATTTAATAAAGCATAGGTTAAAACAACATGAATACAATTTAATAAAGCATAGGATAAAACAACATAAATACAATTTAATAAAGCATAGGTTAAAACAACATAACTACAATTTAATAAAGCATAGGATAAAACAACATAAATACAATTTAATAAAGCATACGATAAAACAACATAAATAAAATTTAATAAAGCATAGGTTAAAACAACATAAATAAAATTTAATAAAGCATAGGTTAAAACAACATAAATACAATTTAATAAATCGTAGGACAAAACAACATAAATACAATTTAATAAAGCATAGGATAAAACCACAGAAATACAATTTAATAAAGCATAGGATAAAACAACATAAATACAATTTAATAAAGCATAGGATAAAACAACATAAATACAATTTAATAAAGCATAGGATAAAACAACATAAATACAATTAAATGAAACATAGGATAAACAACATAAATAAAATTTAATAAAGCATAGGACAAAACAACAAAAACACAATTTAATAAAGCATAGTTTAAAACAACATAAATACAATTTAATAAAGCATTAGATAAAACAACATGAATATAATTTAGTAAAGCATAAGATAAAACAACATGAATACAATTTAATAAAGCATAGGATAAAACAACATAAATACAATTTAATAATGCATAGGACAAAACAACATAAATACAATTTAATAAAGCATAGGATAAAACAACATAAATACAATTTAATGAAACATAGGATAAACAACATAAATACAATTTAATAAAGCATAGGACAAAACAACATAAATACAATTTAATAAAGCATATGTTAAAACAACATAAATACAATTTAATAAAGCATAAGATAAAACAAATTAATTACAATTTAATATAGCATAGGATAAAACAAATTAAATACAATTTAATAAAGCATAGGATAAAACAACATATATTCAATTTAATAAAGCATAGGATAAAACAACATAAATTCAATTTAATAAAGCATAGGATAAAACAACATAAATACAATTTAATAAAGCATAGGATAAAACAACATATATTCAATTTAATAAAGCATAGGATAAAACAACATAAATTCAATTTAATAAAGCATAGGTTAAAACAACATAAATACAATTTAATAAAGCATAGGATAAAACAACATAAATACAATTTAATAAATCATAGGATAAAAAAACATAAATAAAATTTAATAAAGCATAGGTTAAAACAACATAAATACAATTTAATAAAGCATAGGATAAAACAACATAAATACAATTTAATAAAGCATAGGATAAAACAACATAAATATATTTTAATAAAGCATAGGATAAAACCACATAAATACGATTTAATAAAGCATAGGATAAAATAACATAAATAAAATTTAATAAAGCATAGGTTAAAACAACATACATACAATTTAATAAAGCGTAGGACAAAACAACATAAATACAATTTAATAAAGCATAGTTTAAAACAACATAAATACAATTTAATAAAGCATAGGATAAAACCACAGAAATACAATTTAATAAAGCATAGGATATAACAACATAAATACAATTTAATAAAGCATAGGATAAAACAACATAAATACAATTTAATAAAGCATAGGATAAAACAACATAAATACAATTTAATAAAGCATAGGATAAAACAACATAAATACAATTTAATAAAGCATACGTTAAAACAACATAAATACAATTAAATAAAGCATAGGATAAAACAACATAAATACAATATAATAAAGCATAGGTTAAAAAAACATAAATACAATTTTATAAAGCATAGGATAAAACAACATAAATACAATTTAATAAAGCATAGGTTAAAACAACATAAATACAATTTAATAAAGCATAGGATAAAACAACATAAATTCAATTTAATAAAGCATAGGATAAAACAACATAAATACAATGTAATAAAGCACAATATAAAACAACATAAATAAAATTTAATAAAGCATAGGATAAAACAACATAAATAAAATTTAATAAAGCATAGGATAAAACAACGTAAATACAATTTAATAAAGCATAGGATAAAACAACATAAATACAATTTAATAAAGCACAGGATAAAACAACATAAATACAATTTAATAAAGCATAGGTTAAAACAACATAAATACAATTTAATAAAGCATAAGATAAAACAACATGAATACAATTTAATAAAGCATAGGTTAAAACAACATAAATACAATTTAATAAAGCATAGGATAAAACAACATAAATACAATTTAATAAAGCATAGGATAAAACAACATGAATACAATTTAATAAAGCATAAGATAAAACAACATGAATACAATTTAATAAAGCATAGGTTAAAACAACATAAATACAATTTAACAAAGCATAGGTTAAAACAACATAAATACAATTTAATAAAGCAAAGGTTAAAACAACATAAATACAATTTAATAAAGCATAGGATAAAACAACATAAATACAATTTAATAAATCATAGGATAAAACAACATAAATAAAATTTAATAAAGCATAGGTTAAAACAACATAAATACAATTTAATAAAGCATAGGATAAAACAACATAAATACAATTTAATAAAGCATAGGATAAAACAACATAAATATATTTTAATAAAGCATAGGATAAAACCACATAAATACGATTTAATAAAGCATAGGATAAAATAACATAAATAAAATTTAATAAAGCATAGGTTAAAACAACATACATACAATTTAATAAAGCGTAGGACAAAACAACATAAATACAATTTAATAAAGCATAGTTTAAAACAACATAAATACAATTTAATAAAGCATAGGATAAAACCACAGAAATACAATTTAATAAAGCATAGGATATAACAACATAAATACAATTTAATAAAGCATAGGATAGAACAACATAAATACTTTTTAATAAAGCATAGGATAAAACCACATAAATACAATTTAATAAAGCATAGGATAAAACAACATAAATAAAATTTAATAAAGCATAGGTTAAAACAACATAAATACAATTTAATAAAGCATAGGATAAAACAACATAAATACAATTTAATAAAGCATAGGATAAAACAACATAAATACTTTTTAATAAAGCATAGGATAAAACCACATAAATACAATTTAATAAAGCACAGGATAAAACAACATAAATACAATTTAATAAAGCATAGGATAAAACAACATAAATACAATTTAATAAAGCATAGGATAAAACAACATAAATACAATTTAATAAAGCATAGTATAAAACAACATAAATACAATTTAATAAAGCATATGTTAAAACAACATAAATACAATTAAATAAAGCATAGGATAAAACAACATAAATAAAATATAATAAAGCATAGGTTAAAAAAACATAAATACAATTTTATAAAGCATAGGATAAAACAACATAAATACAATTTAATAAAGCATAGGTTAAAACAACATAAATACAATTTAATAAAGCATAGGATAAAACAACATAAATTCAATTTAATAAAGCATAGGATAAAACAACATAAATACAATGTAATAAAGCACAATATAAAACAACATAAATAAAATTTAATAAAGCATAGGATACAACAACATAAATAAAATTTAATAAAGCATAGGATAAAACAACGTAAATACAATTTAATAAAGCATAGGATAAAACAACATAAATACAATTTAATAAAGCACAGGATAAAACAACATAAATACAATTTAATAAAGCATAGGTTAAAACAACATAAATACAATTTAATAAATCGTAGGACAAAACAACATAAATACAATTTAATAAAGCATTAGATAAAACAACATGAATATAATTTAGTAAGGCATAAGATAAAACAACATGAATACGATTTAATAAAGCATAGCATAAAATAACATAAATAAAATTTAATAAAGCATAGGTTAAAACAACATACATACAATTTAATAAAGCGTAGGACAAAACAACATAAATACAATTTAATAAAGCATAGTTTAAAACAACATAAATACAATTTAATAAAGCATAGGATAAAACCACAGAAATACAATTTAATAAAGCATAGGATATAACAACATAAATACAATTTAATAAAGCATAGGATAAAACAACATAAATACAATTTAATAAAGCATAGGATAAAACAACATAAATACAATTTAATAAAGCATAGGATAAAACAACATAAATACAATTTAATAAAGCATACGTTAAAACAACATAAATACAATTAAATAAAGCATAGGATAAAACAACATAAATACAATATAATAAAGCATAGGTTAAAAAAACATAAATACAATTTTATAAAGCATAGGATAAAACAACATAAATACAATTTAATAAAGCATAGGTTAAAACAACATAAATACAATTTAATAAAGCATAGGATAAAACAACATAAATTCAATTTAATAAAGCATAGGATAAAACAACATAAATACAATGTAATAAAGCACAATATAAAACAACATAAATAAAATTTAATAAAGCATAGGATTAAACAACGTAAATACAATTTAATAAAGCATAGGATAAAACAACATAAATACAATTTAATAAAGCACAGGATAAAACAACATAAATACAATTTAATAAAGCATAGGTTAAAACAACATAAATACAATTTAATAAAGCATAAGATAAAACAACATGAATACAATTTAATAAAGCATAGGTTAAAACAACATAAATACAATTTAATAAAGCATAGGATAAAACAACATAAATACAATTTAATAAAGCATAGGATAAAACAACATGAATACAATTTAATAAAGCATAAGATAAAACAACATGAATACAATTTAATAAAGCATAGGTTAAAACAACATAAATACAATTTAACAAAGCATAGGTTAAAACAACATAAATACAATTTAATAAAGCAAAGGTTAAAACAACATAAATACAATTTAATAAAGCATAGGATAAAACAACATAAATACAATTTAATAAATCATAGGATAAAACAACATAAATAAAATTTAATAAAGCATAGGTTAAAACAACATAAATACAATTTAATAAAGCATAGGATAAAACAACATAAATACAATTTAATAAAGCATAGGATAAAACAACATAAATATATTTTAATAAAGCATAGGATAAAACCACATAAATACGATTTAATAAAGCATAGGATAAAATAACATAAATAAAATTTAATAAAGCATAGGTTAAAACAACATACATACAATTTAATAAAGCGTAGGACAAAACAACATAAATACAATTTAATAAAGCATAGTTTAAAACAACATAAATACAATTTAATAAAGCATAGGATAAAACCACAGAAATACAATTTAATAAAGCATAGGATATAACAACATAAATACAATTTAATAAAGCATAGGATAAAACAACATAAATACAATTTAATAAAGCATAGGATAAAACAACATAAATACAATTTAATAAAGCATAGGATAAAACAACATAAATACAATTTAATAAAGCATACGTTAAAACAACATAAATACAATTAAATAAAGCATAGGATAAAACAACATAAATACAATATAATAAAGCATAGGTTAAAAAAACATAAATACAATTTTATAAAGCATAGGATAAAACAACATAAATACAATTTAATAAAGCATAGGTTAAAACAACATAAATACAATTTAATAAAGCATAGGATAAAACAACATAAATTCAATTTAATAAAGCATAGGATAAAACAACATAAATACAATGTAATAAAGCACAATATAAAACAACATAAATAAAATTTAATAAAGCATAGGATAAAACAACATAAATAAAATTTAATAAAGCATAGGATAAAACAACGTAAATACAATTTAATAAAGCATAGGATAAAACAACATAAATACAATTTAATAAAGCACAGGATAAAACAACATAAATACAATTTAATAAAGCATAGGTTAAAACAACATAAATACAATTTAATAAAGCATAAGATAAAACAACATGAATACAATTTAATAAAGCATAGGTTAAAACAACATAAATACAATTTAATAAAGCATAGGATAAAACAACATAAATACAATTTAATAAAGCATAGGATAAAACAACATAAATATATTTTAATAAAGCATAGGATAAAACCACATAAATACGATTTAATAAAGCATAGGATAAAATAACATAAATAAAATTTAATAAAGCATAGGTTAAAACAACATACATACAATTTAATAAAGCGTAGGACAAAACAACATAAATACAATTTAATAAAGCATAGTTTAAAACAACATAAATACAATTTAATAAAGCATAGGATAAAACCACAGAAATACAATTTAATAAAGCATAGGATATAACAACATAAATACAATTTAATAAAGCATAGGATAGAACAACATAAATACTTTTTAATAAAGCATAGGATAAAACCACATAAATACAATTTAATAAAGCATAGGATAAAACAACATAAATAAAATTTAATAAAGCATAGGTTAAAACAACATAAATACAATTTAATAAAGCATAGGATAAAACAACATAAATACAATTTAATAAAGCATAGGATAAAACAACATAAATACTTTTTAATAAAGCATAGGATAAAACCACATAAATACAATTTAATAAAGCACAGGATAAAACAACATAAATACAATTTAATAAAGCATAGGATAAAACAACATAAATACAATTTAATAAAGCATAGGATAAAACAACATAAATACAATTTAATAAAGCATAGGATAAAACAACATAAATACAATTTAATAAAGCATATGTTAAAACAACATAAATACAATTAAATAAAGCATAGGATAAAACAACATAAATACAATATAATAAAGCATAGGTTAAAAAACATAAATACAATTTTATAAAGCATAAGATAAAACAACATGAATACAATTTAATAAAGCATAGGTTAAAACAACATAAATACAATTTAACAAAGCATAGGTTAAAACAACATAAATACAATTTAATAAAGCAAAGGTTAAAACAACATAAATACAATTTAATAAAGCATAGGATAAAACAACATAAATTCAATTTAATAAAGCATAGGATAAAACAACATAAATACAATGTAATAAAGCACAATATAAAACAACATAAATAAAATTTAATAAAGCATAGGATAAAACAACATAAATAAAATTTAATAAAGCATAGGATAAAACAACGTAAATACAATTTAATAAAGCATAGGATAAAACAACATAAATACAATTTAATAAAGCACAGGATAAAACAACATAAATACAATTTAATAAAGCATAGGTTAAAACAACATAAATACAATTTAATAAAGCATAAGATAAAACAACATGAATACAATTTAATAAAGCATAGGTTAAAACAACATAAATACAATTTAATAAAGCATAGGATAAAACAACATAAATACAATTTAATAAAGCATAGGATAAAACAACATGAATACAATTTAATAAAGCATAAGATAAAACAACATGAATACAATTTAATAAAGCATAGGTTAAAACAACATAAATACAATTTAACAAAGCATAGGTTAAAACAACATAAATACAATTTAATAAAGCAAAGGTTAAAACAACATAAATACAATTTAATAAAGCATAGGATAAAACAACATAAATACAATTTAATAAATCATAGGATAAAACAACATAAATAAAATTTAATAAAGCATAGGTTAAAACAACATAAATACAATTTAATAAAGCATAGGATAAAACAACATAAATACAATTTAATAAAGCATAGGATAAAACAACATAAATATATTTTAATAAAGCATAGGATAAAACCACATAAATACGATTTAATAAAGCATAGGATAAAATAACATAAATAAAATTTAATAAAGCATAGGTTAAAACAACATACATACAATTTAATAAAGCGTAGGACAAAACAACATAAATACAATTTAATAAAGCATAGTTTAAAACAACATAAATACAATTTAATAAAGCATAGGATAAAACCACAGAAATACAATTTAATAAAGCATAGGATATAACAACATAAATACAATTTAATAAAGCATAGGATAGAACAACATAAATACTTTTTAATAAAGCATAGGATAAAACCACATAAATACAATTTAATAAAGCATAGGATAAAACAACATAAATAAAATTTAATAAAGCATAGGTTAAAACAACATAAATACAATTTAATAAAGCATAGGATAAAACAACATAAATACAATTTAATAAAGCATAGGATAAAACAACATAAATACTTTTTAATAAAGCATAGGATAAAACCACATAAATACAATTTAATAAAGCACAGGATAAAACAACATAAATACAATTTAATAAAGCATAGGATAAAACAACATAAATACAATTTAATAAAGCATAGGATAAAACAACATAAATACAATTTAATAAAGCATAGTATAAAACAACATAAATACAATTTAATAAAGCATATGTTAAAACAACATAAATACAATTAAATAAAGCATAGGATAAAACAACATAAATAAAATATAATAAAGCATAGGTTAAAAAAACATAAATACAATTTTATAAAGCATAGGATAAAACAACATAAATACAATTTAATAAAGCATAGGTTAAAACAACATAAATACAATTTAATAAAGCATAGGATAAAACAACATAAATTCAATTTAATAAAGCATAGGATAAAACAACATAAATACAATGTAATAAAGCACAATATAAAACAACATAAATAAAATTTAATAAAGCATAGGATACAACAACATAAATAAAATTTAATAAAGCATAGGATAAAACAACGTAAATACAATTTAATAAAGCATAGGATAAAACAACATAAATACAATTTAATAAAGCACAGGATAAAACAACATAAATACAATTTAATAAAGCATAGGTTAAAACAACATAAATACAATTTAATAAATCGTAGGACAAAACAACATAAATACAATTTAATAAAGCATTAGATAAAACAACATGAATATAATTTAGTAAGGCATAAGATAAAACAACATGAATACGATTTAATAAAGCATAGCATAAAATAACATAAATAAAATTTAATAAAGCATAGGTTAAAACAACATACATACAATTTAATAAAGCGTAGGACAAAACAACATAAATACAATTTAATAAAGCATAGTTTAAAACAACATAAATACAATTTAATAAAGCATAGGATAAAACCACAGAAATACAATTTAATAAAGCATAGGATATAACAACATAAATACAATTTAATAAAGCATAGGATAAAACAACATAAATACAATTTAATAAAGCATAGGATAAAACAACATAAATACAATTTAATAAAGCATAGGATAAAACAACATAAATACAATTTAATAAAGCATACGTTAAAACAACATAAATACAATTAAATAAAGCATAGGATAAAACAACATAAATACAATATAATAAAGCATAGGTTAAAAAAACATAAATACAATTTTATAAAGCATAGGATAAAACAACATAAATACAATTTAATAAAGCATAGGTTAAAACAACATAAATACAATTTAATAAAGCATAGGATAAAACAACATAAATTCAATTTAATAAAGCATAGGATAAAACAACATAAATACAATGTAATAAAGCACAATATAAAACAACATAAATAAAATTTAATAAAGCATAGGATTAAACAACGTAAATACAATTTAATAAAGCATAGGATAAAACAACATAAATACAATTTAATAAAGCACAGGATAAAACAACATAAATACAATTTAATAAAGCATAGGTTAAAACAACATAAATACAATTTAATAAAGCATAAGATAAAACAACATGAATACAATTTAATAAAGCATAGGTTAAAACAACATAAATACAATTTAATAAAGCATAGGATAAAACAACATAAATACAATTTAATAAAGCATAGGATAAAACAACATGAATACAATTTAATAAAGCATAAGATAAAACAACATGAATACAATTTAATAAAGCATAGGTTAAAACAACATAAATACAATTTAACAAAGCATAGGTTAAAACAACATAAATACAATTTAATAAAGCAAAGGTTAAAACAACATAAATACAATTTAATAAAGCATAGGATAAAACAACATAAATACAATTTAATAAATCATAGGATAAAACAACATAAATAAAATTTAATAAAGCATAGGTTAAAACAACATAAATACAATTTAATAAAGCATAGGATAAAACAACATAAATACAATTTAATAAAGCATAGGATAAAACAACATAAATATATTTTAATAAAGCATAGGATAAAACCACATAAATACGATTTAATAAAGCATAGGATAAAATAACATAAATAAAATTTAATAAAGCATAGGTTAAAACAACATACATACAATTTAATAAAGCGTAGGACAAAACAACATAAATACAATTTAATAAAGCATAGTTTAAAACAACATAAATACAATTTAATAAAGCATAGGATAAAACCACAGAAATACAATTTAATAAAGCATAGGATATAACAACATAAATACAATTTAATAAAGCATAGGATAAAACAACATAAATACAATTTAATAAAGCATAGGATAAAACAACATAAATACAATTTAATAAAGCATAGGATAAAACAACATAAATACAATTTAATAAAGCATACGTTAAAACAACATAAATACAATTAAATAAAGCATAGGATAAAACAACATAAATACAATATAATAAAGCATAGGTTAAAAAAACATAAATACAATTTTATAAAGCATAGGATAAAACAACATAAATACAATTTAATAAAGCATAGGTTAAAACAACATAAATACAATTTAATAAAGCATAGGATAAAACAACATAAATTCAATTTAATAAAGCATAGGATAAAACAACATAAATACAATGTAATAAAGCACAATATAAAACAACATAAATAAAATTTAATAAAGCATAGGATAAAACAACATAAATAAAATTTAATAAAGCATAGGATAAAACAACGTAAATACAATTTAATAAAGCATAGGATAAAACAACATAAATACAATTTAATAAAGCACAGGATAAAACAACATAAATACAATTTAATAAAGCATAGGTTAAAACAACATAAATACAATTTAATAAAGCATAAGATAAAACAACATGAATACAATTTAATAAAGCATAGGTTAAAACAACATAAATACAATTTAATAAAGCATAGGATAAAACAACATAAATACAATTTAATAAAGCATAGGATAAAACAACAAAAATATATTTTAATAAAGCATAGGATAAAACCACATAAATACGATTTAATAAAGCATAGGATAAAATAACATAAATAAAATTTAATAAAGCATAGGTTAAAACAACATACATACAATTTAATAAAGCGTAGGACAAAACAACATAAATACAATTTAATAAAGCATAGTTTAAAACAACATAAATACAATTTAATAAAGCATAGGATAAAACCACAGAAATACAATTTAATAAAGCATAGGATATAACAACATAAATACAATTTAATAAAGCATAGGATAGAACAACATAAATACTTTTTAATAAAGCATAGGATAAAACCACATAAATACAATTTAATAAAGCATAGGATAAAACAACATAAATAAAATTTAATAAAGCATAGGTTAAAACAACATAAATACAATTTAATAAAGCATAGGATAAAACAACATAAATACAATTTAATAAAGCATAGGATAAAACAACATAAATACTTTTTAATAAAGCATAGGATAAAACCACATAAATACAATTTAATAAAGCACAGGATAAAACAACATAAATACAATTTAATAAAGCATAGGATAAAACAACATAAATACAATTTAATAAAGCATAGGATAAAACAACATAAATACAATTTAATAAAGCATAGGATAAAACAACATAAATACAATTTAATAAAGCATATGTTAAAACAACATAAATACAATTAAATAAAGCATAGGATAAAACAACATAAATACAATATAATAAAGCATAGGTTAAAAAAACATAAATACAATTTTATAAAGCATAGGATAAAACAACATAAATACAATTTAATAAAGCATAGGTTAAAACAACATAAATACAATTTAATAAAGCATAGGATAAAACAACATAAATTCAATTTAATAAAGCATAGGATAAAACAACATAAATACAATGTAATAAAGCACAATATAAAACAACATAAATAAAATTTAATAAAGCATAGGATAAAACAACATAAATAAAATTTAATAAAGCATAGGATAAAACAACGTAAATACAATTTAATAAAGCATAGGATAAAACAACATAAATACAATTTAATAAAGCACAGGATAAAACAACATAAATACAATTTAATAAAGCATAGGTTAAAACAACATAAATACAATTTAATAAAGCATAGGATAAAACAACATAAACAAAATTTAATAAAGCATAGGTTAAAACAACATAAATACAATTTAATAAAGCATAGGATAAAACAACATAAATACAATTTAATAAAGCATAGGATAAAACAACACATATACTTTTTAATAAAGCATAGGATAAAACCACATAAATACAATTTAATAAAGCATAGGATAAAACAACATAAATAAAATTTAATAAAGCATAGGTTAAAACAACATAAATACAATTTAATAAATCGTAGGACAAAACAACATAAATACAATTTAATAAAGCATTAGATAAAACAACATGAATATAATTTAGTAAAGCATAAGATAAAACAACATGAATACAATTTAATAAAGCATAGGATAAAACAACATAAATAAAATGTAATAAAGCATAGCTTAAAACAACATAAATACAATTTAATAAAGCATAGTTTAAAACAACATAAATACAATTTAATAAAGCATAGTTTAAAACAACATAAATACAATTTAATAAAGCATAGGATAAAACCACAAAAATACAATTTAATAAAGCATAGGATAAAACAACATAAATACAATTTAATAATGCATAGGACAAAACAACATAAATACAATTTAATAAAGCATAGGATAAAACAACATAAATACAATTTAATGAAACATAGGATAAACAACATAAATACAATTTAATAAAGCATAGGACAAAACAACATAAATACAATTTAATAAAGCATAGGCTAAAACTACATAAATACAATTTAATAAAGCATAGGATAAAACAAATTAAATACAATTTAATATAGCATAGGATAAAACAAATTAAATACAATTTAATAAAGCATAGGATAAAACAACAGATATTCAATTTAATAAAGCATAGGATAAAACAACATAAATACTTTTTAATAAAGCACAGGATAAAACAAATTAAATACAATTTAATAAAGCATAGGATAAAACAACAGATATTCAATTTAATAAAGCATAGGATAAAACCACATAAATACAATTTAATAAAGCACAGGATAAAACAACATAAATACAATTTAATAAAGCATAGGATAAAACAACATAAATACAATTTAATAAAGCATAGGATAAAACAACATAAATACAATTTAATAAAGCATAGGATAAAACAACATAAATACAATTTAATAAAGCATACGTTAAAACAACATAAATACAATTAAATAAAGCATAGGATAAAACAACATAAATACAATATAATAAAGCATAGGTTAAAAAAACATAAATACAATTTTATAAAGCATAGGATAAAACAACATAAATACAATTTAATAAAGCATAGGTTAAAACAACATAAATACAATTTAATAAAGCATAGGATAAAACAACATAAATTCAATTTAATAAAGCATAGGATAAAACAACATAAATACAATGTAATAAAGCACAATATAAAACAACATAAATAAAATTTAATAAAGCATAGGATAAAACAGCATAAATAAAATTTAATAAAGCATAGGATAAAACAACGTAAATACAATTTAATAAAGCATAGGATAAAACAACATAAATACAATTTAATAAAGCACAGGATAAAACAACATAAATACAATTTAATAAAGCATAGGTTAAAACAATATAAATACAATTTAATAAAGCATAAGATAAAACAACATGAATACAATTTAATAAAGCATAGGTTAAAACAACATAAATACAATTTAATAAAGCATAGGATAAAACAACATAAATACAATTTAATAAAGCATAGGATAAAACAACATAAACAAAATTTAATAAAGCATAGGTTAAAACAACATAAATACAATTTAATAAAGCATAGGATAAAACAACATAAATACAATTTAATAAAGCATAGGATAAAACAACACATACTTTTTAATAAAGCATAGGATAAAACCACATAAATACAATTTAATAAAGCATAGGATAAAACAACATAAATAAAATTTAATAAAGCATAGGTTAAAACAACATAAATACAATTTAATAAATCGCAGGACAAAACAAACTAAATACAATTTAATAAAGCATAGTTTAAAACAACATAAATACAATTTAATAAAGCATAGGATAAAACCACAGAAATACAATTTAATAAAGCATAGGATAAAACAACATAAATACAATTTAATAAAGCATAGGATAAAACAACATAAATACAATTTAATAAAGCATAGGATAAAACAACATAAATACAATTTAATGAAACATAGGATAAACAACATAAATACAATTTAATAAAGCATAGGACAAAACAACATAAATACAATTTAATAAAGCATATGTTAAAACAACATAAATACAATTTAATAAAGCATAAGATAAAACAACATGAATATAATTTAGTAAAGCATAAGATAAAACAACATGAATACAATTTAATATAGCATAGGATAAAACAAATTAAATACAATTTAATAAAGCATAGGATAAAACAACATATATTCAATTTAATAAAGCATAGGATAAAACAACATAAATTCAATTTAATAAAGCATAGGATAAAACAACATAAATACAATTTAATAAAGCATAGGATAAAACAACATGAATACAATTTAATAAAGCATAAGATAAAACAACATGAATACAATTTAATAAAGCATAGGTTAAAACAACATAAATACAATTTAACAAAGCATAGGTTAAAACAACATAAATACAATTTAATAAAGCAAAGGTTAAAACAACATAAATACAATTTAATAAAGCATAGGATAAAACAACATAAATACAATTTAATAAATCATAGGATAAAACAACATAAATAAAATTTAATAAAGCATAGGTTAAAACAACATAAATACAATTTAATAAAGCATAGGATAAAACAACATAAATACAATTTAATAAAGCATAGGATAAAACAACATAAATATATTTTAATAAAGCATAGGATAAAACCACATAAATACGATTTAATAAAGCATAGGATAAAATAACATAAATAAAATTTAATAAAGCATAGGTTAAAACAACATACATACAATTTAATAAAGCGTAGGACAAAACAACATAAATACAATTTAATAAAGCATAGTTTAAAACAACATAAATACAATTTAATAAAGCATAGGATAAAACCACAGAAATACAATTTAATAAAGCATAGGATATAACAACATAAATACAATTTAATAAAGCATAGGATAGAACAACATAAATACTTTTTAATAAAGCATAGGATAAAACCACATAAATACAATTTAATAAAGCATAGGATAAAACAACATAAATAAAATTTAATAAAGCATAGGTTAAAACAACATAAATACAATTTAATAAAGCATAGGATAAAACAACATAAATACAATTTAATAAAGCATAGGATAAAACAACATAAATACAATTTAATAAAGCATAGGATAAAACAACATAAATACAATTTAATAAAGCATACGTTAAAACAACATAAATACAATTAAATAAAGCATAGGATAAAACAACATAAATACAATATAATAAAGCATAGGTTAAAAAAACATAAATACAATTTTATAAAGCATAGGATAAAACAACATAAATACAATTTAATAAAGCATAGGTTAAAACAACATAAATACAATTTAATAAAGCATAGGATAAAACAACATAAATTCAATTTAATAAAGCATAGGATAAAACAACATAAATACAATGTAATAAAGCACAATATAAAACAACATAAATAAAATTTAATAAAGCATAGGATAAAACAACATAAATAAAATTTAATAAAGCATAGGATAAAACAACGTAAATACAATTTAATAAAGCATAGGATAAAACAACATAAATACAATTTAATAAAGCACAGGATAAAACAACATAAATACAATTTAATAAAGCATAGGTTAAAACAACATAAATACAATTTAATAAAGCATAAGATAAAACAACATGAACACAATTTAATAAAGCATAGGTTAAAACAACATAAATACAATTTAATAAAGCATAGGATAAAACAACATAAATACAATTTAATAAAGCATAGGATAAAACAACATGAATACAATTTAATAAAGCATAAGATAAAACAACATGAATACAATTTAATAAAGCATAGGTTAAAACAACATAAATACAATTTAACAAAGCATAGGTTAAAACAACATAAATACAATTTAATAAAGCAAAGGTTAAAACAACATAAATACAATTTAATAAAGCATAGGATATAACAACATAAATACAATTTAATAAAGCATAGGATAAAACCACAGAAATACAATTTAATAAAGCATAGGATATAACAACATAAATACAATTTAATAAAGCATAGGATAGAACAACATAAATACTTTTTAATAAAGCATAGGATAAAACCACATAAATACAATTTAATAAAGCATAGGATAAAACAACATAAATAAAATTTAATAAAGCATAGGTTAAAACAACATAAATACAATTTAATAAAGCATAGGATAAAACAACATAAATACAATTTAATAAAGCATAGGATAAAACAACATAAATACTTTTTAATAAAGCATAGGATAAAACCACATAAATACAATTTAATAAAGCACAGGATAAAACAACATAAATACAATTTAATAAAGCATAGGATAAAACACCATAAATACAATTTAATAAAGCATAGGATAAAACAACATAAATACAATTTAATAAAGCATAGGATAAAACAACATAAATACAATTTAATAAAGCATACGTTAAAACAACATAAATACAATTAAATAAAGCATAGGATAAAACAACATAAATACAATATAATAAAGCATAGGTTAAAAAAACATAAATACAATTTTATAAAGCATAGGATAAAACAACATAAATACTTTTTAATAAAGCATAGGATAAAACCACATAAATACAATTTAATAAAGCACAGGATAAAACAACATAAATACAATTTAATAAAGCACAGGATAAAACAACATAAATACAATTTAATAAAGCATAGGTTAAAACAACATAAATACAATTTAATAAAGCATAAGATAAAACAACATGAATACAATTTAATAAAGCATAGGTTAAAACAACATAAATACAATTTAATAAAGCATAGGATAAAACAACATAAATACAATTTAATAAAGCATAGGATAAAACAACATAAACAAAATTTAATAAAGCATAGGTTAAAACAACATAAATACAATTTAATAAAGCATAGGATAAAACAACATAAATACAATTTAATAAAGCATAGGATAAAACAACACATATACTTTTTAATAAAGCATAGGATAAAACCACATAAATACAATTTAATAAAGCATAGGATAAAACAACATAAATAAAATTTAATAAAGCATAGGTTAAAACAAAATAAATACAATTTAATAAGTCGTAGGACAAAACAACATAAATACAGTTTAATAAAGCATAGTTTAAAACAACATAAATACAATTTAATAAAGCATAGGATAAAACCACAGAAATACAATTTAATAAAGCATAGGATAAAACAACATAAATACAATTTAATAAAGCATAGGATAAAACAACATAAATACAATTTAATAAAGCATAGGATAAAACAACATAAATACAATTAAATGAAACATAGGATAAACAACATAAATAAAATTTAATAAAGCATAGGACAAAACAACAAAAACACAATTTAATAAAGCATAGTTTAAAACAACATAAATACAATTTAATAAAGCATTAGATAAAACAACATGAATATAATTTAGTAAAGCATAAGATAAAACAACATGAATACAATTTAATAAAGCATAGGATAAAACAACATAAATAAAATGTAATAAAGCATAGCTTAAAACAACATAAATACAATTTAATAAAGCATAGTTTAAAACAACATAAATACAATTTAATAAAGCATAGTTTAAAACAACATAAATACAATTTAATAAAGCATAGGATAAAACCACAAAAATACAATTTAATAAAGCAGAGGATAAAACAACATAAATACAATTTAATAAAGCATAGGATAAAACAACATAAATAAAATTTAATAAAGCATAGGATAAAACAACATAAATCCAATTTAATAAAGCATACATTAAAACAACATAAATACAATTAAATAAAGCATAGGATAAAACAACATAAATACAATTTAATAAAGCATAGGATAAAACAACATAAATACAATTTAATAAAGCATAGGATAAAACAACATAAATAAAATTTAATAAAGCATAGGATAAAACAACATAAATCCAATTTAATAAAGCATACATTAAAACAACATAAATACAATTAAATAAAGCATAGGATAAAACAACATAAATACAATATAATAAAGCATAGGTTAAAAAAACATAAATACAATTTTATAAAGCATAGGATAAAACAACATAAATACAATTTAATAAAGCATAGGTTAAAACAACATAAATACAATTTAATAAAGCATAGGATAAAACAACATAAATTCAATTTAATAAAGCATAGGATAAAACAACATAAATACAATGTAATAAAGCACAATATAAAACAACATAAATAAAATTTAATAAAGCATAGGATAAAACAACATAAATAAAATTTAATAAAGCATAGGATAAAACAACGTAAATACAATTTAATAAAGCATAGGATAAAACAACATAAATACAATTTAATAAAGCACAGGATAAAACAACATAAATACAATTTAATAAAGCATAGGTTAAAACAACATAAATACAATTTAATAAAGCATAGTTTAAAACAACATAAATACAATTTAATAAAGCATAGGATAAAACCACAAAAATACAATTTAATAAAGCATAGGATAAAACAACATAAATACAATTTAATAATGCATAGGACAAAACAACATAAATACAATTTAATAAAGCATAGGATAAAACAACATAAATACAATTTAATAAATCATAGGATAAAACAACATAAATAAAATTTAATAAAGCATAGGTTAAAACAACATAAATACAATTTAATAAAGCATAGGATAAAACAACATAAATACAATTTAATAAAGCATAGGATAAAACAACATAAATATATTTTAATAAAGCAGGGATAAAACCACATAAATACGATTTAATAAAGCATAGGATAAAATAACATAAATAAAATTTAATAAAGCATAGGTTAAAACAACATACATACAATTTAATAAAGCGTAGGACAAAACAACATAAATACAATTTAATAAAGCATAGTTTAAAACAACATAAATACAATTTAATAAAGCATAGGATAAAACAACATAAATACAATTTAATGAAACATAGGATAAACAACATAAATACAATTTAATAAAGCATAGGACAAAACAACATAAATACAATTTAATAAAGCATATGTTAAAACAACATAAATACAATTTAATAAAGCATAAGATAAAACAACATGAATATAATTTAGTAAAGCATAAGATAAAACAACATGAATACAATTTAATATAGCATAGGATAAAACAAATTAAATACAATTTAATAAAGCATAGGATAAAACAACATATATTCAATTTAATAAAGCATAGGATAAAACAACATAAATTCAATTTAATAAAGCATAGGATAAAACAACATAAATACAATTTAATAAAGCATAGGATAAAACAACATGAATACAATTTAATAAAGCATAAGATAAAACAACATGAATACAATTTAATAAAGCATAGGTTAAAACAACATAAATACAATTTAACAAAGCATAGGTTAAAACAACATAAATACAATTTAATAAAGCAAAGGTTAAAACAACATAAATACAATTTAATAAAGCATAGGATAAAACAACATAAATACAATTTAATAAATCATAGGATAAAACAACATAAATAAAATTTAATAAAGCATAGGTTAAAACAACATAAATACAATTTAATAAAGCATAGGATAAAACAACATAAATACAATTTAATAAAGCATAGGATAAAACAACATAAATATATTTTAATAAAGCATAGGATAAAACCACATAAATACGATTTAATAAAGCATAGGATAAAATAACATAAATAAAATTTAATAAAGCATAGGTTAAAACAACATACATACAATTTAATAAAGCGTAGGACAAAACAACATAAATACAATTTAATAAAGCATAGTTTAAAACAACATAAATACAATTTAATAAAGCATAGGATAAAACCACAGAAATACAATTTAATAAAGCATAGGATATAACAACATAAATACAATTTAATAAAGCATAGGATAGAACAACATAAATACTTTTTAATAAAGCATAGGATAAAACCACATAAATACAATTTAATAAAGCATAGGATAAAACAACATAAATAAAATTTAATAAAGCATAGGTTAAAACAACATAAATACAATTTAATAAAGCATAGGATAAAACAACATAAATACAATTTAATAAAGCATAGGATAAAACAACATAAATACTTTTTAATAAAGCATAGGATAAAACCACATAAATACAATTTAATAAAGCACAGGATAAAACAACATAAATACAATTTAATAAAGCATAGGATAAAACAACATAAATACAATTTAATAAAGCATAGGATAAAACAACATAAATACAATTTAATAAAGCATAGGATAAAACAACATAAATACAATTTAATAAAGCATACGTTAAAACAACATAAATACAATTAAATAAAGCATAGGATAAAACAACATAAATACAATATAATAAAGCATAGGTTAAAAAAACATAAATACAATTTTATAAAGCATAGGATAAAACAACATAAATACAATTTAATAAAGCATAGGTTAAAACAACATAAATACAATTTAATAAAGCATAGGATAAAACAACATAAATTCAATTTAATAAAGCATAGGATAAAACAACATAAATACAATGTAATAAAGCACAATATAAAACAACATAAATAAAATTTAATAAAGCATAGGATAAAACAACATAAATAAAATTTAATAAAGCATAGGATAAAACAACGTAAATACAATTTAATAAAGCATAGGATAAAACAACATAAATACAATTTAATAAAGCACAGGATAAAACAACATAAATACAATTTAATAAAGCATAGGTTAAAACAACATAAATACAATTTAATAAAGCATAAGATAAAACAACATGAACACAATTTAATAAAGCATAGGTTAAAACAACATAAATACAATTTAATAAAGCATAGGATAAAACAACATAAATACAATTTAATAAAGCATAGGATAAAACAACATGAATACAATTTAATAAAGCATAAGATAAAACAACATGAATACAATTTAATAAAGCATAGGTTAAAACAACATAAATACAATTTAACAAAGCATAGGTTAAAACAACATAAATACAATTTAATAAAGCAAAGGTTAAAACAACATAAATACAATTTAATAAAGCATAGGATATAACAACATAAATACAATTTAATAAAGCATAGGATAAAACCACAGAAATACAATTTAATAAAGCATAGGATATAACAACATAAATACAATTTAATAAAGCATAGGATAGAACAACATAAATACTTTTTAATAAAGCATAGGATAAAACCACATAAATACAATTTAATAAAGCATAGGATAAAACAACATAAATAAAATTTAATAAAGCATAGGTTAAAACAACATAAATACAATTTAATAAAGCATAGGATAAAACAACATAAATACAATTTAATAAAGCATAGGATAAAACAACATAAATACTTTTTAATAAAGCATAGGATAAAACCACATAAATACAATTTAATAAAGCACAGGATAAAACAACATAAATACAATTTAATAAAGCATAGGATAAAACAACATAAATACAATTTAATAAAGCATAGGATAAAACAACATAAATACAATTTAATAAAGCATAGGATAAAACAACATAAATACAATTTAATAAAGCATACGTTAAAACAACATAAATACAATTAAATAAAGCATAGGATAAAACAACATAAATACAATATAATAAAGCATAGGTTAAAAAAACATAAATACAATTTTATAAAGCATAGGATAAAACAACATAAATACTTTTTAATAAAGCATAGGATAAAACCACATAAATACAATTTAATAAAGCACAGGATAAAACAACATAAATACAATTTAATAAAGCACAGGATAAAACAACATAAATACAATTTAATAAAGCATAGGTTAAAACAACATAAATACAATTTAATAAAGCATAAGATAAAACAACATGAATACAATTTAATAAAGCATAGGTTAAAACAACATAAATACAATTTAATAAAGCATAGGATAAAACAACATAAATACAATTTAATAAAGCATAGGATAAAACAACATAAACAAAATTTAATAAAGCATAGGTTAAAACAACATAAATACAATTTAATAAAGCATAGGATAAAACAACATAAATACAATTTAATAAAGCATAGGATAAAACAACACATATACTTTTTAATAAAGCATAGGATAAAACCACATAAATACAATTTAATAAAGCATAGGATAAAACAACATAAATAAAATTTAATAAAGCATAGGTTAAAACAAAATAAATACAATTTAATAAGTCGTAGGACAAAACAACATAAATACAGTTTAATAAAGCATAGTTTAAAACAACATAAATACAATTTAATAAAGCATAGGATAAAACCACAGAAATACAATTTAATAAAGCATAGGATAAAACAACATAAATACAATTTAATAAAGCATAGGATAAAACAACATAAATACAATTTAATAAAGCATAGGATAAAACAACATAAATACAATTAAATGAAACATAGGATAAACAACATAAATAAAATTTAATAAAGCATAGGACAAAACAACAAAAACACAATTTAATAAAGCATAGTTTAAAACAACATAAATACAATTTAATAAAGCATTAGATAAAACAACATGAATATAATTTAGTAAAGCATAAGATAAAACAACATGAATACAATTTAATAAAGCATAGGATAAAACAACATAAATAAAATGTAATAAAGCATAGCTTAAAACAACATAAATACAATTTAATAAAGCATAGTTTAAAACAACATAAATACAATTTAATAAAGCATAGTTTAAAACAACATAAATACAATTTAATAAAGCATAGGATAAAACCACAAAAATACAATTTAATAAAGCATAGGATAAAACAACATAAATACAATTTAATAAAGCATAGGATAAAACAACATAAATAAAATTTAATAAAGCATAGGATAAAACAACATAAATCCAATTTAATAAAGCATACATTAAAACAACATAAATACAATTAAATAAAGCATAGGATAAAACAACATAAATACAATTTAATAAAGCATAGGATAAAACAACATAAATACAATTTAATAAAGCATAGGATAAAACAACATAAATAAAATTTAATAAAGCATAGGATAAAACAACATAAATCCAATTTAATAAAGCATACATTAAAACAACATAAATACAATTAAATAAAGCATAGGATAAAACAACATAAATACAATATAATAAAGCATAGGTTAAAAAAACATAAATACAATTTTATAAAGCATAGGATAAAACAACATAAATACAATTTAATAAAGCATAGGTTAAAACAACATAAATACAATTTAATAAAGCATAGGATAAAACAACATAAATTCAATTTAATAAAGCATAGGATAAAACAACATAAATACAATGTAATAAAGCACAATATAAAACAACATAAATAAAATTTAATAAAGCATAGGATAAAACAACATAAATAAAATTTAATAAAGCATAGGATAAAACAACGTAAATACAATTTAATAAAGCATAGGATAAAACAACATAAATACAATTTAATAAAGCACAGGATAAAACAACATAAATACAATTTAATAAAGCATAGGTTAAAACAACATAAATACAATTTAATAAAGCATAGTTTAAAACAACATAAATACAATTTAATAAAGCATAGGATAAAACCACAAAAATACAATTTAATAAAGCATAGGATAAAACAACATAAATACAATTTAATAATGCATAGGACAAAACAACATAAATACAATTTAATAAAGCATAGGATAAAACAACATAAATACAATTTAATAAATCATAGGATAAAACAACATAAATAAAATTTAATAAAGCATAGGTTAAAACAACATAAATACAATTTAATAAAGCATAGGATAAAACAACATAAATACAATTTAATAAAGCATAGGATAAAACAACATAAATATATTTTAATAAAGCAGGGATAAAACCACATAAATACGATTTAATAAAGCATAGGATAAAATAACATAAATAAAATTTAATAAAGCATAGGTTAAAACAACATACATACAATTTAATAAAGCGTAGGACAAAACAACATAAATACAATTTAATAAAGCATAGTTTAAAACAACATAAATACAATTTAATAAAGCATAGGATAAAACCACAGAAATACAATTTAATAAAGCATAGGATATAACAACATAAATACAATTTAATAAAGCATAGGATAGAACAACATAAATACTTTTTAATAAAGCATAGGATAAAACCACATAAATACAATTTAATAAAGCATAGGATAAAACAACATAAATAAAATTTAATAAAGCATACGTTAAAACAACATAAATACAATTAAATAAAGCATAGGATAAAACAACATAAATACAATATAATAAAGCATAGGTTAAAAAAACATAAATACAATTTTATAAAGCATAGGATAAAACAACATAAATACAATTTAATAAAGCATAGGTTAAAACAACATAAATACAATTTAATAAAGCATAGGTTAAAACAACATAAATTCAATTTAATAAAGCATAGGATAAAACAACATAAATACAATGTAATAAAGCACAATATAAAACAACATAAATAAAATTTAATAAAGCATAGGATAAAACAACATAAATAAAATTTAATAAAGCATAGGATAAAACAACGTAAATACAATTTAATAAAGCATAGGATAAAACAACATAAATACAATTTAATAAAGCACAGGATAAAACAACATAAATACAATTTAATAAAGCACAGGATAAAACAACATAAATACAATTTAATAAAGCATAAGATAAAACAACATGAATACAATTTAATAAAGCATAGGTTAAAACAACATAAATACCATTTAATAAAGCATAGGATAGAACAACATAAATACTTTTTAATAAAGCATAGGATAAAACCACATAAATACAATTTAATAAAGCATAGGATAAAACAACATAAATAAAATTTAATAAAGCATAGGTTAAAACAACATAAATACAATTTAATAAAGCATAGGATAAAACAACATAAATACAATTTAATAAAGCATAGGATAAAACAACATAAATACTTTTTAATAAAGCATAGGATAAAACCACATAAATACAATTTAATAAAGCACAGGATAAAACAACATAAATACAATTTAATAAAGCATAGGATAAAACAACATAAATACAATTTAATAAAGCATACGTTAAAACAACATAAATACAATTAAATAAAGCATAGGATAAAACAACATAAATACAATATAATAAAGCATATTTTAAAAAAACATAAATACAATTTTATAAAGCATAGGATAAAACAACATAAATACAATTTAATAAAGCATAGGTTAAAACAACATAAATACAATTTAATAAAGCATAGGATAAAACAACATAAATTCAATTTAATAAAGCATAGGATAAAACAACATAAATACAATGTAATAAAGCACAATATAAAACAACATAAATAAAATTTAATAAAGCATAGGATAAAACAACATAAATAAAATTTAATAAAGCATAGAATAAAACAACGTAAATACAATTTAATAAAGCATAGGATAAAACAACATAAATACAATTTAATAAAGCACAGGATAAAACAACATAAATACAATTTAATAAAGCATAGGTTAAAACAACATAAATACAATTTAATAAAGCATAGTTTAAAACAACATAAATACAATTTAATAAAGCATAGGATAAAACCACAAAAATACAATTTAATAAAGCATAGGATAAAACAACATAAATACAATTTAATAATGCATAGGACAAAACAACATAAATACAATTTAATAAAGCATAGGATAAAACAACATAAATACAATTTAATAAATCATAGGATAAAACAACATAAATAAAATTTAATAAAGCATAGGTTAAAACAACATAAATACAATTTAATAAAGCATAGGATAAAACAACATAAATACAATTTAATAAAGCATAGGATAAAACAACATAAATATATTTTAATAAAGCATAGGATAAAACCACATAAATACGATTTAATAAAGCATAGGATAAAATAACATAAATACAATTTAATAAAGCATAGGTTAAAACAACATACATACAATTTAATAAAGCATAGTTTAAAACAACATAAATACAATTTAATAAAGCATAGGATAAAACCACAGAAATACAATTTAATAAAGCATAGGATATAACAACATAAATACAATTTAATAAAGCATAGGATAAAACAACATAAATACAATGTAATAAAGCACAATATAAAACAACATAAATAAAATTTAATAAAGCATAGGATAAAACAACATAAATAAAATTTAATAAAGCATAGGATAAAACAACGTAAATACAATTTAATAAAGCATAGGATAAAACAACATAAATACAATTTAATAAAGCACAGGATAAAACAACATAAATACAATTTAATAAAGCATAGGTTCAAACAACATAAATACAATTTAATAAAGCATAAGATAAAACAACATGAATACAATTTAATAAAGCATAGGTTAAAACAACATAAATACAATTTAATAAAGCATAGGATAAAACAACATAAATACAATTTAATAAAGCATAGGATAAAACAACATGAATACAATTTAATAAAGCATAAGATAAAACAACATGAATACAATTTAATAAAGCATAGGTTAAAACAACATAAATACAATTTAACAAAGCATAGGTTAAAACAACATAAATACAATTTAATAAAGCAAAGGTTAAAACAACATAAATACAATTTAATAAAGCATAGGATAAAACAACATAAATACAATTTAATAAATCATAGGATAAAACAACATAAATAAAATTTAATAAAGCATAGGTTAAAACAACATAAATACAATTTAATAAAGCATAGGATAAAACAACATAATTACAATTTAATAAAGCATAGGATAAAACAACATAAATATATTTTAATAAAGCATAGGATAAAACCACATAAATACGATTTAATAAAGCATAGGATAAAATAACATAAATAAAATTTAATAAAGCATAGGTTAAAACAACATACATACAATTTAATAAAGCGTAGGACAAAACAACATAAATACAATTTAATAAAGCATAGTTTAAAACAACATAAATACAATTTAATAAAGCATAGGATAAAACAACATAAATACTTTTTAATAAAGCATAGGATAAAACCACATAAATACAATTTAATAAAGCACAGGATAAAACAACATAAATACAATTTAATAAAGCATAGGATAAAACAACATAAATACAATTTAATAAAGCATAGGATAAAACAACATAAATACAATTAAATAAAGCATAGGATAAAACAACATAAATACAATATAATAAAGCATAGGTTAAAAAAACATAAATACAATTTTATAAAGCATAGGATAAAACAACATAAATACAATTTAATAAAGCATAGGTTAAAACAACATAAATACAATTTAATAAAGCATAGGTTAAAACAACATAAATTCAATTTAATAAAGCATAGGATAAAACAACATAAATACAATGTAATAAAGCACAATATAAAACAACATAAATAAAATTTAATAAAGCATAGGATAAAACAACATAAATAAAATTTAATAAAGCATAGGATAAAACAACGTAAATACAATTTAATAAAGCATAGGATAAAACAACATAAATACAATTTAATAAAGCACAGGATAAAACAACATAAATACAATTTAATAAAGCACAGGATAAAACAACATAAATACAATTTAATAAAGCATAAGATAAAACAACATGAATACAATTTAATAAAGCATAGGTTAAAACAACATAAATACCATTTAATAAAGCATAGGATAGAACAACATAAATACTTTTTAATAAAGCATAGGATAAAACCACATAAATACAATTTAATAAAGCATAGGATAAAACAACATAAATAAAATTTAATAAAGCATAGGTTAAAACAACATAAATACAATTTAATAAAGCATAGGATAAAACAACATAAATACAATTTAATAAAGCATAGGATAAAACAACATAAATACTTTTTAATAAAGCATAGGATAAAACCACATAAATACAATTTAATAAAGCACAGGATAAAACAACATAAATACAATTTAATAAAGCATAGGATAAAACAACATAAATACAATTTAATAAAGCATACGTTAAAACAACATAAATACAATTAAATAAAGCATAGGATAAAACAACATAAATACAATATAATAAAGCATATTTTAAAAAAACATAAATACAATTTTATAAAGCATAGGATAAAACAACATAAATACAATTTAATAAAGCATAGGTTAAAACAACATAAATACAATTTAATAAAGCATAGGATAAAACAACATAAATTCAATTTAATAAAGCATAGGATAAAACAACATAAATACAATGTAATAAAGCACAATATAAAACAACATAAATAAAATTTAATAAAGCATAGGATAAAACAACATAAATAAAATTTAATAAAGCATAGAATAAAACAACGTAAATACAATTTAATAAAGCATAGGATAAAACAACATAAATACAATTTAATAAAGCACAGGATAAAACAACATAAATACAATTTAATAAAGCATAGGTTAAAACAACATAAATACAATTTAATAAAGCATAGTTTAAAACAACATAAATACAATTTAATAAAGCATAGGATAAAACCACAAAAATACAATTTAATAAAGCATAGGATAAAACAACATAAATACAATTTAATAATGCATAGGACAAAACAACATAAATACAATTTAATAAAGCATAGGATAAAACAACATAAATACAATTTAATAAATCATAGGATAAAACAACATAAATAAAATTTAATAAAGCATAGGTTAAAACAACATAAATACAATTTAATAAAGCATAGGATAAAACAACATAAATACAATTTAATAAAGCATAGGATAAAACAACATAAATATATTTTAATAAAGCATAGGATAAAACCACATAAATACGATTTAATAAAGCATAGGATAAAATAACATAAATAAAATTTAATAAAGCATAGGTTAAAACAACATACATACAATTTAATAAAGCATAGTTTAAAACAACATAAATACAATTTAATAAAGCATAGGATAAAACCACAGAAATACAATTTAATAAAGCATAGGATATAACAACATAAATACAATTTAATAAAGCATAGGATAAAACAACATAAATACAATGTAATAAAGCACAATATAAAACAACATAAATAAAATTTAATAAAGCATAGGATAAAACAACATAAATAAAATTTAATAAAGCATAGGATAAAACAACGTAAATACAATTTAATAAAGCATAGGATAAAACAACATAAATACAATTTAATAAAGCACAGGATAAAACAACATAAATACAATTTAATAAAGCATAGGTTCAAACAACATAAATACAATTTAATAAAGCATAAGATAAAACAACATGAATACAATTTAATAAAGCATAGGTTAAAACAACATAAATACAATTTAATAAAGCATAGGATAAAACAACATAAATACAATTTAATAAAGCATAGGATAAAACAACATGAATACAATTTAATAAAGCATAAGATAAAACAACATGAATACAATTTAATAAAGCATAGGTTAAAACAACATAAATACCATTTAATAAAGCATAGGATAGAACAACATAAATACTTTTTAATAAAGCATAGGATAAAACCACATAAATACAATTTAATAAAGCATAGGATAAAACAACATAAATAAAATTTAATAAAGCATAGGTTAAAACAACATAAATACAATTTAATAAAGCATAGGATAAAACAACATAAATACAATTTAATAAAGCATAGGATAAAACAACATAAATACTTTTTAATAAAGCATAGGATAAAACCACATAAATACAATTTAATAAAGCACAGGATAAAACAACATAAATACAATTTAATAAAGCATAGGATAAAACAACATAAATACAATTTAATAAAGCATACGTTAAAACAACATAAATACAATTAAATAAAGCATAGGATAAAACAACATAAATACAATATAATAAAGCATATTTTAAAAAAACATAAATACAATTTTATAAAGCATAGGATAAAACAACATAAATACAATTTAATAAAGCATAGGTTAAAACAACATAAATACAATTTAATAAAGCATAGGATAAAACAACATAAATTCAATTTAATAAAGCATAGGATAAAACAACATAAATACAATGTAATAAAGCACAATATAAAACAACATAAATAAAATTTAATAAAGCATAGGATAAAACAACATAAATAAAATTTAATAAAGCATAGAATAAAACAACGTAAATACAATTTAATAAAGCATAGGATAAAACAACATAAATACAATTTAATAAAGCACAGGATAAAACAACATAAATACAATTTAATAAAGCATAGGTTAAAACAACATAAATACAATTTAATAAAGCATAGTTTAAAACAACATAAATACAATTTAATAAAGCATAGGATAAAACCACAAAAATACAATTTAATAAAGCATAGGATAAAACAACATAAATACAATTTAATAATGCATAGGACAAAACAACATAAATACAATTTAATAAAGCATAGGATAAAACAACATAAATACAATTTAATAAATCATAGGATAAAACAACATAAATAAAATTTAATAAAGCATAGGTTAAAACAACATAAATACAATTTAATAAAGCATAGGATAAAACAACATAAATACAATTTAATAAAGCATAGGATAAAACAACATAAATATATTTTAATAAAGCATAGGATAAAACCACATAAATACGATTTAATAAAGCATAGGATAAAATAACATAAATACAATTTAATAAAGCATAGGTTAAAACAACATACATACAATTTAATAAAGCATAGTTTAAAACAACATAAATACAATTTAATAAAGCATAGGATAAAACCACAGAAATACAATTTAATAAAGCATAGGATATAACAACATAAATACAATTTAATAAAGCATAGGATAAAACAACATAAATACAATGTAATAAAGCACAATATAAAACAACATAAATAAAATTTAATAAAGCATAGGATAAAACAACATAAATAAAATTTAATAAAGCATAGGATAAAACAACGTAAATACAATTTAATAAAGCATAGGATAAAACAACATAAATACAATTTAATAAAGCACAGGATAAAACAACATAAATACAATTTAATAAAGCATAGGTTCAAACAACATAAATACAATTTAATAAAGCATAAGATAAAACAACATGAATACAATTTAATAAAGCATAGGTTAAAACAACATAAATACAATTTAATAAAGCATAGGATAAAACAACATAAATACAATTTAATAAAGCATAGGATAAAACAACATGAATACAATTTAATAAAGCATAAGATAAAACAACATGAATACAATTTAATAAAGCATAGGTTAAAACAACATAAATACAATTTAACAAAGCATAGGTTAAAACAACATAAATACAATTTAATAAAGCAAAGGTTAAAACAACATAAATACAATTTAATAAAGCATAGGATAAAACAACATAAATACAATTTAATAAATCATAGGATAAAACAACATAAATAAAATTTAATAAAGCATAGGTTAAAACAACATAAATACAATTTAATAAAGCATAGGATAAAACAACATAATTACAATTTAATAAAGCATAGGATAAAACAACATAAATATATTTTAATAAAGCATAGGATAAAACCACATAAATACGATTTAATAAAGCATAGGATAAAATAACATAAATAAAATTTAATAAAGCATAGGTTAAAACAACATACATACAATTTAATAAAGCGTAGGACAAAACAACATAAATACAATTTAATAAAGCATAGTTTAAAACAACATAAATACAATTTAATAAAGCATAGGATAAAACAACATAAATACTTTTTAATAAAGCATAGGATAAAACCACATAAATACAATTTAATAAAGCACAGGATAAAACAACATAAATACAATTTAATAAAGCATAGGATAAAACAACATAAATACAATTTAATAAAGCATAGGATAAAACAACATAAATACAATTAAATAAAGCATAGGATAAAACAACATAAATACAATATAATAAAGCATAGGTTAAAAAAACATAAATACAATTTTATAAAGCATAGGATAAAACAACATAAATACAATTTAATAAAGCATAGGTTAAAACAACATAAATACAATTTAATAAAGCATAGGTTAAAACAACATAAATTCAATTTAATAAAGCATAGGATAAAACAACATAAATACAATGTAATAAAGCACAATATAAAACAACATAAATAAAATTTAATAAAGCATAGGATAAAACAACATAAATAAAATTTAATAAAGCATAGGATAAAACAACGTAAATACAATTTAATAAAGCATAGGATAAAACAACATAAATACAATTTAATAAAGCACAGGATAAAACAACATAAATACAATTTAATAAAGCACAGGATAAAACAACATAAATACAATTTAATAAAGCATAAGATAAAACAACATGAATACAATTTAATAAAGCATAGGTTAAAACAACATAAATACCATTTAATAAAGCATAGGATAGAACAACATAAATACTTTTTAATAAAGCATAGGATAAAACCACATAAATACAATTTAATAAAGCATAGGATAAAACAACATAAATAAAATTTAATAAAGCATAGGTTAAAACAACATAAATACAATTTAATAAAGCATAGGATAAAACAACATAAATACAATTTAATAAAGCATAGGATAAAACAACATAAATACTTTTTAATAAAGCATAGGATAAAACCACATAAATACAATTTAATAAAGCACAGGATAAAACAACATAAATACAATTTAATAAAGCATAGGATAAAACAACATAAATACAATTTAATAAAGCATACGTTAAAACAACATAAATACAATTAAATAAAGCATAGGATAAAACAACATAAATACAATATAATAAAGCATATTTTAAAAAAACATAAATACAATTTTATAAAGCATAGGATAAAACAACATAAATACAATTTAATAAAGCATAGGTTAAAACAACATAAATACAATTTAATAAAGCATAGGATAAAACAACATAAATTCAATTTAATAAAGCATAGGATAAAACAACATAAATACAATGTAATAAAGCACAATATAAAACAACATAAATAAAATTTAATAAAGCATAGGATAAAACAACATAAATAAAATTTAATAAAGCATAGAATAAAACAACGTAAATACAATTTAATAAAGCATAGGATAAAACAACATAAATACAATTTAATAAAGCACAGGATAAAACAACATAAATACAATTTAATAAAGCATAGGTTAAAACAACATAAATACAATTTAATAAAGCATAGTTTAAAACAACATAAATACAATTTAATAAAGCATAGGATAAAACCACAAAAATACAATTTAATAAAGCATAGGATAAAACAACATAAATACAATTTAATAATGCATAGGACAAAACAACATAAATACAATTTAATAAAGCATAGGATAAAACAACATAAATACAATTTAATAAATCATAGGATAAAACAACATAAATAAAATTTAATAAAGCATAGGTTAAAACAACATAAATACAATTTAATAAAGCATAGGATAAAACAACATAAATACAATTTAATAAAGCATAGGATAAAACAACATAAATATATTTTAATAAAGCATAGGATAAAACCACATAAATACGATTTAATAAAGCATAGGATAAAATAACATAAATAAAATTTAATAAAGCATAGGTTAAAACAACATACATACAATTTAATAAAGCATAGTTTAAAACAACATAAATACAATTTAATAAAGCATAGGATAAAACCACAGAAATACAATTTAATAAAGCATAGGATATAACAACATAAATACAATTTAATAAAGCATAGGATAAAACAACATAAATACAATGTAATAAAGCACAATATAAAACAACATAAATAAAATTTAATAAAGCATAGGATAAAACAACATAAATAAAATTTAATAAAGCATAGGATAAAACAACGTAAATACAATTTAATAAAGCATAGGATAAAACAACATAAATACAATTTAATAAAGCACAGGATAAAACAACATAAATACAATTTAATAAAGCATAGGTTCAAACAACATAAATACAATTTAATAAAGCATAAGATAAAACAACATGAATACAATTTAATAAAGCATAGGTTAAAACAACATAAATACAATTTAATAAAGCATAGGATAAAACAACATAAATACAATTTAATAAAGCATAGGATAAAACAACATGAATACAATTTAATAAAGCATAAGATAAAACAACATGAATACAATTTAATAAAGCATAGGTTAAAACAACATAAATACAATTTAACAAAGCATAGGTTAAAACAACATAAATACAATTTAATAAAGCAAAGGTTAAAACAACATAAATACAATTTAATAAAGCATAGGATAAAACAACATAAATACAATTTAATAAATCATAGGATAAAACAACATAAATAAAATTTAATAAAGCATAGGTTAAAACAACATAAATACAATTTAATAAAGCATAGGATAAAACAACATAATTACAATTTAATAAAGCATAGGATAAAACAACATAAATATATTTTAATAAAGCATAGGATAAAACCACATAAATACGATTTAATAAAGCATAGGATAAAATAACATAAATAAAATTTAATAAAGCATAGGTTAAAACAACATACATACAATTTAATAAAGCGTAGGACAAAACAACATAAATACAATTTAATAAAGCATAGTTTAAAACAACATAAATACAATTTAATAAAGCATAGGATAAAACAACATAAATACTTTTTAATAAAGCATAGGATAAAACCACATAAATACAATTTAATAAAGCACAGGATAAAACAACATAAATACAATTTAATAAAGCATAGGATAAAACAACATAAATACAATTTAATAAAGCATAGGATAAAACAACATAAATACAATTTAATAAAGCATAGGATAAAACAACATAAATACAATTTAATAAAGCATACGTTAAAACAACATAAATACAATTAAATAAAGCATAGGATAAAACAACATAAATACAATATAATAAAGCATAGGTTAAAAAAACATAAATACAATTTTATAAAGCATAGGATAAAACAACATAAATACAATTTAATAAAGCATAGGTTAAAACAACATAAATACAATTTAATAAAGCATAGGATAAAACAACATAAATTCAATTTAATAAAGCATAGGATAAAACAACATAAATACAATGTAATAAAGCACAATATAAAACAACATAAATAAAATTTAATAAAGCATAGGATAAAACAACATAAATAAAATTTAATAAAGCATAGGATAAAACAACGTAAATACAATTTAATAAAGCATAGGATAAAACAACATAAATACAATTTAATAAAGCACAGGATAAAACAACATAAATACAATTTAATAAAGCATAGGTTAAAACAACATAAATACAATTTAATAAAGCATAAGATAAAACAACATGAATACAATTTAATAAAGCATAGGTTAAAACAACATAAATACAATTTAATAAAGCATAGGATAAAACAACATAAATACAATTTAATAAAGCATAGGATAAAACAACATAAACAAAATTTAATAAAGCATAGGTTAAAACAACATAAATACAATTTAATAAAGCATAGGATAAAACAACATAAATACAATTTAATAAAGCATAGGATAAAACAACACATATACTTTTTAATAAAGCATAGGATAAAACCACATAAATACAATTTAATAAAGCATAGGATAAAACAACATAAATACAATTTAATAAAGCATAGGATAAAACAACACATATACTTTTTAATAAAGCATAGGATAAAACCACATAAATACAATTTAATAAAGCATAGGACAAAACAACAAAAACACAATTTAATAAAGCATAGTTTAAAACAACATAAATACAATTTAATAAAGCATTAGATAAAACAACATGAATATAATTTAGTAAAGCATAAGATAAAACAACATGAATACAATTTAATAAAGCATAGGATAAAACAACATAAATAAAATGTAATAAAGCATAGCTTAAAACAACATAAATACAATTTAATAAAGCATAGTTTAAAACAACATAAATACAATTTAATAAAGCATAGTTTAAAACAACATAAATACAATTTAATAAAGCATAGGATAAAACCACAAAAATACAATTTAATAAAGCATAGGATAAAACAACATAAATACAATTTAATAATGCATAGGACAAAACAACATAAATACAATTTAATAAAGCATATGTTAAAACAACATAAATACAATTTAATAAAGCATAAGATAAAACAACATGAATATAATTTAGTAAAGCATAAGATAAAACAACATGAATACAATTTAATAAAGCATAGGATAAAACAACATAAATGCAATTTAATAAAGCATAGGCTAAAACTACATAAATACAATTTAATAAAGCATAGGATAAAACAACATATATTCAATTTAATAAAGCATAGGATAAAACAACATAAATTCAATTTAATAAAGCATAGGATAAAACAACATAAATACAATTTAATAAAGCATAGGATAAAACAACATGAATACAATTTAATAAAGCATAAGATAAAACAACATGAATACAATTTAATAAAGCATAGGTTAAAACAACATAAATACAATTTAACAAAGCATAGGTTAAAACAACATAAATACAATTTAATAAAGCAAAGGTTAAAACAACATAAATACAATTTAATAAAGCATAGGATAAAACAACATAAATACAATTTAATAAATCATAGGATAAAACAACATAAATAAAATTTAAAAAAGCATAGGTGAAAACAACATAAATACAATTTAATAAAGCATAGGATAAAACAACATAAATACAATTTAATAAAGCATAGGATAAAACAACATAAATATATTTTAATAAAGCATAGGATAAAACCACATAAATACGATTTAATAAAGCATAGGATAAAATAACATAAATAAAATTTAATAAAGCATAGGTTAAAACAACATACATACAATTTAATAAAGCGTAGGACAAAACAACATAAATACAATTTAATAAAGCATAGTTTAAAAGAACATAAATACAATTTAATAAAGCATAGGATAAAACCACAGAAATACAATTTAATAAAGCATAGGATAAAACCACAGAAATACAATTTAATAAAGCATAGGATATAACAACATCAATACAATTTAATAAAGCATAGGATAGAACAACATAAATACTTTTTAATAAAGCATAGGATAAAACCACATAAATACAATTTAATAAAGCATAGGATAAAACAACATAAATAAAATTTAATAAAGCATAGGTTAAAACAACATAAATACAATTTAATAAAGCATAGGATATAACAACATAAATACAATTTAATAAAGCATAGGATAGAACAACATAAATACTTTTTAATAAAGCATAGGATAAAACCACATAAATACAATTTAATAAAGCATAGGATAAAACAACATAAATAAAATTTAATAAAGCATAGGTTAAAACAACATAAATACAATTTAATAAAGCATAGGATAAAACAACATAAATACAATTTAATAAAGCATAGGATAAAACAACATAAATACAATTTAATAAAGCATAGGATAAAACAACATAAATAAAATTTAATAAAGCATAGGTTAAAACAACATAAATACAATTTAATAAAGCATAGGATAAAACAACATAAATACAATTTAATAAAGCATAGGATAAAACAACATAAATACTTTTTAATAAAGCATAGGATAAAACCACATAAATACAATTTAATAAAGCACAGGATAAAACAACATAAATACAATTTAATAAAGCATAGGATAAAACAACATAAATACAATTTAATAAAGCATAGGATAAAACAACATAAATACAATTTAATAAAGCATAGGATAAAACAACATAAATACAATTTAATAAAGCATACGTTAAAACAACATAAATACAATTAAATAAAGCATAGGATAAAACAACATAAATACAATATAATAAAGCATAGGTTAAAAAAACATAAATACAATTTTATAAAGCATAGGATAAAACAACATAAATACTTTTTAATAAAGCATAGGATAAAACCACATAAATACAATTTAATAAAGCACAGGATAAAACAACATAAATACAATTTAATAAAGCATAGGATAAAACAACATAAATACAATTTAATAAAGCATACGTTAAAACAACATAAATACAATTAAATAAAGCATAGGATAAAACAACATAAATACAATATAATAAAGCATATTTTAAAAAAACATAAATACAATTTTATAAAGCATAGGATAAAACAACATAAATACAATTTAATAAAGCATAGGTTAAAACAACATAAATACAATTTAATAAAGCATAGGATAAAACAACATAAATTCAATTTAATAAAGCATAGGATAAAACAACATAAATACAATGTAATAAAGCACAATATAAAACAACATAAATAAAATTTAATAAAGCATAGGATAAAACAACATAAATAAAATTTAATAAAGCATAGAATAAAACAACGTAAATACAATTTAATAAAGCATAGGATAAAACAACATAAATACAATTTAATAAAGCACAGGATAAAACAACATAAATACAATTTAATAAAGCATAGGTTAAAACAACATAAATACAATTTAATAAAGCATAGTTTAAAACAACATAAATACAATTTAATAAAGCATAGGATAAAACCACAAAAATACAATTTAATAAAGCATAGGATAAAACAACATAAATACAATTTAATAATGCATAGGACAAAACAACATAAATACAATTTAATAAAGCATAGGATAAAACAACATAAATACAATTTAATAAATCATAGGATAAAACAACATAAATAAAATTTAATAAAGCATAGGTTAAAACAACATAAATACAATTTAATAAAGCATAGGATAAAACAACATAAATACAATTTAATAAAGCATAGGATAAAACAACATAAATATATTTTAATAAAGCATAGGATAAAACCACATAAATACGATTTAATAAAGCATAGGATAAAATAACATAAATAAAATTTAATAAAGCATAGGTTAAAACAACATACATACAATTTAATAAAGCATAGTTTAAAACAACATAAATACAATTTAATAAAGCATAGGATAAAACCACAGAAATACAATTTAATAAAGCATAGGATATAACAACATAAATACAATTTAATAAAGCATAGGATAAAACAACATAAATACAATGTAATAAAGCACAATATAAAACAACATAAATAAAATTTAATAAAGCATAGGATAAAACAACATAAATAAAATTTAATAAAGCATAGGATAAAACAACGTAAATACAATTTAATAAAGCATAGGATAAAACAACATAAATACAATTTAATAAAGCACAGGATAAAACAACATAAATACAATTTAATAAAGCATAGGTTCAAACAACATAAATACAATTTAATAAAGCATAAGATAAAACAACATGAATACAATTTAATAAAGCATAGGTTAAAACAACATAAATACAATTTAATAAAGCATAGGATAAAACAACATAAATACAATTTAATAAAGCATAGGATAAAACAACATGAATACAATTTAATAAAGCATAAGATAAAACAACATGAATACAATTTAATAAAGCATAGGTTAAAACAACATAAATACCATTTAATAAAGCATAGGATAGAACAACATAAATACTTTTTAATAAAGCATAGGATAAAACCACATAAATACAATTTAATAAAGCATAGGATAAAACAACATAAATAAAATTTAATAAAGCATAGGTTAAAACAACATAAATACAATTTAATAAAGCATAGGATAAAACAACATAAATACAATTTAATAAAGCATAGGATAAAACAACATAAATACTTTTTAATAAAGCATAGGATAAAACCACATAAATACAATTTAATAAAGCACAGGATAAAACAACATAAATACAATTTAATAAAGCATAGGATAAAACAACATAAATACAATTTAATAAAGCATACGTTAAAACAACATAAATACAATTAAATAAAGCATAGGATAAAACAACATAAATACAATATAATAAAGCATATTTTAAAAAAACATAAATACAATTTTATAAAGCATAGGATAAAACAACATAAATACAATTTAATAAAGCATAGGTTAAAACAACATAAATACAATTTAATAAAGCATAGGATAAAACAACATAAATTCAATTTAATAAAGCATAGGATAAAACAACATAAATACAATGTAATAAAGCACAATATAAAACAACATAAATAAAATTTAATAAAGCATAGGATAAAACAACATAAATAAAATTTAATAAAGCATAGAATAAAACAACGTAAATACAATTTAATAAAGCATAGGATAAAACAACATAAATACAATTTAATAAAGCACAGGATAAAACAACATAAATACAATTTAATAAAGCATAGGTTAAAACAACATAAATACAATTTAATAAAGCATAGTTTAAAACAACATAAATACAATTTAATAAAGCATAGGATAAAACCACAAAAATACAATTTAATAAAGCATAGGATAAAACAACATAAATACAATTTAATAATGCATAGGACAAAACAACATAAATACAATTTAATAAAGCATAGGATAAAACAACATAAATACAATTTAATAAATCATAGGATAAAACAACATAAATAAAATTTAATAAAGCATAGGTTAAAACAACATAAATACAATTTAATAAAGCATAGGATAAAACAACATAAATACAATTTAATAAAGCATAGGATAAAACAACATAAATATATTTTAATAAAGCATAGGATAAAACCACATAAATACGATTTAATAAAGCATAGGATAAAATAACATAAATACAATTTAATAAAGCATAGGTTAAAACAACATACATACAATTTAATAAAGCATAGTTTAAAACAACATAAATACAATTTAATAAAGCATAGGATAAAACCACAGAAATACAATTTAATAAAGCATAGGATATAACAACATAAATACAATTTAATAAAGCATAGGATAAAACAACATAAATACAATGTAATAAAGCACAATATAAAACAACATAAATAAAATTTAATAAAGCATAGGATAAAACAACATAAATAAAATTTAATAAAGCATAGGATAAAACAACGTAAATACAATTTAATAAAGCATAGGATAAAACAACATAAATACAATTTAATAAAGCACAGGATAAAACAACATAAATACAATTTAATAAAGCATAGGTTCAAACAACATAAATACAATTTAATAAAGCATAAGATAAAACAACATGAATACAATTTAATAAAGCATAGGTTAAAACAACATAAATACAATTTAATAAAGCATAGGATAAAACAACATAAATACAATTTAATAAAGCATAGGATAAAACAACATGAATACAATTTAATAAAGCATAAGATAAAACAACATGAATACAATTTAATAAAGCATAGGTTAAAACAACATAAATACAATTTAACAAAGCATAGGTTAAAACAACATAAATACAATTTAATAAAGCAAAGGTTAAAACAACATAAATACAATTTAATAAAGCATAGGATAAAACAACATAAATACAATTTAATAAATCATAGGATAAAACAACATAAATAAAATTTAATAAAGCATAGGTTAAAACAACATAAATACAATTTAATAAAGCATAGGATAAAACAACATAATTACAATTTAATAAAGCATAGGATAAAACAACATAAATATATTTTAATAAAGCATAGGATAAAACCACATAAATACGATTTAATAAAGCATAGGATAAAATAACATAAATAAAATTTAATAAAGCATAGGTTAAAACAACATACATACAATTTAATAAAGCGTAGGACAAAACAACATAAATACAATTTAATAAAGCATAGTTTAAAACAACATAAATACAATTTAATAAAGCATAGGATAAAACAACATAAATACTTTTTAATAAAGCATAGGATAAAACCACATAAATACAATTTAATAAAGCACAGGATAAAACAACATAAATACAATTTAATAAAGCATAGGATAAAACAACATAAATACAATTTAATAAAGCATAGGATAAAACAACATAAATACAATTAAATAAAGCATAGGATAAAACAACATAAATACAATATAATAAAGCATAGGTTAAAAAAACATAAATACAATTTTATAAAGCATAGGATAAAACAACATAAATACAATTTAATAAAGCATAGGTTAAAACAACATAAATACAATTTAATAAAGCATAGGTTAAAACAACATAAATTCAATTTAATAAAGCATAGGATAAAACAACATAAATACAATGTAATAAAGCACAATATAAAACAACATAAATAAAATTTAATAAAGCATAGGATAAAACAACATAAATAAAATTTAATAAAGCATAGGATAAAACAACGTAAATACAATTTAATAAAGCATAGGATAAAACAACATAAATACAATTTAATAAAGCACAGGATAAAACAACATAAATACAATTTAATAAAGCACAGGATAAAACAACATAAATACAATTTAATAAAGCATAAGATAAAACAACATGAATACAATTTAATAAAGCATAGGTTAAAACAACATAAATACCATTTAATAAAGCATAGGATAGAACAACATAAATACTTTTTAATAAAGCATAGGATAAAACCACATAAATACAATTTAATAAAGCATAGGATAAAACAACATAAATAAAATTTAATAAAGCATAGGTTAAAACAACATAAATACAATTTAATAAAGCATAGGATAAAACAACATAAATACAATTTAATAAAGCATAGGATAAAACAACATAAATACTTTTTAATAAAGCATAGGATAAAACCACATAAATACAATTTAATAAAGCACAGGATAAAACAACATAAATACAATTTAATAAAGCATAGGATAAAACAACATAAATACAATTTAATAAAGCATACGTTAAAACAACATAAATACAATTAAATAAAGCATAGGATAAAACAACATAAATACAATATAATAAAGCATATTTTAAAAAAACATAAATACAATTTTATAAAGCATAGGATAAAACAACATAAATACAATTTAATAAAGCATAGGTTAAAACAACATAAATACAATTTAATAAAGCATAGGATAAAACAACATAAATTCAATTTAATAAAGCATAGGATAAAACAACATAAATACAATGTAATAAAGCACAATATAAAACAACATAAATAAAATTTAATAAAGCATAGGATAAAACAACATAAATAAAATTTAATAAAGCATAGAATAAAACAACGTAAATACAATTTAATAAAGCATAGGATAAAACAACATAAATACAATTTAATAAAGCACAGGATAAAACAACATAAATACAATTTAATAAAGCATAGGTTAAAACAACATAAATACAATTTAATAAAGCATAGTTTAAAACAACATAAATACAATTTAATAAAGCATAGGATAAAACCACAAAAATACAATTTAATAAAGCATAGGATAAAACAACATAAATACAATTTAATAATGCATAGGACAAAACAACATAAATACAATTTAATAAAGCATAGGATAAAACAACATAAATACAATTTAATAAATCATAGGATAAAACAACATAAATAAAATTTAATAAAGCATAGGTTAAAACAACATAAATACAATTTAATAAAGCATAGGATAAAACAACATAAATACAATTTAATAAAGCATAGGATAAAACAACATAAATATATTTTAATAAAGCATAGGATAAAACCACATAAATACGATTTAATAAAGCATAGGATAAAATAACATAAATAAAATTTAATAAAGCATAGGTTAAAACAACATACATACAATTTAATAAAGCATAGTTTAAAACAACATAAATACAATTTAATAAAGCATAGGATAAAACCACAGAAATACAATTTAATAAAGCATAGGATATAACAACATAAATACAATTTAATAAAGCATAGGATAAAACAACATAAATACAATGTAATAAAGCACAATATAAAACAACATAAATAAAATTTAATAAAGCATAGGATAAAACAACATAAATAAAATTTAATAAAGCATAGGATAAAACAACGTAAATACAATTTAATAAAGCATAGGATAAAACAACATAAATACAATTTAATAAAGCACAGGATAAAACAACATAAATACAATTTAATAAAGCATAGGTTCAAACAACATAAATACAATTTAATAAAGCATAAGATAAAACAACATGAATACAATTTAATAAAGCATAGGTTAAAACAACATAAATACAATTTAATAAAGCATAGGATAAAACAACATAAATACAATTTAATAAAGCATAGGATAAAACAACATGAATACAATTTAATAAAGCATAAGATAAAACAACATGAATACAATTTAATAAAGCATAGGTTAAAACAACATAAATACAATTTAACAAAGCATAGGTTAAAACAACATAAATACAATTTAATAAAGCAAAGGTTAAAACAACATAAATACAATTTAATAAAGCATAGGATAAAACAACATAAATACAATTTAATAAATCATAGGATAAAACAACATAAATAAAATTTAATAAAGCATAGGTTAAAACAACATAAATACAATTTAATAAAGCATAGGATAAAACAACATAATTACAATTTAATAAAGCATAGGATAAAACAACATAAATATATTTTAATAAAGCATAGGATAAAACCACATAAATACGATTTAATAAAGCATAGGATAAAATAACATAAATAAAATTTAATAAAGCATAGGTTAAAACAACATACATACAATTTAATAAAGCGTAGGACAAAACAACATAAATACAATTTAATAAAGCATAGTTTAAAACAACATAAATACAATTTAATAAAGCATAGGATAAAACAACATAAATACTTTTTAATAAAGCATAGGATAAAACCACATAAATACAATTTAATAAAGCACAGGATAAAACAACATAAATACAATTTAATAAAGCATAGGATAAAACAACATAAATACAATTTAATAAAGCATAGGATAAAACAACATAAATACAATTTAATAAAGCATAGGATAAAACAACATAAATACAATTTAATAAAGCATACGTTAAAACAACATAAATACAATTAAATAAAGCATAGGATAAAACAACATAAATACAATATAATAAAGCATAGGTTAAAAAAACATAAATACAATTTTATAAAGCATAGGATAAAACAACATAAATACAATTTAATAAAGCATAGGTTAAAACAACATAAATACAATTTAATAAAGCATAGGATAAAACAACATAAATTCAATTTAATAAAGCATAGGATAAAACAACATAAATACAATGTAATAAAGCACAATATAAAACAACATAAATAAAATTTAATAAAGCATAGGATAAAACAACATAAATAAAATTTAATAAAGCATAGGATAAAACAACGTAAATACAATTTAATAAAGCATAGGATAAAACAACATAAATACAATTTAATAAAGCACAGGATAAAACAACATAAATACAATTTAATAAAGCATAGGTTAAAACAACATAAATACAATTTAATAAAGCATAAGATAAAACAACATGAATACAATTTAATAAAGCATAGGTTAAAACAACATAAATACAATTTAATAAAGCATAGGATAAAACAACATAAATACAATTTAATAAAGCATAGGATAAAACAACATAAACAAAATTTAATAAAGCATAGGTTAAAACAACATAAATACAATTTAATAAAGCATAGGATAAAACAACATAAATACAATTTAATAAAGCATAGGATAAAACAACACATATACTTTTTAATAAAGCATAGGATAAAACCACATAAATACAATTTAATAAAGCATAGGATAAAACAACATAAATACAATTTAATAAAGCATAGGATAAAACAACACATATACTTTTTAATAAAGCATAGGATAAAACCACATAAATACAATTTAATAAAGCATAGGACAAAACAACAAAAACACAATTTAATAAAGCATAGTTTAAAACAACATAAATACAATTTAATAAAGCATTAGATAAAACAACATGAATATAATTTAGTAAAGCATAAGATAAAACAACATGAATACAATTTAATAAAGCATAGGATAAAACAACATAAATAAAATGTAATAAAGCATAGCTTAAAACAACATAAATACAATTTAATAAAGCATAGTTTAAAACAACATAAATACAATTTAATAAAGCATAGTTTAAAACAACATAAATACAATTTAATAAAGCATAGGATAAAACCACAAAAATACAATTTAATAAAGCATAGGATAAAACAACATAAATACAATTTAATAATGCATAGGACAAAACAACATAAATACAATTTAATAAAGCATATGTTAAAACAACATAAATACAATTTAATAAAGCATAAGATAAAACAACATGAATATAATTTAGTAAAGCATAAGATAAAACAACATGAATACAATTTAATAAAGCATAGGATAAAACAACATAAATGCAATTTAATAAAGCATAGGCTAAAACTACATAAATACAATTTAATAAAGCATAGGATAAAACAACATATATTCAATTTAATAAAGCATAGGATAAAACAACATAAATTCAATTTAATAAAGCATAGGATAAAACAACATAAATACAATTTAATAAAGCATAGGATAAAACAACATGAATACAATTTAATAAAGCATAAGATAAAACAACATGAATACAATTTAATAAAGCATAGGTTAAAACAACATAAATACAATTTAACAAAGCATAGGTTAAAACAACATAAATACAATTTAATAAAGCAAAGGTTAAAACAACATAAATACAATTTAATAAAGCATAGGATAAAACAACATAAATACAATTTAATAAATCATAGGATAAAACAACATAAATAAAATTTAAAAAAGCATAGGTGAAAACAACATAAATACAATTTAATAAAGCATAGGATAAAACAACATAAATACAATTTAATAAAGCATAGGATAAAACAACATAAATATATTTTAATAAAGCATAGGATAAAACCACATAAATACGATTTAATAAAGCATAGGATAAAATAACATAAATAAAATTTAATAAAGCATAGGTTAAAACAACATACATACAATTTAATAAAGCGTAGGACAAAACAACATAAATACAATTTAATAAAGCATAGTTTAAAAGAACATAAATACAATTTAATAAAGCATAGGATAAAACCACAGAAATACAATTTAATAAAGCATAGGATAAAACCACAGAAATACAATTTAATAAAGCATAGGATATAACAACATCAATACAATTTAATAAAGCATAGGATAGAACAACATAAATACTTTTTAATAAAGCATAGGATAAAACCACATAAATACAATTTAATAAAGCATAGGATAAAACAACATAAATAAAATTTAATAAAGCATAGGTTAAAACAACATAAATACAATTTAATAAAGCATAGGATATAACAACATAAATACAATTTAATAAAGCATAGGATAGAACAACATAAATACTTTTTAATAAAGCATAGGATAAAACCACATAAATACAATTTAATAAAGCATAGGATAAAACAACATAAATAAAATTTAATAAAGCATAGGTTAAAACAACATAAATACAATTTAATAAAGCATAGGATAAAACAACATAAATACAATTTAATAAAGCATAGGATAAAACAACATAAATACAATTTAATAAAGCATAGGATAAAACAACATAAATAAAATTTAATAAAGCATAGGTTAAAACAACATAAATACAATTTAATAAAGCATAGGATAAAACAACATAAATACAATTTAATAAAGCATAGGATAAAACAACATAAATACTTTTTAATAAAGCATAGGATAAAACCACATAAATACAATTTAATAAAGCACAGGATAAAACAACATAAATACAATTTAATAAAGCATAGGATAAAACAACATAAATACAATTTAATAAAGCATAGGATAAAACAACATAAATACAATTTAATAAAGCATAGGATAAAACAACATAAATACAATTTAATAAAGCATACGTTAAAACAACATAAATACAATTAAATAAAGCATAGGATAAAACAACATAAATACAATATAATAAAGCATAGGTTAAAAAAACATAAATACAATTTTATAAAGCATAGGATAAAACAACATAAATACTTTTTAATAAAGCATAGGATAAAACCACATAAATACAATTTAATAAAGCACAGGATAAAACAACATAAATACAATTTAATAAAGCACAGGATAAAACAACATAAATACAATTTAATAAAGCATAGGTTAAAACAACATAAATACAATTTAATAAAGCATAAGATAAAACAACATGAATACAATTTAATAAAGCATAGGTTAAAACAACATAAATACAATTTAATAAAGCATAGGATAAAACAACATAAATACAATTTAATAAAGCATAGGATAAAACAACATAAACAAAATTTAATAAAGCATAGGTTAAAACAACATAAATACAATTTAATAAAGCATAGGATAAAACAACATAAATACAATTTAATAAAGCATAGGATAAAACAACACATATACTTTTTAATAAAGCATAGGATAAAACCACATAAATACAATTTAATAAAGCATAGGATAAAACAACATAAATAAAATTTAATAAAGCATAGGTTAAAACAAAATAAATACAATTTAATAAGTCGTAGGACAAAACAACATAAATACAGTTTAATAAAGCATAGTTTAAAACAACATAAATACAATTTAATAAAGCATAGGATAAAACCACAGAAATACAATTTAATAAAGCATAGGATAAAACAACATAAATACAATTTAATAAAGCATAGGATAAAACAACATAAATACAATTTAATAAAGCATAGGATAAAACAACATAAATACAATTAAATGAAACATAGGATAAACAACATAAATAAAATTTAATAAAGCATAGGACAAAACAACAAAAACACAATTTAATAAAGCATAGTTTAAAACAACATAAATACAATTTAATAAAGCATTAGATAAAACAACATGAATATAATTTAGTAAAGCATAAGATAAAACAACATGAATACAATTTAATAAAGCATAGGATAAAACAACATAAATAAAATGTAATAAAGCATAGCTTAAAACAACATAAATACAATTTAATAAAGCATAGTTTAAAACAACATAAATACAATTTAATAAAGCATAGTTTAAAACAACATAAATACAATTTAATAAAGCATAGGATAAAACCACAAAAATACAATTTAATAAAGCATAGGATAAAACAACATAAATACAATTTAATAAAGCATAGGATAAAACAACATAAATAAAATTTAATAAAGCATAGGATAAAACAACATAAATCCAATTTAATAAAGCATACATTAAAACAACATAAATACAATTAAATAAAGCATAGGATAAAACAACATAAATACAATTTAATAAAGCATAGGATAAAACAACATAAATACAATTTAATAAAGCATAGGATAAAACAACATAAATAAAATTTAATAAAGCATAGGATAAAACAACATAAATCCAATTTAATAAAGCATACATTAAAACAACATAAATACAATTAAATAAAGCATAGGATAAAACAACATAAATACAATATAATAAAGCATAGGTTAAAAAAACATAAATACAATTTTATAAAGCATAGGATAAAACAACATAAATACAATTTAATAAAGCATAGGTTAAAACAACATAAATACAATTTAATAAAGCATAGGATAAAACAACATAAATTCAATTTAATAAAGCATAGGATAAAACAACATAAATACAATGTAATAAAGCACAATATAAAACAACATAAATAAAATTTAATAAAGCATAGGATAAAACAACATAAATAAAATTTAATAAAGCATAGGATAAAACAACGTAAATACAATTTAATAAAGCATAGGATAAAACAACATAAATACAATTTAATAAAGCACAGGATAAAACAACATAAATACAATTTAATAAAGCATAGGTTAAAACAACATAAATACAATTTAATAAAGCATAGTTTAAAACAACATAAATACAATTTAATAAAGCATAGGATAAAACCACAAAAATACAATTTAATAAAGCATAGGATAAAACAACATAAATACAATTTAATAATGCATAGGACAAAACAACATAAATACAATTTAATAAAGCATAGGATAAAACAACATAAATACAATTTAATAAATCATAGGATAAAACAACATAAATAAAATTTAATAAAGCATAGGTTAAAACAACATAAATACAATTTAATAAAGCATAGGATAAAACAACATAAATACAATTTAATAAAGCATAGGATAAAACAACATAAATATATTTTAATAAAGCAGGGATAAAACCACATAAATACGATTTAATAAAGCATAGGATAAAATAACATAAATAAAATTTAATAAAGCATAGGTTAAAACAACATACATACAATTTAATAAAGCGTAGGACAAAACAACATAAATACAATTTAATAAAGCATAGTTTAAAACAACATAAATACAATTTAATAAAGCATAGGATAAAACCACAGAAATACAATTTAATAAAGCATAGGATATAACAACATAAATACAATTTAATAAAGCATAGGATAGAACAACATAAATACTTTTTAATAAAGCATAGGATAAAACCACATAAATACAATTTAATAAAGCATAGGATAAAACAACATAAATAAAATTTAATAAAGCATACGTTAAAACAACATAAATACAATTAAATAAAGCATAGGATAAAACAACATAAATACAATATAATAAAGCATAGGTTAAAAAAACATAAATACAATTTTATAAAGCATAGGATAAAACAACATAAATACAATTTAATAAAGCATAGGTTAAAACAACATAAATACAATTTAATAAAGCATAGGTTAAAACAACATAAATTCAATTTAATAAAGCATAGGATAAAACAACATAAATACAATGTAATAAAGCACAATATAAAACAACATAAATAAAATTTAATAAAGCATAGGATAAAACAACATAAATAAAATTTAATAAAGCATAGGATAAAACAACGTAAATACAATTTAATAAAGCATAGGATAAAACAACTTAAATACAATTTAATAAAGCACAGGATAAAACAACATAAATACAATTTAATAAAGCACAGGATAAAACAACATAAATACAATTTAATAAAGCATAAGATAAAACAACATGAATACAATTTAATAAAGCATAGGTTAAAACAACATAAATACCATTTAATAAAGCATAGGATAGAACAACATAAATACTTTTTAATAAAGCATAGGATAAAACCACATAAATACAATTTAATAAAGCATAGGATAAAACAACATAAATAAAATTTAATAAAGCATAGGTTAAAACAACATAAATACAATTTAATAAAGCATAGGATAAAACAACATAAATACAATTTAATAAAGCATAGGATAAAACAACATAAATACTTTTTAATAAAGCATAGGATAAAACCACATAAATACAATTTAATAAAGCACAGGATAAAACAACATAAATACAATTTAATAAAGCATAGGATAAAACAACATAAATACAATTTAATAAAGCATACGTTAAAACAACATAAATACAATTAAATAAAGCATAGGATAAAACAACATAAATACAATATAATAAAGCATATTTTAAAAAAACATAAATACAATTTTATAAAGCATAGGATAAAACAACATAAATACAATTTAATAAAGCATAGGTTAAAACAACATAAATACAATTTAATAAAGCATAGGATAAAACAACATAAATTCAATTTAATAAAGCATAGGATAAAACAACATAAATACAATGTAATAAAGCACAATATAAAACAACATAAATAAAATTTAATAAAGCATAGGATAAAACAACATAAATAAAATTTAATAAAGCATAGAATAAAACAACGTAAATACAATTTAATAAAGCATAGGATAAAACAACATAAATACAATTTAATAAAGCACAGGATAAAACAACATAAATACAATTTAATAAAGCATAGGTTAAAACAACATAAATACAATTTAATAAAGCATAGTTTAAAACAACATAAATACAATTTAATAAAGCATAGGATAAAACCACAAAAATACAATTTAATAAAGCATAGGATAAAACAACATAAATACAATTTAATAATGCATAGGACAAAACAACATAAATACAATTTAATAAAGCATAGGATAAAACAACATAAATACAATTTAATAAATCATAGGATAAAACAACATAAATAAAATTTAATAAAGCATAGGTTAAAACAACATAAATACAATTTAATAAAGCATAGGATAAAACAACATAAATACAATTTAATAAAGCATAGGATAAAACAACATAAATATATTTTAATAAAGCATAGGATAAAACCACATAAATACGATTTAATAAAGCATAGGATAAAATAACATAAATAAAATTTAATAAAGCATAGGTTAAAACAACATACATACAATTTAATAAAGCATAGTTTAAAACAACATAAATACAATTTAATAAAGCATAGGATAAAACCACAGAAATACAATTTAATAAAGCATAGGATATAACAACATAAATACAATTTAATAAAGCATAGGATAAAACAACATAAATACAATGTAATAAAGCACAATATAAAACAACATAAATAAAATTTAATAAAGCATAGGATAAAACAACATAAATAAAATTTAATAAAGCATAGGATAAAACAACGTAAATACAATTTAATAAAGCATAGGATAAAACAACATAAATACAATTTAATAAAGCACAGGATAAAACAACATAAATACAATTTAATAAAGCATAGGTTCAAACAACATAAATACAATTTAATAAAGCATAAGATAAAACAACATGAATACAATTTAATAAAGCATAGGTTAAAACAACATAAATACAATTTAATAAAGCATAGGATAAAACAACATAAATACAATTTAATAAAGCATAGGATAAAACAACATGAATACAATTTAATAAAGCATAAGATAAAACAACATGAATACAATTTAATAAAGCATAGGTTAAAACAACATAAATACAATTTAACAAAGCATAGGTTAAAACAACATAAATACAATTTAATAAAGCAAAGGTTAAAACAACATAAATACAATTTAATAAAGCATAGGATAAAACAACATAAATACAATTTAATAAATCATAGGATAAAACAACATAAATAAAATTTAATAAAGCATAGGTTAAAACAACATAAATACAATTTAATAAAGCATAGGATAAAACAACATAATTACAATTTAATAAAGCATAGGATAAAACAACATAAATATATTTTAATAAAGCATAGGATAAAACCACATAAATACGATTTAATAAAGCATAGGATAAAATAACATAAATAAAATTTAATAAAGCATAGGTTAAAACAACATACATACAATTTAATAAAGCGTAGGACAAAACAACATAAATACAATTTAATAAAGCATAGTTTAAAACAACATAAATACAATTTAATAAAGCATAGGATAAAACAACATAAATACTTTTTAATAAAGCATAGGATAAAACCACATAAATACAATTTAATAAAGCACAGGATAAAACAACATAAATACAATTTAATAAAGCATAGGATAAAACAACATAAATACAATTTAATAAAGCATAGGATAAAACAACATAAATACAATTTAATAAAGCATAGGATAAAACAACATAAATACAATTTAATAAAGCATACGTTAAAACAACATAAATACAATTAAATAAAGCATAGGATAAAACAACATAAATACAATATAATAAAGCATAGGTTAAAAAAACATAAATACAATTTTATAAAGCATAGGATAAAACAACATAAATACAATTTAATAAAGCATAGGTTAAAACAACATAAATACAATTTAATAAAGCATAGGATAAAACAACATAAATTCAATTTAATAAAGCATAGGATAAAACAACATAAATACAATGTAATAAAGCACAATATAAAACAACATAAATAAAATTTAATAAAGCATAGGATAAAACAACATAAATAAAATTTAATAAAGCATAGGATAAAACAACGTAAATACAATTTAATAAAGCATAGGATAAAACAACATAAATACAATTTAATAAAGCACAGGATAAAACAACATAAATACAATTTAATAAAGCATAGGTTAAAACAACATAAATACAATTTAATAAAGCATAAGATAAAACAACATGAATACAATTTAATAAAGCATAGGTTAAAACAACATAAATACAATTTAATAAAGCATAGGATAAAACAACATAAATACAATTTAATAAAGCATAGGATAAAACAACATAAACAAAATTTAATAAAGCATAGGTTAAAACAACATAAATACAATTTAATAAAGCATAGGATAAAACAACATAAATACAATTTAATAAAGCATAGGATAAAACAACACATATACTTTTTAATAAAGCATAGGATAAAACCACATAAATACAATTTAATAAAGCATAGGATAAAACAACATAAATACAATTTAATAAAGCATAGGATAAAACAACACATATACTTTTTAATAAAGCATAGGATAAAACCACATAAATACAATTTAATAAAGCATAGGACAAAACAACAAAAACACAATTTAATAAAGCATAGTTTAAAACAACATAAATACAATTTAATAAAGCATTAGATAAAACAACATGAATATAATTTAGTAAAGCATAAGATAAAACAACATGAATACAATTTAATAAAGCATAGGATAAAACAACATAAATAAAATGTAATAAAGCATAGCTTAAAACAACATAAATACAATTTAATAAAGCATAGTTTAAAACAACATAAATACAATTTAATAAAGCATAGTTTAAAACAACATAAATACAATTTAATAAAGCATAGGATAAAACCACAAAAATACAATTTAATAAAGCATAGGATAAAACAACATAAATACAATTTAATAATGCATAGGACAAAACAACATAAATACAATTTAATAAAGCATATGTTAAAACAACATAAATACAATTTAATAAAGCATAAGATAAAACAACATGAATATAATTTAGTAAAGCATAAGATAAAACAACATGAATACAATTTAATAAAGCATAGGATAAAACAACATAAATGCAATTTAATAAAGCATAGGCTAAAACTACATAAATACAATTTAATAAAGCATAGGATAAAACAACATATATTCAATTTAATAAAGCATAGGATAAAACAACATAAATTCAATTTAATAAAGCATAGGATAAAACAACATAAATACAATTTAATAAAGCATAGGATAAAACAACATGAATACAATTTAATAAAGCATAAGATAAAACAACATGAATACAATTTAATAAAGCATAGGTTAAAACAACATAAATACAATTTAACAAAGCATAGGTTAAAACAACATAAATACAATTTAATAAAGCAAAGGTTAAAACAACATAAATACAATTTAATAAAGCATAGGATAAAACAACATAAATACAATTTAATAAATCATAGGATAAAACAACATAAATAAAATTTAAAAAAGCATAGGTGAAAACAACATAAATACAATTTAATAAAGCATAGGATAAAACAACATAAATACAATTTAATAAAGCATAGGATAAAACAACATAAATATATTTTAATAAAGCATAGGATAAAACCACATAAATACGATTTAATAAAGCATAGGATAAAATAACATAAATAAAATTTAATAAAGCATAGGTTAAAACAACATACATACAATTTAATAAAGCGTAGGACAAAACAACATAAATACAATTTAATAAAGCATAGTTTAAAAGAACATAAATACAATTTAATAAAGCATAGGATAAAACCACAGAAATACAATTTAATAAAGCATAGGATATAACAACATCAATACAATTTAATAAAGCATAGGATAGAACAACATAAATACTTTTTAATAAAGCATAGGATAAAACCACATAAATACAATTTAATAAAGCATAGGATAAAACAACATAAATAAAATTTAATAAAGCATAGGTTAAAACAACATAAATACAATTTAATAAAGCATAGGATATAACAACATAAATACAATTTAATAAAGCATAGGATAGAACAACATAAATACTTTTTAATAAAGCATAGGATAAAACCACATAAATACAATTTAATAAAGCATAGGATAAAACAACATAAATAAAATTTAATAAAGCATAGGTTAAAACAACATAAATACAATTTAATAAAGCATAGGATAAAACAACATAAATACAATTTAATAAAGCATAGGATAAAACAACATAAATACAATTTAATAAAGCATAGGATAAAACAACATAAATACAATTTAATAAAGCATACGTTAAAACAACATAAATACAATTAAATAAAGCATAGGATAAAACAACATAAATACAATATAATAAAGCATAGGTTAAAAAAACATAAATACCATTTAATAAAGCATAGGATAAAACAACATGAATACAATTTAATAAAGCATAAGATAAAACAACATGAATACAATTTAATAAAGCAAAGGTTAAAACAACATAAATACAATTTAATAAAGCATAGGATAAAACAACATAAATACAATTTAATAAATCATAGGATAAAACAACATAAATAATATTTAATAAAGCATAGGTTAAAACAACATAAATACAATTTAATAAAGCATAGGATAAAACAACATAAATACAATTTAATAAAGCATAGGATAAAACAACGTAAATACAATTTAATAAAGCATAAGATAAAACAACATGAATACAATTTAATAAAGCATAGGTTAAAACAACATAAATACCATTTAATAAAGCATAGGATAGAACAACATAAATACTTTTTAATAAAGCATAGGATAAAACCACATAAATACAATTTAATAAAGCATAGGATAAAACAACATAAATAAAATTTAATAAAGCATAGGTTAAAACAACATAAATACAATTTAATAAAGCATAGGATAAAACAACATAAATACAATTTAATAAAGCATAGGATAAAACAACATAAATACTTTTTAATAAAGCATAGGATAAAACCACATAAATACAATTTAATAAAGCATAGGATAAAACAACATAAATAAAATTTAATAAAGCATAGGTTAAAACAACATAAATACAATTTAATAAAGCATAGGTTAAAACAACATAAATACAATTTAATAAAGCATAGGATAAAACAACATAAATTCAATTTAATAAAGCATAGGATAAAACAACATAAATACAATGTAATAAAGCACAATATAAAACAACATAAATAAAATTTAATAAAGCATAGGATAAAACAGCATAAATAAAATTTAATAAAGCATAGGATAAAACAACGTAAATACAATTTAATAAAGCATAGGATAAAACAACATAAATACAATTTAATAAAGCACAGGATAAAACAACATAAATACAATTTAATAAAGCATAGGTTAAAACAATATAAATACAATTTAATAAAGCATAAGATAAAACAACATGAATACAATTTAATAAAGCATAGGTTAAAACAACATAAATACAATTTAATAAAGCATAGGATAAAACAATATAAATACAATTTAATAAAGCATAGGATAAAACAACATAAACAAAATTTAATAAAGCATAGGTTAAAACAACATAAATACAATTTAATAAAGCATAGGATAAAACAACATAAATACAATTTAATAAAGCATAGGTTAAAACAACACATACTTTTTAATAAAGCATAGGATAAAACCACATAAATACATTTTAATAAAGCATAGGATAAAACAACATAAATAAAATTTAATAAAGCATAGGTTAAAACAACATAAATACAATTTAATAAATCGCAGGACAAAACAAACTAAATACAATTTAATAAAGCATAGTTTAAAACAACATAAATACAATTTAATAAAGCATAGGATAAAACCACAGAAATACAATTTAATAAAGCATAGGATAAAACAACATAAATACAATTTAATAAAGCATAGGATAAAACAACATAAATACAATTTAATAAAGCATAGGATAAAACAACATAAATACAATTTAATGAAACATAGGATAAACAACATAAATACAATTTAATAAAGCATAGGACAAAACAACATAAATACAATTTAATAAAGCATATGTTAAAACAACATAAATACAATTTAATAAAGCATAAGATAAAACAACATGAATATAATTTAGTAAAGCATAAGATAAAACAACATGAATACAATTTAATAAAGCATAGGATAAAACAACATAAATGCAATTTAATAAAGCATAGGCTAAAACTACATAAATACAATTTAATAAAGCATAGGATAAAACAAATTAAATACAATTTAATATAGCATAGGATAAAACAAATTAAATACAATTTAATAAAGCATAGGATAAAACAACATATATTCAATTTAATAAAGCATAGGATAAAACAACATAAATTCAATTTAATAAAGCATAGGATAAAACAACATAAATACAATTTAATAAAGCATAGGATAAAACAACATGAATACAATTTAATAAAGCATAAGATAAAACAACATGAATACAATTTAATAAAGCATAGGTTAAAACAACATAAATACAATTTAACAAAGCATAGGTTAAAACAACATAAATACAATTTAATAAAGCAAAGGTTAAAACAACATAAATACAATTTAATAAAGCATAGGATAAAACAACATAAATACAATTTAATAAATCATAGGATAAAACAACATAAATAAAATTTAATAAAGCATAGGTTAAAACAACATAAATACAATTTAATAAAGCATAGGATAAAACAACATAAATACAATTTAATAAAGCATAGGATAAAACAACATAAATATATTTTAATAAAGCATAGGATAAAACCACATAAATACGATTTAATAAAGCATAGGATAAAATAGCATAAATAAAATTTAATAAAGCATAGGTTAAAACAACATACATACAATTTAATAAAGCGTAGGACAAAACAACATAAATACAATTTAATAAAGCATAGTTTAAAACAACATAAATACAATTTAATAAAGCATAGGATAAAACCACAGAAATACAATTTAATAAAGCATAGGATATAACAACATAAATACAATTTAATAAAGCAAAGGATAGAACAACATAAATACTTTTTAATAAAGCATAGGATAAAACCACATAAATTCAATTTAATAAAGCATAGGATAAAACAACATAAATAAAATTTAATAAAGCATAGGTTAAAACAACATAAATACAATTTAATAAAGCATAGGATAAAACAACATAAATACAATTTAATAAAGCATAGGATAAAACAACATAAATACTTTTTAATAAAGCATAGGATAAAACCACATAAATACAATTTAATAAAGCACAGGATAAAACAACATAAATACAATTTAATAAAGCATAGGCTAAAACTACATAAATACAATTTAATAAAGCATAGGATAAAACAAATTAAATACAATTTAATATAGCATAGGATAAAACAAATTAAATACAATTTAATAAAGCATAGGATAAAACAACAGATATTCAATTTAATAAAGCATAGGATAAAACAACATAAATACTTTTTAATAAAGCATAGGATAAAACCACATAAATACAATTTAATAAAGCACAGGATAAAACAACATAAATACAATTTAATAAAGCATAGGATAAAACAACATAAATACAATTTAATAAAGCATAGGATAAAACAACATAAATACAATTTAATAAAGCATAGGATAAAACAACATAAATACAATTTAATAAAGCATACGTTAAAACAACATAAATACAATTAAATAAAGCATAGGATAAAACAACATAAATACAATATAATAAAGCATAGGTTAAAAAAACATAAATACAATTTTATAAAGCATAGGATAAAACAACATAAATACAATTTAATAAAGCATAGGTTAAAACAACATAAATACAATTTAATAAAGCATAGGATAAAACAACATAAATTCAATTTAATAAAGCATAGGATAAAACAACATAAATACAATGTAATAAAGCACAATATAAAACAACATAAATAAAATTTAATAAAGCATAGGATAAAACAGCATAAATAAAATTTAATAAAGCATAGGATAAAACAACGTAAATACAATTTAATAAAGCACAGGATAAAACAACATAAATACAATTTAATAAAGCATAGGTTAAAACAATATAAATACAATTTAATAAAGCATAAGATAAAACAACATGAATACAATTTAATAAAGCATAGGTTAAAACAACATAAATACAATTTAATAAAGCATAGGATAAAACAACATAAATACAATTTAATAAAGCATAGGATAAAACAACATAAACAAAATTTAATAAAGCATAGGTTAAAACAACATAAATACAATTTAATAAAGCATAGGATAAAACAACATAAATACAATTTAATAAAGCATAGGATAAAACAACACATACTTTTTAATAAAGCATAGGATAAAACCACATAAATACAATTTAATAAAGCATAGGATAAAACAACATAAATAAAATTTAATAAAGCATAGGTTAAAACAACATAAATACAATTTAATAAATCGCAGGACAAAACAAACTAAATACAATTTAATAAAGCATAGTTTAAAACAACATAAATACAATTTAATAAAGCATAGGATAAAACCACAGAAATACAATTTAATAAAGCATAGGATAAAACAACATAAATACAATTTAATAAAGCATAGGATAAAACAACATAAATACAATTTAATAAAGCATAGGATAAAACAACATAAATACAATTTAATGAAACATAGGATAAACAACATAAATACAATTTAATAAAGCATAGGACAAAACAACATAAATACAATTTAATAAAGCATATGTTAAAACAACATAAATACAATTTAATAAAGCATAAGATAAAACAACATGAATATAATTTAGTAAAGCATAAGATAAAACAACATGAATACAATTTAATATAGCATAGGATAAAACAAATTAAATACAATTTAATAAAGCATAGGATAAAACAACATATATTCAATTTAATAAAGCATAGGATAAAACAACATAAATTCAATTTAATAAAGCATAGGATAAAACAACATAAATACAATTTAATAAAGCATAGGATAAAACAACATGAATACAATTTAATAAAGCATAAGATAAAACAACATGAATACAATTTAATAAAGCATAGGTTAAAACAACATAAATACAATTTAACAAAGCATAGGTTAAAACAACATAAATACAATTTAATAAAGCAAAGGTTAAAACAACATAAATACAATTTAATAAAGCATAGGATAAAACAACATAAATACAATTTAATAAATCATAGGATAAAACAACATAAATAAAATTTAATAAAGCATAGGTTAAAACAACATAAATACAATTTAATAAAGCATAGGAAAAAACAACATAAATACAATTTAATAAAGCATAGGATAAAACAACATAAATATATTTTAATAAAGCATAGGATAAAACCACATAAATACGATTTAATAAAGCATAGGATAAAATAGCATAAATAAAATTTAATAAAGCATAGGTTAAAACAACATACATACAATTTAATAAAGCGTAGGACAAAACAACATAAATACAATTTAATAAAGCATAGTTTAAAACAACATAAATACAATTTAATAAAGCATAGGATAAAACCACAGAAATACAATTTAATAAAGCATAGGATATAACAACATAAATACAATTTAATAAAGCATAGGATAGAACAACATAAATACTTTTTAATAAAGCATAGGATAAAACCACATAAATACAATTTAATAAAGCATAGGATAAAACAACATAAATAAAATTTAATAAAGCATAGGTTAAAACAACATAAATACAATTTAATAAAGCATAGGATAAAACAACATAAATACAATTTAATAAAGCATAGGATAAAACAACATAAATACTTTTTAATAAAGCATAGGATAAAACCACATAAATACAATTTAATAAAGCACAGGATAAAACAACATAAATACAATTTAATAAAGCATAGGCTAAAACTACATAAATACAATTTAATAAAGCATAGGATAAAACAAATTAAATACAATTTAATATAGCATAGGATAAAACAAATTAAATACAATTTAATAAAGCATAGGATAAAACAACAGATATTCAATTTAATAAAGCATAGGATAAAACAACATAAATACTTTTTAATAAAGCATAGGATAAAACCACATAAATACAATTTAATAAAGCACAGGATAAAACAACATAAATACAATTTAATAAAGCATAGGATAAAACAACATAAATACAATTTAATAAAGCATAGGATAAAACAACATAAATACAATTTAATAAAGCATAGGATAAAACAACATAAATACAATTTAATAAAGCATACGTTAAAACAACATAAATACAATTAAATAAAGCATAGGATAAAACAACATAAATACAATATAATAAAGCATAGGTTAAAAAAACATAAATACAATTTTATAAAGCATAGGATAAAACAACATAAATACAATTTAATAAAGCATAGGTTAAAACAACATAAATACAATTTAATAAAGCATAGGATAAAACAACATAAATTCAATTTAATAAAGCATAGGATAAAACAACATAAATACAATGTAATAAAGCACAATATAAAACAACATAAATAAAATTTAATAAAGCATAGGATAAAACAGCATAAATAAAATTTAATAAAGCATAGGATAAAACAACGTAAATACAATTTAATAAAGCATAGGATAAAACAACATAAATACAATTTAATAAAGCACAGGATAAAACAACATAAATACAATTTAATAAAGCATAGGTTAAAACAATATAAATACAATTTAATAAAGCATAAGATAAAACAACATGAATACAATTTAATAAAGCATAGGTTAAAACAACATAAATACAATTTAATAAAGCATAGGATAAAACAACATAAATACAATTTAATAAAGCATAGGATAAAACAACATAAACAAAATTTAATAAAGCATAGGTTAAAACAACATAAATACAATTTAATAAAGCATAGGATAAAACAACATAAATACAATTTAATAAAGCATTAGATAAAACAACATGAATATAATTTAGTAAAGCATAAGATAAAACAACATGAATACAATTTAATAAAGCATAGGATAAAACAACATAAATAAAATGTAATAAAGCATAGCTTAAAACAACATAAATACAATTTAATAAAGCATAGTTTAAAACAACATAAATACAATTTAATAAAGCATAGTTTAAAACAACATAAATACAATTTAATAAAGCATAGGATAAAACCACAAAAATACAATTTAATAAAGCATAGGATAAAACAACATAAATACAATTTAATAATGCATAGGACAAAACAACATAAATACAATTTAATAAAGCATATGTTAAAACAACATAAATACAATTTAATAAAGCATAAGATAAAACAACATGAATATAATTTAGTAAAGCATAAGATAAAACAACATGAATACAATTTAATAAAGCATAGGATAAAACAACATAAATGCAATTTAATAAAGCATAGGCTAAAACTACATAAATACAATTTAATAAAGCATAGGATAAAACAACATATATTCAATTTAATAAAGCATAGGATAAAACAACATAAATTCAATTTAATAAAGCATAGGATAAAACAACATAAATACAATTTAATAAAGCATAGGATAAAACAACATGAATACAATTTAATAAAGCATAAGATAAAACAACATGAATACAATTTAATAAAGCATAGGTTAAAACAACATAAATACAATTTAACAAAGCATAGGTTAAAACAACATAAATACAATTTAATAAAGCAAAGGTTAAAACAACATAAATACAATTTAATAAAGCATAGGATAAAACAACATAAATACAATTTAATAAATCATAGGATAAAACAACATAAATAAAATTTAAAAAAGCATAGGTGAAAACAACATAAATACAATTTAATAAAGCATAGGATAAAACAACATAAATACAATTTAATAAAGCATAGGATAAAACAACATAAATATATTTTAATAAAGCATAGGATAAAACCACATAAATACGATTTAATAAAGCATAGGATAAAATAACATAAATAAAATTTAATAAAGCATAGGTTAAAACAACATACATACAATTTAATAAAGCGTAGGACAAAACAACATAAATACAATTTAATAAAGCATAGTTTAAAAGAACATAAATACAATTTAATAAAGCATAGGATAAAACCACAGAAATACAATTTAATAAAGCATAGGATATAACAACATCAATACAATTTAATAAAGCATAGGATAGAACAACATAAATACTTTTTAATAAAGCATAGGATAAAACCACATAAATACAATTTAATAAAGCATAGGATAAAACAACATAAATAAAATTTAATAAAGCATAGGTTAAAACAACATAAATACAATTTAATAAAGCATAGGATATAACAACATAAATACAATTTAATAAAGCATAGGATAGAACAACATAAATACTTTTTAATAAAGCATAGGATAAAACCACATAAATACAATTTAATAAAGCATAGGATAAAACAACATAAATAAAATTTAATAAAGCATAGGTTAAAACAACATAAATACAATTTAATAAAGCATAGGATAAAACAACATAAATACAATTTAATAAAGCATAGGATAAAACAACATAAATACAATTTAATAAAGCATAGGATAAAACAACATAAATACAATTTAATAAAGCATACGTTAAAACAACATAAATACAATTAAATAAAGCATAGGATAAAACAACATAAATACAATATAATAAAGCATAGGTTAAAAAAACATAAATACCATTTAATAAAGCATAGGATAAAACAACATGAATACAATTTAATAAAGCATAAGATAAAACAACATGAATACAATTTAATAAAGCAAAGGTTAAAACAACATAAATACAATTTAATAAAGCATAGGATAAAACAACATAAATACAATTTAATAAATCATAGGATAAAACAACATAAATAATATTTAATAAAGCATAGGTTAAAACAACATAAATACAATTTAATAAAGCATAGGATAAAACAACATAAATACAATTTAATAAAGCATAGGATAAAACAACGTAAATACAATTTAATAAAGCATAAGATAAAACAACATGAATACAATTTAATAAAGCATAGGTTAAAACAACATAAATACCATTTAATAAAGCATAGGATAGAACAACATAAATACTTTTTAATAAAGCATAGGATAAAACCACATAAATACAATTTAATAAAGCATAGGATAAAACAACATAAATAAAATTTAATAAAGCATAGGTTAAAACAACATAAATACAATTTAATAAAGCATAGGATAAAACAACATAAATACAATTTAATAAAGCATAGGATAAAACAACATAAATACTTTTTAATAAAGCATAGGATAAAACCACATAAATACAATTTAATAAAGCATAGGATAAAACAACATAAATAAAATTTAATAAAGCATAGGTTAAAACAACATAAATACAATTTAATAAAGCATAGGTTAAAACAACATAAATACAATTTAATAAAGCATAGGATAAAACAACATAAATTCAATTTAATAAAGCATAGGATAAAACAACATAAATACAATGTAATAAAGCACAATATAAAACAACATAAATAAAATTTAATAAAGCATAGGATAAAACAGCATAAATAAAATTTAATAAAGCATAGGATAAAACAACGTAAATACAATTTAATAAAGCATAGGATAAAACAACATAAATACAATTTAATAAAGCACAGGATAAAACAACATAAATACAATTTAATAAAGCATAGGTTAAAACAATATAAATACAATTTAATAAAGCATAAGATAAAACAACATGAATACAATTTAATAAAGCATAGGTTAAAACAACATAAATACAATTTAATAAAGCATAGGATAAAACAATATAAATACAATTTAATAAAGCATAGGATAAAACAACATAAACAAAATTTAATAAAGCATAGGTTAAAACAACATAAATACAATTTAATAAAGCATAGGATAAAACAACATAAATACAATTTAATAAAGCATAGGTTAAAACAACACATACTTTTTAATAAAGCATAGGATAAAACCACATAAATACATTTTAATAAAGCATAGGATAAAACAACATAAATAAAATTTAATAAAGCATAGGTTAAAACAACATAAATACAATTTAATAAATCGCAGGACAAAACAAACTAAATACAATTTAATAAAGCATAGTTTAAAACAACATAAATACAATTTAATAAAGCATAGGATAAAACCACAGAAATACAATTTAATAAAGCATAGGATAAAACAACATAAATACAATTTAATAAAGCATAGGATAAAACAACATAAATACAATTTAATAAAGCATAGGATAAAACAACATAAATACAATTTAATGAAACATAGGATAAACAACATAAATACAATTTAATAAAGCATAGGACAAAACAACATAAATACAATTTAATAAAGCATATGTTAAAACAACATAAATACAATTTAATAAAGCATAAGATAAAACAACATGAATATAATTTAGTAAAGCATAAGATAAAACAACATGAATACAATTTAATAAAGCATAGGATAAAACAACATAAATGCAATTTAATAAAGCATAGGCTAAAACTACATAAATACAATTTAATAAAGCATAGGATAAAACAAATTAAATACAATTTAATATAGCATAGGATAAAACAAATTAAATACAATTTAATAAAGCATAGGATAAAACAACATATATTCAATTTAATAAAGCATAGGATAAAACAACATAAATTCAATTTAATAAAGCATAGGATAAAACAACATAAATACAATTTAATAAAGCATAGGATAAAACAACATGAATACAATTTAATAAAGCATAAGATAAAACAACATGAATACAATTTAATAAAGCATAGGTTAAAACAACATAAATACAATTTAACAAAGCATAGGTTAAAACAACATAAATACAATTTAATAAAGCAAAGGTTAAAACAACATAAATACAATTTAATAAAGCATAGGATAAAACAACATAAATACAATTTAATAAATCATAGGATAAAACAACATAAATAAAATTTAATAAAGCATAGGTTAAAACAACATAAACACAATTTAATAAAGCATAGGATAAAACAACATAAATACAATTTAATAAAGCATAGGATAAAACAACATAAATATATTTTAATAAAGCATAGGATAAAACCACATAAATACGATTTAATAAAGCATAGGATAAAATAGCATAAATAAAATTTAATAAAGCATAGGTTAAAACAACATACATACAATTTAATAAAGCGTAGGACAAAACAACATAAATACAATTTAATAAAGCATAGTTTAAAACAACATAAATACAATTTAATAAAGCATAGGATAAAACCACAGAAATACAATTTAATAAAGCATAGGATATAACAACATAAATACAATTTAATAAAGCAAAGGATAGAACAACATAAATACTTTTTAATAAAGCATAGGATAAAACCACATAAATTCAATTTAATAAAGCATAGGATAAAACAACATAAATAAAATTTAATAAAGCATAGGTTAAAACAACATAAATACAATTTAATAAAGCATAGGATAAAACAACATAAATACAATTTAATAAAGCATAGGATAAAACAACATAAATACTTTTTAATAAAGCATAGGATAAAACCACATAAATACAATTTAATAAAGCACAGGATAAAACAACATAAATACAATTTAATAAAGCATAGGCTAAAACTACATAAATACAATTTAATAAAGCATAGGATAAAACAAATTAAATACAATTTAATATAGCATAGGATAAAACAAATTAAATACAATTTAATAAAGCATAGGATAAAACAACAGATATTCAATTTAATAAAGCATAGGATAAAACAACATAAATACTTTTTAATAAAGCATAGGATAAAACCACATAAATACAATTTAATAAAGCACAGGATAAAACAACATAAATACAATTTAATAAAGCATAGGATAAAACAACATAAATACAATTTAATAAAGCATAGGATAAAACAACATAAATACAATTTAATAAAGCATAGGATAAAACAACATAAATACAATTTAATAAAGCATACGTTAAAACAACATAAATACAATTAAATAAAGCATAGGATAAAACAACATAAATACAATATAATAAAGCATAGGTTAAAAAAACATAAATACAATTTTATAAAGCATAGGATAAAACAACATAAATACAATTTAATAAAGCATAGGTTAAAACAACATAAATACAATTTAATAAAGCATAGGATAAAACAACATAAATTCAATTTAATAAAGCATAGGATAAAACAACATAAATACAATGTAATAAAGCACAATATAAAACAACATAAATAAAATTTAATAAAGCATAGGATAAAACAGCATAAATAAAATTTAATAAAGCATAGGATAAAACAACGTAAATACAATTTAATAAAGCACAGGATAAAACAACATAAATACAATTTAATAAAGCATAGGTTAAAACAATATAAATACAATTTAATAAAGCATAAGATAAAACAACATGAATACAATTTAATAAAGCATAGGTTAAAACAACATAAATACAATTTAATAAAGCATAGGATAAAACAACATAAATACAATTTAATAAAGCATAGGATAAAACAACATAAACAAAATTTAATAAAGCATAGGTTAAAACAACATAAATACAATTTAATAAAGCATAGGATAAAACAACATAAATACAATTTAATAAAGCATAGGATAAAACAACACATACTTTTTAATAAAGCATAGGATAAAACCACATAAATACAATTTAATAAAGCATAGGATAAAACAACATAAATAAAATTTAATAAAGCATAGGTTAAAACAACATAAATACAATTTAATAAATCGCAGGACAAAACAAACTAAATACAATTTAATAAAGCATAGTTTAAAACAACATAAATACAATTTAATAAAGCATAGGATAAAACCACAGAAATACAATTTAATAAAGCATAGGATAAAACAACATAAATACAATTTAATAAAGCATAGGATAAAACAACATAAATACAATTTAATAAAGCATAGGATAAAACAACATAAATACAATTTAATGAAACATAGGATAAACAACATAAATACAATTTAATAAAGCATAGGACAAAACAACATAAATACAATTTAATAAAGCATATGTTAAAACAACATAAATACAATTTAATAAAGCATAAGATAAAACAACATGAATATAATTTAGTAAAGCATAAGATAAAACAACATGAATACAATTTAATATAGCATAGGATAAAACAAATTAAATACAATTTAATAAAGCATAGGATAAAACAACATATATTCAATTTAATAAAGCATAGGATAAAACAACATAAATTCAATTTAATAAAGCATAGGATAAAACAACATAAATACAATTTAATAAAGCATAGGATAAAACAACATGAATACAATTTAATAAAGCATAAGATAAAACAACATGAATACAATTTAATAAAGCATAGGTTAAAACAACATAAATACAATTTAACAAAGCATAGGTTAAAACAACATAAATACAATTTAATAAAGCAAAGGTTAAAACAACATAAATACAATTTAATAAAGCATAGGATAAAACAACATAAATACAATTTAATAAATCATAGGATAAAACAACATAAATAAAATTTAATAAAGCATAGGTTAAAACAACATAAATACAATTTAATAAAGCATAGGAAAAAACAACATAAATACAATTTAATAAAGCATAGGATAAAACAACATAAATATATTTTAATAAAGCATAGGATAAAACCACATAAATACGATTTAATAAAGCATAGGATAAAATAGCATAAATAAAATTTAATAAAGCATAGGTTAAAACAACATACATACAATTTAATAAAGCGTAGGACAAAACAACATAAATACAATTTAATAAAGCATAGTTTAAAACAACATAAATACAATTTAATAAAGCATAGGATAAAACCACAGAAATACAATTTAATAAAGCATAGGATATAACAACATAAATACAATTTAATAAAGCATAGGATAGAACAACATAAATACTTTTTAATAAAGCATAGGATAAAACCACATAAATACAATTTAATAAAGCATAGGATAAAACAACATAAATAAAATTTAATAAAGCATAGGTTAAAACAACATAAATACAATTTAATAAAGCATAGGATAAAACAACATAAATACAATTTAATAAAGCATAGGATAAAACAACATAAATACTTTTTAATAAAGCATAGGATAAAACCACATAAATACAATTTAATAAAGCACAGGATAAAACAACATAAATACAATTTAATAAAGCATAGGCTAAAACTACATAAATACAATTTAATAAAGCATAGGATAAAACAAATTAAATACAATTTAATATAGCATAGGATAAAACAAATTAAATACAATTTAATAAAGCATAGGATAAAACAACAGATATTCAATTTAATAAAGCATAGGATAAAACAACATAAATACTTTTTAATAAAGCATAGGATAAAACCACATAAATACAATTTAATAAAGCACAGGATAAAACAACATAAATACAATTTAATAAAGCATAGGATAAAACAACATAAATACAATTTAATAAAGCATAGGATAAAACAACATAAATACAATTTAATAAAGCATAGGATAAAACAACATAAATACAATTTAATAAAGCATACGTTAAAACAACATAAATACAATTAAATAAAGCATAGGATAAAACAACATAAATACAATATAATAAAGCATAGGTTAAAAAAACATAAATACAATTTTATAAAGCATAGGATAAAACAACATAAATACAATTTAATAAAGCATAGGTTAAAACAACATAAATACAATTTAATAAAGCATAGGATAAAACAACATAAATTCAATTTAATAAAGCATAGGATAAAACAACATAAATACAATGTAATAAAGCACAATATAAAACAACATAAATAAAATTTAATAAAGCATAGGATAAAACAGCATAAATAAAATTTAATAAAGCATAGGATAAAACAACGTAAATACAATTTAATAAAGCATAGGATAAAACAACATAAATACAATTTAATAAAGCACAGGATAAAACAACATAAATACAATTTAATAAAGCATAGGTTAAAACAATATAAATACAATTTAATAAAGCATAAGATAAAACAACATGAATACAATTTAATAAAGCATAGGTTAAAACAACATAAATACAATTTAATAAAGCATAGGATAAAACAACATAAATACAATTTAATAAAGCATAGGATAAAACAACATAAACAAAATTTAATAAAGCATAGGTTAAAACAACATAAATACAATTTAATAAAGCATAGGATAAAACAACATAAATACAATTTAATAAAGCATAGGATAAAACAACACATACTTTTTAATAAAGCATAGGATAAAACCACATAAATACAATTTAATAAAGCATAGGATAAAACAACATAAATAAAATTTAATAAAGCATAGGTTAAAACAACATAAATACAATTTAATAAATCGCAGGACAAAACAAACTAAATACAATTTAATAAAGCATAGTTTAAAACAACATAAATACAATTTAATAAAGCATAGGATAAAACCACAGAAATACAATTTAATAAAGCATAGGATAAAACAACATAAATACAATTTAATAAAGCATAGGATAAAACAACATAAATACAATTTAATAAAGCATAGGATAAAACAACATAAATACAATTTAATGAAACATAGGATAAACAACATAAATACAATTTAATAAAGCATAGGACAAAACAACATAAATACAATTTAATAAAGCATATGTTAAAACAACATAAATACAATTTAATAAAGCATAAGATAAAACAACATGAATATAATTTAGTAAAGCATAAGATAAAACAACATGAATACAATTTAATATAGCATAGGATAAAACAAATTAAATACAATTTAATAAAGCATAGGATAAAACAACATATATTCAATTTAATAAAGCATAGGATAAAACAACATAAATTCAATTTAATAAAGCATAGGATAAAACAACATAAATACAATTTAATAAAGCATAGGATAAAACAACATGAATACAATTTAATAAAGCATAAGATAAAACAACATGAATACAATTTAATAAAGCATAGGTTAAAACAACATAAATACAATTTAACAAAGCATAGGTTAAAACAACATAAATACAATTTAATAAAGCAAAGGTTAAAACAACATAAATACAATTTAATAAAGCATAGGATAAAACAACATAAATACAATTTAATAAATCATAGGATAAAACAACATAAATAAAATTTAATAAAGCATAGGTTAAAACAACATAAATACAATTTAATAAAGCATAGGATAAAACAACATAAATACAATTTAATAAAGCATAGGATAAAACAACATAAATATATTTTAATAAAGCATAGGATAAAACCACATAAATACGATTTAATAAAGCATAGGATAAAATAACATAAATAAAATTTAATAAAGCATAGGTTAAAACAACATACATACAATTTAATAAAGCGTAGGACAAAACAACATAAATACAATTTAATAAAGCATAGTTTAAAACAACATAAATACAATTTAATAAAGCATAGGATAAAACCACAGAAATACAATTTAATAAAGCATAGGATATAACAACATAAATACAATTTAATAAAGCATAGGATAGAACAACATAAATACTTTTTAATAAAGCATAGGATAAAACCACATAAATACAATTTAATAAAGCATAGGATAAAACAACATAAATAAAATTTAATAAAGCATAGGTTAAAACAACATAAATACAATTTAATAAAGCATAGGATAAAACAACATAAATACAATTTAATAAAGCATAGGATAAAACAACATAAATACTTTTTAATAAAGCATAGGATAAAACCACATAAATACAATTTAATAAAGCACAGGATAAAACAACATAAATACAATTTAATAAAGCATAGGATAAAACAACATAAATACAATTTAATAAAGCATAGGATAAAACAACATAAATACAATTTAATAAAGCATAGGATAAAACAACATAAATACAATTTAATAAAGCATACGTTAAAACAACATAAATACAATTAAATAAAGCATAGGATAAAACAACATAAATACAATATAATAAAGCATAGGTTAAAAAAACATAAATACAATTTTATAAAGCATAGGATAAAACAACATAAATACAATTTAATAAAGCATATGTTAAAACAACATAAATACAATTTAATAAAGCATAGGATAAAACAACATAAATTCAATTTAATAAAGCATAGGATAAAACAACATAAATACAATGTAATAAAGCACAATATAAAACAACATAAATAAAATTTAATAAAGCATAGGATAAAACAACATAAATAAAATTTAATAAAGCATAGGATAAAACAACGTAAATACAATTTAATAAAGCATAGGATAAAACAACATAAATACAATTTAATAAAGCACAGGATAAAACAACATAAATACAATTTAATAAAGCATAGGTTAAAACAACATAAATACAATTTAATAAAGCATAAGATAAAACAACATGAACACAATTTAATAAAGCATAGGTTAAAACAACATAAATACAATTTAATAAAGCATAGGATAAAACAACATAAATACAATTTAATAAAGCATAGGATAAAACAACATGAATACAATTTAATAAAGCATAAGATAAAACAACATGAATACAATTTAATAAAGCATAGGTTAAAACAACATAAATACAATTTAACAAAGCATAGGTTAAAACAACATAAATACAATTTAATAAAGCAAAGGTTAAAACAACATAAATACAATTTAATAAAGCATAGGATATAACAACATAAATACAATTTAATAAAGCATAGGATAAAACCACAGAAATACAATTTAATAAAGCATAGGATATAACAACATAAATACAATTTAATAAAGCATAGGATAGAACAACATAAATACTTTTTAATAAAGCATAGGATAAAACCACATAAATACAATTTAATAAAGCATAGGATAAAACAACATAAATAAAATTTAATAAAGCATAGGTTAAAACAACATAAATACAATTTAATAAAGCATAGGATAAAACAACATAAATACAATTTAATAAAGCATAGGATAAAACAACATAAATACTTTTTAATAAAGCATAGGATAAAACCACATAAATACAATTTAATAAAGCACAGGATAAAACAACATAAATACAATTTAATAAAGCATAGGATAAAACAACATAAATACAATTTAATAAAGCATAGGATAAAACAACATAAATACAATTTAATAAAGCATAGGATAAAACAACATAAATACAATTTAATAAAGCATACGTTAAAACAACATAAATACAATTAAATAAAGCATAGGATAAAACAACATAAATACAATATAATAAAGCATAGGTTAAAAAAACATAAATACAATTTTATAAAGCATAGGATAAAACAACATAAATACTTTTTAATAAAGCATAGGATAAAACCACATAAATACAATTTAATAAAGCACAGGATAAAACAACATAAATACAATTTAATAAAGCACAGGATAAAACAACATAAATACAATTTAATAAAGCATAGGTTAAAACAACATAAATACAATTTAATAAAGCATAAGATAAAACAACATGAATACAATTTAATAAAGCATAGGTTAAAACAACATAAATACAATTTAATAAAGCATAGGATAAAACAACATAAATACAATTTAATAAAGCATAGGATAAAACAACATAAACAAAATTTAATAAAGCATAGGTTAAAACAACATAAATACAATTTAATAAAGCATAGGATAAAACAACATAAATACAATTTAATAAAGCATAGGATAAAACAACACATATACTTTTTAATAAAGCATAGGATAAAACCACATAAATACAATTTAATAAAGCATACAATAAAACAACATAAATAAAATTTAATAAAGCATAGGTTAAAACAAAATAAATACAATTTAATAAGTCGTAGGACAAAACAACATAAATACAGTTTAATAAAGCATAGTTTAAAACAACATAAATACAATTTAATAAAGCATAGGATAAAACCACAGAAATACAATTTAATAAAGCATAGGATAAAACAACATAAATACAATTTAATAAAGCATAGGATAAAACAACATAAATACAATTTAATAAAGCATAGGATAAAACAACATAAATACAATTAAATGAAACATAGGATAAACAACATAAATAAAATTTAATAAAGCATAGGACAAAACAACAAAAACACAATTTAATAAAGCATAGTTTAAAACAACATAAATACAATTTAATAAAGCATTAGATAAAACAACATGAATATAATTTAGTAAAGCATAAGATAAAACAACATGAATACAATTTAATAAAGCATAGGATAAAACAACATAAATAAAATGTAATAAAGCATAGCTTAAAACAACATAAATACAATTTAATAAAGCATAGTTTAAAACAACATAAATACAATTTAATAAAGCATAGTTTAAAACAACATAAATACAATTTAATAAAGCATAGGATAAAACCACAAAAATACAATTTAATAAAGCATAGGATAAAACAACATAAATACAATTTAATAAAGCATAGGATAAAACAACATAAATAAAATTTAATAAAGCATAGGATAAAACAACATAAATCCAATTTAATAAAGCATACATTAAAACAACATAAATACAATTAAATAAAGCATAGGATAAAACAACATAAATACAATTTAATAAAGCATAGGATAAAACAACATAAATACAATTTAATAAAGCATAGGATAAAACAACATAAATAAAATTTAATAAAGCATAGGATAAAACAACATAAATACAATTTAATAAAGCATACATTAAAACAACATAAATACAATTAAATAAAGCATAGGATAAAACAACATAAATACAATATAATAAAGCATAGGTTAAAAAAACATAAATACAATTTTATAAAGCATAGGATAAAACAACATAAATACAATTTAATAAAGCATAGGTTAAAACAACATAAATACAATTTAATAAAGCATAGGATAAAACAACATAAATTCAATTTAATAAAGCATAGGATAAAACAACATAAATACAATGTAATAAAGCACAATATAAAACAACATAAATAAAATTTAATAAAGCATAGGATAAAACAACATAAATAAAATTTAATAAAGCATAGGATAAAACAACGTAAATACAATTTAATAAAGCATAGGATAAAACAACATAAATACAATTTAATAAAGCACAGGATAAAACAACATAAATACAATTTAATAAAGCATAGGTTAAAACAACATAAATACAATTTAATAAAGCATAGTTTAAAACAACATAAATACAATTTAATAAAGCATAGGATAAAACCACAAAAATACAATTTAATAAAGCATAGGATAAAACAACATAAATACAATTTAATAATGCATAGGACAAAACAACATAAATACAATTTAATAAAGCATAGGATAAAACAACATAAATACAATTTAATAAATCATAGGATAAAACAACATAAATAAAATTTAATAAAGCATAGGTTAAAACAACATAAATACAATTTAATAAAGCATAGGATAAAACAACATAAATACAATTTAATAAAGCATAGGATAAAACAACATAAATATATTTTAATAAAGCAGGGATAAAACCACATAAATACGATTTAATAAAGCATAGGATAAAATAACATAAATAAAATTTAATAAAGCATAGGTTAAAACAACATACATACAATTTAATAAAGCGTAGGACAAAACAACATAAATACAATTTAATAAAGCATAGTTTAAAACAACATAAATACAATTAAATAAAGCATAGGATAAAACAACATAAATACAATATAATAAAGCATAGGTTAAAAAAACATAAATACAATTTTATAAAGCATAGGATAAAACAACATAAATACAATTTAATAAAGCATAGGTTAAAACAACATAAATACAATTTAATAAAGCATAGGTTAAAACAACATAAATTCAATTTAATAAAGCATAGGATAAAACAACATAAATACAATGTAATAAAGCACAATATAAAACAACATAAATAAAATTTAATAAAGCATAGGATAAAACAACATAAATAAAATTTAATAAAGCATAGGATAAAACAACGTAAATACAATTTAATAAAGCATAGGATAAAACAACATAAATACAATTTAATAAAGCACAGGATAAAACAACATAAATACAATTTAATAAAGCACAGGATAAAACAACATAAATACAATTTAATAAAGCATAAGATAAAACAACATGAATACAATTTAATAAAGCATAGGTTAAAACAACATAAATACCATTTAATAAAGCATAGGATAGAACAACATAAATACTTTTTAATAAAGCATAGGATAAAACCACATAAATACAATTTAATAAAGCATAGGATAAAACAACATAAATAAAATTTAATAAAGCATAGGTTAAAACAACATAAATACAATTTAATAAAGCATAGGATAAAACAACATAAATACAATTTAATAAAGCATAGGATAAAACAACATAAATACTTTTTAATAAAGCATAGCATAAAACCACATAAATACAATTTAATAAAGCACAGGATAAAACAACATAAATACAATTTAATAAAGCATAGGATAAAACAACATAAATACAATTTAATAAAGCATACGTTAAAACAATATAAATACAATTAAATAAAGCATAGGATAAAACAACATAAATACAATATAATAAAGCATATTTTAAAAAAACATAAATACAATTTTATAAAGCATAGGATAAAACAACATAAATACAATTTAATAAAGCATAGGTTAAAACAACATAAATACAATTTAATAAAGCATAGGATAAAACAACATAAATTCAATTTAATAAAGCATAGGATAAAACAACATAAATACAATGTAATAAAGCACAATATAAAACAACATAAATAAAATTTAATAAAGCATAGGATAAAACAACATAAATAAAATTTAATAAAGCATAGAATAAAACAACGTAAATACAATTTAATAAAGCATAGGATAAAACAACATAAATACAATTTAATAAAGCACAGGATAAAACAACATAAATACAATTTAATAAAGCATAGGTTAAAACAACATAAATACAATTTAATAAAGCATAGTTTAAAACAACATAAATACAATTTAATAAAGCATAGGATAAAACCACAAAAATACAATTTAATAAAGCATAGGATAAAACAACATAAATACAATTTAATAATGCATAGGACAAAACAACATAAATACAATTTAATAAAGCATAGGATAAAACAACATAAATACAATTTAATAAATCATAGGATAAAACAACATAAATAAAATTTAATAAAGCATAGGTTAAAACAACATAAATACAATTTAATAAAGCATAGGATAAAACAACATAAATACAATTTAATAAAGCATAGGATAAAACAACATAAATATATTTTAATAAAGCATAGGATAAAACCACATAAATACGATTTAATAAAGCATAGGATAAAATAACATAAATAAAATTTAATAAAGCATAGGTTAAAACAACATACATACAATTTAATAAAGCATAGTTTAAAACAACATAAATACAATTTAATAAAGCATAGGATAAAACCACAGAAATACAATTTAATAAAGCATAGGATATAACAACATAAATACAATTTAATAAAGCATAGGATAAAACAACATAAATACAATGTAATAAAGCACAATATAAAACAACATAAATAAAATTTAATAAAGCATAGGATAAAACAACATAAATAAAATTTAATAAAGCATAGGATAAAACAACGTAAATACAATTTAATAAAGCATAGGATAAAACAACATAAATACAATTTAATAAAGCACAGGATAAAACAACATAAATACAATTTAATAAAGCATAGGTTCAAACAACATAAATACAATTTAATAAAGCATAAGATAAAACAACATGAATACAATTTAATAAAGCATAGGTTAAAACAACATAAATACAATTTAATAAAGCATAGGATAAAACAACATAAATACAATTTAATAAAGCATAGGATAAAACAACATGAATACAATTTAATAAAGCATAAGATAAAACAACATGAATACAATTTAATAAAGCATAGGTTAAAACAACATAAATACAATTTAACAAAGCATAGGTTAAAACAACATAAATACAATTTAATAAAGCAAAGGTTAAAACAACATAAATACAATTTAATAAAGCATAGGATAAAACAACATAAATACAATTTAATAAATCATAGGATAAAACAACATAAATAAAATTTAATAAAGCATAGGTTAAAACAACATAAATACAATTTAATAAAGCATAGGATAAAACAACATAATTACAATTTAATAAAGCATAGGATAAAACAACATAAATATATTTTAATAAAGCATAGGATAAAACCACATAAATACGATTTAATAAAGCATAGGATAAAATAACATAAATAAAATTTAATAAAGCATAGGTTAAAACAACATACATACAATTTAATAAAGCGTAGGACAAAACAACATAAATACAATTTAATAAAGCATAGTTTAAAACAACATAAATACAATTTAATAAAGCATAGGATAAAACAACATAAATACTTTTTAATAAAGCATAGGATAAAACCACATAAATACAATTTAATAAAGCACAGGATAAAACAACATAAATACAATTTAATAAAGCATAGGATAAAACAACATAAATACAATTTAATAAAGCATAGGATAAAACAACATAAATACAATTTAATAAAGCATAGGATAAAACAACATAAATACAATTTAATAAAGCATACGTTAAAACAACATAAATACAATTAAATAAAGCATAGGATAAAACAACATAAATACAATATAATAAAGCATAGGTTAAAAAAACATAAATACAATTTTATAAAGCATAGGATAAAACAACATAAATACAATTTAATAAAGCATAGGATAAAACAACATAAATACAATGTAATAAAGCACAATATAAAACAACATAAATAAAATTTAATAAAGCATAGGATAAAACAACATAAATAAAATTTAATAAAGCATAGGATAAAACAACGTAAATACAATTTAATAAAGCATAGGATAAAACAACATAAATACAATTTAATAAAGCACAGGATAAAACAACATAAATACAATTTAATAAAGCATAGGTTAAAACAACATAAATACAATTTAATAAAGCATAAGATAAAACAACATGAATACAATTTAATAAAGCATAGGTTAAAACAACATAAATACAATTTAATAAAGCATAGGATAAAACAACATAAATACAATTTAATAAAGCATAGGATAAAACAACATAAACAAAATTTAATAAAGCATAGGTTAAAACAACATAAATACAATTTAATAAAGCATAGGATAAAACAACATAAATACAATTTAATAAAGCATAGGATAAAACAACACATATACTTTTTAATAAAGCATAGGATAAAACCACATAAATACAATTTAATAAAGCATAGGATAAAACAACATAAATACAATTTAATAAAGCATAGGATAAAACAACACATATACTTTTTAATAAAGCATAGGATAAAACCACATAAATACAATTTAATAAAGCATAGGACAAAACAACAAAAACACAATTTAATAAAGCATAGTTTAAAACAACATAAATACAATTTAATAAAGCATTAGATAAAACAACATGAATATAATTTAGTAAAGCATAAGATAAAACAACATGAATACAATTTAATAAAGCATAGGATAAAACAACATAAATAAAATGTAATAAAGCATAGCTTAAAACAACATAAATACAATTTAATAAAGCATAGTTTAAAACAACATAAATACAATTTAATAAAGCATAGTTTAAAACAACATAAATACAATTTAATAAAGCATAGGATAAAACCACAAAAATACAATTTAATAAAGCATAGGATAAAACAACATAAATACAATTTAATAATGCATAGGACAAAACAACATAAATACAATTTAATAAAGCATATGTTAAAACAACATAAATACAATTTAATAAAGCATAAGATAAAACAACATGAATATAATTTAGTAAAGCATAAGATAAAACAACATGAATACAATTTAATAAAGCATAGGATAAAACAACATAAATGCAATTTAATAAAGCATAGGCTAAAACTACATAAATACAATTTAATAAAGCATAGGATAAAACAACATATATTCAATTTAATAAAGCATAGGATAAAACAACATAAATTCAATTTAATAAAGCATAGGATAAAACAACATAAATACAATTTAATAAAGCATAGGATAAAACAACATGAATACAATTTAATAAAGCATAAGATAAAACAACATGAATACAATTTAATAAAGCATAGGTTAAAACAACATAAATACAATTTAACAAAGCATAGGTTAAAACAACATAAATACAATTTAATAAAGCAAAGGTTAAAACAACATAAATACAATTTAATAAAGCATAGGATAAAACAACATAAATACAATTTAATAAATCATAGGATAAAACAACATAAATAAAATTTAAAAAAGCATAGGTGAAAACAACATAAATACAATTTAATAAAGCATAGGATAAAACAACATAAATACAATTTAATAAAGCATAGGATAAAACAACATAAATATATTTTAATAAAGCATAGGATAAAACCACATAAATACGATTTAATAAAGCATAGGATAAAATAACATAAATAAAATTTAATAAAGCATAGGTTAAAACAACATACATACAATTTAATAAAGCGTAGGACAAAACAACATAAATACAATTTAATAAAGCATAGTTTAAAAGAACATAAATACAATTTAATAAAGCATAGGATAAAACCACAGAAATACAATTTAATAAAGCATAGGATATAACAACATCAATACAATTTAATAAAGCATAGGATAGAACAACATAAATACTTTTTAATAAAGCATAGGATAAAACCACATAAATACAATTTAATAAAGCATAGGATAAAACAACATAAATAAAATTTAATAAAGCATAGGATAAAACAACATAAATAAAATTTAATAAAGCATAGGATAAAACAACGTAAATACAATTTAATAAAGCATAGGATAAAACAACATAAATACAATTTAATAAAGCACAGGATAAAACAACATAAATACAATTTAATAAAGCATAGGTTCAAACAACATAAATACAATTTAATAAAGCATAAGATAAAATAACATGAATACAATTTAATAAAGCATAGGTTAAAACAACATAAATACAATTTAATAAAGCATAGGATAAAACAACATAAATACAATTTAATAAAGCATAGGATAAAACAACATGAATACAATTTAATAAAGCATAAGATAAAACAACATGAATACAATTTAATAAAGCATAGGTTAAAACAACATAAATACAATTTAACAAAGCATAGGTTAAAACAGCATAAATACAATTTAATAAAGCAAAGGTTAAAACAACATAAATACAATTTAATAAAGCATAGGATAAAACAACATAAATACAATTTAATAAATCATAGGATAAAACAACATAAATAAAATTTAATAAAGCATAGGTTAAAACAACATAAATACAATTTAATAAAGCATAGGATAAAACAACATAATTACAATTTAATAAAGCATAGGATAAAACAACATAAATATATTTTAATAAAGCATAGGATAAAACCACATAAATACGATTTAATAAAGCATAGGATAAAATAACATAAATAAAATTTAATAAAGCATAGGTTAAAACAACATACATACAATTTAATAAAGCGTAGGACAAAACAACATAAATACAATTTAATAAAGCATAGTTTAAAACAACATAAATACAATTTAATAAAGCATAGGATAAAACAACATAAATACTTTTTAATAAAGCATAGGATAAAACCACATAAATACAATTTAATAAAGCACAGGATAAAACAACCTAAATACAATTTAATAAAGCATAGGATAAAACAACATAAATACAATTTAATAAAGCATAGGATAAAACAACATAAATACAATTTAATAAAGCATAGGATAAAACAACATAAATACAATTTAATAAAGCATACGTTAAAACAACATAAATACAATTAAATAAAGCATAGGATAAAACAACATAAATACAATATAATAAAGCATAGGTTAAAAAAACATAAATACAATTTTATAAAGCATAGGATAAAACAACATAAATACAATTTAATAAAGCATAGGTTAAAACAACATAAATACAATTTAATAAAGCATAGGATAAAACAACATAAATTCAATTTAATAAAGCATAGGATAAAACAACATAAATACAATGTAATAAAGCACAATATAAAACAACATAAATAAAATTTAATAAAGCATAGGATAAAACAACATAAATAAAATTTAATAAAGCATAGGATAAAACAACGTAAATACAATTTAATAAAGCATAGGATAAAACAACATAAATACAATTTAATAAAGCACAGGATAAAACAACATAAATACAATTTAATAAAGCATTGGTTAAAACAACATAAATACAATTTAATAAAGCATAAGATAAAACAACATGAATACAATTTAATAAAGCATAGGTTAAAACAACATAAATACAATTTAATAAAGCATAGGATAAAACAACATAAACAAAATTTAATAAAGCATAGTTTAAAACAACATAAATACAATTTAATAAAGCATAGGATAAAACAACATAAATACAATTTAATAAAGCATAGGATAAAACAACACATATACTTTTTAATAAAGCATAGGATAAAACCACATAAATACAATTTAATAAAGCATAGGATAAAACAACATAAATAAAATTTAATAAAGCATAGGTTAAAACAACATAAATACAATTTAATAAATCGTAGGACAAAACAACATAAATACAATTTAATAAAGCATAGTTTAAAAGAACATAAATACAATTTAATAAAGCATAGGATAAAACCACAGAAATACAATTTAATAAAGCATAGGATAAAACAACATAAATACAATTTAATAAAGCATAGGATAAAACAACATAAATACAATTTAATAAAGCATAGGATAAAACAACATAAATACAATTAAATGAAACATAGGATAAACAACATAAATAAAATTTAATAAAGCATAGGACAAAACAACAAAAACACAATTTAATGAAGCATAGTTTAAAACAACATAAATACAATTTAATAAAGCATTAGATAAAACAACATGAATATAATTTAGTAAAGCATAAGATAAAACAACATGAATACAATTTAATAAAGCATAGGATAAAACAACATAAATAAAATGTAATAAAGCATAGCTTAAAACAACATAAATACAATTTAATAAAGCATAGTTTAAAACAACATAAATACAATTTAATAAAGCATAGTTTAAAACAACATAAATGCAATTTAATAAAGCATAGGATAAAACCACAAAAATACAATTTAATAAAGCATAGGATAAAACAACATAAATACAATTTAATAATGCATAGGACAAAACAACATAAATACAATTTAATAAAGCATAGGATAAAACAACATAAATACAATTTAATGAAACATAGGATAAACAACATAAATACAATTTAATAAAGCATAGGACAAAACAACATAAATACAATTTAATAAAGCATATGTTAAAACAACATAAATACAATTTAATAAAGCATAAGATAAAACAACATGAATATAATTTAGTAAAGCATAAGATAAAACAACATGAATACAATTTAATAAAGCATAGGATAAAACAACATAAATGCAATTTAATAAAGCATAGGCTAAAACTACATAAATACAATTTAATAAAGCATAGGATAAAACAAATTAAATACAATTTAATATAGCATAGGATAAAACAAATTAAATACAATTTAATAAAGCATAGGATAAAACAACATATATTCAATTTAATAAAGCATAGGATAAAACAACATAAATTCAATTTAATAAAGCATAGGATAAAACAACATAAATACAATTTAATAAAGCATAGGATAAAACAACATGAATACAATTTAATAAAGCATAAGATAAAACAACATGAATACAATTTAATAAAGCATAGGTTAAAACAACATAAATACAATTTAACAAAGCATAGGTTAAAACAACATAAATACAATTTAATAAAGCAAAGGTTAAAACAACATAAATACAATTTAATAAAGCATAGGATAAAACAACATAAATACAATTTAATAAATCATAGGATAAAACAACATAAATAAAATTTAATAAAGCATAGGTGAAAACAACATAAATACAATTTAATAAAGCATAGGATAAAACAACATAAATACAATTTAATAAAGCATAGGATAAAACAACATAAATATATTTTAATAAAGCATAGGATAAAACCACATAAATACGATTTAATAAAGCATAGGATAAAATAACATAAATAAAATTTAATAAAGCATAGGTTAAAACAACATACATACAATTTAATAAAGCGTAGGACAAAACAACATAAATACAATTTAATAAAGCATAGTTTAAAAGAACATAAATACAATTTAATAAAGCATAGGATAAAACCACAGAAATACAATTTAATAAAGCATAGGATATAACAACATCAATACAATTTAATAAAGCATAGGATAGAACAACATAAATACTTTTTAATAAAGCATAGGATAAAACCACATAAATACAATTTAATAAAGCATAGGATAAAACAACATAAATACAATTTAATAAAGCATACGTTAAAACAACATAAATACAATTAAATAAAGCATAGGATAAAACAACATAAATACAATATAATAAAGCATAGGTTATAAAAACATAAATACCATTTAATAAAGCATAGGATAAAACAACATAAATACAATTTAATAAAGCATAGGATAAAACAACATGAATACAATTTAATAAAGCATAAGATAAAACAACATGAATACAATTTAATAAAGCATAGGTTAAAACAACATAAATACAATTTAACAAAGCATAGGTTAAAACAACATAAATACAATTTAATAAAGCAAAGGTTAAAACAACATAAATACAATTTAATAAAGCATAGGATAAAACAACATAAATACAATTTAATAAATCATAGGATAAAACAACATAAATAAAATTTAATAAAGCATAGGTTAAAACAACATAAATACAATTTAATAAAGCATAGGATAAAACAACATAAATACAATTTAATAAAGCATAGGATAAAACAACGTAAATACAATTTAATAAAGCATAAGATAAAACAACATGAATACAATTTAATAAAGCATAGGTTAAAACAACATAAATACCATTTAATAAAGCATAGGATAGAACAACATAAATACTTTTTAATAAAGCATAGGATAAAACCACATAAATACAATTTAATAAAGCATAGGATAAAACAACATAAATAAAATTTAATAAAGCATAGGTTAAAACAACATAAATACAATTTAATAAAGCATAGGATAAAACAACATAAATACAATTTAATAAAGCATAGGATAAAACAACATAAATACTTTTTAATAAAGCATAGGATAAAACCACATAAATACAATTTAATAAAGCACAGGATAAAACAACATAAATACAATTTAATAAAGCATAGGATAAAACAACATAAATACAATTTAATAAAGCATAGGATAAAACAACATAAATACAATTTAATAAAGCATAGGATAAAACAACATAAATACAATTTAATAAAGCATACGTTAAAACAACATAAATACAATTAAATAAAGCATAGGATAAAACAACATAAATACAATTTAATAAAGCATAGGTTAAAAAAACATAAATACAATTTTATAAAGCATAGGATAAAACAACATAAATACAATTTAATAAAGCATAGGTTAAAACAACATAAATAAAATTTAATAAAGCATAGGATAAAACAACATAAATTCAATTTAATAAAGCATAGGATAAAACAACATAAATACAATGTAATAAAGCACAATATAAAACAACATAAATAAAATTTAATAAAGCATAGGATAAAACAACATAAATAAAATTTAATAAAGCATAGGATAAAACAACGTAAATACAATTTAATAAAGCATAGGATAAAACAACATAAATACAATTTAATAAAGCACAGGATAAAACAACATAAATACAATTTAATAAAGCATAGGTTAAAACAACATAAATACAATTTAATAAAGCATAGTTTAAAACAACATAAATACAATTTAATAAAGCATAGGATAAAACCACAAAAATACAATTTAATAAAGCATAGGATAAAACAACATAAATACAATTTAATCATGCATAGGACAAAACAACATAAATACAATTTAATAAAGCATAGGATAAAACAACATAAATACAATTTAATAAATCATAGGATAAAACAACATAAATAAAATTTAATAAAGCATAGGTTAAAACAACATAAATACAATTTAATAAAGCATAGGATAAAACAACATAAATACAATTTAATAAAGCATAGGATAAAACAACATAAATATATTTTAATAAAGCATAGGATAAAACCACATAAATACGATTTAATAAAGCATAGGATAAAATAACATAAATAAAATTTAATAAAGCATAGGTTAAAACAACATACATACAATTTAATAAAGCGTAGGACAAAACAACATAAATACAATTTAATAAAGCATAGTTTAAAACAACATAAATACAATTTAATAAAGCATAGGATAAAACCACAGAAATACAATTTAATAAAGCATAGGATATAACAACATAAATACAATTTAATAAAGCATAGGATAGAACAACATAAATACTTTTTAATAAAGCATAGGATAAAACCACAGAAATACAATTTAATAAAGCTTAGGATAAAACAACATAAATTCAATTTAATAAAGCATAGGATAAAACAACATAAATACAATGTAATAAAGCACAATATAAAACAACATAAATAAAATTTAATAAAGCATAGGATAAAACAACATAAATATAATTTAATAAAGCACAGGATAAAACAACATAAATACAATTTAATAAAGCATAGGTTCAAACAACATAAATACAATTTAATAAAGCATAAGATAAAATAACATGAATACAATTTAATAAAGCATAGGTTAAAACAACATAAATACAATTTAATAAAGCATAGGATAAAACAACATAAATACAATTTAATAAAGCATAGGATAAAACAACATGAATACAATTTAATAAAGCATAAGATAAAACAACATGAATACAATTTAATAAAGCATAGGTTAAAACAACATAAATACAATTTAACAAAGCATAGGTTAAAACAACATAAATACAATTTAATAAAGCAAAGGTTAAAACAACATAAATACAATTTAATAAAGCATAGGATAAAACAACATAAATACAATTTAATAAATCATAGGATAAAACAACATAAATAAAATTTAATAAAGCATAGGTTAAAACAACATAAATACAATTTAATAAAGCATAGGATAAAACAACATAATTACAATTTAATAAAGCATAGGATAAAACAACATAAATATATTTTAATAAAGCATAGGATAAAACCACATAAATACGATTTAATAAAGCATAGGATAAAATAACATAAATAAAATTTAATAAAGCATAGGTTAAAACAACATACATACAATTTAATAAAGCGTAGGACAAAACAACATAAATACAATTTAATAAAGCATAGTTTAAAACAACATAAATACAATTTAATAAAGCATAGGATAAAACAACATAAATACTTTTTAATAAAGCATAGGATAAAACCACATAAATACAATTTAATAAAGCACAGGATAAAACAACCTAAATACAATTTAATAAAGCATAGGATAAAACAGCATAAATACAATTTAATAAAGCATAGGATAAAACAACATAAATACAATATAATAAAGCATAGGATAAAACAACATAAATACAATTTAATAAAGCATACGTTAAAACAACATAAATACAATTAAATAAAGCATAGGATAAACAACATAAATACAATATAATAAAGCATAGGTTAAAAAAACATAAATACAATTTTATAAAGCATAGGATAAAACAACATAAATACAATTTAATAAAGCATAGGTTAAAACAACATAAATACAATTTAATAAAGCATAGGATAAAACAACATAAATTCAATTTAATAAAGCATAGGATAAAACAACATAAATACAATGTAATAAAGCACAATATAAAACAACATAAATAAAATTTAATAAAGCATAGGATAAAACAACATAAATAAAATTTAATAAAGCATAGGATAAAACAACGTAAATACAATTTAATAAAGCATAGGATAAAACAACATAAATACAATTTAATAAAGCACAGGATAAAACAACATAAATACAATTTAATAAAGCATAGGTTAAAACAACATAAATACAATTTAATAAAGCATAAGATAAAACAACATGAATACAATTTAATAAAGCATAGGTTAAAACAACATAAATACAATTTAATAAAGCATAGGATAAAACAACATAAATACAATTTAATAAAGCATAGGATAAAACAACATAAACAAAATTTAATAAAGCATAGGTTAAAACAACATAAATACAATTTAATAAAGCATAGGATAAAACAACATAAATACAATTTAATAAAGCATAGGATAAAACAACACATATACTTTTTAATAAAGCATAGGATAAAACCACATAAATACAATTTAATAAAGCATAGGATAAAACAACATAAATAAAATTTAATAAAGCATAGGTTAAAACAACATAAATACAATTTAATAAATCGTAGGACAAAACAACATAAATACAATTTAATAAAGCATAGTTTAAAACAACATAAATACAATTTAATAAAGCATAGGATAAAACCACAGAAATACAATTTAATAAAGCATAGGATAAAACAACATAAATACAATTTAATAAAGCATAGGATAAAACAACATAAATACAATTTAATAAAGCATAGGATAAAACAACATAAATACAATTAAATGAAACATAGGATAAACAACATAAATAAAATTTAATAAAGCATAGGACAAAACAACAAAAACACAATTTAATAAAGCATAGTTTAAAACAACATAAATACAATTTAATAAAGCATTAGATAAAACAAAATGAATATAATTTAGTAAAGCATAAGATAAAACAACATGAATACAATTTAATAAAGCATAGGATAAAACAACATAAATAAAATTTAATAAAGCATAGCTTAAAACAACATAAATGCAATTTAATAAAGCATAGTTTAAAACAACATAAATACAATTTAATAAAGCATAGTTTAAAACAACATAAATACAATTTAATAAAGCATAGGATAAAACCACAAAAATACAATTTAATAAAGCATAGGATAAAACAACATAAATACAATTTAATAATGCATAGGACAAAACAACATAAATACAATTTAATAAAGCATAGGATAAAACAACATAAATACAATTTAATGAAACATAGGATAAACAACATAAATACAATTTAATAAAGCATAGGACAAAACAACATAAATACAATTTAATAAAGCATATGTTAAAACAACATAAATACAATTTAATAAAGCATAAGATAAAACAACATGAATATAATTTAGTAAAGCATAAGATAAAACAACATGAATACAATTTAATAAAGCATAGGATAAAACAACATAAATGCAATTTAATAAAGCATAGGCTAAAACTACATAAATACAATTTAATAAAGCATAGGATAAAACAAATTAAATACAATTTAATATAGCATAGGATAAAACAAATTAAATACAATTTAATAAAGCATAGGATAAAACAACATATATTCAATTTAATAAAGCATAGGATAAAACAACATCAATACAATTTAATAAAGCATAGGTTAAAACAACATAAATACAATTTAATAAAGCATAGGATAAAACAACATAAATACAATTTAACAAAGCATAGGTTAAAACAACATAAATACAATTTAATAAAGCAAAGGTTAAAACAACATAAATACAATTTAATAAAGCATAGGATAAAACAACATAAATACAATTTAATAAATCATAGGATAAAACAACATAAATAAAATTTAATAAAGCATAGGTGAAAACAACATAAATACAATTTAATAAAGCATAGGATAAAACAACATAAATACAATTTAATAAAGCATAGGATAAAACAACATAAATATATTTTAATAAAGCATAGGATAAAACCACATAAATACGATTTAATAAAGCATAGGATAAAATAACATAAATAAAATTTAATAAAGCATAGGTTAAAACAACATACATACAATTTAATAAAGCGTAGGACAAAACAACATAAATACAATTTAATAAAGCATAGTTTAAAACAACATAAATACAATTTAATAAAGCGTAGGACAAAACAACATAAATACAATTTAATAAAGCATAGGATAAAACAACATAAATAAAATTTAATAAAGCATAGGTTAAAACAACATAAATACAATTTAATAAAGCATAGGATATAACAACATAAATACAATTTAATAAAGCAAAGGATAGAACAACATAAATACTTTTTAATAAAGCATAGGATAAAACCACATAAATACAATTTAATAAAGCATAGGATAAAACAACATAAATAAAATTTAATAAAGCATAGGTTAAAACAACATAAATACAATTTAATAAAGCATAGGATAAAACAACATAAATACAATTTAATAAAGCATAGGATAAAACAACATAAATACAATTTAATAAAGCATAGGATAAAACAACATAAATACAATTTAATAAAGCATACGTTAAAACAACATAAATACAATTAAATAAAGCATAGGATAAAACAACATAAATACAATATAATAAAGCATAGGTTAAAAAAACATAAATACAATTTAATAAAGCATAGGTTAAAACAACAAAAATACAATTTAATAAAGCATAAGATAAAACAACATGAATACAATTTAATAAAGCATAGGTTAAAACAACATAAATACAATTTAATAAAGCATAGGATAAAACAACATAAATACAATTAAATAAAGCATAGGATAAAACAACATAAATACAATTTAATAAATCATAGGACAAAACAACATAAATACAATTTAATAAAGCATAGTTTAAAACAACATAAATACAATTTAATAAAGCATAGGATAAAACAACATAAATACAATTTAATAAAGCATAGGATAAAACAACATAAATACAATTTAATAAAGCATATGTTAAAACAACATAAATACAATTTAATAAAGCATAAGATAAAACAACATGAATATAATTTAGTAAAGCATAAGATAAAACAACATGAATACAATTTAATAAAGCATAGGATAAAACAACATAAATGCAATTTAATAAAGCATAGGATAAAACAAATTTAATACAATTTAATATAGCATAGGATAAAACAAATTAAATACAATTTAATAAAGCATACGTTAAAACAACATAAATACAATTAAATAAAGCATAGGATAAAACAACATAAATACAATATAATAAAGCATAGGTTAAAAAAACATAAATACAATTTTATAAAGCATAGGATAAAACAACATAAATACAATTTAATAAAGCATAGGTTAAAACAACATAAATACAATTTAATAAAGCATAGGATAAAACAACATAAATTCAATTTAATAAAGCATAGGATAAAACAACATAAATACAATGTAATAAAGCACAATATAAAACAACATAAATAAAATTTAATAAAGCATAGGATAAAACAACATAAATAAAATTTAATAAAGCATAGGATAAAACAACGTAAATACAATTTAATAAAGCATAGGATAAAACAACATAAATACAATTTAATAAAGCACAGGATAAAACAACATAAATACAATTTAATAAAGCATAGGTTAAAACAACAAAAATACAATTTAATAAAGCATAAGATAAAACAACATGAATACAATTTAACAAAGCATAGGTTAAAACAACATAAATACAATTTAATAAAGCATAGGATAAAACAACATAAATACAATTTAATAAAGCATAGGATAAAACAACATGAATACAATTTAATAAAGCATAAGATAAAACAACATGAATACAATTTAATAAAGCATAGGTTAAAACAACATAAATACAATTTAATAAAGCAAAGGTTAAAACAACATAAATACAATTTAATAAAGCATAGGATAAAACAACATAAATACAATTTAATAAATCATAGGATAAAACAACATAAATAAAATTTAATAAAGCATAGGTTAAAACAACATAAATACAATTTAATAAAGCATAGGATAAAACAACATAAATACAATCTAATAAAGCATAGGATAAAACAACATAAATATATTTTAATAAAGCATAGGATAAAACCACATAAATACGATTTAATAAAGCATAGGATAAAATAACATAAATAAAATTTAATAAAGCATAGGTTAAAACAACATACATACAATTTAATAAAGCGTAGGACAAAACAACATAAATACAATTTAATAAAGCATAGTTTAAAACAACATAAATACAATTTAATAAAGCATAGGATAAAACAACATAAATACTTTTTAATAAAGCATAGGATAAAACCACATAAATACAATTTAATAAAGCACAGGATAAAACAACATAAATACAATATAATAAAGCATAGGATAAAACAACATAAATACAATTTAATAAAGCATAGGATAAAACAACATAAATACAATTTAATAAAGCATAGGATAAAACAACATAAATACAATTTAATAAAGCATACGTTAAAACAACATAAATACAATTAAATAAAGCATAGGATAAAACAACATAAATACAATTTAATAAAGCATAGGATAAAACAACATAAATACAATTTAATAAATCGTAGGACAAAACAACATAAATACAATTTAATAAAGCATAGTTTAAAACAACATAAATACAATTTAATAAAGCATAGGTTAAAACAACATAAATACAATTTAATAAAGCATAGGATAAAACAACATAAATACAATTTAATAAATCGTAGGACAAAACAACATAAATACAATTTAATAAAGCATAGTTTAAAACAACATAAATACAATTTAATAAAGCATAGGTTAAAACAACATAAATACAATTTAATAAAGCATAGGATATAACAACATAAATACAATTTAATAAAGCATAGGATAGAACAACATAAATACTTTTTAATAAAGCATAGGATAAAACCACAGAAATACAATTTAATAAAGCTTAGGATAAAACAACATAAATTCAATTTAATAAAGCATAGGATAAAACAACATAAATACAATGTAATAAAGCACAATATAAAACAACATAAATAAAATTTAATAAAGCATAGGATAAAACAACATAAATAAAATTTAATAAAGCATAGGATAAAACAACGTAAATACAATTTAATAAAGCATAGGATAAAACAACATAAATACAATTTAATAAAGCACAGGATAAAACAACATAAATACAATTTAATAAAGCATAGGTTCAAACAACATAAATACAATTTAATAAAGCATAAGATAAAATAACATGAATACAATTTAATAAAGCATAGGGTAAAACAACATAAATACAATTTAATAAAGCATAGGATAAAACAACATAAATACAATTTAATAAAGCATAGGATAAAACAACATGAATACAATTTAATAAAGCATAAGATAAAACAACATGAATACAATTTAATAAAGCATAGGTTAAAACAACATAAATACAATTTAACAAAGCATAGGTTAAAACAGCATAAATACAATTTAATAAAGCAAAGGTTAAAACAACATAAATACAATTTAATAAAGCATAGGATAAAACAACATAAATACAATTTAATAAACCATAGGATAAAACAACATAAATAAAATTTAATAAAGCATAGGTTAAAACAACATAAATACAATTTAATAAAGCATAGGATAAAACAACATAATTACAATTTAATAAAGCATAGGATAAAACAACATAAATATATTTTAATAAAGCATAGGATAAAACCACATAAATACGATTTAATAAAGCATAGGATAAAATAACATAAATAAAATTTAATAAAGCATAGGTTAAAACAACATACATACAATTTAATAAAGCGTAGGACAAAACAACATAAATACAATTTAATAAAGCATAGTTTAAAACAACATAAATACAATTTAATAAAGCATAGGATAAAACAACATAAATACTATTTAATAAAGCATAGGATAAAACAACATAAATACAATTTAATAAAGCATAGGATAAAACAACATAAATACTTTTTAATAAAGCACAGGATAAAACAACATAAATACAATTTAATAAAGCATAGGTTAAAACAACATAAATACAATTTAATAAAGCATAAGATAAAACAACATGAATACAATTTAATAAAGCATAGGTTAAAACAACATAAATACAATTTAATAAAGCATAGGATAAAACAACATAAACAAAATTTAATAAAGCATAGTTTAAAACAACATAAATACAATTTAATAAAGCATAGGATAAAACAACATAAATACAATTTAATAAAGCATAGGATAAAACAACACATATACTTTTTAATAAAGCATAGGATAAAACCACATAAATACAATTTAATAAAGCATAGGATAAAACAACATAAATAAAATTTAATAAAGCATAGGTTAAAACAACATAAATACAATTTAATAAATCGTAGGACAAAACAACATAAATACAATTTAATAAAGCATAGTTTAAAAGAACATAAATACAATTTAATAAAGCATAGGATAAAACCACAGAAATACAATTTAATAAAGCATAGGATAAAACAACATAAATACAATTTAATAAAGCATAGGATAAAACAACATCAATACAATTTAATAAAGCATAGGATAAAACAACATAAATACAATTAAATGAAACATAGGATAAACAACATAAATAAAATTTAATAAAGCATAGGACAAAACAACAAAAACACAATTTAATGAAGCATAGTTTAAAACAACATAAATACAATTTAATAAAGCATTAGATAAAACAACATGAATATAATTTAGTAAAGCATAAGATAAAACAACATGAATACAATTTAATAAAGCATAGGATAAAACAACATAAATAAAATGTAATAAAGCATAGCTTAAAACAACATAAATGCAATTTAATAAAGCATAGTTTAAAACAACATAAATACAATTTAATAAAGCATAGTTTAAAACAACATAAATGCAATTTAATAAAGCATAGGATAAAACCACAAAAATACAATTTAATAAAGCATAGGATAAAACAACATAAATACAATTTAATAATGCATAGGACAAAACAACATAAATACAATTTAATAAAGCATAGGATAAAACAACATAAATACAATTTAATGAAACATAGGATAAACAACATAAATACAATTTAATAAAGCATAGGACAAAACAACATAAATACAATTTAATAAAGCATATGTTAAAACAACATAAATACAATTTAATAAAGCATAAGATAAAACAACATGAATATAATTTAGTAAAGCATAAGATAAAACAACATGAATACAATTTAATAAAGCATAGGATAAAACAACATAAATGCAATTTAATAAAGCATAGGCTAAAACTACATAAATACAATTTAATAAAGCATAGGATAAAACAAATTAAATACAATTTAATATAGCATAGGATAAAACAAATTAAATACAATTTAATAAAGCATAGGATAGAACAACATAAATACTTTTTAATAAAGCATAGGATAAAACCACAGAAATACAATTTAATAAAGCTTAGGATAAAACAACATAAATTCAATTTAATAAAGCATAGGATAAAACAACATAAATACAATGTAATAAAGCACAATATAAAACAACATAAATAAAATTTAATAAAGCATAGGATAAAACAACATAAATAAAATTTAATAAAGCATAGGATAAAACAACGTAAATACAATTTAATAAAGCATAGGATAAAACAACATAAATACAATTTAATAAAGCACAGGATAAAACAACATAAATACAATTTAATAAAGCATAGGTTCAAACAACATAAATACAATTTAATAAAGCATAAGATAAAATAACATGAATACAATTTAATAAAGCATAGGGTAAAACAACATAAATACAATTTAATAAAGCATAGGATAAAACAACATAAATACAATTTAATAAAGCATAGGATAAAACAACATGAATACAATTTAATAAAGCATAAGATAAAACAACATGAATACAATTTAATAAAGCATAGGTTAAAACAACATAAATACAATTTAACAAAGCATAGGTTAAAACAGCATAAATACAATTTAATAAAGCAAAGGTTAAAACAACATAAATACAATTTAATAAAGCATAGGATAAAACAACATAAATACAATTTAATAAACCATAGGATAAAACAACATAAATAAAATTTAATAAAGCATAGGTTAAAACAACATAAATACAATTTAATAAAGCATAGGATAAAACAACATAATTACAATTTAATAAAGCATAGGATAAAACAACATAAATATATTTTAATAAAGCATAGGATAAAACCACATAAATACGATTTAATAAAGCATAGGATAAAATAACATAAATAAAATTTAATAAAGCATAGGTTAAAACAACATACATACAATTTAATAAAGCGTAGGACAAAACAACATAAATACAATTTAATAAAGCATAGTTTAAAACAACATAAATACAATTTAATAAAGCATAGGATAAAACAACATAAATACTATTTAATAAAGCATAGGATAAAACAACATAAATACAATTTAATAAAGCATAGGATAAAACAACATAAATACTTTTTAATAAAGCACAGGATAAAACAACATAAATACAATTTAATAAAGCATAGGTTAAAACAACATAAATACAATTTAATAAAGCATAAGATAAAACAACATGAATACAATTTAATAAAGCATAGGTTAAAACAACATAAATACAATTTAATAAAGCATAGGATAAAACAACATAAACAAAATTTAATAAAGCATAGTTTAAAACAACATAAATACAATTTAATAAAGCATAGGATAAAACAACATAAATACAATTTAATAAAGCATAGGATAAAACAACACATATACTTTTTAATAAAGCATAGGATAAAACCACATAAATACAATTTAATAAAGCATAGGATAAAACAACATAAATAAAATTTAATAAAGCATAGGTTAAAACAACATAAATACAATTTAATAAATCGTAGGACAAAACAACATAAATACAATTTAATAAAGCATAGTTTAAAAGAACATAAATACAATTTAATAAAGCATAGGATAAAACCACAGAAATACAATTTAATAAAGCATAGGATAAAACAACATAAATACAATTTAATAAAGCATAGGATAAAACAACATCAATACAATTTAATAAAGCATAGGATAAAACAACATAAATACAATTAAATGAAACATAGGATAAACAACATAAATAAAATTTAATAAAGCATAGGACAAAACAACAAAAACACAATTTAATGAAGCATAGTTTAAAACAACATAAATACAATTTAATAAAGCATTAGATAAAACAACATGAATATAATTTAGTAAAGCATAAGATAAAACAACATGAATACAATTTAATAAAGCATAGGATAAAACAACATAAATAAAATGTAATAAAGCATAGCTTAAAACAACATAAATGCAATTTAATAAAGCATAGTTTAAAACAACATAAATACAATTTAATAAAGCATAGTTTAAAACAACATAAATGCAATTTAATAAAGCATAGGATAAAACCACAAAAATACAATTTAATAAAGCATAGGATAAAACAACATAAATACAATTTAATAATGCATAGGACAAAACAACATAAATACAATTTAATAAAGCATAGGATAAAACAACATAAATACAATTTAATGAAACATAGGATAAACAACATAAATACAATTTAATAAAGCATAGGACAAAACAACATAAATACAATTTAATAAAGCATATGTTAAAACAACATAAATACAATTTAATAAAGCATAAGATAAAACAACATGAATATAATTTAGTAAAGCATAAGATAAAACAACATGAATACAATTTAATAAAGCATAGGATAAAACAACATAAATGCAATTTAATAAAGCATAGGCTAAAACTACATAAATACAATTTAATAAAGCATAGGATAAAACAAATTAAATACAATTTAATATAGCATAGGATAAAACAAATTAAATACAATTTAATAAAGCATAGGATAAAACAACATATATTCAATTTAATAAAGCATAGGATAAAACAACATAAATTCAATTTAATAAAGCATAGGATAAAACAACATAAATACAATTTAATAAAGCATAGGATAAAACAACATGAATACAATTTAATAAAGCATAAGATAAAACAACATGAATACAATTTAATAAAGCATAGGTTAAAACAACATAAATACAATTTAACAAAGCATAGGTTAAAACAACATAAATACAATTTAATAAAGCAAAGGTTAAAACAACATAAATACAATTTAATAAAGCATAGGATAAAACAACATAAATACAATTTAATAAATCATAGGATAAAACAACATAAATAAAATTTAATAAAGCATAGGTGAAAACAACATAAATACAATTTAATAAAGCATAGGATAAAACAACATAAATACAATTTAATAAAGCATAGGATAAAACAACATAAATATATTTTAATAAAGCATAGGATAAAACCACATAAATACGATTTAATAAAGCATAGGATAAAATAACATAAATAAAATTTAATAAAGCATAGGTTAAAACAACATACATACAATTTAATAAAGCGTAGGACAAAACAACATAAATACAATTTAATAAAGCATAGTTTAAAAGAACATAAATACAATTTAATAAAGCATAGGATAAAACCACAGAAATACAATTTAATAAAGCATAGGATATAACAACATCAATACAATTTAATAAAGCATAGGATAGAACAACATAAATACTTTTTAATAAAGCATAGGATAAAACCACATAAATACAATTTAATAAAGCATAGGATAAAACAACATAAATACAATTTAATAAAGCATACGTTAAAACAACATAAATACAATTAAATAAAGCATAGGATAAAACAACATAAATACAATATAATAAAGCATAGGTTAAAAAAACATAAATACCATTTAATAAAGCATAGGATAAAACAACATAAATACAATTTAATAAAGCATAGGATAAAACAACATGAATACAATTTAATAAAGCATAAGATAAAACAACATGAATACAATTTAATAAAGCATAGGTTAAAACAACATAAATACAATTTAACAAAGCATAGGTTAAAACAACATAAATACAATTTAATAAAGCAAAGGTTAAAACAACATAAATACAATTTAATAAAGCATAGGATAAAACAACATAAATACAATTTAATAAATCATAGGATAAAACAACATAAATAAAATTTAATAAAGCATAGGTTAAAACAACATAAATACAATTTAATAAAGCATAGGATAAAACAACATAAATACAATTTAATAAAGCATAGGATAAAACAACGTAAATACAATTTAATAAAGCATAAGATAAAACAACATGAATACAATTTAATAAAGCATAGGTTAAAACAACATAAATACCATTTAATAAAGCATAGGATAGAACAACATAAATACTTTTTAATAAAGCATAGGATAAAACCACATAAATACAATTTAATAAAGCATAGGATAAAACAACATAAATAAAATTTAATAAAGCATAGGTTAAAACAACATAAATACAATTTAATAAAGCATAGGATAAAACAACATAAATACAATTTAATAAAGCATAGGATAAAACAACATAAATACTTTTTAATAAAGCATAGGATAAAACCACATAAATACAATTTAATAAAGCACAGGATAAAACAACATAAATACAATTTAATAAAGCATAGGATAAAACAACATAAATACAATTTAATAAAGCATAGGATAAAACAACATAAATACAATTTAATAAAGCATAGGATAAAACAACATAAATACAATTTAATAAAGCATACGTTAAAACAACATAAATACAATTAAATAAAGCATAGGATAAAACAACATAAATACAATATAATAAAGCATAGGTTAAAAAAACATAAATACAATTTTATAAAGCATAGGATAAAACAACATAAATACAATTTAATAAAGCATAGGTTAAAACAACATAAATAAAATTTAATAAAGCATAGGATAAAACAACATAAATTCAATTTAATAAAGCATAGGATAAAACAACATAAATACAATGTAATAAAGCACAATATAAAACAACATAAATAAAATTTAATAAAGCATAGGATAAAACAACATAAATAAAATTTAATAAAGCATAGGATAAAACAACGTAAATACAATTTAATAAAGCATAGGATAAAACAACATAAATACAATTTAATAAAGCACAGGATAAAACAACATAAATACAATTTAATAAAGCATAGGTTAAAACAACATAAATACAATTTAATAAAGCATAGTTTAAAACAACATAAATACAATTTAATAAAGCATAGGATAAAACCACAAAAATACAATTTAATAAAGCATAGGATAAAACAACATAAATACAATTTAATCATGCATAGGACAAAACAACATAAATACAATTTAATAAAGCATAGGATAAAACAACATAAATACAATTTAATAAATCATAGGATAAAACAACATAAATAAAATTTAATAAAGCATAGGTTAAAACAACATAAATACAATTTAATAAAGCATAGGATAAAACAACATAAATACAATTTAATAAAGCATAGGATAAAACAACATAAATATATTTTAATAAAGCATAGGATAAAACCACATAAATACGATTTAATAAAGCATAGGATAAAATAACATAAATAAAATTTAATAAAGCATAGGTTAAAACAACATACATACAATTTAATAAAGCGTAGGACAAAACAACATAAATACAATTTAATAAAGCATAGTTTAAAACAACATAAATACAATTTAATAAAGCATAGGATAAAACCACAGAAATACAATTTAATAAAGCATAGGATATAACAACATAAATACAATTTAATAAAGCATAGGATAGAACAACATAAATACTTTTTAATAAAGCATAGGATAAAACCACAGAAATACAATTTAATAAAGCTTAGGATAAAACAACATAAATTCAATTTAATAAAGCATAGGATAAAACAACATAAATACAATGTAATAAAGCACAATATAAAACAACATAAATAAAATTTAATAAAGCATAGGATAAAACAACATAAATAAAATTTAATAAAGCATAGGATAAAACAACGTAAATACAATTTAATAAAGCATAGGATAAAACAACATAAATATAATTTAATAAAGCACAGGATAAAACAACATAAATACAATTTAATAAAGCATAGGTTCAAACAACATAAATACAATTTAATAAAGCATAAGATAAAATAACATGAATACAATTTAATAAAGCATAGGTTAAAACAACATAAATACAATTTAATAAAGCATAGGATAAAACAACATAAATACAATTTAATAAAGCATAGGATAAAACAACATGAATACAATTTAATAAAGCATAAGATAAAACAACATGAATACAATTTAATAAAGCATAGGTTAAAACAACATAAATACAATTTAACAAAGCATAGGTTAAAACAACATAAATACAATTTAATAAAGCAAAGGTTAAAACAACATAAATACAATTTAATAAAGCATAGGATAAAACAACATAAATACAATTTAATAAATCATAGGATAAAACAACATAAATAAAATTTAATAAAGCATAGGTTAAAACAACATAAATACAATTTAATAAAGCATAGGATAAAACAACATAATTACAATTTAATAAAGCATAGGATAAAACAACATAAATATATTTTAATAAAGCATAGGATAAAACCACATAAATACGATTTAATAAAGCATAGGATAAAATAACATAAATAAAATTTAATAAAGCATAGGTTAAAACAACATACATACAATTTAATAAAGCGTAGGACAAAACAACATAAATACAATTTAATAAAGCATAGTTTAAAACAACATAAATACAATTTAATAAAGCATAGGATAAAACAACATAAATACTTTTTAATAAAGCATAGGATAAAACCACATAAATACAATTTAATAAAGCACAGGATAAAACAACCTAAATACAATTTAATAAAGCATAGGATAAAACAGCATAAATACAATTTAATAAAGCATAGGATAAAACAACATAAATACAATTTAATAAAGCATAGGATAAAACAACATAAATACAATTTAATAAAGCATACGTTAAAACAACATAAATACAATTAAATAAAGCATAGGATAAAACAACATAAATACAATATAATAAAGCATAGGTTAAAAAACATAAATACAATTTTATAAAGCATAGGATAAAACAACATAAATACAATTTAATAAAGCATAGGTTAAAACAACATAAATACAATTTAATAAAGCATAGGATAAAACAACATAAATTCAATTTAATAAAGCATAGGATAAAACAACATAAATACAATGTAATAAAGCACAATATAAAACAACATAAATAAAATTTAATAAAGCATAGGATAAAACAACATAAATAAAATTTAATAAAGCATAGGATAAAACAACGTAAATACAATTTAATAAAGCATAGGATAAAACAACATAAATACAATTTAATAAAGCACAGGATAAAACAACATAAATACAATTTAATAAAGCATAGGTTAAAACAACATAAATACAATTTAATAAAGCATAAGATAAAACAACATGAATACAATTTAATAAAGCATAGGTTAAAACAACATAAATACAATTTAATAAAGCATAGGATAAAACAACATAAATACAATTTAATAAAGCATAGGATAAAACAACATAAACAAAATTTAATAAAGCATAGGTTAAAACAACATAAATACAATTTAATAAAGCATAGGATAAAACAACATAAATACAATTTAATAAAGCATAGGATAAAACAACACATATACTTTTTAATAAAGCATAGGATAAAACCACATAAATACAATTTAATAAAGCATAGGATAAAACAACATAAATAAAATTTAATAAAGCATAGGTTAAAACAAAATAAATACAATTTAATAAATCGTAGGACAAAACAACATAAATACAATTTAATAAAGCATAGTTTAAAACAACATAAATACAATTTAATAAAGCATAGGATAAAACCACAGAAATACAATTTAATAAAGCATAGGATAAAACAACATAAATACAATTTAATAAAGCATAGGATAAAACAACATAAATACAATTTAATAAAGCATAGGATAAAACAACATAAATACAATTAAATGAAACATAGGATAAACAACATAAATAAAATTTAATAAAGCATAGGACAAAACAACAAAAACACAATTTAATAAAGCATAGTTTAAAACAACATAAATACAATTTAATAAAGCATTAGATAAAACAAAATGAATATAATTTAGTAAAGCATAAGATAAAACAACATGAATACAATTTAATAAAGCATAGGATAAAACAACATAAATAAAATTTAATAAAGCATAGCTTAAAACAACATAAATGCAATTTAATAAAGCATAGTTTAAAACAACATAAATACAATTTAATAAAGCATAGTTTAAAACAACATAAATACAATTTAATAAAGCATAGGATAAAACCACAAAAATACAATTTAATAAAGCATAGGATAAAACAACATAAATACAATTTAATAATGCATAGGACAAAACAACATAAATACAATTTAATAAAGCATAGGATAAAACAACATAAATACAATTTAATGAAACATAGGATAAACAACATAAATACAATTTAATAAAGCATAGGACAAAACAACATAAATACAATTTAATAAAGCATATGTTAAAACAACATAAATACAATTTAATAAAGCATAAGATAAAACAACATGAATATAATTTAGTAAAGCATAAGATAAAACAACATGAATACAATTTAATAAAGCATAGGATAAAACAACATAAATGCAATTTAATAAAGCATAGGCTAAAACTACATAAATACAATTTAATAAAGCATAGGATAAAACAAATTAAATACAATTTAATATAGCATAGGATAAAACAAATTAAATACAATTTAATAAAGCATAGGATAAAACAACATATATTCAATTTAATAAAGCATAGGATAAAACAACATCAATACAATTTAATAAAGCATAGGTTAAAACAACATAAATACAATTTAATAAAGCATAGGATAAAACAACATAAATACAATTTAACAAAGCATAGGTTAAAACAACATAAATACAATTTAATAAAGCAAAGGTTAAAACAACATAAATACAATTTAATAAAGCATAGGATAAAACAACATAAATACAATTTAATAAATCATAGGATAAAACAACATAAATAAAATTTAATAAAGCATAGGTGAAAACAACATAAATACAATTTAATAAAGCATAGGATAAAACAACATAAATACAATTTAATAAAGCATAGGATAAAACAACATAAATATATTTTAATAAAGCATAGGATAAAACCACATAAATACGATTTAATAAAGCATAGGATAAAATAACATAAATAAAATTTAATAAAGCATAGGTTAAAACAACATACATACAATTTAATAAAGCGTAGGACAAAACAACATAAATACAATTTAATAAAGCATAGTTTAAAACAACATAAATACAATTTAATAAAGCGTAGGACAAAACAACATAAATACAATTTAATAAAGCATAGGATAAAACAACATAAATAAAATTTAATAAAGCATAGGTTAAAACAACATAAATACAATTTAATAAAGCATAGGATATAACAACATAAATACAATTTAATAAAGCAAAGGATAGAACAACATAAATACTTTTTAATAAAGCATAGGATAAAACCACATAAATACAATTTAATAAAGCATAGGATAAAACAACATAAATAAAATTTAATAAAGCATAGGTTAAAACAACATAAATACAATTTAATAAAGCATAGGATAAAACAACATAAATACAATTTAATAAAGCATAGGATAAAACAACATAAATACAATTTAATAAAGCATAGGATAAAACAACATAAATACAATTTAATAAAGCATACGTTAAAACAACATAAATACAATTAAATAAAGCATAGGATAAAACAACATAAATACAATATAATAAAGCATAGGTTAAAAAAACATAAATACAATTTAATAAAGCATAGGTTAAAACAACAAAAATACAATTTAATAAAGCATAAGATAAAACAACATGAATACAATTTAATAAAGCATAGGTTAAAACAACATAAATACAATTTAATAAAGCATAGGATAAAACAACATAAATACAATTAAATAAAGCATAGGATAAAACAACATAAATACAATTTAATAAATCATAGGACAAAACAACATAAATACAATTTAATAAAGCATAGTTTAAAACAACATAAATACAATTTAATAAAGCATAGGATAAAACAACATAAATACAATTTAATAAAGCATAGGATAAAACAACATAAATACAATTTAATAAAGCATATGTTAAAACAACATAAATACAATTTAATAAAGCATAAGATAAAACAACATGAATATAATTTAGTAAAGCATAAGATAAAACAACATGAATACAATTTAATAAAGCATAGGATAAAACAACATAAATGCAATTTAATAAAGCATAGGATAAAACAAATTAAATACAATTTAATATAGCATAGGATAAAACAAATTAAATACAATTTAATAAAGCATAGGATAAAACAACATATATTCAATTTAATAAAGCATAGGATAAAACAACATCAATACAATTTAATAAAGCATAGGTTAAAACAACATAAATACAATTTAATAAAGCATAGGATAAAACAACATAAATACAATTTAACAAAGCATAGGTTAAAACAACATAAATACAATTTAATAAAGCAAAGGTTAAAACAACATAAATACAATTTAATAAAGCATAGGATAAAACAACATATATTCAATTTAATAAAGCATAGGATAGAACAACATAAATACTTTTTAATAAAGCATAGGATAAAACCACATAAATACAATTTAATAAAGCATAGGATAAAACAACATAAATAAAATTTAATAAAGCATAGGTTAAAACAACATAAATACAATTTAATAAAGCATAGGATATAACAACATAAATACAATTTAATAAAGCAAAGGATAGAACAACATAAATACTTTTTAATAAAGCATAGGATAAAACCACATAAATACAATTTAATAAAGCATAGGATAAAACAACATAAATAAAATTTAATAAAGCATAGGTTAAAACAACATAAATACAATTTAATAAAGCATAGGATAAAACAACATAAATACAATTTAATAAAGCATAGGATAAAACAACATAAATACAATTTAATAAAGCATAGGATAAAACAACATAAATACAATTTAATAAAGCATACGTTAAAACAACATAAATACAATTAAATAAAGCATAGGATAAAACAACATAAATACAATATAATAAAGCATAGGTTAAAAAAACATAAATACCATTTAATAAAGCATAGGATAAAACAACATAAATACAATTTAATAAAGCATAGGATAAAACAACATGAATACAATTTAATAAAGCATAAGATAAAACAACATGAATACAATTTAATAAAGCATAGGTTAAAAGAACATAAATACAATTTAACAAAGCATAGGTTAAAACAACATAAATACAATTTAATAAAGCAAAGGTTAAAACAACATAAATACAATTTAATAAAGCATAGGATAAAACAACATAAATACAATTTAATAAATCATAGGATAAAACAACATAAATAAAATTTAATAAAGCATAGGTTAAAACAACATAAATACAATTTAATAAAGCATAGGATAAAACAACATAAATACAATTTAATAAAGCATAGGATAAAACAACATAAATATATTTTAATAAAGCATAGGATAAAACCACATAAATACGATTTAATAAAGCATAGGATAAAATAACATAAATAAAATTTAATAAAGCATAGGTTAAAACAACATACATACAATTTAATAAAGCATACGTTAAAACAACATAAATACAATTAAATAAAGCATAGGATAAAACAACATAAATACAATATAATAAAGCATAGGTTAAAAAAACATAAATACAATTTTATAAAGCATAGGATAAAACAACATAAATACAATTTAATAAAGCATAGGTTAAAACAACATAAATACAATTTAATAAAGCATAGGATAAAACAACATAAATTCAATTTAATAAAGCATAGGATAAAACAACATAAATACAATGTAATAAAGCACAATATAAAACAACATAAATAAAATTTAATAAAGCATAGGATAAAACAACATAAATAAAATTTAATAAAGCATAGGATAAAACAACGTAAATACAATTTAATAAAGCATAGGATAAAACAACATAAATACAATTTAATAAAGCACAGGATAAAACAACATAAATACAATTTAATAAAGCATAGGTTAAAACAACAAAAATACAATTTAATAAAGCATAAGATAAAACAACATGAATACAATTTAACAAAGCATAGGTTAAAACAACATAAATACAATTTAATAAAGCATAGGATAAAACAACATAAATACAATTTAATAAAGCATAGGATAAAACAACATGAATACAATTTAATAAAGCATAAGATAAAACAACATGAATACAATTTAATAAAGCATAGGTTAAAACAACATAAATACAATTTAATAAAGCAAAGGTTAAAACAACATAAATACAATTTAATAAAGCATAGGATAAAACAACATAAATACAATTTAATAAATCATAGGATAAAACAACATAAATAAAATTTAATAAAGCATAGGTTAAAACAACATAAATACAATTTAATAAAGCATAGGATAAAACAACATAAATACAATCTAATAAAGCATAGGATAAAACAACATAAATATATTTTAATAAAGCATAGGATAAAACCACATAAATATGATTTAATAAAGCATAGGATAAAATAACATAAATGAAATTTAATAAAGCATAGGTTAAAACAACATACATACAATTTAATAAAGCGTAGGACAAAACAACATAAATACAATTTAATAAAGCATAGTTTAAAACAACATAAATACAATTTAATAAAGCATAGGATAAAACAACATAAATACTTTTTAATAAAGCATAGGATAAAACCACATAAATACAATTTAATAAAGCACAGGATAAAACAACATAAATACAATATAATAAAGCATAGGATAAAACAACATAAATACAATTTAATAAAGCATAGGATAAAACAACATAAATACAATTTAATAAAGCATAGGATAAAACAACATAAATACAATTTAATAAAGCATACGTTAAAACAACATAAATACAATTAAATAAAGCATAGGATAAAACAACATAAATACAATATAATAAAGCATAGGTTAAAAAAACATAAATACAATTTTATAAAGCATAGGATAAAACAACATAAATACAATTTAATAAAGCATAGGTTAAAACAACATAAATACAATTTAATAAAGCATAGGATAAAACAACATAAATTCAATTTAATAAAGCATAGGATAAAACAACATAAATACAATGTAATAAAGCACAATATAGAACAACATAAATAAAATTTAATAAAGCATAGGATAAAACAACATAAATAAAATTTAATAAAGCATAGGATAAAACAACGTAAATACAATTTAATAAAGCATAGGATAAAACAACATAAATACAATTTAATAAAGCACAGGATAAAACAACGTAAATACAATTTAATAAAGCATAGGATAAAACAACATAAATACAATTTAATAAAGCATAGGATAAAACAACATAAACAAAATTTAATAAAGCATAGGTTAAAACAACATAAATACAATTTAATAAAGCATAGGATAAAACAACATAAACACAATTTAATAAAGCATAGGATAAAACAACACATATACTTTTTAATAAAGCATAGGATAAAACCACATAAATACAATTTAATAAAGCATAGGATAAAACAACATAAATAAAATTTAATAAAGCATAGGTTAAAACAACATAAATACAATTTAATAAATCGTAGGACAAAACAACATAAATACAATTTAATAAAGCATAGTTTAAAACAACATAAATACAATTTAATAAAGCATAGGATAAAACCACAGAAATACAATTTAATAAAGCATAGGATAAAACAACATAAATACAATTTAATAAAGCATAGGATAAAACAACATAAATACAATTTAATAAATCGTAGGACAAAACAACATAAATACAATTTAATAAAGCATAGTTTAAAACAACATAAATACAATTTAATAAAGCATAGGTTAAAACAACATAAATACAATTTAATAAAGCATAGGATAAAACAACATAAATACAATTTAATAAATCGTAGGACAAAACAACATAAATACAATTTAATAAAGCATAGTTTAAAACAACATAAATACAATTTAATAAAGCATAGGATAAAACAACATAAATACAATTTAATAAAGCATAGGATAAAACAACATAAATACAATTAAATGAAACATAGGATAAACAACATAAATAAAATTTAATAAAGCATAGGACAAAACAACAAAAACACAATTTAATAAAGCATAGTTTAAAACAACATAAATACAATTTAATAAAGCATTAGATAAAACAACATGAATATAATTTAGTAAAGCATAAGATAAAACAACATGAATACAATTTAATAAAGCATAGGATAAAACAACATAAATAAAATGTAATAAAGCATAGCTTAAAACAACATAAATACAATTTAATAAAGCATAGTTTAAAACAACATAAATACAATTTAATAAAGCATAGTTTAGAACAACATAAATACAATTTAATAAAGCATAGGATAAAACAACATAAATACAATGTAATAAAGCACAATATAAAACAACATAAATAAAATTTAATAAAGCATAGGATAAAACAACATAAATAAAATTTAATAAAGCATAGGATAAAACAACGTAAATACAATTTAATAAAGCATAGGATAAAACAACATAAATACAATTTAATAAAGCACAGGATAAAACAACATAAATACAATTTAATAAAGCATAGGTTAAAACAACAAAAATACAATTTAATAAAGCATAAGATAAAACAACATGAATACAATTTAACAAAGCATAGGTTAAAACAACATAAATACAATTTAATAAAGCATAGGATAAAACAACATAAATACAATTTAATAAAGCATAGGATAAAACAACATGAATACAATTTAATAAAGCATAAGATAAAACAACATGAATACAATTTAATAAAGCATAGGTTAAAACAACATAAATACAATTTAATAAAGCAAAGGTTAAAACAACATAAATACAATTTAATAAAGCATAGGATAAAACAACATAAATACAATTTAATAAATCATAGGATAAAACAACATAAATAAAATTTAATAAAGCATAGGTTAAAACAACATAAATACAATTTAATAAAGCATAGGATAAAACAACATAAATACAATCTAATAAAGCATAGGATAAAACAACATAAATATATTTTAATAAAGCATAGGATAAAACCACATAAATACGATTTAATAAAGCATAGGATAAAATAACATAAATGAAATTTAATAAAGCATAGGTTAAAACAACATACATACAATTTAATAAAGCGTAGGACAAAACAACATAAATACAATTTAATAAAGCATAGTTTAAAACAACATAAATACAATTTAATAAAGCATAGGATAAAACAACATAAATACTTTTTAATAAAGCATAGGATAAAACCACATAAATACAATTTAATAAAGCACAGGATAAAACAACATAAATACAATATAATAAAGCATAGGATAAAACAACATAAATACAATTTAATAAAGCATAGGATAAAACAACATAAATACAATTTAATAAAGCATAGGATAAAACAACATAAATACAATTTAATAAAGCATACGTTAAAACAACATAAATACAATTAAATAAAGCATAGGATAAAACAACATAAATACAATATAATAAAGCATAGGTTAAAAAAACATAAATACAATTTTATAAAGCATAGGATAAAACAACATAAATACAATTTAATAAAGCATAGGTTAAAACAACATAAATACAATTTAATAAAGCATAGGATAAAACAACATAAATTCAATTTAATAAAGCATAGGATAAAACAACATAAATACAATGTAATAAAGCACAATATAGAACAACATAAATAAAATTTAATAAAGCATAGGATAAAACAACATAAATAAAATTTAATAAAGCATAGGATAAAACAACGTAAATACAATTTAATAAAGCATAGGATAAAACAACATAAATACAATTTAATAAAGCACAGGATAAAACAACGTAAATACAATTTAATAAAGCATAGGATAAAACAACATAAATACAATTTAATAAAGCATAGGATAAAACAACATAAACAAAATTTAATAAAGCATAGGTTAAAACAACATAAATACAATTTAATAAAGCATAGGATAAAACAACATAAACACAATTTAATAAAGCATAGGATAAAACAACACATATACTTTTTAATAAAGCATAGGATAAAACCACATAAATACAATTTAATAAAGCATAGGATAAAACAACATAAATAAAATTTAATAAAGCATAGGTTAAAACAACATAAATACAATTTAATAAATCGTAGGACAAAACAACATAAATACAATTTAATAAAGCATAGTTTAAAACAACATAAATACAATTTAATAAAGCATAGGATAAAACCACAGAAATACAATTTAATAAAGCATAGGATAAAACAACATAAATACAATTTAATAAAGCATAGGATAAAACAACATAAATACAATTTAATAAATCGTAGGACAAAACAACATAAATACAATTTAATAAAGCATAGTTTAAAACAACATAAATACAATTTAATAAAGCATAGGTTAAAACAACATAAATACAATTTAATAAAGCATAGGATAAAACAACATAAATACAATTTAATAAATCGTAGGACAAAACAACATAAATACAATTTAATAAAGCATAGTTTAAAACAACATAAATACAATTTAATAAAGCATAGGATAAAACAACATAAATACAATTTAATAAAGCATAGGATAAAACAACATAAATACAATTAAATGAAACATAGGATAAACAACATAAATAAAATTTAATAAAGCATAGGACAAAACAACAAAAACACAATTTAATAAAGCATAGTTTAAAACAACATAAATACAATTTAATAAAGCATTAGATAAAACAACATGAATATAATTTAGTAAAGCATAAGATAAAACAACATGAATACAATTTAATAAAGCATAGGATAAAACAACATAAATAAAATGTAATAAAGCATAGCTTAAAACAACATAAATACAATTTAATAAAGCATAGTTTAAAACAACATAAATACAATTTAATAAAGCATAGTTTAGAACAACATAAATACAATTTAATAAAGCATAGGATAAAACCACAAAAATACAATTTAATAAAGCATAGGATAAAACAACATAAATACAATTTAATAATGCATAGGACAAAACAACATAAATACAATTTAATAAAGCATAGGATAAAACAACATAAATACAATTTAATGAAACATAGGATAAACAACATAAATACAATTTAATAAAGCATAGGACAAAACAACATAAATACAATTTAATAAAGCATAGGTTAAAACAACATAAATACAATTTAATAAAGCATAGGATAAAACAACATAAATACAATTTAATAAATCGTAGGACAAAACAACATAAATACAATTTAATAAAGCATAGGTTAAAACAACATAAATACAATTTAATAATGCATAGGACAAAACAAGATAAATACAATTTAATAAAGCATAGGATAAAACAACATAAATACAATTTAATGAAACATAGGATAAACAACATAAATACAATTTAATAAAGCATAGGACAAAACAACATAAATACAATTTAATAAAGCATATGTTAAAACAACATAAATACAATTTAATAAAGCATAGGTTAAAACAACATAAATACAATTTAATAAAGCATAGGATAAAACAACATAAATACAATTTAATAAATCGTAGGACAAAACAACATAAATACAATTTAATAAAGCATAGTTTAAAACAACATAAATACAATTTAATAAAGCATAGGATAAAACAACATAAATACAATTTAATAAAGCATAGGATAAAACAACATAAATACAATTAAATGAAACATAGGATAAACAACATAAATAAAATTTAATAAAGCATAGGACAAAACAACAAAAACACAATTTAATAAAGCATAGTTTAAAACAACATAAATACAATTTAATAAAGCATTAGATAAAACAACATGAATATAATTTAGTAAAGCATAAGATAAAACAACATGAATACAATTTAATAAAGCATAGGATAAAACAACATAAATAAAATGTAATAAAGCATAGCTTAAAACAACATAAATACAATTTAATAAAGCATAGTTTAAAACAACATAAATACAATTTAATAAAGCATAGTTTAAAACAACATAAATACAATTTAATAAAGCATAGGATAAAACCACAAAAAATACAATTTAATAAAGCATAGGATAAAACAACATAAATACAATTTAATAATGCATAGGACAAAACAACATAAATACAATTTAATAAAGCATAGGATAAAACAACATAAATACAATTTAATGAAACATAGGATAAACAACATAAATACAATTTAATAAAGCATAGGATAAAACAACATAAATACAATTTAATAAAGCATAGGATAAAACAACATGAATACAATTTAATAAAGCATAAGATAAAACAATATGAATACAATTTAATAAAGCATAGGTTAAAACAACATAAATACAATTTAACAAAGCATAGGTTAAAACAACATAAATACAATTTAATAAAGCAAAGGTTAAAACAACATAAATACAATTTAATAAAGCATAGGATAAAACAACATAAATACAATTTAATAAATCATAGGATAAAACAACATAAATAAAATTTAATAAAGCATAGGTGAAAACAACATAAATACAATTTAATAAAGCATAGGATAAAACAACATAAATACAATTTAATAAAGCATAGGATAAAACAACATAAATATATTTTAATAAAGCATAGGATAAAACCACATAAATACGATTTAATAAAGCATAGGATAAAATAACATAAATAAAATTTAATAAAGCATAGGTTAAAACAACATACATACAATTTAATAAAGCGTAGGACAAAACAACAAAAATACAATTTAATAAAGCATAGTTTAAAACAACATAAATACAATTTAATAAAGCATAGGATAAAACCACAGAAATACAATTTAATAAAGCATAGGATATAACAACATAAATACAATTTAATAAAGCATAGGATAGAACAACATAAATACTTTTTAATAAAGCATAGGATAAAACCACATAAATACAATTTAATAAAGCATAGGATAAAACCACAGAAATACAATTTAATAAAGCATAGGATAAAACAACATAAATACAATTTAATAAAGCATAGGATAAAACAACATAAAAACAATTTAATAAAGCATAGGATAAAACAACATAAACAAAATTTAATAAAGCATAGGTTAAAACAACATAAATACAATTTAATAAAGCATAGGATAAAACAACATAAATACAATTTAATAAAGCATAGGATAAAACAACACATATACTTTTTAATAAAGCATAGGATAAAACCACATAAATACAATTTAATAAAGCATAGGATAAAACAACATAAATACAATTTAATAAAGCATAGGATAAAACAACATAAATAAAATTTAATAAAGCATAGGATAAAACAACATAAATTCAATTTAATAAAGCATAGGATACAGCAACATAAATACAATTTAGTAAAGCATAGGTCAAAATAACATAAATACAATTTAATAAAGCATAGGATAAAACAACATAAATACAATTTAATAAAGCATAGGATAAAACAACATAAATAAAATTTAATAAAGCATAGGATAAAACAACATAAATTCAATTTAATAAAGCATAGGATAAAACAACATAAATAGAATTTAATAAAGCATAGGATAAAACAACATAAATACAATTTAATAAAGCATAGGATAAAACAACATGAATACAATTTAATAAAGCATAGGATAAAACAACATAAATACAATTTAATAAAGCATAGGATAAAACAACATAATTACAATTTAATAAAGCATAGGATAAAACAACATAAATACAATTTAATAAAGCATAGGATAAAACAAAATAAATACAATTTAATAAAGTATAGGATAAAACAACATAAATACAATTTAATAAAGCATAGGACAAAACAACATGAATACAATTTAATAAAGCATAGGATAAAACAACATAAATACAATTTAATAAAGCATAGGATAAAACAACATAAATACAATTTAATAAAGCATAGGTTAAAACAACATAAATACAATTGAATAAAGCATAGGATAAAACAACATAAATACAATTTAATAAAGCATAGGATAAAACAACATAAATAAAATGTAATAAAGCATAGGATAAAACAACATAAATACAATTTAATAAAGCATAGGATGAAACAACATAAATACAATTTAATAAAGCATAGGATAAAACAACATAAATATAATTTAATAAAGCATAGGATAAAACAACATAAATACAATTTAATAAAGCATAGGATAAAACAACATAAATAAAATTTAATAAAGCATAGGTTAAAACAACATAAATACAATTTAATAAAGCACAGTATAAAACCACAGAAATACAATTTAATAAAGCATAGGATAAAACAACATGAATACAATTTAATAAAGCATAGGATAAAACAACATAAATACAATTTAATAAAGCATAGGTTAAAACAACATAAATACAATTTAATAAAGCATAGGACAAAACAACATAAATACAATTTAATAAAGCATAGGTTAAAACAACATAAATACAATTTAATAAAGCATAGGAAAAAAACAACATAAATACAATTTAATAAAGCATAGGATAAAACAACATAAATACAATTTAATAAAGCATAGGATAAAACAACATAAATAAAATGTAATAAAGCATAGGATAAAACAACATAAATACAATTTAATAAAGCATAGGATAAAACAACATAAATACAATTTAATAAAGCATAGGATAAAACAACATAAATATAATTTAATAAAGCATAGGATAAAACAACATAAATACAATTTAATAAAGCATAGGATAAAACAACATAAATAAAATTTAATAAAGCATAGGTTAAAACAACATAAATACAATTTAATAAAGCACAGTATAAAACCACAGAAATACAATTTAATAAAGCATAGGATAAAACAACATGAATACAATTTAATAAAGCATAGGATAAAACAACATAAATACAATTTAATAAAGCATAGGTTAAAACAACATAAATACAATTTAATAAAGCATAGGACAAAACAACATAAATACAATTTAATAAAGCATAGGTTAAAACAACATAAATACAATTTAATAAAGCATAGAAAAAAAACAACATAAATACAATTTAATAAAGCATAGGATAAAACAACATAAATACAATTTAATAGAGCATAGGATAAAACAACATAAATACAATTTATAAAGCATAGGATAAAACAACATAAATTCAATTTAATAAAGCATAGGATAAAACAACATAAATACAATTTAATAAAGCATAGGACAAAACAACATAAATACAATTTATAAAGCATAGGATAAAACAACATAAATTCAATTTAATAAAGCATAGGATAAAACAACATAAATACAATTTAATAAAGCATAGGACAAAACAACATAAATACAATTTAATAAAGCATATGTTAAAGCAACATAAATACAATTTAATAAAGCATAGGTTAAAACAACATAAATACAATTTATTAGAGCATAGGATAAAACAACATAAATACAATTTAATAAAGCATAGGATTAAACAACATAAATATAATTAAAAAAGCATAGGATAAAACCACATAAATACAATTTAATAAAGCACAGGATAAAACAACATAAATACAATTTAATAAAGCATAGGATACAACAACATAAATACAATTTAGTAAAGCATAGGTCAAAATAACATAAATACAATTTAATAAAGCATAGGATAAAACAACATAAATACAATTTAATAAAGCATAGGATAAAACAACATAAATACAATTTAATAAAGCATAGGATAAAACAACATGAAAACAATTTAATAAAGCATAGGATAAAACAACATAAATACAATTTAATAAAGCATAGGATAAAACAACATAAATACAATTTAATAAAGCATAGGATAAAACAACATAAATACAATTTAATAAAGCATAGGATAAAACAACATGAAAACAATTTAATAAAGCATAGGATAAAACAACATAAATACAATTTAATAAAGCATAGGATAAAACAACATAAATACAATTTAATAAAGCATAGGTTAAAACAACATAAATACAATTTAATAAAGCATAGGATAAAACAACATAAATACAATTTAATAAAGCAAAGGATAAAACAACATAAATACAATTTAATAAAGCATAGGATAAAACAACATAAATAAAAATTTAATAAAGCATAGGTTAAAATAACATAAATACAATTTAATAAAGCATAGGAAAAAAACAACATAAATACAATTTAATAAATCATAGGATAAAACAACATAAATACAATTTAATAAAGCATAGGATAAAACAATACAAATACAATTTAATAAAGCATAGGTTAAAACAACATAAATACAATTTAATAAAGCATAGGATAAAACAACATAAATTCAATTTAATAAAGCATAGGATAAAACAACATATATACAATTTAATAAAGCACAGGATAAAACAACATAAATAAAATTTAATAAAGCATAGGATAAAACATCATAAATACAATTTAATAAAGCATAGGTTAAAACAACATAAATACAATTTAATAGAGCATAGGATAAAACAACATAAATACAATTTAATAAAGCATAGGATTAAACAACATAAATACTATTTAAAAAAGCATAGCATAAAACCACATAAATACAATTTAATAAAGCACAGGATAAAACAACATAAATACAATTTAATAAAGCATATGATACAACAACATAAATACAATTTAGTAAAGCATAGGTCAAAATAACATAAATACAATTTAATAAAGCATAGGATAAAACAACATAAATAGAATTTAATAAAGCATAGGATAAAACAACATAAATACAATTTAATAAAGCATAGGATAAAACAACATGAATACAATTTAATAAAGCATAGGATAAAACAACATAAATACAATTTAATAAAGCATAGGATAAAACAACATGAATACAATTTAATAAAGCATAGGATAAAACAACATAAATACAATTTAATAAAGCATAGGATAAAACAACATAATTACAATTTAATAAAGCATAGGATAAAACAACATAAATACAATTTAATAAAGCATAGGATAAAACAAAATAAATACAATTTAATAAAGTGTAGGATAAAACAACATAAATACAATTTAATAAAGCATAGGACAAAACAACATAAATAAAATTTAATAAAGCATAGTTTATAACAACATGAATACAATTTAATAAAGCACAGTATAAAACCACAGAAATACAATTTAATAAAGCATAGGATAAAACAACATGAATACAATTTAATAAAGCACAGGATAAAACAACATAAATACAATTTAATAAAGCATAGGTTAAAACAACATAAATACAATTTAATAAAGCATAGTACAAAACAACATAAATACAATTTAATAAAGCATAGGTTAAAACAACATAAATAAAAGTTAATAAAGCATAGGACAAAACAACATAAATACAATTTATTAAAGCATATGTTAAAGCAACATAAATACAATTTAAAAAAGCATAGGATAAAACCACATAAATACAATTTATTAAAGCACAGGATAAAACAACATAAATACAATTTAATAAAGCATAGGATACAACAACATAAATACAATTTAGTAAAGCATAATTCAAAATAACATAAATACAATTTAATAAAGCATAGGATAAAACAAATTAAATAAAATATAATAAAGCATAGGATAAAACAACATAAATTCAATTTAATAAAGCATAGGATAAAACAACATAAATACAATTTAATAAAGCATAGGACAAAACAACATAAATACAATTTATTAAAGCATATGTTAAAGCAACATAAATACAATTTAAAAAAGCATAGGATAAAACCACATAAATACAATTTATTAAAGCACAGGATAAAACAACATAAATACAATTTAATAAAGCATAGGATACAACAACATAAATACAATTTAGTAAAGCATAATTCAAAATAACATAAATACAATTTAATAAAGCATAGGATAAAACAACATAAATACAATTTAATAAAGCATAGGATAAAACAACATAAATAAAATTTATTAAAGTATAGGATAAAACAACATAAATTCAATTTAATAAAGCATAGGATAAAACAACATAAATACAATTTAATAAAGCATAGGATAAAACAACATGAATACAATTTAATAAAGCATAGGATAAAACAACATAAATACAATTTAATAAAGCATAGGTTAAAACAACATAAATACAATTTAATAAAGCATAGGACAAAACAACATAAATACAATTTAATAAAGCATAGGTTAAAACAACATAAATACAATTTAATAAAGCATAGGATAAAACAACATAAATACAATTTAATAAAGCATAGGATAAAACAACACAAATACAATTTAATAAAGCATAGGTTAAAACAATATAAATACAATTTAATAAAGCATAGGATAAAACAACATAAATTCAATTTAATAAAGCATAGGATAAAACAACATATATACAATTTAATAAAGCACAGGATAAAACAACATAAAAAAAATTTAATAAAGCATAGGATAAAACATCATAAATAAAATTTAATAAAGCATAGGATAAAACAACATAAATACAATTTAATAAAGCATAGGATAAAACAACATAAATACAATTTAATAAGGCATAGGATAAAACAAAATAAATACAATCTAATAAAGTATAGGATAAAACAACATAAATACAATTTAATAAAGCATAGGTTAAAACAACATAAATACAATTGAATAAAGCATAGGATAAAACAACATAAATACAATTTAATAAAGCATAGGATAAAACAACATAAATAAAATATAATAAAGCATAGGATAAAACAACATAAATACAATTTAATAAAGCATAGGATAAAACAACATAAATACAATTTAATAAAGCATAGGATAAAACAACATAAATAAAATTTAATAAAGCATAGGATAAAACAACATAAATACAATTTAATAAAGCATAGGATAAAACAACATAAATAAAATTTAATAAAGCATAGGTTAAAACAACATAAATACAATTTAATAAAGCACAGTATAAAACCACAGAAATACAATTTAATAAAGCATAGGGTAAAACAACATAAATACAATTTAATAAAGCATAGGTTAAAACAACATAAATACAATTTAATAAAGCATAGGACAAAACAACATAAATACAATTTAATAAAGCATAGGTTAAAACAACATAAATACAATTTAATAAAGCATAGGAAAAAAACAACATAAATACAATTTAATAAAGCATAGGATAAAACAACATAAATACAATTTAATAGAGCATAGGATAAAACAACATAAATACAATTTATAAAGCATAGGATAAAACAACATAAATTCAATTTAATAAAGCATAGGATAAAACAACATAAATACAATTTAATAAAGCATAGGTTAAAACAACATAAATACAATTTAATAAAGCATAGGATAAAACAACATAAATACAATTTAATAAAGCATAGGACAAAACAACATAAATACAATTTAATAAAGCATATGTTAAAGCAACATAAATACAATTTAATAAAGCATAGGTTAAAACAACATAAATACAATTTAATAGAGCATAGGATAAAACAACATAAATACAATTTAATAAAGCATAGGATTAAACAACATAAATATAATTAAAAAAGCATAGGATAAAACCACATAAATACAATTTAATAAAGCATAGGATAAAACAACATAAATACAATTTAATAAAGCATAGGTTAAAACAACATAAATACAATTTAATAAAGCATAGGATAAAACAACATAAATACAATTTAATAAAGCAAAGGATAAAACAACATAAATACAATTTAATAAAGCATAGGATAAAACAACATAAATAAAAATTTAATAAAGCATAGGTTAAAATAACATAAATACAATTTAATAAAGCATAGGAAAAAAACAACATAAATCCAATTTAATAAAGCATAGGATAAAACAACATAAATACAATTTAATAAAGCATAGGATAAAACAACATGAATACAATTTAATAAAGCATAGGATAAAACAACATAAATACAATTTAATAAAGCATAGGTTAAAACAACATAAATACAATTTAATAAAGCATAGTACAAAACAACATAAATACAATTTAATAAAGCATAGGTTAAAACAACATAAATAAAAGTTAATAAAGCATAGGATAAAACAAATTAAATAAAATATAATAAAGCATAGGATAAAACAACATAAATTCAATTTAATAAAGCATAGGATAAAACAACATAAATACAATTTAATAAAGCATAGGACAAAACAACATAAATACAATTTAATAAAGCATAGGTTAAAACAACATAAATACAATTTAATAAAGCATAGGAAAAAAACAACATAAATACAATTTAATAAAGCATAGGATAAAACAACATAAATACAATTTAATAAAGCATAGGATAAAACAACATAAATAAAATGTAATAAAGCATAGGATAAAACAACATAAATACAATTTAATAAAGCATAGGATAAAACAACATAAATATAATTTAATAAAGCATAGGATAAAACAACATAAATACAATTTAATAAAGCATAGGATAAAACAACATAAATAAAATTTAATAAAGCATAGGTTAAAACAACATAAATACAATTTAATAAAGCACAGTATAAAACCACAGAAATACAATTTAATAAAGCATAGGATAAAACAACATGAATACAATTTAATAAAGCATAGGATAAAACAACATAAATACAATTTAATAAAGCATAGGTTAAAACAACATAAATACAATTTAATAAAGCATAGGACAAAACAACATAAATACAATTTAATAAAGCATAGGTTAAAACAACATAAATACAATTTAATAAAGCATAGAAAAAAAACAACATAAATACAATTTAATAAAGCATAGGATAAAACAACATAAATACAATTTAATAGAGCATAGGATAAAACAACATAAATACAATTTATAAAGCATAGGATAAAACAACATAAATTCAATTTAATAAAGCATAGGATAAAACAACATAAATACAATTTAATAAAGCATAGGACAAAACAACATAAATACAATTTATAAAGCATAGGATAAAACAACATAAATTCAATTTAATAAAGCATAGGATAAAACAACATAAATACAATTTAATAAAGCATAGGACAAAACAACATAAATACAATTTAATAAAGCATATGTTAAAGCAACATAAATACAATTTAATAAAGCATAGGTTAAAACAACATAAATACAATTTATTAGAGCATAGGATAAAACAACATAAATACAATTTAATAAAGCATAGGATTAAACAACATAAATATAATTAAAAAAGCATAGGATAAAACCACATAAATACAATTTAATAAAGCACAGGATAAAACAACATAAATACAATTTAATAAAGCATAGGATACAACAACATAAATACAATTTAGTAAAGCATAGGTCAAAATAACATAAATACAATTTAATAAAGCATAGGATAAAACAAGATAAATACAATTTAATAAAGCATAGGATAAAACAACATAAATACAATTTAATAAAGCATAGGATAAAACAACATGAAAACAATTTAATAAAGCATAGGATAAAACAACATAAATACAATTTAATAAAGCATAGGATAAAACAACATAAATACAATTTAATAAAGCATAGGATAAAACAACATAAATACAATTTAATAAAGCATAGGATAAAACAACATGAAAACAATTTAATAAAGCATAGGATAAAACAACATAAATACAATTTAATAAAGCATAGGATAAAACAACATAAATACAATTTAATAAAGCATAGGTTAAAACAACATAAATACAATTTAATAAAGCATAGGATAAAACAACATAAATACAATTTAATAAAGCAAAGGATAAAACAACATAAATACAATTTAATAAAGCATAGGATAAAACAACATAAATAAAAATTTAATAAAGCATAGGTTAAAATAACATAAATACAATTTAATAAAGCATAGGAAAAAAACAACATAAATACAATTTAATAAATCATAGGATAAAACAACATAAATACAATTTAATAAAGCATAGGATAAAACAATACAAATACAATTTAATAAAGCATAGGTTAAAACAACATAAATACAATTTAATAAAGCATAGGATAAAACAACATAAATTCAATTTAATAAAGCATAGGATAAAACAACATATATACAATTTAATAAAGCACAGGATAAAACAACATAAATAAAATTTAATAAAGCATAGGATAAAACATCATAAATACAATTTAATAAAGCATAGGTTAAAACAACATAAATACAATTTAATAGAGCATAGGATAAAACAACATAAATACAATTTAATAAAGCATAGGATTAAACAACATAAATACTATTTAAAAAAGCATAGCATAAAACCACATAAATACAATTTAATAAAGCACAGGATAAAACAACATAAATACAATTTAATAAAGCATATGATACAACAACATAAATACAATTTAGTAAAGCATAGGTCAAAATAACATAAATACAATTTAATAAAGCATAGGATAAAACAACATAAATAGAATTTAATAAAGCATAGGATAAAACAACATAAATACAATTTAATAAAGCATAGGATAAAACAACATGAATACAATTTAATAAAGCATAGGATAAAACAACATAAATACAATTTAATAAAGCATAGGATAAAACAACATGAATACAATTTAATAAAGCATAGGATAAAACAACATAAATACAATTTAATAAAGCATAGGATAAAACAACATAATTACAATTTAATAAAGCATAGGATAAAACAACATAAATACAATTTAATAAAGCATAGGATAAAACAAAATAAATACAATTTAATAAAGTGTAGGATAAAACAACATAAATACAATTTAATAAAGCATAGGACAAAACAACATAAATAAAATTTAATAAAGCATAGTTTATAACAACATGAATACAATTTAATAAAGCACAGTATAAAACCACAGAAATACAATTTAATAAAGCATAGGATAAAACAACATGAATACAATTTAATAAAGCACAGGATAAAACAACATAAATACAATTTAATAAAGCATAGGTTAAAACAACATAAATACAATTTAATAAAGCATAGTACAAAACAACATAAATACAATTTAATAAAGCATAGGTTAAAACAACATAAATAAAAGTTAATAAAGCATAGGACAAAACAACATAAATACAATTTATTAAAGCATATGTTAAAGCAACATAAATACAATTTAAAAAAGCATAGGATAAAACCACATAAATACAATTTATTAAAGCACAGGATAAAACAACATAAATACAATTTAATAAAGCATAGGATACAACAACATAAATACAATTTAATAAAGCATAGGTTAAAACAACATAAATAAAAGTTAATAAAGCATAGGACAAAACAACATAAATACAATTTATTAAAGCATATGTTAAAGCAACATAAATACAATTTAAAAAAGCATAGGATAAAACCACATAAATACAATTTATTAAAGCACAGGATAAAACAACATAAATACAATTTAATAAAGCATAGGATACAACAACATAAATACAATTTAGTAAAGCATAATTCAAAATAACATAAATACAATTTAATAAAGCATAGGATAAAACAAATTAAATAAAATATAATAAAGCATAGGATAAAACAACATAAATTCAATTTAATAAAGCATAGGATAAAACAACATAAATACAATTTAATAAAGCATAGGACAAAACAACATAAATACAATTTATTAAAGCATATGTTAAAGCAACATAAATACAATTTAAAAAAGCATAGGATAAAACCACATAAATACAATTTATTAAAGCACAGGATAAAACAACATAAATACAATTTAATAAAGCATAGGATACAACAACATAAATACAATTTAGTAAAGCATAATTCAAAATAACATAAATACAATTTAATAAAGCATAGGATAAAACAACATAAATACAATTTAATAAAGCATAGGATAAAACAACATAAATAAAATTTATTAAAGTATAGGATAAAACAACATAAATTCAATTTAATAAAGCATAGGATAAAACAACATAAATACAATTTAATAAAGCATAGGATAAAACAACATGAATACAATTTAATAAAGCATAGGATAAAACAACATAAATACAATTTAATAAAGCATAGGTTAAAACAACATAAATACAATTTAATAAAGCATAGGACAAAACAACATAAATACAATTTAATAAAGCATAGGTTAAAACAACATAAATACAATTTAATAAAGCATAGGATAAAACAACATAAATACAATTTAATAAAGCATAGGATAAAACAACACAAATACAATTTAATAAAGCATAGGTTAAAACAATATAAATACAATTTAATAAAGCATAGGATAAAACAACATAAATTCAATTTAATAAAGCATAGGATAAAACAACATATATACAATTTAATAAAGCACAGGATAAAACAACATAAAAAAAATTTAATAAAGCATAGGATAAAACATCATAAATAAAATTTAATAAAGCATAGGATAAAACAACATAAATACAATTTAATAAAGCATAGGATAAAACAACATAAATACAATTTAATAAGGCATAGGATAAAACAAAATAAATACAATCTAATAAAGTATAGGATAAAACAACATAAATACAATTTAATAAAGCATAGGTTAAAACAACATAAATACAATTGAATAAAGCATAGGATAAAACAACATAAATACAATTTAATAAAGCATAGGATAAAACAACATAAATAAAATATAATAAAGCATAGGATAAAACAACATAAATACAATTTAATAAAGCATAGGATAAAACAACATAAATACAATTTAATAAAGCATAGGATAAAACAACATAAATAAAATTTAATAAAGCATAGGATAAAACAACATAAATACAATTTAATAAAGCATAGGATAAAACAACATAAATAAAATTTAATAAAGCATAGGTTAAAACAACATAAATACAATTTAATAAAGCACAGTATAAAACCACAGAAATACAATTTAATAAAGCATAGGGTAAAACAACATAAATACAATTTAATAAAGCATAGGTTAAAACAACATAAATACAATTTAATAAAGCATAGGACAAAACAACATAAATACAATTTAATAAAGCATAGGTTAAAACAACATAAATACAATTTAATAAAGCATAGGAAAAAAACAACATAAATACAATTTAATAAAGCATAGGATAAAACAACATAAATACAATTTAATAGAGCATAGGATAAAACAACATAAATACAATTTATAAAGCATAGGATAAAACAACATAAATTCAATTTAATAAAGCATAGGATAAAACAACATAAATACAATTTAATAAAGCATAGGTTAAAACAACATAAATACAATTTAATAAAGCATAGGATAAAACAACATAAATACAATTTAATAAAGCATAGGACAAAACAACATAAATACAATTTAATAAAGCATATGTTAAAGCAACATAAATACAATTTAATAAAGCATAGGTTAAAACAACATAAATACAATTTAATAGAGCATAGGATAAAACAACATAAATACAATTTAATAAAGCATAGGATTAAACAACATAAATATAATTAAAAAAGCATAGGATAAAACCACATAAATACAATTTAATAAAGCATAGGATAAAACAACATAAATACAATTTAATAAAGCATAGGTTAAAACAACATAAATACAATTTAATAAAGCATAGGATAAAACAACATAAATACAATTTAATAAAGCAAAGGATAAAACAACATAAATACAATTTAATAAAGCATAGGATAAAACAACATAAATAAAAATTTAATAAAGCATAGGTTAAAATAACATAAATACAATTTAATAAAGCATAGGAAAAAAACAACATAAATCCAATTTAATAAAGCATAGGATAAAACAACATAAATACAATTTAATAAAGCATAGGATAAAACAACATGAATACAATTTAATAAAGCATAGGATAAAACAACATAAATACAATTTAATAAAGCATAGGTTAAAACAACATAAATACAATTTAATAAAGCATAGTACAAAACAACATAAATACAATTTAATAAAGCATAGGTTAAAACAACATAAATAAAAGTTAATAAAGCATAGGATAAAACAAATTAAATAAAATATAATAAAGCATAGGATAAAACAACATAAATTCAATTTAATAAAGCATAGGATAAAACAACATAAATACAATTTAATAAAGCATAGGACAAAACAACATAAATACAATTTAATAAAGCATAGGTTAAAACAACATAAATACAATTTAATAAAGCATAGGAAAAAAACAACATAAATACAATTTAATAAAGCATAGGATAAAACAACATAAATACAATTTAATAAAGCATAGGATAAAACAACATAAATAAAATGTAATAAAGCATAGGATAAAACAACATAAATACAATTTAATAAAGCATAGGATAAAACAACATAAATATAATTTAATAAAGCATAGGATAAAACAACATAAATACAATTTAATAAAGCATAGGATAAAACAACATAAATAAAATTTAATAAAGCATAGGTTAAAACAACATAAATACAATTTAATAAAGCACAGTATAAAACCACAGAAATACAATTTAATAAAGCATAGGATAAAACAACATGAATACAATTTAATAAAGCATAGGATAAAACAACATAAATACAATTTAATAAAGCATAGGTTAAAACAACATAAATACAATTTAATAAAGCATAGGACAAAACAACATAAATACAATTTAATAAAGCATAGGTTAAAACAACATAAATACAATTTAATAAAGCATAGAAAAAAAACAACATAAATACAATTTAATAAAGCATAGGATAAAACAACATAAATACAATTTAATAGAGCATAGGATAAAACAACATAAATACAATTTATAAAGCATAGGATAAAACAACATAAATTCAATTTAATAAAGCATAGGATAAAACAACATAAATACAATTTAATAAAGCATAGGACAAAACAACATAAATACAATTTATAAAGCATAGGATAAAACAACATAAATTCAATTTAATAAAGCATAGGATAAAACAACATAAATACAATTTAATAAAGCATAGGACAAAACAACATAAATACAATTTAATAAAGCATATGTTAAAGCAACATAAATACAATTTAATAAAGCATAGGTTAAAACAACATAAATACAATTTATTAGAGCATAGGATAAAACAACATAAATACAATTTAATAAAGCATAGGATTAAACAACATAAATATAATTAAAAAAGCATAGGATAAAACCACATAAATACAATTTAATAAAGCACAGGATAAAACAACATAAATACAATTTAATAAAGCATAGGATACAACAACATAAATACAATTTAGTAAAGCATAGGTCAAAATAACATAAATACAATTTAATAAAGCATAGGATAAAACAAGATAAATACAATTTAATAAAGCATAGGATAAAACAACATAAATACAATTTAATAAAGCATAGGATAAAACAACATGAAAACAATTTAATAAAGCATAGGATAAAACAACATAAATACAATTTAATAAAGCATAGGATAAAACAACATAAATACAATTTAATAAAGCATAGGATAAAACAACATAAATACAATTTAATAAAGCATAGGATAAAACAACATGAAAACAATTTAATAAAGCATAGGATAAAACAACATAAATACAATTTAATAAAGCATAGGATAAAACAACATAAATACAATTTAATAAAGCATAGGTTAAAACAACATAAATACAATTTAATAAAGCATAGGATAAAACAACATAAATACAATTTAATAAAGCAAAGGATAAAACAACATAAATACAATTTAATAAAGCATAGGATAAAACAACATAAATAAAAATTTAATAAAGCATAGGTTAAAATAACATAAATACAATTTAATAAAGCATAGGAAAAAAACAACATAAATACAATTTAATAAATCATAGGATAAAACAACATAAATACAATTTAATAAAGCATAGGATAAAACAATACAAATACAATTTAATAAAGCATAGGTTAAAACAACATAAATACAATTTAATAAAGCATAGGATAAAACAACATAAATTCAATTTAATAAAGCATAGGATAAAACAACATATATACAATTTAATAAAGCACAGGATAAAACAACATAAATAAAATTTAATAAAGCATAGGATAAAACATCATAAATACAATTTAATAAAGCATAGGTTAAAACAACATAAATACAATTTAATAGAGCATAGGATAAAACAACATAAATACAATTTAATAAAGCATAGGATTAAACAACATAAATACTATTTAAAAAAGCATAGCATAAAACCACATAAATACAATTTAATAAAGCACAGGATAAAACAACATAAATACAATTTAATAAAGCATATGATACAACAACATAAATACAATTTAGTAAAGCATAGGTCAAAATAACATAAATACAATTTAATAAAGCATAGGATAAAACAACATAAATAGAATTTAATAAAGCATAGGATAAAACAACATAAATACAATTTAATAAAGCATAGGATAAAACAACATGAATACAATTTAATAAAGCATAGGATAAAACAACATAAATACAATTTAATAAAGCATAGGATAAAACAACATGAATACAATTTAATAAAGCATAGGATAAAACAACATAAATACAATTTAATAAAGCATAGGATAAAACAACATAATTACAATTTAATAAAGCATAGGATAAAACAACATAAATACAATTTAATAAAGCATAGGATAAAACAAAATAAATACAATTTAATAAAGTGTAGGATAAAACAACATAAATACAATTTAATAAAGCATAGGACAAAACAACATAAATAAAATTTAATAAAGCATAGTTTATAACAACATGAATACAATTTAATAAAGCACAGTATAAAACCACAGAAATACAATTTAATAAAGCATAGGATAAAACAACATGAATACAATTTAATAAAGCACAGGATAAAACAACATAAATACAATTTAATAAAGCATAGGTTAAAACAACATAAATACAATTTAATAAAGCATAGTACAAAACAACATAAATACAATTTAATAAAGCATAGGTTAAAACAACATAAATAAAAGTTAATAAAGCATAGGACAAAACAACATAAATACAATTTATTAAAGCATATGTTAAAGCAACATAAATACAATTTAAAAAAGCATAGGATAAAACCACATAAATACAATTTATTAAAGCACAGGATAAAACAACATAAATACAATTTAATAAAGCATAGGATACAACAACATAAATACAATTTAGTAAAGCATAATTCAAAATAACATAAATACAATTTAATAAAGCATAGGATAAAACAAATTAAATAAAATATAATAAAGCATAGGATAAAACAACATAAATTCAATTTAATAAAGCATAGGATAAAACAACATAAATACAATTTAATAAAGCATAGGACAAAACAACATAAATACAATTTATTAAAGCATATGTTAAAGCAACATAAATACAATTTAAAAAAGCATAGGATAAAACCACATAAATACAATTTATTAAAGCACAGGATAAAACAACATAAATACAATTTAATAAAGCATAGGATACAACAACATAAATACAATTTAGTAAAGCATAATTCAAAATAACATAAATACAATTTAATAAAGCATAGGATAAAACAACATAAATACAATTTAATAAAGCATAGGATAAAACAACATAAATAAAATTTATTAAAGTATAGGATAAAACAACATAAATTCAATTTAATAAAGCATAGGATAAAACAACATAAATACAATTTAATAAAGCATAGGATAAAACAACATGAATACAATTTAATAAAGCATAGGATAAAACAACATAAATACAATTTAATAAAGCATAGGTTAAAACAACATAAATACAATTTAATAAAGCATAGGACAAAACAACATAAATACAATTTAATAAAGCATAGGTTAAAACAACATAAATACAATTTAATAAAGCATAGGATAAAACAACATAAATACAATTTAATAAAGCATAGGATAAAACAACACAAATACAATTTAATAAAGCATAGGTTAAAACAATATAAATACAATTTAATAAAGCATAGGATAAAACAACATAAATTCAATTTAATAAAGCATAGGATAAAACAACATATATACAATTTAATAAAGCACAGGATAAAACAACATAAATAAAATTTAATAAAGCATAGGATAAAACATCATAAATAAAATTTAATAAAGCATAGGATAAAACAACATAAATACAATTTAATAAAGCATAGGATAAAACAACATAAATACAATTTAATAAGGCATAGGATAAAACAAAATAAATACAATCTAATAAAGTATAGGATAAAACAACATAAATACAATTTAATAAAGCATAGGTTAAAACAACATAAATACAATTGAATAAAGCATAGGATAAAACAACATAAATACAATTTAATAAAGCATAGGATAAAACAACATAAATAAAATATAATAAAGCATAGGATAAAACAACATAAATACAATTTAATAAAGCATAGGATAAAACAACATAAATACAATTTAATAAAGCATAGGATAAAACAACATAAATAAAATTTAATAAAGCATAGGATAAAACAACATAAATACAATTTAATAAAGCATAGGATAAAACAACATAAATAAAATTTAATAAAGCATAGGTTAAAACAACATAAATACAATTTAATAAAGCACAGTATAAAACCACAGAAATACAATTTAATAAAGCATAGGATAAAACAACATGAATACAATTTAATAAAGCATAGGGTAAAACAACATAAATACAATTTAATAAAGCATAGGTTAAAACAACATAAATACAATTTAATAAAGCATAGGATAAAACAACATAAATACAATTTAATAAAGCATAGGACAAAACAACATAAATACAATTTAATAAAGCATATGTTAAAGCAACATAAATACAATTTAATAAAGCATAGGTTAAAACAACATAAATACAATTTAATAGAGCATAGGATAAAACAACATAAATACAATTTAATAAAGCATAGGATTAAACAACATAAATATAATTAAAAAAGCATAGGATAAAACCACATAAATACAATTTAATAAAGCATAGGATAAAACAACATAAATACAATTTAATAAAGCATAGGACAAAACAACATAAATACAATTTATTAAAGCATATGTTAAAGCAACATAAATACAATTTAAAAAAGCATAGGATAAAACCACATAAATACAATTTATTAAAGCACAGGATAAAACAACATAAATACAATTTAATAAAGCATAGGATACAACAACATAAATACAATTTAGTAAAGCATAATTCAAAATAACATAAATACAATTTAATAAAGCATAGGATAAAACAAATTAAATAAAATATAATAAAGCATAGGATAAAACAACATAAATTCAATTTAATAAAGCATAGGATAAAACAACATAAATACAATTTAATAAAGCATAGGACAAAACAACATAAATACAATTTATTAAAGCATATGTTAAAGCAACATAAATACAATTTAAAAAAGCATAGGATAAAACCACATAAATACAATTTATTAAAGCACAGGATAAAACAACATAAATACAATTTAATAAAGCATAGGATACAACAACATAAATACAATTTAGTAAAGCATAATTCAAAATAACATAAATACAATTTAATAAAGCATAGGATAAAACAACATAAATACAATTTAATAAAGCATAGGATAAAACAACATAAATAAAATTTATTAAAGTATAGGATAAAACAACATAAATTCAATTTAATAAAGCATAGGATAAAACAACATAAATACAATTTAATAAAGCATAGGATAAAACAACATGAATACAATTTAATAAAGCATAGGATAAAACAACATAAATACAATTTAATAAAGCATAGGTTAAAACAACATAAATACAATTTAATAAAGCATAGGACAAAACAACATAAATACAATTTAATAAAGCATAGGTTAAAACAACATAAATACAATTTAATAAAGCATAGGATAAAACAACATAAATACAATTTAATAAAGCATAGGATAAAACAACACAAATACAATTTAATAAAGCATAGGTTAAAACAATATAAATACAATTTAATAAAGCATAGGATAAAACAACATAAATTCAATTTAATAAAGCATAGGATAAAATAACATAAATACAATTTAATAAAGCATAGGATAAAACAACATAAATACAATTTAATAAAGCATAGGATAAAACAACATAAATAAAATTTAATAAAGCATAGGATAAAACAACATAAATACAATTTAATAAAGCATAGGATAAAACAACATAAATAAAATTTAATAAAGCATAGGTTAAAACAACATAAATACAATTTAATAAAGCACAGTATAAAACCACAGAAATACAATTTAATAAAGCATAGGATAAAACAACATGAATACAATTTAATAAAGCATAGGGTAAAACAACATAAATACAATTTAATAAAGCATAGGTTAAAACAACATAAATACAATTTAATAAAGCATAGGATAAAACAACATAAATACAATTTAATAAAGCATAGGACAAAACAACATAAATACAATTTAATAAAGCATATGTTAAAGCAACATAAATACAATTTAATAAAGCATAGGTTAAAACAACATAAATACAATTTAATAGAGCATAGGATAAAACAACATAAATACAATTTAATAAAGCATAGGATTAAACAACATAAATATAATTAAAAAAGCATAGGATAAAACCACATAAATACAATTTAATAAAGCATAGGATAAAACAACATAAATACAATTTAATAAAGCATAGGTTAAAACAACATAAATACAATTTAATAAAGCATAGGATAAAACAACATAAATACAATTTAATAAAGCAAAGGATAAAACAACATAAATACAATTTAATAAAGCATAGGATAAAACAACATAAATAAAAATTTAATAAAGCATAGGTTAAAATAACATAAATACAATTTAATAAAGCATAGGAAAAAAACAACATAAATCCAATTTAATAAAGCATAGGATAAAACAACATAAATACAATTTAATAAAGCATAGGATAAAACAACATGAATACAATTTAATAAAGCATAGGATAAAACAACATAAATACAATTTAATAAAGCATAGGTTAAAACAACATAAATACAATTTAATAAAGCATAGTACAAAACAACATAAATACAATTTAATAAAGCATAGGTTAAAACAACATAAATAAAAGTTAATAAAGCATAGGATAAAACAAATTAAATAAAATATAATAAAGCATAGGATAAAACAACATAAATTCAATTTAATAAAGCATAGGATAAAACAACATAAATACAATTTAATAAAGCATAGGACAAAACAACATAAATACAATTTATTAAAGCATATGTTAAAGCAACATAAATACAATTTAAAAAAGCATAGGATAAAACCACATAAATACAATTTATTAAAGCACAGGATAAAACAACATAAATACAATTTAATAAAGCATAGGATACAACAACATAAATACAATTTAGTAAAGCATAATTCAAAATAACATAAATACAATTTAATAAAGCATAGGATAAAACAACATAAATACAATTTAATAAAGCATAGGATAAAACAACATAAATAAAATTTATTAAAGTATAGGATAAAACAACATAAATTCAATTTAATAAAGCATAGGATAAAACAACATAAATACAATTTAATAAAGCATAGGATAAAACAACACAAATACAATTTAATAAAGCATAGGTTAAAACAATATAAATACAATTTAATAAAGCATAGGATAAAACAACATAAATTCAATTTAATAAAGCATAGGATAAAACAACATATATACAATTTAATAAAACACAGGATAAAACAACATAAATAAAATTTAATAAAGCATAGGATAAAACATCATAAATAAAATTTAATAAAGCATAGGATAAAACAACATAAATACAATTTAATAAGGCATAGGATAAAACAAAATAAATACAATCTAATAAAGTATAGGATAAAACAACATAAATACAATTTAATAAAGCATAGGTTAAAACAACATAAATACAATTGAATAAAGCATAGGATAAAACAACATAAATACAATTTAATAAAGCATAGGATAAAACAACATAAATAAAATGTAATAAAGCATAGGATAAAACAACATAAATACAATTTAATAAAGCATAGGATAAAACAACATAAATACAATTTAATAAAGCATAGGATAAAACAACATAAATACAATTTAATAAAGCATAGGTTAAAACAACATAAATACAATTTAATAAAGCATAGGACAAAACAACATAAATACAATTTAATAAAGCATAGGTTAAAACAACATAAATACAATTTAATAAAGCATAGGAAAAAAACAACATAAATACAATTTAATAAAGCATAGGATAAAACAACATAAATACAATTTAATAGAGCATAGGATAAAACAACATAAATACAATTTATAAAGCATAGGATAAAACAACATAAATTCAATTTAATAAAGCATAGGATAAAACAACATAAATACAATTTAATAAAGCATAGGTTAAAACAACATAAATACAATTTAATAAAGCATAGGATAAAACAACATAAATACAATTTAATAAAGCATAGGACAAAACAACATAAATACAATTTAATAAAGCATATGTTAAAGCAACATAAATACAATTTAATAAAGCATAGGTTAAAACAACATAAATACAATTTAATAGAGCATAGGATAAAACAACATAAATACAATTTAATAAAGCATAGGATTAAACAACATAAATATAATTAAAAAAGCATAGGATAAAACCACATAAATACAATTTAATAAAGCATAGGATAAAACAACATAAATACAATTTAATAAAGCATAGGTTAAAACAACATAAATACAATTTAATAAAGCATAGGATAAAACAACATAAATACAATTTAATAAAGTAAAGGATAAAACAACATAAATACAATTTAATAAAGCATAGGATAAAACAACATAAATAAAAATTTAATAAAGCATAGGTTAAAATAACATAAATACAATTTAATAAAGCATAGGAAAAAAACAACATAAATCCAATTTAATAAAGCATAGGATAAAACAACATAAATACAATATAATAGAGCATAGGATAAAACAACATAAATACAATTTATAAAGCATAGGATAAAACAACATAAATTCAATTTAATAAAGCATAGGATAAAACAACATAAATACAATTTAATAAAGCATAGGATAAAACAACATGAAAACAATTTAATAAAGCATAGGATAAAACAACATAAATACAATTTAATAAAGCATAGGATAAAACAACATAAATACAATTTAATAAAGCATAGGTTAAAACAACATAAATACAATTTAATAAAGCATAGGATAAAACAACATAAATACAATTTAATAAAGCAAAGGATAAAACAACATAAGTACAATTTAATAAAGCATAGGATAAAACAACATAAATAAAAATTTAATAAAGCATAGGTTAAAATAACATAAATACAATTTAATAAAGCATAGGAAAAAAACAACATAAATAAAATTTAATAAAGCATAGGATAAAACAACATAAATACAATTTAATAAAGCATAGGATAAAACAATACAAATACAATTTAATAAAGCATAGGTTAAAACAACATAAATACAATTTAATAAAGCATAGGATAAAACAACATAAATTCAATTTAATAAAGCATAGGATAAAACAACATATATACAATTTAATAAAGCACAGGATAAAACAACATAAATAAAATTTAATAAAGCATAGGATAAAACATCATAAATACAATTTAATAAAGCATAGGTTAAAACAACATAAATACAATTTAATAGAGCATAGGATAAAACAACATAAATACAATTTAATAAAGCATAGGATTAAACAACATAAATACTATTTAAAAAAGCATAGCATAAAACCACATAAATACAATTTAATAAAGCACAGGATAAAACAACATAAATACAATTTAATAAAGCATATGATACAACAACATAAATACAATTTAGTAAAGCATAGGTCAAAATAACATAAATACAATTTAATAAAGCATAGGATAAAACAACATAAATAGAATTTAATAAAGCATAGGATAAAACAACATAAATACAATTTAATAAAGCATAGGATAAAACAACATGAATACAATTTAATAAAGCATAGGATAAAACAACATAAATACAATTTAATAAAGCATAGGATAAAACAACATAATTACAATTTAATAAAGCATAGGATAAAACAACATAAATACAATTTAATAAAGCATAGGATAAAACAAAATAAATACAATTTAATAAAGTATAGGATAAAACAACATAAATACAATTTAATAAAGCATAGGACAAAACAACATGAATACAATTTAATAAAGCATAGGATAAAACAACATAAATACAATTTAATAAAGCATAGGATAAAACAACATAAATACAATTTAATAAAGCATAGGTTAAAACAACATAAATACAATTGAATAAAGCATAGGATAAAACAACATAAATACAATTTAATAAAGCATAGGATAAAATAACATAAATAAAATGTAATAAAGCATAGGATAAAACAACATAAATACAATTTAATAAAGCATAGGATGAAACAACATAAATACAATTTAATAAAGCATAGGATAAAACAACATAAATATAATTTAATAAAGCATAGGATAAAACAACATAAATACAATTTAATAAAGCATAGGATAAAACAACATAAATAAAATTTAATAAAGCATAGGTTAAAACAACATAAATACAATTTAATAAAGCACAGTATAAAACCACAGAAATACAATTTAATAAAGCATAGGATAAAACAACATGAATACAATTTAATAAAGCATAGGATAAAACAACATAAATACAATTTAATAAAGCATAGGTTAAAACAACATAAATACAATTTAATAAAGCATAGGACAAAACAACATAAATACAATTAATAAAGCATAGGTTAAAACAACATAAATACAATTTAATAAAGCATAGGAAAAAAACAACATAAATACAATTTAATAAAGCATAGGATAAAACAACATAAATACAATTTAATAGAGCATAGGATAAAACAACATAAATACAATTTATAAAGCATAGGATAAAACAACATAAATTCAATTTAATAAAGCATAGGATAAAACAACATAAATACAATTTAATAAAGCATAGGTTAAAACAACATAAATACAATTTAATAAAGCATAGGATAAAACAACATAAATACAATTTAATAAAGCATAGGACAAAACAACATAAATACCATTTAATAAAGCATATGTTAAAGCAACATAAATACAATTTAATAAAGCATAGGTTAAAACAACATAAATACAATTTAATAGAGCATAGGATAAAACAACATAAATACAATTTAATAAAGCATAGGATTAAACAACATAAATATAATTAAAAAAGCATAGGATAAAACAACATAAATACAATTTAATAAAGCATAGGATAAAACAACATAAATACAATTTAATAAAGCATAGGATAAAACAACATAAATAAAATTTAATAAAGCATAGGTTAAAACAACATAAATACAATTTAATAAAGCACAGTATAAAACCACAGAAATACAATTTAATAAAGCATAGGATAAAACAACATGAATACAATTTAATAAAGCATAGGATAAAACAACATAAATACAATTTAATAAAGCATAGGTTAAAACAACATAAATACAATTTAATAAAGCATAGGACAAAACAACATAAATACAATTTAATAAAGCATAGGTTAAAACAACATAAATACAATTTAATAAAGCATAGGAAAAAAACAACATAAATACAATTTAATAAAGCATAGGATAAAACAACATAAATACAATTTAATAGAGCATAGGATAAAACAACATAAATACAATTTATAAAGCATAGGATAAAACAACATAAATTCAATTTAATAAAGCATAGGATAAAACAACATAAATACAATTTAATAAAGCATAGGTTAAAACAACATAAATACAATTTAATAAAGCATAGGATAAAACAACATAAATACAATTTAATAAAGCATAGGACAAAACAACATAAATACAATTTAATAAAGCATATGTTAAAGCAACATAAATACAATTTAATAAAGCATAGGTTAAAACAACATAAATACAATTTAATAGAGCATAGGATAAAACAACATAAATACAATTTAATAAAGCATAGGATTAAACAACATAAATATAATTAAAAAAGCATAGGATAAAACCACATAAATACAATTTAATAAAGCATAGGATAAAACAACATAAATACAATTTAATAAAGCATAGGATAAAACAACACAAATACAATTTAATAAAGCATAGGTTAAAACAATATAAATACAATTTAATAAAGCATAGGATAAAACAACATAAATTCAATTTAATAAAGCATAGGATAAAACAACATATATACAATTTAATAAAACACAGGATAAAACAACATAAATAAAATTTAATAAAGCATAGGATAAAACATCATAAATAAAATTTAATAAAGCATAGGATAAAACAACATAAATACAATTTAATAAAGCATAGGATAAAACAACATAAATACAATTTAATAAGGCATAGGATAAAACAAAATAAATACAATCTAATAAAGTATAGGATAAAACAACATAAATACAATTTAATAAAGCATAGGTTAAAACAACATAAATACAATTGAATAAAGCATAGGATAAAACAACATAAATACAATTTAATAAAGCATAGGATAAAACAACATAAATAAAATGTAATAAAGCATAGGATAAAACAACATAAATACAATTTAATAAAGCATAGGATAAAACAATACAAATACAATTTAATAAAGCATAGGTTAAAACAACATAAATACAATTTAATAAAGCATAGGATAAAACAACATAAATTCAATTTAATAAAGCATAGGATAAAACAACATATATACAATTTAATAAAGCACAGGATAAAACAACATAAATAAAATTTAATAAAGCATAGGATAAAACATCATAAATACAATTTAATAAAGCATAGGTTAAAACAACATAAATACAATTTAATAGAGCATAGGATAAAACAACATAAATACAATTTAATAAAGCATAGGATTAAACAACATAAATACTATTTAAAAAAGCATAGCATAAAACCACATAAATACAATTTAATAAAGCACAGGATAAAACAACATAAATACAATTTAATAAAGCATATGATACAACAACATAAATACAATTTAGTAAAGCATAGGTCAAAATAACATAAATACAATTTAATAAAGCATAGGATAAAACAACATAAATAAAATGTAATAAAGCATAGGATAAAACAACATAAATACAATTTAATAAAGCATAGGATAAAACAACATAAATACAATTTAATAAAGCATAGGATAAAACAACATAAATACAATTTAATAAAGCATAGGTTAAAACAACATAAATACAATTTAATAAAGCATAGGACAAAACAACATAAATACAATTTAATAAAGCATAGGTTAAAACAACATAAATACAATTTAATAAAGCATAGGAAAAAAACAACATAAATACAATTTAATAAAGCATAGGATAAAACAACATAAATACAATTTAATAGAGCATAGGATAAAACAACATAAATACAATTTATAAAGCATAGGATAAAACAACATAAATTCAATTTAATAAAGCATAGGATAAAACAACATACATACAATTTAATAAAGCATAGGTTAAAACAACATAAATACAATTTAATAAAGCATAGGATAAAACAACATAAATACAATTTAATAAAGCATAGGACAAAACAACATAAATACAATTTAATAAAGCATATGTTAAAGCAACATAAATACAATTTAATAAAGCATAGGTTAAAACAACATAAATACAATTTAATAGAGCATAGGATAAAACAACATAAATACAATTTAATAAAGCATAGGATTAAACAACATAAATATAATTAAAAAAGCATAGGATAAAACCACATAAATACAATTTAATAAAGCATAGGATAAAACAACATAAATACAATTTAATAAAGCATAGGTTAAAACAACATAAATACAATTTAATAAAGCATAGGATAAAACAACATAAATACAATTTAATAAAGCAAAGGATAAAACAACATAAATACAATTTAATAAAGCATAGGATAAAACAACATAAATAAAAATTTAATAAAGCATAGGTTAAAATAACATAAATACAATTTAATAAAGCATAGGAAAAAAACAACATAAATCCAATTTAATAAAGCATAGGATAAAACAACATAAATACAATTTAATAGAGCATAGGATAAAACAACATAAATACAATTTATAAAGCATAGGATAAAACAACATAAATTCAATTTAATAAAGCATAGGATAAAACAACATAAATACAATTTAATAAAGCATAGGATAAAACAACATGAAAACAATTTAATAAAGCATAGGATAAAACAACATAAATACAATTTAATAAAGCATAGGATAAAACAACATAAATACAATTTAATAAAGCATAGGTTAAAACAACATAAATACAATTTAATAAAGCATAGGATAAAACAACATAAATACAATTTAATAAAGCAAAGGATAAAACAACATAAATACAATTTAATAAAGCATAGGATAAAACAACATAAATAAAAATTTAATAAAGCATAGGTTAAAATAACATAAATACAATTTAATAAAGCATAGGAAAAAAACAACATAAATAAAATTTAATAAAGCATAGGATAAAACAACATAAATACAATTTAATAAAGCATAGGATAAAACAATACAAATACAATTTAATAAAGCATAGGTTAAAACAACATAAATACAATTTAATAAAGCATAGGATAAAACAACATAAATTCAATTTAATAAAGCATAGGATAAAACAACATATATACAATTTAATAAAGCACAGGATAAAACAACATAAATAAAATTTAATAAAGCAAAGGATAAAACAACATAAATACAATTTAATAAAGCATAGGATTAAACAACATAAATACTATTTAAAAAAGCATAGCATAAAACCACATAAATACAATTTAATAAAGCACAGGATAAAACAACATAAATACAATTTAATAAAGCATATGATACAACAACATAAATACAATTTAGTAAAGCATAGGTCAAAATAACATAAATACAATTTAATAAAGCATAGGATAAAACAACATAAATAGAATTTAATAAAGCATAGGATAAAACAACATAAATACAATTTAATAAAGCATAGGATAAAACAACATGAATACAATTTAATAAAGCATAGGATAAAACAACATAAATACAATTTAATAAAGCATAGGATAAAACAACATAATTACAATTTAATAAAGCATAGGATAAAACAACATAAATACAATTTAATAAAGCATAGGATAAAACAAAATAAATACAATTTAATAAAGTATAGGATAAAACAACATAAATACAATTTAATAAAGCATAGGACAAAACAACATGAATACAATTTAATAAAGCATAGGATAAAACAACATAAATACAATTTAATAAAGCATAGGATAAAACAACATAAATACAATTTAATAAAGCATAGGTTAAAACAACATAAATACAATTGAATAAAGCATAGGATAAAACAACATAAATACAATTTAATAAAGCATAGGATAAAATAACATAAATAAAATGTAATAAAGCATAGGATAAAACAACATAAATACAATTTAATAAAGCATAGGATGAAACAACATAAATACAATTTAATAAAGCATAGGATAAAACAACATAAATATAATTTAATAAAGCATAGGATAAAACAACATAAATACAATTTAATAAAGCATAGGATAAAACAACATAAATAAAATTTAATAAAGCATAGGTTAAAACAACATAAATACAATTTAATAAAGCACAGTATAAAACCACAGAAATACAATTTAATAAAGCATAGGATAAAACAACATGAATACAATTTAATAAAGCATAGGATAAAACAACATAAATACAATTTAATAAAGCATAGGTTAAAACAACATAAATACAATTTAATAAAGCATAGGACAAAACAACATAAATACAATTAATAAAGCATAGGTTAAAACAACATAAATACAATTTAATAAAGCATAGGAAAAAAACAACATAAATACAATTTAATAAAGCATAGGATAAAACAACATAAATACAATTTAATAGAGCATAGGATAAAACAACATAAATACAATTTATAAAGCATAGGATAAAACAACATAAATTCAATTTAATAAAGCATAGGATAAAACAACATAAATACAATTTAATAAAGCATAGGTTAAAACAACATAAATACAATTTAATAAAGCATAGGATAAAACAACATAAATACAATTTAATAAAGCATAGGACAAAACAACATAAATACCATTTAATAAAGCATATGTTAAAGCAACATAAATACAATTTAATAAAGCATAGGTTAAAACAACATAAATACAATTTAATAGAGCATAGGATAAAACAACATAAATACAATTTAATAAAGCATAGGATTAAACAACATAAATATAATTAAAAAAGCATAGGATAAAACAACATAAATACAATTTAATAAAGCATAGGATAAAACAACATAAATACAATTTAATAAAGCATAGGATAAAACAACATAAATAAAATTTAATAAAGCATAGGTTAAAACAACATAAATACAATTTAATAAAGCACAGTATAAAACCACAGAAATACAATTTAATAAAGCATAGGATAAAACAACATGAATACAATTTAATAAAGCATAGGATAAAACAACATAAATACAATTTAATAAAGCATAGGTTAAAACAACATAAATACAATTTAATAAAGCATAGGACAAAACAACATAAATACAATTTAATAAAGCATAGGTTAAAACAACATAAATACAATTTAATAAAGCATAGGAAAAAAACAACATAAATACAATTTAATAAAGCATAGGATAAAACAACATAAATACAATTTAATAGAGCATAGGATAAAACAACATAAATACAATTTATAAAGCATAGGATAAAACAACATAAATTCAATTTAATAAAGCATAGGATAAAACAACATAAATACAATTTAATAAAGCATAGGTTAAAACAACATAAATACAATTTAATAAAGCATAGGATAAAACAACATAAATACAATTTAATAAAGCATAGGACAAAACAACATAAATACAATTTAATAAAGCATATGTTAAAGCAACATAAATACAATTTAATAAAGCATAGGTTAAAACAACATAAATACAATTTAATAGAGCATAGGATAAAACAACATAAATACAATTTAATAAAGCATAGGATTAAACAACATAAATATAATTAAAAAAGCATAGGATAAAACCACATAAATACAATTTAATAAAGCATAGGATAAAACAACATAAATACAATTTAATAAAGCATAGGATAAAACAACACAAATACAATTTAATAAAGCATAGGTTAAAACAATATAAATACAATTTAATAAAGCATAGGATAAAACAACATAAATTCAATTTAATAAAGCATAGGATAAAACAACATATATACAATTTAATAAAACACAGGATAAAACAACATAAATAAAATTTAATAAAGCATAGGATAAAACATCATAAATAAAATTTAATAAAGCATAGGATAAAACAACATAAATACAATTTAATAAAGCATAGGATAAAACAACATAAATACAATTTAATAAGGCATAGGATAAAACAAAATAAATACAATCTAATAAAGTATAGGATAAAACAACATAAATACAATTTAATAAAGCATAGGTTAAAACAACATAAATACAATTGAATAAAGCATAGGATAAAACAACATAAATACAATTTAATAAAGCATAGGATAAAACAACATAAATAAAATGTAATAAAGCATAGGATAAAACAACATAAATACAATTTAATAAAGCATAGGATAAAACAATACAAATACAATTTAATAAAGCATAGGTTAAAACAACATAAATACAATTTAATAAAGCATAGGATAAAACAACATAAATTCAATTTAATAAAGCATAGGATAAAACAACATATATACAATTTAATAAAGCACAGGATAAAACAACATAAATAAAATTTAATAAAGCATAGGATAAAACATCATAAATACAATTTAATAAAGCATAGGTTAAAACAACATAAATACAATTTAATAGAGCATAGGATAAAACAACATAAATACAATTTAATAAAGCATAGGATTAAACAACATAAATACTATTTAAAAAAGCATAGCATAAAACCACATAAATACAATTTAATAAAGCACAGGATAAAACAACATAAATACAATTTAATAAAGCATATGATACAACAACATAAATACAATTTAGTAAAGCATAGGTCAAAATAACATAAATACAATTTAATAAAGCATAGGATAAAACAACATAAATAAAATGTAATAAAGCATAGGATAAAACAACATAAATACAATTTAATAAAGCATAGGATAAAACAACATAAATACAATTTAATAAAGCATAGGATAAAACAACATAAATACAATTTAATAAAGCATAGGTTAAAACAACATAAATACAATTTAATAAAGCATAGGACAAAACAACATAAATACAATTTAATAAAGCATAGGTTAAAACAACATAAATACAATTTAATAAAGCATAGGAAAAAAACAACATAAATACAATTTAATAAAGCATAGGATAAAACAACATAAATACAATTTAATAGAGCATAGGATAAAACAACATAAATACAATTTATAAAGCATAGGATAAAACAACATAAATTCAATTTAATAAAGCATAGGATAAAACAACATACATACAATTTAATAAAGCATAGGTTAAAACAACATAAATACAATTTAATAAAGCATAGGATAAAACAACATAAATACAATTTAATAAAGCATAGGACAAAACAACATAAATACAATTTAATAAAGCATATGTTAAAGCAACATAAATACAATTTAATAAAGCATAGGTTAAAACAACATAAATACAATTTAATAGAGCATAGGATAAAACAACATAAATACAATTTAATAAAGCATAGGATTAAACAACATAAATATAATTAAAAAAGCATAGGATAAAACCACATAAATACAATTTAATAAAGCATAGGATAAAACAACATAAATACAATTTAATAAAGCATAGGTTAAAACAACATAAATACAATTTAATAAAGCATAGGATAAAACAACATAAATACAATTTAATAAAGCAAAGGATAAAACAACATAAATACAATTTAATAAAGCATAGGATAAAACAACATAAATAAAAATTTAATAAAGCATAGGTTAAAATAACATAAATACAATTTAATAAAGCATAGGAAAAAAACAACATAAATCCAATTTAATAAAGCATAGGATAAAACAACATAAATACAATTTAATAGAGCATAGGATAAAACAACATAAATACAATTTATAAAGCATAGGATAAAACAACATAAATTCAATTTAATAAAGCATAGGATAAAACAACATAAATACAATTTAATAAAGCATAGGATAAAACAACATGAAAACAATTTAATAAAGCATAGGATAAAACAACATAAATACAATTTAATAAAGCATAGGATAAAACAACATAAATACAATTTAATAAAGCATAGGTTAAAACAACATAAATACAATTTAATAAAGCATAGGATAAAACAACATAAATACAATTTAATAAAGCAAAGGATAAAACAACATAAATACAATTTAATAAAGCATAGGATAAAACAACATAAATAAAAATTTAATAAAGCATAGGTTAAAATAACATAAATACAATTTAATAAAGCATTGGAAAAAAACAACATAAATAAAATTTAATAAAGCATAGGATAAAACAACATAAATATAATTTAATAAAGCATAGGATAAAACAATACAAATACAATTTAATAAAGCATAGGTTAAAACAACATAAATACAATTTAATAAAGCATAGGATAAAACAACATAAATTCAATTTAATAAAGCATAGGATAAAACAACATATATACAATTTAATAAAGCACAGGATAAAACAACATAAATAAAATTTAATAAAGCATAGGATAAAACATCATAAATACAATTTAATAAAGCATAGGTTAAAACAACATAAATACAATTTAATAGAGCATAGGATAAAACAACATAAATACAATTTAATAAAGCATAGGATTAAACAACATAAATACTATTTAAAAAAGCATAGCATAAAACCACATAAATACAATTTAATAAAGCACAGGATAAAACAACATAAATACAATTTAATAAAGCATATGATACAACAACATAAATACAATTTAGTAAAGCATAGGTCAAAATAACATAAATACAATTTAATAAAGCATAGGATAAAACAACATAAATAGAATTTAATAAAGCATAGGATAAAACAACATAAATACAATTTAATAAAGCATAGGATAAAACAACATGAATACAATTTAATAAAGCATAGGATAAAACAACATAAATACAATTTAATAAAGCATAGGATAAAACAACATAATTACAATTTAATAAAGCATAGGATAAAACAACATAAATACAATTTAATAAAGCATAGGATAAAACAAAATAAATACAATTTAATAAAGTATAGGATAAAACAACATAAATACAATTTAATAAAGCATAGGACAAAACAACATGAATACAATTTAATAAAGCATAGGATAAAACAACATAAATACAATTTAATAAAGCATAGGATAAAACAACATAAATACAATTTAATAAAGCATAGGTTAAAACAACATAAATACAATTGAATAAAGCATAGGATAAAACAACATAAATACAATTTAATAAAGCATAGGATAAAATAACATAAATAAAATGTAATAAAGCATAGGATAAAACAACATAAATACAATTTAATAAAGCATAGGATGAAACAACATAAATACAATTTAATAAAGCATAGGATAAAACAACATAAATATAATTTAATAAAGCATAGGATAAAACAACATAAATACAATTTAATAAAGCATAGGATAAAACAACATAAATAAAATTTAATAAAGCATAGGTTAAAACAACATAAATACAATTTAATAAAGCACAGTATAAAACCACAGAAATACAATTTAATAAAGCATAGGATAAAACAACATGAATACAATTTAATAAAGCATAGGATAAAACAACATAAATACAATTTAATAAAGCATAGGTTAAAACAACATAAATACAATTTAATAAAGCATAGGACAAAACAACATAAATACAATTAATAAAGCATAGGTTAAAACAACATAAATACAATTTAATAAAGCATAGGAAAAAAACAACATAAATACAATTTAATAAAGCATAGGATAAAACAACATAAATACAATTTAATAGAGCATAGGATAAAACAACATAAATACAATTTATAAAGCATAGGATAAAACAACATAAATTCAATTTAATAAAGCATAGGATAAAACAACATAAATACAATTTAATAAAGCATAGGTTAAAACAACATAAATACAATTTAATAAAGCATAGGATAAAACAACATAAATACAATTTAATAAAGCATAGGACAAAACAACATAAATACCATTTAATAAAGCATATGTTAAAGCAACATAAATACAATTTAATAAAGCATAGGTTAAAACAACATAAATACAATTTAATAGAGCATAGGATAAAACAACATAAATACAATTTAATAAAGCATAGGATTAAACAACATAAATATAATTAAAAAAGCATAGGATAAAACAACATAAATACAATTTAATAAAGCATAGGATAAAACAACATAAATACAATTTAATAAAGCATAGGATAAAACAACATAAATAAAATTTAATAAAGCATAGGTTAAAACAACATAAATACAATTTAATAAAGCACAGTATAAAACCACAGAAATACAATTTAATAAAGCATAGGATAAAACAACATGAATACAATTTAATAAAGCATAGGATAAAACAACATAAATACAATTTAATAAAGCATAGGTTAAAACAACATAAATACAATTTAATAAAGCATAGGACAAAACAACATAAATACAATTTAATAAAGCATAGGTTAAAACAACATAAATACAATTTAATAAAGCATAGGAAAAAAACAACATAAATACAATTTAATAAAGCATAGGATAAAACAACATAAATACAATTTAATAGAGCATAGGATAAAACAACATAAATACAATTTATAAAGCATAGGATAAAACAACATAAATTCAATTTAATAAAGCATAGGATAAAACAACATAAATACAATTTAATAAAGCATAGGTTAAAACAACATAAATACAATTTAATAAAGCATAGGATAAAACAACATAAATACAATTTAATAAAGCATAGGACAAAACAACATAAATACAATTTAATAAAGCATATGTTAAAGCAACATAAATACAATTTAATAAAGCATAGGTTAAAACAACATAAATACAATTTAATAGAGCATAGGATAAAACAACATAAATACAATTTAATAAAGCATAGGATTAAACAACATAAATATAATTAAAAAAGCATAGGATAAAACCACATAAATACAATTTAATAAAGCATAGGATAAAACAACATAAATACAATTTAATAAAGCATAGGATAAAACAACACAAATACAATTTAATAAAGCATAGGTTAAAACAATATAAATACAATTTAATAAAGCATAGGATAAAACAACATAAATTCAATTTAATAAAGCATAGGATAAAACAACATATATACAATTTAATAAAACACAGGATAAAACAACATAAATAAAATTTAATAAAGCATAGGATAAAACATCATAAATAAAATTTAATAAAGCATAGGATAAAACAACATAAATACAATTTAATAAAGCATAGGATAAAACAACATAAATACAATTTAATAAGGCATAGGATAAAACAAAATAAATACAATCTAATAAAGTATAGGATAAAACAACATAAATACAATTTAATAAAGCATAGGTTAAAACAACATAAATACAATTGAATAAAGCATAGGATAAAACAACATAAATACAATTTAATAAAGCATAGGATAAAACAACATAAATAAAATGTAATAAAGCATAGGATAAAACAACATAAATACAATTTAATAAAGCATAGGATAAAACAATACAAATACAATTTAATAAAGCATAGGTTAAAACAACATAAATACAATTTAATAAAGCATAGGATAAAACAACATAAATTCAATTTAATAAAGCATAGGATAAAACAACATATATACAATTTAATAAAGCACAGGATAAAACAACATAAATAAAATTTAATAAAGCATAGGATAAAACATCATAAATACAATTTAATAAAGCATAGGTTAAAACAACATAAATACAATTTAATAGAGCATAGGATAAAACAACATAAATACAATTTAATAAAGCATAGGATTAAACAACATAAATACTATTTAAAAAAGCATAGCATAAAACCACATAAATACAATTTAATAAAGCACAGGATAAAACAACATAAATACAATTTAATAAAGCATATGATACAACAACATAAATACAATTTAGTAAAGCATAGGTCAAAATAACATAAATACAATTTAATAAAGCATAGGATAAAACAACATAAATAAAATGTAATAAAGCATAGGATAAAACAACATAAATACAATTTAATAAAGCATAGGATAAAACAACATAAATACAATTTAATAAAGCATAGGATAAAACAACATAAATACAATTTAATAAAGCATAGGTTAAAACAACATAAATACAATTTAATAAAGCATAGGACAAAACAACATAAATACAATTTAATAAAGCATAGGTTAAAACAACATAAATACAATTTAATAAAGCATAGGAAAAAAACAACATAAATACAATTTAATAAAGCATAGGATAAAACAACATAAATACAATTTAATAGAGCATAGGATAAAACAACATAAATACAATTTATAAAGCATAGGATAAAACAACATAAATTCAATTTAATAAAGCATAGGATAAAACAACATACATACAATTTAATAAAGCATAGGTTAAAACAACATAAATACAATTTAATAAAGCATAGGATAAAACAACATAAATACAATTTAATAAAGCATAGGACAAAACAACATAAATACAATTTAATAAAGCATATGTTAAAGCAACATAAATACAATTTAATAAAGCATAGGTTAAAACAACATAAATACAATTTAATAGAGCATAGGATAAAACAACATAAATACAATTTAATAAAGCATAGGATTAAACAACATAAATATAATTAAAAAAGCATAGGATAAAACCACATAAATACAATTTAATAAAGCATAGGATAAAACAACATAAATACAATTTAATAAAGCATAGGTTAAAACAACATAAATACAATTTAATAAAGCATAGGATAAAACAACATAAATACAATTTAATAAAGCAAAGGATAAAACAACATAAATACAATTTAATAAAGCATAGGATAAAACAACATAAATAAAAATTTAATAAAGCATAGGTTAAAATAACATAAATACAATTTAATAAAGCATAGGAAAAAAACAACATAAATCCAATTTAATAAAGCATAGGATAAAACAACATAAATACAATTTAATAGAGCATAGGATAAAACAACATAAATACAATTTATAAAGCATAGGATAAAACAACATAAATTCAATTTAATAAAGCATAGGATAAAACAACATAAATACAATTTAATAAAGCATAGGATAAAACAACATGAAAACAATTTAATAAAGCATAGGATAAAACAACATAAATACAATTTAATAAAGCATAGGATAAAACAACATAAATACAATTTAATAAAGCATAGGTTAAAACAACATAAATACAATTTAATAAAGCATAGGATAAAACAACATAAATACAATTTAATAAAGCAAAGGATAAAACAACATAAATACAATTTAATAAAGCATAGGATAAAACAACATAAATAAAAATTTAATAAAGCATAGGTTAAAATAACATAAATACAATTTAATAAAGCATTGGAAAAAAACAACATAAATAAAATTTAATAAAGCATAGGATAAAACAACATAAATATAATTTAATAAAGCATAGGATAAAACAATACAAATACAATTTAATAAAGCATAGGTTAAAACAACATAAATACAATTTAATAAAGCATAGGATAAAACAACATAAATTCAATTTAATAAAGCATAGGATAAAACAACATATATACAATTTAATAAAGCACAGCATAAAACAACATAAATAAAATTTAATAAAGCATAGGATAAAACATCATAAATACAATTTAATAAAGCATAGGTTAAAACAACATAAATACAATTTAATAGAGCATAGGATAAAACAACATAAATACAATTTAATAAAGCATAGGATTAAACAACATAAATACTATTTAAAAAAGCATAGCATAAAACCACATAAATACAATTTAATAAAGCACAGGATAAAACAACATAAATACAATTTAATAAAGCATAGGATAAAACAACATAAATACAATTTAATAAAGCATAGGTTAAAACAACATAAATACAATTGAATAAAGCATAGGATAAAACAACATAAATACAATTTAATAAAGCATAGGATAAAACAACATAAATAAAATGTAATAAAGCATAGGATAAAACAACATAAATACAATTTAATAAAGCATAGGATGAAACAACATAAATACAATTTAATAAAGCATAGGATAAAACAACATAAATATAATTTAATAAAGCATAGGATAAAACAACATAAATACAATTTAATAAAGCATAGGATAAAACAACATAAATAAAATTTAATAAAGCATAGGTTAAAACAACATAAATACAATTTAATAAAGCACAGTATAAAACCACAGAAATACAATTTAATAAAGCATAGGATAAAACAACATGAATACAATTTAATAAAGCATAGGATAAAACAACATAAATACAATTTAATAAAGCATAGGTTAAAACAACATAAATACAATTTAATAAAGCATAGGACAAAACAACATAAATACAATTTAATAAAGCATAGGTTAAAACAACATAAATACAATTTAATAAAGCATAGGAAAAAAACAACATAAATACAATTTAATAAAGCATAGGATAAAACAACATAAATACAATTTAATAGAGCATAGGATAAAACAACATAAATACAATTTATAAAGCATAGGATAAAACAACATAAATTCAATTTAATAAAGCATAGGATAAAACAACATAAATACAATTTAATAAAGCATAGGTTAAAACAACATAAATACAATTTAATAAAGCATAGGATAAAACAACATAAATACAATTTAATAAAGCATAGGACAAAACAACATAAATACCATTTAATAAAGCATATGTTAAAGCAACATAAATACAATTTAATAAAGCATAGGTTAAAACAACATAAATACAATTTAATAGAGCATAGGATAAAACAACATAAATACAATTTAATAAAGCATAGGATTAAACAACATAAATATAATTAAAAAAGCATAGGATAAAACCACATAAATACAATTTAATAAAGCATAGGATAAAACAACATAAATACAATTTAATAAAGCATAGGTTAAAACAACATAAATACAATTTAATAAAGCATAGGATAAAACAACATAAATACAATTTAATAAAGCAAAGGATAAAACAACATAAATACAATTTAATAAAGCATAGAATAAAACAACATAAATAAAAATTTAATAAAGCATAGGTTAAAATAACATAAATACAATTTAATAAAGCATAGGAAAAAAACAACATAAATCCAATTTAATAAAGCATAGGATAAAACAACATAAATACAATTTAATAGAGCATAGGATAAAACAACATAAATACAATTTATAAAGCATAGGATAAAACAACATAAATTCAATTTAATAAAGCATAGGATAAAACAACATGAAAACAATTTAATAAAGCATAGGATAAAACAACATAAATACAATTTAATAAAGCATAGGATAAAACAACATAAATACAATTTAATAAAGCATAGGTTAAAACAACATAAATACAATTTAATAAAGCATAGGATAAAACAACATAAATACAATTTAATAAAGCAAAGGATAAAACAACATAAATACAATTTAATAAAGCATAGGATAAAACAACATAAATAAAAATTTAATAAAGCATAGGTTAAAATAACATAAATACAATTTAATAAAGCATAGGAAAAAAACAACATAAATCCAATTTAATAAAGCATAGGATAAAACAACATAAATACAATTTAATAGAGCATAGGATAAAACAACATAAATACAATTTATAAAGCATAGGATAAAACAACATAAATTCAATTTAATAAAGCATAGGATAAAACAACATAAATACAATTTAATAAAGCATAGGATAAAACAACATGAAAACAATTTAATAAAGCATAGGATAAAACAACATAAATACAATTTAATAAAGCATAGGATAAAACAACATAAATACAATTTAATAAAGCATAGGTTAAAACAACATAAATACAATTTAATAAAGCATAGGATAAAACAACATAAATACAATTTAATAAAGCAAAGGATAAAACAACATAAATACAATTTAATAAAGCATAGGATAAAACAACATAAATAAAAATTTAATAAAGCATAGGTTAAAATAACATAAATACAATTTAATAAAGCATAGGAAAAAACAACATAAATACAATTTAATAAAGCATAGGTTAAAACAATATAAATACAATTGAATAAAGCATAGGATAAAACAACATATATACAATTTAATAAAGCACAGGATAAAACAACATAAATAAAATTTAATAAAGCATAGGATAAAACATCATAAATACAATTTAATAAAGCATAGGTTAAAACAACATAAATACAATTTAATAGAGCATAGGATAAAACAACATAAATACAATTTAATAAAGCATAGGATTAAACAACATAAATACTATTTAAAAAAGCATAGCATAAAACCACATAAATACAATTTAATAAAGCACAGGATAAAACAACATAAATACAATTTAATAAAGCATATGATACAACAACATAAATACAATTTAGTAAAGCATAGGTCAAAATAACATAAATACAATTTAATAAAGCATAGGATAAAACAACATAAATAGAATTTAATAAAGCATAGGATAAAACAACATAAATACAATTTAATAAAGCATAGGATAAAACAACATGAATACAATTTAATAAAGCATAGGATAAAACAACATAAATACAATTTAATAAAGCATAGGATAAAACAACATAATTACAATTTATTAAAGCATAGGATAAAACAACATAAATACAATTTAATAAAGCATAGGATAAAACAAAATAAATACAATTTAATAAAGTATAGGATAAAACAACATAAATACAATTTAATAAAGCATAGGACAAAACAACATGAATACAATTTAATAAAGCATAGGATAAAACAACATAAATACAATTTAATAAAGCATAGGATAAAACAACATAAATAAAATTTAATAAAGCATAGGTTAAAACAACATAAATACAATTGAATAAAGCATAGGATAAAACAACATAAATACAATTTAATAAAGCATAGGATAAAACAACATAAATAAAATGTAATAAAGCATAGGATAAAACAACATAAATACAATTTAATAAAGCATAGGATGAAACAGCATAAATACAATTTAATAAAGCATAGGATAAAACAACATAAATATAATTTAATAAAGCATAGGATAAAACAACATAAATACAATTTAATAAAGCATAGGATAAAACAACATAAATAAAATTTAATAAAGCATAGGTTAAAACAACATAAATACAATTTAATAAAGCACAGTATAAAACCACAGAAATACAATTTAATAAAGCATAGGATAAAACAACATGAATACAATTTAATAAAGCATAGGATAAAACAACATAAATACAATTTAATAAAGCATAGGTTAAAACAACATAAATACAATTTAATAAAGCATAGGACAAAACAACATAAATACAATTTAATAAAGCATAGGTTAAAACAACATAAATACAATTTAATAAAGCATAGGAAAAAAACAACATAAATACAATTTAATAAAGCATAGGATAAAACAACATAAATACAATTTAATAGAGCATAGGATAAAACAACATAAATACAATTTATAAAGCATAGGATAAAACAACATAAATTCAATTTAATAAAGCATAGGATAAAACAACATAAATACAATTTAATAAAGCATAGGTTAAAACAACATAAATACAATTTAATAAAGCATAGGACAAAACAACATAAATACAATTTAATAAAGCATATGTTAAAGCAACATAAATACAATTTAATAAAGCATAGGTTAAAACAACATAAATACAATTTAATAGAGCATAGGATAAAACAACATAAATACAATTTAATAAAGCATAGGATTAAACAACATAAATATAATTAAAAAAGCATAGGATAAAACCACATAAATACAATTTAATAAAGCATAGGATAAAACAACATAAATACAATTTAATAAAGCATAGGTTAAAACAACATAAATACAATTTAATAAAGCATAGGATAAAACAACATAAATACAATTTAATAAAGCAAAGGATAAAACAACATAAATACAATTTAATAAAGCATAGGATAAAACAACATAAATAAAAATTTAATAAAGCATAGGTTAAAATAACATAAATACAATTTAATAAAGCATAGGAAAAAAACAACATAAATCCAATTTAATAAAGCATAGGATAAAACAACATAAATACAATTTAATAGAGCATAGGATAAAACAACATAAATACAATTTATAAAGCATAGGATAAAACAACATAAATTCAATTTAATAAAGCATAGGATAAAACAACATGAAAACAATTTAATAAAGCATAGGATAAAACAACATAAATACAATTTAATAAAGCATAGGATAAAACAACATAAATACAATTTAATAAAGCATAGGTTAAAACAACATAAATACAATTTAATAAAGCATAGGATAAAACAACATAAATACAATTTAATAAAGCAAAGGATAAAACAACATAAATACAATTTAATAAAGCATAGGATAAAACAACATAAATAAAAATTTAATAAAGCATAGGTTAAAATAACATAAATACAATTTAATAAAGCATAGGAAAAAAACAACATAAATACAATTTAATAAAGCATAGGATAAAACAACATAAATACAATTTAATAAAGTATAGGATAAAACAATACAAATACAATTTAATAAAGCATAGGTTAAAACAACATAAATACAATTTAATAAAGCATAGGATAAAACAACATAAATTCAATTTAATAAAGCATAGGATAAAACAACATATATACAATTTAATAAAGCACAGGATAAAACAACATAAATAAAATTTAATAAAGCATAGGATAAAACATCATAAATACAATTTAATAAAGCATAGGTTAAAACAACATAAATACAATTTAATAGAGCATAGGATAAAACAACATAAATACAATTTAATAAAGCATAGGATTAAACAACATAAATACTATTTAAAAAAGCATAGCATAAAACCACATAAATACAATTTAATAAAGCACAGGATAAAACAACATAAATACAATTTAATAAAGCATATGATACAACAACATAAATACAATTTAGTAAAGCATAGGTCAAAATAACATAAATACAATTTAATAAAGCATAGGATAAAACAACATAAATAGAATTTAATAAAGCATAGGATAAAACAACATAAATTCAATTTAATAAAGCATAGGATAAAACAACATATATACAATTTAATAAAACACAGGATAAAACAACATAAATAAAATTTAATAAAGCATAGGATAAAACATCATAAATAAAATTTAATAAAGCATAGGATAAAACAACATAAATACAATTTAATAAAGCATAGGATAAAACAACATAAATACAATTTAATAAGGCATAGGATAAAACAAAATAAATACAATCTAATAAAGTATAGGATAAAACAACATAAATACAATTTAATAAAGCATAGGTTAAAACAACATAAATACAATTGAATAAAGCATAGGATAAAACAACATAAATACAATTTAATAAAGCATAGGATAAAACAACATAAATAAAATGTAATAAAGCATAGGATAAAACAACATAAATACAATTTAATAAAGCATAGGATAAAACAATACAAATACAATTTAATAAAGCATAGGTTAAAACAACATAAATACAATTTAATAAAGCATAGGATAAAACAACATAAATTCAATTTAATAAAGCATAGGATAAAACAACATATATACAATTTAATAAAGCACAGGATAAAACAACATAAATAAAATTTAATAAAGCATAGGATAAAACATCATAAATACAATTTAATAAAGCATAGGTTAAAACAACATAAATACAATTTAATAGAGCATAGGATAAAACAACATAAATACAATTTAATAAAGCATAGGATTAAACAACATAAATACTATTTAAAAAAGCATAGCATAAAACCACATAAATACAATTTAATAAAGCACAGGATAAAACAACATAAATACAATTTAATAAAGCATATGATACAACAACATAAATACAATTTAGTAAAGCATAGGTCAAAATAACATAAATACAATTTAATAAAGCATAGGATAAAACAACATAAATAAAATGTAATAAAGCATAGGATAAAACAACATAAATACAATTTAATAAAGCATAGGATAAAACAACATAAATACAATTTAATAAAGCATAGGATAAAACAACATAAATACAATTTAATAAAGCATAGGTTAAAACAACATAAATACAATTTAATAAAGCATAGGACAAAACAACATAAATACAATTTAATAAAGCATAGGTTAAAACAACATAAATACAATTTAATAAAGCATAGGAAAAAAACAACATAAATACAATTTAATAAAGCATAGGATAAAACAACATAAATACAATTTAATAGAGCATAGGATAAAACAACATAAATACAATTTATAAAGCATAGGATAAAACAACATAAATTCAATTTAATAAAGCATAGGATAAAACAACATACATACAATTTAATAAAGCATAGGTTAAAACAACATAAATACAATTTAATAAAGCATAGGATAAAACAACATAAATACAATTTAATAAAGCATAGGACAAAACAACATAAATACAATTTAATAAAGCATATGTTAAAGCAACATAAATACAATTTAATAAAGCATAGGTTAAAACAACATAAATACAATTTAATAGAGCATAGGATAAAACAACATAAATACAATTTAATAAAGCATAGGATTAAACAACATAAATATAATTAAAAAAGCATAGGATAAAACCACATAAATACAATTTAATAAAGCATAGGATAAAACAACATAAATACAATTTAATAAAGCATAGGTTAAAACAACATAAATACAATTTAATAAAGCATAGGATAAAACAACATAAATACAATTTAATAAAGCAAAGGATAAAACAACATAAATACAATTTAATAAAGCATAGGATAAAACAACATAAATAAAAATTTAATAAAGCATAGGTTAAAATAACATAAATACAATTTAATAAAGCATAGGAAAAAAACAACATAAATCCAATTTAATAAAGCATAGGATAAAACAACATAAATACAATTTAATAGAGCATAGGATAAAACAACATAAATACAATTTATAAAGCATAGGATAAAACAACATAAATTCAATTTAATAAAGCATAGGATAAAACAACATAAATACAATTTAATAAAGCATAGGATAAAACAACATGAAAACAATTTAATAAAGCATAGGATAAAACAACATAAATACAATTTAATAAAGCATAGGATAAAACAACATAAATACAATTTAATAAAGCATAGGTTAAAACAACATAAATACAATTTAATAAAGCATAGGATAAAACAACATAAATACAATTTAATAAAGCAAAGGATAAAACAACATAAATACAATTTAATAAAGCATAGGATAAAACAACATAAATAAAAATTTAATAAAGCATAGGTTAAAATAACATAAATACAATTTAATAAAGCATTGGAAAAAAACAACATAAATAAAATTTAATAAAGCATAGGATAAAACAACATAAATATAATTTAATAAAGCATAGGATAAAACAATACAAATACAATTTAATAAAGCATAGGTTAAAACAACATAAATACAATTTAATAAAGCATAGGATAAAACAACATAAATTCAATTTAATAAAGCATAGGATAAAACAACATATATACAATTTAATAAAGCACAGGATAAAACAACATAAATAAAATTTAATAAAGCATAGGATAAAACATCATAAATACAATTTAATAAAGCATAGGTTAAAACAACATAAATACAATTTAATAGAGCATAGGATAAAACAACATAAATACAATTTAATAAAGCATAGGATTAAACAACATAAATACTATTTAAAAAAGCATAGCATAAAACCACATAAATACAATTTAATAAAGCACAGGATAAAACAACATAAATACAATTTAATAAAGCATATGATACAACAACATAAATACAATTTAGTAAAGCATAGGTCAAAATAACATAAATACAATTTAATAAAGCATAGGATAAAACAACATAAATAGAATTTAATAAAGCATAGGATAAAACAACATAAATACAATTTAATAAAGCATAGGATAAAACAACATGAATACAATTTAATAAAGCATAGGATAAAACAACATAAATACAATTTAATAAAGCATAGGATAAAACAACATAATTACAATTTAATAAAGCATAGGATAAAACAACATAAATACAATTTAATAAAGCATAGGATAAAACAAAATAAATACAATTTAATAAAGTATAGGATAAAACAACATAAATACAATTTAATAAAGCATAGGACAAAACAACATGAATACAATTTAATAAAGCATAGGATAAAACAACATAAATACAATTTAATAAAGCATAGGATAAAACAACATAAATACAATTTAATAAAGCATAGGTTAAAACAACATAAATACAATTGAATAAAGCATAGGATAAAACAACATAAATACAATTTAATAAAGCATAGGATAAAACAACATAAATAAAATGTAATAAAGCATAGGATAAAACAACATAAATACAATTTAATAAAGCATAGGATGAAACAACATAAATACAATTTAATAAAGCATAGGATAAAACAACATAAATATAATTTAATAAAGCATAGGATAAAACAACATAAATACAATTTAATAAAGCATAGGATAAAACAACATAAATAAAATTTAATAAAGCATAGGTTAAAACAACATAAATACAATTTAATAAAGCACAGTATAAAACCACAGAAATACAATTTAATAAAGCATAGGATAAAACAACATGAATACAATTTAATAAAGCATAGGATAAAACAACATAAATACAATTTAATAAAGCATAGGTTAAAACAACATAAATACAATTTAATAAAGCATAGGACAAAACAACATAAATACAATTTAATAAAGCATAGGTTAAAACAACATAAATACAATTTAATAAAGCATAGGAAAAAAACAACATAAATACAATTTAATAAAGCATAGGATAAAACAACATAAATACAATTTAATAGAGCATAGGATAAAACAACATAAATACAATTTATAAAGCATAGGATAAAACAACATAAATTCAATTTAATAAAGCATAGGATAAAACAACATAAATACAATTTAATAAAGCATAGGTTAAAACAACATAAATACAATTTAATAAAGCATAGGATAAAACAACATAAATACAATTTAATAAAGCATAGGACAAAACAACATAAATACCATTTAATAAAGCATATGTTAAAGCAACATAAATACAATTTAATAAAGCATAGGTTAAAACAACATAAATACAATTTAATAGAGCATAGGATAAAACAACATAAATACAATTTAATAAAGCATAGGATTAAACAACATAAATATAATTAAAAAAGCATAGGATAAAACCACATAAATACAATTTAATAAAGCATAGGATAAAACAACATAAATACAATTTAATAAAGCATAGGTTAAAACAACATAAATACAATTTAATAAAGCATAGGATAAAACAACATAAATACAATTTAATAAAGCAAAGGATAAAAAAACATAAATACAATTTAATAAAGCATAGGATAAAACAACATAAATAAAAATTTAATAAAGCATAGGTTAAAATAACATAAATACAATTTAATAAAGCATAGGAAAAAAACAACATAAATCCAATTTAATAAAGCATAGGATAAAACAACATAAATACAATTTAATAGAGCATAGGATAAAACAACATAAATACAATTTATAAAGCATAGGATAAAACAACATAAATTCAATTTAATAAAGCATAGGATAAAACAACATGAAAACAATTTAATAAAGCATAGGATAAAACAACATAAATACAATTTAATAAAGCATAGGATAAAACAACATAAATACAATTTAATAAAGCATAGGTTAAAACAACATAAATACAATTTAATAAAGCATAGGATAAAACAACATAAATAAAAATTTAATAAAGCATAGGTTAAAATAACATAAATACAATTTAATAAAGCATAGGAAAAAAACAACATAAATCCAATTTAATAAAGCATAGGATAAAACAACATAAATACAATTTAATAGAGCATAGGATAAAACAACATAAATACAATTTATAAAGCATAGGATAAAACAACATAAATTCAATTTAATAAAGCATAGGATAAAACAACATAAATACAATTTAATAAAGCATAGGATAAAACAACATAAATAAAAATTTAATAAAGCATAGGTTAAAATAACATAAATACAATTTAATAAAGCATAGGAAAAAACAACATAAATACAATTTAATAAAGCATAGGTTAAAACAATATAAATACAATTGAATAAAGCATAGGATAAAACAACATATATACAATTTAATAAAGCACAGGATAAAACAACATAAATAAAATTTAATAAAGCATAGGATAAAACATCATAAATACAATTTAATAAAGCATAGGTTAAAACAACATAAATACAATTTAATAGAGCATAGGATAAAACAACATAAATACAATTTAATAAAGCATAGGATTAAACAACATAAATACTATTTAAAAAAGCATAGCATAAAACCACATAAATACAATTTAATAAAGCACAGGATAAAACAACATAAATACAATTTAATAAAGCATATGATACAACAACATAAATACAATTTAGTAAAGCATAGGTCAAAATAACATAAATACAATTTAATAAAGCATAGGATAAAACAACATAAATAGAATTTAATAAAGCATAGGATAAAACAACATAAATACAATTTAATAAAGCATAGGATAAAACAACATGAATACAATTTAATAAAGCATAGGATAAAACAACATAAATACAATTTAATAAAGCATAGGATAAAACAACATAATTACAATTTAATAAAGCATAGGATAAAACAACATAAATACAATTTAATAAAGCATAGGATAAAACAACATAAATACAATTTAATAAAGCATAGGTTAAAACAACATAAATACAATTGAATAAAGCATAGGATAAAACAACATAAATACAATTTAATAAAGCATAGGATAAAACAACATAAATAAAATGTAATAAAGCATAGGATAAAACAACATAAATACAATTTAATAAAGCATAGGATGAAACAGCATAAATACAATTTAATAAAGCATAGGATAAAACAACATAAATATAATTTAATAAAGCATAGGATAAAACAACATAAATACAATTTAATAAAGCATAGGATAAAACAACATAAATAAAATTTAATAAAGCATAGGTTAAAACAACATAAATACAATTTAATAAAGCACAGTATAAAACCACAGAAATACAATTTAATAAAGCATAGGATAAAACAACATGAATACAATTTAATAAAGCATAGGATAAAACAACATAAATACAATTTAATAAAGCATAGGTTAAAACAACATAAATACAATTTAATAAAGCATAGGACAAAACAACATAAATACAATTTAATAAAGCATAGGTTAAAACAACATAAATACAATTTAATAAAGCATAGGAAAAAAACAACATAAATACAATTTAATAAAGCATAGGATAAAACAACATAAATACAATTTAATAGAGCATAGGATAAAACAACATAAATACAATTTATAAAGCATAGGATAAAACAACATAAATTCAATTTAATAAAGCATAGGATAAAACAACATAAATACAATTTAATAAAGCATAGGTTAAAACAACATAAATACAATTTAATAAAGCATAGGACAAAACAACATAAATACAATTTAATAAAGCATATGTTAAAGCAACATAAATACAATTTAATAAAGCATAGGTTAAAACAACATAAATACAATTTAATAGAGCATAGGATAAAACAACATAAATACAATTTAATAAAGCATAGGATTAAACAACATAAATATAATTAAAAAAGCATAGGATAAAACCACATAAATACAATTTAATAAAGCATAGGATAAAACAACATAAATACAATTTAATAAAGCATAGGTTAAAACAACATAAATACAAATTAATAAAGCATAGGATAAAACAACATAAATACAATTTAATAAAGCAAAGGATAAAACAACATAAATACAATTTAATAAAGCATAGGATAAAACAACATAAATAAAAATTTAATAAAGCATAGGTTAAAATAACATAAATACAATTTAATAAAGCATAGGAAAAAAACAACATAAATCCAATTTAATAAAGCATAGGATAAAACAACATAAATACAATTTAATAGAGCATAGGATAAAACAACATAAATACAATTTATAAAGCATAGGATAAAACAACATAAATTCAATTTAATAAAGCATAGGATAAAACAACATGAAAACAATTTAATAAAGCATAGGATAAAACAACATAAATACAATTTAATAAAGCATAGGATAAAACAACATAAATACAATTTAATAAAGCATAGGTTAAAACAACATAAATACAATTTAATAAAGCATAGGATAAAACAACATAAATACAATTTAATAAAGCAAAGGATAAAACAACATAAATACAATTTAATAAAGCATAGGATAAAACAACATAAATAAAAATTTAATAAAGCATAGGTTAAAATAACATAAATACAATTTAATAAAGCATAGGAAAAAAACAACATAAATACAATTTAATAAAGCATAGGATAAAACAACATAAATACAATTTAATAAAGTATAGGATAAAACAATACAAATACAATTTAATAAAGCATAGGTTAAAACAACATAAATACAATTTAATAAAGCATAGGATAAAACAACATAAATTCAATTTAATAAAGCATAGGATAAAACAACATATATACAATTTAATAAAGCATAGGATAAAACAACATAAATACAATTTAATAAAGTATAGGATAAAACAATACAAATACAATTTAATAAAGCATAGGTTAAAACAACATAAATACAATTTAATAAAGCATAGGATTAAACAACATAAATACTATTTAAAAAAGCATAGCATAAAACCACATAAATACAATTTAATAAAGCACAGGATAAAACAACATAAATACAATTTAATAAAGCATATGATACAACAACATAAATACAATTTAGTAAAGCATAGGTCAAAATAACATAAATAGAATTTAATAAAGCATAGGATAAAACAACATAAATAGAATTTAATAAAGCATAGGATAAAACAACATAAATACAATTTAATAAAGCATAGGATAAAACAACATGAATACAATTTAATAAAGCATAGGATAAAACAACATAAATACAATTTAATAAAGCATAGGATAAAACAACATAATTACAATTTAATAAAGCATAGGATAAAACAACATAAATACAATTTAATAAAGCATAGGATAAAACAAAATAAATACAATTTAATAAAGTATAGGATAAAACAACATAAATACAATTTAATAAAGCATAGGACAAAACAACATAAATAAAATTTAATAAAGCATAGTTTAAAACAACATGAATACAATTTAATAAAGCACAGTATAAAACCACAGAAATACAATTTAATAAAGCATAGGATAAAACAACATAAATACAATTTCATAAAGCATAGGTTAAAACAACATAAATACAATTTAATAAAGCATAGTACAAAACAACATAAATACAATTTAATAAAGCATAGGTTAAAACAACATAAATAAAAGTTAATAAAGCATAGGATAAAACAAATTAAATAAAATATAATAAAGCATAGGATAAAACAACATAAATACAATTTAATAAAGCATATGTTAAAGCAACATAAATACAATTTAAAAAAGCATAGGATAAAACCACATAAATACAATTTAATAAAGCACAGGATAAAACAACATAAATACAATTTAATAAAGCATAGGTTCAAACAACATAAATACAATTTAATAAAGCATAAGATAAAATAACATGAATACAATTTAATAAAGCATAGGTTAAAACAACATAAATACAATTTAATAAAGCATAGGATAAAACAACATAAATACAATTTAATAAAGCATAGGATAAAACAACATGAATACAATTTAATAAAGCATAAGATAAAACAACATGAATACAATTTAATAAAGCATAGGTTAAAACAACATAAATACAATTTAACAAAGCATAGGTTAAAACAGCATAAATACAATTTAATAAAGCAAAGGTTAAAACAACATAAATGCAATTTAATAAAGCATAGGATAAAACAACATAAATACAATTTAATAAATCATAGGATAAAACAACATAAATAAAATTTAATAAAGCATAGGTTAAAACAACATAAATACAATTTAATAAAGCATAGGATAAAACAACATAATTACAATTTAATAAAGCATAGGATAAAACAACATAAATATATTTTAATAAAGCATAGGATAAAACCACATAAATACGATTTAATAAAGCATAGGATAAAATAACATAAATAAAATTTAATAAAGCATAGGTTAAAACAACATACATACAATTTAATAAAGCGTAGGACAAAACAACATAAATACAATTTAATAAAGCATAGTTTAAAACAACATAAATACAATTTAATAAAGCATAGGATAAAACAACATAAATACTTTTTAATAAAGCATAGGATAAAACCACATAAATACAATTTAATAAAGCACAGGATAAAACAACCTAAATACAATTTAATAAAGCATAGGATAAAACAACATAAATACAATTTAATAAAGCATAGGATAAAACAACATAAATACAATTTAATAAAGCATAGGATAAAACAACATAAATACAATTTAATAAAGCATACGTTAAAACAACATAAATACAATTAAATAAAGCATAGGATAAAACAACATAAATACAATATAATAAAGCATAGGTTAAAAAAACATAAATACAATTTTATAAAGCATAGGATAAAACAACATAAATACAATTTAATAAAGCATAGGTTAAAACAACATAAATACAATTTAATAAAGCATAGGATAAAACAACATAAATTCAATTTAATAAAGCATAGGATAAAACAACATAAATACAATGTAATAAAGCACAATATAAAACAACATAAATAAAATTTAATAAAGCATAGGATAAAACAACATAAATAAAATTTAATAAAGCATAGGATAAAACAACGTAAATACAATTTAATAAAGCATAGGTTAAAACAACATAAATACAATTTAATAAAGCATAAGATAAAACAACATGAATACAATTTAATAAAGCATAGGTTAAAACAACATAAATACAATTTAATAAAGCATAGGATAAAACAACATAAACAAAATTTAATAAAGCATAGTTTAAAACAACATAAATACAATTTAATAAAGCATAGGATAAAACAACATAAATACAATTTAATAAAGCATAGGATAAAACAACACATATACTTTTTAATAAAGCATAGGATAAAACCACATAAATACAATTTAATAAAGCATAGGATAAAACAACATAAATAAAATTTAATAAAGCATAGGTTAAAACAACATAAATACAATTTAATAAATCGTAGGACAAAACAACATAAATACAATTTAATAAAGCATAGTTTAAAACAACATAAATACAATTTAATAAAGCATAGGATAAAACCACAGAAATACAATTTAATAAAGCATAGGATAAAACAACATAAATACAATTTAATAAAGCATAGGATAAAACAACATAAATACAATTTAATAAAGCATAGGATAAAACAACATAAATACAATTAAATGAAACATAGGATAAACAACATAAATAAAATTTAATAAAGCATAGGACAAAACAACAAAAACACAATTTAATGAAGCATAGTTTAAAACAACATAAATACAATTTAATAAAGCATTAGATAAAACAACATGAATATAATTTAGTAAAGCATAAGATAAAACAACATGAATACAATTTAATAAACCATAGGATAAAACAACATAAATAAAATGTAATAAAGCATAGCTTAAAACAACATAAATACAATTTAATAAAGCATAGTTTAAAACAACATAAATACAATTTAATAAAGCATAGTTTAAAACAACATAAATGCAATTTAATAAAGCATAGGATAAAACCACAAAAATACAATTTAATAAAGCATAGGATAAAACAACATAAATACAATTTAATAATGCATAGGACAAAACAACATAAATACAATTTAATAAAGCATAGGATAAAACAACATAAATACAATTTAATGAAACATAGGATAAACAACATAAATACAATTTAATAAAGCATAGGACAAAACAACATAAATACAATTTAATAAAGCATATGTTAAAACAACATAAATACAATTTAATAAAGCATAAGATAAAACAACATGAATATAATTTAGTAAAGCATAAGATAAAACAACATGAATACAATTTAATAAAGCATAGGATAAAACAACATAAATGCAATTTAATAAAGCATAGGCTAAAACTACATAAATACAATTTAATAAAGCATAGGATAAAACAAATTAAATACAATTTAATATAGCATAGGATAAAACAAATTAAATACAATTTAATAAAGCATAGGATAAAACAACATATATTCAATTTAATAAAGCATAGGATAAAACAACATAAATTCAATTTAATAAAGCATAGGATAAAACAACATAAATACAATTTAATAAAGCATAGGATAAAACAACATGAATACAATTTAATAAAGCATAGGTTAAAACAACATAAATACAATTTAATAAAGCATAGGAAAAAAACAACATAAATACAATTTAATAAAGCATAGGATAAAACAACATAAATACAATTTAATAGAGCATAGGATAAAACAACATAAATACAATTTATAAAGCATAGGATAAAACAACATAAATTCAATTTAATAAAGCATAGGATAAAACAACATAAATACAATTTAATAAAGCATAGGTTAAAACAACATAAATACAATTTAATAAAGCATAGGATAAAACAACATAAATACAATTTAATAAAGCATAGGACAAAACAACATAAATACAATTTAATAAAGCATATGTTAAAGCAACATAAATACAATTTAATAAAGCATAGGTTAAAACAACATAAATACAATTTAATAGAGCATAGGATAAAACAACATAAATACAATTTAATAAAGCATAGGATTAAACAACATAAATATAATTAAAAAAGCATAGGATAAAACCACATAAATACAATTTAATAAAGCATAGGATAAAACAACATAAATACAATTTAATAAAGCATAGGTTAAAACAACATAAATACAATTTAATAAAGCATAGGATAAAACAACATAAATACAATTTAATAAAGCAAAGGATAAAACAACATAAATACAATTTAATAAAGCATAGGATAAAACAACATAAATAAAAATTTAATAAAGCATAGGTTAAAATAACATAAATACAATTTAATAAAGCATAGGAAAAAAACAACATAAATCCAATTTAATAAAGCATAGGATAAAACAACATAAATACAATTTAATAAAGCATAGGATAAAACAACATGAATACAATTTAATAAAGCATAGGATAAAACAACATAAATACAATTTAATAAAGCATAGGTTAAAACAACATAAATACAATTTAATAAAGCATAGTACAAAACAACATAAATACAATTTAATAAAGCATAGGTTAAAACAACATAAATAAAAGTTAATAAAGCATAGGATAAAACAAATTAAATAAAATATAATAAAGCATAGGATAAAACAACATAAATTCAATTTAATAAAGCATAGGATAAAACAACATAAATACAATTTAATAAAGCATAGGACAAAACAACATAAATACAATTTATTAAAGCATATGTTAAAGCAACATAAATACAATTTAAAAAAGCATAGGATAAAACCACATAAATACAATTTATTAAAGCACAGGATAAAACAACATAAATACAATTTAATAAAGCATAGGATACAACAACATAAATACAATTTAGTAAAGCATAATTCAAAATAACATAAATACAATTTAATAAAGCATAGGATAAAACAACATAAATACAATTTAATAAAGCATAGGATAAAACAACATAAATAAAATTTATTAAAGTATAGGATAAAACAACATAAATTCAATTTAATAAAGCATAGGATAAAACAACATAAATACAATTTAATAAAGCATAGGACAAAACAACATAAATACAATTTAATAAAGCATATGTTAAAGCAACATAAATACAATTTAATAAAGCATAGGTTAAAACAACATAAATACAATTTAATAGAGCATAGGATAAAACAACATAAATACAATTTAATAAAGCATAGGATTAAACAACATAAATATAATTAAAAAAGCATAGGATAAAACCACATAAATACAATTTAATAAAGCATAGGATAAAACAACATAAATACAATTTAATAAAGCATAGGTTAAAACAACATAAATACAATTTAATAAAGCATAGGATAAAACAACATAAATACAATTTAATAAAGCAAAGGATAAAACAACATAAATACAATTTAATAAAGCATAGGATAAAACAACATAAATAAAAATTTAATAAAGCATAGGTTAAAATAACATAAATACAATTTAATAAAGCATAGGAAAAAAACAACATAAATCCAATTTAATAAAGCATAGGATAAAACAACATAAATACAATTTAATAGAGCATAGGATAAAACAACATAAATACAATTTATAAAGCATAGGATAAAACAACATAAATTCAATTTAATAAAGCATAGGATAAAACAACATAAATACAATTTAATAAAGCATAGGATAAAACAACATGAAAACAATTTAATAAAGCATAGGATAAAACAACATAAATACAATTTAATAAAGCATAGGATAAAACAACATAAATACAATTTAATAAAGCATAGGTTAAAACAACATAAATACAATTTAATAAAGCATAGGATAAAACAACATAAATACAATTTAATAAAGCAAAGGATAAAACAACATAAATACAATTTAATAAAGCATAGGATAAAACAACATAAATAAAAATTTAATAAAGCATAGGTTAAAATAACATAAATACAATTTAATAAAGCATAGGAAAAAAACAACATAAATAAAATTTAATAAAGCATAGGATAAAACAACATAAATACAATTTAATAAAGCATAGGATAAAACAATACAAATACAATTTAATAAAGCATAGGTTAAAACAACATAAATACAATTTAATAAAGCATAGGATAAAACAACATAAATTCAATTTAATAAAGCATAGGATAAAACAACATATATACAATTTAATAAAGCACAGGATAAAACAACATAAATAAAATTTAATAAAGCATAGGATAAAACATCATAAATACAATTTAATAAAGCATAGGTTAAAACAACATAAATACAATTTAATAGAGCATAGGATAAAACAACATAAATACAATTTAATAAAGCATAGGATTAAACAACATAAATACTATTTAAAAAAGCATAGCATAAAACCACATAAATACAATTTAATAAAGCACAGGATAAAACAACATAAATACAATTTAATAAAGCATATGATACAACAACATAAATACAATTTAGTAAAGCATAGGTCAAAATAACATAAATACAATTTAATAAAGCATAGGATAAAACAACATAAATAGAATTTAATAAAGCATAGGTTAAAACAACATAAATACAATTTAATAAAGCATAGGATAAAACAACATAAATAAAATTTAATAAAGCATAGGATAAAAAAACATAAATACAATTTAATAAAGCATAGGATAAAACAACATAAATACAATTTAATAAAGCATAGGTTAAAACAACATAAATACAATTTAATAAAGCATAGGATAAAACAACATAAATTCAATTTAGTAAAGCAAAGGATAAAAGAACATAAATAAAATTTAATAAAGCATAGGATAAAACAAGATAAATAAAATTTAATAAAGCATAGGATAAAACAACATAAATACAATTTAATAAAGCATAGGATAAAACAACATAAATACAATTTAATAAAGCATATGATACAACAACATAAATACAATTTAGTAAAGCATAGGTCAAAATAACATAAATACAATTTAATAAAGCATAGGATAAAACAACATAAATAGAATTTAATAAAGCATAGGATAAAACAACATAAATACAATTTAATAAAGCATAGGATAAAACAACATAAATAAAATTTAATAAAGCATAGGATAAAAAAACATAAATACAATTTAATAAAGCATAGGATAAAACAACATAAATACAATTTAATAAAGCATAGGTTAAAACAACATAAATACAATTTAATAAAGCATAGGATAAAACAACATAAATTCAATTTAGTAAAGCAAAGGATAAAAGAACATAAATAAAATTTAATAAAGCATAGGATAAAACAAGATAAATAAAATTTAATAAAGCATAGGATAAAACAACATAAATACAATTTAATAAAGCATAGGATAAAACAACATAAATAAAATTTAATAAAGCATAGGATAAAACAACATAAATACAATTTAATAAAGCATAGGATAAAACAACATAAATAAAATTTAATAAAGCATAGGATAAAAAAACATAAATACAATTTAATAAAGCATAGGATAAAACAACATAAATACAATTTAATAAAGCATAGGTTAAAACAACATAAATACAATTTAATAAAGCATAGGATAAAACAACATAAATTCAATTTAGTAAAGCAAAGGATAAAAGAACATAAATAAAATTTAATAAAGCATAGGATAAAACAAGATAAATAAAATTTAATAAAGCATAGGATAAAACAACATAAATACAATTTAATAAAGCATAGGATAAAACAACATAAATACAATTTAATAAAGCATAGGATAAAACAACATAAATACAATTTAATAAAGCATAGGATAAAACAACATAAATAAAATTTAATAAAGCATAGGTTAAAACAACATAAATCAAATTTAATAAAGCATAGGTTAAAACAACATAAATACAATGTAATAAAGCATAGGACAAAACAACATAAATACAATTTAATAAAGCATAGTTTAAAACAACATAAATACAATTTAATAAAGCATAGGATAAAACCACAGAAATACAATTTAATAAAGCATAGGATAAAACAACATAAATACAATATAATAAAGCATAGGACAAAACAACATAAATAAAATTTAATAAAGCATAGGATACAACAACATAAATAAAATTTAGTAAAGCATAGGTCAAAATAACATAAATACAATTTAATAAAGCATAGGATAAAACAACATAAATACAATGTAATAAAGCATAGGATAAAACAACATAAATAAAATTTAATAAAGCATAGGATAAAACAACATAAATTCAATTTAATAAAGCATAGGATAAAACAACATAAATACAATTTAATAAAGCATAGGATAAAACAACATAAATGAAATTTAATAAAGCATATGTTAAAACAACATAAATACAATTTAATAAAGCATAGGTTAAAACAACATAAATACAATTTAATAAAGCATAGGATAAAACAACATAAATACAATTTAATAAAGCATAGGATAAAACAAGATAAATAAAATTTAATAAAGCATAGGATAAAACAACATAAATACAATTTAATAAAGCATAGGATAAAACAACATAAATAAAATTTAATAAAGCATAGGATAAAAAAACATAAATACAATTTAATAAAGCATAGGATAAAACAACATAAATACAATTTAATAAAGCATAGGTTAAAACAACATAAATACAATTTAATAAAGCATAGGATAAAACAACATAAATTCAATTTAGTAAAGCATAGGATAAAAGAACATAAATAAAATTTAATAAAGCATAGGATAAAACAAGATAAATAAAATTTAATAAAGCATAGGATAAAACAACATAAATACAATTTAATAAAGCATAGGATAAAACAACATAAATAACATTTAATAAAGCATAGGATAAAAAAACAAATACAATTTAATAAAGCATAGGATAAAACAACATAAATACAATTTAATAAAGCATAGGTTAAAACAACATAAATACAATTTAATAAAGCATAGGTTAAAACAACATAAATACAATTTAATAAAGCATAGGATAAAACAACATAAATACAATTTAATAAAGCATAGGATAAAACAACATAAATAAAATTTAATAAAGCATAGGATAAAACAACATAAATACAATTTAATAAAGCATAGGATAAAACAACATAAATACAATTTAATAAAGCATAGGTTAAAACAACATAAATACAATTTAATAAAGCATAGGATAAAACAACATAAATACAATTTAATAAAGCATAGGATAAAACAACATAAATAAAATTTAATAAAGCATAGGATAAAACAACATAAATACAATTTAATAAAGCATAGGATAAAACAACATAAATACAATTTAATAAAGCATAGGATAAAACAACATAAATACAATTTAATAAAGCATAGGATAAAACAGCATAAATACAATTTAATAAAGCATAGGATAAAACAACATAAATCAAATTTAATAAAGCATAGGTTAAAACAACATAAATACAATGTAATAAAGCATAGGACAAAACAACATAAATACAATTTAATAAAGCATAGTTTAAAACAACATAAATACAATTTAATAAAGCATAGGATAAAACCACAGAAATACAATTTAATAAAGCATAGGATAAAACAACATAAATACAATATAATAAAGCATAGGACAAAACAACATAAATAAAATTTAATAAAGCATAGGATACAACAACATAAATAAAATTTAGTAAAGCATAGGTCAAAATAACCTAAATACAATTTAATAAAGCATGGGATAAAACGAAATAAATACAATTTAATAAAGCATAGGATAAAACAACATAAATAACATTTAATAAAGCATAGGATAAAACAACATAAATTCAATTTAATAAAGCATAGGATAAAACAACAAAAATACAATTTAATAAAGCATATCATAAAACAACATAAATCAAATTTAATAAAGCATAGGATAAAACAACATAAATACAATTTAATAAAGCATAGGATAAAACAACATAAATACAATTTAATAAAGCATAGGATAAAACAACATAAATACAATTTAATAAAGCATAGGATACAACAACATAAATACAATTTAATAAAGCATAGGTTAAAACAACATAAATCAAATTTAATAAAGCATAGGTTAAAACAACATAAATACAATTTAATAAAGCATAGGATAAAACAAGATAAATAAAATTTAATAAAGCATAGGATAAAACAACATAAATACAATTTAATAAAGTATAGGATAAAACAACATAAATAAAATTTAATAAAGCATAGGATAAAAAAACATAAATACAATTTAATAAAGCATAGGATAAAACAACATAAATACAATTTAATAAAGCATAGGTTAAAACAACATAAATACAATTTAATAAAGCATAGGATAAAACAACATAAATTCAATTTAGTAAAGCATAGGATAAAACAAGATAAATAAAATTTAATAAAGCATAGGATAAAACAAGATAAATAAAATTTAATAAAGCATAGGATAAAACAACATAAATACAATTTAATAAAGCATAGGATAAAACAACATAAATAAAATTTAATAAAGCATAGGATAAAACAACATAAATTCAATTTAATAAAGCATAGGATAAAACAACATAAATACAATTTAATAAAGCATAGGATAAAACAACATAAATCAAATTTAATAAAGCATATGTTAAAACAACATAAATACAATTTAATAAAACATAGGTTAAAACAACATAAATACAATTTAATAAAGCATAGGATAAAACAACATAAATACAATTTAATAAAGCATAGGATAAAACAACATAAATAACATTTAATAAAGCATAGGATAAAACAACATAAATACAATTTAATAAAGCATAGTATAAAACAACGTAAATAAAATTTAATAAAGCATAGGATAAAACAACATAAATACAATTTAATAAAGTATAGGATAAAACAACATAAATACAATTTAATAAAGCATAGTTTAAAACAACATAAATACAATTTAATAAAGCATAGGATAGAACAACATAAATCAAATTTAATAAAGCATAGGTTAAAACAACATAAATACAATTTAATAAAGCATAGGACAAAACAACATAAATACAATTTAATAAAGCATAGTTTAAAACAGCATAAATACAATTTAATAAAGCATAGGATAAAACCACAGAAATACAATTTAATAAAGCATAGGATAAAACAACATAAATACAATTTAATAAAGCATAGGATAAAACAACATAAATACAATTTAATAAAGCATAGGATAAAACAACATAAATACAATTTAATAAAGCATAGGATAAAACAACATAAATCAAATTTAATAAAGCATAGGTTAAAACAACATAAATACAATTTAATAAAGCATAGGACAAAACAACATAAATACAATTTAATAAAGCATAGTTTAAAACAACATAAATACAATTTAATAAAGCATAGGATAAAACCACAGAAATACAATTTAATAAAGCATAGGATAAAACAACATAAATACAATTTAATAAAGCATAGGACAAAACAACATAAATACAATTTAATAAAGCATAGGATAAAACAACATAAATACAATTTAATAAAGCATAGGATAAAACAACATAAATAAAATTTAATAAAGCATAGGTTAAAATAACATAAATACAATTTAATAAAGCATAGGACAAAACAACATAAAAACAATTTAATAAAGCATAGTATAAAACCACAGAATTACTATTTAATAAAGCATAGGATAAAACAACATAAATACAATTTAATAAAGCATAGGATAAAACCACAGAAATACAATTTAATAAAGCATAGGATAAAGCAACATAAATACAATTTAATAAAGCATAAGATAAAACAACATGAATACAATTTAATAAAGCATAGGTTAAAACAACATAAAAACAATTTAATAAAGCATAGGATAAAACAACATAAATACAATTTAATAAAGCATAGGTTAAAACAACATAAATACAATTTAATAAAGCATAAGACAAAACAACATAAATACAATTTAATGAAGCATATGTTAAAGCAACATAAATACAATTTAATAGAGCATAGGATAAAACAACATAAATACAATTTATAAAGCATAGGATAAAACAACATAAATACAATTTAATAAAGCATAGGATAAAACAACATAAATACAATTTAATAAAGCATAGGATTAAACAACATAAATACTATTTAATAAAGCATAGGATAAAACCAGATAAATACAATTTAATAAAGAACAGGATAAAACAACATAAATAAAATTTAATAAAGCATAGGATACAACAACATAAATAAAATTTAGTAAAGCATAGGTCAAAACAACATAAATACAATTTAATAAAGCATAAGACAAAACAACATAAATACAATTTAATGAAGCATATGTTAAAGCAACATAAATACAATTTAATAAAGCATAGGTTAAAACAACATAAATACAATTTAATAGAGCATAGGATAAAACAACATAAATACAATTTAATAAAGCTTAGGATAAAACAACATAAATACAATTTAATAAAGCATAGGATAAAACAACATAAATACAATTTAATAAAGCATAGGATAAAACAACATAAATACAATTTAATAGAGCATAGGATAAAACAACATAAATACAATTTATAAAGCATAGGATAAAACAACATAAATACAATTTAATAAAGCATAGGATAAAACAACATAAATACAATTTAATAAAGCATAGGATTAAACAACATAAATACTATTTAATAAAGCATAGGATAAAACCACATAAATACAATTTAATAAAGCACAGGATAAAACAACATAAATAAAATTTAATAAAGCATAGGATACAACAACATAAATAAAATTTAGTAAAGCATAGGTCAAAATAACATAAATACAATTTAATAAAGCATAGGATAAAACAACATAAATACAATTTAATAAAGCATAGGATAAAACAACATAAATAAAATTTAATAAAGCATAGGATAAAACAACATAAATTCAATTTAATAAAGCATAGGATAAAACAACATAAATACAATTTAATAAAGCATAGGATAAAACAACATGAATACAATTTAATAAAGCATAGGATAAAACAACATAAATACAATTTAATAAAGCATAGGTTAAAACAACATAAATACAATTTAATAAAGCATAGGTTAAAACAACATAAATACAATTTAATAAAGCATAGGATAAAACAACATAAATTCAATTTAATAAAGCATAGGATAAAACAACATAAATACAATTTAATAAAGCACAGGATAAAACAACATAAATAAAATTTAATAAAGCATAGGATAAAACAAGATAAATAAAATTTAATAAAGCATAGGATAAAACAACATAAATACAATTTAATAAAGCATAGGATAAAACAACATAAATAAAATTTAATAAAGCATAGGATAAAACAACATAAATACAATTTAATAAAGCATAGGATAAAACAACATAAATACAATTTAATAAAGCATAGGTTAAAACAACATAAATACAATTTAATAAAGCATAGGATAAAACAACATAAATTCACTTTAATAAAGCATAGGATAAAACAACATAAATGCAATTTAATAAAGCACAGGATAAAACAACATAAATAAAATTTAATAAAGCATAGGATAAAACAAGATAAATACAATTTAATAAAGCATAGGATAAAACAACATAAATACAATTTAATAAAGCATAGGATAAAACAACATAAATACAATTTAATAAAGCATAGGATAAAACAACATAAATACAATTTAATAAAGCATAGGATAAAACAACATAAATACAATTTAATAAAGCATAGGTTAAAACAACATAAATACAATTTAATAAAGCATAGGATAAAACAACATAAATACAATTTAATAAAGCATAGGATAAAACAACATAAATAAAATTTAATAAAGCATAGGATAAAACAACATAAATACAATTTAATAAAGCATAGGATAAAACAACATAAATACAATTTAATAAAGCATAGGATAAAACAACATAAATACAATTTAATAAAGCATAGGACAAAACAACATAAATACAATTTAATGAAACATAGGATAAACAACATAAATACAATTTAATAAAGCATAGGACAAAACAACATAAATACAATTTAATAAAGCATGTGTTATAACAACATAAATACAATTTAATAAAGCATAAGATATAACAACATGAATATAATTTAGTAAAGCATAAGATAAAACAACATGAATACAATTTAATAAAGCATAGGTTAAAACAACATAAGTACAATTTAAGAAAGCATAGGATAAAACTACATAAATACATTTTAATAAAGCATAGGATAAAACAACATAAATACAATTTAATAAAGCATAGGTTAAAACAACATAAATACAATTTAATAAAGCATAGGACAAAACAACATAAATACAATTTAATAAAGCAAAGTTTAAAACAACATAAATACAATTTAATAAAGCATAGGATAAAACCACAGAATTACAATTTAATAAAGCATAGGATAAAACAACATAAATACAATTTAATAAAGCATAGGACAAAACAACATAAATACAATTTAATAAAGCATAGGATAAAACAACATAAATACAATTTAATGAAACATAGGATAAACAACATAAATACAATTTAATAAAGCATAGGATAAACAACATAAATACAATTTAATAAAGCATAGGCTAAAACTACATAAATACAATTTAATAAAGCTTAGGATAAAACAAATTAAATACAATATAATAAAGCATAGGATAAAACAACATAAATTCAATTTAATAAAGCATAGGATAAAACAACATAAATACAATTTAATAAAGCATAAGATAAAACAACATGAATACAATTTAATAAAGCATAGGTTAAAACAACATAAATACAATTTAATAAAGCATAGGATAAAACAACATAAATACAATTTAATAAAGCATAGGTTAAAACAACATAAATACAATTTAATAAAGCACAGGATAAAACAACATAAATACAATTTAATAAAGCATAAGACAAAAAAACATAAATACAATTTAATAAAGCATATGTTAAAGCAACACAAATACAATTTAATAAAGCATAGGTTAAAACAACATAAATACAATTTAATAAAGCATAGGATAAAACAACCTAAATACAATTTAATAAAGCTTAGGATAAAACAGCATAAATACAATTTAATAAAGCATAGGATAAAACAACATAAATACAATTTAATAAAGCATAGGATAAAACAACATAAATACAATTTAGTAGAGCATAGGCTAAAACAACATAAATACAATTTATAAAGCATAGGATAAAACAACATAAATACAATTTAATAAAGCATAGGATAAAACAACATAAATACAATTTAATAAAGCATAGGATTAAACAACATAAATACTATTTAATAAAGCATAGGATAAAACCACATAAATACAATTTAATAAAGCACAGGATAAAACAACATAAATAAAATTTAATAAAGCATAGGATACAACAACATAAATACAATTTAGTAAAGCATAGGTCAAAATAACATAAATACAATTTAATAAAGCATAGGATAAAACAACATAAATACAATTTAATAAAGCATAGGATAAAACAACATAAATACAATTTAATAAAGCATAGGATAAAACAACATAAATCAAATTTAATAAAGCATATGTTAAAACAACATAAATACAATTTAATAAAGCATAGGTTAAAACAACATAAATACAATTTAATAAAGCATAGGATAAAACAACATAAATACAATTTAATAAAGCATAGGATAAAACAACATAAATAACATTTAATAAAGCATAGGATAAAACAACATAAATACAATTTAATAAAGCATAGTATAAAACAACGTAAATAAAATTTAATAAAGCATAGGATAAAACAACATAAATACAATTTAATAAAGCATAGGATAAAACAACATAAATACAATTTAATAAAGCATAGTTTAAAACAACATAAATACAATTTAATAAAGCATAGGATAGAACAACATAAATCAAATTTAATAAAGCATAGGTTAAAACAACATAAATACAATTTAATAAAGCATAGGACAAAACAACATAAATACAATTTAATAAAGCATAGTTTAAAACAGCATAAATACAATTTAATAAAGCATAGGATAAAACCACAGAAATACAATTTAATAAAGCATAGGATAAAACAACATAAATACAATATAATAAAGCATAGGACAAAACAACATAAATACAATTTAATAAAGCATAGGATAAAACAACATAAATACAATTTAATAAAGCATAGGATAAAACAACATAAATACAATTTAATAAAGCATAGGATAAAACAACATAAATCAAATTTAATAAAGCATAGGTTAAAACAACATAAATACAATTTAATAAAGCATAGGACAAAACAACATAAATACAATTTAATAAAGCATAGTTTAAAACAACATAAATACAATTTAATAAAGCATAGGATAAAACCACAGAAATACAATTTAATAAAGCATAGGATAAAACAACATAAATACAATTTAATAAAGCATAGGACAAAACAACATAAATACAATTTAATAAAGCATAGGATAAAACAACATAAATACAATTTAATAAAGCATAGGATAAAACAACATAAATAAAATTTAATAAAGCATAGGTTAAAATAACATAAATACAATTTAATAAAGCATAGGACAAAACAACATAAAAACAATTTAATAAAGCATAGTATAAAACCACAGAATTACTATTTAATAAAGCATAGGATAAAACAACATAAATACAATTTAATAAAGCATAGGATAAAACCACAGAAATACAATTTAATAAAGCATAGGATAAAGCAACATAAATACAATTTAATAAAGCATAAGATAAAACAACATGAATACAATTTAATAAAGCATAGGTTAAAACAACATAAAAACAATTTAATAAAGCATAGGATAAAACAACATAAATACAATTTAATAAAGCATAGGTTAAAACAACATAAATACAATTTAATAAAGCATAAGACAAAACAACATAAATACAATTTAATGAAGCATATGTTAAAGCAACATAAATACAATTTAATAAAGCATAGGTTAAAACAACATAAATACAATTTAATAGAGCATAGGATAAAACAACATAAATACAATTTAATAAAGCTTAGGATAAAACAACATAAATACAATTTAATAAAGCATAGGATAAAACAACATAAATACAATTTAATAAAGCATAGGATAAAACAACATAAATACAATTTAATAGAGCATAGGATAAAACAACATAAATACAATTTATAAAGCATAGGATAAAACAACATAAATACAATTTAATAAAGCATAGGATAAAACAACATAAGTACAATTTAAGAAAGCATAGGATAAAACTACATAAATACATTTTAATAAAGCATAGGATAAAACAACATAAATACAATTTAATAAAGCATAGGATAAAACAACATAAATACAATTTAATAAAGCATAGGATACAACAACATAAATACAATTTAATAAAGCATAGGTTAAAACAACATAAATCAAATTTAATAAAGCATAGGTTAAAACAACATAAATACAATTTAATAAAGCATAGGATAAAACAAGATAAATAAAATTTAATAAAGCATAGGATAAAACAACATAAATACAATTTAATAAAGTATAGGATAAAACAACATAAATAAAATTTAATAAAGCATAGGATAAAAAAACATAAATACAATTTAATAAAGCATAGGATAAAACAACATAAATACAATTTAATAAAGCATAGGTTAAAACAACATAAATACAATTTAATAAAGCATAGGATAAAACAACATAAATTCAATTTAGTAAAGCATAGGATAAAACAACATAAATAAAATTTAATAAAGCATAGGATAAAACAAGATAAATAAAATTTAATAAAGCATAGGATAAAACAACATAAATACAATTTAATAAAGCATAGGATAAAACAACATAAATACAATTTAATAAAGCATAGGATAAAACAACATAAATTCAATTTAATAAAGCATAGGATAAAACAACATAAATACAATTTAATAAAGCATAGGATAAAACAACATAAATCAAATTTAATAAAGCATATGTTAAAACAACATAAATACAATTTAATAAAACATAGGTTAAAACAACATAAATACAATTTAATAAAGCATAGGATAAAACAACATAAATACAATTTAATAAAGCATAGGATAAAACAACATAAATAACATTTAATAAAGCATAGGATAAAACAACATAAATACAATTTAATAAAGCATAGTATAAAACAACGTAAATAAAATTTAATAAAGCATAGGATAAAACAACATAAATACAATTTAATAAAGTATAGGATAAAACAACATAAATACAATTTAATAAAGCATAGTTTAAAACAACATAAATACAATTTAATAAAGCATAGGATAGAACAACATAAATCAAATTTAATAAAGCATAGGTTAAAACAACATAAATACAATTTAATAAAGCATAGGACAAAACAACATAAATACAATTTAATAAAGCATAGTTTAAAACAGCATAAATACAATTTAATAAAGCATAGGATAAAACCACAGAAATACAATTTAATAAAGCATAGGATAAAACAACATAAATACAATATAATAAAGCATAGGACAAAACAACATAAATACAATTTAATAAAGCATAGGATAAAACAACATAAATACAATTTAATAAAGCATAGGATAAAACAACATAAATACAATTTAATAAAGCATAGGATAAAACAACATAAATCAAATTTAATAAAGCATAGGTTAAAACAACATAAATACAATTTAATAAAGCATAGGACAAAACAACATAAATACAATTTAATAAAGCATAGTTTAAAACAACATAAATACAATTTAATAAAGCATAGGATAAAACCACAGAAATACAATTTAATAAAGCATAGGATAAAACAACATAAATACAATTTAATAAAGCATAGGACAAAACAACATAAATACAATTTAATAAAGCATAGGATAAAACAACATAAATACAATTTAATAAAGCATAGGATAAAACAACATAAATAAAATTTAATAAAGCATAGGTTAAAATAACATAAATACAATTTAATAAAGCATAGGACAAAACAACATAAAAACAATTTAATAAAGCATAGTATAAAACCACAGAATTACTATTTAATAAAGCATAGGATAAAACAACATAAATACAATTTAATAAAGCATAGGATAAAACCACAGAAATACAATTTAATAAAGCATAGGATAAAGCAACATAAATACAATTTAATAAAGCATAAGATAAAACAACATGAATACAATTTAATAAAGCATAGGTTAAAACAACATAAAAACAATTTAATAAAGCATAGGATAAAACAACATAAATACAATTTAATAAAGCATAGGTTAAAACAACATAAATACAATTTAATAAAGCATAAGACAAAACAACATAAATACAATTTAATGAAGCATATGTTAAAGCAACATAAATACAATTTAATAAAGCATAGGTTAAAACAACATAAATACAATTTAATAGAGCATAGGATAAAACAACATAAATACAATTTAATAAAGCTTAGGATAAAACAACATAAATACAATTTAATAAAGCATAGGATAAAACAACATAAATACAATTTAATAAAGCATAGGATAAAACAACATAAATACAATTTAATAGAGCATAGGATAAAACAACATAAATACAATTTATAAAGCATAGGATAAAACAACATAAATACAATTTAATAAAGCATAGGATAAAACAACATAAATACAATTTAATAAAGCATAGGATTAAACAACATAAATACTATTTAATAAAGCATAGGATAAAACCAGATAAATACAATTTAATAAAGAACAGGATAAAACAACATAAATAAAATTTAATAAAGCATAGGATACAACAACATAAATAAAATTTAGTAAAGCATAGGTCAAAACAACATAAATACAATTTAATAAAGCATAAGACAAAACAACATAAATACAATTTAATGAAGCATATGTTAAAGCAACATAAATACAATTTAATAAAGCATAGGTTAAAACAACATAAATACAATTTAATAGAGCATAGGATAAAACAACATAAATACAATTTAATAAAGCTTAGGATAAAACAACATAAATACAATTTAATAAAGCATAGGATAAAACAACATAAATACAATTTAATAAAGCATAGGATAAAACAACATAAATACAATTTAATAGAGCATAGGATAAAACAACATAAATACAATTTATAAAGCATAGGATAAAACAACATAAATACAATTTAATAAAGCATAGGATAAAACAACATAAATACAATTTAATAAAGCATAGGATTAAACAACATAAATACTATTTAATAAAGCATAGGATAAAACCACATAAATACAATTTAATAAAGCACAGGATAAAACAACATAAATAAAATTTAATAAAGCATAGGATACAACAACATAAATAAAATTTAGTAAAGCATAGGTCAAAATAACATAAATACAATTTAATAAAGCATAGGATAAAACAACATAAATACAATTTAATAAAGCATAGGATAAAACAACATAAATAAAATTTAATAAAGCATAGGATAAAACAACATAAATTCAATTTAATAAAGCATAGGATAAAACAACATAAATACAATTTAATAAAGCATAGGATAAAACAACATGAATACAATTTAATAAAGCATAGGATAAAACAACATAAATACAATTTAATAAAGCATAGGTTAAAACAACATAAATACAATTTAATAAAGCATAGGTTAAAACAACATAAATACAATTTAATAAAGCATAGGATAAAACAACATAAATTCAATTTAATAAAGCATAGGATAAAACAACATAAATACAATTTAATAAAGCACAGGATAAAACAACATAAATAAAATTTAATAAAGCATAGGATAAAACAAGATAAATAAAATTTAATAAAGCATAGGATAAAACAACATAAATACAATTTAATAAAGCATAGGATAAAACAACATAAATAAAATTTAATAAAGCATAGGATAAAACAACATAAATACAATTTAATAAAGCATAGGATAAAACAACATAAATACAATTTAATAAAGCATAGGTTAAAACAACATAAATACAATTTAATAAAGCATAGGATAAAACAACATAAATTCACTTTAATAAAGCATAGGATAAAACAACATAAATGCAATTTAATAAAGCACAGGATAAAACAACATAAATAAAATTTAATAAAGCATAGGATAAAACAAGATAAATACAATTTAATAAAGCATAGGATAAAACAACATAAATACAATTTAATAAAGCATAGGATAAAACAACATAAATACAATTTAATAAAGCATAGGATAAAACAACATAAATACAATTTAATAAAGCATAGGATAAAACAACATAAATACAATTTAATAAAGCATAGGTTAAAACAACATAAATACAATTTAATAAAGCATAGGATAAAACAACATAAATACAATTTAATAAAGCATAGGATAAAACAACATAAATAAAATTTAATAAAGCATAGGATAAAACAACATAAATACAATTTAATAAAGCATAGGATAAAACAACATAAATACAATTTAATAAAGCATAGGATAAAACAACATAAATACAATTTAATAAAGCATAGGACAAAACAACATAAATACAATTTAATGAAACATAGGATAAACAACATAAATACAATTTAATAAAGCATAGGACAAAACAACATAAATACAATTTAATAAAGCATGTGTTATAACAACATAAATACAATTTAATAAAGCATAAGATATAACAACATGAATATAATTTAGTAAAGCATAAGATAAAACAACATGAATACAATTTAATAAAGCATAGGTTAAAACAACATAAGTACAATTTAAGAAAGCATAGGATAAAACTACATAAATACATTTTAATAAAGCATAGGATAAAACAACATAAATACAATTTAATAAAGCATAGGTTAAAACAACATAAATACAATTTAATAAAGCATAGGACAAAACAACATAAATACAATTTAATAAAGCAAAGTTTAAAACAACATAAATACAATTTAATAAAGCATAGGATAAAACCACAGAATTACAATTTAATAAAGCATAGGATAAAACAACATAAATACAATTTAATAAAGCATAGGACAAAACAACATAAATACAATTTAATAAAGCATAGGATAAAACAACATAAATACAATTTAATGAAACATAGGATAAACAACATAAATACAATTTAATAAAGCATAGGATAAACAACATAAATACAATTTAATAAAGCATAGGCTAAAACTACATAAATACAATTTAATAAAGCTTAGGATAAAACAAATTAAATACAATATAATAAAGCATAGGATAAAACAACATAAATTCAATTTAATAAAGCATAGGATAAAACAACATAAATACAATTTAATAAAGCATAGGTTAAAACAACATAAATACAATTTAATAAAGCACAGGATAAAACAACATAAATACAATTTAATAAAGCATAAGACAAAAAAACATAAATACAATTTAATAAAGCATATGTTAAAGCAACACAAATACAATTTAATAAAGCATAGGTTAAAACAACATAAATAAAATTTAATAAAGCATAGGATAAAACAACCTAAATACAATTTAATAAAGCTTAGGATAAAACAGCATAAATACAATTTAATAAAGCATAGGATAAAACAACATAAATACAATTTAATAAAGCATAGGATAAAACAACATAAATACAATTTAGTAGAGCATAGGCTAAAACAACATAAATACAATTTATAAAGCATAGGATAAAACAACATAAATACAATTTAATAAAGCATAGGATAAAACAACATAAATACAATTTAATAAAGCATAGGATTAAACAACATAAATACTATTTAATAAAGCATAGGATAAAACCACATAAATACAATTTAATAAAGCACAGGATAAAACAACATAAATAAAATTTAATAAAGCATAGGATACAACAACATAAATACAATTTAGTAAAGCATAGGTCAAAATAACATAAATACAATTTAATAAAGCATAGGATAAAACAACATAAATACAATTTAATAAAGCATAGGATAAAACAACATAAATACAATTTAATAAAGCATAGGATAAAACAACATAAATCAAATTTAATAAAGCATATGTTAAAACAACATAAATACAATTTAATAAAGCATAGGTTAAAACAACATAAATACAATTTAATAAAGCATAGGATAAAACAACATAAATACAATTTAATAAAGCATAGGATAAAACAACATAAATAACATTTAATAAAGCATAGGATAAAACAACATAAATACAATTTAATAAAGCATAGTATAAAACAACGTAAATAAAATTTAATAAAGCATAGGATAAAACAACATAAATACAATTTAATAAAGCATAGGATAAAACAACATAAATACAATTTAATAAAGCATAGTTTAAAACAACATAAATACAATTTAATAAAGCATAGGATAGAACAACATAAATCAAATTTAATAAAGCATAGGTTAAAACAACATAAATACAATTTAATAAAGCATAGGACAAAACAACATAAATACAATTTAATAAAGCATAGTTTAAAACAGCATAAATACAATTTAATAAAGCATAGGATAAAACCACAGAAATACAATTTAATAAAGCATAGGATAAAACAACATAAATACAATATAATAAAGCATAGGACAAAACAACATAAATACAATTTAATAAAGCATAGGATAAAACAACATAAATACAATTTAATAAAGCATAGGATAAAACAACATAAATACAATTTAATAAAGCATAGGATAAAACAACATAAATCAAATTTAATAAAGCATAGGTTAAAACAACATAAATACAATTTAATAAAGCATAGGACAAAACAACATAAATACAATTTAATAAAGCATAGTTTAAAACAACATAAATACAATTTAATAAAGCATAGGATAAAACCACAGAAATACAATTTAATAAAGCATAGGATAAAACAACATAAATACAATTTAATAAAGCATAGGACAAAACAACATAAATACAATTTAATAAAGCATAGGATAAAACAACATAAATACAATTTAATAAAGCATAGGATAAAACAACATAAATAAAATTTAATAAAGCATAGGTTAAAATAACATAAATACAATTTAATAAAGCATAGGACAAAACAACATAAAAACAATTTAATAAAGCATAGTATAAAACCACAGAATTACTATTTAATAAAGCATAGGATAAAACAACATAAATACAATTTAATAAAGCATAGGATAAAACCACAGAAATACAATTTAATAAAGCATAGGATAAAGCAACATAAATACAATTTAATAAAGCATAAGATAAAACAACATGAATACAATTTAATAAAGCATAGGTTAAAACAACATAAAAACAATTTAATAAAGCATAGGATAAAACAACATAAATACAATTTAATAAAGCATAGGTTAAAACAACATAAATACAATTTAATAAAGCATAAGACAAAACAACATAAATACAATTTAATGAAGCATATGTTAAAGCAACATAAATACAATTTAATAAAGCATAGGTTAAAACAACATAAATACAATTTAATAGAGCATAGGATAAAACAACATAAATACAATTTAATAAAGCTTAGGATAAAACAAAATAAATACAATTTAATAAAGCATAGGATAAAACAACATAAATACAATTTAATAAAGCATAGGATAAAACAACATAAATACAATTTAATAGAGCATAGGATAAAACAACATAAATACAATTTATAAAGCATAGGATAAAACAACATAAATACAATTTAATAAAGCATAGGATAAAACAACATAAATACAATTTAATAAAGCATAGGATTAAACAACATAAATACTATTTAATAAAGCATAGGATAAAACCAGATAAATACAATTTAATAAAGAACAGGATAAAACAACATAAATAAAATTTAATAAAGCATAGGATACAACAACATAAATAAAATTTAGTAAAGCATAGGTCAAAACAACATAAATACAATTTAATAAAGCATAAGACAAAACAACATAAATACAATTTAATGAAGCATATGTTAAAGCAACATAAATACAATTTAATAAAGCATAGGTTAAAACAACATAAATACAATTTAATAGAGCATAGGATAAAACAACATAAATACAATTTAATAAAGCTTAGGATAAAACAACATAAATACAATTTAATAAAGCATAGGATAAAACAACATAAATACAATTTAATAAAGCATAGGATAAAACAACATAAATACAATTTAATAGAGCATAGGATAAAACAACATAAATACAATTTATAAAGCATAGGATAAAACAACATAAATACAATTTAATAAAGCATAGGATAAAACAACATAAATACAATTTAATAAAGCATAGGATTAAACAACATAAATACTATTTAATAAAGCATAGGATAAAACCACATAAATACAATTTAATAAAGCACAGGATAAAACAACATAAATAAAATTTAATAAAGCATAGGATACAACAACATAAATAAAATTTAGTAAAGCATAGGTCAAAATAACATAAATACAATTTAATAAAGCATAGGATAAAACAACATAAATACAATTTAATAAAGCATAGGATAAAACAACATAAATAAAATTTAATAAAGCATAGGATAAAACAACATAAATTCAATTTAATAAAGCATAGGATAAAACAACATAAATACAATTTAATAAAGCATAGGATAAAACAACATGAATACAATTTAATAAAGCATAGGATAAAACAACATAAATACAATTTAATAAAGCATAGGTTAAAACAACATAAATACAATTTAATAAAGCATAGGTTAAAACAACATAAATACAATTTAATAAAGCATAGGATAAAACAACATAAATTCAATTTAATAAAGCATAGGATAAAACAACATAAATACAATTTAATAAAGCACAGGATAAAACAACATAAATAAAATTTAATAAAGCATAGGATAAAACAAGATAAATAAAATTTAATAAAGCATAGGATAAAACAACATAAATACAATTTAATAAAGCATAGGATAAAACAACATAAATAAAATTTAATAAAGCATAGGATAAAACAACATAAATACAATTTAATAAAGCATAGGATAAAACAACATAAATACAATTTAATAAAGCATAGGTTAAAACAACATAAATACAATTTAATAAAGCATAGGATAAAACAACATAAATTCACTTTAATAAAGCATAGGATAAAACAACATAAATGCAATTTAATAAAGCACAGGATAAAACAACATAAATAAAATTTAATAAAGCATAGGATAAAACAAGATAAATACAATTTAATAAAGCATAGGATAAAACAACATAAATACAATTTAATAAAGCATAGGATAAAACAACATAAATACAATTTAATAAAGCATAGGATAAAACAACATAAATACAATTTAATAAAGCATAGGATAAAACAACATAAATACAATTTAATAAAGCATAGGATAAAACAACATAAATACAATTTAATAGAGCATAGGATAAAACAACATAAATACAATTTATAAAGCATAGGATAAAACAACATAAATACAATTTAATAAAGCATAGGATAAAACAACATAAATACAATTTAATAAAGCATAGGATTAAACAACATAAATACTATTTAATAAAGCATAGGATAAAACCACATAAATACAATTTAATAAAGCACAGGATAAAACAACATAAATAAAATTTAATAAAGCATAGGATACAACAACATAAATAAAATTTAGTAAAGCATAGGTCAAAATAACATAAATACAATTTAATAAAGCATAGGATAAAACAACATAAATACAATTTAATAAAGCATAGGATAAAACAACATAAATAAAATTTAATAAAGCATAGGATAAAACAACATAAATTCAATTTAATAAAGCATAGGATAAAACAACATAAATACAATTTAATAAAGCATAGGATAAAACAACATGAATACAATTTAATAAAGCATAGGATAAAACAACATAAATACAATTTAATAAAGCATAGGTTAAAACAACATAAATACAATTTAATAAAGCATAGGTTAAAACAACATAAATACAATTTAATAAAGCATAGGATAAAACAACATAAATTCAATTTAATAAAGCATAGGATAAAACAACATAAATACAATTTAATAAAGCACAGGATAAAACAACATAAATAAAATTTAATAAAGCATAGGATAAAACAAGATAAATAAAATTTAATAAAGCATAGGATAAAACAACATAAATACAATTTAATAAAGCATAGGATAAAACAACATAAATAAAATTTAATAAAGCATAGGATAAAACAACATAAATACAATTTAATAAAGCATAGGATAAAACAACATAAATACAATTTAATAAAGCATAGGTTAAAACAACATAAATACAATTTAATAAAGCATAGGATAAAACAACATAAATTCACTTTAATAAAGCATAGGATAAAACAACATAAATGCAATTTAATAAAGCACAGGATAAAACAACATAAATAAAATTTAATAAAGCATAGGATAAAACAAGATAAATACAATTTAATAAAGCATAGGATAAAACAACATAAATACAATTTAATAAAGCATAGGATAAAACAACATAAATACAATTTAATAAAGCATAGGATAAAACAACATAAATACAATTTAATAAAGCATAGGATAAAACAACATAAATACAATTTAATAAAGCATAGGTTAAAACAACATAAATACAATTTAATAAAGCATAGGATAAAACAACATAAATACAATTTAATAAAGCATAGGATAAAACAACATAAATAAAATTTAATAAAGCATAGGATAAAACAACATAAATACAATTTAATAAAGCATAGGATAAAACAACATAAATACAATTTAATAAAGCATAGGATAAAACAACATAAATACAATTTAATAAAGCATAGGACAAAACAACATAAATACAATTTAATGAAACATAGGATAAACAACATAAATACAATTTAATAAAGCATAGGACAAAACAACATAAATACAATTTAATAAAGCATGTGTTATAACAACATAAATACAATTTAATAAAGCATAAGATATAACAACATGAATATAATTTAGTAAAGCATAAGATAAAACAACATGAATACAATTTAATAAAGCATAGGTTAAAACAACATAAGTACAATTTAAGAAAGCATAGGATAAAACTACATAAATACATTTTAATAAAGCATAGGATAAAACAACATAAATACAATTTAATAAAGCATAGGTTAAAACAACATAAATGCAATTTAATAAAGCATAGGACAAAACAACATAAATACAATTTAATAAAGCAAAGTTTAAAACAACATAAATACAATTTAATAAAGCATAGGATAAAACCACAGAATTACAATTTAATAAAGCATAGGATAAAACAACATAAATACAATTTAATAAAGCATAAGATATAACAACATGAATATAATTTAGTAAAGCATAAGATAAAACAACATGAATACAATTTAATAAAGCATAGGTTAAAACAACATAAGTACAATTTAAGAAAGCATAGGATAAAACAGCATAAATTCACTTTAATAAAGCATAGGATAAAACAACATAAATGCAATTTAATAAAGCACAGGATAAAACAACATAAATAAAATTTAATAAAGCATAGGATAAAACAAGATAAATACAATTTAATAAAGCATAGGATAAAACAACATAAATACAATTTAATAAAGCATAGGATAAAACAACATAAATACAATTTAATAAAGCATAGGATAAAACAACATAAATACAATTTAATAAAGCATAGGATAAAACAACATAAATACAATTTAATAAAGCATAGGTTAAAACAACATAAATACAATTTAATAAAGCATAGGATAAAACAACATAAATACAATTTAATAAAGCATAGGATAAAACAACATAAATAAAATTTAATAAAGCATAGGATAAAACAACATAAATACAATTTAATAAAGCATAGGATAAAACAACATAAATACAATTTAATAAAGCATAGGATAAAACAACATAAATACAATTTAATAAAGCATAGGACAAAACAACATAAATACAATTTAATGAAACATAGGATAAACAACATAAATACAATTTAATAAAGCATAGGACAAAACAACATAAATACAATTTAATAAAGCATGTGTTATAACAACATAAATACAATTTAATAAAGCATAAGATATAACAACATGAATATAATTTAGTAAAGCATAAGATAAAACAACATGAATACAATTTAATAAAGCATAGGTTAAAACAACATAAGTACAATTTAAGAAAGCATAGGATAAAACTACATAAATACATTTTAATAAAGCATAGGATAAAACAACATAAATACAATTTAATAAAGCATAGGTTAAAACAACATAAATACAATTTAATAAAGCATAGGACAAAACAACATAAATACAATTTAATAAAGCAAAGTTTAAAACAACATAAATACAATTTAATAAAGCATAGGATAAAACCACAGAATTACAATTTAATAAAGCATAGGATAAAACAACATAAATACAATTTAATAAAGCATAGGACAAAACAACATAAATACAATTTAATAAAGCATAGGATAAAACAACATAAATACAATTTAATGAAACATAGGATAAACAACATAAATACAATTTAATAAAGCATAGGATAAACAACATAAATACAATTTAATAAAGCATAGGCTAAAACTACATAAATACAATTTAATAAAGCTTAGGATAAAACAAATTAAATACAATATAATAAAGCATAGGATAAAACAACATAAATTCAATTTAATAAAGCATAGGATAAAACAACATAAATACAATTTAATAAAGCATAAGATAAAACAACATGAATACAATTTAATAAAGCATAGGTTAAAACAACATAAATACAATTTAATAAAGCATAGGATAAAACAACATAAATACAATTTAATAAAGCATAGGTTAAAACAACATAAATACAATTTAATAAAGCACAGGATAAAACAACATAAATACAATTTAATAAAGCATAAGACAAAAAAACATAAATACAATTTAATAAAGCATATGTTAAAGCAACACAAATACAATTTAATAAAGCATAGGTTAAAACAACATAAATACAATTTAATAAAGCATAGGATAAAACAACCTAAATACAATTTAATAAAGCTTAGGATAAAACAGCATAAATACAATTTAATAAAGCATAGGATAAAACAACATAAATACAATTTAATAAAGCATAGGATAAAACAACATAAATACAATTTAGTAGAGCATAGGCTAAAACAACATAAATACAATTTATAAAGCATAGGATAAAACAACATAAATACAATTTAATAAAGCATAGGATAAAACAACATAAATACAATTTAATAAAGCATAGGATTAAACAACATAAATACTATTTAATAAAGCATAGGATAAAACCACATAAATACAATTTAATAAAGCACAGGATAAAACAACATAAATAAAATTTAATAAAGCATAGGATACAACAACATAAATACAATTTAGTAAAGCATAGGTCAAAATAACATAAATACAATTTAATAAAGCATAGGATAAAACAACATAAATACAATTTAATAAAGCATAGGATAAAACAACATAAATAAAATTTAATAAAGCATAGGATAAAACAACATAAATTCAATTTAATAAAGCATAGGATAAAACAACATAAATACAATTTAATAAAGCATAGGTTAAAACAACATAAATACAATTTAATAAAGCATAGGATAAAACAACATAAATACAAGTTAATAAAGCATAGGATAAAACAACATAAATACAATTTAATAAAGCGTATGATAAAACAACATAAATACAATTTAATAAAGCATGGGATAAAACACCTTAAATACAATTTAATAAAGCATAGGTTAAAACAACATAAATACAATTTAATAAAGGATAGGTTAAAACAACATAAATACAATTTAATAAAGCATAGGATAAAACAACATAAATTCAATTTAATAAAGCATAGGATAAAACAACATAAATACAATTTAATAAAGCACAGGATAAAACAACATAAATAAAATTTAATAAAGCATAGGATAAAACAAGATAAATAAAATTTAATAAAGCATAGGATAAAACAACATAAATACAATTTAATAAAGCATAGGATAAAACAACATAAATAAAATTTAATAAAGCATAGGATAAAAAAACATAAATACAATTTAATAAAGCATAGGATAAAACAACATAAATACAATTTAATAAAGCATAGGTTAAAACAACATAAATACAATTTAATAAAGCATAGGATAAAACAACATAAATTCAATTTAGTAAAGCATAGGATAAAACAACATAAATAAAATTTAATAAAGCATAGGATAAAACAAGATAAATAAAATTTAATAAAACATAGGATAAAACAACATAAATACAATTTAATAAAGCATAGGATAAAACAACATAAATACAATTTAATAAAGCATAGGATAAAACAACATAAATACAATTTAATAAAGCATAGGATAAAACAACATAAATACAATTTAATAAAGCATAGGTTAAAACAACATAAATACAATTTAATAAAGCATAGGATAAAACAACATAAATACAATTTAATAAAGCATAGGATAAAACAACATAAATACAATTTAATAAAGCATAGGATAAAACAACATAAATACAATTTAATAAAGCATAGGATAAAACAACATAAATACAATTTAATAAAGCATAGGGTAAAACAACATAAATACAATTTAATAAAGCATAGGATAAAACAACATAAATACAATTTAATAAAGCATAGGATAAAACAACATAAATACAATTTAATAAAGCATAGGATAAAACGACATAAATCAAATTTAATAAAGCATAGGTTAAAACAACATAAATACAATGTAATAAAGCATAGGACAAAACAACATAAATACAATTTAATAAAGCATAGTTTAAAACAACATAAATACAATTTAATAAAGCATAGGATAAAACCACAGAAATACAATTTAATAAAGCATAGGATAAAACAACATAAATACAATATAATAAAGCATAGGACAAAACAACATAAATAAAATTTAATAAAGCATAGGATACAACAACATAAATAAAATTTAGTAAAGCATAGGTCAAAATAACATAAATACAATTTAATAAAGCATAGGATAAAACAACATAAATACAATGTAATAAAGCATAGGATAAAACAACATAAATAAAATTTAATAAAGCATAGGATAAAACAACATAAATTCAATTTAATAAAGCATAGGATAAAACAACATAAATACAATTTAATAAAGCATAGGATAAAACAACATAAATCAAATTTAATAAAGCATATGTTAAAACAACATAAATACAATTTAATAAAGCATAGGTTAAAACAACATAAATACAATTTAATAAAGCATAGGATAAAACAACATAAATACAATTTAGTAAAGCATAGGATAAAACAAGATAAATAAAATTTAATAAAGCATAGGATAAAACAACATAAATACAATTTAATAAAGCATAGGATAAAACAACATAAATAAAATTTAATAAAGCATAGGATAAAAAAACATAAATACAATTTAATAAAGCATAGGATAAAACAACATAAATACAATTTAATAAAGCATAGGTTAAAACAACATAAATACAATTTAATAAAGTATAGGATAAAACAACATAAATTCAATTTAGTAAAGCATAGGATAAAACAACATAAATAAAATTTAATAAAGCATAGGATAAAACAAGATAAATAAAATTTAATAAAGCATAGGATAAAACAACATAAATACAATTTAATAAAGCATAGGATAAAACAAGATAAATAAAATTTAATAAAGCATAGGATAAAACAACATAAATACAATTTAATAAAGCATAGGATAAAACAAGATAAATAAAATTTAATAAAGCATAGGATAAAACAACATAAATACAATGTAATAAAGCATAGGATAAAACAACATAAATACAATTTAATAAAGCATAGGTTAAAACAACATAAATACAATTTAATAAAGCATAGGATAAAACAACATAAATACAATTTAATAAAGCATAGGATAAAACAACATAAATAAAATTTAATAAAGCATAGGATAAAACAACATAAATACAATTTAATAAAGCATAGGATAAAACCACAGAAATACAATTTAATAAAGCATAGGATAAAACAACATAAATACAATATAATAAAGCATAGGACAAAACAACATAAATAAAATTTAATAAAGCATAGGATACAACAACATAAATAAAATTTAGTAAAGCATAGGTCAAAATAACATAAATACAATTTAATAAAGCATAGGATAAAACAACATAAATACAATGTAATAAAGCATAGGATAAAACAACATAAATAAAATTTAATAAAGCATAGGATAAAACAACATAAATTCAATTTAATAAAGCATAGGATAAAACAACATAAATACAATTTAATAAAGCATAGGATAAAACAACATAAATACAATTTAATAAAGCATAGGTTAAAACAACATAAATACAATTTAATAAAGTATAGGATAAAACAACATAAATTCAATTTAGTAAAGCATAGGATAAAACAACATAAATAAAATTTAATAAAGCATAGGATAAAACAAGATAAATAAAATTTAATAAAGCATAGGATAAAACAACATAAATACAATTTAATAAAGCATAGGATAAAACAAGATAAATAAAATTTAATAAAGCATAGGATAAAACAACATAAATACAATTTAATAAAGCATAGGATAAAACAAGATAAATAAAATTTAATAAAGCATAGGATAAAACAACATAAATACAATGTAATAAAGCATAGGATAAAACAACATAAATACAATTTAATAAAGCATAGGTTAAAACAACATAAATACAATTTAATAAAGCATAGGATAAAACAACATAAATACAATTTAATAAAGCATAGGATAGAACAACATAAATCAAATTTAATAAAGCATAGGTTAAAACAACATAAATACAATTTAATAAAGCATAGGACAAAACAACATAAATACAATTTAATAAAGCATAGTTTAAAACAGCATAAATACAATTTAATAAAGCATAGGATAAAACCACAGAAATACAATTTAATAAAGCATAGGATAAAACAACATAAATACAATTTAATAAAGCATAGGACAAAACAACATAAATACAATTTAATAAAGCATAGGATAAAACAACATAAATACAATTTAATAAAGCATAGGATAAAACAACATAAATACAATTTAATAAAGCATAGTTTAAAACAACATAAATACAATTTAATAAAGCATAGGATAAAACCACAGAAATACAATTTAATAAAGCATAGGATAAAACAACATAAATACAATTTAATAAAGCATAGGACAAAACAACATAAATACAATTTAATAAAGCATAGGATAAAACAACATAAATACAATTTAATAAAGCATAGGATAAAACAACATAAATAAAATTTAATAAAGCATAGGATAAAACAACATAAATTCTATTTAATAAAGCATAGGATAAAACAACATAAATACAATTTAATAAAGCATAGGATAAAACAACATAAATCAAATTTAATAAAGCATATGTTAAAACAACATAAATACAATTTAATAAAGCATAGGTTAAAACAACATAAATACAATTTAATAAAGCATAGGATAAAACAACATAAATACAATTTAATAAAGCATAGGATAAAACAAGATAAATAAAATTTAATAAAGCATAGGATAAAACAACATAAATAAAATTTAATAAAGCATAGGATAAAACAACATAAATAAAATTTAATAAAGCATAGGATAAAACAACATAAATACAATTTAATAAAGCATAGGATAAAACAACATAAATAAAATTTAATAAAGCATAGGATAAAACAACATAAATTCAATTTAATAAAGCATAGGATAAAACAACATAAATACAATTTAATAAAGCATAGGATAAAACAACATAAATCAAATTTAATAAAGCATATGTTAAAACAACATAAATACAATTTAATAAAGCATAGGTTAAAACAACATAAATACAATTTAATAAAGCATAGGATAAAACAACATAAATACAATTTAATAAAGCATAGGATAAAACAACATAAATAACATTTAATAAAGCATAGGATAAAACAACATAAATACAATTTAATAAAGCATAGTATAAAACAACGTAAATAAAATTTAATAAAGCATAGGATAAAACAACATAAATACAATTTAATAAAGCATAGGATAAAACAACATAAATACAATTTAATAAAGCATAGTTTAAAACAACATAAATACAATTTAATAAAGCATAGGATAGAACAACATAAATCAAATTTAATAAAGCATAGGTTAAAACAACATAAATACAATTTAATAAAGCATAGGACAAAACAACATAAATACAATTTAATAAAGCATAGTTTAAAACAGCATAAATACAATTTAATAAAGCATAGGATAAAACCACAGAAATACAATTTAATAAAGCATAGGATAAAACAACATAAATACAATTTAATAAAGCATAGGACAAAACAACATAAATACAATTTAATAAAGCATAGGATAAAACAACATAAATACAATTTAATAAAGCATAGGATAAAACAACATAAATACAATTTAATAAAGCATAGGATAAAACAACATAAATCAAATTTAATAAAGCATATGTTAAAACAACATAAATACAATTTAATAAAGCATAGGTTAAAACAACATAAATACAATTTAATAAAGCATAGGATAAAACAACATAAATACAATTTAATAAAGCATAGGATAAAACAAGATAAATAAAATTTAATAAAGCATAGGATAAAACAACATAAATACAATTTAATAAAGCATAGGATAAAACAACATAAATAAAATTTAATAAAGCATAGGATAAAAAAACATAAATACAATTTAATAAAGCATAGGATAAAACAACATAAATACAATTTAATAAAGCATAGGTTAAAACAACATAAATACAATTTAATAAAGCATAGGATAAAACAACATAAATTCAATTTAGTAAAGCATAGGATAAAACAACATAAATAAAATTTAATAAAGCATAGGATAAAACAAGATAAATAAAATTTAATAAAGCATAGGATAAAACAACATAAATACAATTTAATAAAGCATAGGATAAAACAACATAAATAAAATTTAATAAAGCATAGGATAAAACAACATAAATTCAATTTAATAAAGCATAGGATAAAACAACATAAATACAATTTAATAAAGCATAGGATAAAACAACATAAATCAAATTTAATAAAGCATATGTTAAAACAACATAAATACAATTTAATAAAGCATAGGTTAAAACAACATAAATACAATTTAATAAAGCATAGGATAAAACAACATGAATACAATTTAATAAAGCATAGGATAAAACAACATAAATAACTTTTTATTAAAGCATAGGATAAAACAACATAAATACAATTTAATAAAGCATAGTATAAAACAACGTAAATAAAATTTAATAAAGCATAGGATAAAACAACATAAATACAATTTAATAAAGCATAGGATAAAACAACATAAATACAATTTAATAAAGCATAGGATAAAACAACATAAATACAATTTAATAAAGCATAGTTTAAAACAACATAAATACAATTTAATAAAGCATAGGATAGAACAACATAAATCAAATTTAATAAAGCATAGGTTAAAACAACATAAATACAATTTAATAAAGCATAGGACAAAACAACATAAATACAATTTAATAAAGCATAGTTTAAAACAGCATAAATACAATTTAATAAAGCATAGGATAAAACCACAGAAATACAATTTAATAAAGCATAGGATAAAACAACATAAATACAATTTAATAAAGCATAGGACAAAACAACATAAATACAATTTAATAAAGCATAGGATAAAACAACATAAATACAATTTAATAAAGCATAGGATAAAACAACATAAATACAATTTAAGAAAGCATAGTTTAAAACAACATAAATACAATTTAATAAAGCATAGGATAAAACCACAGAAATACAATTTAATAAAGCATAGGATAAAACAACATAAATACAATTTAATAAAGCATAGGACAAAACAACATAAATACAATTTAATAAAGCATAGGATAAAACAACATAAATACAATTTAATAAAGCATAGGATAAAACAACATAAATAAAATTTAATAAAGCATAGGATAAAACAACATAAATTCTATTTAATAAAGCATAGGATAAAACAACATAAATACAATTTAATAAAGCATAGGATAAAACAACATAAATCAAATTTAATAAAGCATATGTTAAAACAACATAAATACAATTTAATAAAGCATAGGTTAAAACAACATAAATACAATTTAATAAAGCATAGGATAAAACAACATAAATACAATTTAATAAAGCATAGGATAAAACAACATAAATAAAATTTAATAAAGCATAGGATAAAACAACATAAATAAAATTTAATAAAGCATAGGATAAAACAACATAAATAAAATTTAATAAAGCATAGGATAAAACAACATAAATACAATTTAATAAAGCATAGGATAAAACAACATAAATAAAATTTAATAAAGCATAGGATAAAACAACATAAATTCAATTTAATAAAGCATAGGATAAAACAACATAAATACAATTTAATAAAGCATAGGATAAAACAACATAAATCAAATTTAATAAAGCATATGTTAAAACAACATAAATACAATTTAATAAAGCATAGGTTAAAACAACATAAATACAATTTAATAAAGCATAGGATAAAACAACATAAATACAATTTAATAAAGCATAGGATAAAACAACATAAATAACATTTAATAAAGCATAGGATAAAACAACATAAATACAATTTAATAAAGCATAGTATAAAACAACGTAAATAAAATTTAATAAAGCATAGGATAAAACAACATAAATACAATTTAATAAAGCATAGGATAAAACAACATAAATACAATTTAATAAAGCATAGTTTAAAACAACATAAATACAATTTAATAAAGCATAGGATAGAACAACATAAATCAAATTTAATAAAGCATAGGTTAAAACAACATAAATACAATTTAATAAAGCATAGGACAAAACAACATAAATACAATTTAATAAAGCATAGTTTAAAACAGCATAAATACAATTTAATAAAGCATAGGATAAAACCACAGAAATACAATTTAATAAAGCATAGGATAAAACAACATAAATACAATTTAATAAAGCATAGGACAAAACAACATAAATACAATTTAATAAAGCATAGGATAAAACAACATAAATACAATTTAATAAAGCATAGGATAAAACAACATAAATACAATTTAATAAAGCATAGGATAAAACAACATAAATACAATTTAATAAAGCATAGGTTAAAACAACATAAATACAATTTAATAAAGCATAGGACAAAACAACATAAATACAATTTAATAAAGCATAGTTTAAAACAACATAAATACAATTTAATAAAGCATAGGATAAAACCACAGAAATACAATTTAATAAAGCATAGGATAAAACAACATAAATACAATTTAATAAAGCATAGGACAAAACAACATAAATACAATTTAATAAAGCATAGGATAAAACAACATAAATACAATTTAATAAAGCATAGGATAAAACAACATAAATAAAATTTAATAAAGCATAGGTTAAAATAACATAAATACAATTTAATAAAGCATAGGACAAAACAACATAAAAACAATTTAATAAAGCATAGTATAAAACCACAGAATTACTATTTAATAAAGCATAGGATAAAACAACATAAATACAATTTAATAAAGCATAGGATAAAACCACAGAAATACAATTTAATAAAGCATAGGATAAAGCAACATAAATACAATTTAATAAAGCATAAGATAAAACAACATGAATACAATTTAATAAAGCATAGGTTAAAACAACATAAATACAATTTAATAAAGCATAGGATAAAACCACAGAAATACAATTTAATAAAGCATAGGATAAAACAACATAAATACAATTTAATAAAGCATAGGACAAAACAACATAAATACAATTTAATAAAGCATAGGATAAAACAACATAAATACAATTTAATAAAGCATAGGATAAAACAACATAAATAAAATTTAATAAAGCATAGGATAAAACAACATAAATTCTATTTAATAAAGCATAGGATAAAACAACATAAATACAATTTAATAAAGCATAGGATAAAACAACATAAATCAAATTTAATAAAGCATATGTTAAAACAACATAAATACAATTTAATAAAGCATAGGTTAAAACAACATAAATACAATTTAATAAAGCATAGGATAAAACAACATAAATTCAATTTAGTAAAGCATAGGATAAAACAACATAAATAAAATTTAATAAAGCATAGGATAAAACAAGATAAATAAAATTTAATAAAGCATAGGATAAAAAAACATAAATACAATTTAATAAAGCATAGGATAAAACAACATAAATACAATTTAATAAAGCATAGGTTAAAACAACATAAATACAATTTAATAAAGCATAGGTTAAAACAACATAAATACAATTTAATAAAGCATAGGATAAAACAACATAAATACAATTTAATAAAGCATAGGATAAAACAAGATAAATAAAATTTAATAAAGCATAGGATAAAACAACATAAATACAATTTAATAAAGCATAGGATAAAACAACATAAATAAAATTTAATAAAGCATAGGATAAAAAAACATAAATACAATTTAATAAAGCATAGGATAAAACAACATAAATACAATTTAATAAAGCATAGGTTAAAACAACATAAATACAATTTAATAAAGCATAGGATAAAACAACATAAATTCAATTTAGTAAAGCATAGGATAAAACAACATAAATAAAATTTAATAAAGCATAGGATAAAACAAGATAAATAAAATTTAATAAAGCATAGGATAAAAAAACATAAATACAATTTAATAAAGCATAGGATAAAACAACATAAATACAATTTAATAAAGCATAGGTTAAAACAACATAAATACAATTTAATAAAGCATAGGTTAAAACAACATAAATACAATTTAATAAAGCATAGGATAAAACAACATAAATACAATTTAATAAAGCATAGGATAAAACAACATAAATAAAATTTAATAAAGCATAGGATAAAACAACATAAATACAATTTAATAAAGCATAGGATAAAACAACATAAATACAATTTAATAAAGCATAGGTTAAAACAACATAAATACAATTTAATAAAGCATAGGATAAAACAACATAAATACAATTTAATAAAGCATAGGATAAAACAACATAAATACAATTTAATAAAGCATAGGATAAAACAACATAAATCAAATTTAATAAAGCATAGGTTAAAGCAACATAAATACAATGTAATAAAGCATAGGACAAAACAACATAAATACAATTTAATAAAGCATAGTTTAAAACAACATAAATACAATTTAATAAAGCATAGGATAAAACCACAGAAATACAATTTAATAAAGCATAGGATAAAACAACATAAATACAATATAATAAAGCATAGGTTAAAACAACATAAATACAATTTAATAAAGCATAGGATAAAACAACATAAATACAATTTAATAAAGCATAGGATAAAACAACATAAATACAATATAATAAAGCATAGGTTAAAACAACATAAATACAATTTAATAAAGCATAGTTTAAAACAACATAAATACAATTTAATAAAGCATAGGATAGAACAACATAAATCAAATTTAATAAAGCATAGGTTAAAACAACATAAATACAATTTAATAAAGCATAGGACAAAACAACATAAATACAATTTAATAAAGCATAGTTTAAAACAGCATAAATACAATTTAATAAAGCATAGGATAAAACCACAGAAATACAATTTAATAAAGCATAGGATAAAACAACATAAATACAATTTAATAAAGCATAGGATAAAACAACATAAATACAATTTAATAAAGCATAGGTTAAAACAACATAAATACAATTTAATAAAGCATAGGATAAAACAACATAAATTCAATTTAGTAAAGCATAGGATAAAACAACATAAATAAAATTTAATAAAGCATGGGATAAAACAAGATAAATAAAATTTAATAAAGCATAGGATAAAACAACATAAATACAATTTAATAAAGCATAGGATAAAACAACATAAATAAAATTTAATAAAGCATAGGATAAAACAACATAAATTCAATTTAATAAAGCATAGGATAAAACAACATAAATACAATTTAATAAAGCATAGGATAAAACAACATAAATCAAATTTAATAAAGCATATGTTAAAACAACATAAATACAATTTAATAAAGCATAGGTTAAAACAACATAAATACAATTTAATAAAGCATAGGATAAAACAACATGAATACAATTTAATAAAGCATAGGATAAAACAACATAAATAACTTTTTATTAAAGCATAGGATAAAACAACATAAATACAATTTAATAAAGCATAGTATAAAACAACGTAAATAAAATTTAATAAAGCATAGGATAAAACAACATAAATACAATTTAATAAAGCATAGGATAAAACAACATAAATACAATTTAATAAAGCATAGGATAAAACAACATAAATACAATTTAATAAAGCATAGTTTAAAACAACATAAATACAATTTAATAAAGCATAGGATAGAACAACATAAATCAAATTTAATAAAGCATAGGTTAAAACAACATAAATACAATTTAATAAAGCATAGGACAAAACAACATAAATACAATTTAATAAAGCATAGTTTAAAACAGCATAAATACAATTTAATAAAGCATAGGATAAAACCACAGAAATACAATTTAATAAAGCATAGGATAAAACAACATAAATACAATTTAATAAAGCATAGGACAAAACAACATAAATACAATTTAATAAAGCATAGGATAAAACAACATAAATACAATTTAATAAAGCATAGGATAAAACAACATAAATACAATTTAATAAAGCATAGTTTAAAACAACATAAATACAATTTAATAAAGCATAGGATAAAACCACAGAAATACAATTTAATAAAGCATAGGATAAAACAACATAAATACAATTTAATAAAGCATAGGACAAAACAACATAAATACAATTTAATAAAGCATAGGATAAAACAACATAAATACAATTTAATAAAGCATAGGATAAAACAACATAAATAAAATTTAATAAAGCATAGGATAAAACAACATAAATTCTATTTAATAAAGCATAGGATAAAACAACATAAATACAATTTAATAAAGCATAGGATAAAACAACATAAATCAAATTTAATAAAGCATATGTTAAAACAACATAAATACAATTTAATAAAGCATAGGTTAAAACAACATAAATACAATTTAATAAAGCATAGGATAAAACAACATAAATACAATTTAATAAAGCATAGGATAAAACAAGATAAATAAAATTTAATAAAGCATAGGATAAAACAACATAAATAAAATTTAATAAAGCATAGGATAAAACAACATAAATAAAATTTAATAAAGCATAGGATAAAACAACATAAATACAATTTAATAAAGCATAGGATAAAACAACATAAATAAAATTTAATAAAGCATAGGATAAAACAACATAAATTCAATTTAATAAAGCATAGGATAAAACAACATAAATACAATTTAATAAAGCATAGGATAAAACAACATAAATCAAATTTAATAAAGCATATGTTAAAACAACATAAATACAATTTAATAAAGCATAGGTTAAAACAACATAAATACAATTTAATAAAGCATAGGATAAAACAACATAAATACAATTTAATAAAGCATAGGATAAAACAACATAAATAACATTTAATAAAGCATAGGATAAAACAACATAAATACAATTTAATAAAGCATAGTATAAAACAACGTAAATAAAATTTAATAAAGCATAGGATAAAACAACATAAATACAATTTAATAAAGCATAGGATAAAACAACATAAATACAATTTAATAAAGCATAGTTTAAAACAACATAAATACAATTTAATAAAGCATAGGATAGAACAACATAAATCAAATTTAATAAAGCATAGGTTAAAACAACATAAATACAATTTAATAAAGCATAGGACAAAACAACATAAATACAATTTAATAAAGCATAGTTTAAAACAGCATAAATACAATTTAATAAAGCATAGGATAAAACCACAGAAATACAATTTAATAAAGCATAGGATAAAACAACATAAATACAATTTAATAAAGCATAGGACAAAACAACATAAATACAATTTAATAAAGCATAGGATAAAACAACATAAATACAATTTAATAAAGCATAGGATAAAACAACATAAATACAATTTAATAAAGCATAGGATAAAACAACATAAATACAATTTAATAAAGCATAGGTTAAAACAACATAAATACAATTTAATAAAGCATAGGACAAAACAACATAAATACAATTTAATAAAGCATAGTTTAAAACAACATAAATACAATTTAATAAAGCATAGGATAAAACCACAGAAATACAATTTAATAAAGCATAGGATAAAACAACATAAATACAATTTAATAAAGCATAGGACAAAACAACATAAATACAATTTAATAAAGCATAGGATAAAACAACATAAATACAATTTAATAAAGCATAGGATAAAACAACATAAATAAAATTTAATAAAGCATAGGTTAAAATAACATAAATACAATTTAATAAAGCATAGGACAAAACAACATAAAAACAATTTAATAAAGCATAGTATAAAACCACAGAATTACTATTTAATAAAGCATAGGATAAAACAACATAAATACAATTTAATAAAGCATAGGATAAAGCAACATAAATACAATTTAATAAAGCATAAGATAAAACAACATGAATACAATTTAATAAAGCATAGGTTAAAACAACATAAATACAATTTAATAAAGCATAGGATAAAACCACAGAAATACAATTTAATAAAGCATAGGATAAAACAACATAAATACAATTTAATAAAGCATAGGACAAAACAACATAAATACAATTTAATAAAGCATAGGATAAAACAACATAAATACAATTTAATAAAGCATAGGATAAAACAACATAAATAAAATTTAATAAAGCATAGGATAAAACAACATAAATTCTATTTAATAAAGCATAGGATAAAACAACATAAATACAATTTAATAAAGCATAGGATAAAACAACATAAATCAAATTTAATAAAGCATATGTTAAAACAACATAAATACAATTTAATAAAGCATAGGTTAAAACAACATAAATACAATTTAATAAAGCATAGGATAAAACAACATAAATTCAATTTAGTAAAGCATAGGATAAAACAACATAAATAAAATTTAATAAAGCATAGGATAAAACAAGATAAATAAAATTTAATAAAGCATAGGATAAAAAAACATAAATACAATTTAATAAAGCATAGGATAAAACAACATAAATACAATTTAATAAAGCATAGGTTAAAACAACATAAATACAATTTAATAAAGCATAGGTTAAAACAACATAAATACAATTTAATAAAGCATAGGATAAAACAACATAAATACAATTTAATAAAGCATAGGATAAAACAAGATAAATAAAATTTAATAAAGCATAGGATAAAACAACATAAATACAATTTAATAAAGCATAGGATAAAACAACATAAATAAAATTTAATAAAGCATAGGATAAAAAAACATAAATACAATTTAATAAAGCATAGGATAAAACAACATAAATACAATTTAATAAAGCATAGGTTAAAACAACATAAATACAATTTAATAAAGCATAGGTTAAAACAACATAAATACAATTTAATAAAGCATAGGATAAAACAACATAAATTCAATTTAGTAAAGCATAGGATAAAACAACATAAATAAAATTTAATAAAGCATAGGATAAAACAAGATAAATAAAATTTAATAAAGCATAGGATAAAAAAACATAAATACAATTTAATAAAGCATAGGATAAAACAACATAAATACAATTTAATAAAGCATAGGTTAAAACAACATAAATACAATTTAATAAAGCATAGGTTAAAACAACATAAATACAATTTAATAAAGCATAGGATAAAACAACATAAATACAATTTAATAAAGCATAGGATAAAACAACATAAATAAAATTTAATAAAGCATAGGATAAAACAACATAAATACAATTTAATAAAGCATAGGATAAAACAACATAAATACAATTTAATAAAGCATAGGTTAAAACAACATAAATACAATTTAATAAAGCATAGGATAAAACAACATAAATACAATTTAATAAAGCATAGGATAAAACAACATAAATACAATTTAATAAAGCATAGGATAAAACAACATAAATCAAATTTAATAAAGCATAGGTTAAAGCAACATAAATACAATGTAATAAAGCATAGGACAAAACAACATAAATACAATTTAATAAAGCATAGTTTAAAACAACATAAATACAATTTAATAAAGCATAGGATAAAACCACAGAAATACAATTTAATAAAGCATAGGATAAAACAACATAAATACAATATAATAAAGCATAGGTTAAAACAACATAAATACAATTTAATAAAGCATAGGATAAAACAACATAAATACAATTTAATAAAGCATAGGATAAAACAACATAAATAAAATTTAATAAAGCATAGGATAAAACAACATAAATACAATTTAATAAAGCATAGGATAAAACAACATAAATACAATTTAATAAAGCATAGGTTAAAACAACATAAATACAATTTAATAAAGCATAGGATAAAACAACATAAATACAATTTAATAAAGCATAGGATAAAACAACATAAATCAAATTTAATAAAGCATATGTTAAAACAACATAAATACAATTTAATAAAGCATAGGTTAAAACAACATAAATACAATTTAATAAAGCATAGGATAAAACAACATAAATACAATTTAATAAAGCATAGGATAAAACAAGATAAATAAAATTTAATAAAGCATAGGATAAAACAACATAAATACAATTTAATAAAGCATAGGATAAAACAACATAAATTCAATTTAGTAAAGCATAGGATAAAACAACATAAATAAAATTTAATAAAGCATAGGATAAAACAAGATAAATAAAATTTAATAAAGCATAGGATAAAACAACATAAATACAATTTAATAAAGCATAGGATAAAACAACATAAATAAAATTTAATAAAGCATAGGATAAAACAACATAAATTCAATTTAATAAAGCATAGGATAAAACAACATAAATACAATTTAATAAAGCATAGGATAAAACAACATAAATCAAATTTAATAAAGCATATGTTAAAACAACATAAATACAATTTAATAAAGCATAGGTTAAAACAACATAAATACAATTTAATAAAGCATAGGATAAAACAACATGAATACAATTTAATAAAGCATAGGATAAAACAACATAAATAACTTTTTATTAAAGCATAGGATAAAACAACATAAATACAATTTAATAAAGCATAGTATAAAACAACGTAAATAAAATTTAATAAAGCATAGGATAAAACAACATAAATACAATTTAATAAAGCATAGGATAAAACAACATAAATACAATTTAATAAAGCATAGGATAAAACAACATAAATACAATTTAATAAAGCATAGTTTAAAACAACATAAATACAATTTAATAAAGCATAGGATAGAACAACATAAATCAAATTTAATAAAGCATAGGTTAAAACAACATAAATACAATTTAATAAAGCATAGGACAAAACAACATAAATACAATTTAATAAAGCATAGTTTAAAACAGCATAAATACAATTTAATAAAGCATAGGATAAAACCACAGAAATACAATTTAATAAAGCATAGGATAAAACAACATAAATACAATTTAATAAAGCATAGGACAAAACAACATAAATACAATTTAATAAAGCATAGGATAAAACAACATAAATACAATTTAATAAAGCATAGGATAAAACAACATAAATACAATTTAATAAAGCATAGTTTAAAACAACATAAATACAATTTAATAAAGCATAGGATAAAACCACAGAAATACAATTTAATAAAGCATAGGATAAAACAACATAAATACAATTTAATAAAGCATAGGACAAAACAACATAAATACAATTTAATAAAGCATAGGATAAAACAACATAAATACAATTTAATAAAGCATAGGATAAAACAACATAAATAAAATTTAATAAAGCATAGGATAAAACAACATAAATTCTATTTAATAAAGCATAGGATAAAACAACATAAATACAATTTAATAAAGCATAGGATAAAACAACATAAATCAAATTTAATAAAGCATATGTTAAAACAACATAAATACAATTTAATAAAGCATAGGTTAAAACAACATAAATACAATTTAATAAAGCATAGGATAAAACAACATAAATACAATTTAATAAAGCATAGGATAAAACAACATAAATAAAATTTAATAAAGCATAGGATAAAACAACATAAATAAAATTTAATAAAGCATAGGATAAAACAACATAAATAAAATTTAATAAAGCATAGGATAAAACAACATAAATACAATTTAATAAAGCATAGGATAAAACAACATAAATAAAATTTAATAAAGCATAGGATAAAACAACATAAATTCAATTTAATAAAGCATAGGATAAAACAACATAAATACAATTTAATAAAGCATAGGATAAAACAACATAAATCAAATTTAATAAAGCATATGTTAAAACAACATAAATACAATTTAATAAAGCATAGGTTAAAACAACATAAATACAATTTAATAAAGCATAGGATAAAACAACATAAATACAATTTAATAAAGCATAGGATAAAACAACATAAATAACATTTAATAAAGCATAGGATAAAACAACATAAATACAATTTAATAAAGCATAGTATAAAACAACGTAAATAAAATTTAATAAAGCATAGGATAAAACAACATAAATACAATTTAATAAAGCATAGGATAAAACAACATAAATACAATTTAATAAAGCATAGTTTAAAACAACATAAATACAATTTAATAAAGCATAGGATAGAACAACATAAATCAAATTTAATAAAGCATAGGTTAAAACAACATAAATACAATTTAATAAAGCATAGGACAAAACAACATAAATACAATTTAATAAAGCATAGTTTAAAACAGCATAAATACAATTTAATAAAGCATAGGATAAAACCACAGAAATACAATTTAATAAAGCATAGGATAAAACAACATAAATACAATTTAATAAAGCATAGGACAAAACAACATAAATACAATTTAATAAAGCATAGGATAAAACAACATAAATACAATTTAATAAAGCATAGGATAAAACAACATAAATACAATTTAATAAAGCATAGGATAAAACAACATAAATACAATTTAATAAAGCATAGGTTAAAACAACATAAATACAATTTAATAAAGCATAGGACAAAACAACATAAATACAATTTAATAAAGCATAGTTTAAAACAACATAAATACAATTTAATAAAGCATAGGATAAAACCACAGAAATACAATTTAATAAAGCATAGGATAAAACAACATAAATACAATTTAATAAAGCATAGGACAAAACAACATAAATACAATTTAATAAAGCATAGGATAAAACAACATAAATACAATTTAATAAAGCATAGGATAAAACAACATAAATAAAATTTAATAAAGCATAGGATAAAGCAACATAAATACAATTTAATAAAGCATAAGATAAAACAACATGAATACAATTTAATAAAGCATAGGACAAAACAACATAAAAACAATTTAATAAAGCATAGTATAAAACCACAGAATTACTATTTAATAAAGCATAGGATAAAACAACATAAATACAATTTAATAAAGCATAGGATAAAACCACAGAAATACAATTTAATAAAGCATAGGATAAAGCAACATAAATACAATTTAATAAAGCATAAGATAAAACAACATGAATACAATTTAATAAAGCATAGGTTAAAACAACATAAATACAATTTAATAAAGCATAGGATAAAACCACAGAAATACAATTTAATAAAGCATAGGATAAAACAACATAAATACAATTTAATAAAGCATAGGACAAAACAACATAAATACAATTTAATAAAGCATAGGATAAAACAACATAAATACAATTTAATAAAGCATAGGATAAAACAACATAAATAAAATTTAATAAAGCATAGGATAAAACAACATAAATTCTATTTAATAAAGCATAGGATAAAACAACATAAATACAATTTAATAAAGCATAGGATAAAACAACATAAATCAAATTTAATAAAGCATATGTTAAAACAACATAAATACAATTTAATAAAGCATAGGTTAAAACAACATAAATACAATTTAATAAAGCATAGGATAAAACAACATAAATTCAATTTAGTAAAGCATAGGATAAAACAACATAAATAAAATTTAATAAAGCATAGGATAAAACAAGATAAATAAAATTTAATAAAGCATAGGATAAAAAAACATAAATACAATTTAATAAAGCATAGGATAAAACAACATAAATACAATTTAATAAAGCATAGGTTAAAACAACATAAATACAATTTAATAAAGCATAGGTTAAAACAACATAAATACAATTTAATAAAGCATAGGATAAAACAACATAAATACAATTTAATAAAGCATAGGATAAAACAAGATAAATAAAATTTAATAAAGCATAGGATAAAACAACATAAATACAATTTAATAAAGCATAGGATAAAACAACATAAATAAAATTTAATAAAGCATAGGATAAAAAAACATAAATACAATTTAATAAAGCATAGGATAAAACAACATAAATACAATTTAATAAAGCATAGGTTAAAACAACATAAATACAATTTAATAAAGCATAGGATAAAACAACATAAATTCAATTTAGTAAAGCATAGGATAAAACAACATAAATAAAATTTAATAAAGCATAGGATAAAACAAGATAAATAAAATTTAATAAAGCATAGGATAAAAAAACATAAATACAATTTAATAAAGCATAGGATAAAACAACATAAATACAATTTAATAAAGCATAGGTTAAAACAACATAAATACAATTTAATAAAGCATAGGTTAAAACAACATAAATACAATTTAATAAAGCATAGGATAAAACAACATAAATACAATTTAATAAAGCATAGGATAAAACAACATAAATAAAATTTAATAAAGCATAGGATAAAACAACATAAATACAATTTAATAAAGCATAGGATAAAACAACATAAATACAATTTAATAAAGCATAGGTTAAAACAACATAAATACAATTTAATAAAGCATAGGATAAAACAACATAAATACAATTTAATAAAGCATAGGATAAAACAACATAAATACAATTTAATAAAGCATAGGATAAAACAACATAAATCAAATTTAATAAAGCATAGGTTAAAGCAACATAAATACAATGTAATAAAGCATAGGACAAAACAACATAAATACAATTTAATAAAGCATAGTTTAAAACAACATAAATACAATTTAATAAAGCATAGGATAAAACCACAGAAATACAATTTAATAAAGCATAGGATAAAACAACATAAATACAATATAATAAAGCATAGGTTAAAACAACATAAATACAATTTAATAAAGCATAGGATAAAACAACATAAATACAATTTAATAAAGCATAGGATAAAACAACATAAATAAAATTTAATAAAGCATAGGATAAAACAACATAAATACAATTTAATAAAGCATAGGATAAAACAACATAAATACAATTTAATAAAGCATAGGTTAAAACAAGATAAATAAAATTTAATAAAGCATAGGATAAAACAACATAAATACAATTTAATAAAGCATAGGATAAAACAACATAAATAAAATTTAATAAAGCATAGGATAAAACAACATAAATTCAATTTAATAAAGCATAGGATAAAACAACATAAATACAATTTAATAAAGCATAGGATAAAACAACATAAATCAAATTTAATAAAGCATATGTTAAAACAACATAAATACAATTTAATAAAGCATAGGTTAAAACAACATAAATACAATTTAATAAAGCATAGGATAAAACAACATGAATACAATTTAATAAAGCATAGGATAAAACAACATAAATAACTTTTTATTAAAGCATAGGATAAAACAACATAAATACAATTTAATAAAGCATAGTATAAAACAACGTAAATAAAATTTAATAAAGCATAGGATAAAACAACATAAATACAATTTAATAAAGCATAGGATAAAACAACATAAATACAATTTAATAAAGCATAGGATAAAACAACATAAATACAATTTAATAAAGCATAGTTTAAAACAACATAAATACAATTTAATAAAGCATAGGATAGAACAACATAAATCAAATTTAATAAAGCATAGGTTAAAACAACATAAATACAATTTAATAAAGCATAGGACAAAACAACATAAATACAATTTAATAAAGCATAGTTTAAAACAGCATAAATACAATTTAATAAAGCATAGGATAAAACCACAGAAATACAATTTAATAAAGCATAGGATAAAACAACATAAATACAATTTAATAAAGCATAGGATAAAACAACATAAATACAATTTAATAAAGCATAGGTTAAAACAACATAAATACAATTTAATAAAGCATAGGATAAAACAACATAAATTCAATTTAGTAAAGCATAGGATAAAACAACATAAATAAAATTTAATAAAGCATGGGATAAAACAAGATAAATAAAATTTAATAAAGCATAGGATAAAACAACATAAATACAATTTAATAAAGCATAGGATAAAACAACATAAATAAAATTTAATAAAGCATAGGATAAAACAACATAAATTCAATTTAATAAAGCATAGGATAAAACAACATAAATACAATTTAATAAAGCATAGGATAAAACAACATAAATCAAATTTAATAAAGCATATGTTAAAACAACATAAATACAATTTAATAAAGCATAGGTTAAAACAACATAAATACAATTTAATAAAGCATAGGATAAAACAACATGAATACAATTTAATAAAGCATAGGATAAAACAACATAAATAACTTTTTATTAAAGCATAGGATAAAACAACATAAATACAATTTAATAAAGCATAGTATAAAACAACGTAAATAAAATTTAATAAAGCATAGGATAAAACAACATAAATACAATTTAATAAAGCATAGGATAAAACAACATAAATACAATTTAATAAAGCATAGGATAAAACAACATAAATACAATTTAATAAAGCATAGTTTAAAACAACATAAATACAATTTAATAAAGCATAGGATAGAACAACATAAATCAAATTTAATAAAGCATAGGTTAAAACAACATAAATACAATTTAATAAAGCATAGGACAAAACAACATAAATACAATTTAATAAAGCATAGTTTAAAACAGCATAAATACAATTTAATAAAGCATAGGATAAAACCACAGAAATACAATTTAATAAAGCATAGGATAAAACAACATAAATACAATTTAATAAAGCATAGGACAAAACAACATAAATACAATTTAATAAAGCATAGGATAAAACAACATAAATACAATTTAATAAAGCATAGGATAAAACAACATAAATACAATTTAATAAAGCATAGTTTAAAACAACATAAATACAATTTAATAAAGCATAGGATAAAACCACAGAAATACAATTTAATAAAGCATAGGATAAAACAACATAAATACAATTTAATAAAGCATAGGACAAAACAACATAAATACAATTTAATAAAGCATAGGATAAAACAACATAAATACAATTTAATAAAGCATAGGATAAAACAACATAAATAAAATTTAATAAAGCATAGGATAAAACAACATAAATTCTATTTAATAAAGCATAGGATAAAACAACATAAATACAATTTAATAAAGCATAGGATAAAACAACATAAATCAAATTTAATAAAGCATATGTTAAAACAACATAAATACAATTTAATAAAGCATAGGTTAAAACAACATAAATACAATTTAATAAAGCATAGGATAAAACAACATAAATACAATTTAATAAAGCATAGGATAAAACAAGATAAATTAAATTTAATAAAGCATAGGATAAAACAACATAAATAAAATTTAATAAAGCATAGGATAAAACAACATAAATAAAATTTAATAAAGCATAGGATAAAACAACATAAATACAATTTAATAAAGCATAGGATAAAACAACATAAATAAAATTTAATAAAGCATAGGATAAAACAACATAAATTCAATTTAATAAAGCATAGGATAAAACAACATAAATACAATTTAATAAAGCATAGGATAAAACAACATAAATCAAATTTAATAAAGCATATGTTAAAACAACATAAATACAATTTAATAAAGCATAGGTTAAAACAACATAAATACAATTTAATAAAGCATAGGATAAAACAACATAAATACAATTTAATAAAGCATAGGATAAAACAACATAAATAACATTTAATAAAGCATAGGATAAAACAACATAAATACAATTTAATAAAGCATAGTATAAAACAACGTAAATAAAATTTAATAAAGCATAGGATAAAACAACATAAATACAATTTAATAAAGCATAGGATAAAACAACATAAATACAATTTAATAAAGCATAGTTTAAAACAACATAAATACAATTTAATAAAGCATAGGATAGAACAACATAAATCAAATTTAATAAAGCATAGGTTAAAACAACATAAATACAATTTAATAAAGCATAGGACAAAACAACATAAATACAATTTAATAAAGCATAGTTTAAAACAGCATAAATACAATTTAATAAAGCATAGGATAAAACCACAGAAATACAATTTAATAAAGCATAGGATAAAACAACATAAATACAATTTAATAAAGCATAGGACAAAACAACATAAATACAATTTAATAAAGCATAGGATAAAACAACATAAATACAATTTAATAAAGCATAGGATAAAACAACATAAATACAATTTAATAAAGCATAGGATAAAACAACATAAATACAATTTAATAAAGCATAGGTTAAAACAACATAAATACAATTTAATAAAGCATAGGACAAAACAACATAAATACAATTTAATAAAGCATAGTTTAAAACAACATAAATACAATTTAATAAAGCATAGGATAAAACCACAGAAATACAATTTAATAAAGCATAGGATAAAACAACATAAATACAATTTAATAAAGCATAGGACAAAACAACATAAATACAATTTAATAAAGCATAGGATAAAACAACATAAATACAATTTAATAAAGCATAGGATAAAACAACATAAATAAAATTTAATAAAGCATAGGTTAAAATAACATAAATACAATTTAATAAAGCATAGGACAAAACAACATAAAAACAATTTAATAAAGCATAGTATAAAACCACAGAATTACTATTTAATAAAGCATAGGATAAAACAACATAAATACAATTTAATAAAGCATAGGATAAAACCACAGAAATACAATTTAATAAAGCATAGGATAAAGCAACATAAATACAATTTAATAAAGCATAAGATAAAACAACATGAATACAATTTAATAAAGCATAGGTTAAAACAACATAAATACAATTTAATAAAGCATAGGATAAAACCACAGAAATACAATTTAATAAAGCATAGGATAAAACAACATAAATACAATTTAATAAAGCATAGGACAAAACAACATAAATACAATTTAATAAAGCATAGGATAAAACAACATAAATACAATTTAATAAAGCATAGGATAAAACAACATAAATAAAATTTAATAAAGCATAGGATAAAACAACATAAATTCTATTTAATAAAGCATAGGATAAAACAACATAAATACAATTTAATAAAGCATAGGATAAAACAACATAAATCAAATTTAATAAAGCATATGTTAAAACAACATAAATACAATTTAATAAAGCATAGGTTAAAACAACATAAATACAATTTAATAAAGCATAGGATAAAACAACATAAATTCAATTTAGTAAAGCATAGGATAAAACAACATAAATAAAATTTAATAAAGCATAGGATAAAACAAGATAAATGAAATTTAATAAAGCATAGGATAAAAAAACATAAATACAATTTAATAAAGCATAGGATAAAACAACATAAATACAATTTAATAAAGCATAGGTTAAAACAACATAAATACAATTTAATAAAGCATAGGTTAAAACAACATAAATACAATTTAATAAAGCATAGGATAAAACAACATAAATACAATTTAATAAAGCATAGGATAAAACAAGATAAATAAAATTTAATAAAGCATAGGATAAAACAACATAAATACAATTTAATAAAGCATAGGATAAAACAACATAAATCAAATTTAATAAAGCATATGTTAAAACAACATAAATACAATTTAATAAAGCATAGGTTAAAACAACATAAATACAATTTAATAAAGCATAGGATAAAACAACATAAATACAATTTAATAAAGCATAGGATAAAACAACATAAATACAATTTAATAAAGCATAGGATAAAACAACATAAATAAAATTTAATAAAGCATAGGATAAAACAACATAAATTCAATTTAATAAAGCATAGGATAAAACAACATAAATACAATTTAATAAAGCATAGGATAAAACAACATAAATCAAATTTAATAAAGCATATGTTAAAACAACATAAATACAATTTAATAAAGCATAGGTTAAAACAACATAAATACAATTTAATAAAGCATAGGATAAAACAACATGAATACAATTTAATAAAGCATAGGATAAAACAACATAAATAACTTTTTATTAAAGCATAGGATAAAACAACATAAATACAATTTAATAAAGCATAGTATAAAACAACGTAAATAAAATTTAATAAAGCATAGGATAAAACAACATAAATACAATTTAATAAAGCATAGGATAAAACAACATAAATACAATTTAATAAAGCATAGGATCAAACAACATAAATACAATTTAATAAAGCATAGTTTAAAACAACATAAATACAATTTAATAAAGCATAGGATAGAACAACATAAATCAAATTTAATAAAGCATAGGTTAAAACAACATAAATACAATTTAATAAAGCATAGGACAAAACAACATAAATACAATTTAATAAAGCATAGTTTAAAACAGCATAAATACAATTTAATAAAGCATAGGATAAAACCACAGAAATACAATTTAATAAAGCATAGGATAAAACAACATAAATACAATTTAATAAAGCATAGGACAAAACAACATAAATACAATTTAATAAAGCATAGGATAAAACAACATAAATACAATTTAATAAAGCATAGGATAAAACAACATAAATACAATTTAATAAAGCATAGTTTAAAACAACATAAATACAATTTAATAAAGCATAGGATAAAACCACAGAAATACAATTTAATAAAGCATAGGATAAAACAACATAAATACAATTTAATAAAGCATAGGACAAAACAACATAAATACAATTTAATAAAGCATAGGATAAAACAACATAAATACAATTTAATAAAGCATAGGATAAAACAACATAAATAAAATTTAATAAAGCATAGGATAAAACAACATAAATTCTATTTAATAAAGCATAGGATAAAACAACATAAATACAATTTAATAAAGCATAGGATAAAACAACATAAATCAAATTTAATAAAGCATATGTTAAAACAACATAAATACAATTTAATAAAGCATAGGTTAAAACAACATAAATACAATTTAATAAAGCATAGGATAAAACAACATAAATACAATTTAATAAAGCATAGGATAAAACAAGATAAATAAAATTTAATAAAGCATAGGATAAAACAACATAAATAAAATTTAATAAAGCATAGGATAAAACAACATAAATAAAATTTAATAAAGCATAGGATAAAACAACATAAATACAATTTAATAAAGCATAGGATAAAACAACATAAATAAAATTTAATAAAGCATAGGATAAAACAACATAAATTCAATTTAATAAAGCATAGGATAAAACAACATAAATACAATTTAATAAAGCATAGGATAAAACAACATAAATCAAATTTAATAAAGCATATGTTAAAACAACATAAATACAATTTAATAAAGCATAGGTTAAAACAACATAAATACAATTTAATAAAGCATAGGATAAAACAACATAAATACAATTTAATAAAGCATAGGATAAAACAACATAAATAACATTTAATAAAGCATAGGATAAAACAACATAAATACAATTTAATAAAGCATAGTATAAAACAACGTAAATAAAATTTAATAAAGCATAGGATAAAACAACATAAATACAATTTAATAAAGCATAGGATAAAACAACATAAATACAATTTAATAAAGCATAGTTTAAAACAACATAAATACAATTTAATAAAGCATAGGATAGAACAACATAAATCAAATTTAATAAAGCATAGGTTAAAACAACATAAATACAATTTAATAAAGCATAGGACAAAACAACATAAATACAATTTAATAAAGCATAGTTTAAAACAGCATAAATACAATTTAATAAAGCATAGGATAAAACCACAGAAATACAATTTAATAAAGCATAGGATAAAACAACATAAATACAATTTAATAAAGCATAGGACAAAACAACATAAATACAATTTAATAAAGCATAGGATAAAACAACATAAATACAATTTAATAAAGCATAGAATAAAACAACATAAATACAATTTAATAAAGCATAGGATAAAACAACATAAATACAATTTAATAAAGCATAGGTTAAAACAACATAAATACAATTTAATAAAGCATAGGACAAAACAACATAAATACAATTTAATAAAGCATAGTTTAAAACAACATAAATACAATTTAATAAAGCATAGGATAAAACCACAGAAATACAATTTAATAAAGCATAGGATAAAACAACATAAATACAATTTAATAAAGCATAGGACAAAACAACATAAATACAATTTAATAAAGCATAGGATAAAACAACATAAATACAATTTAATAAAGCATAGGATAAAACAACATAAATAAAATTTAATAAAGCATAGGTTAAAATAACATAAATACAATTTAATAAAGCATAGGACAAAACAACATAAAAACAATTTAATAAAGCATAGTATAAAACCACAGAATTACTATTTAATAAAGCATAGGATAAAACAACATAAATACAATTTAATAAAGCATAGGATAAAACAACATAAATACAATTTAATAAAGCATAGGATAAAACAACATAAATACAATTTAATAAAGCATAGGATAAAACAACATAAATCAAATTTAATAAAGCATAGGTTAAAGCAACATAAATACAATGTAATAAAGCATAGGACAAAACAACATAAATACAATTTAATAAAGCATAGTTTAAAACAACATAAATACAATTTAATAAAGCATAGGATAAAACCACAGAAATACAATTTAATAAAGCATAGGATAAAACAACATAAATACAATATAATAAAGCATAGGTTAAAACAACATAAATACAATTTAATAAAGCATAGGATAAAACAACATAAATACAATTTAATAAAGCATAGGATAAAACAACATAAATTCAATTTAGTAAAGCATAGGATAAAACAACATAAATAAAATTTAATAAAGCATAGGATAAAACAACATAAATAAAATTTAATAAAGCATAGGATACAACAACATAAATAAAATTTAGTAAAGCATAGGTCAAAATAACATAAATACAATTTAATAAAGCATAGGATAAAACAACATAAATACAATTTAATAAAGCATAGGATAAAACAACATAAATAAAATTTAATAAAGCATAGGATAAAACAACATAAATTCTATTTAATAAAGCATAGGATAAAACAACATAAATACAATTTAATAAAGCATAGGATAAAACAACATAAATCAAATTTAATAAAGCATATGTTAAAACAACATAAATACAATTTAATAAAGCATAGGTTAAAACAACATAAATACAATTTAATAAAGCATAGGATAAAACAACATAAATACAATTTAATAAAGCATAGGATAAAACAAGATAAATAAAATTTAATAAAGCATAGGATAAAACAACATAAATACAATTTAATAAAGCATAGGATAAAACAACATAAATAAAATTTAATAAAGCATAGGATAAAAAAACATAAATACAATTTAATAAAGCATAGGATAAAACAACATAAATACAATTTAATAAAGCATAGGTTAAAACAACATAAATACAATTTAATAAAGCATAGGATAAAACAACATAAATACAATTTAATAAAGCATAGGATAAAACAACATAAATCAAATTTAATAAAGCATAGGATAAAACAACATAAATCAAATTTAATAAAGCATAGGTTAAAGCAACATAAATACAATGTAATAAAGCATAGGACAAAACAACATAAATACAATTTAATAAAGCATAGTTTAAAACAACATAAATACAATTTAATAAAGCATAGGATAAAACCACAGAAATACAATTTAATAAAGCATAGGATAAAACTACATAAATACAATATAATAAAGCATAGGACAAAACAACATAAATAAAATTTAATAAAGCATAGGATACAACAACATAAATAAAATTTAGTAAAGCATAGGTCAAAATAACATAAATACAATTTAATAAAGCATAGGATAAAACAACATAAATACAATTTAATAAAGCATAGGATAAAACAACATAAATAAAATTTAATAAAGCATAGGATAAAACAACATAAATTCTATTTAATAAAGCATAGGATAAAACAACATAAATACAATTTAATAAAGCATAGGATAAAACAACATAAATCAAATTTAATAAAGCATATGTTAAAACAACATAAATACAATTTAATAAAGCATAGGTTAAAACAACATAAATACAATTTAATAAAGCATAGGATAAAACAACATAAATACAATTTAATAAAGCATAGGATAAAACAAGATAAATAAAATTTAATAAAGCATAGGATAAAACAACATAAATACAATTTAATAAAGCATAGGATAAAACAACATAAATAAAATTTAATAAAGCATAGGATAAAAAAACATAAATACAATTTAATAAAGCATAGGATAAAACAACATAAATACAATTTAATAAAGCATAGGTTAAAACAACATAAATACAATTTAATAAAGCATAGGATAAAACAACATAAATTCAATTTAGTAAAGCATAGGATAAAACAACATAAATAAAATTTAATAAAGCATAGGATAAAACAAGATAAATAAAATTTAATAAAGCATAGGATAAAACAACATAAATACAATTTAATAAAGCATAGGATAAAACAACATAAATAAAATTTAATAAAGCATAGGATAAAACAACATAAATTCAATTTAATAAAGCATAGGATAAAACAACATAAATACAATTTAATAAAGCATAGGATAAAACAACATAAATCAAATTTAATAAAGCATATGTTAAAACAACATAAATACAATTTAATAAAGCATAGGTTAAAACAACATAAATACAATTTAATAAAGCATAGGATAAAACAACATGAATACAATTTAATAAAGCATAGGATAAAACAACATAAATAACTTTTTATTAAAGCATAGGATAAAACAACATAAATACAATTTAATAAAGCATAGTATAAAACAACGTAAATAAAATTTAATAAAGCATAGGATAAAACAACATAAATACAATTTAATAAAGCATAGGATAAAACAACATAAATACAATTTAATAAAGCATAGGATCAAACAACATAAATACAATTTAATAAAGCATAGTTTAAAACAACATAAATACAATTTAATAAAGCATAGGATAGAACAACATAAATCAAATTTAATAAAGCATAGGTTAAAACAACATAAATACAATTTAATAAAGCATAGGACAAAACAACATAAATACAATTTAATAAAGCATAGTTTAAAACAGCATAAATACAATTTAATAAAGCATAGGATAAAACCACAGAAATACAATTTAATAAAGCATAGGATAAAACAACATAAATACAATTTAATAAAGCATAGGACAAAACAACATAAATACAATTTAATAAAGCATAGGATAAAACAACATAAATACAATTTAATAAAGCATAGGATAAAACAACATAAATACAATTTAATAAAGCATAGTTTAAAACAACATAAATACAATTTAATAAAGCATAGGATAAAACCACAGAAATACAATTTAATAAAGCATAGGATAAAACAACATAAATACAATTTAATAAAGCATAGGACAAAACAACATAAATACAATTTAATAAAGCATAGGATAAAACAACATAAATACAATTTAATAAAGCATAGGATAAAACAACATAAATAAAATTTAATAAAGCATAGGATAAAACAACATAAATTCTATTTAATAAAGCATAGGATAAAACAACATAAATACAATTTAATAAAGCATAGGATAAAACAACATAAATCAAATTTAATAAAGCATATGTTAAAACAACATAAATACAATTTAATAAAGCATAGGTTAAAACAACATAAATACAATTTAATAAAGCATAGGATAAAACAACATAAATACAATTTAATAAAGCATAGGATAAAACAAGATAAATAAAATTTAATAAAGCATAGGATAAAACAACATAAATAAAATTTAATAAAGCATAGGATAAAACAACATAAATAAAATTTAATAAAGCATAGGATAAAACAACATAAATACAATTTAATAAAGCATAGGATAAAACAACATAAATAAAATTTAATAAAGCATAGGATAAAACAACATAAATTCAATTTAATAAAGCATAGGATAAAACAACATAAATACAATTTAATAAAGCATAGGATAAAACAACATAAATCAAATTTAATAAAGCATATGTTAAAACAACATAAATACAATTTAATAAAGCATAGGATAGAACAACATAAATCAAATTTAATAAAGCATAGGTTAAAACAACATAAATACAATTTAATAAAGCATAGGACAAAACAACATAAATACAATTTAATAAAGCATAGTTTAAAACAGCATAAATACAATTTAATAAAGCATAGGATAAAACCACAGAAATACAATTTAATAAAGCATAGGATAAAACAACATAAATACAATTTAATAAAGCATAGGACAAAACAACATAAATACAATTTAATAAAGCATAGGATAAAACAACATAAATACAATTTAATAAAGCATAGGATAAAACAACATAAATACAATTTAATAAAGCATAGGATAAAACAACATAAATACAATTTAATAAAGCATAGGTTAAAACAACATAAATACAATTTAATAAAGCATAGGACAAAACAACATAAATAAAATTTAATAAAGCATAGTTTAAAACAACATAAATACAATTTAATAAAGCATAGGATAAAACCACAGAAATACAATTTAATAAAGCATAGGATAAAACAACATAAATACAATTTAATAAAGCATAGGACAAAACAACATAAATACAATTTAATAAAGCATAGGATAAAACAACATAAATACAATTTAATAAAGCATAGGATAAAACAACATAAATAAAATTTAATAAAGCATAGGTTAAAATAACATAAATACAATTTAATAAAGCATAGGACAAAACAACATAAAAACAATTTAATAAAGCATAGTATAAAACCACAGAATTACTATTTAATAAAGCATAGGATAAAACAACATAAATACAATTTAATAAAGCATAGGATAAAACCACAGAAATACAATTTAATAAAGCATAGGATAAAGCAACATAAATACAATTTAATAAAGCATAAGATAAAACAACATGAATACAATTTAATAAAGCATAGGTTAAAACAACATAAATACAATTTAATAAAGCATAGGATAAAACCACAGAAATACAATTTAATAAAGCATAGGATAAAACAACATAAATACAATTTAATAAAGCATAGGACAAAACAACATAAATACAATTTAATAAAGCATAGGATAAAACAACATAAATACAATTTAATAAAGCATAGGATAAAACAACATAAATAAAATTTAATAAAGCATAGGATAAAACAACATAAATTCTATTTAATAAAGCATAGGATAAAACAACATAAATACAATTTAATAAAGCATAGGATAAAACAACATAAATCAAATTTAATAAAGCATATGTTAAAACAACATAAATACAATTTAATAAAGCATAGGTTAAAACAACATAAATACAATTTAATAAAGCATAGGATAAAACAACATAAATACAATTTAATAAAGCATAGGATAAAACAAGATAAATAAAATTTAATAAAGCATAGGATAAAACAACATAAATAAAATTTAATAAAGCATAGGATAAAACAACATAAATAAAATTTAATAAAGCATAGGATAAAACAACATAAATACAATTTAATAAAGCATAGGATAAAACAACATAAATAAAATTTAATAAAGCATAGGATAAAACAACATAAATTCAATTTAATAAAGCATAGGATAAAACAACATAAATACAATTTAATAAAGCATAGGATAAAACAACATAAATCAAATTTAATAAAGCATATGTTAAAACAACATAAATACAATTTAATAAAGCATAGGATAAAACAACATAAATACAATTTAATAAAGCATAGGATAAAACAACATAAATAACATTTAATAAAGCATAGGATAAAACAACATAAATACAATTTAATAAAGCATAGTATAAAACAACGTAAATAAAATTTAATAAAGCATAGGATAAAACAACATAAATACAATTTAATAAAGCATAGGATAAAACAACATAAATACAATTTAATAAAGCATAGTTTAAAACAACATAAATACAATTTAATAAAGCATAGGATAGAACAACATAAATCAAATTTAATAAAGCATAGGTTAAAACAACATAAATACAATTTAATAAAGCATAGGACAAAACAACATAAATACAATTTAATAAAGCATAGTTTAAAACAGCATAAATACAATTTAATAAAGCATAGGATAAAACCACAGAAATACAATTTAATAAAGCATAGGATAAAACAACATAAATACAATTTAATAAAGCATAGGACAAAACAACATAAATACAATTTAATAAAGCATAGGATAAAACAACATAAATACAATTTAATAAAGCATAGGATAAAACAACATAAATACAATTTAATAAAGCATAGGATAAAACAACATAAATCAAATTTAATAAAGCATAGGTTAAAACAACATAAATACAATTTAATAAAGCATAGGACAAAACAACATAAATACAATTTAATAAAGCATAGTTTAAAACAACATAAATACAATTTAATAAAGCATAGGATAAAACCACAGAAATACAATTTAATAAAGCATAGGATAAAACAACATAAATACAATTTAATAAAGCATAGGACAAAACAACATAAATACAATTTAATAAAGCATAGGATAAAACAACATAAATACAATTTAATAAAGCATAGGATAAAACAACATAAATAAAATTTAATAAAGCATAGGTTAAAATAACATAAATACAATTTAATAACGCATAGGACAAAACAACATAAAAACAATTTAATAAAGCATAGTATAAAACCACAGAATTACTATTTAATAAAGCATAGGATAAAACAACATAAATACAATTTAATAAAGCATAGGATAAAACCACAGAAATACAATTTAATAAAGCATAGGATAAAGCAACATAAATACAATTTAATAAAGCATAAGATAAAACAACATGAATACAATTTAATAAAGCATAGGTTAAAACAACATAAATACAATTTAATAAAGCATAGGATAAAACAACATAAATACAATTTAATAAAGCATAGGTTAAAACAACATAAATACAATTTAATAAAGCATAAGACAAAACAACCTAAATACAATTTAATGAAGCATATGTTAAAGCAACATAAATACAATTTAATAAAGCATAGGTTAAAACAACATAAATACAATTTAATAGAGCATAGGATAAAACAACATAAATACAATTTAATAAAGCATAGGATAAAACAACATAAATACAATTTAATAAAGCATAGGATAAAACAACATAAATACAATTTAATAAAGCATAGGATAAAACAACATAAATACAATTTAATAAAGCATAGTTTAAAACAACATAAATACAATTTAATAAAGCATAGGATAGAACAACATAAATCAAATTTAATAAAGCATAGGTTAAAACAACATAAATACAATTTAATAAAGCATAGGACAAAACAACATAAATACAATTTAATAAAGCATAGTTTAAAACAGCATAAATACAATTTAATAAAGCATAGGATAAAACCACAGAAATACAATTTAATAAAGCATAGGATAAAACAACATAAATACAATTTAATAAAGCATAGGACAAAACAACATAAATACAATTTAATAAAGCATAGGATAAAACAACATAAATACAATTTAATAAAGCATAGGATAAAACAACATAAATACAATTTAATAAAGCATAGTTTAAAACAACATAAATACAATTTAATAAAGCATAGGATAAAACCACAGAAATACAATTTAATAAAGCATAGGATAAAACAACATAAATACAATTTAATAAAGCATAGGACAAAACAACATAAATACAATTTAATAAAGCATAGGATAAAACAACATAAATACAATTTAATAAAGCATAGGATAAAACAACATAAATAAAATTTAATAAAGCATAGGATAAAACAACATAAATTCTATTTAATAAAGCATAGGATAAAACAACATAAATACAATTTAATAAAGCATAGGATAAAACAACATAAATCAAATTTAATAAAGCATATGTTAAAACAACATAAATACAATTTAATAAAGCATAGGTTAAAACAACATAAATACAATTTAATAAAGCATAGGATAAAACAACATAAATACAATTTAATAAAGCATAGGATAAAACAAGATAAATAAAATTTAATAAAGCATAGGATAAAACAACATAAATAAAATTTAATAAAGCATAGGATAAAACAACATAAATAAAATTTAATAAAGCATAGGATAAAACAACATAAATACAATTTAATAAAGCATAGGATAAAACAACATAAATAAAATTTAATAAAGCATAGGATAAAACAACATAAATTCAATTTAATAAAGCATAGGATAAAACAACATAAATACAATTTAATAAAGCATAGGATAAAACAACATAAATCAAATTTAATAAAGCATATGTTAAAACAACATAAATACAATTTAATAAAGCATAGGTTAAAACAACATAAATACAATTTAATAAAGCATAGGATAAAACAACATAAATACAATTTAATAAAGCATAGGATAAAACAACATAAATAACATTTAATAAAGCATAGGATAAAACAACATAAATACAATTTAATAAAGCATAGTTTAAAACAACATAAATACAATTTAATAAAGCATAGGATAAAACCACAGAAATACAATTTAATAAAGAATAGGATAAAACAACATAAATACAATTTAATAAAGCATAGGACAAAACAACATAAATACAATTTAATAAAGCATAGGATAAAACAACATAAATACAATTTAATAAAGCATAGGATAAAACAACATAAATAAAATTTAATAAAGCATAGGTTAAAATAACATAAATACAATTTAATAAAGCATAGGACAAAACAACATAAAAACAATTTAATAAAGCATAGTATAAAACCACAGAATTACTATTTAATAAAGCATAGGATAAAACAACATAAATACAATTTAATAAAGCATAGGATAAAACCACAGAAATACAATTTAATAAAGCATAGGATAAAGCAACATAAATACAATTTAATAAAGCATAAGATAAAACAACATGAATACAATTTAATAAAGCATAGGTTAAAACAACATAAATACAATTTAATAAAGCATAGGATAAAACAACATAAATACAATTTAATAAAGCATAGGTTAAAACAACATAAATACAATTTAATAAAGCATAGGACAAAACAACATAAATACAATTTAATAAAGCATAGTTTAAAACAGCATAAATACAATTTAATAAAGCATAGGATAAAACCACAGAAATACAATTTAATAAAGCATAGGATAAAACAACATAAATACAATTTAATAAAGCATAGGACAAAACAACATAAATACAATTTAATAAAGCATAGGATAAAACAACATAAATACAATTTAATAAAGCATAGGATAAAACAACATAAATACAATTTAATAAAGCATAGTTTAAAACAACATAAATACAATTTAATAAAGCATAGGATAAAACCACAGAAATACAATTTAATAAAGCATAGGATAAAACAACATAAATACAATTTAATAAAGCATAGGACAAAACAACATAAATACAATTTAATAAAGCATAGGATAAAACAACATAAATACAATTTAATAAAGCATAGGATAAAACAACATAAATAAAATTTAATAAAGCATAGGATAAAACAACATAAATTCTATTTAATAAAGCATAGGATAAAACAACATAAATACAATTTAATAAAGCATAGGATAAAACAACATAAATCAAATTTAATAAAGCATATGTTAAAACAACATAAATACAATTTAATAAAGCATAGGTTAAAACAACATAAATACAATTTAATAAAGCATAGGATAAAACAACATAAATACAATTTAATAAAGCATAGGATAAAACAAGATAAATAAAATGTAATAAAGCATAGGATAAAACAACATAAATAAAATTTAATAAAGCATAGGATAAAACAACATAAATAAAATTTAATAAAGCATAGGATAAAACAACATAAATACAATTTAATAAAGCATAGGATAAAACAACATAAATAAAATTTAATAAAGCATAGGATAAAACAACATAAATTCAATTTAATAAAGCATAGGATAAAACAACATAAATACAATTTAATAAAGCATAGGATAAAACAACATAAATCAAATTTAATAAAGCATATGTTAAAACAACATAAATACAATTTAATAAAGCATAGGTTAAAACAACATAAATACAATTTAATAAAGCATAGGATAAAACAACATAAATACAATTTAATAAAGCATAGTTTAAAACAACATAAATACAATTTAATAAAGCATAGGATAGAACAACATAAATCAAATTTAATAAAGCATAGGATAAAACAACATAAATACAATTTAATAAAGCATAGGACAAAACAACATAAATACAATTTAATAAAGCATAGGATAAAACAACATAAATACAATTTAATAAAGCATAGGATAAAACAACATAAATACAATTTAATAAAGCATAGGATAAAACAACATAAATACAATTTAATAAAGCATAGGTTAAAACAACATAAATACAATTTAATAAAGCATAGGACAAAACAACATAAATACAATTTAATAAAGCATAGTTTAAAACAACATAAATACAATTTAATAAAGCATAGGATAAAACCACAGAAATACAATTTAATAAAGCATAGGATAAAACAACATGAATACAATTTAATAAAGCATAGGACAAAACAACATAAATACAATTTAATAAAGCATAGGATAAAACAACATAAATACAATTTAATAAAGCATAGGATAAAACAACATAAATAAAATTTAATAAAGCATAGGTTAAAATAACATAAATACAATTTAATAAAGCATAGGACAAAACAACATAAAAACAATTTAATAAAGCATAGTATAAAACCACAGAATTACTATTTAATAAAGCATAGGATAAAACAACATAAATACAATTTAATAAAGCATAGGATAAAACCACAGAAATACAATTTAATAAAGCATAGGATAAAGCAACATAAATACAATTTAATAAAGCATAAGATAAAACAACATGAATACAATTTAATAAAGCATAGGTTAAAACAACATAAATACATTTTAATAGAGCATAGGATAAAACAACATAAATACAATTTAATAAAGCTTAGGATAAAACAACATAAATACAATTTAATAAAGCATAGGATAAAACAACATAAATACAATTTAATAAAGCATAGGATAAAACAACATAAATACAATTTAATAGAGCATAGGATAAAACAACATAAATACAATTTATAAAGCATAGGATAAAACAACATAAATACAATTTAATAAAGCATAGGATAAAACAACATAAATACAATTTAATAAAGCATAGGATTAAACAACATAAATACTATTTAATAAAGCATAGGATAAAACCAGATAAATACAATTTAATAAAGAACAGGATAAAACAACTTAAATAAAATTTAATAAAGCATAGGATACAACAACATAAATAAAATTTAGTAAAGCATAGGTCAAAATAACATAAATACAATTTAATAAAGCATAGGATAAAACAACATAAATACAATTTAATAAAGCATAGGATAAAACAACATAAATAAAATTTAATAAAGCATAGGATAAAACAACATAAATTCAATTTAATAAAGCATAGGATAAAACAACATAAATACAATTTAATAAAGCATAGGATAAAACAACATGAATACAATTTAATAAAGCATAGGATAAAACAACATAAATACAATTTAATAAAGCATAGGTTAAAACAACATAAATACAATTTAATAAAGCATAGGTTAAAACAACATAAATACAATTTAATAAAGCATAGGATAAAACAACATAAATTCAATTTAATAAAGCATAGGATAAAACAACATAAATACAATTTAATAAAGAACAGGATAAAACAACATAAATAAAATTTAATAAAGCATAGGATAAAACAAGATAAATAAAATTTAATAAAGCATAGGATAAAACAACATAAATACAATTTAATAAAGCATAGGATAAAACAACATAAATAAAATTTAATAAAGCATAGGATAAAACAACATAAATACAATTTAATAAAGCATAGGATAAAACAACATAAATACAATTTAATAAAGCATAGGTTAAAACAACATAAATACAATGTAATAAAGCATAGGATAAAACAACATAAATACAATTTAATAAAGCATAGGTTAAAACAACATAAATACAATTTAATAAAGCATAGGACAAAACAACATAAATACAATTTAATAAAGCATAGTTTAAAACAACATAAATACAATTTAATAAAGCATAGGACAAAACAACATAAAAACAATTTAATAAAGCATAGTATAAAACCACAGAATTACTATTTAATAAAGCATAGGATAAAACAACATAAATACAATTTAATAAAGCATAGGATAAAACCACAGAAATACAATTTAATAAAGCATAGGATAAAGCAACATAAATACAATTTAATAAAGCATAAGATAAAACAACATGAATACAATTTAATAAAGCATAGGTTAAAACAACATAAATACAATTTAATAAAGCATAGGATAAAACAACATAAATACAATTTAATAAAGCATAGGTTAAAACAACATAAATACAATTTAATAAAGCATAAGACAAAACAACATAAATACAATTTAATGAAGCATATGTTAAAGCAACATAAATACAATTTAATAAAGCATAGGTTAAAACAACATAAATACAATTTAATAGAGCATAGGATAAAACAACATAAATACAATTTAATAAAGCTTAGGATAAAACAACATAAATACAATTTAATAAAGCATAGGATAAAACAACATAAATACAATTTAATAAAGCATAGGATAAAACAAGATAAATAAAATTTAATAAAGCATAGGATAAAACAACATAAATAAAATTTAATAAAGCATAGGATAAAACAACATAAATAAAATTTAATAAAGCATAGGATAAAACAACATAAATACAATTTAATAAAGCATAGGATAAAACAACATAAATAAAATTTAATAAAGCATAGGATAAAACAACATAAATTCAATTTAATAAAGCATAGGATAAAACAACATAAATACAATTTAATAAAGCATAGGATAAAACAACATAAATCAAATTTAATAAAGCATATGTTAAAACAACATAAATACAATTTAATAAAGCATAGGTTAAAACAACATAAATACAATTTAATAAAGCATAGGATAAAACAACATAAATACAATTTAATAAAGCATAGGATAAAACAACATAAATAACATTTAATAAAGCATAGGATAAAACAACATAAATACAATTTAATAAAGCATAGTATAAAACAACGTAAATAAAATTTAATAAAGCATAGGATAAAACAACATAAATACAATTTAATAAAGCATAGGATAAAACAACATAAATACAATTTAATAAAGCATAGTTTAAAACAACATAAATACAATTTAATAAAGCATAGGATAGAACAACATAAATCAAATTTAATAAAGCATAGGTTAAAACAACATAAATACAATTTAATAAAGCATAGGACAAAACAACATAAATACAATTTAATAAAGCATATGTTAAAGCAACATAAATACAATTTAATAAAGCATAGGTTAAAACAACATAAATACAATTTAATAGAGCATAGGATAAAACAACATAAATACAATTTAATAAAGCTTAGGATAAAACAACATAAATACAATTTAATAAAGCATAGGATAAAACAACATAAATACAATTTAATAAAGCATAGGATAAAACAACATAAATACAATTTAATAGAGCATAGGATAAAACAACATAAATACAATTTAATAAAGCATAGGATAAAACAACATAAATAAAATTTAATAGAGCATAGGATAAAACAACATAAATACAATTTAATAAAGCATAGGATAAAACAACATAAATACAATTTAATAAAGCATAGGATAAAACAACATAAATACAATTTAATAAAGCATAGGACAAAACAACATAAATACAATTTAATGAAACATAGGATAAACAACATAAATACAATTTAATAAAGCATAGGACAAAACAACATAAATACAATTTAATAAAGCATGTGTTATAACAACATAAATACAATTTAATAAAGCATAAGATATAACAACATGAATATAATTTAGTAAAGCATAAGATAAAACAACATAAATACAATTTAATAAAGCATAGGATAAAACAACATAAATACAATTTAATAAAGCATAGGTTAAAACAACATAAATACAATTTAATAAAGCATAAGACAAAACAACATAAATACAATTTAATGAAGCATATGTTAAAGCAACATAAATACAATTTAATAAAGCATAGGTTAAAACAACATAAATACAATTTAATAGAGCATAGGATAAAACAACATAAATACAATTTAATAAAGCTTAGGATAAAACAACATAAATACAATTTAATAAAGCACAGGATAAAACAACATAAATAAAATTTAATAAAGCATAGGATACAAAAACATAAATAAAATTTAGTAAAGCATAGGTCAAAATAACATAAATACAATTTAATAAAGCATAGGATAAAACAACATAAATACAATTTAATAAAGCATAGGATAAAACAACATAAATAAAATTTAATAAAGCATAGGTTAAAACAACATAAATACAATTTAATAAAGCATAGGTTAAAACAACATAAATACAATTTAATAAAGCATAGGATAAAACAACATAAATTCAATTTAATAAAGCATAGGATAAAACAACATAAATACAATTTAATAAAGCACAGGATAAAACAACATAAATAAAATTTAATAAAGCATAGGATAAAACAAGATAAATAAAATTTAATAAAGCATAGGATAAAACAACATAAATACAATTTAATAAAGCATAGGATAAAACAACATAAATAAAATTTAATAAAGCATAGGATAAAACAACATAAATACAATTTAATAAAGCATAGGATAAAACAACATAAATACAATTTAATAAAGCATAGGTTAAAACAACATAAATACAATTTAATAAAGCATAGGATAAAACAACATAAATTCACTTTAATAAAGCATAGGATAAAACAACATAAATGCAATTTAATAAAGCACAGGATAAAACAACATAAATAAAATTTAATAAAGCATAGGATAAAACAAGATAAATACAATTTAATAAAGCATAGGATAAAACAACATAAATACAATTTAATAAAGCATAGGATAAAACAACATAAATACAATTTAATAAAGCATAGGATAAAACAACATAAATACAATTTAATAAAGCATAGGATAAAACAACATAAATACAATTTAATAAAGCATAGGTTAAAACAACATAAATACAATTTAATAAAGCATAGGATAAAACAACATAAATACAATTTAATAAAGCATAGGATAAAACAACATAAATAAAATTTAATAAAGCATAGGATAAAACAACATAAATACAATTTAATAAAGCATAGGATAAAACAACATAAATACAATTTAATAAAGCATAGGATAAAACAACATAAATACAATTTAATAAAGCATAGGACAAAACAACATAAATACAATTTAATAAAGCATGTGTTATAACAACATAAATACAATTTAATAAAGCATAAGATATAACAACATGAATATAATTTAGTAAAGCATAAGATAAAACAACATGAATACAATTTAATAAAGCATAGGTTAAAACAACATAAGTACAATTTAAGAAAGCATAGGATAAAACTACATAAATACATTTTAATAAAGCATAGGATAAAACAACATAAATACAATTTAATAAAGCATAGGTTAAAACAACATAAATACAATTTAATAAAGCATAGGACAAAACAACATAAATACAATTTAATAAAGCAAAGTTTAAAACAACATAAATACAATTTAATAAAGCATAGGATAAAACCACAGAATTACAATTTAATAAAGCATAGGATAAAACAACATAAATACAATTTAATAAAGCATAGGACAAAACAACATAAATACAATTTAATAAAGCATAGGATAAAACAACATAAATACAATTTAATGAAACATAGGATAAACAACATAAATACAATTTAATAAAGCATAGGATAAACAACATAAATACAATTTAATAAAGCATAGGCTAAAACTACATAAATACAATTTAATAAAGCTTAGGATAAAACAAATTAAATACAATATAATAAAGCATAGGATAAAACAACATAAATTCAATTTAATAAAGCATAGGATAAAACAACATAAATACAATTTAATAAAGCATAAGATAAAACAACATGAATACAATTTAATAAAGCATAGGTTAAAACAACATAAATACAATTTAATAAAGCATAGGATAAAACAACATAAATACAATTTAATAAAGCATAGGTTAAAACAACATAAATACAATTTAATAAAGCACAGGATAAAACAACATAAATACAATTTAATAAAGCATAAGACAAAAAAACATAAATACAATTTAATAAAGCATATGTTAAAGCAACACAAATACAATTTAATAAAGCATAGGTTAAAACAACATAAATACAATTTAATAAAGCATAGGATAAAACAACCTAAATACAATTTAATAAAGCTTAGGATAAAACAGCATAAATACAATTTAATAAAGCATAGGATAAAACAACATAAATACAATTTAATAAAGCATAGGATAAAACAACATAAATACAATTTAGTAGAGCATAGGCTAAAACAACATAAATACAATTTATAAAGCATAGGATAAATCAACATAAATACAATTTAATAAAGCATAGGATAAAACAACATAAATACAATTTAATAAAGCATAGGATTAAACAACATAAATACTATTTAATAAAGCATAGGATAAAACCACATAAATACAATTTAATAAAGCACAGGATAAAACAACATAAATAAAATTTAATAAAGCATAGGATACAACAACATAAATACAATTTAGTAAAGCATAGGTCAAAATAACATAAATACAATTTAATAAAGCATAGGATAAAACAACATAAATACAATTTAATAAAGCATAGGATAAAACAACATAAATAAAATTTAATAAAGCATAGGATAAAACAACATAAATTCAATTTAATAAAGCATAGGATAAAACAACATAAATACAATTTAATAAAGCATAGGTTAAAACAACATAAATACAATTTAATAAAGCATAGGATAAAACAACATAAATACAAGTTAATAAAGCATAGGATAAAACAACATAAATACAATTTAATAAAGCGTATGATAAAACAACATAAATACAATTTAATAAAGCATGGGATAAAACAATATAAATACAATTTAATAAAGCATAGGTTAAAACAACATAAATACAATTTAATAAAGGATAGGTTAAAACAACATAAATACAATTTAATAAAGCATAGGATAAAACAACATAAATTCAATTTAATAAAGCATAGGATAAAACAACATAAATACAATTTAATAAAGCACAGGATAAAACAACATAAATAAAATTTAATAAAGCATAGGATAAAACAAGATAAATAAAATTTAATAAAGCATAGGATAAAACAACATAAATACAATTTAATAAAGCATAGGATAAAACAACATAAATAAAATTTAATAAAGCATAGGATAAAAAAACATAAATACAATTTAATAAAGCATAGGATAAAACAACATAAATACAATTTAATAAAGCATAGGTTAAAACAACATAAATACAATTTAATAAAGCATAGGATAAAACAACATAAATTCAATTTAGTAAAGCATAGGATAAAACAACATAAATAAAATTTAATAAAGCATAGGATAAAACAACATAAATACAATTTAATAAAGCATAGGTTATAACAACATAAATACAATTTAATAAAGCATAGGATAAAACAACATAAATACAATTTAATAAAGCATAGGATAAAACAACATAAATACAATTTAATAAAGCATAGGATAAAACAACATAAATACAATTTAATAAAGCATAGGATAAAACAACATAAATACAATTTAATAAAGCATAGGATAAAACAACATAAATACAATTTAATAAAGCATAGGATAAAACAACATAAATACAATTTAATAAAGCATAGGATAAAACGACATAAATCAAATTTAATAAAGCATAGGTTAAAACAACATAAATACAATGTAATAAAGCATAGGACAAAACAACATAAATACAATTTAATAAAGCATAGTTTAAAACAACATAAATACAATTTAATAAAGCATAGGATAAAACCACAGAAATACAATTTAATAAAGCATAGGATAAAACAACATAAATACAATATAATAAAGCATAGGACAAAACAACATAAATAAAATTTAATAAAGCATAGGATACAACAACATAAATAAAATTTAGTAAAGCATAGGTCAAAATAACATAAATACAATTTAATAAAGCATAGGATAAAACAACATAAATACAATGTAATAAAGCATAGGATAAAACAACATAAATAAAATTTAATAAAGCATAGGATAAAACAACATAAATTCAATTTAATAAAGCATAGGATAAAACAACATAAATACAATTTAATAAAGCATAGGATAAAACAACATAAATCAAATTTAATAAAGCATATGTTAAAACAACATAAATACAATTTAATAAAGCATAGGTTAAAACAACATAAATACAATTTAATAAAGCATAGGATAAAACAACATAAATACAATTTAGTAAAGCATAGGATAAAACAAGATAAATACAATTTAATAAAGCATAGGATAAAACAACATAAATACAATTTAATAAAGCATAGGATAAAACAACATAAATAAAATTTAACAAAGCATAGGATAAAAAAACATAAATACAATTTAATAAAGCATAGGATAAAACAACATAAATACAATTTAATAAAGCATAGGTTAAAACAACATAAATACAATTTAATAAAGCATAGGATAAAACAACATAAATTCAATTTAGTAAAGCATAGGATAAAACAAGATAAATAAAATTTAATAAAGCATAGGATAAAACAAGATAAATAAAATTTAATAAAGCATAGGATAAAAAAACATAAATACAATTTAATAAAGCATAGGATAAAACAACATAAATACAATTTAATAAAGCATAGGTTAAAACAACATAAATACAATTTAATAAAGCATAGGTTAAAACAACATAAATACAATTTAATAAAGCATAGGATAAAACAACATAAATACAATTTAATAAAGCATAGGATAAAACAAGATAAATAAAATTTAATAAAGCATAGGATAAAACAACATAAATACAATTTAATAAAGCATAGGATAAAACAACATAAATAAAATTTAATAAAGCATAGGATAAAACAACATAAATTCACTTTAATAAAGCATAGGATAAAACAACATAAATGCAATTTAATAAAGCACAGGATAAAACAACATAAATAAAATTTAATAAAGCATAGGATAAAACAAGATAAATACATTTTAATAAAGCATAGGATAAAACAACATAAATACAATTTAATAAAGCATAGGATAAAACAACATAAATACAATTTAATAAAGCATAGGATAAAACAACATAAATACAATTTAATAAAGCATAGGATAAAACAACATAAATACAATTTAATAAAGCATAGGTTAAAACAACATAAATACAATTTAATAAAGCATAGGATAAAACAACATAAATACAATTTAATAAAGCATAGGATAAAACAACATAAATAAAATTTAATAAAGCATAGGATAAAACAACATAAATACAATTTAATAAAGCATAGGATAAAACAACATAAATACAATTTAATAAAGCATAGGATAAAACAACATAAATACAATTTAATAAAGCATAGGACAAAACAACATAAATACAATTTAATAAAGCATGTGTTATAACAACATAAATACAATTTAATAAAGCATAAGATATAACAACATGAATATAATTTAGTAAAGCATAAGATAAAACAACATGAATACAATTTAATAAAGCATAGGTTAAAACAACATAAGTACAATTTAAGAAAGCATAGGATAAAACTACATAAATACATTTTAATAAAGCATAGGATAAAACAACATAAATACAATTTAATAAAGCATAGGTTAAAACAACATAAATACAATTTAATAAAGCATAGGACAAAACAACATAAATACAATTTAATAAAGCAAAGTTTAAAACAACATAAATACAATTTAATAAAGCATAGGATAAAACCACAGAATTACAATTTAATAAAGCATAGGATAAAACAACATAAATACAATTTAATAAAGCATAGGACAAAACAACATAAATACAATTTAATAAAGCATAGGATAAAACAACATAAATACAATTTAATGAAACATAGGATAAACAACATAAATACAATTTAATAAAGCATAGGATAAACAACATAAATACAATTTAATAAAGCATAGGCTAAAACTACATAAATACAATTTAATAAAGCTTAGGATAAAACAAATTAAATACAATATAATAAAGCATAGGATAAAACAACATAAATTCAATTTAATAAAGCATAGGATAAAACAACATAAATACAATTTAATAAAGCATAAGATAAAACAACATGAATACAATTTAATAAAGCATAGGTTAAAACAACATAAATACAATTTAATAAAGCATAGGATAAAACAACATAAATACAATTTAATAAAGCATAGGTTAAAACAACATAAATACAATTTAATAAAGCACAGGATAAAACAACATAAATACAATTTAATAAAGCATAAGACAAAAAAACATAAATACAATTTAATAAAGCATATGTTAAAGCAACACAAATACAATTTAATAAAGCATAGGTTAAAACAACATAAATACAATTTAATAAAGCATAGGATAAAACAACCTAAATACAATTTAATAAAGCTTAGGATAAAACAGCATAAATACAATTTAATAAAGCATAGGATAAAACAACATAAATACAATTTAATAAAGCATAGGATAAAACAACATAAATACAATTTAGTAGAGCATAGGCTAAAACAACATAAATACAATTTATAAAGCATAGGATAAAACAACATAAATACAATTTAATAAAGCATAGGATAAAACAACATAAATACAATTTAATAAAGCATAGGATTAAACAACATAAATACTATTTAATAAAGCATAGGATAAAACCACATAAATACAATTTAATAAAGCACAGGATAAAACAACATAAATAAAATTTAATAAAGCATAGGATACAACAACATAAATACAATTTAGTAAAGCATAGGTCAAAATAACATAAATACAATTTAATAAAGCATAGGATAAAACAACATAAATACAATTTAATAAAGCATAGGATAAAACAACATAAATAAAATTTAATAAAGCATAGGATAAAACAACATAAATTCAATTTAATAAAGCATAGGATAAAACAACATAAATACAAGTTAATAAAGCATAGGATAAAACAACATAAATACAATTTAATAAAGCGTATGATAAAACAACATAAATACAATTTAATAAAGCATGGGATAAAACAATATAAATACAATTTAATAAAGCATAGGTTAAAACAACATAAATACAATTTAATAAAGGATAGGTTAAAACAACATAAATACAATTTAATAAAGCATAGGATAAAACAACATAAATTCAATTTAATAAAGCATAGGATAAAACAACATAAATACAATTTAATAAAGCACAGGATAAAACAACATAAATAAAATTTAATAAAGCATAGGATAAAACAAGATAAATAAAATTTAATAAAGCATAGGATAAAACAACATAAATACAATTTAATAAAGCATAGGATAAAACGACATAAATCAAATTTAATAAAGCATAGGTTAAAACAACATAAATACAATGTAATAAAGCATAGGACAAAACAACATAAATACAATTTAATAAAGCATAGTTTAAAACAACATAAATACAATATAATAAAGCATAGGACAAAACAACATAAATAAAATTTAATAAAGCATAGGATACAACAACATAAATAAAATTTAGTAAAGCATAGGTCAAAATAACATAAATACAATTTAATAAAGCATAGGATAAAACAACATAAATACAATGTAATAAAGCATAGGATAAAACAAGATAAATAAAATTTAATAAAGCATAGGATAAAACAACATAAATACAATTTAATAAAGCATAGGATAAAACAACATAAATAAAATTTAATAAAGCATAGGATAAAAAAACATAAATACAATTTAATAAAGCATAGGATAAAACAACATAAATACAATTTAATAAAGCATAGGTTAAAACAACATAAATACAATTTAATAAAGCATAGGATAAAACAACATAAATTCAATTTAGTAAAGCATAGGATAAAACAACATAAATAAAATTTAATAAAGCATAGGATAAAACAAGATAAATAAAATTTAATAAAGCATAGGATAAAAAAACATAAATACAATTTAATAAAGCATAGGATAAAACAACATAAATACAATTTAATAAAGCATAGGTTAAAACAACATAAATACAATTTAATAAAGCATAGGTTAAAACAACATAAATACAATTTAATAAAGCATAGGATAAAACAACATAAATACAATTTAATAAAGCATAGGATAAAACAAGATAAATAAAATTTAATAAAGCATAGGATAAAACAACATAAATACAATTTAATAAAGCATAGGATAAAACAACATAAATAAAATTTAATAAAGCATAGGATAAAAAAACATAAATACAATTTAATAAAGCATAGGATAAAACAACATAAATACAATTTAATAAAGCATAGGTTAAAACAACATAAATACAATTTAATAAAGCATAGGTTAAAACAACATAAATACAATTTAATAAAGCATAGGATAAAACAACATAAATACAATTTAATAAAGCATAGGATAAAACAACATAAATAAAATTTAATAAAGCATAGGATAAAACAACATAAATACAATTTAATAAAGCATAGGATAAAACAACATAAATACAATTTAATAAAGCATAGGTTAAAACAACATAAATACAATTTAATAAAGCATAGGATAAAACAACATAAATACAATTTAATAAAGCATAGGATAAAACAACATAAATAAAATTTAATAAAGCATAGGATAAAACAACATAAATACAATTTAATAAAGCATAGGATAAAACAACATAAATACAATTTAATAAAGCATAGGATAAAACAACATAAATACAATTTAATAAAGCATAGGATAAAACAACATAAATACAATTTAATAAAGCATAGGATAAAACAACATAAATCAAATTTAATAAAGCATAGGTTAAAGCAACATAAATACAATGTAATAAAGCATAGGACAAAACAACATAAATACAATTTAATAAAGCATAGTTTAAAACAACATAAATACAATTTAATAAAGCATAGGATAAAACCACAGAAATACAATTTAATAAAGCATAGGATAAAACAACATAAATACAATATAATAAAGCATAGGACAAAACAACATAAATAAAATTTAATAAAGCATAGGATACAACAACATAAATAAAATTTAGTAAAGCATAGGTCAAAATAACATAAATACAATTTAATAAAGCATAGGATAAAACAACATAAATACAATTTAATAAAGCATAGGATAAAACAACATAAATAAAATTTAATAAAGCATAGGATAAAACAACATAAATTCTATTTAATAAAGCATAGGATAAAACAACATAAATACAATTTAATAAAGCATAGGATAAAACAACATAAATCAAATTTAATAAAGCATATGTTAAAACAACATAAATACAATTTAATAAAGCATAGGTTAAAACAACATAAATACAATTTAATAAAGCATAGGATAAAACAACATAAATACAATTTAATAAAGCATAGGATAAAACAAGATAAATAAAATTTAATAAAGCATAGGATAAAACAACATAAATACAATTTAATAAAGCATAGGATAAAACAACATAAATAAAATTTAATAAAGCATAGGATAAAAAAACATAAATACAATTTAATAAAGCATAGGATAAAACAACATAAATACAATTTAATAAAGCATAGGTTAAAACAACATAAATACAATTTAATAAAGCATAGGATAAAACAACATAAATTCAATTTAGTAAAGCATAGGATAAAACAACATAAATAAAATTTAATAAAGCATAGGATAAAACAAGATAAATAAAATTTAATAAAGCATAGGATAAAACAACATAAATACAATTTAATAAAGCATAGGATAAAACAACATAAATAAAATTTAATAAAGCATAGGATAAAACAACATAAATTCAATTTAATAAAGCATAGGATAAAACAACATAAATACAATTTAATAAAGCATAGGATAAAACAACATAAATCAAATTTAATAAAGCATATGTTAAAACAACATAAATACAATTTAATAAAGCATAGGTTAAAACAACATAAATACAATTTAATAAAGCATAGGATAAAACAACATGAATACAATTTAATAAAGCATAGGATAAAACAACATAAATAACATTTAATAAAGCATAGGATAAAACAACATAAATACAATTTAATAAAGCATAGTATAAAACAACGTAAATAAAATTTAATAAAGCATAGGATAAAACAACATAAATACAATTTAATAAAGCATAGGATAAAACAACATAAATACAATTTAATAAAGCATAGGATAAAACAACATAAATACAATTTAATAAAGCATAGTTAAAAACAACATAAATACAATTTAATAAAGCATAGGATAGAACAACATAAATCAAATTTAATAAAGCATAGGTTAAAACAACATAAATACAATTTAATAAAGCATAGGACAAAACAACATAAATACAATTTAATAAAGCATAGGATAAAACAACATAAATACAATTTAATAAAGCATAGGATAAAACAACATAAATAAAATTTAATAAAGCATAGGATAAAACAACATAAATTCTATTTAATAAAGCATAGGATAAAACAACATAAATACAATTTAATAAAGCATAGGATAAAACAACATAAATCAAATTTAATAAAGCATATGTTAAAACAACATAAATACAATTTAATAAAGCATAGGTTAAAACAACATAAATACAATTTAATAAAGCATAGGATAAAACAAGATAAATAAAATTTAATAAAGCATAGGATAAAACAACATAAATACAATTTAATAAAGCATAGGATAAAACAACATAAAAACAATTTAATAAAGCATAGTATAAAACCACAGAATTACTATTTAATAAAGCATAGGATAAAACAACATAAATACAATTTAATAAAGCATAGGATAAAACCACAGAAATACAATTTAATAAAGCATAGGATAAAACAACATAAATACAATTTAATAAAGCATAGGACAAAACAACATAAATACAATTTAATAAAGCATAGGATAAAACAACATAAATACAATTTAATAAAGCATAGGATAAAACAACATAAATACAATTTAATAAAGCATAGTTTAAAACAACATAAATACAATTTAATAAAGCATAGGATAAAACCACAGAAATACAATTTAATAAAGCATAGGATAAAACAACATAAATACAATTTAATAAAGCATAGGACAAAACAACATAAATACAATTTAATAAAGCATAGGATAAAACAACATAAATACAATTTAATAAAGCATAGGATAAAACAACATAAATAAAATTTAATAAAGCATAGGTTAAAATAACATAAATACAATTTAATAAAGCATAGGACAAAACAACATAAAAACAATTTAATAAAGCATAGTATAAAACCACAGAATTACTATTTAATAAAGCATAGGATAAAACAACATAAATACAATTTAATAAAGCATAGGATAAAACCACAGAAATACAATTTAATAAAGCATAGGATAAAGCAACATAAATACAATTTAATAAAGCATAAGATAAAACAACATGAATACAATTTAATAAAGCATAGGTTAAAACAACATAAATACAATTTAATAAAGCATAGGATAAAACAACATAAATACAATTTAATAAAGCATAGGTTAAAACAACATAAATACAATTTAATAAAGCATAAGACAAAACAACATAAATACAATTTAATAAAGCATAGGTTAAAACAACATAAATACAATTTAATAAAGCATAAGACAAAACAACATAAATACAATTTAATGAAGCATATGTTAAAGCAACATAAATACAATTTAATAAAGCATAGGTTAAAACAACATAAATACAATTTAATAGAGCATAGGATAAAACAACATAAATACAATTTAATAAAGCTTAGGATAAAACAACATAAATACAATTTAATAAAGCATAGGATAAAACAACATAAATACAATTTAATAAAGCATAGGATAAAACAACATAAATACAATTTAATAAAGCATAGGTTAAAACAACATAAATACAATTTAATAAAGCATAGGATAAAACAACATAAATTCAATTTAATAAAGCATAGGATAAAACAACATAAATACAATTTAATAAAGCACAGGATAAAACAACATAAATAAAATTTAATAAAGCATAGGATAAAACAAGATAAATAAAATTTAATAAAGCATAGGATAAAACAACATAAATACAATTTAATAAAGCATAGGATAAAACAACATAAATACAATTTAATAAAGCATAGGATAAAACAACATAAATACAATTTAATAAAGCATAGGATAAAACAACATAAATACAATTTAATAAAGCATAGGATAAAACAACATAAATACAATTTAATAAAGCATAGGATAAAACAACATAAATACAATTTAATAAAGCATAGGATAAAACAACATAAATCAAATTTAATAAAGCATAGGTTAAAGCAACATAAATACAATGTAATAAAGCATAGGACAAAACAACATAAATACAATTTAATAAAGCATAGTTTAAAACAACATAAATACAATTTAATAAAGCATAGGATAAAACCACAGAAATACAATTTAATAAAGCATAGGATAAAACAACATAAATACAATATAATAAAGCATAGGACAAAACAACATAAATAAAATTTAATAAAGCATAGGATACAACAACATAAATAAAATTTAGTAAAGCATAGGTCAAAATAACATAAATACAATTTAATAAAGCATAGGATAAAACAACATAAATACAATTTAATAAAGCATAGGATAAAACAACATAAATAAAATTTAATAAAGCATAGGATAAAACAACATAAATTCTATTTAATAAAGCATAGGATAAAACAACATAAATACAATTTAATAAAGCATAGGATAAAACAACATAAATCAAATTTAATAAAGCATATGTTAAAACAACATAAATACAATTTAATAAAGCATAGGTTAAAACAACATAAATACAATTTAATAAAGCATAGGATAAAACAACATAAATACAATTTAATAAAGCATAGGATAAAACAAGATAAATAAAATTTAATAAAGCATAGGATAAAACAACATAAATACAATTTAATAAAGCATAGGATAAAACAACATAAATAAAATTTAATAAAGCATAGGATAAAAAAACATAAATACAATTTAATAAAGCATAGGATAAAACAACATAAATACAATTTAATAAAGCATAGGTTAAAACAACATAAATACAATTTAATAAAGCATAGGATAAAACAACATAAATTCAATTTAGTAAAGCATAGGATAAAACAACATAAATAAAATTTAATAAAGCATAGGATAAAACAAGATAAATAAAATTTAATAAAGCATAGGATAAAACAACATAAATACAATTTAATAAAGCATAGGATAAAACAACATAAATAAAATTTAATAAAGCATAGGATAAAACAACATAAATTCAATTTAATAAAGCATAGGATAAAACAACATAAATACAATTTAATAAAGCATAGGATAAAACAACATAAATCAAATTTAATAAAGCATATGTTAAAACAACATAAATACAATTTAATAAAGCATAGGTTAAAACAACATAAATACAATTTAATAAAGCATAGGATAAAACAACATGAATACAATTTAATAAAGCATAGGATAAAACAACATAAATAACATTTAATAAAGCATAGGATAAAACAACATAAATACAATTTAATAAAGCATAGTATAAAACAACGTAAATAAAATTTAATAAAGCATAGGATAAAACAACATAAATACAATTTAATAAAGCATAGGATAAAACAACATAAATACAATTTAATAAAGCATAGGATAAAACAACATAAATACAATTTAATAAAGCATAGTTAAAAACAACATAAATACAATTTAATAAAGCATAGGATAGAACAACATAAATCAAATTTAATAAAGCATAGGTTAAAACAACATAAATACAATTTAATAAAGCATAGGACAAAACAACATAAATACAATTTAATAAAGCATAGGATAAAACAAGATAAATAAAATTTAATAAAGCATAGGATAAAACAACATAAATACAATTTAATAAAGCATAGGATAAAACAACATAAATTCTATTTAATAAAGCATAGGATAAAACAACATAAATACAATTTAATAAAGCATAGGATAAAACAACATAAATCAAATTTAATAAAGCATATGTTAAAACAACATAAATACAATTTAATAAAGCATAGGTTAAAACAACATAAATACAATTTAATAAAGCATAGGATAAAACAAGATAAATAAAATTTAATAAAGCATAGGATAAAACAACATAAATACAATTTAATAAAGCATAGGATAAAACAACATAAAAACAATTTAATAAAGCATAGTATAAAACCACAGAATTACTATTTAATAAAGCATAGGATAAAACAACATAAATACAATTTAATAAAGCATAGGATAAAACCACAGAAATACAATTTAATAAAGCATAGGATAAAACAACATAAATACAATTTAATAAAGCATAGGACAAAACAACATAAATACAATTTAATAAAGCATAGGATAAAACAACATAAATACAATTTAATAAAGCATAGGATAAAACAACATAAATACAATTTAATAAAGCATAGTTTAAAACAACATAAATACAATTTAATAAAGCATAGGATAAAACCACAGAAATACAATTTAATAAAGCATAGGATAAAACAACATAAATACAATTTAATAAAGCATAGGACAAAACAACATAAATACAATTTAATAAAGCATAGGATAAAACAACATAAATACAATTTAATAAAGCATAGGATAAAACAACATAAATAAAATTTAATAAAGCATAGGTTAAAATAACATAAATACAATTTAATAAAGCATAGGACAAAACAACATAAAAACAATTTAATAAAGCATAGTATAAAACCACAGAATTACTATTTAATAAAGCATAGGATAAAACAACATAAATACAATTTAATAAAGCATAGGATAAAACCACAGAAATACAATTTAATAAAGCATAGGATAAAGCAACATAAATACAATTTAATAAAGCATAAGATAAAACAACATGAATACAATTTAATAAAGCATAGGTTAAAACAACATAAATACAATTTAATAAAGCATAGGATAAAACAACATAAATACAATTTAATAAAGCATAGGTTAAAACAACATAAATACAATTTAATAAAGCATAAGACAAAACAACATAAATACAATTTAATAAAGCATAGGTTAAAACAACATAAATACAATTTAATAAAGCATAAGACAAAACAACATAAATACAATTTAATGAAGCATATGTTAAAGCAACATAAATACAATTTAATAAAGCATAGGTTAAAACAACATAAATACAATTTAATAGAGCATAGGATAAAACAACATAAATACAATTTAATAAAGCTTAGGATAAAACAACATAAATACAATTTAATAAAGCATAGGATAAAACAACATAAATACAATTTAATAAAGCATAGGATAAAACAACATAAATACAATTTAATAAAGCATAGGTTAAAACAACATAAAGACAATTTAATAAAGCATAGGATAAAACAACATAAATTCAATTTAATAAAGCATAGGATAAAACAACATAAATACAATTTAATAAAGCACAGGATAAAACAACATAAATAAAATTTAATAAAGCATAGGATAAAACAAGATAAATAAAATTTAATAAAGCATAGGATAAAACAACATAAATACAATTTAATAAAGCATAGGATAAAACAACATAAATACAATTTAATAAAGCATAGGATAAAACAACATAAATACAATTTAATAAAGCATAGGATAAAACAACATAAATACAATTTAATAAAGCATAGGTTAAAACAACATAAATACAATTTAATAAAGCATAGGATAAAACAACATAAATACAATTTAATAAAGCATAGGATAAAACAACATAAATAAAATTTAATAAAGCATAGGATAAAACAACATAAATACAATTTAATAAAGCATAGGATAAAACAACATAAATACAATTTAATAAAGCATAGGATAAAACAACATAAATACAATATAATAAAGCATAGGACAAAACAACATAAATAAAATTTAATAAAGCATAGGATACAACAACATAAATAAAATTTAGTAAAGCATAGGTCAAAATAACATAAATACAATTTAATAAAGCATAGGATAAAACAACATAAATACAATGTAATAAAGCATAGGATAAAACAACATAAATAAAATTTAATAAAGCATAGGATAAAACAACATAAATTCAATTTAATAAAGCATAGGATAAAACAACATAAATACAATTTAATAAAGCATAGGATAAAACAACATAAATACAATTTAATAAAGCATAGGTTAAAACAACATAAATACAATTTAATAAAGCATAGGATAAAACAACATAAATACAATTTAATAAAGCATAGGATAAAACAACATAAATAAAATTTAATAAAGCATAGGATAAAACAACATAAATACAATTTAATAAAGCATAGGATAAAACAACATAAATACAATTTAATAAAGCATAGGATAAAACAACATAAATACAATTTAATAAAGCATAGGACAAAACAACATAAATACAATTTAATAAAGCATGTGTTATAACAACATAAATACAATTTAATAAAGCATAAGATATAACAACATGAATATAATTTAGTAAAGCATAAGATAAAACAACATGAATACAATTTAATAAAGCATAGGTTAAAACAACATAAGTACAATTTAAGAAAGCATAGGATAAAACTACATAAATACATTTTAATAAAGCATAGGATAAAACAACATAAATACAATTTAATAAAGCATAGGTTAAAACAACATAAATACAATTTAATAAAGCATAGGACAAAACAACATAAATACAATTTAATAAAGCAAAGTTTAAAACAACATAAATACAATTTAATAAAGCATAGGATAAAACCACAGAATTACAATTTAATAAAGCATAGGATAAAACAACATAAATACAATTTAATAAAGCATAGGACAAAACAACATAAATACAATTTAATAAAGCATAGGATAAAACAACATAAATACAATTTAATGAAACATAGGATAAACAACATAAATACAATTTAATAAAGCATAGGATAAACAACATAAATACAATTTAATAAAGCATAGGCTAAAACTACATAAATACAATTTAATAAAGCTTAGGATAAAACAAATTAAATACAATATAATAAAGCATAGGATAAAACAACATAAATTCAATTTAATAAAGCATAGGATAAAACAACATAAATACAATTTAATAAAGCATAAGATAAAACAACATGAATACAATTTAATAAAGCATAGGTTAAAACAACATAAATACAATTTAATAAAGCATAGGATAAAACAACATAAATACAATTTAATAAAGCATAGGTTAAAACAACATAAATACAATTTAATAAAGCACAGGATAAAACAACATAAATACAATTTAATAAAGCATAAGACAAAAAAACATAAATACAATTTAATAAAGCATATGTTAAAGCAACACAAATACAATTTAATAAAGCATAGGTTAAAACAACATAAATACAATTTAATAAAGCATAGGATAAAACAACCTAAATACAATTTAATAAAGCTTAGGATAAAACAGCATAAATACAATTTAATAAAGCATAGGATAAAACAACATAAATACAATTTAATAAAGCATAGGATAAAACAACATAAATACAATTTAGTAGAGCATAGGCTAAAACAACATAAATACAATTTATAAAGCATAGGATAAAACAACATAAATACAATTTAATAAAGCATAGGATAAAACAACATAAATACAATTTAATAAAGCATAGGATTAAACAACATAAATACTATTTAATAAAGCATAGGATAAAACCACATAAATACAATTTAATAAAGCACAGGATAAAACAACATAAATAAAATTTAATAAAGCATAGGATACAACAACATAAATACAATTTAGTAAAGCATAGGTCAAAATAACATAAATACAATTTAATAAAGCATAGGATAAAACAACATAAATACAATTTAATAAAGCATAGGATAAAACAACATAAATAAAATTTAATAAAGCATAGGATAAAACAACATAAATTCAATTTAATAAAGCATAGGATAAAACAACATAAATACAAGTTAATAAAGCATAGGATAAAACAACATAAATACAATTTAATAAAGCGTATGATAAAACAACATAAATACAATTTAATAAAGCATGGGATAAAACAATATAAATACAATTTAATAAAGCATAGGTTAAAACAACATAAATACAATTTAATAAAGGATAGGTTAAAACAACATAAATACAATTTAATAAAGCATAGGATAAAAAAACATAAATTCAATTTAATAAAGCATAGGATAAAACAACATAAATACAATTTAATAAAGCACAGGATAAAACAACATAAATAAAATTTAATAAAGCATAGGATAAAACAAGATAAATAAAATTTAATAAAGCATAGGATAAAACAACATAAATACAATTTAATAAAGCATAGGATAAAACGACATAAATCAAATTTAATAAAGCATAGGTTAAAACAACATAAATACAATGTAATAAAGCATAGGACAAAACAACATAAATACAATTTAATAAAGCATAGTTTAAAACAACATAAATACAATATAATAAAGCATAGGACAAAACAACATAAATAAAATTTAATAAAGCATAGGATACAACAACATAAATAAAATTTAGTAAAGCATAGGTCAAAATAACATAAATACAATTTAATAAAGCATAGGATAAAACAACATAAATACAATGTAATAAAGCATAGGATAAAACAAGATAAATAAAATTTAATAAAGCATAGGATAAAACAACATAAATACAATTTAATAAAGCATAGGATAAAACAACATAAATAAAATTTAATAAAGCATAGGATAAAAAAACATAAATACAATTTAATAAAGCATAGGATAAAACAACATAAATACAATTTAATAAAGCATAGGTTAAAACAACATAAATACAATTTAATAAAGCATAGGATAAAACAACATAAATTCAATTTAGTAAAGCATAGGATAAAACAACATAAATAAAATTTAATAAAGCATAGGATAAAACAAGATAAATAAAATTTAATAAAGCATAGGATAAAAAAACATAAATACAATTTAATAAAGCATAGGATAAAACAACATAAATACAATTTAATAAAGCATAGGTTAAAACAACATAAATACAATTTAATAAAGCATAGGTTAAAACAACATAAATACAATTTAATAAAGCATAGGATAAAACAACATAAATACAATTTAATAAAGCATAGGATAAAACAAGATAAATAAAATTTAATAAAGCATAGGATAAAACAACATAAATACAATTTAATAAAGCATAGGATAAAACAACATAAATAAAATTTAATAAAGCATAGGATAAAAAAACATAAATACAATTTAATAAAGCATAGGATAAAACAACATAAATACAATTTAATAAAGCATAGGTTAAAACAACATAAATACAATTTAATAAAGCATAGGTTAAAACAACATAAATACAATTTAATAAAGCATAGGATAAAACAACATAAATACAATTTAATAAAGCATAGGATAAAACAACATAAATAAAATTTAATAAAGCATAGGATAAAACAACATAAATACAATTTAATAAAGCATAGGATAAAACAACATAAATACAATTTAATAAAGCATAGGTTAAAACAACATAAATACAATTTAATAAAGCATAGGATAAAACAACATAAATACAATTTAATAAAGCATAGGATAAAACAACATAAATAAAATTTAATAAAGCATAGGATAAAACAACATAAATACAATTTAATAAAGCATAGGATAAAACAACATAAATACAATTTAATAAAGCATAGGATAAAACAACATAAATACAATTTAATAAAGCATAGGATAAAACAACATAAATACAATTTAATAAAGCATAGGATAAAACAACATAAATCAAATTTAATAAAGCATAGGTTAAAGCAACATAAATACAATGTAATAAAGCATAGGACAAAACAACATAAATACAATTTAATAAAGCATAGTTTAAAACAACATAAATACAATTTAATAAAGCATAGGATAAAACCACAGAAATACAATTTAATAAAGCATAGGATAAAACAACATAAATACAATATAATAAAGCATAGGACAAAACAACATAAATAAAATTTAATAAAGCATAGGATACAACAACATAAATAAAATTTAGTAAAGCATAGGTCAAAATAACATAAATACAATTTAATAAAGCATAGGATAAAACAACATAAATACAATTTAATAAAGCATAGGATAAAACAACATAAATAAAATTTAATAAAGCATAGGATAAAACAACATAAATTCTATTTAATAAAGCATAGGATAAAACAACATAAATACAATTTAATAAAGCATAGGATAAAACAACATAAATCAAATTTAATAAAGCATATGTTAAAACAACATAAATACAATTTAATAAAGCATAGGTTAAAACAACATAAATACAATTTAATAAAGCATAGGATAAAACAACATAAATACAATTTAATAAAGCATAGGATAAAACAAGATAAATAAAATTTAATAAAGCATAGGATAAAACAACATAAATACAATTTAATAAAGCATAGGATAAAACAACATAAATAAAATTTAATAAAGCATAGGATAAAAAAACATAAATACAATTTAATAAAGCATAGGATAAAACAACATAAATACAATTTAATAAAGCATAGGTTAAAACAACATAAATACAATTTAATAAAGCATAGGATAAAACAACATAAATTCAATTTAGTAAAGCATAGGATAAAACAACATAAATAAAATTTAATAAAGCATAGGATAAAACAAGATAAATAAAATTTAATAAAGCATAGGATAAAACAACATAAATACAATTTAATAAAGCATAGGATAAAACAACATAAATAAAATTTAATAAAGCATAGGATAAAACAACATAAATTCAATTTAATAAAGCATAGGATAAAACAACATAAATACAATTTAATAAAGCATAGGATAAAACAACATAAATCAAATTTAATAAAGCATATGTTAAAACAACATAAATACAATTTAATAAAGCATAGGTTAAAACAACATAAATACAATTTAATAAAGCATAGGATAAAACAACATGAATACAATTTAATAAAGCATAGGATAAAACAACATAAATAACATTTAATAAAGCATAGGATAAAACAACATAAATACAATTTAATAAAGCATAGTATAAAACAACGTAAATAAAATTTAATAAAGCATAGGATAAAACAACATAAATACAATTTAATAAAGCATAGGATAAAACAACATAAATACAATTTAATAAAGCATAGGATAAAACAACATAAATACAATTTAATAAAGCATAGTTAAAAACAACATAAATACAATTTAATAAAGCATAGGATAGAACAACATAAATCAAATTTAATAAAGCATAGGTTAAAACAACATAAATACAATTTAATAAAGCATAGGACAAAACAACATAAATACAATTTAATAAAGCATAGGATAAAACAACATAAATACAATTTAATAAAGCATAGGATAAAACAACATAAATAAAATTTAATAAAGCATAGGATAAAACAACATAAATTCTATTTAATAAAGCATAGGATAAAACAACATAAATACAATTTAATAAAGCATAGGATAAAACAACATAAATCAAATTTAATAAAGCATATGTTAAAACAACATAAATACAATTTAATAAAGCATAGGTTAAAACAACATAAATACAATTTAATAAAGCATAGGATAAAACAAGATAAATAAAATTTAATAAAGCATAGGATAAAACAACATAAATACAATTTAATAAAGCATAGGATAAAACAACATAAAAACAATTTAATAAAGCATAGTATAAAACCACAGAATTACTATTTAATAAAGCATAGGATAAAACAACATAAATACAATTTAATAAAGCATAGGATAAAACCACAGAAATACAATTTAATAAAGCATAGGATAAAACAACATAAATACAATTTAATAAAGCATAGGACAAAACAACATAAATACAATTTAATAAAGCATAGGATAAAACAACATAAATACAATTTAATAAAGCATAGGATAAAACAACATAAATACAATTTAATAAAGCATAGTTTAAAACAACATAAATACAATTTAATAAAGCATAGGATAAAACCACAGAAATACAATTTAATAAAGCATAGGATAAAACAACATAAATACAATTTAATAAAGCATAGGACAAAACAACATAAATACAATTTAATAAAGCATAGGATAAAACAACATAAATACAATTTAATAAAGCATAGGATAAAACAACATAAATAAAATTTAATAAAGCATAGGTTAAAATAACATAAATACAATTTAATAAAGCATAGGACAAAACAACATAAAAACAATTTAATAAAGCATAGTATAAAACCACAGAATTACTATTTAATAAAGCATAGGATAAAACAACATAAATACAATTTAATAAAGCATAGGATAAAACCACAGAAATACAATTTAATAAAGCATAGGATAAAGCAACATAAATACAATTTAATAAAGCATAAGATAAAACAACATGAATACAATTTAATAAAGCATAGGTTAAAACAACATAAATACAATTTAATAAAGCATAGGATAAAACAACATAAATACAATTTAATAAAGCATAGGTTAAAACAACATAAATACAATTTAATAAAGCATAAGACAAAACAACATAAATACAATTTAATAAAGCATAGGTTAAAACAACATAAATACAATTTAATAAAGCATAAGACAAAACAACATAAATACAATTTAATGAAGCATATGTTAAAGCAACATAAATACAATTTAATAAAGCATAGGTTAAAACAACATAAATACAATTTAATAGAGCATAGGATAAAACAACATAAATACAATTTAATAAAGCTTAGGATAAAACAACATAAATACAATTTAATAAAGCATAGGATAAAACAACATAAATACAATTTAATAAAGCATAGGATAAAACAACATAAATACAATTTAATAAAGCATAGGTTAAAACAACATAAATACAATTTAATAAAGCATAGGATAAAACAACATAAATTCAATTTAATAAAGCATAGGATAAAACAACATAAATACAATTTAATAAAGCACAGGATAAAACAACATAAATAAAATTTAATAAAGCATAGGATAAAACAAGATAAATAAAATTTAATAAAGCATAGGATAAAACAACATAAATACAATTTAATAAAGCATAGGATAAAACAACATAAATACAATTTAATAAAGCATAGGATAAAACAACATAAATACAATTTAATAAAGCATAGGATAAAACAACATAAATACAATTTAATAAAGCATAGGATAAAACAACATAAATACAATTTAATAAAGCATAGGATAAAACAACATAAATACAATTTAATAAAGCATAGGATAAAACAACATAAATCAAATTTAATAAAGCATAGGTTAAAGCAACATAAATACAATGTAATAAAGCATAGGACAAAACAACATAAATACAATTTAATAAAGCATAGTTTAAAACAACATAAATACAATTTAATAAAGCATAGGATAAAACCACAGAAATACAATTTAATAAAGCATAGGATAAAACAACATAAATACAATATAATAAAGCATAGGACAAAACAACATAAATAAAATTTAATAAAGCATAGGATACAACAACATAAATAAAATTTAGTAAAGCATAGGTCAAAATAACATAAATACAATTTAATAAAGCATAGGATAAAACAACATAAATACAATTTAATAAAGCATAGGATAAAACAACATAAATAAAATTTAATAAAGCATAGGATAAAACAACATAAATTCTATTTAATAAAGCATAGGATAAAACAACATAAATACAATTTAATAAAGCATAGGATAAAACAACATAAATCAAATTTAATAAAGCATATGTTAAAACAACATAAATACAATTTAATAAAGCATAGGTTAAAACAACATAAATACAATTTAATAAAGCATAGGATAAAACAACATAAATACAATTTAATAAAGCATAGGATAAAACAAGATAAATAAAATTTAATAAAGCATAGGATAAAACAACATAAATACAATTTAATAAAGCATAGGATAAAACAACATAAATAAAATTTAATAAAGCATAGGATAAAAAAACATAAATACAATTTAATAAAGCATAGGATAAAACAACATAAATACAATTTAATAAAGCATAGGTTAAAACAACATAAATACAATTTAATAAAGCATAGGATAAAACAACATAAATTCAATTTAGTAAAGCATAGGATAAAACAACATAAATAAAATTTAATAAAGCATAGGATAAAACAAGATAAATAAAATTTAATAAAGCATAGGATAAAACAACATAAATACAATTTAATAAAGCATAGGATAAAACAACATAAATAAAATTTAATAAAGCATAGGATAAAACAACATAAATTCAATTTAATAAAGCATAGGATAAAACAACATAAATACAATTTAATAAAGCATAGGATAAAACAACATAAATCAAATTTAATAAAGCATATGTTAAAACAACATAAATACAATTTAATAAAGCATAGGTTAAAACAACATAAATACAATTTAATAAAGCATAGGATAAAACAACATGAATACAATTTAATAAAGCATAGGATAAAACAACATAAATAACATTTAATAAAGCATAGGATAAAACAACATAAATACAATTTAATAAAGCATAGTATAAAACAACGTAAATAAAATTTAATAAAGCATAGGATAAAACAACATAAATACAATTTAATAAAGCATAGGATAAAACAACATAAATACAATTTAATAAAGCATAGGATAAAACAACATAAATACAATTTAATAAAGCATAGTTAAAAACAACATAAATACAATTTAATAAAGCATAGGATAGAACAACATAAATCAAATTTAATAAAGCATAGGTTAAAACAACATAAATACAATTTAATAAAGCATAGGACAAAACAACATAAATACAATTTAATAAAGCATAGGATAAAACAAGATAAATAAAATTTAATAAAGCATAGGATAAAACAACATAAATACAATTTAATAAAGCATAGGATAAAACAACATAAATTCTATTTAATAAAGCATAGGATAAAACAACATAAATACAATTTAATAAAGCATAGGATAAAACAACATAAATCAAATTTAATAAAGCATATGTTAAAACAACATAAATACAATTTAATAAAGCATAGGTTAAAACAACATAAATACAATTTAATAAAGCATAGGATAAAACAAGATAAATAAAATTTAATAAAGCATAGGATAAAACAACATAAATACAATTTAATAAAGCATAGGATAAAACAACATAAAAACAATTTAATAAAGCATAGTATAAAACCACAGAATTACTATTTAATAAAGCATAGGATAAAACAACATAAATACAATTTAATAAAGCATAGGATAAAACCACAGAAATACAATTTAATAAAGCATAGGATAAAACAACATAAATACAATTTAATAAAGCATAGGACAAAACAACATAAATACAATTTAATAAAGCATAGGATAAAACAACATAAATACAATTTAATAAAGCATAGGATAAAACAACATAAATACAATTTAATAAAGCATAGTTTAAAACAACATAAATACAATTTAATAAAGCATAGGATAAAACCACAGAAATACAATTTAATAAAGCATAGGATAAAACAACATAAATACAATTTAATAAAGCATAGGACAAAACAACATAAATACAATTTAATAAAGCATAGGATAAAACAACATAAATACAATTTAATAAAGCATAGGATAAAACAACATAAATAAAATTTAATAAAGCATAGGTTAAAATAACATAAATACAATTTAATAAAGCATAGGACAAAACAACATAAAAACAATTTAATAAAGCATAGTATAAAACCACAGAATTACTATTTAATAAAGCATAGGATAAAACAACATAAATACAATTTAATAAAGCATAGGATAAAACCACAGAAATACAATTTAATAAAGCATAGGATAAAGCAACATAAATACAATTTAATAAAGCATAAGATAAAACAACATGAATACAATTTAATAAAGCATAGGTTAAAACAACATAAATACAATTTAATAAAGCATAGGATAAAACAACATAAATACAATTTAATAAAGCATAGGTTAAAACAACATAAATACAATTTAATAAAGCATAAGACAAAACAACATAAATACAATTTAATAAAGCATAGGTTAAAACAACATAAATACAATTTAATAAAGCATAAGACAAAACAACATAAATACAATTTAATGAAGCATATGTTAAAGCAACATAAATACAATTTAATAAAGCATAGGTTAAAACAACATAAATACAATTTAATAGAGCATAGGATAAAACAACATAAATACAATTTAATAAAGCTTAGGATAAAACAACATAAATACAATTTAATAAAGCATAGGATAAAACAACATAAATACAATTTAATAAAGCATAGGATAAAACAACATAAATACAATTTAATAAAGCATAGGTTAAAACAACATAAATACAATTTAATAAAGCATAGGATAAAACAACATAAATTCAATTTAATAAAGCATAGGATAAAACAACATAAATACAATTTAATAAAGCACAGGATAAAACAACATAAATAAAATTTAATAAAGCATAGGATAAAACAAGATAAATAAAATTTAATAAAGCATAGGATAAAACAACATAAATACAATTTAATAAAGCATAGGATAAAACAACATAAATACAATTTAATAAAGCATAGGATAAAACAACATAAATACAATTTAATAAAGCATAGGATAAAACAACATAAATACAATTTAATAAAGCATAGGTTAAAACAACATAAATACAATTTAATAAAGCATAGGATAAAACAACATAAATACAATTTAATAAAGCATAGGATAAAACAACATAAATAAAATTTAATAAAGCATAGGATAAAACAACATAAATACAATTTAATAAAGCATAGGATAAAACAACATAAATACAATTTAATAAAGCATAGGATAAAACAACATAAATACAATATAATAAAGCATAGGACAAAACAACATAAATAAAATTTAATAAAGCATAGGATACAACAACATAAATAAAATTTAGTAAAGCATAGGTCAAAATAACATAAATACAATTTAATAAAGCATAGGATAAAACAACATAAATACAATGTAATAAAGCATAGGATAAAACAACATAAATAAAATTTAATAAAGCATAGGATAAAACAACATAAATTCAATTTAATAAAGCATAGGATAAAACAACATAAATACAATTTAATAAAGCATAGGATAAAACAACATAAATACAATTTAATAAAGCATAGGTTAAAACAACATAAATACAATTTAATAAAGCATAGGATAAAACAACATAAATACAATTTAATAAAGCATAGGATAAAACAACATAAATAAAATTTAATAAAGCATAGGATAAAACAACATAAATACAATTTAATAAAGCATAGGATAAAACAACATAAATACAATTTAATAAAGCATAGGATAAAACAACATAAATACAATTTAATAAAGCATAGGACAAAACAACATAAATACAATTTAATAAAGCATGTGTTATAACAACATAAATACAATTTAATAAAGCATAAGATATAACAACATGAATATAATTTAGTAAAGCATAAGATAAAACAACATGAATACAATTTAATAAAGCATAGGTTAAAACAACATAAGTACAATTTAAGAAAGCATAGGATAAAACTACATAAATACATTTTAATAAAGCATAGGATAAAACAACATAAATACAATTTAATAAAGCATAGGTTAAAACAACATAAATACAATTTAATAAAGCATAGGACAAAACAACATAAATACAATTTAATAAAGCAAAGTTTAAAACAACATAAATACAATTTAATAAAGCATAGGATAAAACCACAGAATTACAATTTAATAAAGCATAGGATAAAACAACATAAATACAATTTAATAAAGCATAGGACAAAACAACATAAATACAATTTAATAAAGCATAGGATAAAACAACATAAATACAATTTAATGAAACATAGGATAAACAACATAAATACAATTTAATAAAGCATAGGATAAACAACATAAATACAATTTAATAAAGCATAGGCTAAAACTACATAAATACAATTTAATAAAGCTTAGGATAAAACAAATTAAATACAATATAATAAAGCATAGGATAAAACAACATAAATTCAATTTAATAAAGCATAGGATAAAACAACATAAATACAATTTAATAAAGCATAAGATAAAACAACATGAATACAATTTAATAAAGCATAGGTTAAAACAACATAAATACAATTTAATAAAGCATAGGATAAAACAACATAAATACAATTTAATAAAGCATAGGTTAAAACAACATAAATACAATTTAATAAAGCACAGGATAAAACAACATAAATACAATTTAATAAAGCATAAGACAAAAAAACATAAATACAATTTAATAAAGCATATGTTAAAGCAACACAAATACAATTTAATAAAGCATAGGTTAAAACAACATAAATACAATTTAATAAAGCATAGGATAAAACAACCTAAATACAATTTAATAAAGCTTAGGATAAAACAGCATAAATACAATTTAATAAAGCATAGGATAAAACAACATAAATACAATTTAATAAAGCATAGGATAAAACAACATAAATACAATTTAGTAGAGCATAGGCTAAAACAACATAAATACAATTTATAAAGCATAGGATAAAACAACATAAATACAATTTAATAAAGCATAGGATAAAACAACATAAATACAATTTAATAAAGCATAGGATTAAACAACATAAATACTATTTAATAAAGCATAGGATAAAACCACATAAATACAATTTAATAAAGCACAGGATAAAACAACATAAATAAAATTTAATAAAGCATAGGATACAACAACATAAATACAATTTAGTAAAGCATAGGTCAAAATAACATAAATACAATTTAATAAAGCATAGGTTAAAACAACATAAATACAATTTAATAAAGCATAGGATAAAACAACATAAATTCAATTTAGTAAAGCATAGGATAAAACAACATAAATAAAATTTAATAAAGCATAGGATAAAACAAGATAAATAAAATTTAATAAAGCATAGGATAAAACAACATAAATACAATTTAATAAAGCATAGGATAAAACAACATAAATCAAATTTAATAAAGCATATGTTAAAACAACATAAATACAATTTAATAAAGCATAGGTTAAAACAACATAAATACAATTTAATAAAGCATAGGATAAAACAACATAAATACAATTTAATAAAGCATAGGATAAAACAAGATAAATAAAATTTAATAAAGCATAGGATAAAACAACATAAATACAATTTAATAAAGCATAGGATAAAACAACATAAATAAAATTTAATAAAGCATAGGATAAAAAAACATAAATACAATTTAATAAAGCATAGGATAAAACAACATAAATACAATTTAATAAAGCATAGGTTAAAACAACATAAATACAATTTAATAAAGCATAGGATAAAACAACATAAATTCAATTTAGTAAAGCATAGGATAAAACAACATAAATAAAATTTAATAAAGCATAGGATAAAACAAGATAAATAAAATTTAATAAAGCATAGGATAAAACAACATAAATACAATTTAATAAAGCATAGGATAAAACAACATAAATAAAATTTAATAAAGCATAGGATAAAACAACATAAATTCAATTTAATAAAGCATAGGATAAAACAACATAAATACAATTTAATAAAGCATAGGATAAAACAACATAAATCAAATTTAATAAAGCATATGTTAAAACAACATAAATACAATTTAATAAAGCATAGGTTAAAACAACATAAATACAATTTAATAAAGCATAGGATAAAACAACATGAATACAATTTAATAAAGCATAGGATAAAACAACATAAATAACATTTAATAAAGCATAGGATAAAACAACATAAATACAATTTAATAAAGCATAGTATAAAACAACGTAAATAAAATTTAATAAAGCATAGGATAAAACAACATAAATACAATTTAATAAAGCATAGGATAAAACAACATAAATACAATTTAATAAAGCATAGGATAAAACAACATAAATACAATTTAATAAAGCATAGTTAAAAACAACATAAATACAATTTAATAAAGCATAGGATAGAACAACATAAATCAAATTTAATAAAGCATAGGTTAAAACAACATAAATACAATTTAATAAAGCATAGGACAAAACAACATAAATACAATTTAATAAAGCATAGGATAAAACAACATAAATACAATTTAATAAAGCATAGGATAAAACAACATAAATAAAATTTAATAAAGCATAGGATAAAACAACATAAATTCTATTTAATAAAGCATAGGATAAAACAACATAAATACAATTTAATAAAGCATAGGATAAAACAACATAAATCAAATTTAATAAAGCATATGTTAAAACAACATAAATACAATTTAATAAAGCATAGGTTAAAACAACATAAATACAATTTAATAAAGCATAGGATAAAACAAGATAAATAAAATTTAATAAAGCATAGGATAAAACAACATAAATACAATTTAATAAAGCATAGGATAAAACAACATAAAAACAATTTAATAAAGCATAGTATAAAACCACAGAATTACTATTTAATAAAGCATAGGATAAAACAACATAAATACAATTTAATAAAGCATAGGATAAAACCACAGAAATACAATTTAATAAAGCATAGGATAAAACAACATAAATACAATTTAATAAAGCATAGGACAAAACAACATAAATACAATTTAATAAAGCATAGGATAAAACAACATAAATACAATTTAATAAAGCATAGGATAAAACAACATAAATACAATTTAATAAAGCATAGTTTAAAACAACATAAATACAATTTAATAAAGCATAGGATAAAACCACAGAAATACAATTTAATAAAGCATAGGATAAAACAACATAAATACAATTTAATAAAGCATAGGACAAAACAACATAAATACAATTTAATAAAGCATAGGATAAAACAACATAAATACAATTTAATAAAGCATAGGATAAAACAACATAAATAAAATTTAATAAAGCATAGGTTAAAATAACATAAATACAATTTAATAAAGCATAGGACAAAACAACATAAAAACAATTTAATAAAGCATAGTATAAAACCACAGAATTACTATTTAATAAAGCATAGGATAAAACAACATAAATACAATTTAATAAAGCATAGGATAAAACCACAGAAATACAATTTAATAAAGCATAGGATAAAGCAACATAAATACAATTTAATAAAGCATAAGATAAAACAACATGAATACAATTTAATAAAGCATAGGTTAAAACAACATAAATACAATTTAATAAAGCATAGGATAAAACAACATAAATACAATTTAATAAAGCATAGGTTAAAACAACATAAATACAATTTAATAAAGCATAAGACAAAACAACATAAATACAATTTAATAAAGCATAGGTTAAAACAACATAAATACAATTTAATAAAGCATAAGACAAAACAACATAAATACAATTTAATGAAGCATATGTTAAAGCAACATAAATACAATTTAATAAAGCATAGGTTAAAACAACATAAATACAATTTAATAGAGCATAGGATAAAACAACATAAATACAATTTAATAAAGCTTAGGATAAAACAACATAAATACAATTTAATAAAGCATAGGATAAAACAACATAAATACAATTTAATAAAGCATAGGATAAAACAACATAAATACAATTTAATAAAGCATAGGTTAAAACAACATAAATACAATTTAATAAAGCATAGGATAAAACAACATAAATTCAATTTAATAAAGCATAGGATAAAACAACATAAATACAATTTAATAAAGCACAGGATAAAACAACATAAATAAAATTTAATAAAGCATAGGATAAAACAAGATAAATAAAATTTAATAAAGCATAGGATAAAACAACATAAATACAATTTAATAAAGCATAGGATAAAACAACATAAATACAATTTAATAAAGCATAGGATAAAACAACATAAATACAATTTAATAAAGCATAGGATAAAACAACATAAATACAATTTAATAAAGCATAGGTTAAAACAACATAAATACAATTTAATAAAGCATAGGATAAAACAACATAAATACAATTTAATAAAGCATAGGATAAAACAACATAAATAAAATTTAATAAAGCATAGGATAAAACAACATAAATACAATTTAATAAAGCATAGGATAAAACAACATAAATACAATTTAATAAAGCATAGGATAAAACAACATAAATACAATATAATAAAGCATAGGACAAAACAACATAAATAAAATTTAATAAAGCATAGGATACAACAACATAAATAAAATTTAGTAAAGCATAGGTCAAAATAACATAAATACAATTTAATAAAGCATAGGATAAAACAACATAAATACAATGTAATAAAGCATAGGATAAAACAACATAAATAAAATTTAATAAAGCATAGGATAAAACAACATAAATTCAATTTAATAAAGCATAGGATAAAACAACATAAATACAATTTAATAAAGCATAGGATAAAACAACATAAATACAATTTAATAAAGCATAGGTTAAAACAACATAAATACAATTTAATAAAGCATAGGATAAAACAACATAAATACAATTTAATAAAGCATAGGATAAAACAACATAAATAAAATTTAATAAAGCATAGGATAAAACAACATAAATACAATTTAATAAAGCATAGGATAAAACAACATAAATACAATTTAATAAAGCATAGGATAAAACAACATAAATACAATTTAATAAAGCATAGGACAAAACAACATAAATACAATTTAATAAAGCATGTGTTATAACAACATAAATACAATTTAATAAAGCATAAGATATAACAACATGAATATAATTTAGTAAAGCATAAGATAAAACAACATGAATACAATTTAATAAAGCATAGGTTAAAACAACATAAGTACAATTTAAGAAAGCATAGGATAAAACTACATAAATACATTTTAATAAAGCATAGGATAAAACAACATAAATACAATTTAATAAAGCATAGGTTAAAACAACATAAATACAATTTAATAAAGCATAGGACAAAACAACATAAATACAATTTAATAAAGCAAAGTTTAAAACAACATAAATACAATTTAATAAAGCATAGGATAAAACCACAGAATTACAATTTAATAAAGCATAGGATAAAACAACATAAATACAATTTAATAAAGCATAGGACAAAACAACATAAATACAATTTAATAAAGCATAGGATAAAACAACATAAATACAATTTAATGAAACATAGGATAAACAACATAAATACAATTTAATAAAGCATAGGATAAACAACATAAATACAATTTAATAAAGCATAGGCTAAAACTACATAAATACAATTTAATAAAGCTTAGGATAAAACAAATTAAATACAATATAATAAAGCATAGGATAAAACAACATAAATTCAATTTAATAAAGCATAGGATAAAACAACATAAATACAATTTAATAAAGCATAAGATAAAACAACATGAATACAATTTAATAAAGCATAGGTTAAAACAACATAAATACAATTTAATAAAGCATAGGATAAAACAACATAAATACAATTTAATAAAGCATAGGTTAAAACAACATAAATACAATTTAATAAAGCACAGGATAAAACAACATAAATACAATTTAATAAAGCATAAGACAAAAAAACATAAATACAATTTAATAAAGCATATGTTAAAGCAACACAAATACAATTTAATAAAGCATAGGTTAAAACAACATAAATACAATTTAATAAAGCATAGGATAAAACAACCTAAATACAATTTAATAAAGCTTAGGATAAAACAGCATAAATACAATTTAATAAAGCATAGGATAAAACAACATAAATACAATTTAATAAAGCATAGGATAAAACAACATAAATACAATTTAGTAGAGCATAGGCTAAAACAACATAAATACAATTTATAAAGCATAGGATAAAACAACATAAATACAATTTAATAAAGCATAGGATAAAACAACATAAATACAATTTAATAAAGCATAGGATTAAACAACATAAATACTATTTAATAAAGCATAGGATAAAACCACATAAATACAATTTAATAAAGCACAGGATAAAACAACATAAATAAAATTTAATAAAGCATAGGATACAACAACATAAATACAATTTAGTAAAGCATAGGTCAAAATAACATAAATACAATTTAATAAAGCATAGGTTAAAACAACATAAATACAATTTAATAAAGCATAGGATAAAACAACATAAATTCAATTTAGTAAAGCATAGGATAAAACAACATAAATAAAATTTAATAAAGCATAGGATAAAACAAGATAAATAAAATTTAATAAAGCATAGGATAAAACAACATAAATACAATTTAATAAAGCATAGGATAAAACAACATAAATCAAATTTAATAAAGCATATGTTAAAACAACATAAATACAATTTAATAAAGCATAGGTTAAAACAACATAAATACAATTTAATAAAGCATAGGATAAAACAACATAAATACAATTTAATAAAGCATAGGATAAAACAAGATAAATAAAATTTAATAAAGCATAGGATAAAACAACATAAATACAATTTAATAAAGCATAGGATAAAACAACATAAATAAAATTTAATAAAGCATAGGATAAAAAAACATAAATACAATTTAATAAAGCATAGGATAAAACAACATAAATACAATTTAATAAAGCATAGGTTAAAACAACATAAATACAATTTAATAAAGCATAGGATAAAACAACATAAATTCAATTTAGTAAAGCATAGGATAAAACAACATAAATAAAATTTAATAAAGCATAGGATAAAACAAGATAAATAAAATTTAATAAAGCATAGGATAAAACAACATAAATACAATTTAATAAAGCATAGGATAAAACAACATAAATAAAATTTAATAAAGCATAGGATAAAACAACATAAATTCAATTTAATAAAGCATAGGATAAAACAACATAAATACAATTTAATAAAGCATAGGATAAAACAACATAAATCAAATTTAATAAAGCATATGTTAAAACAACATAAATACAATTTAATAAAGCATAGGTTAAAACAACATAAATACAATTTAATAAAGCATAGGATAAAACAACATGAATACAATTTAATAAAGCATAGGATAAAACAACATAAATAACATTTAATAAAGCATAGGATAAAACAACATAAATACAATTTAATAAAGCATAGTATAAAACAACGTAAATAAAATTTAATAAAGCATAGGATAAAACAACATAAATACAATTTAATAAAGCATAGGATAAAACAACATAAATACAATTTAATAAAGCATAGGATAAAACAACATAAATACAATTTAATAAAGCATAGTTAAAAACAACATAAATACAATTTAATAAAGCATAGGATAGAACAACATAAATCAAATTTAATAAAGCATAGGTTAAAACAACATAAATACAATTTAATAAAGCATAGGACAAAACAACATAAATACAATTTAATAAAGCATAGGATAAAACAACATAAATACAATTTAATAAAGCATAGGATAAAACAACATAAATAAAATTTAATAAAGCATAGGATAAAACAACATAAATTCTATTTAATAAAGCATAGGATAAAACAACATAAATACAATTTAATAAAGCATAGGATAAAACAACATAAATCAAATTTAATAAAGCATATGTTAAAACAACATAAATACAATTTAATAAAGCATAGGTTAAAACAACATAAATACAATTTAATAAAGCATAGGATAAAACAAGATAAATAAAATTTAATAAAGCATAGGATAAAACAACATAAATACAATTTAATAAAGCATAGGATAAAACAACATAAAAACAATTTAATAAAGCATAGTATAAAACCACAGAATTACTATTTAATAAAGCATAGGATAAAACAACATAAATACAATTTAATAAAGCATAGGATAAAACCACAGAAATACAATTTAATAAAGCATAGGATAAAACAACATAAATACAATTTAATAAAGCATAGGACAAAACAACATAAATACAATTTAATAAAGCATAGGATAAAACAACATAAATACAATTTAATAAAGCATAGGATAAAACAACATAAATACAATTTAATAAAGCATAGTTTAAAACAACATAAATACAATTTAATAAAGCATAGGATAAAACCACAGAAATACAATTTAATAAAGCATAGGATAAAACAACATAAATACAATTTAATAAAGCATAGGACAAAACAACATAAATACAATTTAATAAAGCATAGGATAAAACAACATAAATACAATTTAATAAAGCATAGGATAAAACAACATAAATAAAATTTAATAAAGCATAGGTTAAAATAACATAAATACAATTTAATAAAGCATAGGACAAAACAACATAAAAACAATTTAATAAAGCATAGTATAAAACCACAGAATTACTATTTAATAAAGCATAGGATAAAACAACATAAATACAATTTAATAAAGCATAGGATAAAACCACAGAAATACAATTTAATAAAGCATAGGATAAAGCAACATAAATACAATTTAATAAAGCATAAGATAAAACAACATGAATACAATTTAATAAAGCATAGGTTAAAACAACATAAATACAATTTAATAAAGCATAGGATAAAACAACATAAATACAATTTAATAAAGCATAGGTTAAAACAACATAAATACAATTTAATAAAGCATAAGACAAAACAACATAAATACAATTTAATAAAGCATAGGTTAAAACAACATAAATACAATTTAATAAAGCATAAGACAAAACAACATAAATACAATTTAATGAAGCATATGTTAAAGCAACATAAATACAATTTAATAAAGCATAGGTTAAAACAACATAAATACAATTTAATAGAGCATAGGATAAAACAACATAAATACAATTTAATAAAGCTTAGGATAAAACAACATAAATACAATTTAATAAAGCATAGGATAAAACAACATAAATACAATTTAATAAAGCATAGGATAAAACAACATAAATACAATTTAATAAAGCATAGGTTAAAACAACATAAATACAATTTAATAAAGCATAGGATAAAACAACATAAATTCAATTTAATAAAGCATAGGATAAAACAACATAAATACAATTTAATAAAGCACAGGATAAAACAACATAAATAAAATTTAATAAAGCATAGGATAAAACAAGATAAATAAAATTTAATAAAGCATAGGATAAAACAACATAAATACAATTTAATAAAGCATAGGATAAAACAACATAAATACAATTTAATAAAGCATAGGATAAAACAACATAAATACAATTTAATAAAGCATAGGATAAAACAACATAAATACAATTTAATAAAGCATAGGTTAAAACAACATAAATACAATTTAATAAAGCATAGGATAAAACAACATAAATACAATTTAATAAAGCATAGGATAAAACAACATAAATAAAATTTAATAAAGCATAGGATAAAACAACATAAATACAATTTAATAAAGCATAGGATAAAACAACATAAATACAATTTAATAAAGCATAGGATAAAACAACATAAATACAATATAATAAAGCATAGGACAAAACAACATAAATAAAATTTAATAAAGCATAGGATACAACAACATAAATAAAATTTAGTAAAGCATAGGTCAAAATAACATAAATACAATTTAATAAAGCATAGGATAAAACAACATAAATACAATGTAATAAAGCATAGGATAAAACAACATAAATAAAATTTAATAAAGCATAGGATAAAACAACATAAATTCAATTTAATAAAGCATAGGATAAAACAACATAAATACAATTTAATAAAGCATAGGATAAAACAACATAAATACAATTTAATAAAGCATAGGTTAAAACAACATAAATACAATTTAATAAAGCATAGGATAAAACAACATAAATACAATTTAATAAAGCATAGGATAAAACAACATAAATAAAATTTAATAAAGCATAGGATAAAACAACATAAATACAATTTAATAAAGCATAGGATAAAACAACATAAATACAATTTAATAAAGCATAGGATAAAACAACATAAATACAATTTAATAAAGCATAGGACAAAACAACATAAATACAATTTAATAAAGCATGTGTTATAACAACATAAATACAATTTAATAAAGCATAAGATATAACAACATGAATATAATTTAGTAAAGCATAAGATAAAACAACATGAATACAATTTAATAAAGCATAGGTTAAAACAACATAAATACAATTTAATAAAGCATAGGGTAAAACAACATAAATACAATTTAATAAAGCATAAGATAAAACAACATGAATACAATTTAATAAAGCATAGGTTAAAACAACATAAATACAATTTAATAAAGCATAGGATAAAACAACATAAATACAATTTAATAAAGCATAGGTTAAAACAACATAAATACAATTTAATAAAGCACAGGATAAAACAACATAAATACAATTTAATAAAGCATAAGACAAAAAAACATAAATACAATTTAATAAAGCATATGTTAAAGCAACACAAATACAATTTAATAAAGCATAGGTTAAAACAACATAAATACAATTTAATAAAGCATAGGATAAAACAACCTAAATACAATTTAATAAAGCTTAGGATAAAACAGCATAAATACAATTTAATAAAGCATAGGATAAAACAACATAAATACAATTTAATAAAGCATAGGATAAAACAACATAAATACAATTTAGTAGAGCATAGGCTAAAACAACATAAATACAATTTATAAAGCATAGGATAAAACAACATAAATACAATTTAATAAAGCATAGGATAAAACAACATAAATACAATTTAATAAAGCATAGGATTAAACAACATAAATACTATTTAATAAAGCATGGGATAAAACCACATAAATACAATTTAATAAAGCACAGGATAAAACAACATAAATAAAATTTAATAAAGCATAGGATACAACAACATAAATACAATTTAGTAAAGCATAGGTCAAAATAACATAAATACAATTTAATAAAGCATAGGATAAAACAACATAAATACAATTTAATAAAGCATAGGATAAAACAACATAAATAAAATTTAATAAAGCATAGGATAAAACAACATAAATTCAATTTAATAAAGCATAGGATAAAACAACATAAATACAATTTAATAAAGCATAGGTTAAAACAACATAAATACAATTTAATAAAGCATAGGATAAAACAACATAAATACAAGTTAATAAAGCATAGGATAAAACAACATAAATACAATTTAATAAAGCGTATGATAAAACAACATAAATACAATTTAATAAAGCATGGGATAAAACAATATAAATACAATTTAATAAAGCATAGGTTAAAACAACATAAATACAATTTAATAAAGGATAGGTTAAAACAACATAAATACAATTTAATAAAGCATAGGATAAAACAACATAAATTCAATTTAATAAAGCATAGGATAAAACAACATAAATACAATTTAATAAAGCACAGGATAAAACAACATAAATAAAATTTAATAAAGCATAGGATAAAACAAGATAAATAAAATTTAATAAAGCATAGGATAAAACAACATAAATACAATTTAATAAAGCATAGGATAAAACGACATAAATCAAATTTAATAAAGCATAGGTTAAAACAACATAAATACAATGTAATAAAGCATAGGACAAAACAACATAAATACAATTTAATAAAGCATAGTTTAAAACAACATAAATACAATTTAATAAAGCATAGGATAAAACCACAGAAATACAATTTAATAAAGCATAGGATAAAACAACATAAATACAATTTAATAAAGCATAGGATAAAACAACATAAATAAAATTTAATAAAGCATAGGATAAAACAACATAAATACAATTTAATAAAGCATAGGATAAAACAACATAAATACAATTTAATAAAGCATAGGATAAAACAACATAAATACAATTTAATAAAGCATAGGACAAAACAACATAAATACAATTTAATAAAGCATGTGTTATAACAACATAAATACAATTTAATAAAGCATAAGATATAACAACATGAATATAATTTAGTAAAGCATAAGATAAAACAACATGAATACAATTTAATAAAGCATAGGTTAAAACAACATAAGTACAATTTAAGAAAGCATAGGATAAAACTACATAAATACATTTTAATAAAGCATAGGATAAAACAACATAAATACAATTTAATAAAGCATAGGTTAAAACAACATAAATACAATTTAATAAAGCATAGGACAAAACAACATAAATACAATTTAATAAAGCAAAGTTTAAAACAACATAAATACAATTTAATAAAGCATAGGATAAAACCACAGAATTACAATTTAATAAAGCATAGGATAAAACAACATAAATACAATTTAATAAAGCATAGGACAAAACAACATAAATACAATTTAATAAAGCATAGGATAAAACAACATAAATACAATTTAATGAAACATAGGATAAACAACATAAATACAATTTAATAAAGCATAGGATAAACAACATAAATACAATTTAATAAAGCATAGGCTAAAACTACATAAATACAATTTAATAAAGCTTAGGATAAAACAAATTAAATACAATATAATAAAGCATAGGATAAAACAACATAAATTCAATTTAATAAAGCATAGGATAAAACAACATAAATACAATTTAATAAAGCATAAGATAAAACAACATGAATACAATTTAATAAAGCATAGGTTAAAACAACATAAATACAATTTAATAAAGCATAGGATAAAACAACATAAATACAATTTAATAAAGCATAGGTTAAAACAACATAAATACAATTTAATAAAGCACAGGATAAAACAACATAAATACAATTTAATAAAGCATAAGACAAAAAAACATAAATACAATTTAATAAAGCATATGTTAAAGCAACACAAATACAATTTAATAAAGCATAGGTTAAAACAACATAAATACAATTTAATAAAGCATAGGATAAAACAACCTAAATACAATTTAATAAAGCTTAGGATAAAACAGCATAAATACAATTTAATAAAGCATAGGATAAAACAACATAAATACAATTTAATAAAGCATAGGATAAAACAACATAAATACAATTTAGTAGAGCATAGGCTAAAACAACATAAATACAATTTATAAAGCATAGGATAAAACAACATAAATACAATTTAATAAAGCATAGGATAAAACAACATAAATACAATTTAATAAAGCATAGGATTAAACAACATAAATACTATTTAATAAAGCATAGGATAAAACCACATAAATACAATTTAATAAAGCACAGGATAAAACAACATAAATAAAATTTAATAAAGCATAGGATACAACAACATAAATACAATTTAGTAAAGCATAGGTCAAAATAACATAAATACAATTTAATAAAGCATAGGATAAAACAACATAAATACAATTTAATAAAGCATAGGATAAAACAACATAAATAAAATTTAATAAAGCATAGGATAAAACAACATAAATTCAATTTAATAAAGCATAGGATAAAACAACATAAATACAATTTAATAAAGCATAGGTTAAAACAACATAAATACAATTTAATAAAGCATAGGATAAAACAACATAAATACAAGTTAATAAAGCATAGGATAAAACAACATAAATACAATTTAATAAAGCGTATGATAAAACAACATAAATACAATTTAATAAAGCATGGGATAAAACAATATAAATACAATTTAATAAAGCATAGGTTAAAACAACATAAATACAATTTAATAAAGGATAGGTTAAAACAACATAAATACAATTTAATAAAGCATAGGATAAAACAACATAAATTCAATTTAATAAAGCATAGGATAAAACAACATAAATACAATTTAATAAAGCACAGGATAAAACAACATAAATAAAATTTAATAAAGCATAGGATAAAACAAGATAAATAAAATTTAATAAAGCATAGGATAAAACAACATAAATACAATTTAATAAAGCATAGGATAAAACGACATAAATCAAATTTAATAAAGCATAGGTTAAAACAACATAAATACAATGTAATAAAGCATAGGACAAAACAACATAAATACAATTTAATAAAGCATAGTTTAAAACAACATAAATACAATTTAATAAAGCATAGGATAAAACCACAGAAATACAATTTAATAAAGCATAGGATAAAACAACATAAATACAATATAATAAAGCATAGGACAAAACAACATAAATAAAATTTAATAAAGCATAGGATACAACAACATAAATAAAATTTAGTAAAGCATAGGTCAAAATAACATAAATACAATTTAATAAAGCATAGGATAAAACAACATAAATACAATGTAATAAAGCATAGGATAAAACAACATAAATAAAATTTAATAAAGCATAGGATAAAACAACATAAATTCAATTTAATAAAGCATAGGATAAAACAACATAAATACAATTTAATAAAGCATAGGATAAAACAACATAAATCAAATTTAATAAAGCATATGTTAAAACAACATAAATACAATTTAATAAAGCATAGGTTAAAACAACATAAATACAATTTAATAAAGCATAGGATAAAACAACATAAATACAATTTAGTAAAGCATAGGATAAAACAAGATAAATAAAATTTAATAAAGCATAGGATAAAACAACATAAATACAATTTAATAAAGCATAGGATAAAACAACATAAATAAAATTTAATAAAGCATAGGATAAAAAAACATAAATACAATTTAATAAAGCATAGGATAAAACAACATAAATCAAATTTAATAAAGCATAGGTTAAAACAACATAAATACAATTTAATAAAGCATAGAATAAAACAACATAAATACAATTTAATAAAGCATAGGTTAAAACAACATAAATACAATTTAATAAAGCATAGGTTAAAACAACATAAATACAATTTAATAAAGCATAGGATAAAACAACATAAATACAATTTAATAAAGCATAGGATAAAACAACATAAATAAAATTTAATAAAGCATAGGATAAAACAACATAAATACAATTTAATAAAGCATAGGATAAAACAACATAAATACAATTTAATAAAGCATAGGTTAAAACAACATAAATACAATTTAATAAAGCATAGGTTAAAACATTATAAATACAATTTAATAAAGCATAGGATAAAACAACATAAATAAAATTTAATAAAGCATAGGATAAAACAACATAAATACAATTTAATAAAGCATAGGATAAAACCACAGAAATACAATTTAATAAAGCATAGGATAAAACAACATAAATACAATATAATAAAGCATAGGACAAAACAACATAAATAAAATTTAATAAAGCATAGGATACAACAACATAAATAAAATTTAGTAAAGCATAGGTCAAAATAACATAAATACAATTTAATAAAGCATAGGATAAAACAACATAAATACAATGTAATAAAGCATAGGATAAAACAACATAAATAAAATTTAATAAAGCATAGGATAAAACAACATAAATTCAATTTAATAAAGCATAGGATAAAACAACATAAATACAATTTAATAAAGCATAGGATAAAACAACATAAATCAAATTTAATAAAGCATATGTTAAAACAACATAAATACAATTTAATAAAGCATAGGTTAAAACAACATAAATACAATTTAATAAAGCATAGGATAAAACAACATAAATACAATTTAATAAAGCATAGGTTAAAACAACATAAATACAATTTAATAAAGCACAGGATAAAACAACATAAATACAATTTAATAAAGCATAAGACAAAAAAACATAAATACAATTTAATAAAGCATATGTTAAAGCAACACAAATACAATTTAATAAAGCATAGGTTAAAACAACATAAATACAATTTAATAAAGCATAGGATAAAACAACCTAAATACAATTTAATAAAGCTTAGGATAAAACAGCATAAATACAATTTAATAAAGCATAGGATAAAACAACATAAATACAATTTAATAAAGCATAGGATAAAACAACATAAATACAATTTAGTAGAGCATAGGCTAAAACAACATAAATACAATTTATAAAGCATAGGATAAAACAACATAAATACAATTTAATAAAGCATAGGATAAAACAACATAAATACAATTTAATAAAGCATAGGATTAAACAACATAAATACTATTTAATAAAGCATGGGATAAAACCACATAAATACAATTTAATAAAGCACAGGATAAAACAACATAAATAAAATTTAATAAAGCATAGGATACAACAACATAAATACAATTTAGTAAAGCATAGGTCAAAATAACATAAATACAATTTAATAAAGCATAGGATAAAACAACATAAATACAATTTAATAAAGCATAGGATAAAACAACATAAATAAAATTTAATAAAGCATAGGATAAAACAACATAAATTCAATTTAATAAAGCATAGGATAAAACAACATAAATACAATTTAATAAAGCATAGGTTAAAACAACATAAATACAATTTAATAAAGCATAGGATAAAACAACATAAATACAAGTTAATAAAGCATAGGATAAAACAACATAAATACAATTTAATAAAGCGTATGATAAAACAACATAAATACAATTTAATAAAGCATGGGATAAAACAATATAAATACAATTTAATAAAGCATAGGTTAAAACAACATAAATACAATTTAATAAAGGATAGGTTAAAACAACATAAATACAATTTAATAAAGCATAGGATAAAACAACATAAATTCAATTTAATAAAGCATAGGATAAAACAACATAAATACAATTTAATAAAGCACAGGATAAAACAACATAAATAAAATTTAATAAAGCATAGGATAAAACAAGATAAATAAAATTTAATAAAGCATAGGATAAAACAACATAAATACAATTTAATAAAGCATAGGATAAAACGACATAAATCAAATTTAATAAAGCATAGGTTAAAACAACATAAATACAATGTAATAAAGCATAGGACAAAACAACATAAATACAATTTAATAAAGCATAGTTTAAAACAACATAAATACAATTTAATAAAGCATAGGATAAAACCACAGAAATACAATTTAATAAAGCATAGGATAAAACAACATAAATACAATTTAATAAAGCATAGGATAAAACAACATAAATAAAATTTAATAAAGCATAGGATAAAACAACATAAATACAATTTAATAAAGCATAGGATAAAACAACATAAATACAATTTAATAAAGCATAGGATAAAACAACATAAATACAATTTAATAAAGCATAGGACAAAACAACATAAATACAATTTAATAAAGCATGTGTTATAACAACATAAATACAATTTAATAAAGCATAAGATATAACAACATGAATATAATTTAGTAAAGCATAAGATAAAACAACATGAATACAATTTAATAAAGCATAGGTTAAAACAACATAAGTACAATTTAAGAAAGCATAGGATAAAACTACATAAATACATTTTAATAAAGCATAGGATAAAACAACATAAATACAATTTAATAAAGCATAGGTTAAAACAACATAAATACAATTTAATAAAGCATAGGACAAAACAACATAAATACAATTTAATAAAGCAAAGTTTAAAACAACATAAATACAATTTAATAAAGCATAGGATAAAACCACAGAATTACAATTTAATAAAGCATAGGATAAAACAACATAAATACAATTTAATAAAGCATAGGACAAAACAACATAAATACAATTTAATAAAGCATAGGATAAAACAACATAAATACAATTTAATGAAACATAGGATAAACAACATAAATACAATTTAATAAAGCATAGGATAAACAACATAAATACAATTTAATAAAGCATAGGCTAAAACTACATAAATACAATTTAATAAAGCTTAGGATAAAACAAATTAAATACAATATAATAAAGCATAGGATAAAACAACATAAATTCAATTTAATAAAGCATAGGATAAAACAACATAAATACAATTTAATAAAGCATAAGATAAAACAACATGAATACAATTTAATAAAGCATAGGTTAAAACAACATAAATACAATTTAATAAAGCATAGGATAAAACAACATAAATACAATTTAATAAAGCATAGGTTAAAACAACATAAATACAATTTAATAAAGCACAGGATAAAACAACATAAATACAATTTAATAAAGCATAAGACAAAAAAACATAAATACAATTTAATAAAGCATATGTTAAAGCAACACAAATACAATTTAATAAAGCATAGGTTAAAACAACATAAATACAATTTAATAAAGCATAGGATAAAACAACCTAAATACAATTTAATAAAGCTTAGGATAAAACAGCATAAATACAATTTAATAAAGCATAGGATAAAACAACATAAATACAATTTAATAAAGCATAGGATAAAACAACATAAATACAATTTAGTAGAGCATAGGCTAAAACAACATAAATACAATTTATAAAGCATAGGATAAAACAACATAAATACAATTTAATAAAGCATAGGATAAAACAACATAAATACAATTTAATAAAGCATAGGATTAAACAACATAAATACTATTTAATAAAGCATAGGATAAAACCACATAAATACAATTTAATAAAGCACAGGATAAAACAACATAAATAAAATTTAATAAAGCATAGGATACAACAACATAAATACAATTTAGTAAAGCATAGGTCAAAATAACATAAATACAATTTAATAAAGCATAGGTTAAAACAACATAAATACAATTTAATAAAGCATAGGATAAAACAACATAAATTCAATTTAGTAAAGCATAGGATAAAACAACATAAATAAAATTTAATAAAGCATAGGATAAAACAAGATAAATAAAATTTAATAAAGCATAGGATAAAACAACATAAATACAATTTAATAAAGCATAGGATAAAACAACATAAATCAAATTTAATAAAGCATATGTTAAAACAACATAAATACAATTTAATAAAGCATAGGTTAAAACAACATAAATACAATTTAATAAAGCATAGGATAAAACAACATAAATACAATTTAATAAAGCATAGGATAAAACAAGATAAATAAAATTTAATAAAGCATAGGATAAAACAACATAAATACAATTTAATAAAGCATAGGATAAAACAACATAAATAAAATTTAATAAAGCATAGGATAAAAAAACATAAATACAATTTAATAAAGCATAGGATAAAACAACATAAATACAATTTAATAAAGCATAGGTTAAAACAACATAAATACAATTTAATAAAGCATAGGATAAAACAACATAAATTCAATTTAGTAAAGCATAGGATAAAACAACATAAATAAAATTTAATAAAGCATAGGATAAAACAAGATAAATAAAATTTAATAAAGCATAGGATAAAACAACATAAATACAATTTAATAAAGCATAGGATAAAACAACATAAATAAAATTTAATAAAGCATAGGATAAAACAACATAAATTCAATTTAATAAAGCATAGGATAAAACAACATAAATACAATTTAATAAAGCATAGGATAAAACAACATAAATCAAATTTAATAAAGCATATGTTAAAACAACATAAATACAATTTAATAAAGCATAGGTTAAAACAACATAAATACAATTTAATAAAGCATAGGATAAAACAACATGAATACAATTTAATAAAGCATAGGATAAAACAACATAAATAACATTTAATAAAGCATAGGATAAAACAACATAAATACAATTTAATAAAGCATAGTATAAAACAACGTAAATAAAATTTAATAAAGCATAGGATAAAACAACATAAATACAATTTAATAAAGCATAGGATAAAACAACATAAATACAATTTAATAAAGCATAGGATAAAACAACATAAATACAATTTAATAAAGCATAGTTAAAAACAACATAAATACAATTTAATAAAGCATAGGATAGAACAACATAAATCAAATTTAATAAAGCATAGGTTAAAACAACATAAATACAATTTAATAAAGCATAGGACAAAACAACATAAATACAATTTAATAAAGCATAGGATAAAACAACATAAATACAATTTAATAAAGCATAGGATAAAACAACATAAATAAAATTTAATAAAGCATAGGATAAAACAACATAAATTCTATTTAATAAAGCATAGGATAAAACAACATAAATACAATTTAATAAAGCATAGGATAAAACAACATAAATCAAATTTAATAAAGCATATGTTAAAACAACATAAATACAATTTAATAAAGCATAGGTTAAAACAACATAAATACAATTTAATAAAGCATAGGATAAAACAAGATAAATAAAATTTAATAAAGCATAGGATAAAACAACATAAATACAATTTAATAAAGCATAGGATAAAACAACATAAAAACAATTTAATAAAGCATAGTATAAAACCACAGAATTACTATTTAATAAAGCATAGGATAAAACAACATAAATACAATTTAATAAAGCATAGGATAAAACCACAGAAATACAATTTAATAAAGCATAGGATAAAACAACATAAATACAATTTAATAAAGCATAGGACAAAACAACATAAATACAATTTAATAAAGCATAGGATAAAACAACATAAATACAATTTAATAAAGCATAGGATAAAACAACATAAATACAATTTAATAAAGCATAGTTTAAAACAACATAAATACAATTTAATAAAGCATAGGATAAAACCACAGAAATACAATTTAATAAAGCATAGGATAAAACAACATAAATACAATTTAATAAAGCATAGGACAAAACAACATAAATACAATTTAATAAAGCATAGGATAAAACAACATAAATACAATTTAATAAAGCATAGGATAAAACAACATAAATAAAATTTAATAAAGCATAGGTTAAAATAACATAAATACAATTTAATAAAGCATAGGACAAAACAACATAAAAACAATTTAATAAAGCATAGTATAAAACCACAGAATTACTATTTAATAAAGCATAGGATAAAACAACATAAATACAATTTAATAAAGCATAGGATAAAACCACAGAAATACAATTTAATAAAGCATAGGATAAAGCAACATAAATACAATTTAATAAAGCATAAGATAAAACAACATGAATACAATTTAATAAAGCATAGGTTAAAACAACATAAATACAATTTAATAAAGCATAGGATAAAACAACATAAATACAATTTAATAAAGCATAGGTTAAAACAACATAAATACAATTTAATAAAGCATAAGACAAAACAACATAAATACAATTTAATAAAGCATAGGTTAAAACAACATAAATACAATTTAATAAAGCATAAGACAAAACAACATAAATACAATTTAATGAAGCATATGTTAAAGCAACATAAATACAATTTAATAAAGCATAGGTTAAAACAACATAAATACAATTTAATAGAGCATAGGATAAAACAACATAAATACAATTTAATAAAGCTTAGGATAAAACAACATAAATACAATTTAATAAAGCATAGGATAAAACAACATAAATACAATTTAATAAAGCATAGGATAAAACAACATAAATACAATTTAATAAAGCATAGGTTAAAACAACATAAATACAATTTAATAAAGCATAGGATAAAACAACATAAATTCAATTTAATAAAGCATAGGATAAAACAACATAAATACAATTTAATAAAGCACAGGATAAAACAACATAAATAAAATTTAATAAAGCATAGGATAAAACAAGATAAATAAAATTTAATAAAGCATAGGATAAAACAACATAAATACAATTTAATAAAGCATAGGATAAAACAACATAAATACAATTTAATAAAGCATAGGATAAAACAACATAAATACAATTTAATAAAGCATAGGATAAAACAACATAAATACAATTTAATAAAGCATAGGTTAAAACAACATAAATACAATTTAATAAAGCATAGGATAAAACAACATAAATACAATTTAATAAAGCATAGGATAAAACAACATAAATAAAATTTAATAAAGCATAGGATAAAACAACATAAATACAATTTAATAAAGCATAGGATAAAACAACATAAATACAATTTAATAAAGCATAGGATAAAACAACATAAATACAATATAATAAAGCATAGGACAAAACAACATAAATAAAATTTAATAAAGCATAGGATACAACAACATAAATAAAATTTAGTAAAGCATAGGTCAAAATAACATAAATACAATTTAATAAAGCATAGGATAAAACAACATAAATACAATGTAATAAAGCATAGGATAAAACAACATAAATAAAATTTAATAAAGCATAGGATAAAACAACATAAATTCAATTTAATAAAGCATAGGATAAAACAACATAAATACAATTTAATAAAGCATAGGATAAAACAACATAAATACAATTTAATAAAGCATAGGTTAAAACAACATAAATACAATTTAATAAAGCATAGGATAAAACAACATAAATACAATTTAATAAAGCATAGGATAAAACAACATAAATAAAATTTAATAAAGCATAGGATAAAACAACATAAATACAATTTAATAAAGCATAGGATAAAACAACATAAATACAATTTAATAAAGCATAGGATAAAACAACATAAATACAATTTAATAAAGCATAGGACAAAACAACATAAATACAATTTAATAAAGCATGTGTTATAACAACATAAATACAATTTAATAAAGCATAAGATATAACAACATGAATATAATTTAGTAAAGCATAAGATAAAACAACATGAATACAATTTAATAAAGCATAGGTTAAAACAACATAAATACAATTTAATAAAGCATAGGGTAAAACAACATAAATACAATTTAATAAAGCATAAGATAAAACAACATGAATACAATTTAATAAAGCATAGGTTAAAACAACATAAATACAATTTAATAAAGCATAGGATAAAACAACATAAATACAATTTAATAAAGCATAGGTTAAAACAACATAAATACAATTTAATAAAGCACAGGATAAAACAACATAAATACAATTTAATAAAGCATAAGACAAAAAAACATAAATACAATTTAATAAAGCATATGTTAAAGCAACACAAATACAATTTAATAAAGCATAGGTTAAAACAACATAAATACAATTTAATAAAGCATAGGATAAAACAACCTAAATACAATTTAATAAAGCTTAGGATAAAACAGCATAAATACAATTTAATAAAGCATAGGATAAAACAACATAAATACAATTTAATAAAGCATAGGATAAAACAACATAAATACAATTTAGTAGAGCATAGGCTAAAACAACATAAATACAATTTATAAAGCATAGGATAAAACAACATAAATACAATTTAATAAAGCATAGGATAAAACAACATAAATACAATTTAATAAAGCATAGGATTAAACAACATAAATACTATTTAATAAAGCATGGGATAAAACCACATAAATACAATTTAATAAAGCACAGGATAAAACAACATAAATAAAATTTAATAAAGCATAGGATACAACAACATAAATACAATTTAGTAAAGCATAGGTCAAAATAACATAAATACAATTTAATAAAGCATAGGATAAAACAACATAAATACAATTTAATAAAGCATAGGATAAAACAACATAAATAAAATTTAATAAAGCATAGGATAAAACAACATAAATTCAATTTAATAAAGCATAGGATAAAACAACATAAATACAATTTAATAAAGCATAGGTTAAAACAACATAAATACAATTTAATAAAGCATAGGATAAAACAACATAAATACAAGTTAATAAAGCATAGGATAAAACAACATAAATACAATTTAATAAAGCGTATGATAAAACAACATAAATACAATTTAATAAAGCATGGGATAAAACAATATAAATACAATTTAATAAAGCATAGGTTAAAACAACATAAATACAATTTAATAAAGGATAGGTTAAAACAACATAAATACAATTTAATAAAGCATAGGATAAAACAACATAAATTCAATTTAATAAAGCATAGGATAAAACAACATAAATACAATTTAATAAAGCACAGGATAAAACAACATAAATAAAATTTAATAAAGCATAGGATAAAACAAGATAAATAAAATTTAATAAAGCATAGGATAAAACAACATAAATACAATTTAATAAAGCATAGGATAAAACGACATAAATCAAATTTAATAAAGCATAGGTTAAAACAACATAAATACAATGTAATAAAGCATAGGACAAAACAACATAAATACAATTTAATAAAGCATAGTTTAAAACAACATAAATACAATTTAATAAAGCATAGGATAAAACCACAGAAATACAATTTAATAAAGCATAGGATAAAACAACATAAATACAATTTAATAAAGCATAGGATAAAACAACATAAATAAAATTTAATAAAGCATAGGATAAAACAACATAAATACAATTTAATAAAGCATAGGATAAAACAACATAAATACAATTTAATAAAGCATAGGATAAAACAACATAAATACAATTTAATAAAGCATAGGACAAAACAACATAAATACAATTTAATAAAGCATGTGTTATAACAACATAAATACAATTTAATAAAGCATAAGATATAACAACATGAATATAATTTAGTAAAGCATAAGATAAAACAACATGAATACAATTTAATAAAGCATAGGTTAAAACAACATAAGTACAATTTAAGAAAGCATAGGATAAAACTACATAAATACATTTTAATAAAGCATAGGATAAAACAACATAAATACAATTTAATAAAGCATAGGTTAAAACAACATAAATACAATTTAATAAAGCATAGGACAAAACAACATAAATACAATTTAATAAAGCAAAGTTTAAAACAACATAAATACAATTTAATAAAGCATAGGATAAAACCACAGAATTACAATTTAATAAAGCATAGGATAAAACAACATAAATACAATTTAATAAAGCATAGGACAAAACAACATAAATACAATTTAATAAAGCATAGGATAAAACAACATAAATACAATTTAATGAAACATAGGATAAACAACATAAATACAATTTAATAAAGCATAGGATAAACAACATAAATACAATTTAATAAAGCATAGGCTAAAACTACATAAATACAATTTAATAAAGCTTAGGATAAAACAAATTAAATACAATATAATAAAGCATAGGATAAAACAACATAAATTCAATTTAATAAAGCATAGGATAAAACAACATAAATACAATTTAATAAAGCATAAGATAAAACAACATGAATACAATTTAATAAAGCATAGGTTAAAACAACATAAATACAATTTAATAAAGCATAGGATAAAACAACATAAATACAATTTAATAAAGCATAGGTTAAAACAACATAAATACAATTTAATAAAGCACAGGATAAAACAACATAAATACAATTTAATAAAGCATAAGACAAAAAAACATAAATACAATTTAATAAAGCATATGTTAAAGCAACACAAATACAATTTAATAAAGCATAGGTTAAAACAACATAAATACAATTTAATAAAGCATAGGATAAAACAACCTAAATACAATTTAATAAAGCTTAGGATAAAACAGCATAAATACAATTTAATAAAGCATAGGATAAAACAACATAAATACAATTTAATAAAGCATAGGATAAAACAACATAAATACAATTTAGTAGAGCATAGGCTAAAACAACATAAATACAATTTATAAAGCATAGGATAAAACAACATAAATACAATTTAATAAAGCATAGGATAAAACAACATAAATACAATTTAATAAAGCATAGGATTAAACAACATAAATACTATTTAATAAAGCATAGGATAAAACCACATAAATACAATTTAATAAAGCACAGGATAAAACAACATAAATAAAATTTAATAAAGCATAGGATACAACAACATAAATACAATTTAGTAAAGCATAGGTCAAAATAACATAAATACAATTTAATAAAGCATAGGATAAAACAACATAAATACAATTTAATAAAGCATAGGATAAAACAACATAAATAAAATTTAATAAAGCATAGGATAAAACAACATAAATTCAATTTAATAAAGCATAGGATAAAACAACATAAATACAATTTAATAAAGCATAGGTTAAAACAACATAAATACAATTTAATAAAGCATAGGATAAAACAACATAAATACAAGTTAATAAAGCATAGGATAAAACAACATAAATACAATTTAATAAAGCGTATGATAAAACAACATAAATACAATTTAATAAAGCATGGGATAAAACAATATAAATACAATTTAATAAAGCATAGGTTAAAACAACATAAATACAATTTAATAAAGGATAGGTTAAAACAACATAAATACAATTTAATAAAGCATAGGATAAAACAACATAAATTCAATTTAATAAAGCATAGGATAAAACAACATAAATACAATTTAATAAAGCACAGGATAAAACAACATAAATAAAATTTAATAAAGCATAGGATAAAACAAGATAAATAAAATTTAATAAAGCATAGGATAAAACAACATAAATACAATTTAATAAAGCATAGGATAAAACGACATAAATCAAATTTAATAAAGCATAGGTTAAAACAACATAAATACAATGTAATAAAGCATAGGACAAAACAACATAAATACAATTTAATAAAGCATAGTTTAAAACAACATAAATACAATTTAATAAAGCATAGGATAAAACCACAGAAATACAATTTAATAAAGCATAGGATAAAACAACATAAATACAATATAATAAAGCATAGGACAAAACAACATAAATAAAATTTAATAAAGCATAGGATACAACAACATAAATAAAATTTAGTAAAGCATAGGTCAAAATAACATAAATACAATTTAATAAAGCATAGGATAAAACAACATAAATACAATGTAATAAAGCATAGGATAAAACAACATAAATAAAATTTAATAAAGCATAGGATAAAACAACATAAATTCAATTTAATAAAGCATAGGATAAAACAACATAAATACAATTTAATAAAGCATAGGATAAAACAACATAAATCAAATTTAATAAAGCATATGTTAAAACAACATAAATACAATTTAATAAAGCATAGGTTAAAACAACATAAATACAATTTAATAAAGCATAGGATAAAACAACATAAATACAATTTAGTAAAGCATAGGATAAAACAAGATAAATAAAATTTAATAAAGCATAGGATAAAACAACATAAATACAATTTAATAAAGCATAGGATAAAACAACATAAATAAAATTTAATAAAGCATAGGATAAAAAAACATAAATACAATTTAATAAAGCATAGGATAAAACAACATAAATCAAATTTAATAAAGCATAGGTTAAAACAACATAAATACAATTTAATAAAGCATAGAATAAAACAACATAAATACAATTTAATAAAGCATAGGTTAAAACAACATAAATACAATTTAATAAAGCATAGGTTAAAACAACATAAATACAATTTAATAAAGCATAGGATAAAACAACATAAATACAATTTAATAAAGCATAGGATAAAACAACATAAATAAAATTTAATAAAGCATAGGATAAAACAACATAAATACAATTTAATAAAGCATAGGATAAAACAACATAAATACAATTTAATAAAGCATAGGTTAAAACAACATAAATACAATTTAATAAAGCATAGGTTAAAACATTATAAATACAATTTAATAAAGCATAGGATAAAACAACATAAATAAAATTTAATAAAGCATAGGATAAAACAACATAAATACAATTTAATAAAGCATAGGATAAAACCACAGAAATACAATTTAATAAAGCATAGGATAAAACAACATAAATACAATATAATAAAGCATAGGACAAAACAACATAAATAAAATTTAATAAAGCATAGGATACAACAACATAAATAAAATTTAGTAAAGCATAGGTCAAAATAACATAAATACAATTTAATAAAGCATAGGATAAAACAACATAAATACAATGTAATAAAGCATAGGATAAAACAACATAAATAAAATTTAATAAAGCATAGGATAAAACAACATAAATTCAATTTAATAAAGCATAGGATAAAACAACATAAATACAATTTAATAAAGCATAGGATAAAACAACATAAATCAAATTTAATAAAGCATATGTTAAAACAACATAAATACAATTTAATAAAGCATAGGTTAAAACAACATAAATACAATTTAATAAAGCATAGGATAAAACAACATAAATACAATTTAATAAAGCATAGGTTAAAACAACATAAATACAATTTAATAAAGCACAGGATAAAACAACATAAATACAATTTAATAAAGCATAAGACAAAAAAACATAAATACAATTTAATAAAGCATATGTTAAAGCAACACAAATACAATTTAATAAAGCATAGGTTAAAACAACATAAATACAATTTAATAAAGCATAGGATAAAACAACCTAAATACAATTTAATAAAGCTTAGGATAAAACAGCATAAATACAATTTAATAAAGCATAGGATAAAACAACATAAATACAATTTAATAAAGCATAGGATAAAACAACATAAATACAATTTAGTAGAGCATAGGCTAAAACAACATAAATACAATTTATAAAGCATAGGATAAAACAACATAAATACAATTTAATAAAGCATAGGATAAAACAACATAAATACAATTTAATAAAGCATAGGATTAAACAACATAAATACTATTTAATAAAGCATGGGATAAAACCACATAAATACAATTTAATAAAGCACAGGATAAAACAACATAAATAAAATTTAATAAAGCATAGGATACAACAACATAAATACAATTTAGTAAAGCATAGGTCAAAATAACATAAATACAATTTAATAAAGCATAGGATAAAACAACATAAATACAATTTAATAAAGCATAGGATAAAACAACATAAATAAAATTTAATAAAGCATAGGATAAAACAACATAAATTCAATTTAATAAAGCATAGGATAAAACAACATAAATACAATTTAATAAAGCATAGGTTAAAACAACATAAATACAATTTAATAAAGCATAGGATAAAACAACATAAATACAAGTTAATAAAGCATAGGATAAAACAACATAAATACAATTTAATAAAGCGTATGATAAAACAACATAAATACAATTTAATAAAGCATGGGATAAAACAATATAAATACAATTTAATAAAGCATAGGTTAAAACAACATAAATACAATTTAATAAAGGATAGGTTAAAACAACATAAATACAATTTAATAAAGCATAGGATAAAACAACATAAATTCAATTTAATAAAGCATAGGATAAAACAACATAAATACAATTTAATAAAGCACAGGATAAAACAACATAAATAAAATTTAATAAAGCATAGGATAAAACAAGATAAATAAAATTTAATAAAGCATAGGATAAAACAACATAAATACAATTTAATAAAGCATAGGATAAAACGACATAAATCAAATTTAATAAAGCATAGGTTAAAACAACATAAATACAATGTAATAAAGCATAGGACAAAACAACATAAATACAATTTAATAAAGCATAGTTTAAAACAACATAAATACAATTTAATAAAGCATAGGATAAAACCACAGAAATACAATTTAATAAAGCATAGGATAAAACAACATAAATACAATTTAATAAAGCATAGGATAAAACAACATAAATAAAATTTAATAAAGCATAGGATAAAACAACATAAATACAATTTAATAAAGCATAGGATAAAACAACATAAATACAATTTAATAAAGCATAGGATAAAACAACATAAATACAATTTAATAAAGCATAGGACAAAACAACATAAATACAATTTAATAAAGCATGTGTTATAACAACATAAATACAATTTAATAAAGCATAAGATATAACAACATGAATATAATTTAGTAAAGCATAAGATAAAACAACATGAATACAATTTAATAAAGCATAGGTTAAAACAACATAAGTACAATTTAAGAAAGCATAGGATAAAACTACATAAATACATTTTAATAAAGCATAGGATAAAACAACATAAATACAATTTAATAAAGCATAGGTTAAAACAACATAAATACAATTTAATAAAGCATAGGACAAAACAACATAAATACAATTTAATAAAGCAAAGTTTAAAACAACATAAATACAATTTAATAAAGCATAGGATAAAACCACAGAATTACAATTTAATAAAGCATAGGATAAAACAACATAAATACAATTTAATAAAGCATAGGACAAAACAACATAAATACAATTTAATAAAGCATAGGATAAAACAACATAAATACAATTTAATGAAACATAGGATAAACAACATAAATACAATTTAATAAAGCATAGGATAAACAACATAAATACAATTTAATAAAGCATAGGCTAAAACTACATAAATACAATTTAATAAAGCTTAGGATAAAACAAATTAAATACAATATAATAAAGCATAGGATAAAACAACATAAATTCAATTTAATAAAGCATAGGATAAAACAACATAAATACAATTTAATAAAGCATAAGATAAAACAACATGAATACAATTTAATAAAGCATAGGTTAAAACAACATAAATACAATTTAATAAAGCATAGGATAAAACAACATAAATACAATTTAATAAAGCATAGGTTAAAACAACATAAATACAATTTAATAAAGCACAGGATAAAACAACATAAATACAATTTAATAAAGCATAAGACAAAAAAACATAAATACAATTTAATAAAGCATATGTTAAAGCAACACAAATACAATTTAATAAAGCATAGGTTAAAACAACATAAATACAATTTAATAAAGCATAGGATAAAACAACCTAAATACAATTTAATAAAGCTTAGGATAAAACAGCATAAATACAATTTAATAAAGCATAGGATAAAACAACATAAATACAATTTAATAAAGCATAGGATAAAACAACATAAATACAATTTAGTAGAGCATAGGCTAAAACAACATAAATACAATTTATAAAGCATAGGATAAAACAACATAAATACAATTTAATAAAGCATAGGATAAAACAACATAAATACAATTTAATAAAGCATAGGATTAAACAACATAAATACTATTTAATAAAGCATAGGATAAAACCACATAAATACAATTTAATAAAGCACAGGATAAAACAACATAAATAAAATTTAATAAAGCATAGGATACAACAACATAAATACAATTTAGTAAAGCATAGGTCAAAATAACATAAATACAATTTAATAAAGCATAGGATAAAACAACATAAATACAATTTAATAAAGCATAGGATAAAACAACATAAATAAAATTTAATAAAGCATAGGATAAAACAACATAAATTCAATTTAATAAAGCATAGGATAAAACAACATAAATACAATTTAATAAAGCATAGGTTAAAACAACATAAATACAATTTAATAAAGCATAGGATAAAACAACATAAATACAAGTTAATAAAGCATAGGATAAAACAACATAAATACAATTTAATAAAGCGTATGATAAAACAACATAAATACAATTTAATAAAGCATGGGATAAAACAATATAAATACAATTTAATAAAGCATAGGTTAAAACAACATAAATACAATTTAATAAAGGATAGGTTAAAACAACATAAATACAATTTAATAAAGCATAGGATAAAACAACATAAATTCAATTTAATAAAGCATAGGATAAAACAACATAAATACAATTTAATAAAGCACAGGATAAAACAACATAAATAAAATTTAATAAAGCATAGGATAAAACAAGATAAATAAAATTTAATAAAGCATAGGATAAAACAACATAAATACAATTTAATAAAGCATAGGATAAAACGACATAAATCAAATTTAATAAAGCATAGGTTAAAACAACATAAATACAATGTAATAAAGCATAGGACAAAACAACATAAATACAATTTAATAAAGCATAGTTTAAAACAACATAAATACAATTTAATAAAGCATAGGATAAAACCACAGAAATACAATTTAATAAAGCATAGGATAAAACAACATAAATACAATATAATAAAGCATAGGACAAAACAACATAAATAAAATTTAATAAAGCATAGGATACAACAACATAAATAAAATTTAGTAAAGCATAGGTCAAAATAACATAAATACAATTTAATAAAGCATAGGATAAAACAACATAAATACAATGTAATAAAGCATAGGATAAAACAACATAAATAAAATTTAATAAAGCATAGGATAAAACAACATAAATTCAATTTAATAAAGCATAGGATAAAACAACATAAATACAATTTAATAAAGCATAGGATAAAACAACATAAATCAAATTTAATAAAGCATATGTTAAAACAACATAAATACAATTTAATAAAGCATAGGTTAAAACAACATAAATACAATTTAATAAAGCATAGGATAAAACAACATAAATACAATTTAGTAAAGCATAGGATAAAACAAGATAAATAAAATTTAATAAAGCATAGGATAAAACAACATAAATACAATTTAATAAAGCATAGGATAAAACAACATAAATAAAATTTAATAAAGCATAGGATAAAAAAACATAAATACAATTTAATAAAGCATAGGATAAAACAACATAAATCAAATTTAATAAAGCATAGGTTAAAACAACATAAATACAATTTAATAAAGCATAGAATAAAACAACATAAATACAATTTAATAAAGCATAGGTTAAAACAACATAAATACAATTTAATAAAGCATAGGTTAAAACAACATAAATACAATTTAATAAAGCATAGGATAAAACAACATAAATACAATTTAATAAAGCATAGGATAAAACAACATAAATAAAATTTAATAAAGCATAGGATAAAACAACATAAATACAATTTAATAAAGCATAGGATAAAACAACATAAATACAATTTAATAAAGCATAGGTTAAAACAACATAAATACAATTTAATAAAGCATAGGTTAAAACATTATAAATACAATTTAATAAAGCATAGGATAAAACAACATAAATAAAATTTAATAAAGCATAGGATAAAACAACATAAATACAATTTAATAAAGCATAGGATAAAACCACAGAAATACAATTTAATAAAGCATAGGATAAAACAACATAAATACAATATAATAAAGCATAGGACAAAACAACATAAATAAAATTTAATAAAGCATAGGATACAACAACATAAATAAAATTTAGTAAAGCATAGGTCAAAATAACATAAATACAATTTAATAAAGCATAGGATAAAACAACATAAATACAATGTAATAAAGCATAGGATAAAACAACATAAATAAAATTTAATAAAGCATAGGATAAAACAACATAAATTCAATTTAATAAAGCATAGGATAAAACAACATAAATACAATTTAATAAAGCATAGGATAAAACAACATAAATCAAATTTAATAAAGCATATGTTAAAACAACATAAATACAATTTAATAAAGCATAGGTTAAAACAACATAAATACAATTTAATAAAGCATAGGATAAAACAACATAAATACAATTTAATAAAGCATAGGATAAAACAAGATAAATAAAATTTAATAAAGCATAGGATAAAACAACATAAATACAATTTAATAAAGCATAGGATAAAACAACATAAATAAAATTTAATAAAGCATAGGATAAAAAAACATAAATACAATTTAATAAAGCATAGGATAAAACAACATAAATACAATTTAATAAAGCATAGGTTAAAACAACATAAATACAATTTAATAAAGCATAGGATAAAACAACATAAATTCAATTTAGTAAAGCATAGGATAAAACAACATAAATAAAATTTAATAAAGCATAGGATAAAACAAGATAAATAAAATTTAATAAAGCATAGGATAAAAAAACATAAATACAATTTAATAAAGCATAGGATAAAACAACATAAATACAATTTAATAAAGCATAGGTTAAAACAACATAAATACAATTTAATAAAGCATAGGTTAAAACAACATAAATACAATTTAATAAAGCATAGGATAAAACAACATAAATACAATTTAATAAAGCATAGGATAAAACAAGATAAATAAAATTTAATAAAGCATAGGATAAAACAACATAAATACAATTTAATAAAGCATAGGATAAAACAACATAAATAAAATTTAATAAAGCATAGGATAAAAAAACATAAATACAATTTAATAAAGCATAGGATAAAACAACATAAATACAATTTAATAAAGCATAGGTTAAAACAACATAAATACAATTTAATAAAGCATAGGTTAAAACAACATAAATACAATTTAATAAAGCATAGGATAAAACAACATAAATACAATTTAATAAAGCATAGGATAAAACAACATAAATAAAATTTAATAAAGCATAGGATAAAACAACATAAATACAATTTAATAAAGCATAGGATAAAACAACATAAATACAATTTAATAAAGCATAGGTTAAAACAACATAAATACAATTTAATAAAGCATAGGATAAAACAACATAAATACAATTTAATAAAGCATAGGATAAAACAACATAAATAAAATTTAATAAAGCATAGGATAAAACAACATAAATACAATTTAATAAAGCATAGGATAAAACAAAATAAATACAATTTAATAAAGCATAGGATAAAACAACATAAATACAATTTAATAAAGCATAGGATAAAACAACATAAATACAATTTAATAAAGCATAGGATAAAACAACATAAATCAAATTTAATAAAGCATAGGTTAAAGCAACATAAATACAATGTAATAAAGCATAGGACAAAACAACATAAATACAATTTAATAAAGCATAGTTTAAAACAACATAAATACAATTTAATAAAGCATAGGATAAAACCACAGAAATACAATTTAATAAAGCATAGGATAAAACAACATAAATACAATATAATAAAGCATAGGACAAAACAACATAAATAAAATTTAATAAAGCATAGGATACAACAACATAAATAAAATTTAGTAAAGCATAGGTCAAAATAACATAAATACAATTTAATAAAGCATAGGATAAAACAACATAAATACAATTTAATAAAGCATAGGATAAAACAACATAAATAAAATTTAATAAAGCATAGGATAAAACAACATAAATTCTATTTAATAAAGCATAGGATAAAACAACATAAATACAATTTAATAAAGCATAGGATAAAACAACATAAATCAAATTTAATAAAGCATATGTTAAAACAACATAAATACAATTTAATAAAGCATAGGTTAAAACAACATAAATACAATTTAATAAAGCATAGGATAAAACAACATAAATACAATTTAATAAAGCATAGGATAAAACAAGATAAATAAAATTTAATAAAGCATAGGATAAAACAACATAAATACAATTTAATAAAGCATAGGATAAAACAACATAAATAAAATTTAATAAAGCATAGGATAAAAAAACATAAATACAATTTAATAAAGCATAGGATAAAACAACATAAATACAATTTAATAAAGCATAGGTTAAAACAACATAAATACAATTTAATAAAGCATAGGATAAAACAACATAAATTCAATTTAGTAAAGCATAGGATAAAACAACATAAATAACATTTAATAAAGCATAGGATAAAACAACATAAATACAATTTAATAAAGCATAGTATAAAACAACGTAAATAAAATTTAATAAAGCATAGGATAAAACAACATAAATACAATTTAATAAAGCATAGGATAAAACAACATAAATACAATTTAATAAAGCATAGGATAAAACAACATAAATACAATTTAATAAAGCATAGTTAAAAACAACATAAATACAATTTAATAAAGCATAGGATAGAACAACATAAATCAAATTTAATAAAGCATAGGTTAAAACAACATAAATACAATTTAATAAAGCATAGGACAAAACAACATAAATACAATTTAATAAAGCATAGGATAAAACAACATAAATACAATTTAATAAAGCATAGGATAAAACAACATAAATAAAATTTAATAAAGCATAGGATAAAACAACATAAATTCTATTTAATAAAGCATAGGATAAAACAACATAAATACAATTTAATAAAGCATAGGATAAAACAACATAAATCAAATTTAATAAAGCATATGTTAAAACAACATAAATACAATTTAATAAAGCATAGGTTAAAACAACATAAATACAATTTAATAAAGCATAGGATAAAACAACATAAATACAATTTAATAAAGCATAGGATAAAACAAGATAAATAAAATTTAATAAAGCATAGGATAAAACAACATAAATACAATTTAATAAAGCATAGGATAAAACAACATAAAAACAATTTAATAAAGCATAGTATAAAACCACAGAATTACTATTTAATAAAGCATAGGATAAAACAACATAAATACAATTTAATAAAGCATAGGATAAAACCACAGAAATACAATTTAATAAAGCATAGGATAAAACAACATAAATACAATTTAATAAAGCATAGGACAAAACAACATAAATACAATTTAATAAAGCATAGGATAAAACAACATAAATACAATTTAATAAAGCATAGGATAAAACAACATAAATACAATTTAATAAAGCATAGTTTAAAACAACATAAATACAATTTAATAAAGCATAGGATAAAACCACAGAAATACAATTTAATAAAGCATAGGATAAAACAACATAAATACAATTTAATAAAGCATAGGACAAAACAACATAAATACAATTTAATAAAGCATAGGATAAAACAACATAAATACAATTTAATAAAGCATAGGATAAAACAACATAAATAAAATTTAATAAAGCATAGGTTAAAATAACATAAATACAATTTAATAAAGCATAGGACAAAACAACATAAAAACAATTTAATAAAGCATAGTATAAAACCACAGAATTACTATTTAATAAAGCATAGGATAAAACAACATAAATACAATTTAATAAAGCATAGGATAAAACCACAGAAATACAATTTAATAAAGCATAGGATAAAGCAACATAAATACAATTTAATAAAGCATAAGATAAAACAACATGAATACAATTTAATAAAGCATAGGTTAAAACAACATAAATACAATTTAATAAAGCATAGGATAAAACAACATAAATACAATTTAATAAAGCATAGGTTAAAACAACATAAATACAATTTAATAAAGCATAAGACAAAACAACATAAATACAATTTAATAAAGCATAGGTTAAAACAACATAAATACAATTTAATAAAGCATAAGACAAAACAACATAAATACAATTTAATGAAGCATATGTTAAAGCAACATAAATACAATTTAATAAAGCATAGGTTAAAACAACATAAATACAATTTAATAGAGCATAGGATAAAACAACATAAATACAATTTAATAAAGCTTAGGATAAAACAACATAAATACAATTTAATAAAGCACAGGATAAAACAACATAAATAAAATTTAATAAAGCATAGGATAAAACAAGATAAATAAAATTTAATAAAGCATAGGATAAAACAACATAAATACAATTTAATAAAGCATAGGATAAAACAACATAAATACAATTTAATAAAGCATAGGATAAAACAACATAAATACAATTTAATAAAGCATAGGATAAAACAACATAAATACAATTTAATAAAGCATAGGTTAAAACAACATAAATACAATTTAATAAAGCATAGGATAAAACAACATAAATACAATTTAATAAAGCATAGGATAAAACAACATAAATAAAATTTAATAAAGCATAGGATAAAACAACATAAATACAATTTAATAAAGCATAGGATAAAACAACATAAATACAATTTAATAAAGCATAGGATAAAACAACATAAATACAATATAATAAAGCATAGGACAAAACAACATAAATAAAATTTAATAAAGCATAGGATACAACAACATAAATAAAATTTAGTAAAGCATAGGTCAAAATAACATAAATACAATTTAATAAAGCATAGGATAAAACAACATAAATACAATGTAATAAAGCATAGGATAAAACAACATAAATAAAATTTAATAAAGCATAGGATAAAACAACATAAATTCAATTTAATAAAGCATAGGATAAAACAACATAAATACAATTTAATAAAGCATAGGATAAAACAACATAAATCAAATTTAATAAAGCATATGTTAAAACAACATAAATACAATTTAATAAAGCATAGGTTAAAACAACATAAATACAATTTAATAAAGCATAGGATAAAACAACATAAATACAATTTAATAAAGCATAGGATAAAACAAGATAAATAAAATTTAATAAAGCATAGGATAAAACAACATAAATACAATTTAATAAAGCATAGGATAAAACAACATAAATAAAATTTAATAAAGCATAGGATAAAAAAACATAAATACAATTTAATAAAGCATAGGATAAAACAACATAAATACAATTTAATAAAGCATAGGTTAAAACAACATAAATACAATTTAATAAAGCATAGGATAAAACAACATAAATTCAATTTAGTAAAGCATAGGATAAAACAACATAAATAAAATTTAATAAAGCATAGGATAAAACAAGATAAATAAAATTTAATAAAGCATAGGATAAAAAAACATAAATACAATTTAATAAAGCATAGGATAAAACAACATAAATACAATTTAATAAAGCATAGGTTAAAACAACATAAATACAATTTAATAAAGCATAGGTTAAAACAACATAAATACAATTTAATAAAGCATAGGATAAAACAACATAAATACAATTTAATAAAGCATAGGATAAAACAAGATAAATAAAATTTAATAAAGCATAGGATAAAACAACATAAATACAATTTAATAAAGCATAGGATAAAACAACATAAATAAAATTTAATAAAGCATAGGATAAAAAAACATAAATACAATTTAATAAAGCATAGGATAAAACAACATAAATACAATTTAATAAAGCATAGGTTAAAACAACATAAATACAATTTAATAAAGCATAGGTTAAAACAACATAAATACAATTTAATAAAGCATAGGATAAAACAACATAAATACAATTTAATAAAGCATAGGATAAAACAACATAAATAAAATTTAATAAAGCATAGGATAAAACAACATAAATACAATTTAATAAAGCATAGGATAAAACAACATAAATACAATTTAATAAAGCATAGGTTAAAACAACATAAATACAATTTAATAAAGCATAGGATAAAACAACATAAATACAATTTAATAAAGCATAGGTTAAAACAACATAAATACAATTTAATAAAGCATAGGTTAAAACAACATAAATACAATTTAATAAAGCATAGGATAAAACAACATAAATACAATTTAATAAAGCATAGGATAAAACAAGATAAATAAAATTTAATAAAGCATAGGATAAAACAACATAAATACAATTTAATAAAGCATAGGATAAAACAACATAAATAAAATTTAATAAAGCATAGGATAAAAAAACATAAATACAATTTAATAAAGCATAGGATAAAACAACATAAATACAATTTAATAAAGCATAGGTTAAAACAACATAAATACAATTTAATAAAGCATAGGTTAAAACAACATAAATACAATTTAATAAAGCATAGGATAAAACAACATAAATACAATTTAATAAAGCATAGGATAAAACAACATAAATAAAATTTAATAAAGCATAGGATAAAACAACATAAATACAATTTAATAAAGCATAGGATAAAACAACATAAATACAATTTAATAAAGCATAGGTTAAAACAACATAAATACAATTTAATAAAGCATAGGATAAAACAACATAAATACAATTTAATAAAGCATAGGATAAAACAACATAAATAAAATTTAATAAAGCATAGGATAAAACAACATAAATACAATTTAATAAAGCATAGGATAAAACAACATAAATACAATTTAATAAAGCATAGGATAAAACAACATAAATACAATTTAATAAAGCATAGGATAAAACAACATAAATACAATTTAATAAAGCATAGGATAAAACAACATAAATCAAATTTAATAAAGCATAGGTTAAAGCAACATAAATACAATGTAATAAAGCATAGGACAAAACAACATAAATACAATTTAATAAAGCATAGTTTAAAACAACATAAATACAATTTAATAAAGCATAGGATAAAACCACAGAAATACAATTTAATAAAGCATAGGATAAAACAACATAAATACAATATAATAAAGCATAGGACAAAACAACATAAATAAAATTTAATAAAGCATAGGATACAACAACATAAATAAAATTTAGTAAAGCATAGGTCAAAATAACATAAATACAATTTAATAAAGCATAGGATAAAACAACATAAATACAATTTAATAAAGCATAGGATAAAACAACATAAATAAAATTTAATAAAGCATAGGATAAAACAACATAAATTCTATTTAATAAAGCATAGGATAAAACAACATAAATACAATTTAATAAAGCATAGGATAAAACAACATAAATCAAATTTAATAAAGCATATGTAAAAACAACATAAATACAATTTAATAAAGCATAGGTTAAAACAACATAAATACAATTTAATAAAGCATAGGATAAAACAACATAAATACAATTTAATAAAGCATAGGATAAAACAAGATAAATAAAATTTAATAAAGCATAGGATAAAACAACATAAATACAATTTAATAAAGCATAGGATAAAACAACATAAATAAAATTTAATAAAGCATAGGATAAAAAAACATAAATACAATTTAATAAAGCATAGGATAAAACAACATAAATACAATTTAATAAAGCATAGGTTAAAACAACATAAATACAATTTAATAAAGCATAGGATAAAACAACATAAATTCAATTTAGTAAAGCATAGGATAAAACAAGATAAATAAAATTTAATAAAGCATAGGATAAAACAAGATAAATAAAATTTAATAAAGCATAGGATAAAACAACATAAATACAATTTAATAAAGCATAGGATAAAACAACATAAATAAAATTTAATAAAGCATAGGATAAAACAACATAAATTCAATTTAATAAAGCATAGGATAAAACAACATAAATACAATTTAATAAAGCATAGGATAAAACAACATAAATCAAATTTAATAAAGCATATGTTAAAACAACATAAATACAATTTAATAAAGCATAGGTTAAAACAACATAAATACAATTTAATAAAGCATAGGATAAAACAACATGAATACAATTTAATAAAGCATAGGATAAAACAACATAAATAACATTTAATAAAGCATAGGATAAAACAACATAAATACAATTTAATAAAGCATAGTATAAAACAACGTAAATAAAATTTAATAAAGCATAGGATAAAACAACATAAATACAATTTAATAAAGCATAGGATAAAACAACATAAATACAATTTAATAAAGCATAGGATAAAACAACATAAATACAATTTAATAAAGCATAGTTAAAAACAACATAAATACAATTTAATAAAGCATAGGATAGAACAACATAAATCAAATTTGATAAAGCATAGGTTAAAACAACATAAATACAATTTAATAAAGCATAGGACAAAACAACATAAATACAATTTAATAAAGCATAGGATAAAACAACATAAATACAATTTAATAAAGCATAGGATAAAACAACATAAATAAAATTTAATAAAGCATAGGATAAAACAACATAAATTCTATTTAATAAAGCATAGGATAAAACAACATAAATACAATTTAATAATGCATAGGATAAAACAACATAAATCAAATTTAATAAAGCATATGTTAAAACAACATAAATACAATTTAATAAAGCATAGGTTAAAACAACATAAATACAATTTAATAAAGCATAGGATAAAACAACATAAATACAATTTAATAAAGCATAGGATAAAACAAGATAAATAAAATTTAATAAAGCATAGGATAAAACAACATAAATACAATTTAATAAAGCATAGGATAAAACAACATAAAACAATTTAATAAAGCATAGTATAAAACCACAGAATTACTATTTAATAAAGCATAGGATAAAACAACATAAATACAATTTAATAAAGCATAGGATAAAACCACAGAAATACAATTTAATAAAGCATAGGATAAAACAACATAAATACAATTTAATAAAGCATAGGACAAAACAACATAAATACAATTTAATAAAGCATAGTTTAAAACAACATAAATACAATTTAATAAAGCATAGGATAAAACCACAGAAATACAATTTAATAAAGCATAGGATAAAACAACATAAATACAATTTAATAAAGCATAGGACAAAACAACATAAATACAATTTAATAAAGCATAGGATAAAACAACATAAATACAATTTAATAAAGCATAGGATAAAACAACATAAATAAAATTTAATAAAGCATAGGTTAAAATAACATAAATACAATTTAATAAAGCATAGGACAAAACAACATAAAAACAATTTAATAAAGCATAGTATAAAACCACAGAATTACTATTTAATAAAGCATAGGATAAAACAACATAAATACAATTTAATAAAGCATAGGATAAAACCACAGAAATACAATTTAATAAAGCATAGGATAAAGCAACATAAATACAATTTAATAAAGCATAAGATAAAACAACATGAATACAATTTAATAAAGCATAGGTTAAAACAACATAAATACAATTTAATAAAGCATAGGATAAAACAACATAAATACAATTTAATAAAGCATAGGTTAAAACAACATAAATACAATTTAATAAAGCATAAGACAAAACAACATAAATACAATTTAATAAAGCATAGGTTAAAACAACATAAATACAATTTAATAAAGCATAAGACAAAACAACATAAATACAATTTAATGAAGCATATGTTAAAGCAACATAAATACAATTTAATAAAGCATAGGTTAAAACAACATAAATACAATTTAATAGAGCATAGGATAAAACAACATAAATACAATTTAATAAAGCTTAGGATAAAACAACATAAATACAATTTAATAAAGCATAGGATAAAACAACATAAATACAATTTAATAAAGCATAGGATAAAACAACATAAATACAATTTAATAAAGCATAGGTTAAAACAACATAAATACAATTTAATAAAGCATAGGATAAAACAACATAAATTCAATTTAATAAAGCATAGGATAAAACAACATAAATACAATTTAATAAAGCACAGGATAAAACAACATAAATAAAATTTAATAAAGCATAGGATAAAACAAGATAAATAAAATTTAATAAAGCATAGGATAAAACAACATAAATACAATTTAATAAAGCATAGGATAAAACAACATAAATACAATTTAATAAAGCATAGGATAAAACAACATAAATACAATTTAATAAAGCATAGGATAAAACAACATAAATACAATTTAATAAAGCATAGGTTAAAACAACATAAATACAATTTAATAAAGCATAGGATAAAACAACATAAATACAATTTAATAAAGCATAGGATAAAACAACATAAATAAAATTTAATAAAGCATAGGATAAAACAACATAAATACAATTTAATAAAGCATAGGATAAAACAACATAAATACAATTTAATAAAGCATAGGATAAAACAACATAAATACAATGTAATAAAGCATAGGATAAAACAACATAAATCAAATTTAATAAAGCATAGGATAAAACAACATAAATCAAATTTAATAAAGCATAGGTTAAAACAACATAAATACAATTTAATAAAGCATAGGACAAAACAACATAAATACAATTTAATAAAGCATAGTTTAAAACAACATAAATACAATTTAATAAAGCATAGGATAAAACCACAGAAATACAATTTAATAAAGCATAGGATAAAACAACATAAATACAATTTAATAAAGCATAGGACAAAACAACATAAATACAATTTAATTAAGCATAGGACAAAACAATATAAATACAATTTAATGAAACATAGGATAAACAACATAAATACAATTTAATAAAGCATAGGACAAAACAACATAAATACAATTTAATAAACCATATGTTATAACAACATAAATACAATTTAATAAAGCATAAGATATAACAACATGAATATAATTTAGTAAAGCATAAGATAAAACAACATGAATACAATTTAATAAAGCATAGGTTAAAACAACATAAATACAATTTAAGAAAGCATAGGATAAAACTACATAAATACATTTTAATAAAGCATAGGATAAAACAACATAAATACAATTTAATAAAGCATAGGACAAAACAACATAAATACAATTTAATAAAGCATAGTTTAAAACAACATAAATACAATTTAATAAAGCATAGGATAAAACCACAGAAATACAATTTAATAAAGCATAGGATAAAACAACATAAATACAATATAATAAAGCATAGGACAAAACAACATAAATAAAATTTAATAAAGCATAGGATACAACAACATAAATAAAATTTAGTAAAGCATAGGTCAAAATAACATAAATACAATTTAATAAAGCATAGGATAAAACAACATAAATACAATTTAATAAAGCATAGGTTAAAACAACATAAATACAATTTAATAAAGCATAGGATAAAACAACATAAATACAATTTAATAAAGCATAGGATAAAACAACATAAATAAAATTTAATAAAGCATAGGATAAAACAACATAAATACAATTTAATAAAGCATAGGATAAAACAACATAAATACAATTTAATAAAGCATAGGATAAAACAACATAAATACAATTTAATAAAGCATAGGATAAAACAACATAAATACAATTTAATAAAGCATAGGATAAAACAACATAAATCAAATTTAATTAAGCATAGGTTAAAGCAACATAAATACAATGTAATAAAGCATAGGACAAAACAACATAAATACAATTTAATAAAGCATAGTTTAAAACAACATAAATACAATTTAATAAAGCATAGGATAAAACCACAGAAATACAATTTAATAAAGCATAGGATAAAACAACATAAATACAATATCATAAAGCATAGGACAAAACAACATAAATAAAATTTAATAAAGCATAGGATACAACAACATAAATACAATTTAATAAAGCATAGGATAAAACAACATAAATCAAATTTAATAAAGCATAGGATAAAACAACATAAATACAATTTAATAAAGCATAGGATAAAACAACATAAATAAAATTTAATAAAGCATAGGATAAAACAACATAAATTCTATTTAATAAAGCATAGGATAAAACAACATAAATACAATTTAATAAAGCATAGGATAAAACAACATAAATCAAATTTAATAAAGCATATGTTAAAACAACATAAATACAATTTAATAAAGCATAGGTTAAAACAACATAAATACAATTTAATAAAGCATAGGATAAAACAACATAAATACAATTTAATAAAGCATAGGATAAAACAAGATAAATAAAATTTAATAAAGCATAGGATAAAACAACATAAATACAATTTAATAAAGCATAGGATAAAACAACATAAATAAAATTTAATAAAGCATAGGATAAAAAAACATAAATACAATTTAATAAAGCATAGGATAAAACAACATAAATACAATTTAATAAAGCATAGGTTAAAACAACATAAATACAATTTAATAAAGCATAGGATAAAACAACATAAATTCAATTTAGTAAAGCATAGGATAAAACAACATAAATAAAATTTAATAAAGCATAGGATAAAACAAGATAAATAAAATTTAATAAAGCATAGGATAAAACAACATAAATACAATTTAATAAAGCATAGGATAAAACAACATAAATAAAATTTAATAAAGCATAGGATAAAACAACATAAATTCAATTTAATAAAGCATAGGATAAAACAACATAAATCAAATTTAATAAAGCATATGTTAAAACAACATAAATACAATTTAATAAAGCATAGGTTAAAACAACATAAATACAATTTAATAAAGCATAGGATAAAACAACATGAATACAATTTAATAAAGCATAGGATAAAACAACATAAATAACATTTAATAAAGCATAGGATAAAACAACATAAATACAATTTAATAAAGCATAGTATAAAACAACGTAAATAAAATTTAATAAAGCATAGGATAAAACAACATAAATACAATTTAATAAAGCATAGGATAAAACAACATAAATACAATTTAATAAAGCATAGGATAAAACAACATAAATACAATTTAATAAAGCATAGTTAAAAACAACATAAATACAATTTAATAAAGCATAGGACAAAACAACATAAAAACAATTTAATAAAGCATAGTATAAAACCACAGAATTACTATTTAATAAAGCATAGGATAAAACAACATAAATACAATTTAATAAAGCATAGGATAAAACCACAGAAATACAATTTAATAAAGCATAGGATAAAGCAACATAAATACAATTTAATAAAGCATAAGATAAAACAACATGAATACAATTTAATAAAGCATAGGTTAAAACAACATAAATACAATTTAATAAAGCATAGGATAAAACAACATAAATACAATTTAATAAAGCATAGGTTAAAACAACATAAATACAATTTAATAAAGCATAAGACAAAACAACATAAATACAATTTAATAAAGCATAGGTTAAAACAACATAAATACAATTTAATAAAGCATAAGACAAAACAACATAAATACAATTTAATGAAGCATATGTTAAAGCAACATAAATACAATTTGATAAAGAATAGGTTAAAACAACATAAATACAATTTAATAGAGCATAGGATAAAACAACATAAATACAATTTAATAAAGCTTAGGATAAAACAACATAAATACAATTTAATAAAGCATAGGATAAAACAACATAAATACAATTTAATAAAGCATAGGATAAAACAACATAAATACAATTTAATAAAGCATAGGTTAAAACAACATAAATACAATTTAATAAAGCATAGGATAAAACAACATAAATTCAATTTAATAAAGCATAGGATAAAACAACATAAATACAATTTAATAAAGCACAGGATAAAACAACATAAATAAAATTTAATAAAGCATAGGATAAAACAAGATAAATAAAATTTAATAAAGCATAGGATAAAACAACATAAATACAATTTAATAAAGCATAGGATAAAACAACATAAATACAATTTAATAAAGCATAGGATAAAACAACATAAATACAATTTAATAAAGCATAGGATAAAACAACATAAATACAATTTAATAAAGCATAGGTTAAAACAACATAAATACAATTTAATAAAGCATAGGATAAAACAACATAAATACAATTTAATAAAGCATAGGATAAAACAACATAAATAAAATTTAATAAAGCATAGGATAAAACAACATAAATACAATTTAATAAAGCATAGGATAAAACAACATAAATACAATTTAATAAAGCATAGGATAAAACAACATAAATACAATGTAATAAAGCATAGGATAAAACAACATAAATCAAATTTAATAAAGCATAGGATAAAACAACATAAATCAAATTTAATAAAGCATAGGTTAAAACAACATAAATACAATTTAATAAAGCATAGGACAAAACAACATAAATACAATTTAATAAAGCATAGTTTAAAACAACATAAATACAATTTAATAAAGCATAGGATAAAACCACAGAAATACAATTTAATAAAGCATAGGATAAAACAACATAAATACAATTTAATAAAGCATAGGACAAAACAACATAAATACAATTTAATTAAGCATAGGACAAAACAATATAAATACAATTTAATGAAACATAGGATAAACAACATAAATACAATTTAATAAAGCATAGGACAAAACAACATAAATACAATTTAATAAACCATATGTTATAACAACATAAATACAATTTAATAAAGCATAAGATATAACAACATGAATATAATTTAGTAAAGCATAAGATAAAACAACATGAATACAATTTAATAAAGCATAGGTTAAAACAACATAAATACAATTTAAGAAAGCATAGGATAAAACTACATAAATACATTTTAATAAAGCATAGGATAAAACAACATAAATACAATTTAATAAAGCATAGGACAAAACAACATAAATACAATTTAATAAAGCATAGTTTAAAACAACATAAATACAATTTAATAAAGCATAGGATAAAACCACAGAAATACAATTTAATAAAGCATAGGATAAAACAACATAAATACAATATAATAAAGCATAGGACAAAACAACATAAATAAAATTTAATAAAGCATAGGATACAACAACATAAATAAAATTTAGTAAAACATAGGTCAAAATAACATAAATACAATTTAATAAAGCATAGGATAAAACAACATAAATACAATTTAATAAAGCATAGGTTAAAACAACATAAATACAATTTAATAAAGCATAGGATAAAACAACATAAATACAATTTAATAAAGCATAGGATAAAACAACATAAATAAAATTTAATAAAGCATAGGATAAAACAACATAAATACAATTTAATAAAGCATAGGATAAAACAACATAAATACAATTTAATAAAGCATAGGATAAAACAACATAAATACAATTTAATAAAGCATAGGATAAAACAACATAAATACAATTTAATAAAGCATAGGATAAAACAACATAAATCAAATTTAATAAAGCATAGGTTAAAGCAACATAAATACAATGTAATAAAGCATAGGACAAAACAACATAAATACAATTTAATAAAGCATAGTTTAAAACAACATAAATACAATTTAATAAAGCATAGGATAAAACCACAGAAATACAATTTAATAAAGCATAGGATAAAACAACATAAATACAATATAATAAAGCATAGGACAAAACAACATAAATAAAATTTAATAAAGCATAGGATACAACAACATAAATACAATTTAATAAAGCATAGGATAAAACAACATAAATCAAATTTAATAAAGCATAGGATAAAACAACATAAATACAATTTAATAAAGCATAGGATAAAACAACATAAATAAAATTTAATAAAGCATAGGATAAAACAACATAAATTCTATTTAATAAAGCATAGGATAAAACAACATAAATACAATTTAATAAAGCATAGGATAAAACAACATAAATCAAATTTAATAAAGCATATGTTAAAACAACATAAATACAATTTAATAAAGCATAGGATAAAACAACATAAATACAATTTAATAAAGCATAGGATAAAACAACATAAATACAATTTAATAAAGCATAGGATAAAACAAGATAAATAAAATTTAATAAAGCATAGGATAAAACAACATAAATACAATTTAATAAAGCATAGGATAAAACAACATAAATAAAATTTAATAAAGCATAGGATAAAAAAACATAAATACAATTTAATAAAGCATAGGATAAAACAACATAAATACAATTTAATAAAGCATAGGTTAAAACAACATAAATACAATTTAATAAAGCATAGGATAAAACAACATAAATTCAATTTAGTAAAGCATAGGATAAAACAACATAAATAAAATTTAATAAAGCATAGGATAAAACAAGATAAATAAAATTTAATAAAGCATAGGATAAAACAACATAAATACAATTTAATAAAGCATAGGATAAAACAACATAAATAAAATTTAATAAAGCATAGGATAAAACAACATAAATTCAATTTAATAAAGCATAGGATAAAACAACATAAATACAATTTAATAAAGCATAGGATAAAACAACATAAATCAAATTTAATAAAGCATATGTTAAAACAACATAAATACAATTTAATAAAGCATAGGTTAAAACAACATAAATACAATTTAATAAAGCATACGATAAAACAACATGAATACAATTTAATAAAGCATAGGATAAAACAACATAAATAACATTTAATAAAGCATAGGATAAAACAACATAAATACAATTTAATAAAGCATAGTATAAAACAACGTAAATAAAATTTAATAAAGCATAGGATAAAACAACATAAATACAATTTAATAAAGCATAGGATAAAACAACATAAATACAATTTAATAAAGCATAGGATAAAACAACATAAATACAATTTAATAAAGCATAGTTTAAAACAGCATAAATACAATTTAATAAAGCATAGGATAAAACCACAGAAATACAATTTAATAAAGCATAGGATAAAACAACAAATACAATTTAATAAAGCATAGGACAAAACAACATAAATACAATTTAATAAAGCATAGGATAAAACAACATAAATACAATTTAATAAAGCATAGGATAAAACAACATAAATACAATTTAATAAAGCATAGGACAAAACAACATAAATACAATTTAATAAAGCATAGTTTAAAACAGCATAAATACAATTTAATAAAGCATAGGATAAAACCACAGAAATACAATTTAATAAAGCATAGGATAAAACAACAAATACAATTTAATAAAGCATAGGACAAAACAACATAAATACAATTTAATAAAGCATAGGACAAAACAACATAAATACAATTTAATAAAGCATAGTTTAAAACAGCATAAATACAATTTAATAAAGCATAGGATAAAACCACAGAAATACAATTTAATAAAGCATAGGATAAAACAACAAATACAATTTAATAAAGCATAGGACAAAACAACATAAATACAATTTAATAAAGCATAGGATAAAACAACATAAATACAATTTAATAAAGCATAGGATAAAACAACATAAATTCAATTTAGTAAAGCATAGGATAAAACAACATAAATAAAATTTAATAAAGCATAGGATAAAACAAGATAAATAAAATTTAATAAAGCATAGGATAAAAAAACATAAATACAATTTAATAAAGCATAGGATAAAACAACATAAATACAATTTAATAAAGCATAGGTTAAAACAACATAAATACAATTTAATAAAGCATAGGTTAAAACAACATAAATACAATTTAATAAAGCATAGGATAAAACAACATAAATACAATTTAATAAAGCATAGGATAAAACAACATAAATAAAATTTAATAAAGCATAGGATAAAACAACATAAATTCTATTTAATAAAGCATAGGATAAAACAACATAAATACAATTTAATAAAGCATAGGACAAAACAACATAAATACAATTTAATTAAGCATAGGACAAAACAATATAAATACAATTTAATGAAACATAGGATAAACAACATAAATACAATTTAATAAAGCATAGGACAAAACAACATAAATACAATTTAATAAACCATATGTTATAACAACATAAATACAATTTAATAAAGCATAAGATATAACAACATGAATATAATTTAGTAAAGCATAAGATAAAACAACATGAATACAATTTAATAAAGCATAGGTTAAAACAACATAAATACAATTTAAGAAAGCATAGGATAAAACTACATAAATACATTTTAATAAAGCATAGGATAAAACAACATAAATACAATTTAATAAAGCATAGGACAAAACAACATAAATACAATTTAATAAAGCATAGTTTAAAACAACATAAATACAATTTAATAAAGCATAGGATAAAACCACAGAAATACAATTTAATAAAGCATAGGATAAAACAACATAAATACAATATAATAAAGCATAGGACAAAACAACATAAATAAAATTTAATAAAGCATAGGATACAACAACATAAATAAAATTTAGTAAAGCATAGGTCAAAATAACATAAATACAATTTAATAAAGCATAGGATAAAACAACATAAATACAATTTAATAAAGCATAGGTTAAAACAACATAAATACAATTTAATAAAGCATAGGATAAAACAACATAAATACAATTTAATAAAGCATAGGATAAAACAACATAAATAAAATTTAATAAAGCATAGGATAAAACAACATAAATACAATTTAATAAAGCATAGGATAAAACAACATAAATACAATTTAATAAAGCATAGGATAAAACAACATAAATACAATTTAATAAAGCATAGGATAAAACAACATAAATACAATTTAATAAAGCATAGGATAAAACAACATAAATCAAATTTAATAAAGCATAGGTTAAAGCAACATAAATACAATGTAATAAAGCATAGGACAAAACAACATAAATACAATTTAATAAAGCATAGTTTAAAACAACATAAATACAATTTAATAAAGCATAGGATAAAACCACAGAAATACAATTTAATAAAGCATAGGATAAAACAACATAAATACAATATAATAAAGCATAGGACAAAACAACATAAATAAAATTTAATAAAGCATAGGATACAACAACATAAATACAATTTAATAAAGCATAGGATAAAACAACATAAATCAAATTTAATAAAGCATAGGATAAAACAACATAAATACAATTTAATAAAGCATAGGATAAAACAACATAAATAAAATTTAATAAAGCATAGGATAAAACAACATAAATTCTATTTAATAAAGCATAGGATAAAACAACATAAATACAATTTAATAAAGCATAGGATAAAACAACATAAATACAATTTAATAAAGCATATGTTAAAACAACATAAATACAATTTAATAAAGCATAGGTTAAAACAACATAAATACAATTTAATAAAGCATAGGATAAAACAACATAAATACAATTTAATAAAGCATAGGATAAAACAAGATAAATAAAATTTAATAAAGCATAGGATAAAACAACATAAATACAATTTAATAAAGCATAGGATAAAACAACATAAATAAAATTTAATAAAGCATAGGATAAAAAAACATAAATACAATTTAATAAAGCATAGGATAAAACAACATAAATACAATTTAATAAAGCATAGGTTAAAACAACATAAATACAATTTAATAAAGCATAGGATAAAACAACATAAATTCAATTTAGTAAAGCATAGGATAAAACAACATAAATAAAATTTAATAAAGCATAGGATAAAACAAGATAAATAAAATTTAATAAAGCATAGGATAAAACAACATAAATACAATTTAATAAAGCATAGGATAAAACAACATAAATAAAATTTAATAAAGCATAGGATAAAACAACATAAATTCAATTTAATAAAGCATAGGATAAAACAACATAAATACAATTTAATAAAGCATAGGATAAAACAACATAAATCAAATTTAATAAAGCATATGTTAAAACAACATAAATACAATTTAATAAAGCATAGGTTAAAACAACATAAATACAATTTAATAAAGCATAGGATAAAACAACATGAATACAATTTAATAAAGCATAGGATAAAACAACATAAATAACATTTAATAAAGCATAGGATAAAACAACATAAATACAATTTAATAAAGCATAGTATAAAACAACGTAAATAAAATTTAATAAAGCATAGGATAAAACAACATAAATACAATTTAATAAAGCATAGGATAAAACAACATAAATACAATTTAATAAAGCATAGGATAAAACAACATAAATACAATTTAATAAAGCATAGTTAAAAACAACATAAATACAATTTAATAAAGCATAGGATAGAACAACATAAATCAAATTTAATAAAGCATAGGTTAAAACAACATAAATACAATTTAATAAAGCATAGGACAAAACAACATAAATACAGTTTAATAAAGCATAGGATAAAACAACATAAATACAATTTAATAAAGCATAGGATAAAACAACATAAATAAAATTTAATAAAGCATAGGATAAAACAACATAAATTCTATTTAATAAAGCATAGGATAAAACAACATAAATACAATTTAATAAAGCATAGGATAAAACAACATAAATCAAATTTAATAAAGCATATGTTAAAACAACATAAATACAATTTAATAAAGCATAGGTTAAAACAACATAAATACAATTTAATAAAGCATAGGATAAAACAACATAAATACAATTTAATAAAGCATAGGATAAAACAAGATAAATAAAATTTAATAAAGCATAGGATAAAACAACATAAATACAATTTAATAAAGCATAGGATAAAACAACATAAAAACAATTTAATAAAGCATAGTATAAAACCACAGAATTACTATTTAATAAAGCATAGGATAAAACAACATAAATACAATTTAATAAAGCATAGGATAAAACCACAGAAATACAATTTAATAAAGCATAGGATAAAACAACATAAATACAATTTAATAAAGCATAGGACAAAACAACATAAATACAATTTAATAAAGCATAGGATAAAACAACATAAATACAATTTAATAAAGCATAGGATAAAACAACATAAATACAATTTAATAAAGCATAGGATAAAAACACAGAAATACAATTTAATAAAGCATAGGATAAAACAACAAATACAATTTAATAAAGCATAGGACAAAACAACATAAATACAATTTAATAAAGCATAGGATAAAACAACATAAATACAATTTAATAAAGCATAGGATAAAACAACATAAATTCAATTTAGTAAAGCATAGGATAAAACAACATAAATAAAATTTAATAAAGCATAGGATAAAACAAGATAAATAAAATTTAATAAAGCATAGGATAAAAAAACATAAATACAATTTAATAAAGCATAGGATAAAACAACATAAATACAATTTAATAAAGCATAGGTTAAAACAACATAAATACAATTTAATAAAGCATAGGTTAAAACAACATAAATACAATTTAATAAAGCATAGGATAAAACAACATAAATACAATTTAATAAAGCATAGGATAAAACAACATAAATAAAATTTAATAAAGCATAGGATAAAACAACATAAATTCTATTTAATAAAGCATAGGATAAAACAACATAAATACAATTTAATAAAGCATAGGATAAAACAACATAAATCAAATTTAATAAAGCATATGTTAAAACAACATAAATACAATTTAATAAAGCATAGGTTAAAACAACATAAATACAATTTAATAAAGCATAGGATAAAAAAACATAAATACAATTTAATAAAGCATAGGATAAAAAAACATAAATACAATTTAATAAAGCATAGGTTAAAACAACATAAATACAATTTAATAAAGCATAGGATAAAACAACATAAATTCAATTTAGTAAAGCATAGGATAAAACAACATAAATAAAATTTAATAAAGCATAGGATAAAACAAGATAAATAAAATTTAATAAAGCATAGGATAAAACAACATAAATACAATTTAATAAAGCATAGGATAAAACAACATAAATAAAATTTAATAAAGCATAGGATAAAACAACATAAATTCAATTTAATAAAGCATAGGATAAAACAACATAAATACAATTTAATAAAGCATAGGATAAAACAACATAAATCAAATTTAATAAAGCATATGTTAAAACAACATAAATACAATTTAATAAAGCATAGGTTAAAACAACATAAATACAATTTAATAAAGCATAGGATAAAACAACATGAATACAATTTAATAAAGCATAGGATAAAACAACATAAATAACATTTAATAAAGCATAGGATAAAACAACATAAATACAATTTAATAAAGCATAGTATAAAACAACGTAAATAAAATTTAATAAAGCATAGGATAAAACAACATAAATACAATTTAATAAAGCATAGGATAAAACAACATAAATACAATTTAATAAAGCATAGGATAAAACAACATAAATACAATTTAATAAAGCATAGTTAAAAACAACATAAATACAATTTAATAAAGCATAGGATAGAACAACATAAATCAAATTTAATAAAGCATAGGTTAAAACAACATAAATACAATTTAATAAAGCATAGGACAAAACAACATAAATACAATTTAATAAAGCATAGGATAAAACAACATAAATACAATTTAATAAAGCATAGGATAAAACAACATAAATAAAATTTAATAAAGCATAGGATAAAACAACATAAATTCTATTTAATAAAGCATAGGATAAAACAACATAAATACAATTTAATAAAGCATAGGATAAAACAACATAAATCAAATTTAATAAAGCATATGTAAAAACAACATAAATACAAATTAATAAAGCATAGGTTAAAACAACATAAATACAATTTAATAAAGCATAGGATAAAACAACATAAATACAATTTAATAAAGCATAGTATAAAACAAGATAAATAAAATTTAATAAAGCATAGGATAAAACAACATAAATACAATTTAATAAAGCATAGGATAAAACAACATAAAAACAATTTAATAAAGCATAGTATAAAACCACAGAATTACTATTTAATAAAGCATAGGATAAAACAACATAAATACAATTTAATAAAGCATAGGATAAAACCACAGAAATACAATTTAATAAAGCATAGGATAAAACAACATAAATACAATTTAATAAAGCATAGGACAAAACAACATAAATACAATTTAATAAAGCATAGGATAAAACAACATAAATACAATTTAATAAAGCATAGGATAAAACAACATAAATACAATTTAATAAAGCATAGTTTAAAACAACATAAATACAATTTAATAAAGCATAGGATAAAACCACAGAAATACAATTTAATAAAGCATAGGATAAAACAACATAAATACAATTTAATAAAGCATAGGACAAAACAACATAAATACAATTTAATAAAGCATAGGATAAAACAACATAAATACAATTTAATAAAGCATAGGATAAAACAACATAAATAAAATTTAATAAAGCATAGGTTAAAATAACATAAATACAATTTAATAAAGCATAGGACAAAACAACATAAAAACAATTTAATAAAGCATAGTATAAAACCACAGAATTACTATTTAATAAAGCATAGGATAAAACAACATAAATACAATTTAATAAAGCATAGGATAAAACCACAGAAATACAATTTAATAAAGCATAGGATAAAGCAACATAAATACAATTTAATAAAGCATAAGATAAAACAACATGAATACAATTTAATAAAGCATAGGTTAAAACAACATAAATACAATTTAATAAAGCATAGGATAAAACAACATAAATACAATTTAATAAAGCATAGGTTAAAACAACATAAATACAATTTAATAAAGCATAAGACAAAACAACATAAATACAATTTAATAAAGCATAGGTTAAAACAACATAAATACAATTTAATAAAGCATAAGACAAAACAACATAAATACAATTTAATGAAGCATATGTTAAAGCAACATAAATACAATTTAATAAAGCATAGGTTAAAACAACATAAATACAATTTAATAAAGCATAGGATAAAACAACATAAATACAATTTAATAAAGCATAGGTTAAAACAACATAAATACAATTTAATAAAGCATAGGATAAAACAACATAAATTCAATTTAATAAAGCATAGGATAAAACAACATAAATACAATTTAATAAAGCACAGGATAAAACAACATAAATAAAATTTAATAAAGCATAGGATAAAACAAGATAAATAAAATTTAATAAAGCATAGGATAAAACAACATAAATACAATTTAATAAAGCATAGGATAAAACAACATAAATACAATTTAATAAAGCATAGGATAAAACAACATAAATACAATTTAATAAAGCATAGGATAAAACAACATAAATACAATTTAATAAAGCATAGGTTAAAACAACATAAATACAATTTAATAAAGCATAGGATAAAACAACATAAATACAATTTAATAAAGCATAGGATAAAACAACATAAATAAAATTTAATAAAGCATAGGATAAAACAACATAAATACAATTTAATAAAGCATAGGATAAAACAACATAAATACAATTTAATAAAGCATAGGATAAAACAACATAAATACAATGTAATAAAGCATAGGATAAAACAACATAAATCAAATTTAATAAAGCATAGGATAAAACAACATAAATCAAATTTAATAAAGCATAGGTTAAAACAACATAAATACAATTTAATAAAGCATAGGACAAAACAACATAAATACAATTTAATAAAGCATAGTTTAAAACAACATAAATACAATTTAATAAAGCATAGGATAAAACCACAGAAATACAATTTAATAAAGCATAGGATAAAACAACATAAATACAATTTAATAAAGCATAGGACAAAACAACATAAATACAATTTAATTAAGCATAGGACAAAACAATATAAATACAATTTAATGAAACATAGGATAAACAACATAAATACAATTTAATAAAGCATAGGACAAAACAACATAAATACAATTTAATAAACCATATGTTATAACAACATAAATACAATTTAATAAAGCATAAGATATAACAACATGAATATAATTTAGTAAAGCATAAGATAAAACAACATGAATACAATTTAATAAAGCATAGGTTAAAACAACATAAATACAATTTAAGAAAGCATAGGATAAAACTACATAAATACATTTTAATAAAGCATAGGATAAAACAACATAAATACAATTTAATAAAGCATAGGACAAAACAACATAAATACAATTTAATAAAGCATAGTTTAAAACAACATAAATACAATTTAATAAAGCATAGGATAAAACCACAGAAATACAATTTAATAAAGCATAGGATAAAACAACATAAATACAATATAATAAAGCATAGGACAAAACAACATAAATAAAATTTAATAAAGCATAGGATACAACAACATAAATAAAATTTAGTAAAGCATAGGTCAAAATAACATAAATACAATTTAATAAAGCATAGGATAAAACAACATAAATACAATTTAATAAAGCATAGGTTAAAACAACATAAATACAATTTAATAAAGCATAGGATAAAACAACATAAATACAATTTAATAAAGCATAGGATAAAACAACATAAATAAAATTTAATAAAGCATAGGATAAAACAACATAAATACAATTTAATAAAGCATAGGATAAAACAACATAAATACAATTTAATAAAGCATAGGATAAAACAACATAAATACAATTTAATAAAGCATAGGATAAAACAACATAAATCAAATTTAATAAAGCATAGGTTAAAGCAACATAAATACAATGTAATAAAGCATAGGACAAAACAACATAAATACAATTTAATAAAGCATAGTTTAAAACAACATAAATACAATTTAATAAAGCATAGGATAAAACCACAGAAATACAATTTAATAAAGCATAGGATAAAACAACATAAATACAATATAATAAAGCATAGGACAAAACAACATAAATAAAATTTAATAAAGCATAGGATACAACAACATAAATAAAATTTAGTAAAGCATAGGTCAAAATAACATAAATACAATTTAATAAAGCATAGGATAAAACAACATAAATACAATTTAATAAAGCATAGGATAAAACAACATAAATAAAATTTAATAAAGCATAGGATAAAACAACATAAATTCTATTTAATAAAGCATAGGATAAAACAACATAAATACAATTTAATAAAGCAGAGGATAAAACAACATAAATCAAATTTAATAAAGCATATGTTAAAACAACATAAATACAATTTAATAAAGCATAGGTTAAAACAACATAAATACAATTTAATAAAGCATAGGATAAAACAACATAAATACAATTTAATAAAGCATAGGATAAAACAAGATAAATAAAATTTAATAAAGCATAGGATAAAACAACATAAATACAATTTAATAAAGCATAGGATAAAACAACATAAATAAAATTTAATAAAGCATAGGATAAAAAAACATAAATACAATTTAATAAAGCATAGGATAAAACAACATAAATACAATTTAATAAAGCATAGGTTAAAACAACATAAATACAATTTAATAAAGCATAGGATAAAACAACATAAATTCAATTTAGTAAAGCATAGGATAAAACAACATAAATAAAATTTAATAAAGCATAGGATAAAACAAGATAAATAAAATTTAATAAAGCATAGGATAAAACAACATAAATACAATTTAATAAAGCATAGGATAAAACAACATAAATAAAATTTAATAAAGCATAGGATAAAACAACATAAATTCAATTTAATAAAGCATTGGATAAAACAACATAAATACAATTTAATAAAGCATACTATAAAACAACATAAATCAAATTTAATAAAGCATATGTTAAAACAACATAAATACAATTTAATAAAGCATAGGTTAAAACAACATAAATACAATTTAATAAAGCATAGGATAAAACAACATGAATACAATTTAATAAAGCATAGGATAAAACAACATAAATAACATTTAATAAAGCATAGGATAAAACAACATAAATACAATTTAATAAAGCATAGTATAAAACAACGTAAATAAAATTTAATAAAGCATAGGATAAAACAACATAAATACAATTTAATAAAGCATAGGATAAAACAACATAAATACAATTTAATAAAGCATAGGATAAAACAACATAAATACAATTTAATAAAGCATAGTTAAAAACAACATAAATACAATTTAATAAAGCATAGGATAGAACAACATAAATCAAATTTAATAAAGCATAGGTTAAAACAACATAAATACAATTTAATAAAGCATAGGACAAAACAACATAAATACAATTTAATAAAGCATAGTTTAAAACAGCATAAATACAATTTAATAAAGCATAGGATAAAACCACAGAAATACAATTTAATAAAGCATAGGATAAAACAACAAATACAATTTAATAAAGCATAGGACAAAACAACATAAATACAATTTAATAAAGCATAGGATAAAACAACATAAATACAATTTAATAAAGCATAGGATAAAACAACATAAATACAATTTAATAAAGCATAGTTTAAAACAACATAAATACAATTTAATAAAGCATAGGATAAAACCACAGAAATACAATTTAATAAAGCATAGGATAAAACAACATAAATACAATTTAATAAAGCATAGGACAAAACAACATAAATACAATTTAATAAAGCATAGGATAAAACAACATAAATACAATTTAATAAAGCATAGGATAAAACAACATAAATAAAATTTAATAAAGCATAGGATAAAACAACATAAATTCTATTTAATAAAGCATAGGATAAAACAACATAAATACAATTTAATAAAGCATAGGATAAAACCACAGAAATACAATTTAATAAAGCATAGGATAAAGCAACATAAATACAATTTAATAAAGCATAAGATAAAACAACATGAATACAATTTAATAAAGCATAGGTTAAAACAACATAAATACAATTTAATAAAGCATAGGATAAAACAACATAAATACAATTTAATAAAGCATAGGTTAAAACAACATAAATACAATTTAATAAAGCATAAGACAAAACAACATAAATACAATTTAATAAAGCATAGGTTAAAACAACATAAATACAATTTAATAAAGCATAAGACAAAACAACATAAATACAATTTAATGAAGCATATGTTAAAGCAACATAAATACAATTTAATAAAGCATAGGTTAAAACAACATAAATACAATTTAATAGAGCATAGGATAAAACAACATAAATACAATTTAATAAAGCTTAGGATAAAACAACATAAATACAATTTAATAAAGCATAGGATAAAACAACATAAATACAATTTAATAAAGCATAGGATAAAACAACATAAATACAATTTAATAAAGCATAGGTTAAAACAACATAAATACAATTTAATAAAGCATAGGATAAAACAACATAAATTCAATTTAATAAAGCATAGGATAAAACAACATAAATACAATTTAATAAAGCACAGGATAAAACAACATAAATAAAATTTAATAAAGCATAGGATAAAACAAGATAAATAAAATTTAATAAAGCATAGGATAAAACAACATAAATACAATTTAATAAAGCATAGGATAAAACAACATAAATACAATTTAATAAAGCATAGGATAAAACAACATAAATACAATTTAATAAAGCATAGGATAAAACAACATAAATACAATTTAATAAAGCATAGGTTAAAACAACATAAATACAATTTAATAAAGCATAGGATAAAACAACATAAATACAATTTAATAAAGCATAGGATAAAACAACATAAATAAAATTTAATAAAGCATAGGATAAAACAACATAAATACAATTTAATAAAGCATAGGATAAAACAACATAAATACAATTTAATAAAGCATAGGATAAAACAACATAAATCAAATTTAATAAAGCATAGGATAAAACAACATAAATCAAATTTAATAAAGCATAGGTTAAAACAACATAAATACAATTTAATAAAGCATAGGACAAAACAACATAAATACAATTTAATAAAGCATAGTTTAAAACAACATAAATACAATTTAATAAAGCATAGGATAAAACCACAGAAATACAATTTAATAAAGCATAGGATAAAACAACATAAATACAATTTAATAAAGCATAGGACAAAACAACATAAATACAATTTAATTAAGCATAGGACAAAACAATATAAATACAATTTAATGAAACATAGGATAAACAACATAAATACAATTTAATAAAGCATAGGACAAAACAACATAAATACAATTTAATAAAGCATATGTTATAACAACATAAATACAATTTAATAAAGCATAAGATATAACAACATGAATATAATTTAGTAAAGCATAAGATAAAACAACATGAATACAATTTAATAAAGCATAGGTTAAAACAACATAAATACAATTTAAGAAAGCATAGGATAAAACTACATAAATACATTTTAATAAAGCATAGGATAAAACAACATAAATACAATTTAATAAAGCATAGGACAAAACAACATAAATACAATTTAATAAAGCATAGTTTAAACAACATAAATACAATTTAATAAAGCATAGGATAAAACCACAGAAATACAATTTAATAAAGCATAGGATAAAACAACATAAATACAATATAATAAAGCATAGGACAAAACAACATAAATAAAATTTAATAAAGCATAGGATACAACAACATAAATAAAATTTAGTAAAGCATAGGTCAAAATAACATAAATACAATTTAATAAAGCATAGGATAAAACAACATAAATACAATTTAATAAAGCATAGGACAAAACAACATAAAAACAATTTAATAAAGCATAGTATAAAACCACAGAATTACTATTTAATAAAGCATAGGATAAAACAACATAAATACAATTTAATAAAGCATAGGATAAAACCACAGAAATACAATTTAATAAAGCATAGGATAAAGCAACATAAATACAATTTAATAAAGCATAAGATAAAACAACATGAATACAATTTAATAAAGCATAGGTTAAAACAACATAAATACAATTTAATAAAGCATAGGATAAAACAACATAAATACAATTTAATAAAGCATAGGTTAAAACAACATAAATACAATTTAATAAAGCATAAGACAAAACAACATAAATACAATTTAATAAAGCATAGGTTAAAACAACATAAATACAATTTAATAAAGCATAGGATAAAACAACATAAATACAATTTAATAAAGCATAGGATAAAACAAGATAAATAAAATTTAATAAAGCATAGGATAAAACAACATAAATACAATTTAATAAAGCATAGGATAAAACAACATAAAGAAAATTTAATAAAGCATAGGATAAAAAAACATAAATACAATTTAATAAAGCATAGGATAAAACAACATAAATACAATTTAATAAAGCATAGGTTAAAACAACATAAATACAATTTAATAAAGCATAGGATAAAACAACATAAATTCAATTTAGTAAAGCATAGGATAAAACAACATAAATAAAATTTAATAAAGCATAGGATAAAACAAGATAAATAAAATTTAATAAAGCATAGGATAAAACAACATAAATACAATTTAATAAAGCATAGGATAAAACAACATAAATAAAATTTAATAAAGCATAGGATAAAACAACATAAATTCAATTTAATAAAGCATAGGATAAAACAACATAAATACAATTTAATAAAGCATAGGATAAAACAACATAAATCAAATTTAATAAAGCATATGTTAAAACAACATAAATACAATTTAATAAAGCATAGGTTAAAACAACATAAATACAATTTAATAAAGCATAGGATAAAACAACATGAATACAATTTAATAAAGCATAGGATAAAACAACATAAATAACATTTAATAAAGCATAGGATAAAACAACATAAATACAATTTAATAAAGCATAGTATAAAACAACGTAAATAAAATTTAATAAAGCATAGGATAAAACAACATAAATACAATTTAATAAAGCATAGGATAAAACAACATAAATACAATTTAATAAAGCATAGGATAAAACAACATAAATACAATTTAATAAAGCATAGTTAAAAACAACATAAATACAATTTAATAAAGCATAGGATAGAACAACATAAATCAAATTTAATAAAGCATAGGTTAAAACAACATAAATACAATTTAATAAAGCATAGGACAAAACAACATAAATACAATTTAATAAAGCATAGGATAAAACAACATAAATACAATTTAATAAAGCATAGGATAAAACAACATAAATAAAATTTAATAAAGCATAGGATAAAACAACATAAATTCTATTTAATAAAGCATAGGATAAAACAACATAAATACAATTTAATAAAGCATAGGATAAAACAACATAAATCAAATTTAATAAAGCATATGTTAAAACAACATAAATACAATTTAATAAAGCATAGGTTAAAACAACATAAATACAATTTAATAAAGCATAGGATAAAACAACATAAATACAATTTAATAAAGCATAGGATAAAACAAGATAAATAAAATTTAATAAAGCATAGGATAAAACAACATAAATACAATTTAATAAAGCATAGGATAAAACAACATAAAAACAATTTAATAAAGCATAGTATAAAACCACAGAATTACTATTTAATAAAGCATAGGATAAAACAACATAAATACAATTTAATAAAGCATAGGATAAAACCACAGAAATACAATTTAATAAAGCATAGGATAAAACAACATAAATACAATTTAATAAAGCATAGGACAAAACAACATAAATACAATTTAATAAAGCATAGGATAAAACAACATAAATACAATTTAATAAAGCATAGGATAAAACAACATAAATACAATTTAATAAAGCATAGTTTAAAACAACATAAATACAATTTAATAAAGCATAGGATAAAACCACAGAAATACAATTTAATAAAGCATAGGATAAAACAACATAAATACAATTTAATAAAGCATAAGACAAAACAACATAAATACAATTTAATAAAGCATAGGATAAAACAACATAAATACAATTTAATAAAGCATAGGATAAAACAACATAAATAAAATTTAATAAAGCATAGGTTAAAATAACATAAATACAATTTAATAAAGCATAGGACAAAACAACATAAAAACAATTTAATAAAGCATAGTATAAAACCACAGAATTACTATTTAATAAAGCATAGGATAAAACAACATAAATACAATTTAATAAAGCATAGGATAAAACCACAGAAATACAATTTAATAAAGCATAGGATAAAGCAACATAAATACAATTTAATAAAGCATAAGATAAAACAACATGAATACAATTTAATAAAGCATAGGTTAAAACAACATAAATACAATTTAATAAAGCATAGGTTAAAACAACATAAATACAATTTAATAAAGCATAGGTTAAAACAACATAAATACAATTTAATAAAGCATAAGACAAAACAACATAAATACAATTTAATAAAGCATAGGTTAAAACAACATAAATACAATTTAATAAAGCATAAGACAAAACAACATAAATACAATTTAATGAAGCATATGTTAAAGCAACATAAATACAATTTAATAAAGCATAGGTTAAAACAACATAAATACAATTTAATAGAGCATAGGATAAAACAACATAAATACAATTTAATAAAGCTTAGGATAAAACAACATAAATACAATTTAATAAAGCATAGGATAAAACAACATAAATACAATTTAATAAAGCATAGGATAAAACAACATAAATACAATTTAATAAAGCATAGGTTAAAACAACATAAATACAATTTAATAAAGCATAGGATAAAACATAAATTCAATTTAATAAAGCATAGGATAAAACAACATAAATACAATTTAATAAAGCACAGGATAAAACAACATAAATAAAATTTAATAAAGCATAGGATAAAACAAGATAAATAAAATTTAATAAAGCATAGGATAAAACAACATAAATACAATTTAATAAAGCATAGGATAAAACAACATAAATACAATTTAATAAAGCATAGGATAAAACAACATAAATACAATTTAATAAAGCATAGGATAAAACAACATAAATACAATTTAATAAAGCATAGGTTAAAACAACATAAATACAATTTAATAAAGCATAGGATAAAACAACATAAATACAATTTAATAAAGCATAGGATAAAACAACATAAATAAAATTTAATAAAGCATAGGATAAAACAACATAAATACAATTTAATAAAGCATAGGATAAAACAACATAAATACAATTTAATAAAGCATAGGATAAAACAACATAAATACAATGTAATAAAGCATAGGATAAAACAACATAAATCAAATTTAATAAAGCATAGGATAAAACAACATAAATCAAATTTAATAAAGCATAGGTTAAAACAACATAAATACAATTTAATAAAGCATAGGACAAAACAACATAAATACAATTTAATAAAGCATAGTTTAAAACAACATAAATACAATTTAATAAAGCATAGGATAAAACCACAGAAATACAATTTAATAAAGCATAGGATAAAACAACATAAATACAATTTAATAAAGCATAGGACAAAACAACATAAATACAATTTAATTAAGCATAGGACAAAACAATATAAATACAATTTAATGAAACATAGGATAAACAACATAAATACAATTTAATAAAGCATAGGACAAAACAACATAAATACAATTTAATAAACCATATGTTAAAACAACATAAATACAATTTAATAAAGCATAAGATATAACAACATGAATATAATTTAGTAAAGCATAAGATAAAACAACATGAATACAATTTAATAAAGCATAGGTTAAAACAACATAAATACAATTTAAGAAAGCATAGGATAAAACTACATAAATACATTTTAATAAAGCATAGGATAAAACAACATAAATACAATTTAATAAAGCATAGGACAAAACAACATAAATACAATTTAATAAAGCATAGTTTAAAACAACATAAATACAATTTAATAAAGCATAGGATAAAACCACAGAAATACAATTTAATAAAGCATAGGATAAAACAACATAAATACAATATAATAAAGCATAGGACAAAACAACATAAATAAAATTTAATAAAGCATAGGATACAACAACATAAATAAAATTTAGTAAAGCATAGGTCAAAATAACATAAATACAATTTAATAAAGCATAGGATAAAACAACATAAATACAATTTAATAAAGCATAGGTTAAAACAACATAAATACAATTTAATAAAGCATAGGATAAAACAACATAAATACAATTTAATAAAGCATAGGATAAAACAACATAAATAAAATTTAATAAAGCATAGGATAAAACAACATAAATACAATTTAATAAAGCATAGGATAAAACAACATAAATACAATTTAATAAAGCATAGGATAAAACAGCATAAATACAATTTAATAAAGCATAGGATAAAACAACATAAATACAATTTAATAAAGCATAGGATAAAACAACATAAATCAAATTTAATAAAGCATAGGTTAAAGCAACATAAATACAATGTAATAAAGCATAGGACAAAACAACATAAATACAATTTAATAAAGCATAGTTTAAAACAACATAAATACAATTTAATAAAGCATAGGATAAAACCACAGAAATACAATTTAATAAAGCATAGGATAAAACAACATAAATACAATATAATAAAGCATAGGACAAAACAACATAAATAAAATTTAATAAAGCATAGGATACAACAACATAAATAAAATTTAGTAAAGCATAGGTCAAAATAACATAAATACAATTTAATAAAGCATAGGATAAAACAACATAAATACAATTTAATAAAGCATAGGATAAAACAACATAAATAAAATTTAATAAAGCATAGGATAAAACAACATAAATTCTATTTAATAAAGCATAGGATAAAACAACATAAATACATTTTAATAAAGCATAGGATAAAACAACATAAATCAAATTTAATAAAGCATATGTTAAAACAACATAAATACAATTTAATAAAGCATAGGTTAAAACAACATAAATACAATTTAATAAAGCATAGGATAAAACAACATAAATACAATTTAATAAAGCATAGGATAAAACAAGATAAATAAAATTTAATAAAGCATAGGATAAAACAACATAAATACAATTTAATAAAGCATAGGATAAAACAACATAAATAAAATTTAATAAAGCATAGGATAAAAAAACATAAATACAATTTAATAAAGCATAGGATAAAACAACATAAATACAATTTAATAAAGCATAGGTTAAAACAACATAAATACAATTTAATAAAGCATAGGATAAAACAACATAAATTCAATTTAGTAAAGCATAGGATAAAACAACATAAATAAAATTTAATAAAGCATAGGATAAAACAAGATAAATAAAATTTAATAAAGCATAGGATAAAACAACATAAATACAATTTAATAAAGCATAGGATAAAACAACATAAATAAAATTTAATAAAGCATAGGATAAAACAACATAAATTCAATTTAATAAAGCATAGGATAAAACAACATAAATACAATTTAATAAAGCATAGGATAAAACAACATAAATCAAATTTAATAAAGCATATGTTAAAACAACATAAATACAATTTAATAAAGCATAGGTTAAAACAACATAAATACAATTTAATAAAGCATAGGATAAAACAACATGAATACAATTTAATAAAGCATAGGATAAAACAACATAAATAACATTTAATAAAGCATAGGATAAAACAACATAAATACAATTTAATAAAGCATAGTATAAAACAACGTAAATAAAATTTAATAAAGCATAGGATAAAACAACATAAATACAATTTAATAAAGCATAGGATAAAACAACATAAATACAATTTAATAAAGCATAGGATAAAACAACATAAATACAATTTAATAAAGCATAGTTAAAAACAACATAAATACAATTTAATAAAGCATAGGATAGAACAACATAAATCAAATTTAATAAAGCATAGGTTAAAACAACATAAATACAATTTAATAAAGCATAGGACAAAACAACATAAATACAATTTAATAAAGCATAGTTTAAAACAGCATAAATACAATTTAATAAAGCATAGGATAAAACCACAGAAATACAATTTAATAAAGCAAAGGATAAAACAACAAATACAATTTAATAAAGCATAGGACAAAACAACATAAATACAATTTAATAAAGCATAGGATAAAACAACATAAATACAATTTAATAAAGCATAGGATAAAACAACATAAATACAATTTAATAAAGCATAGTTTAAAACAACATAAATACAATTTAATAAAGCATAGGATAAAACCACAGAAATACAATTTAATAAAGCATAGGATAAAACAACATAAATACAATTTAATAAAGCATAGGACAAAACAACATAAATACAATTTAATAAAGCATAGGATAAAACAACATAAATAAAATTTAATAAAGCATAGGATAAAACAACATAAATACAATTTAATAAAGCATAGGATAAAACAACATAAATACAATTTAATAAAGCATAGGATAAAACAGCATAAATACAATTTAATAAAGCATAGGATAAAACAACATAAATACAATTTAATAAAGCATAGGATAAAACAACATAAATCAAATTTAATAAAGCATAGGTTAAAGCAACATAAATACAATGTAATAAAGCATAGGACAAAACAACATAAATACAATTTAATAAAGCATAGTTTAAAACAACATAAATACAATTTAATAAAGCATAGGATAAAACCACAGAAATACAATTTAATAAAGCATAGGATAAAACAACATAAATACAATATAATAAAGCATAGGACAAAACAACATAAATAAAATTTAATAAAGCATAGGATACAACAACATAAATAAAATTTAGTAAAGCATAGGTCAAAATAACATAAATACAATTTAATAAAGCATAGGATAAAACAACATAAATACAATTTAATAAAGCATAGGATAAAACAACATAAATAAAATTTAATAAAGCATAGGATAAAACAACATAAATTCTATTTAATAAAGCATAGGATAAAACAACATAAATACATTTTAATAAAGCATAGGATAAAACAACATAAATCAAATTTAATAAAGCATATGTTAAAACAACATAAATACAATTTAATAAAGCATAGGTTAAAACAACATAAATACAATTTAATAAAGCATAGGATAAAACAACATAAATACAATTTAATAAAGCATAGGATAAAACAAGATAAATAAAATTTAATAAAGCATAGGATAAAACAACATAAATACAATTTAATAAAGCATAGGATAAAACAACATAAATAAAATTTAATAAAGCATAGGATAAAAAAACATAAATACAATTTAATAAAGCATAGGATAAAACAACATAAATACAATTTAATAAAGCATAGGTTAAAACAACATAAATACAATTTAATAAAGCATAGGATAAAACAACATAAATTCAATTTAGTAAAGCATAGGATAAAACAACATAAATAAAATTTAATAAAGCATAGGATAAAACAAGATAAATAAAATTTAATAAAGCATAGGATAAAACAACATAAATACAATTTAATAAAGCATAGGATAAAACAACATAAATAAAATTTAATAAAGCATAGGATAAAACAACATAAATTCAATTTAATAAAGCATAGGATAAAACAACATAAATACAATTTAATAAAGCATAGGATAAAACAACATAAATCAAATTTAATAAAGCATATGTTAAAACAACATAAATACAATTTAATAAAGCATAGGTTAAAACAACATAAATACAATTTAATAAAGCATAGGATAAAACAACATGAATACAATTTAATAAAGCATAGGATAAAACAACATAAATAACATTTAATAAAGCATAGGATAAAACAACATAAATACAATTTAATAAAGCATAGTATAAAACAACGTAAATAAAATTTAATAAAGCATAGGATAAAACAACATAAATACAATTTAATAAAGCATAGGATAAAACAACATAAATACAATTTAATAAAGCATAGGATAAAACAACATAAATACAATTTAATAAAGCATAGTTAAAAACAACATAAATACAATTTAATAAAGCATAGGATAGAACAACATAAATCAAATTTAATAAAGCATAGGTTAAAACAACATAAATACAATTTAATAAAGCATAGGACAAAACAACATAAATACAATTTAATAAAGCATAGTTTAAAACAGCATAAATACAATTTAATAAAGCATAGGATAAAACCACAGAAATACAATTTAATAAAGCAAAGGATAAAACAACAAATACAATTTAATAAAGCATAGGACAAAACAACATAAATACAATTTAATAAAGCATAGGATAAAACAACATAAATACAATTTAATAAAGCATAGGATAAAACAACATAAATACAATTTAATAAAGCATAGTTTAAAACAACATAAATACAATTTAATAAAGCATAGGATAAAACCACAGAAATACAATTTAATAAAGCATAGGATAAAACAACATAAATACAATTTAATAAAGCATAGGACAAAACAACATAAATACAATTTAATAAAGCATAGGATAAAACAACATAAATACAATTTAATAAAGCATAGGATAAAACAACATAAATAAAATTTAATAAAGCATAGGATAAAACAACATAAATTCTATTTAATAAAGCATAGGATAAAACAACATAAATACAATTTAATAAAGCATAGGATAAAACAACATAAATCAAATTTAATAAAGCATATGTTAAAACAACATAAATACAATTTAATAAAGCATAGGTTAAAACAACATAAATACAATTTAATAAAGCATAGGATAAAACAACATAAATACAATTTAATAAAGCATAGGATAAAACAAGATAAATAAAATTTAATAAAGCATAGGATAAAACAACATAAATACAATTTAATAAAGCATAGGATAAAACAACATAAAAACAATTTAATAAAGCATAGTATAAAACCACAGAATTACTATTTAATAAAGCATAGGATAAAACAACATAAATACAATTTAATAAAGCATAGGATAAAACCACAGAAATACAATTTAATAAAGCATAGGATAAAACAACATAAATACAATTTAATAAAGCATAGGACAAAACAACATAAATACAATTTAATAAAGCATAGGATAAAACAACATAAATACAATTTAATAAAGCATAGGATAAAACAACATAAATACAATTTAATAAAGCATAGTTTAAAACAACATAAATACAATTTAATAAAGCATAGGATAAAACCACAGAAATACAATTTAATAAAGCATAGGATAAAACAACATAAATACAATTTAATAAAGCATAGGACAAAACAACATAAAAACAATTTAATAAAGCATAGTATAAAACCACAGAATTACTATTTAATAAAGCATAGGATAAAACAACATAAATACAATTTAATAAAGCATAGGATAAAACCACAGAAATACAATTTAATAAAGCATAGGATAAAGCAACATAAATACAATTTAATAAAGCATAAGATAAAACAACATGAATACAATTTAATAAAGCATAGGTTAAAACAACATAAATACAATTTAATAAAGCATAGGATAAAACAACATAAATACAATTTAATAAAGCATAGGTTAAAACAACATAAATACAATTTAATAAAGCATAAGACAAAACAACATAAATACAATTTAATAAAGCATAGGTTAAAACAACATAAATACAATTTAATAAAGCATAAGACAAAACAACATAAATACAATTTAATGAAGCATATGTTAAAGCAACATAAATACAATTTAATAAAGCATAGGTTAAAACAACATAAATACAATTTAATAGAGCATAGGATAAAACAACATAAATACAATTTAATAAAGCTTAGGATAAAACAACATAAATACAATTTAATAAAGCATAGGATAAAACAACATAAATACAATTTAATAAAGCATAGGATAAAACAACATAAATACAATTTAATAAAGCATAGGTTAAAACAACATAAATACAATTTAATAAAGCATAGGATAAAACAACATAAATTCAATTTAATAAAGCATAGGATAAAACAACATAAATACAATTTAATAAAGCACAGGATAAAACAACATAAATAAAATTTAATAAAGCATAGGATAAAACAAGATAAATAAAATTTAATAAAGCATAGGATAAAACAACATAAATACAATTTAATAAAGCATAGGATAAAACAACATAAATACAATTTAATAAAGCATAGGATAAAACAACATAAATACAATTTAATAAAGCATAGGATAAAACAACATAAATACAATTTAATAAAGCATAGGTTAAAACAACATAAATACAATTTAATAAAGCATAGGATAAAACAACATAAATACAATTTAATAAAGCATAGGATAAAACAACATAAATAAAATTTAATAAAGCATAGGATAAAACAACATAAATACAATTTAATAAAGCATAGGATAAAACAACATAAATACAATTTAATAAAGCATAGGATAAAACAACATAAATCAAATTTAATAAAGCATAGGATAAAACAACATAAATCAAATTTAATAAAGCATAGGTTAAAACAACATAAATACAATTTAATAAAGCATAGGACAAAACAACATAAATACAATTTAATAAAGCATAGTTTAAAACAACATAAATACAATTTAATAAAGCATAGGATAAAACCACAGAAATACAATTTAATAAAGCATAGGATAAAACAACATAAATACAATTTAATAAAGCATAGGACAAAACAACATAAATACAATTTAATTAAGCATAGGACAAAACAATATAAATACAATTTAATGAAACATAGGATAAACAACATAAATACAATTTAATAAAGCATAGGACAAAACAACATAAATACAATTTAATAAAGCATATGTTATAACAACATAAATACAATTTAATAAAGCATAAGATATAACAACATGAATATAATTTAGTAAAGCATAAGATAAAACAACATGAATACAATTTAATAAAGCATAGGTTAAAACAACATAAATACAATTTAAGAAAGCATAGGATAAAACTACATAAATACATTTTAATAAAGCATAGGATAAAACAACATAAATACAATTTAATAAAGCATAGGACAAAACAACATAAATACAATTTAATAAAGCATAGTTTAAAACAACATAAATACAATTTAATAAAGCATAGGATAAAACCACAGAAATACAATTTAATAAAGCATAGGATAAAACAACATAAATACAATATAATAAAGCATAGGACAAAACAACATAAATAAAATTTAATAAAGCATAGGATACAACAACATAAATAAAATTTAGTAAAGCATAGGTCAAAATAACATAAATACAATTTAATAAAGCATAGGATAAAACAACATAAATACAATTTAATAAAGCATAGGACAAAACAACATAAAAACAATTTAATAAAGCATAGTATAAAACCACAGAATTACTATTTAATAAAGCATAGGATAAAACAACATAAATACAATTTAATAAAGCATAGGATAAAACCACAGAAATACAATTTAATAAAGCATAGGATAAAGCAACATAAATACAATTTAATAAAGCATAAGATAAAACAACATGAATACAATTTAATAAAGCATAGGTTAAAACAACATAAATACAATTTAATAAAGCATAGGATAAAACAACATAAATACAATTTAATAAAGCATAGGTTAAAACAACATAAATACAATTTAATAAAGCATAAGGCAAAACAACATAAATACAATTTAATAAAGCATAGGTTAAAACAACATAAATACAATTTAATAAAGCATAAGACAAAACAACATAAATACAATTTAATGAAGCATATGTTAAAGCAACATAAATACAATTTAATAAAGCATAGGTTAAAACAACATAAATACAATTTAATAGAGCATAGGATAAAACAACATAAATACAATTTAATAAAGCTTAGGATAAAACAACATAAATACAATTTAATAAAGCATAGGATAAAACAACATAAATACAATTTAATAAAGCATAGGATAAAACAACATAAATACAATTTAATAAAGCATAGGTTAAAACAACATAAATACAATTTAATAAAGCATAGGATAAAACAACATAAATTCAATTTAATAAAGCATAGGATAAAACAACATAAATACAATTTAATAAAGCACAGGATAAAACAACATAAATAAAATTTAATAAAGCATAGGATAAAACAAGATAAATAAAATTTAATAAAGCATAGGATAAAACAACATAAATACAATTTAATAAAGCATAGGATAAAACAACATAAATACAATTTAATAAAGCATAGGATAAAACAACATAAATACAATTTAATAAAGCATAGGATAAAACAACATAAATACAATTTAATAAAGCATAGGTTAAAACAACATAAATACAATTTAATAAAGCATAGGATAAAACAACATAAATACAATTTAATAAAGCATAGGATAAAACAACATAAATAAAATTTAATAAAGCATAGGATAAAACAACATAAATACAATTTAATAAAGCATAGGATAAAACAACATAAATACAATTTAATAAAGCATAGGATAAAACAACATAAATCAAATTTAATAAAGCATAGGATAAAACAACATAAATCAAATTTAATAAAGCATAGGTTAAAACAACATAAATACAATTTAATAAAGCATAGGACAAAACAACATAAATACAATTTAATAAAGCATAGTTTAAAACAACATAAATACAATTTAATAAAGCATAGGATAAAACCACAGAAATACAATTTAATAAAGCATAGGATAAAACAACATAAATACAATTTAATAAAGCATAGGACAAAACAACATAAATACAATTTAATTAAGCATAGGACAAAACAATATAAATACAATTTAATGAAACATAGGATAAACAACATAAATACAATTTAATAAAGCATAGGACAAAACAACATAAATACAATTTAATAAAGCATATGTTATAACAACATAAATACAATTTAATAAAGCATAAGATATAACAACATGAATATAATTTAGTAAAGCATAAGATAAAACAACATGAATACAATTTAATAAAGCATAGGTTAAAACAACATAAATACAATTTAAGAAAGCATAGGATAAAACTACATAAATACATTTTAATAAAGCATAGGATAAAACAACATAAATACAATTTAATAAAGCATAGGACAAAACAACATAAATACAATTTAATAAAGCATAGTTTAAAACAACATAAATACAATTTAATAAAGCATAGGATAAAACCACAGAAATACAATTTAATAAAGCATAGGATAAAACAACATAAATACAATATAATAAAGCATAGGACAAAACAACATAAATAAAATTTAATAAAGCATAGGATACAACAACATAAATAAAATTTAGTAAAGCATAGGTCAAAATAACATAAATACAATTTAATAAAGCATAGGATAAAACAACATAAATAAAATTTAATAAAGCATAGGATACAACAACATAAATAAAATTTAGTAAAGCATAGGTCAAAATAATATAAATACAGTTTAATAAAGCATAGGATAAAACAACATAAATACAATTTAATAAAGCATAGGATAAAACAACATAAATCAAATTTAATAAAGCATAGGTTAAAACAACATAAATACAATGTAATAAAGCATAGGACAAAACAACATAACTACAATTTAATAAAGCATAGTTTAAAACAACATAAATACAATTTAATAAAGCATAGGATAAAACAAGATAAATAAAATTTAATAAAGCATAGGATAAAACAACATAAATACAATTTAATAAAGCATAGGATAAAACAACATAAAAACAATTTAATAAAGCATAGTATAAAACCACAGAATTACTATTTAATAAAGCATAGGATAAAACAACATAAATACAATTTAATAAAGCATAGGATAAAACCACAGAAATACAATTTAATAAAGCATAGGATAAAACAACATAAATACAATTTAATAAAGCATAGGACAAAACAACATAAATACAATTTAATAAAGCATAGGATAAAACAACATAAATACAATTTAATAAAGCATAGGATAAAACAACATAAATACAATTTAATAAAGCATAGTTTAAAACAACATAAATACAATTTAATAAAGCATAGGATAAAACCACAGAAATACAATTTAATAAAGCATAGGATAAAACAACATAAATACAATTTAATAAAGCATAGGACAAAACAACATAAAAACAATTTAATAAAGCATAGTATAAAACCACAGAATTACTATTTAATAAAGCATAGGATAAAACAACATAAATACAATTTAATAAAGCATAGGATAAAACCACAGAAATACAATTTAATAAAGCATAGGATAAAGCAACATAAATACAATTTAATAAAGCATAAGATAAAACAACATGAATACAATTTAATAAAGCATAGGTTAAAACAACATAAATACAATTTAATAAAGCATAGGATAAAACAACATAAATACAATTTAATAAAGCATAGGTTAAAACAACATAAATACAATTTAATAAAGCATAGAACAAAACAACATAAAAACAATTTAATAAAGCATAGTATAAAACCACAGAATTACTATTTAATAAAGCATAGGATAAAACAACATAAATACAATTTAATAAAGCATAGGATAAAACCACAGAAATACAATTTAATAAAGCATAGGATAAAGCAACATAAATACAATTTAATAAAGCATAAGATAAAACAACATGAATACAATTTAATAAAGCATAGGTTAAAACAACATAAATACAATTTAATAAAGCATAGGATAAAACAACATAAATACAATTTAATAAAGCATAGGTTAAAACAACATCAATACAATTTAATAAAGCATAAGACAAAACAACATAAATACAATTTAATAAAGCATAGGTTAAAACAACATAAATACAATTTAATAAAGCATAAGACAAAACAACATAAATACAATTTAATGAAGCATATGTTAAAGCAACATAAATACAATTTAATAAAGCATAGGTTAAAACAACATAAATACAATTTAATAGAGCATAGGATAAAACAACATAAATACAATTTAATAAAGCTTAGGATAAAACAACATAAATACAATTTAATAAAGCATAGGATAAAACAACATAAATACAATTTAATAAAGCATAGGATAAAACAACATAAATACAATTTAATAAAGCATAGGTTAAAACAACATAAATACAATTTAATAAAGCATAGGATAAAACAACATAAATTCAATTTAATAAAGCATAGGATAAAACAACATAAATACAATTTAATAAAGCACAGGATAAAACAACATAAATAAAATTTAATAAAGCATAGGATAAAACAAGATAAATAAAATTTAATAAAGCATAGGATAAAACAACATAAATACAATTTAATAAAGCATAGGATAAAACAACATAAATACAATTTAATAAAGCATAGGATAAAACAACATAAATAAAATTTAATAAAGCATAGGATAAAACAACATAAATACAATTTAATAAAGCATAGGTTAAAACAACATAAATACAATTTAATAAAGCATAGGATAAAACAACATAAATACAATTTAATAAAGCATAGGATAAAACAACATAAATAAAATTTAATAAAGCATAGGATAAAACAACATAAATACAATTTAATAAAGCATAGGATAAAACAACATAAATACAATTTAATAAAGCATAGGATAAAACAACATAAATCAAATTTAATAAAGCATAGGATAAAACAACATAAATCAAATTTAATAAAGCATAGGTTAAAACAACATAAATACAATTTAATAAAGCATAGGACAAAACAACATAAATACAATTTAATAAAGCATAGTTTAAAACAACATAAATACAATTTAATAAAGCATAGGATAAAACCACAGAAATACAATTTAATAAAGCATAGGATAAAACAACATAAATACAATTTAATAAAGCATAGGACAAAACAACATAAATACAATTTAATTAAGCATAGGACAAAACAATATAAATACAATTTAATGAAACATAGGATAAACAACATAAATACAATTTAATAAAGCATAGGACAAAACAACATAAATACAATTTAATAAAGCATATGTTATAACAACATAAATACAATTTAATAAAGCATAAGATATAACAACATGAATATAATTTAGTAAAGCATAAGATAAAACAACATGAATACAATTTAATAAAGCATAGGTTAAAACAACATAAATACAATTTAAGAAAGCATAGGATAAAACTACATAAATACATTTTAATAAAGCATAGGATAAAACAACATAAATACAATTTAATAAAGCATAGGACAAAACAACATAAATACAATTTAATAAAGCATAGTTTAAAACAACATAAATACAATTTAATAAAGCATAGGATAAAACCACAGAAATACAATTTAATAAAGCATAGGATAAAACAACATAAATACAATATAATAAAGCATAGGACAAAACAACATAAATAAAATTTAATAAAGCATAGGATACAACAACATAAATAAAATTTAGTAAAGCATAGGTCAAAATAACATAAATACAATTTAATAAAGCATAGGATAAAACAACATAAATACAATTTAATAAAGCATAGGACAAAACAACATAAAAACAATTTAATAAAGCATAGTATAAAACCACAGAATTACTATTTAATAAAGCATAGGATAAAACAACATAAATACAATTTAATAAAGCATAGGATAAAACCACAGAAATACAATTTAATAAAGCATAGGATAAAGCAACATAAATACAATTTAATAAAGCATAAGATAAAACAACATGAATACAATTTAATAAAGCATAGGTTAAAACAACATAAATACAATTTAATAAAGCATAGGATAAAACAACATAAATACAATTTAATAAAGCATAGGTTAAAACAACATAAATACAATTTAATAAAGCATAAGACAAAACAACATAAATACAATTTAATAAAGCATAGGTTAAAACAACATAAATACAATTTAATAAAGCATAAGACAAAACAACATAAATACAATTTAATGAAGCATATGTTAAAGCAACATAAATACAATTTAATAAAGCATAGGTTAAAACAACATAAATACAATTTAATAGAGCATAGGATAAAACAACATAAATACAATTTAATAAAGCTTAGGATAAAACAACATAAATACAATTTAATAAAGCATAGGATAAAACAACATAAATACAATTTAATAAAGCATAGGATAAAACAACATAAATACAATTTAATAAAGCATAGGTTAAAACAACATAAATACAATTTAATAAAGCATAGGATAAAACAACATAAATTCAATTTAATAAAGCATAGGATAAAACAACATAAATACAATTTAATAAAGCACAGGATAAAACAACATAAATAAAATTTAATAAAGCATAGGATAAAACAAGATAAATAAAATTTAATAAAGCATAGGATAAAACAACATAAATACAATTTAATAAAGCATAGGATAAAACAACATAAATACAATTTAATAAAGCATAGGATAAAACAACATAAATACAATTTAATAAAGCATAGGATAAAACAACATAAATACAATTTAATAAAGCATAGGTTAAAACAACATAAATACAATTTAATAAAGCATAGGATAAAACAACATAAATACAATTTAATAAAGCATAGGATAAAACAACATAAATAAAATTTAATAAAGCATAGGATAAAACAACATAAATACAATTTAATAAAGCATAGGATAAAACAACATAAATACAATTTAATAAAGCATAGGATAAAACAACATAAATCAAATTTAATAAAGCATAGGATAAAACAACATAAATCAAATTTAATAAAGCATAGGTTAAAACAACATAAATACAATTTAATAAAGCATAGGACAAAACAACATAAATACAATTTAATAAAGCATAGTTTAAAACAACATAAATACAATTTAATAAAGCATAGGATAAAACCACAGAAATACAATTTAATAAAGCATAGGATAAAACAACATAAATACAATATAATAAAGCATAGGACAAAACAACATAAATAAAATTTAATAAAGCATAGGATACAACAACATAAATAAAATTTAGTAAAGCATAGGTCAAAATAACATAAATACAATTTAATAAAGCATAGGATAAAACAACATAAATAAAATTTAATAAAGCATAGGATACAACAACATAAATAAAATTTAGTAAAGCATAGGTCAAAATAATATAAATACAGTTTAATAAAGCATAGGATAAAACAACATAAATACAATTTAATAAAGCATAGGATAAAACAACATAAATCAAATTTAATAAAGCATAGGTTAAAACAACATAAATACAATGTAATAAAGCATAGGACAAAACAACATAACTACAATTTAATAAAGCATAGTTTAAAACAACATAAATACAATTTAATAAAGCATAGGATAAAACAACATAAATAAAATTTAATAAAGCATAGGATAAAACAACATAAATACAATTTAATAAAGCATGGGATAAAACAACATAAATACAATTTAATAAAGCATAGGATAAAACAACATAAATACAATTTAATAAAGCATAGGATAAAACAACATAAATACAATTTAATAAAGCATAGGATAAAACAACATAAATCAAATTTAATAAAGCATAGGTTAAAGCAACATAAATACAATGTAATAAAGCATAGGACAAAACAACATAAATACAATTTAATAAAGCATAGTTTAAAACAACATAAATACAATTTAATAAAGCATAGGATAAAACCACAGAAATACAATTTAATAAAGCATAGGATAAAACAACATAAATACAATATAATAAAGCATAGGACAAAACAACATAAATAAAATTTAATAAAGCATAGGATACAACAACATAAATAAAATTTAGTAAAGCATAGGTCAAAATAACATAAATACAATTTAATAAAGCATAGGATAAAACAACATAAATACAATTTAATAAAGCATAGGATAAAACAACATAAATAAAATTTAATAAAGCATAGGATAAAACAACATAAATTCTATTTAATAAAGCATAGGATAAAACAACATAAATACAATTTAATAAAGCATAGGATAAAACAACATAAATCAAATTTAATAAAGCATATGTTAAAACAACATAAATACAATTTAATAAAGCATAGGTTAAAACAACATAAATACAATTTAATAAAGCATAGGATAAAACAACATAAATACAATTTAATAAAGCATAGGATAAAACAAGATAAATAAAATTTAATAAAGCATAGGATAAAACAACATAAATACAATTTAATAAAGCATAGGATAAAACAACATAAATAAAATTTAATAAAGCATAGGATAAAAAAACATAAATACAATTTAATAAAGCATAGGATAAAACAACATAAATACAATTTAATAAAGCATAGGTTAAAACAACATAAATACAATTTAATAAAGCATAGGATAAAACAACATAAATTCAATTTAGTAAAGCATAGGATAAAACAACATAAATAAAATTTAATAAAGCATAGGATAAAACAAGATAAATAAAATTTAATAAAGCATAGGATAAAACAACATAAATACAATTTAATAAAGCATAGGATAAAACAACATAAATAAAATTTAATAAAGCATAGGATAAAACAACATAAATTCAATTTAATAAAGCATAGGATAAAACAACATAAATATAATTTAATAAAGCATAGGATAAAACAACATAAATCAAATTTAATAAAGCATATGTTAAAACAACATAAATACAATTTAATAAAGCATAGGTTAAAACAACATAAATACAATTTAATAAAGCATAGGATAAAACAACATGAATACAATTTAATAAAGCATAGGATAAAACAACATAAATAACATTTAATAAAGCATAGGATAAAACAACATAAATACAATTTAATAAAGCATAGTATAAAACAACGTAAATAAAATTTAATAAAGCATAGGATAAAACAACATAAATACAATTTAATAAAGCATAGGATAAAACAACATAAATACAATTTAATAAAGCATAGGATAAAACAACATAAATACAATTTAATAAAGCATAGTTAAAAACAACATAAATACAATTTAATAAAGCATAGGATAGAACAACATAAATCAAATTTAATAAAGCATAGGTTAAAACAACATAAATACAATTTAATAAAGCATAGGACAAAACAACATAAATACAATTTAATAAAGCATAGTTTAAAACAGCATAAATACAATTTAATAAAGCATAGGATAAAACCACAGAAATACAATTTAATAAAGCATAGGATAAAACAACATAAATACAATTTAATAAAGCATAGGACAAAACAACATAAATACAATTTAATAAAGCATAGGATAAAACAACATAAATACAATTTAATAAAGCATAGGATAAAACAACATAAATACAATTTAATAAAGCATAGTTTAAAACAACATAAATACAATTTAATAAAGCATAGGATAAAACCACAGAAATACAATTTAATAAAGCATAGGATAAAACAACATAAATACAATTTAATAAAGCATAGGACAAAACAACATAAATACAATTTAATAAAGCATAGGATAAAACAACATAAATACAATTTAATAAAGCATAGGATAAAACAACATAAATAAAATTTAATAAAGCATAGGATAAAACAACATAAATTCTATTTAATAAAGCATAGGATAAAACAACATAAATACAATTTAATAAAGCATAGGATAAAACAACATAAATCAAATTTAATAAAGCATATGTTAAAACAACATAAATACAATTTAATAAAGCATAGGTTAAAACAACATAAATACAATTTAATAAAGCATAGGATAAAACAACATAAATACAATTTAATAAAGCATAGGATAAAACAAGATAAATAAAATTTAATAAAGCATAGGATAAAACAACATAAATACAATTTAATAAAGCATAGGATAAAACAACATAAAAACAATTTAATAAAGCATAGTATAAAACCACAGAATTACTATTTAATAAGGCATAGGATAAAACAACATAAATACAATTTAATAAAGCATAGGATAAAACCACAGAAATACAATTTAATAAAGCATAGGATAAAACAACATAAATACAATTTAATAAAGCATAGGACAAAACAACATAAATACAATTTAATAAAGCATAGGATAAAACAACATAAATACAATTTAATAAAGCATAGGATAAAACAACATAAATACAATTTAATAAAGCATAGTTTAAAACAACATAAATACAATTTAATAAAGCATAGGATAAAACCACAGAAATACAATTTAATAAAGCATAGGATAAAACAACATAAATACAATTTAATAAAGCATAGGACAAAACAACATAAAAACAATTTAATAAAGCATAGTATAAAACCACAGAATTACTATTTAATAAAGCATAGGATAAAACAACATAAATACAATTAAATAAAGCATAGGATAAAACCACAGAAATACAATTTAATAAAGCATAGGATAAAGCAACATAATTACAATTTAATAAAGCATAAGATAAAACAACATGAATACAATTTAATAAAGCATAGGTTAAAACAACATAAATACAATTTAATAAAGCATAGGATAAAACAACATAAATACAATTTAATAAAGCATAGGTTAAAACAACATAAATACAATTTAATAAAGCATAAGACAAAACAACATAAATACAATTTAATAAAGCATAGGTTAAAACAACATAAATACAATTTAATAAAGCATAAGACAAAACAACATAAATACAATTTAATGAAGCATATGTTAAAGCAACATAAATACAATTTAATAAAGCATAGGTTAAAACAACATAAATACAATTTAATAGAGCATAGGTTAAAACAACATAAATACAATTTAATAAAGCATAGGACAAAACAACATAAATACAATTTAATAAAGCATAGTTTAAAACAACATAAATACAATTTAATAAAGCATAGGATAAAACCACAGAAATACAATTTAATAAAGCATAGGATAAAACAACATAAATACAATTTAATAAAGCATAGGACAAAACAACATAAATACAATTTAATTAAGCATAGGACAAAACAATATAAATACAATTTAATGAAACATAGGATAAACAACATAAATACAATTTAATAAAGCATAGGACAAAACAACATAAATACAATTTAATAAAGCATATGTTATAACAACATAAATACAATTTAATAAAGCATAAGATATAACAACATGAATATAATTTAGTAAAGCATAAGATAAAACAACATGAATACAATTTAATAAAGCATAGGTTAAAACAACATAAATACAATTTAAGAAAGCATAGGATAAAACTACATAAATACATTTTAATAAAGCATAGGATAAAACAACATAAATACAATTTAATAAAGCATAGGACAAAACAACATAAATACAATTTAATAAAGCATAGTTTAAAACAACATAAATACAATTTAATAAAGCATAGGATAAAACCACAGAAATACAATTTAATAAAGCATAGGATAAAACAACATAAATACAATATAATAAAGCATAGGACAAAACAACATAAATAAAATTTAATAAAGCATAGGATACAACAACATAAATAAAATTTAGTAAAGCATAGGTCAAAATAACATAAATACAATTTAATAAAGCATAGGATAAAACAACATAAATAAAATTTAATAAAGCATAGGATAAAACAACATAAATTCAATTTAATAAAGCATAGGTTAAAACAACATAAATACAATTTAATAAAGCATAGGTTAAAACAACATAAATACAATTTAATAAAGCATAGGATAAAACAACATAAATACAATTTAATAAAGCATAGGATAAAACAACATAAATAAAATTTAATAAAGCATAGGATAAAACAACATAAATACAATTTAATAAAGCATAGGATAAAACAACATAAATAAAATTTAATAAAGCATAGGATAAAACAACATAAATACAATTTAATAAAGCATAGGATAAAACAACATAAATACAATTTAATAAAGCATAGGATAAAACCACAGAAATACAATTTAATAAAGCATAGGATAAAACAACATAAATACAATATAATAAAGCATAGGACAAAACAACATAAATAAAATTTAATAAAGCATAGGATACAACAACATAAATAAAATTTAGTAAAGCATAGGTCAAAATAATATAAATACAGTTTAATAAAGCATAGGATAAAACAACATAAATACAATTTAATAAAGCATAGGATAAAACAACATAAATCAAATTTAATAAAGCATAGGTTAAAACAACATAAATACAATGTAATAAAGCATAGGACAAAACAACATAAATACAATTTAATAAAGCATAGTTTAAAACAACATAAATACAATTTAATAAAGCATAGGATAAAACAACATAAATAACATTTAATAAAGCATAGGATACAACAACATAAATAAAATTTAGTAAAGCATAGGTCAAAATAACATAAATACAATTTAATAAAGCATAGGATAAAACAACATAAATACAATTTAATAAAGCATAGGATAAAACAACATAAATAACATTTAATAAAGCATAGGATAAAACAACATAAATTCAATTTAATAAAGCATAGGATAAAACAACAAAAATACAATTTAATGAAGCATAGGATAAAACAACATAAATCAAATTTAATAAAGCATAGGATAAAACAACATAAATACAATTTAATAAAGCATAGGATAAAACAACATAAATAAAATTTAATAAAGCATAGGATAAAACAACATAAATACAATTTAATAAAGCATAGGATAAAACAACATAAATACAATTTAATAAAGCATAGGTTAAAACAACATAAATACAATTTAATAAAGCATAGGATAAAACAACATAAATTCAATTTAATAAAGCATAGGATAAAACAACATAAATACAATTTAATAAAGCACAGGATAAAACAACATAAATACAATTTAATAAAGCACAGGATAAAACAACATAAATAAAATTTAATAAAGCATAGGATAAAACAAGATAAATAAAATTTAATAAAGCATAGGATAAAACAACATAAATACAATTTAATAAAGCATAGGATAAAACAACATAAATACAATTTAATAAAGCATAGGATAAAACAACATAAATACAATTTAATAAAGCATAGGATAAAACAACATAAATACAATTTAATAAAGCATAGGATAAAACAACATAAATACAATTTAATAAAGCATAGGATAAAACAACATAAATACAATTTAATAAAGCATAGGATAAAACAACATAAATCAAATTTAATAAAGCATAGGATAAAACAACATAAATCAAATTTAATAAAGCATAGGTTAAAACAACATAAATACAATTTAATAAAGCAGAGGACAAAACAACATAAATACAATTTAATAAAGCATAGTTTAAAACAACATAAATACAATTTAATAAAGCATAGGATAAAACCACAGAAATACAATTTAATAAAGAATAGGATAAAACAACATAAATACAATTTAATAAAGCATAGGACAAAACAACATAAATACAATTTAATTAAGCATAGGACAAAACAATATAAATACAATTTAATGAAACATAGGATAAACAACATAAATACAATTTAATAAAGCATAGGACAAAACAACATAAATACAATTTAATAAAGCATATGTTATAACAACATAAATACAATTTAATAAAGCATAAGATATAACAACATGAATATAATTTAGTAAAGCATAAGATAAAACAACATGAATACAATTTAATAAAGCATAGGTTAAAACAACATAAATACAATTTAAGAAAGCATAGGATAAAACTACATAAATACATTTTAATAAAGCATAGGATAAAACAACATAAATACAATTTAATAAAGCATAGGATAAAACAACATAAATACAATTTAATAAAGCATAGGATAAAACAACATAAATCAAATTTAATAAAGCATAGGTTAAAACAACATAAATACAATTTAATAAAGCATAGGACAAAACAACATAAATACAATTTAATAAAGCATAGTTTAAAACAACATAAATACAATTTAATAAAGCATAGGATAAAACCACAGAAATACAATTTAATAAAGCATAGGATAAAACAACATAAATACAATATAATAAAGCATAGGACAAAACAACATAAATAAAATTTAATAAAGCATAGGATACAACAACATAAATAAAATTTAGTAAAGCATAGGTCAAAATAACATAAATACAATTTAATAAAGCATAGGATAAAACAACATAAATACAATTTAATAAAGCATAGGATAAAACAACATAAATAAAATTTAATAAAGCATAGGATAAAACAACATAAATTCAATTTAATAAAGCATAGGATAAAACAACATAAATACAATTTAATAAAGCATAGGATAAAACAACATAAATCAAATTTAATAAAGCATAGGTTAAAACAACATAAATACAATTTAATAAAGCATAGGTTAAAACAACATAAATACAATTTAATAAAGCATAGGATAAAACAACATAAATACAATTTAATAAAGCATAGGATAAAACAACATAAATACAATTTAATAAAGCATAGTTTAAAACAACATAAATACAATTTAATAAAGCATAGGATAAAACCACAGAAATACAATTTAATAAAGCATAGGATAAAACAACATAAATACAATTTAATAAAGCATAGGACAAAACAACATAAAAACAATTTAATAAAGCATAGTATAAAACCACAGAATTACTATTTAATAAAGCATAGGATAAAACAACATAAATACAATTTAATAAAGCATAGGATAAAACCACAGAAATACAATTTAATAAAGCATAGGATAAAGCAACATAATTACAATTTAATAAAGCAAAAGATAAAACAACATGAATACAATTTAATAAAGCATAGGTTAAAACAACATAAATACAATTTAATAAAGCATAGGATAAAACAACATAAATACAATTTAATAAAGCATAGGTTAAAACAACATAAATACAATTTAATAAAGCATAAGACAAAACAGCATAAATACAATTTAATAAAGCATAGGTTAAAACAACATAAATACAATTTAATAAAGCATAAGACAAAACAACATAAATACAATTTAATGAAGCATATGTTAAAGCAACATAAATACAATTTAATAAAGCATAGGTTAAAACAACATAAATACAATTTAATAGAGCATAGGATAAAACAACATAAATACAATTTAATAAAGCTTAGGATAAAACAACATAAATACAATTTAATAAAGCATAGGATAAAACAACATAAATACAATTTAATAAAGCATAGGATAAAACAACATAAATACAATTTAATAAAGCATAGGTTAAAACAACATAAATACAATTTAATAAAGCATAGGATAAAACAACATAAATTCAATTTAATAAAGCATAGGATAAAACAACATAAATACAATTTAATAAAGCACAGGATAAAACAACATAAATAAAATTTAATAAAGCATAGGATAAAACAAGATAAATAAAATTTAATAAAGCATAGGATAAAACAACATAAATACAATTTAATAAAGCATAGGATAAAACAACATAAATACAATTTAATAAAGCATAGGATAAAACAACATAAATACAATTTAATAAAGCATAGGATAAAACAACATAAATACAATTTAATAAAGCATAGGTTAAAACAACATAAATACAATTTAATAAAGCATAGGATAAAACAACATAAATACAATTTAATAAAGCATAGGATAAAACAACATAAATAAAATTTAATAAAGCATAGGATAAAACAACATAAATACAATTTAATAAAGCATAGGATAAAACAACATAAATACAATTTAATAAAGCATAGGATAAAACAACATAAATCAAATTTAATAAAGCATAGGATAAAACAACATAAATCAAATTTAATAAAGCATAGGTTAAAACAACATAAATACAATTTAATAAAGCATAGGACAAAACAACATAAATACAATTTAATAAAGCATAGTTTAAAACAACATAAATACAATTTAATAAAGCATAGGATAAAACCACAGAAATACAATTTAATAAAGCATAGGATAAAACAACATAAATACAATTTAATAAAGCATAGGACAAAACAACATAAATACAATTTAATTAAGCATAGGACAAAACAATATAAATACAATTTAATGAAACATAGGATAAACAACATAAATACAATTTAATAAAGCATAGGACAAAACAACATAAATACAATTTAATAAAGCATATGTTATAACAACATAAATACAATTTAATAAAGCATAAGATATAACAACATGAATATAATTTAGTAAAGCATAAGATAAAACAACATGAATACAATTTAATAAAGCATAGGTTAAAACAACATAAATACAATTTAAGAAAGCATAGGATAAAACTACATAAATACATTTTAATAAAGCATAGGATAAAACAACATAAATACAATTTAATAAAGCATAGGACAAAACAACATAAATACAATTTAATAAAGCATAGTTTAAAACAACATAAATACAATTTAATAAAGCATAGGATAAAACCACAGAAATACAATTTAATAAAGCATAGGATAAAACAACATAAATACAATATAATAAAGCATAGGACAAAACAACATAAATAAAATTTAATAAAGCATAGGATACAACAACATAAATAAAATTTAGTAAAGCATAGGTCAAAATAACATAAATACAATTTAATAAAGCATAGGATAAAACAACATAAATAAAATTTAATAAAGCATAGGATAAAACAACATAAATTCAATTTAATAAAGCATAGGTTAAAACAACATAAATACAATTTAATAAAGCATAGGTTAAAACAACATAAATACAATTTAATAAAGCATAGGATAAAACAACATAAATACAATTTAATAAAGCATAGGATAAAACAACATAAATAAAATTTAATAAAGCATAGGATAAAACAACATAAATACAATTTAATAAAGCATAGGATAAAACAACATAAATAAAATTTAATAAAGCATAGGATAAAACAACATAAATAAAATTTAGTAAAGCATAGGTCAAAATAATATAAATACAGTTTAATAAAGCATAGGATAAAACAACATAAATACAATTTAATAAAGCATAGGATAAAACAACATAAATCAAATTTAATAAAGCATAGGTTAAAACAACATAAATACAATGTAATAAAGCATAGGACAAAACAACATAAATACAATTTAATAAAGCATAGTTTAAAACAACATAAATACAATTTAATAAAGCATAGGATAAAACAACATAAATAACATTTAATAAAGCATAGGATACAACAACATAAATAAAATTTAGTAAAGCATAGGTCAAAATAACATAAATACAACTTAATAAAGCATAGGATAAAACAACATAAATACAATTTAATAAAGCATAGGATAAAACAACATAAATAACATTTAATAAAGCATAGGATAAAACAACATAAATTCAATTTAATAAAGCATAGGATAAAACAACAAAAATACAATTTAATGAAGCATAGGATAAAACAACATAAATCAAATTTAATAAAGCATAGGATAAAACAACATAAATACAATTTAATAAAGCATAGGATAAAACAACATAAATAAAATTTAATAAAGCATAGGATAAAACAACATAAATTCAATTTAATAAAGCATAGGATAAAACAACATAAATACAATTTAATAAAGCATAGGATAAAACAACATAAATCAAATTTAATAAAGCATAGGTTAAAACAACATAAATACAATTTAATAAAGCATAGGTTAAAACAACATAAATACAATTTAATAAAGCATAGGATAAAACAACATAAATACAATTTAATAAAGCATAGGATAAAACAACATAAATACAATTTAATAAAGCATAGTTTAAAACAACATAAATACAATTTAATAAAGCATAGGATAAAACCACAGAAATACAATTTAATAAAGCATAGGATAAAACAACATAAATACAATTTAATAAAGCATAGGACAAAACAACATAAAAACAATTTAATAAAGCATAGTATAAAACCACAGAATTACTATTTAATAAAGCATAGGATAAAACAACATAAATACAATTTAATAAAGCATAGGATAAAACCACAGAAATACAATTTAATAAAGCATAGGATAAAGCAACATAATTACAATTTAATAAAGCAAAAGATAAAACAACATGAATACAATTTAATAAAGCATAGGTTAAAACAACATAAATACAATTTAATAAAGCATAGGATAAAACAACATAAATACAATTTAATAAAGCATAGGTTAAAACAACATAAATACAATTTAATAAAGCATAAGACAAAACAGCATAAATACAATTTAATAAAGCATAGGTTAAAACAACATAAATACAATTTAATAAAGCATAAGACAAAACAACATAAATACAATTTAATGAAGCATATGTTAAAGCAACATAAATACAATTTAATAAAGCATAGGTTAAAACAACATAAATACAATTTAATAGAGCATAGGATAAAACAACATAAATACAATTTAATAAAGCTTAGGATAAAACAACATAAATACAATTTAATAAAGCATAGGATAAAACAACATAAATACAATTTAATAAAGCATAGGATAAAACAACATAAATACAATTTAATAAAGCATAGGTTAAAACAACATAAATACAATTTAATAAAGCATAGGATAAAACAACATAAATTCAATTTAATAAAGCATAGGATAAAACAACATAAATACAATTTAATAAAGCACAGGATAAAACAACATAAATAAAATTTAATAAAGCATAGGATAAAACAAGATAAATAAAATTTAATAAAGCATAGGATAAAACAACATAAATACAATTTAATAAAGCATAGGATAAAACAACATAAATACAATTTAATAAAGCATAGGATAAAACAACATAAATACAATTTAATAAAGCATAGGATAAAACAACATAAATACAATTTAATAAAGCATAGGTTAAAACAACATAAATACAATTTAATAAAGCATAGGATAAAACAACATAAATACAATTTAATAAAGCATAGGATAAAACAACATAAATAAAATTTAATAAAGCATAGGATAAAACAACATAAATACAATTTAATAAAGCATAGGATAAAACAACATAAATACAATTTAATAAAGCATAGGATAAAACAACATAAATCAAATTTAATAAAGCATAGGATAAAACAACATAAATCAAATTTAATAAAGCATAGGTTAAAACAACATAAATACAATTTAATAAAGCATAGGACAAAACAACATAAATACAATTTAATAAAGCATAGTTTAAAACAACATAAATACAATTTAATAAAGCATAGGATAAAACCACAGAAATACAATTTAATAAAGCATAGGATAAAACAACATAAATACAATTTAATAAAGCATAGGACAAAACAACATAAATACAATTTAATTAAGCATAGGACAAAACAATATAAATACAATTTAATGAAACATAGGATAAACAACATAAATACAATTTAATAAAGCATAGGACAAAACAACATAAATACAATTTAATAAAGCATATGTTATAACAACATAAATACAATTTAATAAAGCATAAGATATAACAACATGAATATAATTTAGTAAAGCATAAGATAAAACAACATGAATACAATTTAATAAAGCATAGGTTAAAACAACATAAATACAATTTAAGAAAGCATAGGATAAAACTACATAAATACATTTTAATAAAGCATAGGATAAAACAACATAAATACAATTTAATAAAGCATAGGACAAAACAACATAAATACAATTTAATAAAGCATAGTTTAAAACAACATAAATACAATTTAATAAAGCATAGGATAAAACCACAGAAATACAATTTAATAAAGCATAGGATAAAACAACATAAATACAATATAATAAAGCATAGGACAAAACAACATAAATAAAATTTAATAAAGCATAGGATACAACAACATAAATAAAATTTAGTAAAGCATAGGTCAAAATAACATAAATACAATTTAATAAAGCATAGGATAAAACAACATAAATAAAATTTAATAAAGCATAGGATAAAACAACATAAATTCAATTTAATAAAGCATAGGTTAAAACAACATAAATACAATTTAATAAAGCATAGGTTAAAACAACATAAATACAATTTAATAAAGCATAGGATAAAACAACATAAATACAATTTAATAAAGCATAGGATAAAACAACATAAATAAAATTTAATAAAGCATAGGATAAAACAACATAAATACAATTTAATAAAGCATAGGATAAAACAACATAAATAAAATTTAATAAAGCATAGGATAAAACAACATAAATAAAATTTAGTAAAGCATAGGTCAAAATAATATAAATACAGTTTAATAAAGCATAGGATAAAACAACATAAATACAATTTAATAAAGCATAGGATAAAACAACATAAATCAAATTTAATAAAGCATAGGTTAAAACAACATAAATACAATGTAATAAAGCATAGGACAAAACAACATAAATACAATTTAATAAAGCATAGTTTAAAACAACATAAATACAATTTAATAAAGCATAGGATAAAACAACATAAATAACATTTAATAAAGCATAGGATACAACAACATAAATAAAATTTAGTAAAGCATAGGTCAAAATAACATAAATACAACTTAATAAAGCATAGGATAAAACAACATAAATACAATTTAATAAAGCATAGGATAAAACAACATAAATAACATTTAATAAAGCATAGGATAAAACAACATAAATTCAATTTAATAAAGCATAGGATAAAACAACAAAAATACAATTTAATGAAGCATAGGATAAAACAACATAAATCAAATTTAATAAAGCATAGGATAAAACAACATAAATACAATTTAATAAAGCATAGGATAAAACAACATAAATAAAATTTAATAAAGCATAGGATAAAACAACATAAATACAATTTAATAAAGCATAGGATAAAACAACATAAATACAATTTAATAAAGCATAGGTTAAAACAACATAAATACAATTTAATAAAGCATAGGATAAAACAACATAAATTCAATTTAATAAAGCATAGGATAAAACAACATAAATACAATTTAATAAAGCACAGGATAAAACAACATAAATACAATTTAATAAAGCACAGGATAAAACAACATAAATAAAATTTAATAAAGCATAGGATAAAACAAGATAAATAAAATTTAATAAAGCATAGGATAAAACAACATAAATACAATTTAATAAAGCATAGGATAAAACAACATAAATACAATTTAATAAAGCATAGGATAAAACAACATAAATACAATTTAATAAAGCATAGGATAAAACAACATAAATACAATTTAATAAAGCATAGGATAAAACAACATAAATACAATTTAATAAAGCATAGGATAAAACAACATAAATACAATTTAATAAAGCATAGGATAAAACAACATAAATCAAATTTAATAAAGCATAGGATAAAACAACATAAATCAAATTTAATAAAGCATAGGTTAAAACAACATAAATACAATTTAATAAAGCAGAGGACAAAACAACATAAATACAATTTAATAAAGCATAGTTTAAAACAACATAAATACAATTTAATAAAGCATAGGATAAAACCACAGAAATACAATTTAATAAAGAATAGGATAAAACAACATAAATACAATTTAATAAAGCATAGGACAAAACAACATAAATACAATTTAATTAAGCATAGGACAAAACAATATAAATACAATTTAATGAAACATAGGATAAACAACATAAATACAATTTAATAAAGCATAGGACAAAACAACATAAATACAATTTAATAAAGCATATGTTATAACAACATAAATACAATTTAATAAAGCATAAGATATAACAACATGAATATAATTTAGTAAAGCATAAGATAAAACAACATGAATACAATTTAATAAAGCATAGGTTAAAACAACATAAATACAATTTAAGAAAGCATAGGATAAAACTACATAAATACATTTTAATAAAGCATAGGATAAAACAACATAAATACAATTTAATAAAGCATAGGATAAAACAACATAAATACAATTTAATAAAGCATAGGATAAAACAACATAAATCAAATTTAATAAAGCATAGGTTAAAACAACATAAATACAATTTAATAAAGCATAGGACAAAACAACATAAATACAATTTAATAAAGCATAGTTTAAAACAACATAAATACAATTTAATAAAGCATAGGATAAAACCACAGAAATACAATTTAATAAAGCATAGGATAAAACAACATAAATACAATATAATAAAGCATAGGACAAAACAACATAAATAAAATTTAATAAAGCATAGGATACAACAACATAAATAAAATTTAGTAAAGCATAGGTCAAAATAACATAAATACAATTTAATAAAGCATAGGATAAAACAACATAAATACAATTTAATAAAGCATAGGATAAAACAACATAAATAAAATTTAATAAAGCATAGGATAAAACAACATAAATTCAATTTAATAAAGCATAGGATAAAACAACATAAATACAATTTAATAAAGCATAGGATAAAACAACATAAATCAAATTTAATAAAGCATAGGTTAAAACAACATAAATACAATTTAATAAAGCATAGGTTAAAACAACATAAATACAATTTAATAAAGCATAGGATAAAACAACATAAATACAATTTAATAAAGCATAGGATAAAACAACATAAATAAAATTTAATAAAGCATAGGATAAAACAACATAAATACAATTTAATAAAGCATAGGATAAAACAACATAAATACAATTTAATAAAGCATAGGATAAAACAACATAAATACAATTTAATAAAGCATAGGATAAAACAACATAAATACAATTTAATAAAGCATAGGATAAAACAACATAAATACAATTTAATAAAGCATAGTTTAAAACAACATAAATACAATTTAATAAAGCATAGGATAGAACAACATAAATCAAATTTAATAAAGCATAGGTTAAAACAACATAAATACAATTTAATAAAGCATAGGATAAAACAACATAAATAACATTTAATAAAGCATAGGATACAACAACATAAATAAAATTTAGTAAAGCATAGGTCAAAATAACATAAATACAATTTAATAAAGCATAGGATAAAACAACATAAATACAATTTAATAAAGCATAGGATAAAACAACATAAATAACATTTAATAAAGCATAGGATAAAACAACATAAATTCAATTTAATAAAGCATAGGATAAAACAACAAAAATACAATTTAATAAAGCATAGGATAAAACAACATAAATCAAATTTAATAAAGCATAGGATAAAACAACATAAATACAATTTAATAAAGCATAGGATAAAACAACATAAATACAATTTAATAAAGCATAGGATAAAACAACATAAATACAATTTAATAAAGCATAGGATAAAACAACATAAATACAATTTAATAAAGCATAGGTTAAAACAACATAAATCAAATTTAATAAAGCATAGGTTAAAACAACATAAATACAATGTAATAAAGCATAGGACAAAACAACATAAATACAATTTAATAAAGCATAGTTTAAAACAACATAAATACAATTTAATAAAGCATAGGATAAAACCACAGAAATACAATTTAATAAAGCATAGGATAAAACAACATAAATACAATATAATAAAGCATAGGACAAAACAACATAAATAAAATTTAATAAAGCATAGGATACAACAACATAAATAAAATTTAGTAAAGCATAGGTCAAAATAACATAAATACAATTTAATAAAGCATAGGATAAAACAACATAAATACAATGTAATAAAGCATAGGATAAAACAACATAAATAAAATTTAATAAAGCATAGGATAAAACAACATAAATTCAATTTAATAAAGCATAGGATAAAACAACATAAATACAATTTAATAAAGCATAGGATAAAACAACATAAATCAAATTTAATAAAGCATATGTTAAAACAACATAAATACAATTTAATAAAGCATAGGTTAAAACAACATAAATACAATTTAATAAAGCATAGGATAAAACAACATAAATACAATTTAATAAAGCATAGGTTAAAACAACATAAATACAATTTAATAAAGCATAGGATAAAACAACATAAATACAATTTAATAAAGCATAGGATAAAACAACATAAATAAAATTTAATAAAGCATAGGATAAAACAACATAAATACAATTTAATAAAGCATAGGATAAAACAACATAAATACAATTTAATAAAGCATAGGATAAAACAACATAAATACAATTTAATAAAGCATAGGATAAAACAACATAAATACAATTTAATAAAGCATAGGATAAAACAACATAAATCAAATTTAATAAAGCATAGGTTAAAACAACATAAATACAATGTAATAAAGCATAGGACAAAACAACATAAATACAATTTAATAAAGCATAGTTTAAAACAACATAAATACAATTTAATAAAGCATAGGATAAAACCACAGAAATACAATTTAATAAAGCATAGGTCAAAACAACATAAATACAATATAATAAAGCATAGGACAAAACAACATAAATAAAATTTAATAAAGCATAGGATACAACAACATAAATAAAATTTAGTAAAGCATAGGTCAAAATAACATAAATACAATTTAATAAAGCATAGGATAAAACAACATAAATACAATTTAATAAAGCATAGGATAAAACAACATAAATAACATTTAATAAAGCATAGGATAAAACAACATAAATTCAATTTAATAAAGCATAGGATAAAACAACATAAATATAATTTAATAAAGCATAGGATAAAACAACATAAATACAATTTAATAAAGCATAGGATAAAACAACATAAATAAAATTTAATAAAGCATAGGTTAAAACAACATAAATACAATTTAAAAAAGCATAGGACAAAACAACATAAATAAAATTTAATAAAGCATAGTTTAAAACAACATGAATACAATTTAATAAAGCACAGTATAAAACCACAGAAATACAATTTAATAAATCATAGGATAAAACAACATAAAAATAATTTAATGAAACATAGGATAAACAACATAAACACAATTTAATAAAGCATAGGACAAAACAACATAAATACAATTTAATAAAGCATATGTTAAAACAACATAAATACAATTTAATAAAGCATAAGATAAAACAAGATGAATATAATTTAGTAAAGCATAAGATAAAACAACATGAATATAATTTAATAAAGCATAGGTTAAAACAACATAAATACAATTTAAGAAAGCATAGGATAAAACTACATAAATACAATTTAATAAAGCATAGGATAAAACAACATAAATAAAATTTAATAAAGCATAGGATAAAACAACATAAATACAATTTAATAAAGCATAGGATAAAACAACATAAATACAATTTAATAAAACAAAGGATAAAACAACATAAATACAATTTAATAAAGCATAGGATAAAACAACATAAATAAAATTTAATAAAGCATAGGTTAAAATAACATAAATACAATTTAATAAAGCATAGGACAAAACAACATAAATACAATTTAATAAAGCATAGGACAAAACAACATAAATACAATTTAATAAAGCATAGGATAAAACCACATAAATACAATTTAATAAAGCATAGGTTAAAACAACATAAATACAATTTAATAAAGCATAGGACAAAACAACATAAATACAATTTAATAAAGCATAGGTTAAAACAACATAAATAAAAGTTAATAAAGCATAGGATAAAACAACATAAATACAATTTAATAAAGCATAGGAAATAACAACACAAATGCAATTTAATAAAGCATAGGATAAAACAACATAAATACAATTTAATAAAGCATAGGATAAAACAACATAAATATAATTTAATAAAGCATAGGATAAAACAACATAAATACAATTTAATAAAGCATAGGATAAAACAACATAAATACAATTTAATAAAACAAAGGATAAAACAACATAAATACAATTTAATAAAGCATAGGATAAAACAACATAAATAAAATTTAATAAAGCATAGGTTAAAATAACATAAATACAATTTAATAAAGCATAGGACAAAACAACATAAATACAATTTAACAAAGCATAGGACAAAACAACATAAATACAATTTAATAAAGCATAGGATAAAACCACAGAAATACAATTTAATAAAGCATAGGATAAAACAACATAAATACAATTTAATAAAGCATAGGATAAAACAACATAAATAAAATTTAATAAAGCATAGGATAAAACAACATAAATACAATTTAATAAAGCATAGGATAAAACAACATAAATACAATTTAATAAAGCATAGGATAAAACCACAGAAATACAATTTAATAAAGCATAGGATAAAACAACATAAATACAATATAATAAAGCATAGGACAAAACAACATAAATAAAATTTAATAAAGCATAGGATACAACAACATAAATAAAATTTAGTAAAGCATAGGTCAAAATAATATAAATACAGTTTAATAAAGCATAGGATAAAACAACATAAATACAATTTAATAAAGCATAGGATAAAACAACATAAATCAAATTTAATAAAGCATAGGTTAAAACAACATAAATACAATGTAATAAAGCATAGGACAAAACAACATAAATACAATTTAATAAAGCATAGTTTAAAACAACATAAATACAATTTAATAAAGCATAGGATAAAACAACATAAATAACATTTAATAAAGCATAGGATACAACAACATAAATAAAATTTAGTAAAGCATAGGTCAAAATAACATAAATACAATTTAATAAAGCATAGGATAAAACAACATAAATACAATTTAATAAAGCATAGGATAAAACAACATAAATAACATTTAATAAAGCATAGGATAAAACAACATAAATTCAATTTAATAAAGCATAGGATAAAACAACAAAAATACAATTTAATGAAGCATAGGATAAAACAACATAAATCAAATTTAATAAAGCATAGGATAAAACAACATAAATACAATTTAATAAAGCATAGGATAAAACAACATAAATAAAATTTAATAAAGCATAGGATAAAACAACATAAATACAATTTAATAAAGCATAGGATAAAACAACATAAATACAATTTAATAAAGCATAGGTTAAAACAACATAAATACAATTTAATAAAGCATAGGATAAAACAACATAAATTCAATTTAATAAAGCATAGGATAAAACAACATAAATACAATTTAATAAAGCACAGGATAAAACAACATAAATACAATTTAATAAAGCACAGGATAAAACAACATAAATAAAATTTAATAAAGCATAGGATAAAACAAGATAAATAAAATTTAATAAAGCATAGGATAAAACAACATAAATACAATTTAATAAAGCATAGGATAAAACAACATAAATACAATTTAATAAAGCATAGGATAAAACAACATAAATACAATTTAATAAAGCATAGGATAAAACAACATAAATACAATTTAATAAAGCATAGGATAAAACAACATAAATACAATTTAATAAAGCATAGGATAAAACAACATAAATACAATTTAATAAAGCATAGGATAAAACAACATAAATCAAATTTAATAAAGCATAGGATAAAACAACATAAATCAAATTTAATAAAGCATAGGTTAAAACAACATAAATACAATTTAATAAAGCAGAGGACAAAACAACATAAATACAATTTAATAAAGCATAGTTTAAAACAACATAAATACAATTTAATAAAGCATAGGATAAAACCACAGAAATACAATTTAATAAAGAATAGGATAAAACAACATAAATACAATTTAATAAAGCATAGGACAAAACAACATAAATACAATTTAATTAAGCATAGGACAAAACAATATAAATACAATTTAATGAAACATAGGATAAACAACATAAATACAATTTAATAAAGCATAGGACAAAACAACATAAATACAATTTAATAAAGCATATGTTATAACAACATAAATACAATTTAATAAAGCATAAGATATAACAACATGAATATAATTTAGTAAAGCATAAGATAAAACAACATGAATACAATTTAATAAAGCATAGGTTAAAACAACATAAATACAATTTAAGAAAGCATAGGATAAAACTACATAAATACATTTTAATAAAGCATAGGATAAAACAACATAAATACAATTTAATAAAGCATAGGATAAAACAACATAAATACAATTTAATAAAGCATAGGATAAAACAACATAAATCAAATTTAATAAAGCATAGGTTAAAACAACATAAATACAATTTAATAAAGCATAGGAAAAAACAACATAAATACAATTTAATAAAGCATAGTTTAAAACAACATAAATACAATTTAATAAAGCATAGGATAAAACCACAGAAATACAATTTAATAAAGCATAGGATAAAACAACATAAATACAATATAATAAAGCATAGGACAAAACAACATAAATAAAATTTAATAAAGCATAGGATACAACAACATAAATAAAATTTAGTAAAGCATAGGTCAAAATAACATAAATACAATTTAATAAAGCATAGGATAAAACAACATAAATACAATTTAATAAAGCATAGGATAAAACAACATAAATAAAATTTAATAAAGCATAGGATAAAACAACATAAATTCAATTTAATAAAGCATAGGATAAAACAACATAAATACAATTTAATAAAGCATAGGATAAAACAACATAAATCAAATTTAATAAAGCATAGGTTAAAACAACATAAATACAATTTAATAAAGCATAGGTTAAAACAACATAAATACAATTTAATAAAGCATAGGATAAAACAACATAAATACAATTTAATAAAGCATAGGATAAAACAACATAAATAAAATTTAATAAAGCATAGGATAAAACAACATAAATACAATTTAATAAAGCATAGGATAAAACAACATAAATACAATTTAATAAAGCATAGGATAAAACAACATAAATACAATTTAATAAAGCATAGGATAAAACAACATAAATACAATTTAATAAAGCATAGGATAAAACAACATAAATACAATTTAATAAAGCATAGTTTAAAACAACATAAATACAATTTAATAAAGCATAGGATAAAACAACATAAATCAAATTTAATAAAGCATAGGATAAAACAACATAAATACAATTTAATAAAGCATAGGATAAAACAACATAAATAAAATTTAATAAAGCATAGGATAAAACAACATAAATACAATTTAATAAAGCATAGGATAAAACAACATAAATACAATTTAATAAAGCATAGGTTAAAACAACATAAATACAATTTAATAAAGCATAGGATAAAACAACATAAATTCAATTTAATAAAGCATAGGATAAAACAACATAAATACAATTTAATAAAGCACAGGATAAAACAACATAAATACAATTTAATAAAGCACAGGATAAAACAACATAAATAAAATTTAATAAAGCATAGGATAAAACAAGATAAATAAAATTTAATAAAGCATAGGATAAAACAACATAAATACAATTTAATAAAGCATAGGATAAAACAACATAAATACAATTTAATAAAGCATAGGATAAAACAACATAAATACAATTTAATAAAGCATAGGATAAAACAACATAAATACAATTTAATAAAGCATAGGATAAAACAACATAAATACAATTTAATAAAGCATAGGATAAAACAACATAAATACAATTTAATAAAGCATAGGATAAAACAACATAAATCAAATTTAATAAAGCATAGGATAAAACAACATAAATCAAATTTAATAAAGCATAGGTTAAAACAACATAAATACAATTTAATAAAGCAGAGGACAAAACAACATAAATACAATTTAATAAAGCATAGTTTAAAACAACATAAATACAATTTAATAAAGCATAGGATAAAACCACAGAAATACAATTTAATAAAGAATAGGATAAAACAACATAAATACAATTTAATAAAGCATAGGACAAAACAACATAAATACAATTTAATTAAGCATAGGACAAAACAATATAAATACAATTTAATGAAACATAGGATAAACAACATAAATACAATTTAATAAAGCATAGGACAAAACAACATAAATACAATTTAATAAAGCATATGTTATAACAACATAAATACAATTTAATAAAGCATAAGATATAACAACATGAATATAATTTAGTAAAGCATAAGATAAAACAACATGAATACAATTTAATAAAGCATAGGTTAAAACAACATAAATACAATTTAAGAAAGCATAGGATAAAACTACATAAATACATTTTAATAAAGCATAGGATAAAACAACATAAATACAATTTAATAAAGCATAGGATAAAACAACATAAATACAATTTAATAAAGCATAGGATAAAACAACATAAATCAAATTTAATAAAGCATAGGTTAAAACAACATAAATACAATTTAATAAAGCATAGGAAAAAACAACATAAATACAATTTAATAAAGCATAGTTTAAAACAACATAAATACAATTTAATAAAGCATAGGATAAAACCACAGAAATACAATTTAATAAAGCATAGGATAAAACAACATAAATACAATATAATAAAGCATAGGACAAAACAACATAAATAAAATTTAATAAAGCATAGGATACAACAACATAAATAAAATTTAGTAAAGCATAGGTCAAAATAACATAAATACAATTTAATAAAGCATAGGATAAAACAACATAAATACAATTTAATAAAGCATAGGATAAAACAACATAAATAAAATTTAATAAAGCATAGGATAAAACAACATAAATTCAATTTAATAAAGCATAGGATAAAACAACATAAATACAATTTAATAAAGCATAGGATAAAACAACATAAATCAAATTTAATAAAGCATAGGTTAAAACAACATAAATACAATTTAATAAAGCATAGGTTAAAACAACATAAATACAATTTAATAAAGCATAGGATAAAACAACATAAATACAATTTAATAAAGCATAGGATAAAACAACATAAATAAAATTTAATAAAGCATAGGATAAAACAACATAAATACAATTTAATAAAGCATAGGATAAAACAACATAAATACAATTTAATAAAGCATAGGATAAAACAACATAAATACAATTTAATAAAGCATAGGATAAAACAACATAAATACAATTTAATAAAGCATAGGATAAAACAACATAAATACAATTTAATAAAGCATAGTTTAAAACAACATAAATACAATTTAATAAAGCATAGGATAGAACAACATAAATCAAATTTAATAAAGCATAGGTTAAAACAACATAAATACAATTTAATAAAGCATAGGACAAAACAACATAAATACAATTTAATAAAGCATAGTTTAAAACAACATAAATACAATTTAATAAAGCATAGGATAAAACAACATAAATAACATTTAATAAAGCATAGGATACAACAACATAAATAAAATTTAGTAAAGCATAGGTCAAAATAACATAAATACAATTTAATAAAGCATAGGATAAAACAACATAAATACAATTTAATAAAGCATAGGATAAAACAACATAAATAACATTTAATAAAGCATAGGATAAAACAACATAAATTCAATTTAATAAAGCATAGGATAAAACAACAAAAATACAATTTAATAAAGCATAGGATAAAACAACATAAATCAAATTTAATAAAGCATAGGATAAAACAACATAAATACAATTTAATAAAGCATAGGATAAAACAACATAAATACAATTTAATAAAGCATAGGATAAAACAACATAAATACAATTTAATAAAGCATAGGATAAAACAACATAAATACAATTTAATAAAGCATAGGTTAAAACAACATAAATCAAATTTAATAAAGCATAGGTTAAAACAACATAAATACAATGTAATAAAGCATAGGACAAAACAACATAAATACAATTTAATAAAGCATAGTTTAAAACAACATAAATACAATTTAATAAAGCATAGGATAAAACCACAGAAATACAATTTAATAAAGCATAGGATAAAACAACATAAATACAATATAATAAAGCATAGGACAAAACAACATAAATAAAATTTAATAAAGCATAGGATACAACAACATAAATAAAATTTAGTAAAGCATAGGTCAAAATAACATAAATACAATTTAATAAAGCATAGGATAAAACAACATAAATACAATGTAATAAAGCATAGGATAAAACAACATAAATAAAATTTAATAAAGCATAGGATAAAACAACATAAATACAATTTAATAAAGCATAGGACAAAACAACATAAATACAATTTAATAAAGCATAGGTTAAAACAACATAAATACAATGTAATAAAGCATAGGATAAAACAACATAAATACAATTTAATAAAGCATAGGATAAAACAACATAAATACAATTTAATAAAGCATAGGAAAAAACAACACAAATGCAATTTAATAAAGCATAGGTTAAAACAACATAAATACAATTTAATAAAGCATAGGATAAAACAACATAAATACAATTTAATAAAGCATAGGATAAAACAACATAAATATAATTTAATAAAGCATAGGATAAAACAACATAAATACAATTTAATAAAGCATAGGATAAAACAACATAAATAAAATTTAATAAAGCATAGGTTAAAACAACATAAATACAATTTAAAAAAGCATAGGACAAAACAACATAAATAAAATTTAATAAAGCATAGTTTAAAACAACATGAATACAATTTAATAAAGCACAGTATAAAACCACAGAAATACAATTTAATAAATCATAGGATAAAACAACATAAATACAATTTAATGAAACATAGGATAAACAACATAAACACAATTTAATAAAGCATAGGACAAAACAACATAAATACAATTTAATAAAGCATATGTTAAAACAACATAAATACAATTTAATAAAGCATAAGATAAAACAAGATGAATATAATTTAGTAAAGCATAAGATAAAACAACATGAATATAATTTAATAAAGCATAGGTTATAACAACATAAATACAATTTAAGAAAGCATAGGATAAAACTACATAAATACAATTTAATAAAGCATAGGATAAAACAACATAAATAAAATTTAATAAAGCATAGGATAAAACAACATAAATACAATTTAATAAAGCATAGGATAAAACAACATAAATACAATTTAATAAAACAAAGGATAAAACAACATAAATACAATTTAATAAAGCATAGGATAAAACAACATAAATAAAATTTAATAAAGCATAGGTTAAAATAACATAAATACAATTTAATAAAGCATAGGACAAAACAACATAAATACAATTTAATAAAGCATAGGACAAAACAACATAAATACAATTTAATAAAGCATAGGATAAAACCACATAAATACAATTTAATAAAGCATAGGTTAAAACAACATAAATACAATTTAATAAAGCATAGGACAAAACAACATAAATACAATTTAATAAAGCATAGGTTAAAACAACATAAATAAAAGTTAATAAAGCATAGGATAAAACAACATAAATACAATTTAATAAAGCATAGGAAATAACAACACAAATGCAATTTAATAAAGCATAGGATAAAACAACATAAATACAATTTAATAAAGCATAGGATAAAACAACATAAATATAATTTAATAAAGCATAGGATAAAACAACATAAATACAATTTAATAAAGCATAGGATAAAACAACATAAATACAATTTAATAAAACAAAGGATAAAACAACATAAATACAATTTAATAAAGCATAGGATAAAACAACATAAATAAAATTTAATAAAGCATAGGTTAAAATAACATAAATACAATTTAATAAAGCATAGGACAAAACAACATAAATACAATTTAACAAAGCATAGGACAAAACAACATAAATACAATTTAATAAAGCATAGGATAAAACCACAGAAATACAATTTAATAAAGCATAGGATAAAACAACATAAATACAATTTAATAAAGCATAGGATAAAACAACATAAATAAAATTTAATAAAGCATAGGATAAAACAACATAAATACAATTTAATAAAGCATAGGATAAAACAACATAAATACAATTTAATAAAGCATAGGATAAAACCACAGAAATACAATTTAATAAAGCATAGGATAAAACAACATAAATACAATATAATAAAGCATAGGACAAAACAACATAAATAAAATTTAATAAAGCATAGGATACAACAACATAAATAAAATTTAGTAAAGCATAGGTCAAAATAATATAAATACAGTTTAATAAAGCATAGGATAAAACAACATAAATACAATTTAATAAAGCATAGGATAAAACAACATAAATCAAATTTAATAAAGCATAGGTTAAAACAACATAAATACAATGTAATAAAGCATAGGACAAAACAACATAAATACAATTTAATAAAGCATAGTTTAAAACAACATAAATACAATTTAATAAAGCATAGGATAAAACAACATAAATAACATTTAATAAAGCATAGGATACAACAACATAAATAAAATTTAGTAAAGCATAGGTCAAAATAACATAAATACAATTTAATAAAGCATAGGATAAAACAACATAAATACAATTTAATAAAGCATAGGATAAAACAACATAAATAACATTTAATAAAGCATAGGATAAAACAACATAAATTCAATTTAATAAAGCATAGGATAAAACAACAAAAATACAATTTAATGAAGCATAGGATAAAACAACATAAATCAAATTTAATAAAGCATAGGATAAAACAACATAAATACAATTTAATAAAGCATAGGATAAAACAACATAAATAAAATTTAATAAAGCATAGGATAAAACAACATAAATACAATTTAATAAAGCATAGGATAAAACAACATAAATACAATTTAATAAAGCATAGGTTAAAACAACATAAATACAATTTAATAAAGCATAGGATAAAACAACATAAATTCAATTTAATAAAGCATAGGATAAAACAACATAAATACAATTTAATAAAGCACAGGATAAAACAACATAAATACAATTTAATAAAGCACAGGATAAAACAACATAAATAAAATTTAATAAAGCATAGGATAAAACAAGATAAATAAAATTTAATAAAGCATAGGATAAAACAACATAAATACAATTTAATAAAGCATAGGATAAAACAACATAAATACAATTTAATAAAGCATAGGATAAAACAACATAAATACAATTTAATAAAGCATAGGATAAAACAACATAAATACAATTTAATAAAGCATAGGATAAAACAACATAAATACAATTTAATAAAGCATAGGATAAAACAACATAAATACAATTTAATAAAGCATAGGATAAAACAACATAAATCAAATTTAATAAAGCATAGGATAAAACAACATAAATCAAATTTAATAAAGCATAGGTTAAAACAACATAAATACAATTTAATAAAGCAGAGGACAAAACAACATAAATACAATTTAATAAAGCATAGTTTAAAACAACATAAATACAATTTAATAAAGCATAGGATAAAACCACAGAAATACAATTTAATAAAGAATAGGATAAAACAACATAAATACAATTTAATAAAGCATAGGACAAAACAACATAAATACAATTTAATTAAGCATAGGACAAAACAATATAAATACAATTTAATGAAACATAGGATAAACAACATAAATACAATTTAATAAAGCATAGGACAAAACAACATAAATACAATTTAATAAAGCATATGTTATAACAACATAAATACAATTTAATAAAGCATAAGATATAACAACATGAATATAATTTAGTAAAGCATAAGATAAAACAACATGAATACAATTTAATAAAGCATAGGTTAAAACAACATAAATACAATTTAAGAAAGCATAGGATAAAACTACATAAATACATTTTAATAAAGCATAGGATAAAACAACATAAATACAATTTAATAAAGCATAGGATAAAACAACATAAATACAATTTAATAAAGCATAGGATAAAACAACATAAATCAAATTTAATAAAGCATAGGTTAAAACAACATAAATACAATTTAATAAAGCATAGGAAAAAACAACATAAATACAATTTAATAAAGCATAGTTTAAAACAACATAAATACAATTTAATAAAGCATAGGATAAAACCACAGAAATACAATTTAATAAAGCATAAGATAAAACAACATAAATACAATATAATAAAGCATAGGACAAAACAACATAAATAAAATTTAATAAAGCATAGGATACAACAACATAAATAAAATTTAGTAAAGCATAGGTCAAAATAACATAAATACAATTTAATAAAGCATAGGATAAAACAACATAAATACAATTTAATAAAGCATAGGATAAAACAACATAAATAAAATTTAATAAAGCATAGGATAAAACAACATAAATTCAATTTAATAAAGCATAGGATAAAACAACATAAATACAATTTAATAAAGCATAGGATAAAACAACATAAATCAAATTTAATAAAGCATAGGTTAAAACAACATAAATACAATTTAATAAAGCATAGGTTAAAACAACATAAATACAATTTAATAAAGCATAGGATAAAACAACATAAATACAATTTAATAAAGCATAGGATAAAACAACATAAATAAAATTTAATAAAGCATAGGATAAAACAACATAAATACAATTTAATAAAGCATAGGATAAAACAACATAAATACAATTTAATAAAGCATAGGATAAAACAACATAAATACAATTTAATAAAGCATAGGATAAAACAACATAAATACAATTTAATAAAGCATAGGATAAAACAACATAAATACAATTTAATAAAGCATAGTTTAAAACAACATAAATACAATTTAATAAAGCATAGGATAAAACAACATAAATCAAATTTAATAAAGCATAGGATAAAACAACATAAATACAATTTAATAAAGCATAGGATAAAACAACATAAATAAAATTTAATAAAGCATAGGATAAAACAACATAAATACAATTTAATAAAGCATAGGATAAAACAACATAAATACAATTTAATAAAGCATAGGTTAAAACAACATAAATACAATTTAATAAAGCATAGGATAAAACAACATAAATTCAATTTAATAAAGCATAGGATAAAACAACATAAATACAATTTAATAAAGCACAGGATAAAACAACATAAATACAATTTAATAAAGCACAGGATAAAACAACATAAATAAAATTTAATAAAGCATAGGATAAAACAAGATAAATAAAATTTAATAAAGCATAGGATAAAACAACATAAATACAATTTAATAAAGCATAGGATAAAACAACATAAATACAATTTAATAAAGCATAGGATAAAACAACATAAATACAATTTAATAAAGCATAGGATAAAACAACATAAATACAATTTAATAAAGCATAGGATAAAACAACATAAATACAATTTAATAAAGCATAGGATAAAACAACATAAATACAATTTAATAAAGCATAGGATAAAACAACATAAATCAAATTTAATAAAGCATAGGATAAAACAACATAAATCAAATTTAATAAAGCATAGGTTAAAACAACATAAATACAATTTAATAAAGCAGAGGACAAAACAACATAAATACAATTTAATAAAGCATAGTTTAAAACAACATAAATACAATTTAATAAAGCATAGGATAAAACCACAGAAATACAATTTAATAAAGAATAGGATAAAACAACATAAATACAATTTAATAAAGCATAGGACAAAACAACATAAATACAATTTAATTAAGCATAGGACAAAACAATATAAATACAATTTAATGAAACATAGGATAAACAACATAAATACAATTTAATAAAGCATAGGACAAAACAACATAAATACAATTTAATAAAGCATATGTTATAACAACATAAATACAATTTAATAAAGCATAAGATATAACAACATGAATATAATTTAGTAAAGCATAAGATAAAACAACATGAATACAATTTAATAAAGCATAGGTTAAAACAACATAAATACAATTTAAGAAAGCATAGGATAAAACTACATAAATACATTTTAATAAAGCATAGGATAAAACAACATAAATACAATTTAATAAAGCATAGGATAAAACAACATAAATACAATTTAATAAAGCATAGGATAAAACAACATAAATCAAATTTAATAAAGCATAGGTTAAAACAACATAAATACAATTTAATAAAGCATAGGAAAAAACAACATAAATACAATTTAATAAAGCATAGTTTAAAACAACATAAATACAATTTAATAAAGCATAGGATAAAACCACAGAAATACAATTTAATAAAGCATAGGATAAAACAACATAAATACAATTTAATAAAGCATAGGATAAAACAACATAAATACAATTTAATAAAGCATAGGATAAAACAACATAAATCAAATTTAATAAAGCATAGGTTAAAACAACATAAATACAATTTAATAAAGCATAGGAAAAAACAACATAAATACAATTTAATAAAGCATAGGATAAAACCACAGAAATACAATTTAATAAAGCATAGGATAAAACAACATAAATACAATATAATAAAGCATAGGACAAAACAACATAAATAAAATTTAATAAAGCATAGGATACAACAACATAAATAAAATTTAGTAAAGCATAGGTCAAAATAACATAAATACAATTTAATAAAGCATAGGATAAAACAACATAAATACAATTTAATAAAGCATAGGATAAAACAACATAAATAAAATTTAATAAAGCATAGGATAAAACAACATAAATTCAATTTAATAAAGCATAGGATAAAACAACATAAATACAATTTAATAAAGCATAGGATAAAACAACATAAATCAAATTTAATAAAGCATAGGTTAAAACAACATAAATACAATTTAATAAAGCATAGGTTAAAACAACATAAATACAATTTAATAAAGCATAGGATAAAACAACATAAATACAATTTAATAAAGCATAGGATAAAACAACATAAATAAAATTTAATAAAGCATAGGATAAAACAACATAAATACAATTTAATAAAGCATAGGATAAAACAACATAAATACAATTTAATAAAGCATAGGATAAAACAACATAAATACAATTTAATAAAGCATAGGATAAAACAACATAAATACAATTTAATAAAGCATAGGATAAAACAACATAAATACAATTTAATAAAGCATAGTTTAAAACAACATAAATACAATTTAATAAAGCATAGGATAGAACAACATAAATCAAATTTAATAAAGCATAGGTTAAAACAACATAAATACAATTTAATAAAGCATAGGACAAAACAACATAAATACAATTTAATAAAGCATAGTTTAAAACAACATAAATACAATTTAATAAAGCATAGGATAAAACAACATAAATAACATTTAATAAAGCATAGGATACAACAACATAAATAAAATTTAGTAAAGCATAGGTCAAAATAACATAAATACAATTTAATAAAGCATAGGATAAAACAACATAAATACAATTTAATAAAGCATAGGATAAAACAACATAAATAACATTTAATAAAGCATAGGATAAAACAACATAAATTCAATTTAATAAAGCATAGGATAAAACAACAAAAATACAATTTAATAAAGCATAGGATAAAACAACATAAATCAAATTTAATAAAGCATAGGATAAAACAACATAAATACAATTTAATAAAGCATAGGATAAAACAACATAAATACAATTTAATAAAGCATAGGATAAAACAACATAAATACAATTTAATAAAGCATAGGATAAAACAACATAAATACAATTTAATAAAGCATAGGTTAAAACAACATAAATCAAATTTAATAAAGCATAGGTTAAAACAACATAAATACAATGTAATAAAGCATAGGACAAAACAACATAAATACAATTTAATAAAGCATAGTTTAAAACAACATAAATACAATTTAATAAAGCATAGGATAAAACCACAGAAATACAATTTAATAAAGCATAGGATAAAACAACATAAATACAATATAATAAAGCATAGGACAAAACAACATAAATAAAATTTAATAAAGCATAGGATACAACAACATAAATAAAATTTAGTAAAGCATAGGTCAAAATAACATAATTACAATTTAATAAAGCATAGGATAAAACAACATAAATACAATGTAATAAAGCATAGGATAAAACAACATAAATAAAATTTAATAAAGCATAGGATAAAACAACATAAATACAATTTAATAAAGCATAGGACAAAACAACATAAATACAATTTAATAAAGCATAGGTTAAAACAACATAAATACAATGTAATAAAGCATAGGATAAAACAACATAAATACAATTTAATAAAGCATAGGATAAAACAACATAAATACAATTTAATAAAGCATAGGAAAAAACAACACAAATGCAATTTAATAAAGCATAGGTTAAAACAACATAAATACAATTTAATAAAGCATAGGATAAAACAACATAAATACAATTTAATAAAGCATAGGATAAAACAACATAAATACAATTTAATAAAGCATAGGATAAAACAAACATAAATATAATTTAATAAAGCATAGGATAAAACAACATAAATACAATTTAATAAAGCATAGGATAAAACAACATAAATAAAATTTAATAAAGCATAGGTTAAAACAACATAAATACAATTTAAAAAAGCATAGGACAAAACAACATAAATAAAATTTAATAAAGCATAGTTTAAAACAACATGAATACAATTTAATAAAGCACAGTATAAAACCACAGAAATACAATTTAATAAATCATAGGATAAAACAACATAAATACAATTTAATGAAACATAGGATAAACAACATAAACACAATTTAATAAAGCATAGGACAAAACAACATAAATACAATTTAATAAAGCATATGTTAAAACAACATAAATACAATTTAATAAAGCATAAGATAAAACAAGATGAATATAATTTAGTAAAGCATAAGATAAAACAACATGAATATAATTTAATAAAGCATAGGTTAAAACAACATAAATACAATTTAATAAAGCATAGGATAAAACAAGATAAATACAATTTAATAAAGCATAGGATAAAACAACATAAATACAATTTAATAAAGCATAGGATAAAACAACATAAATATAATTTAATAAAGCATAGGATAAAACAACATAAATACAATTTAATAAAGCATAGGATAAAATAACATAAATACAATTTAATAAAACAAAGGATAAAACAACATAAATACAATTTAATAAAGCATAGGATAAAACAACATAAATAAAATTTAATAAAGCATAGGTTAAAATAACATAAATACAATTTAATAAAGCATAGGACAAAACAACATAAATACAATTTAATAAAGCATAGGACAAAACAACATAAATACAATTTAATAAAGCATAGGATAAAACCACATAAATACAATTTAATAAAGCATAGGTTAAAACAACATAAATACAATTTAATAAAGCATAGGACAAAACAACATAAATACAATTTAATAAAGCATAGGTTAAAACAACATAAATAAAAGTTAATAAAGCATAGGATAAAACAACATAAATACAATTTAATAAAGCATAGGATAAAACAACATGAATACAATTTAATAAAGCATAGGATAAAACAACATAAATACAATTTAATAAAGCATAGGTTAAAACAACATAAATACAATTTAATAAAGCATAGGACAAAACAACATAAATACAATTTAATAAAGCATAGGTTAAAACAACATAAATACAATGTAATAAAGCATAGGATAAAACAACATAAATACAATTTAATAAAGCATAGGATAAAACAACATAAATACAATTTAATAAAGCATAGGAAAAAACAACACAAATGCAATTTAATAAAGCATAGGTTAAAACAACATAAATACAATTTAATAAAGCATAGGATAAAACAACATAAATACAATTTAATAAAGCATAGGATAAAACAACATAAATACAATTTAATAAAGCATAGGATAAAACAACATAAATATAATTTAATAAAGCATAGGATAAAACAACATAAATACAATTTAATAAAGCATAGGATAAAACAACATAAATAAAATTTAATAAAGCATAGGTTCAAAGAACATAAATACAATTTAAAAAAGCATAGGACAAAACAACATAAATAAAATTTAATAAAGCATAGTTTAAAACAACATGAATACAATTTAATAAAGCACAGTATAAAACCACAGAAATACAATTTAATAAATCATAGGATAAAACAACATAAATACAATTTAATGAAACATAGGATAAACAACATAAACACAATTTAATAAAGCATAGGACAAAACAACATAAATACAATTTAATAAAGCATATGTTAAAACAACATAAATACAATTTAATAAAGCATAAGATAAAACAAGATGAATATAATTTAGTAAAGCATAAGATAAAACAACATGAATATAATTTAATAAAGCATAGGTTATAACAACATAAATACAATTTAAGAAAGCATAGGATAAAACTACATAAATACAATTTAATAAAGCATAGGATAAAACAACATAAATAAAATTTAATAAAGCATAGGATAAAACAACATAAATACAATTTAATAAAGCATAGGATAAAACAACATAAATACAATTTAATAAAGCAAAGGATAAAACAACATAAATACAATTTAATAAAGCATAGGATAAAACAACATAAATAAAATTTAATAAAGCATAGGTTAAAATAACATAAATACAATTTAATAAAGCATAGGACAAAACAACATAAATACAATTTAATAAAGCATAGGACAAAACAACATAAATACAATTTAATAAAGCATAGGATAAAACCACATAAATACAATTTAATAAAGCATAGGTTAAAACAACATAAATACAATTTAATAAAGCATAGGACAAAACAACATAAATACAATTTAATAAAGCATAGGTTAAAACAACATAAATAAAAGTTAATAAAGCATAGGATAAAACAACATAAATACAATTTAATAAAGCATAGGATAAAACAACATGAATATAATTTAATAAAGCATAGGATAAAACAACATAAATACAATTTAATAAAGCATAGGTTAAAACAACATAAATACAATTTAATAAAGCATAGGACAAAACAACATAAATACAATTTAATAAAGCATAGGTTAAAACAACATAAATACAATGTAATAAAGCATAGGATAAAACAACATAAATACAATTTAATAAAGCATAGGATAAAACAACATAAATTCAATTTAATAAAGCATAGGATAAAACAACATATATACAATTTAATAAAGCACAGGATAAAACAACATAAATAAAATTTAATAAAGCATAGGATAAAACAACATACATATAATTTAATAAAGCATAGGATAAAACAACATAAATACAATTTAATAAAGCATAGGATAAAACAACATAAATAAAATTTAATAAAGCATAGGTTAAAACAACATAAATACAATTTAAAAAAGCATAGGACAAAACAACATAAATAAAATTTAATAAAGCATAGTTTAAAACAACATGAATACAATTTAATAAAGCACAGTATAAAACCACAGAAATACAATTTAATAAATCATAGGATAAAACAACATAAATACAATTTAATGAAACATAGGATAAACAACATAAACACAATTTAATAAAGCATAGGACAAAACAACATAAATACAATTTAATAAAGCATATGTTAAAACAACATAAATACAATTTAATAAAGCATAAGATAAAACAAGATGAATATAATTTAGTAAAGCATAAGATAAAACAACATGAATATAATTTAATAAAGCATAGGTTAAAACAACATAAATACAATTTAAGAAAGCATAGGATAAAACTACATAAATACAATTTAATAAAGCATAGGATAAAACAACATAAATAAAATTTAATAAAGCATAGGATAAAACAACATAAATACAATTTAATAAAGCATAGGATAAAACAACATAAATACAATTTAATAAAGCAAAGGATAAAACAACATAAATACAATTTAATAAAGCATAGGATAAAACAACATAAATAAAATTTAATAAAGCATAGGTTAAAATAACATAAATACAATTTAATAAAGCATAGGACAAAACAACATAAATACAATTTAATAAAGCATAGGACAAAACAACATAAATACAATTTAATAAAGCATAGGATAAAACCACAGAAATACAATTTAATAAAGCATAGGATAAAACAACATAAATACAATTTAATAAAGCATAGGACAAAACAACATAAATACAATTTAATAAAGCATAGGATAAAACAACATAAATACAATTTAATGAAACATAGGATAAACAACATAAATACAATTTAATAAAGCATAGGATAAAACAACATGAATACAATTTAATAAAGCATAGGCTAAAACTACATAAATACTATTTAAAAAAGCATAGGATAAAACCACATAAATACAATTTAATAACGCACAGGATAAAACAACATAAATACAATTTAATAAAGCATAGGATACAACATAAATACAATTTAGTAAAGCATAGGTCAAAATAACATAAATACAATTTAATAAAGCATAGGATAAAACAACATAAATACAATTTAATAAAGCATAGGATAAAACAACATAAATAAAATTTAATAAAGCATAGCATAAAACAACATAAATTCAATTTAATAAAGCATAGGATAAAACAACATAAATACAATTTAATAAAGCATAGGATAAAACAACATGAATACAATTTAATAAAGCATAGGATAAAACAACATAAATACAATTTAATAAAGCATAGGTTAAAACAACATAAATACAATTTAATAAAGCATAGGACAAAACAACATAAATACAATTTAATACAGCATAGGTTAAAACAACATAAATAAAAGTTAATAAAGCATAGGATAAAACAACATAAATACAATTTAATAAAGCATAGGATAAAACAACATAAATACAATTTAATAAAGCATAGGATAAAACAACATAAATATAATTTAATAAAGCATAGGATAAAACAACATAAATACAATTTAATAAAGCATAGGATAAAATAACATAAATACAATTTAATAAAACAAAGGATAAAACAACATAAATACAATTTAATAAAGCATAGGATAAAACAACATAAATAAAATTTAATAAAGCATAGGTTAAAATAACATAAATACAATTTAATAAAGCATAGGACAAAACAAAATAAATACAATTTAATAAAGCATAGGACAAAACAACATAAATACAATTTAATAAAGCATAGGATAAAACCACATAAATACAATTTAATAAAGCATAGGTTAAAACAACATAAATACAATTTAATAAAGCATAGGACAAAACAACATAAATACAATTTAATAAAGCATAGGTTAAAACAACATAAATAAAAGTTAATAAAGCATAGGATAAAACAACATAAATACAATTTAATAAAGCATAGGATAAAACAACATGAATACAATTTAATAAAGCATATGATAAAACAACATAAATACAATTTAATAAAGCATAGGTTAAAACAACATAAATACAATTTAATAAAGCATAGGACAAAACAACATAAATACAATTTAATAAAGCATAGGTTAAAACAACATAAATACAATGTAATAAAGCATAGGATAAAACAACATAAATACAATTTAATAAAGCATAGGATAAAACAACATAAATACAATTTAATAAAGCATAGGAAAAAACAACACAAATGCAATTTAATAAAGCATAGGTTAAAACAACATAAATACAATTTAATAAAGCATAGGATAAAACAACATAAATACAATTTAATAAAGCATAGGATAAAACAACATAAATACAATTTAATAAAGCATAGGATAAAACAACATAAATATAATTTAATAAAGCATAGGATAAAACAACATAAATACAATTTAATAAAGCATAGGATAAAACAACATAAATAAAATTTAATAAAGCATAGGTTAAAACAACATAAATACAATTTAAAAAAGCATAGGACAAAACAACATAAATAAAATTTAATAAAGCATAGTTTAAAACAACATGAATACAATTTAATAAAGCACAGTATAAAACCACAGAAATACAATTTAATAAATCATAGGATAAAACAACATAAATACAATTTAATGAAACATAGGATAAACAACATAAACACAATTTAATAAAGCATAGGACAAAACAACATAAATACAATTTAATAAAGCATATGTTAAAACAACATAAATACAATTTAATAAAGCATAAGATAAAACAAGATGAATATAATTTAGTAAAGCATAAGATAAAACAACATGAATATAATTTAATAAAGCATAGGTTATAACAACATAAATACAATTTAAGAAAGCATAGGATAAAACTACATAAATACAATTTAATAAAGCATAGGATAAAACAACATAAATAAAATTTAATAAAGCATAGGATAAAACAACATAAATACAATTTAATAAAGCATAGGATAAAACAACATAAATACAATTTAATAAAGCAAAGGATAAAACAACATAAATACAATTTAATAAAGCATAGGATAAAACAACATAAATAAAATTTAATAAAGCATAGGTTAAAATAACATAAATACAATTTAATAAAGCATAGGACAAAACAACATAAATACAATTTAATAAAGCATAGGACAAAACAACATAAATACAATTTAATAAAGCATAGGATAAAACCACATAAATACAATTTAATAAAGCATAGGTTAAAACAACATAAATACAATTTAATAAAGCATAGGACAAAACAACATAAATACAATTTAATAAAGCATAGGTTAAAACAACATAAATAAAAGTTAATAAAGCATAGGATAAAACAACATAAATACAATTTAATAAAGCATAGGATAAAACAACATGAATATAATTTAATAAAGCATAGGATAAAACAACATAAATACAATTTAATAAAGCATAGGTTAAAACAACATAAATACAATTTAATAAAGCATAGGACAAAACAACATAAATACAATTTAATAAAGCATAGGTTAAAACAACATAAATACAATGTAATAAAGCATAGGATAAAACAACATAAATACAATTTAATAAAGCATAGGATAAAACAACATAAATTCAATTTAATAAAGCATAGGATAAAACAACATATATACAATTTAATAAAGCACAGGATAAAACAACATAAATAAAATTTAATAAAGCATAGGATAAAACAACATAAATATAATTTAATAAAGCATAGGATAAAACAACATAAATACAATTTAATAAAGCATAGGATAAAACAACATAAATAAAATTTAATAAAGCATAGGTTAAAACAACATAAATACAATTTAAAAAAGCATAGGACAAAACAACATAAATAAAATTTAATAAAGCATAGTTTAAAACAACATGAATACAATTTAATAAAGCACAGTATAAAACCACAGAAATACAATTTAATAAATCATAGGATAAAACAACATAAATACAATTTAATGAAACATAGGATAAACAACATAAACACAATTTAATAAAGCATAGGACAAAACAACATAAATACAATTTAATAAAGCATATGTTAAAACAACATAAATACAATTTAATAAAGCATAAGATAAAACAAGATGAATATAATTTAGTAAAGCATAAGATAAAACAACATGAATATAATTTAATAAAGCATAGGTTAAAACAACATAAATACAATTTAAGAAAGCATAGGATAAAACTACATAAATACAATTTAATAAAGCATAGGATAAAACAACATAAATAAAATTTAATAAAGCATAGGATAAAACAACATAAATACAATTTAATAAAGCATAGGATAAAACAACATAAATACAATTTAATAAAGCAAAGGATAAAACAACATAAATACAATTTAATAAAGCATAGGATAAAACAACATAAATAAAATTTAATAAAGCATAGGTTAAAATAACATAAATACAATTTAATAAAGCATAGGACAAAACAACATAAATACAATTTAATAAAGCATAGGACAAAACAACATAAATACAATTTAATAAAGCATAGGATAAAACCACAGAAATACAATTTAATAAAGCATAGGATAAAACAACATAAATACAATTTAATAAAGCATAGGACAAAACAACATAAATACAATTTAATAAAGCATAGGATAAAACAACATAAATACAATTTAATGAAACATAGGATAAACAACATAAATACAATTTAATAAAGCATAGGATAAAACAACATGAATACAATTTAATAAAGCATAGGCTAAAACTACATAAATACTATTTAAAAAAGCATAGGATAAAACCACATAAATACAATTTAATAACGCACAGGATAAAACAACATAAATACAATTTAATAAAGCATAGGATACAACATAAATACAATTTAGTAAAGCATAGGTCAAAATAACATAAATACAATTTAATAAAGCATAGGATAAAACAACATAAATACAATTTAATAAAGCATAGGATAAAACAACATAAATAAAATTTAATAAAGCATAGCATAAAACAACATAAATTCAATTTAATAAAGCATAGGATAAAACAACATAAATACAATTTAATAAAGCATAGGATAAAACAACATGAATACAATTTAATAAAGCATAGGATAAAACAACATAAATACAATTTAATAAAGCATAGGTTAAAACAACATAAATACAATTTAATAAAGCATAGGACAAAACAACATAAATACAATTTAATACAGCATAGGTTAAAACAACATAAATAAAAGTTAATAAAGCATAGGATAAAACAACATAAATACAATTTAATAAAGCATAGGATAAAACAACATGAATACAATTTAATAAAGCATAGGATAAAACAACATAAATACAATTTAATAAAGCATACGTTAAAACAACATAAATACAATTTAATAAAGCATAGGACAAAACAACATAAATACAATTTAATAAAGCATAGGTTAAAACAACATAAATACAATGTAATAAAGCATAGGATAAAACAACATAAATACAATTTAATAAAGCATAGGATAAAACAACATAAATACAATTTAATAAAGCATAGGATAAAACAACACAAATGCAATTTAATAAAGCATAGGTTAAAACAACATAAATACAATTTAATAAAGCATAGGATAAAACAACATAAATTCAATTTAATAAAGCATAGGATAAAACAACATATATACAATTTAATAAAGCACAGGATAAAACAACATAAATAAAATTTAATAAAGCATAGGATAAAACAACATAAATAAAATTTAATAAAGCATAGGTTAAAACAACATAAATACAATTTAATAAAGCATAGGATAAAACAACATAAATAAAATTTAATAAAGCATAGGATAAAACAACATAAATACAATTTAATAAAGTATAGGATAAAACAACATAAATACAATTTAATAAAGCATAGGTTAAAACAACATAAATACAATTTAATAAAGCATAGGACAAAACAACATAAATACAATTTAATAAAGCATAGGTTAAAACAACATAAATACAATTTAATAAAGCATAGGATAAAACAACATGAATACAATTTAATAAAGCATAGGATAAAACAACATAAATACAATTTAATAAAGCATAGGTTAAAACAACATAAATACAATTTAATAAAGCATAGGACAAAACAACATAAATACAATTTAATAAAGCATAGGTTAAAACAACATAAATACAATTTAATAAAGCATAGGATAAAACCACATAAATACAATTTAATAAAGCACAGGATAAAACAACATAAATACAATTTAATAAAGCATAGGATACAACAACATAAATACAATTTAGTAAAGCATAGGTCAAAATAACATAAATACAATTTAATAAAGCATAGGATAAAACAACATAAATACAATTTAATAAAGCATAGGTTAAAACAACATAAATACAATTTAATAAAGCATAGGATAAAACAACATAAATACAATTTAATAAAGCATAGGATAAAACAACATAAATAAAATTTAATAAAGCATAGGATAAAACAACATAAATAAAAATTTAATAAAGCATAGGATAAAACAACATAAATACAATTTAATAAAGCATAGGATAAAACAACATAAATACAATTTAATAAAGCATCGGATAAAACAACATAAATACAATTTAATAAAGCATAGGATAAAACAACAAAAATACAATTTAATTAAGCATAGGTTAAAACAACATAAATACAATTTAATAAAGCATAGGATAAAATAACATAAATACAATTTAATAAAACAAAGGATAAAACAACATAAATACAATTTAATAAAGCATAGGATAAAACAACATAAATAAAATTTAATAAAGCATAGGTTAAAATAACATAAATACAATTTAATAAAGCATAGGACAAAACAACATAAATACAATTTAATAAAGCATAGGACAAAACAACATAAATACAATTTAATAAAGCATAGGATAAAACCACATAAATACAATTTAATAAAGCATAGGTTAAAACAACATAAATACAATTTAATAAAGCATAGGACAAAACAACATAAATACAATTTAATAAAGCATAGGTTAAAACAACATAAATAAAAGTTAATAAAGCATAGGATAAAACAACATAAATACAATTTAATAAAGCATAGGATAAAACAACATGAATACAATTTAATAAAGCATAGGATAAAACAACATAAATACAATTTAATAAAGCATAGGTTAAAACAACATAAATACAATTTAATAAAGCATAGGACAAAACAACATAAATACAATTTAATAAAGCATAGGTTAAAACAACATAAATACAATGTAATAAAGCATAGGATAAAACAACATAAATACAATTTAATAAAGCATAGGATAAAACAACATAAATACAATTTAATAAAGCATAGGATAAAACAACACAAATGCAATTTAATAAAGCATAGGATAAAACAACATAAATCAAATTTAATAAAGCATAGGTTAAAACAACATAAATACAATGTAATAAAGCATAGGACAAAACAACATAAATACAATTTAATAAAGCATAGTTTAAAACAACATAAATACAATTTAATAAAGCATAGGATAAAACCACAGAAATACAATTTAATAAAGCATAGGATAAAACAACATAAATACAATATAATAAAGCATAGGACAAAACAACATAAATAAAATTTAATAAAGCATAGGATACAACAACATAAATAAAATTTAGTAAAGCATAGGTCAAAATAACATAAATACAATTTAATAAAGCATAGGATAAAACAACATAAATACAATTTAATAAAGCATAGGATAAAACAACATAAATAAAAATTTAATAAAGCATAGGATAAAACAACATAAATACAATTTAATAAAGCATAGGATAAAACAACATAAATACAATTTAATAAAGCATCGGATAAAACAACATAAATACAATTTAATAAAGCATAGGATAAAACAACAAAAATACAATTTAATTAAGCATAGGTTAAAACAACATAAATACAATTTAATAAAGCATAGGATAAAATAACATAAATACAATTTAATAAAACAAAGGATAAAACAACATAAATACAATTTAATAAAGCATAGGATAAAACAACATAAATAAAATTTAATAAAGCATAGGTTAAAATAACATAAATACAATTTAATAAAGCATAGGACAAAACAACATAAATACAATTTAATAAAGCATAGGACAAAACAACATAAATACAATTTAATAAAGCATAGGATAAAACCACATAAATACAATTTAATAAAGCATAGGTTAAAACAACATAAATACAATTTAATAAAGCATAGGACAAAACAACATAAATACAATTTAATAAAGCATAGGTTAAAACAACATAAATAAAAGTTAATAAAGCATAGGATAAAACAACATAAATACAATTTAATAAAGCATAGGATAAAACAACATGAATACAATTTAATAAAGCATAGGATAAAACAACATAAATACAATTTAATAAAGCATAGGTTAAAACAACATAAATACAATTTAATAAAGCATAGGACAAAACAACATAAATACAATTTAATAAAGCATAGGTTAAAACAACATAAATACAATGTAATAAAGCATAGAATAAAACAACATAAATACAATTTAATAAAGCATAGGATAAAACAACATAAATACAATTTAATAAAGCATAGGATAAAACAACACAAATGCAATTTAATAAAGCATAGGATAAAACAACATAAATCAAATTTAATAAAGCATAGGTTAAAACAACATAAATACAATGTAATAAAGCATAGGACAAAACAACATAAATACAATTTAATAAAGCATAGTTTAAAACAACATAAATACAATTTAATAAAGCATAGGATAAAACCACAGAAATACAATTTAATAAAGCATAGGATAAAACAACATAAATACAATATAATAAAGCATAGGACAAAACAACATAAATAAAATTTAATAAAGCATAGGATACAACAACATAAATAAAAGTTAGTAAAGCATAGGTCAAAATAACATAAATACAATTTAATAAAGCATAGGATAAAACAACATAAATACAATTTAATAAAGCATAGGATAAAACAACATAAATAACATTTAATAAAGCATAGGATAAAACAACATAAATTCAATTTAATAAAGCATAGGATAAAACAACATAAATATAATTTAATAAAGCATAGGATAAAACAACATAAATACAATTTAATAAAGCATAGGATAAAACAACATAAATAAAATTTAATAAAGCATAGGTTAAAACAACATAAATACAATTTAAAAAAGCATAGGACAAAACAACATAAATAAAATTTAATAAAGCATAGTTTAAAACAACATGAATACAATTTAATAAAGCACAGTATAAAACCACAGAAATACAATTTAATAAATCATAGGATAAAACAACATAAAAATAATTTAATGAAACATAGGATAAACAACATAAACACAATTTAATAAAGCATAGGACAAAACAACATAAATACAATTTAATAAAGCATATGTTAAAACAACATAAATACAATTTAATAAAGCATAAGATAAAACAAGATGAATATAATTTAGTAAAGCATAAGATAAAACAACATGAATATAATTTAATAAAGCATAGGTTAAAACAACATAAATACAATTTAAGAAAGCATAGGATAAAACTACATAAATACAATTTAATAAAGCATAGGATAAAACAACATAATAAAATTTAATAAAGCATAGGATAAAACAACATAAATACAATTTAATAAAGCATAGGATAAAACAACATAAATACAATTTAATAAAACAAAGGATAAAACAACATAAATACAATTTAATAAAGCATAGGATAAAACAACATAAATAAAATTTAATAAAGCATAGGTTAAAATAACATAAATACAATTTAATAAAGCATAGGACAAAACAACATAAATACAATTTAATAAAGCATAGGACAAAACAACATAAATACAATTTAATAAAGCATAGGATAAAACCACATAAATACAATTTAATAAAGCATAGGTTAAAACAACATAAATACAATTTAATAAAGCATAGGACAAAACAACATAAATACAATTTAATAAAGCATAGGTTAGAACAACATAAATAAAAGTTAATAAAGCATAGGATAAAACAACATAAATACAATTTAATAAAGCATAGGATAAAACAACATGAATACAATTTAATAAAGCATAGGATAAAACAACATAAATACAATTTAATAAAGCATAGGTTAAAACAACATAAATACAATTTAATAAAGCATAGGACAAAACAACATAAATACAATTTAATAAAGCATAGGTTAAAACAACATAAATACAATGTAATAAAGCATAGGATAAAACAACATAAATACAATTTAATAAAGCATAGGATAAAACAACATAAATACAATTTAATAAAGCATAGGAAAAAACAACACAAATGCAATTTAATAAAGCATAGGTTAAAACAACATAAATACAATTTAATAAAGCATAGGATAAAACAACATAAATACAATTTAATAAAGCATAGGATAAAACAACATAAATACAATTTAATAAAGCATAGGATAAAACAACATAAATATAATTTAATAAAGCATAGGATAAAACAACATAAATACAATTTAATAAAGCATAGGATAAAACAACATAAATACAATTTAATAAAGCATATGTTAAAACAACATAAATACAATTTAATAAAGCATAAGATAAAACAAGATGAATATAATTTAGTAAAGCATAAGATAAAACAACATGAATATAATTTAATAAAGCATAGGTTAAAACAACATAAATACAATTTAAGAAAGCATAGGATAAAACTACATAAATACAATTTAATAAAGCATAGGATAAAACAACATAAATAAAATTTAATAAAGCATAGGATAAAACAACATAAATACAATTTAATAAAGCATAGGATAAAACAACATAAATACAATTTAATAAAACAAAGGATAAAACAACATAAATACAATTTAATAAAGCATAGGATAAAACAACATAAATAAAATTTAATAAAGCATAGGTTAAAATAACATAAATACAATTTAATAAAGCATAGGACAAAACAACATAAATACAATTTAATAAAGCATAGGACAAAACAACATAAATACAATTTAATAAAGCATAGGATAAAAACACATAAATACAATTTAATAAAGCATAGGTTAAAACAACATAAATACAATTTAATAACGCATAGGACAAAACAACATAAATACAATTTAATAAAGCATAGGTTAAAACAACATAAATAAAAGTTAATAAAGCATAGGATAAAACAACATAAATACAATTTAATAAAGCATAGGAAATAACAACACAAATGCAATTTAATAAAGCATAGGTTAAAACAACATAAATACAATTTAATAAAGCATAGGATAAAACAACATAAATACAATTTAATAAAGCATAGGATAAAACAACATAAATACAATTTAATAAAGCATAGGATAAAACAACATAAATATAATTTAATAAAGCATAGGATAAAACAACATAAATACAATTTAATAAAGCATAGGATAAAACAACATAAATACAATTTAATAAAACAAAGGATAAAACAACATAAATACAATTTAATAAAGCATAGGATAAAACAACATAAATAAAATTTAATAAAGCATAGGTTAAAATAACATAAATACAATTTAATAAAGCATAGGACAAAACAACATAAATACAATTTAATAAAGCATAGGACAAAACAACATAAATACAATTTAATAAAGCATAGGATAAAACCACATAAATACAATTTAATAAAGCATAGGTTAAAACAACATAAATACAATTTAATAAAGCATAGGACAAAACAACATAAATACAATTTAATAAAGCATAGGTTAGAACAACATAAATAAAAGTTAATAAAGCATAGGATAAAACAACATAAATACAATTTAATAAAGCATAGGATAAAACAACATGAATACAATTTAATAAAGCATAGGATAAAACAACATAAATACAATTTAATAAAGCATAGGACAAAACAACATAAATACAATTTAATAAAGCATAGGTTAAAACAACATAAATACAATGTAATAAAGCATAGGATAAAACAACATAAATACAATTTAATAAAGCATAGGATAAAACAACATAAATACAATTTAATAAAGCATAGGAAAAAACAACACAAATGCAATTTAATAAAGCATAGGTTAAAACAACATAAATACAATTTAATAAAGCATAGGATAAAACAACATAAATACAATTTAATAAAGCATAGGATAAAACAACATAAATACAATTTAATAAAGCATAGGATAAAACAACATAAATATAATTTAATAAAGCATAGGATAAAACAACATAAATACAATTTAATAAAGCATAGGATAAAACAACATAAATAAAATTTAATAAAGCATAGGTTAAAACAACATAAATACAATTTAAAAAAGCATAGGACAAAACAACATAAATAAAATTTAATAAAGCATAGTTTAAAACAACATGAATACAATTTAATAAAGCACAGTATAAAACCACAGAAATACAATTTAATAAATCATAGGATAAAACAACATAAATACAATTTAATGAAACATAGGATAAACAACATAAACACAATTTAATAAAGCATAGGACAAAACAACATAAATACAATTTAATAAAGCATATGTTAAAACAACATAAATACAATTTAATAAAGCATAAGATAAAACAAGATGAATATAATTTAGTAAAGCATAAGATAAAACAACATGAATATAATTTAATAAAGCATAGGTTAAAACAACATAAATACAATTTAATAAAGCATAGGATAAAACAACATAAATACAATTTAATAAAGCATAGGATAAAACAACATAAATACAATTTAATAAAGCATAGGATAAAACAACATAAATATAATTTAATAAAGCATAGGATAAAACAACATAAATACAATTTAATAAAGCATAGGATAAAATAACATAAATACAATTTAATAAAACAAAGGATAAAACAACATAAATACAATTTAATAAAGCATAGGATAAAACAACATAAATAAAATTTAATAAAGCATAGGTTAAAATAACATAAATACAATTTAATAAAGCATAGGACAAAACAACATAAATACAATTTAATAAAGCATAGGACAAAACAACATAAATACAATTTAATAAAGCATAGGATAAAACCACATAAATACAATTTAATAAAGCATAGGTTAAAACAACATAAATACAATTTTATAAAGCATAGGATAAAACAACATAAATACAATTTAATAAAGCATAGGTTAAAACAACATAAATACAATTTAATAAAGCATAGGATAAATCAACATAAATTCAATTTAATAAAGCATAGGATAAAAAAACATAAATACAATTTAATAAAGCATAGGATAAAACAACATAAATAAAATTTAATAAAGCATAGGATAAAACAACGTAAATACAATTTAATAAAGTATAGGATAAAACAACATAAATAAAATTTAATAAAGCATAGGATAAAACAACGTAAATACAATTTAATAAAGTATAGGATAAAACAACATAAATAAAATTTAATAAAGCATATTATAAAACAACATAAATACAATTTAATAAAGCATAGGATAAAACAACATAAATACAATTTAATAAAGCATAGGCTAAAACAACATAAATACACTTTAATAAAGCATAGGATAAAACAAATTAAATACAATTTAATAAAGCACATGTTAAAACAACATAAATACAATTTTATAAAGCATAGGATAAAACAACATAAATACAATTTAATAAAGCATAGGTTAAAACAACATAAATACAATTTAATAAAGCATAGGATAAAACAACATAAATTAAATTTAATAAAGCATAGGTTAAAACAACATAAATACAATTTAAGAAAGCATAGGATAAAACTACATAAATACATTTTAATAAAGCATCGGATAAAACAACATAAATACAATTTAATAAAGTATAGGTTAAAACAACATAAATACAATTTAATAAAGCATTGGACAAAACAACATAAATACAATTTAATAAAGCATAGGATAAAACAACATAAATACAATTTATAAAGCATAGGATAAAACAACATAAATACAATTTAATAAAGCATAGGATAAAACAACATAAATACAATTTAATAAAGCATAGGATAAAACAACATAAATACAATTTAATAAAGCATAGGTTAAAACAACATAAATACAATTTAATAAAGCATAGGACAAAACAACATAAATACAATTTAATAAAGCATAGGTTAAAACAACATAAATACAATGTAATAAAGCATAGGATAAAACAACATAAATACAATTTAATAAAGCATAGGATAAAATAACATAAATACAATTTAATAAAGCATAGGAAAAAACAACACAAATGCAATTTAATAAAGCATAGGTTAAAACAACATAAATACAATTTAATAAAGCATAGGATAAAACAACATAAATACAATTTAATAAAGCATAGGATAAAACAACATAAATACAATTTAATAAAGCATAGGATAAAACAACATAAATATAATTTAATAAAGCATAGGATAAAACAACATAAATACAATTTAATAAAGCATAGGATAAAACAACATAAATAAAATTTAATAAAGCATAGGTTAAAACAACATAAATACAATTTAAAAAAGCATAGGACAAAACAACATAAATAAAATTTAATAAAGCATAGTTTAAAACAACATGAATACAATTTAATAAAGCACAGTATAAAACCACAGAAATACAATTTAATAAATCATAGGATAAAACAACATAAATACAATTTAATGAAACATAGGATAAACAACATAAACACAATTTAATAAAGCATAGGACAAAACAACATAAATACAATTTAATAAAGCATATGTTAAAACAACATAAATACAATTTAATAAAGCATAAGATAAAACAAGATGAATATAATTTAGTAAAGCATAAGATAAAACAACATGAATATAATTTAATAAAGCATAGGTTAAAACAACATAAATACAATTTAAGAAAGCATAGGATAAAACTACATAAATACAATTTAATAAAGCATAGGATAAAACAACATAAATAAAATTTAATAAAGCATAGGATAAAACAACATAAATACAATTTAATAAAGCATAGGATAAAACAACATAAATACAATTTAATAAAGCAAAGGATAAAACAACATAAATACAATTTAATAAAGCATAGGATAAAACAACATAAATAAAATTTAATAAAGCATAGGTTAAAATAACATAAATACAATTTAATAAAGCATAGGACAAAACAACATAAATACAATTTAATAAAGCATAGGACAAAACAACATAAATACAATTTAATAAAGCATAGGATAAAACCACATAAATACAATTTAATAAAGCATAGGTTAAAACAACATAAATACAATTTAATAAAGCATAGGACAAAACAACATAAATACAATTTAATAAAGCATAGGTTAAAACAACATAAATAAAAGTTAATAAAGCATAGGATAAAACAACATAAATACAATTTAATAAAGCATAGGATAAAACAACATGAATATAATTTAATAAAGCATAGGATAAAACAACATAAATACAATTTAATAAAGCATAGGTTAAAACAACATAAATACAATTTAATAAAGCATAGGACAAAACAACATAAATACAATTTAATAAAGCATAGGTTAAAACAACATAAATACAATGTAATAAAGCATAGGATAAAACAACATAAATACAATTTAATAAAGCATAGGATAAAACAACATAAATTCAATTTAATAAAGCATAGGATAAAACAACATATATACAATTTAATAAAGCACAGGATAAAACAACATAAATAAAATTTAATAAAGCATAGGATAAAACAACATAAATATAATTTAATAAAGCATAGGATAAAACAACATAAATAAAATTTAATAAAGCATAGGATAAAACAACATAAATAAAATTTAATAAAGCATAGGTTAAAACAACATAAATACAATTTAAAAAAGCATAGGACAAAACAACATAAATAAAATTTAATAAAGCATAGTTTAAAACAACATGAATACAATTTAATAAAGCACAGTATAAAACCACAGAAATACAATTTAATAAAGCATAGGATAAAACAACATAAATACAATTTAATAAAGCATAGGTTAAAACAACATAAATACAATTTAATAAAGCATAGGACAAAACAACATAAATACAATTTAATAAAGCATAGGTTAAAACAACATAAATACAATGTAATAAAGCATAGGATAAAACAACATAAATACAATTTAATAAAGCATAGGATAAAACAACATAAATACAATTTAATAAAGCATAGGAAAAAACAACACAAATGCAATTTAATAAAGCATAGGTTAAAACAACATAAATACAATTTAATAAAGCATAGGATAAAACAACATAAATACAATTTAATAAAGCATAGGATAAAACAACATAAATACAATTTAATAAAGCATAGGATAAAACAACATAAATATAATTTAATAAAGCATAGGATAAAACAACATAAATACAATTTAATAAAGCATAGGATAAAACAACATAAATACAATTTAATAAAGCATATGTTAAAACAACATAAATACAATTTAATAAAGCATAAGATAAAACAAGATGAATATAATTTAGTAAAGCATAAGATAAAACAACATGAATATAATTTAATAAAGCATAGGTTAAAACAACATAAATACAATTTAAGAAAGCATAGGATAAAACTACATAAATACAATTTAATAAAGCATAGGATAAAACAACATAAATAAAATTTAATAAAGCATAGGATAAAACAACATAAATACAATTTAATAAAGCATAGGATAAAACAACATAAATACAATTTAATAAAACAAAGGATAAAACAACATAAATACAATTTAATAAAGCATAGGATAAAACAACATAAATAAAATTTAATAAAGCATAGGTTAAAATAACATAAATACAATTTAATAAAGCATAGGACAAAACAACATAAATACAATTTAATAAAGCATAGGACAAAACAACATAAATACAATTTAATAAAGCATAGGATAAAACCACATAAATACAATTTAATAAAGCATAGGTTAAAACAACATAAATACAATTTAATAAAGCATAGGACAAAACAACATAAATACAATTTAATAAAGCATAGGTTAAAACAACATAAATAAAAGTTAATAAAGCATAGGATAAAACAACATAAATACAATTTAATAAAGCATAGGAAATAACAACACAAATGCAATTTAATAAAGCATAGGTTAAAACAACATAAATACAATTTAATAAAGCATAGGATAAAACAACATAAATACAATTTAATAAAGCATAGGATAAAACAACATAAATACAATTTAATAAAGCATAGGATAAAACAACATAAATATAATTTAATAAAGCATAGGATAAAACAACATAAATACAATTTAATAAAGCATAGGATAAAACAACATAAATACAATTTAATAAAACAAAGGATAAAACAACATAAATACAATTTAATAAAGCATAGGATAAAACAACATAAATAAAATTTAATAAAGCATAGGTTAAAATAACATAAATACAATTTAATAAAGCATAGGACAAAACAACATAAATACAATTTAATAAAGCATAGGACAAAACAACATAAATACAATTTAATAAAGCATAGGATAAAACCACATAAATACAATTTAATAAAGCATAGGTTAAAACAACATAAATACAATTTAATAAAGCATAGGACAAAACAACATAAATACAATTTAATAAAGCATAGGTTAGAACAACATAAATAAAAGTTAATAAAGCATAGGATAAAACAACATAAATACAATTTAATAAAGCATAGGATAAAACAACATGAATACAATTTAATAAAGCATAGGATAAAACAACATAAATACAATTTAATAAAGCATAGGACAAAACAACATAAATACAATTTAATAAAGCATAGGTTAAAACAACATAAATACAATGTAATAAAGCATAGGATAAAACAACATAAATACAATTTAATAAAGCATAGGATAAAACAACATAAATACAATTTAATAAAGCATAGGAAAAAACAACACAAATGCAATTTAATAAAGCATAGGTTAAAACAACATAAATACAATTTAATAAAGCATAGGATAAAACAACATAAATACAATTTAATAAAGCATAGGATAAAACAACATAAATACAATTTAATAAAGCATAGGATAAAACAACATAAATATAATTTAATAAAGCATAGATTAAAACAACATAAATACAATTTAATAAAGCATAGGATAAAACAACATAAATAAAATTTAATAAAGCATAGGTTAAAACAACATAAATACAATTTAAAAAAGCATAGGACAAAACTACATAAATACATTTTAATAAAGCATCGGATAAAACAACATAAATACAATTTAATAAAGTATAGGTTAAAACAACATAAATACAATTTAATAAAGCATTGGACAAAACAACATAAATACAATTTAATAAAGCATAGGATAAAACAACATAAATACAATTTATAAAGCATAGGATAAAACAACATAAATACAATTTAATAAAGCATAGGATAAAACAACATAAATACAATTTAATAAAGCATAGGATAAAACAACATAAATACAATTTAATAAAGCATAGGTTAAAACAACATAAATACAATTTAATAAAGCATAGGACAAAACAACATAAATACAATTTAATAAAGCATAGGTTAAAACAACATAAATACAATGTAATAAAGCATAGGATAAAACAACATAAATACAATTTAATAAAGCATAGGATAAAATAACATAAATACAATTTAATAAAGCATAGGAAAAAACAACACAAATGCAATTTAATAAAGCATAGGTTAAAACAACATAAATACAATTTAATAAAGCATAGGATAAAACAACATAAATACAATTTAATAAAGCAAAGGATAAAACAACATAAATACAATTTAATAAAGCATAGGATAAAACAACATAAATATAATTTAATAAAGCATAGGATAAAACAACATAAATACAATTTAATAAAGCATAGGATAAAACAACATAAATAAAATTTAATAAAGCATAGGTTAAAACAACATAAATACAATTTAAAAAAGCATAGGACAAAACAACATAAATAAAATTTAATAAAGCATAGTTTAAAACAACATGAATACAATTTAATAAAGCACAGTATAAAACCACAGAAATACAATTTAATAAATCATAGGATAAAACAACATAAATACAATTTAATGAAACATAGGATAAACAACATAAACACAATTTAATAAAGCATAGGACAAAACAACATAAATACAATTTAATAAAGCATATGTTAAAACAACATAAATACAATTTAATAAAGCATAAGATAAAACAAGATGAATATAATTTAGTAAAGCATAAGATAAAACAACATGAATATAATTTAATAAAGCATAGGTTAAAACAACATAAATACAATTTAAGAAAGCATAGGATAAAACTACATAAATACAATTTAATAAAGCATAGGATAAAACAACATAAATAAAATTTAATAAAGCATAGGATAAAACAACATAAATACAATTTAATAAAGCATAGGATAAAACAACATAAATACAATTTAATAAAGCAAAGGATAAAACAACATAAATACAATTTAATAAAGCATAGGATAAAACAACATAAATAAAATTTAATAAAGCATAGGTTAAAATAACATAAATACAATTTAATAAAGCATAGGACAAAACAACATAAATACAATTTAATAAAGCATAGGACAAAACAACATAAATACAATTTAATAAAGCATAGGATAAAACCACATAAATACAATTTAATAAAGCATAGGTTAAAACAACATAAATACAATTTAATAAAGCATAGGACAAAACAACATAAATACAATTTAATAAAGCATAGGTTAAAACAACATAAATAAAAGTTAATAAAGCATAGGATAAAACAACATAAATACAATTTAATAAAGCATAGGATAAAACAACATGAATATAATTTAATAAAGCATAGGATAAAACAACATAAATACAATTTAATAAAGCATAGGTTAAAACAACATAAATACAATTTAATAAAGCATAGGACAAAACAACATAAATACAATTTAATAAAGCATAGGTTAAAACAACATAAATACAATGTAATAAAGCATAGGATAAAACAACATAAATACAATTTAATAAAGCATAGGATAAAACAACATAAATTCAATTTAATAAAGCATAGGATAAAACAACATATATACAATTTAATAAAGCACAGGATAAAACAACATAAATAAAATTTAATAAAGCATAGGATAAAACAACATAAATATAATTTAATAAAGCATAGGATAAAACAACATAAATAAAATTTAATAAAGCATAGGATAAAACAACATAAATAAAATTTAATAAAGCATAGGTTAAAACAACATAAATACAATTTAAAAAAGCATAGGACAAAACAACATAAATAAAATTTAATAAAGCATAGTTTAAAACAACATGAATACAATTTAATAAAGCACAGTATAAAACCACAGAAATACAATTTAATAAATCATAGGATAAAACAACATAAATACAATTTAATGAAACATAGGATAAACAACATAAACACAATTTAATAAAGCATAGGACAAAACAACATAAATACAATTTAATAAAGCATATGTTAAAACAACATAAATACAATTTAATAAAGCATAAGATAAAACAAGATGAATATAATTTAGTAAAGCATAAGATAAAACAACATGAATATAATTTAATAAAGCATAGGTTAAAACAACATAAATACAATTTAAGAAAGCATAGGATAAAACTACATAAATACAATTTAATAAAGCATAGGATAAAACAACATAAATACAATTTAATAAAGCATAGGTTAAAACAACATAAATACAATTTAATAAAGCATAGGATAAAACAACATAAATACAATTTAATAAAGCATAGGTTAAAACAACATAAATACAATTTAATAAAGCATAGGACAAAACAACATAAATACAATTTAATAAAGCATAGGTTAGAACAACATAAATAAAAGTTAATAAAGCATAGGATAAAACAACATAAATACAATTTAATAAAGCATAGGATAAAACAACATGAATACAATTTAATAAAGCATAGGATAAAACAACATAAATACAATTTAATAAAGCATAGGTTAAAACAACATAAATACAATTTAATAAAGCATAGGACAAAACAACATAAATACAATTTAATAAAGCATAGGTTAAAACAACATAAATACAATGTAATAAAGCATAGGATAAAACAACATAAATACAATTTAATAAAGCATAGGATAAAACAACATAAATACAATTTAATAAAGCATAGGAAAAAACAACACAAATGCAATTTAATAAAGCATAGGTTAAAACAACATAAATACAATTTAATAAAGCATAGGATAAAACAACATAAATACAATTTAATAAAGCATAGGATAAAACAACATAAATACAATTTAATAAAGCATAGGATAAAACAACATAAATACAATTTAATAAAGCATAGGATAAAACAACATAAATACAATTTAATAAAGCATATGTTAAAACAACATAAATACAATTTAATAAAGCATAAGATAAAACAAGATGAATATAATTTAGTAAAGCATAAGATAAAACAACATGAATATAATTTAATAAAGCATAGGTTAAAACAACATAAATACAATTTAAGAAAGCATAGGATAAAACTACATAAATACAATTTAATAAAGCATAGGATAAAACAACATAAATAAAATTTAATAAAGCATAGGATAAAACAACATAAATACAATTTAATAAAGCATAGGATAAAACAACATAAATACAATTTAATAAAACAAAGGATAAAACAACATAAATACAATTTAATAAAGCATAGGATAAAACAACATAAATAAAATTTAATAAAGCATAGGTTAAAATAACATAAATACAATTTAATAAAGCATAGGACAAAACAACATAAATACAATTTAATAAAGCATAGGACAAAACAACATAAATACAATTTAATAAAGCATAGGATAAAAACACATAAATACAATTTAATAAAGCATAGGTTAAAACAACATAAATACAATTTAATAAAGCATAGGACAAAACAACATAAATACAATTTAATAAAGCATAGGTTAAAACAACATAAATAAAAGTTAATAAAGCATAGGATAAAACAACATAAATACAATTTAATAAAGCATAGGAAATAACAACACAAATGCAATTTAATAAAGCATAGGTTAAAACAACATAAATACAATTTAATAAAGCATAGGATAAAACAACATAAATACAATTTAATAAAGCATAGGATAAAACAACATAAATACAATTTAATAAAGCATAGGATAAAACAACATAAATATAATTTAATAAAGCATAGGATAAAACAACATAAATACAATTTAATAAAGCATAGGATAAAACAACATAAATACAATTTAATAAAACAAAGGATAAAACAACATAAATACAATTTAATAAAGCATAGGATAAAACAACATAAATAAAATTTAATAAAGCATAGGTTAAAATAACATAAATACAATTTAATAAAGCATAGGACAAAACAACATAAATACAATTTAATAAAGCATAGGACAAAACAACATAAATACAATTTAATAAAGCATAGGATAAAACCACATAAATACAATTTAATAAAGCATAGGTTAAAACAACATAAATACAATTTAATAAAGCATAGGACAAAACAACATAAATACAATTTAATAAAGCATAGGTTAGAACAACATAAATAAAAGTTAATAAAGCATAGGATAAAACAACATAAATACAATTTAATAAAGCATAGGATAAAACAACATGAATACAATTTAATAAAGCATAGGATAAAACAACATAAATACAATTTAATAAAGCATAGGACAAAACAACATAAATACAATTTAATAAAGCATAGGTTAAAACAACATAAATACAATGTAATAAAGCATAGGATAAAACAACATAAATACAATTTAATAAAGCATAGGATAAAACAACATAAATACAATTTAATAAAGCATAGGAAAAAACAACACAAATGCAATTTAATAAAGCATAGGTTAAAACAACATAAATACAATTTAATAAAGCATAGGATAAAACAACATAAATACAATTTAATAAAGCATAGGATAAAACAACATAAATACAATTTAATAAAGCATAGGATAAAACAACATAAATATAATTTAATAAAGCATAGGATAAAACAACATAAATACAATTTAATAAAGCATAGGATAAAACAACATAAATAAAATTTAATAAAGCATAGGTTAAAACAACATAAATACAATTTAAAAAAGCATAGGACAAAACAACATAAATAAAATTTAATAAAGCATAGTTTAAAACAACATGAATACAATTTAATAAAGCACAGTATAAAACCACAGAAATACAATTTAATAAATCATAGGATAAAACAACATAAATACAATTTAATGAAACATAGGATAAACAACATAAACACAATTTAATAAAGCATAGGACAAAACAACATAAATACAATTTAATAAAGCATATGTTAAAACAACATAAATACAATTTAATAAAGCATAAGATAAAACAAGATGAATATAATTTAGTAAAGCATAAGATAAAACAACATGAATATAATTTAATAAAGCATAGGTTAAAACAACATAAATACAATTTAATAAAGCATAGGATAAAACAACATAAATACAATTTAATAAAGCATAGGATAAAACAACATAAATACAATTTAATAAAGCATAGGATAAAACAACATAAATATAATTTAATAAAGCATAGGATAAAACAACATAAATACAATTTAATAAAGCATAGGATAAAATAACATAAATACAATTTAATAAAACAAAGGATAAAACAACATAAATACAATTTAATAAAGCATAGGATAAAACAACATAAATAAAATTTAATAAAGCATAGGTTAAAATAACATAAATACAATTTAATAAAGCATAGGACAAAACAACATAAATACAATTTAATAAAGCATAGGACAAAACAACATAAATACAATTTAATAAAGCATAGGATAAAACCACATAAATACAATTTAATAAAGCATAGGTTAAAACAACATAAATACAATTTTATAAAGCATAGGATAAAACAACATAAATACAATTTAATAAAGCATAGGTTAAAACAACATAAATACAATTTAATAAAGCATAGGATAAATCAACATAAATTCAATTTAATAAAGCATAGGATAAAAAAACATAAATACAATTTAATAAAGCATAGGATAAAACAACATAAATAAAATTTAATAAAGCATAGGATAAAACAACGTAAATACAATTTAATAAAGTATAGGATAAAACAACATAAATAAAATTTAATAAAGCATAGGATAAAACAACGTAAATACAATTTAATAAAGTATAGGATAAAACAACATAAATAAAATTTAATAAAGCATATTATAAAACAACATAAATACAATTTAATAAAGCATAGGATAAAACAACATAAATACAATTTAATAAAGCATAGGCTAAAACAACATAAATACACTTTAATAAAGCATAGGATAAAACAAATTAAATACAATTTAATAAAGCACATGTTAAAACAACATAAATACAATTTTATAAAGCATAGGATAAAACAACATAAATACAATTTAATAAAGCATAGGTTAAAACAACATAAATACAATTTAATAAAGCATAGGATAAAACAACATAAATTAAATTTAATAAAGCATAGGTTAAAACAACATAAATACAATTTAAGAAAGCATAGGATAAAACTACATAAATACATTTTAATAAAGCATCGGATAAAACAACATAAATACAATTTAATAAAGTATAGGTTAAAACAACATAAATACAATTTAATAAAGCATTGGACAAAACAACATAAATACAATTTAATAAAGCATAGGATAAAACAACATAAATACAATTTATAAAGCATAGGATAAAACAACATAAATACAATTTAATAAAGCATAGGATAAAACAACATAAATACAATTTAATAAAGCATAGGATAAAACAACATAAATACAATTTAATAAAGCATAGGTTAAAACAACATAAATACAATTTAATAAAGCATAGGACAAAACAACATAAATACAATTTAATAAAGCATAGGTTAAAACAACATAAATACAATGTAATAAAGCATAGGATAAAACAACATAAATACAATTTAATAAAGCATAGGATAAAATAACATAAATACAATTTAATAAAGCATAGGAAAAAACAACACAAATGCAATTTAATAAAGCATAGGTTAAAACAACATAAATACAATTTAATAAAGCATAGGATAAAACAACATAAATACAATTTAATAAAGCATAGGATAAAACAACATAAATACAATTTAATAAAGCATAGGATAAAACAACATAAATATAATTTAATAAAGCATAGGATAAAACAACATAAATACAATTTAATAAAGCATAGGATAAAACAACATAAATAAAATTTAATAAAGCATAGGTTAAAACAACATAAATACAATTTAAAAAAGCATAGGACAAAACAACATAAATAAAATTTAATAAAGCATAGTTTAAAACAACATGAATACAATTTAATAAAGCACAGTATAAAACCACAGAAATACAATTTAATAAATCATAGGATAAAACAACATAAATACAATTTAATGAAACATAGGATAAACAACATAAACACAATTTAATAAAGCATAGGACAAAACAACATAAATACAATTTAATAAAGCATATGTTAAAACAACATAAATACAATTTAATAAAGCATAAGATAAAACAAGATGAATATAATTTAGTAAAGCATAAGATAAAACAACATGAATATAATTTAATAAAGCATAGGTTAAAACAACATAAATACAATTTAAGAAAGCATAGGATAAAACTACATAAATACAATTTAATAAAGCATAGGATAAAACAACATAAATAAAATTTAATAAAGCATAGGATAAAACAACATAAATACAATTTAATAAAGCATAGGATAAAACAACATAAATACAATTTAATAAAGCAAAGGATAAAACAACATAAATACAATTTAATAAAGCATAGGATAAAACAACATAAATAAAATTTAATAAAGCATAGGTTAAAATAACATAAATACAATTTAATAAAGCATAGGACAAAACAACATAAATACAATTTAATAAAGCATAGGACAAAACAACATAAATACAATTTAATAAAGCATAGGATAAAACCACATAAATACAATTTAATAAAGCATAGGTTAAAACAACATAAATACAATTTAATAAAGCATAGGACAAAACAACATAAATACAATTTAATAAAGCATAGGTTAAAACAACATAAATAAAAGTTAATAAAGCATAGGATAAAACAACATAAATACAATTTAATAAAGCATAGGATAAAACAACATGAATATAATTTAATAAAGCATAGGATAAAACAACATAAATACAATTTAATAAAGCATAGGTTAAAACAACATAAATACAATTTAATAAAGCATAGGACAAAACAACATAAATACAATTTAATAAAGCATAGGTTAAAACAACATAAATACAATGTAATAAAGCATAGGATAAAACAACATAAATACAATTTAATAAAGCATAGGATAAAACAACATAAATTCAATTTAATAAAGCATAGGATAAAACAACATATATACAATTTAATAAAGCACAGGATAAAACAACATAAATAAAATTTAATAAAGCATAGGATAAAACAACATAAATATAATTTAATAAAGCATAGGATAAAACAACATAAATAAAATTTAATAAAGCATAGGATAAAACAACATAAATAAAATTTAATAAAGCATAGGTTAAAACAACATAAATACAATTTAAAAAAGCATAGGACAAAACAACATAAATAAAATTTAATAAAGCATAGTTTAAAACAACATGAATACAATTTAATAAAGCACAGTATAAAACCACAGAAATACAATTTAATAAAGCATAGGATAAAACAACATAAATACAATTTAATAAAGCATAGGTTAAAACAACATAAATACAATTTAATAAAGCATAGGACAAAACAACATAAATACAATTTAATAAAGCATAGGTTAAAACAACATAAATACAATGTAATAAAGCATAGGATAAAACAACATAAATACAATTTAATAAAGCATAGGATAAAACAACATAAATACAATTTAATAAAGCATAGGAAAAAACAACACAAATGCAATTTAATAAAGCATAGGTTAAAACAACATAAATACAATTTAATAAAGCATAGGATAAAACAACATAAATACAATTTAATAAAGCATAGGATAAAACAACATAAATACAATTTAATAAAGCATAGGATAAAACAACATAAATATAATTTAATAAAGCATAGGATAAAACAACATAAATACAATTTAATAAAGCATAGGATAAAACAACATAAATACAATTTAATAAAGCATATGTTAAAACAACATAAATACAATTTAATAAAGCATAAGATAAAACAAGATGAATATAATTTAGTAAAGCATAAGATAAAACAACATGAATATAATTTAATAAAGCATAGGTTAAAACAACATAAATACAATTTAAGAAAGCATAGGATAAAACTACATAAATACAATTTAATAAAGCATAGGATAAAACAACATAAATAAAATTTAATAAAGCATAGGATAAAACAACATAAATACAATTTAATAAAGCATAGGATAAAACAACATAAATACAATTTAATAAAACAAAGGATAAAACAACATAAATACAATTTAATAAAGCATAGGATAAAACAACATAAATAAAATTTAATAAAGCATAGGTTAAAATAACATAAATACAATTTAATAAAGCATAGGACAAAACAACATAAATACAATTTAATAAAGCATAGGACAAAACAACATAAATACAATTTAATAAAGCATAGGATAAAACCACATAAATACAATTTAATAAAGCATAGGTTAAAACAACATAAATACAATTTAATAAAGCATAGGACAAAACAACATAAATACAATTTAATAAAGCATAGGTTAAAACAACATAAATAAAAGTTAATAAAGCATAGGATAAAACAACATAAATACAATTTAATAAAGCATAGGAAATAACAACACAAATGCAATTTAATAAAGCATAGGTTAAAACAACATAAATACAATTTAATAAAGCATAGGATAAAACAACATAAATACAATTTAATAAAGCATAGGATAAAACAACATAAATACAATTTAATAAAGCATAGGATAAAACAACATAAATATAATTTAATAAAGCATAGGATAAAACAACATAAATACAATTTAATAAAGCATAGGATAAAACAACATAAATACAATTTAATAAAACAAAGGATAAAACAACATAAATACAATTTAATAAAGCATAGGATAAAACAACATAAATAAAATTTAATAAAGCATAGGTTAAAATAACATAAATACAATTTAATAAAGCATAGGACAAAACAACATAAATACAATTTAATAAAGCATAGGACAAAACAACATAAATACAATTTAATAAAGCATAGGATAAAACCACATAAATACAATTTAATAAAGCATAGGTTAAAACAACATAAATACAATTTAATAAAGCATAGGACAAAACAACATAAATACAATTTAATAAAGCATAGGTTAGAACAACATAAATAAAAGTTAATAAAGCATAGGATAAAACAACATAAATACAATTTAATAAAGCATAGGATAAAACAACATGAATACAATTTAATAAAGCATAGGATAAAACAACATAAATACAATTTAATAAAGCATAGGACAAAACAACATAAATACAATTTAATAAAGCATAGGTTAAAACAACATAAATACAATGTAATAAAGCATAGGATAAAACAACATAAATACAATTTAATAAAGCATAGGATAAAACAACATAAATACAATTTAATAAAGCATAGGAAAAAACAACACAAATGCAATTTAATAAAGCATAGGTTAAAACAACATAAATACAATTTAATAAAGCATAGGATAAAACAACATAAATACAATTTAATAAAGCATAGGATAAAACAACATAAATACAATTTAATAAAGCATAGGATAAAACAACATAAATATAATTTAATAAAGCATAGATTAAAACAACATAAATACAATTTAATAAAGCATAGGATAAAACAACATAAATAAAATTTAATAAAGCATAGGTTAAAACAACATAAATACAATTTAAAAAAGCATAGGACAAAACTACATAAATACATTTTAATAAAGCATCGGATAAAACAACATAAATACAATTTAATAAAGTATAGGTTAAAACAACATAAATACAATTTAATAAAGCATTGGACAAAACAACATAAATACAATTTAATAAAGCATAGGATAAAACAACATAAATACAATTTATAAAGCATAGGATAAAACAACATAAATACAATTTAATAAAGCATAGGATAAAACAACATAAATACAATTTAATAAAGCATAGGATAAAACAACATAAATACAATTTAATAAAGCATAGGTTAAAACAACATAAATACAATTTAATAAAGCATAGGACAAAACAACATAAATACAATTTAATAAAGCATAGGTTAAAACAACATAAATACAATGTAATAAAGCATAGGATAAAACAACATAAATACAATTTAATAAAGCATAGGATAAAATAACATAAATACAATTTAATAAAGCATAGGAAAAAACAACACAAATGCAATTTAATAAAGCATAGGTTAAAACAACATAAATACAATTTAATAAAGCATAGGATAAAACAACATAAATACAATTTAATAAAGCATAGGATAAAACAACATAAATACAATTTAATAAAGCATAGGATAAAACAACATAAATATAATTTAATAAAGCATAGGATAAAACAACATAAATACAATTTAATAAAGCATAGGATAAAACAACATAAATAAAATTTAATAAAGCATAGGTTAAAACAACATAAATACAATTTAAAAAAGCATAGGACAAAACAACATAAATAAAATTTAATAAAGCATAGTTTAAAACAACATGAATACAATTTAATAAAGCACAGTATAAAACCACAGAAATACAATTTAATAAATCATAGGATAAAACAACATAAATACAATTTAATGAAACATAGGATAAACAACATAAACACAATTTAATAAAGCATAGGACAAAACAACATAAATACAATTTAATAAAGCATATGTTAAAACAACATAAATACAATTTAATAAAGCATAAGATAAAACAAGATGAATATAATTTAGTAAAGCATAAGATAAAACAACATGAATATAATTTAATAAAGCATAGGTTAAAACAACATAAATACAATTTAAGAAAGCATAGGATAAAACTACATAAATACAATTTAATAAAGCATAGGATAAAACAACATAAATAAAATTTAATAAAGCATAGGATAAAACAACATAAATACAATTTAATAAAGCATAGGATAAAACAACATAAATACAATTTAATAAAGCAAAGGATAAAACAACATAAATACAATTTAATAAAGCATAGGATAAAACAACATAAATAAAATTTAATAAAGCATAGGTTAAAATAACATAAATACAATTTAATAAAGCATAGGACAAAACAACATAAATACAATTTAATAAAGCATAGGACAAAACAACATAAATACAATTTAATAAAGCATAGGATAAAACCACATAAATACAATTTAATAAAGCATAGGTTAAAACAACATAAATACAATTTAATAAAGCATAGGACAAAACAACATAAATACAATTTAATAAAGCATAGGTTAAAACAACATAAATAAAAGTTAATAAAGCATAGGATAAAACAACATAAATACAATTTAATAAAGCATAGGATAAAACAACATGAATATAATTTAATAAAGCATAGGATAAAACAACATAAATACAATTTAATAAAGCATAGGTTAAAACAACATAAATACAATTTAATAAAGCATAGGACAAAACAACATAAATACAATTTAATAAAGCATAGGTTAAAACAACATAAATACAATGTAATAAAGCATAGGATAAAACAACATAAATACAATTTAATAAAGCATAGGATAAAACAACATAAATTCAATTTAATAAAGCATAGGATAAAACAACATATATACAATTTAATAAAGCACAGGATAAAACAACATAAATAAAATTTAATAAAGCATAGGATAAAACAACATAAATATAATTTAATAAAGCATAGGATAAAACAACATAAATAAAATTTAATAAAGCATAGGATAAAACAACATAAATAAAATTTAATAAAGCATAGGTTAAAACAACATAAATACAATTTAAAAAAGCATAGGACAAAACAACATAAATAAAATGTAATAAAGCATAGTTTAAAACAACATGAATACAATTTAATAAAGCACAGTATAAAACCACAGAAATACAATTTAATAAATCATAGGATAAAACAACATAAATACAATTTAATGAAACATAGGATAAACAACATAAACACAATTTAATAAAGCATAGGACAAAACAACATAAATACAATTTAATAAAGCATATGTTAAAACAACATAAATACAATTTAATAAAGCATAAGATAAAACAAGATGAATATAATTTAGTAAAGCATAAGATAAAACAACATGAATATAATTTAATAAAGCATAGGTTAAAACAACATAAATACAATTTAAGAAAGCATAGGATAAAACTACATAAATACAATTTAATAAAGCATAGGATAAAACAACATAAATACAATTTAATAAAGCATAGGTTAAAACAACATAAATACAATTTAATAAAGCATAGGACAAAACAACATAAATACAATTTAATAAGCATAGGTTAAAACAACATAAATACAATGTAATAAAGCATAGGATAAAACAACATAAATACAATTTAATAAAGCATAGGATAAAACAACATAAATACAATTTAATAAAGCATAGGATAAAACAACACAAATGCAATTTAATAAAGCATAGGTTAAAACAACATAAATACAATTTAATAAAGCATAGGATAAAACAACATAAATTCAATTTAATAAAGCATAGGATAAAACAACATATATACAATTTAATAAAGCACAGGATAAAACAACATAAATAAAATTTAATAAAGCATAGGATAAAACAACATAAATAAAATTTAATAAAGCATAGGTTAAAACAACATAAATACAATTTAATAAAGCATAGGATAAAACAACATAAATAAAATTTAATAAAGCATAGGATAAAACAACATAAATACAATTTAATAAAGTATAGGATAAAACAACATAAATACAATTTAATAAAGCATAGGTTAAAACAACATAAATACAATTTAATAAAGCATAGGACAAAACAACATAAATACAATTTAATAAAGCATAGGTTAAAACAACATAAATACAATTTAATAAAGCATAGGATAAAACAACATGAATACAATTTAATAAAGCATAGGATAAAACAACATAAATACAATTTAATAAAGCATAGGTTAAAACAACATAAATACAATTTAATAAAGCATAGGATAAAACAACATAAATACAATTTAATAAAGCAAAGGATAAAACAACATAAATACAATTTAATAAAGCATAGGATAAAACAACATAAATAAAATTTAATAAAGCATAGGTTAAAATAACATAAATACAATTTAATAAAGCATAGGACAAAACAACATAAATACAATTTAATAAAGCATAGGACAAAACAACATAAATACAATTTAATAAAGCATAGGATAAAACCACATAAATACAATTTAATAAAGCATAGGTTAAAACAACATAAATACAATTTAATAAAGCATAGGACAAAACAACATAAATACAATTTAATAAAGCATAGGTTAAAACAACATAAATAAAAGTTAATAAAGCATAGGATAAAACAACATAAATACAATTTAATAAAGCATAGGATAAAACAACATGAATATAATTTAATAAAGCATAGGATAAAACAACATAAATACAATTTAATAAAGCATAGGTTAAAACAACATAAATACAATTTAATAAAGCATAGGACAAAACAACATAAATACAATTTAATAAAGCATAGGTTAAAACAACATAAATACAATGTAATAAAGCATAGGATAAAACAACATAAATACAATTTAATAAAGCATAGGATAAAACAACATAAATTCAATTTAATAAAGCATAGGATAAAACAACATATATACAATTTAATAAAGCACAGGATAAAACAACATAAATAAAATTTAATAAAGCATAGGATAAAACAACATAAATATAATTTAATAAAGCATAGGATAAAACAACATAAATAAAATTTAATAAAGCATAGGATAAAACAACATAAATAAAATTTAATAAAGCATAGGTTAAAACAACATAAATACAATTTAAAAAAGCATAGGACAAAACAACATAAATAAAATTTAATAAAGCATAGTTTAAAACAACATGAATACAATTTAATAAAGCACAGTATAAAACCACAGAAATACAATTTAATAAATCATAGGATAAAACAACATAAATACAATTTAATGAAACATAGGATAAACAACATAAACACAATTTAATAAAGCATAGGACAAAACAACATAAATACAATTTAATAAAGCATATGTTAAAACAACATAAATACAATTTAATAAAGCATAAGATAAAACAAGATGAATATAATTTAGTAAAGCATAAGATAAAACAACATGAATATAATTTAATAAAGCATAGGTTAAAACAACATAAATACAATTTAAGAAAGCATAGGATAAAACTACATAAATACAATTTAATAAAGCATAGGATAAAACAACATAAATAAAATTTAATAAAGCATAGGATAAAACAACATAAATACAATTTAATAAAGCATAGGATAAAACAACATAAATACAATTTAATAAAGCAAAGGATAAAACAACATAAATACAATTTAATAAAGCATAGGATAAAACAACATAAATAAAATTTAATAAAGCATAGGTTAAAATAACATAAATACAATTTAATAAAGCATAGGACAAAACAACATAAATACAATTTAATAAAGCATAGGACAAAACAACATAAATACAATTTAATAAAGCATAGGATAAAACCACAGAAATACAATTTAATAAAGCATAGGATAAAACAACATAAATACAATTTAATAAAGCATCGGACAAAACAACATAAATACAATTTAATAAAGCATAGGATAAAACAACATAAATACAATTTAATGAAACATAGGATAAACAACATAAATACAATTTAATAAAGCATAGGATAAAACAACATGAATACAATTTAATAAAGCATAGGCTAAAACTACATAAATACTATTTAAAAAAGCATAGGATAAAACCACATAAATACAATTTAATAACGCACAGGATAAAACAACATAAATACAATTTAATAAAGCATAGGATACAACATAAATACAATTTAGTAAAGCATAGGTCAAAATAACATAAATACAATTTAATAAAGCATAGGATAAAACAACATAAATACAATTTAATAAAGCATAGGATAAAACAACATAAATAAAATTTAATAAAGCATAGCATAAAACAACATAAATTCAATTTAATAAAGCATAGGATAAAACAACATAAATACAATTTAATAAAGCATAGGATAAAACAACATGAATACAATTTAATAAAGCATAGGATAAAACAACATAAATACAATTTAATAAAGCATAAGATAAAACAAGATGAATATAATTTAGTAAAGCATAAGATAAAACAACATGAATATAATTTAATAAAGCATAGGTTAAAACAACATAAATACAATTTAAGAAAGCATAGGATAAAACTACATAAATACAATTTAATAAAGCATAGGATAAAACAACATAAATAAAATTTAATAAAGCATAGGATAAAACAACATAAATACAATTTAATAAAGCATAGGATAAAACAACATAAATACAATTTAATAAAGCAAAGGATAAAACAACATAAATACAATTTAATAAAGCATAGGATAAAACAACATAAATAAAATTTAATAAAGCATAGGTTAAAATAACATAAATACAATTTAATAAAGCATAGGACAAAACAACATAAATACAATTTAATAAAGCATAGGACAAAACAACATAAATACAATTTAATAAAGCATAGGATAAAACCACATAAATACAATTTAATAAAGCATAGGTTAAAACAACATAAATACAATTTAATAAAGCATAGGACAAAACAACATAAATACAATTTAATAAAGCATAGGTTAAAACAACATAAATAAAAGTTAATAAAGCATAGGATAAAACAACATAAATACAATTTAATAAAGCATAGGATAAAACAACATGAATATAATTTAATAAAGCATAGGATAAAACAACATAAATACAATTTAATAAAGCATAGGTTAAAACAACATAAATACAATTTAATAAAGCATAGGACAAAACAACATAAATACAATTTAATAAAGCATAGGTTAAAACAACATAAATACAATGTAATAAAGCATAGGATAAAACAACATAAATACAATTTAATAAAGCATAGGATAAAACAACATAAATTCAATTTAATAAAGCATAGGATAAAACAACATATATACAATTTAATAAAGCACAGGATAAAACAACATAAATAAAATTTAATAAAGCATAGGATAAAACAACATAAATATAATTTAATAAAGCATAGGATAAAACAACATAAATAAAATTTAATAAAGCATAGGATAAAACAACATAAATAAAATTTAATAAAGCATAGGTTAAAACAACATAAATACAATTTAAAAAAGCATAGGACAAAACAACATAAATAAAATGTAATAAAGCATAGTTTAAAACAACATGAATACAATTTAATAAAGCACAGTATAAAACCACAGAAATACAATTTAATAAATCATAGGATAAAACAACATAAATACAATTTAATGAAACATAGGATAAACAACATAAACACAATTTAATAAAGCATAGGACAAAACAACATAAATACAATTTAATAAAGCATATGTTAAAACAACATAAATACAATTTAATAAAGCATAAGATAAAACAAGATGAATATAATTTAGTAAAGCATAAGATAAAACAACATGAATATAATTTAATAAAGCATAGGTTAAAACAACATAAATACAATTTAAGAAAGCATAGGATAAAACTACATAAATACAATTTAATAAAGCATAGGATAAAACAACATAAATACAATTTAATAAAGCATAGGTTAAAACAACATAAATACAATTTAATAAAGCATAGGACAAAACAACATAAATACAATTTAATAAGCATAGGTTAAAACAACATAAATACAATGTAATAAAGCATAGGATAAAACAACATAAATACAATTTAATAAAGCATAGGATAAAACAACATAAATACAATTTAATAAAGCATAGGATAAAACAACACAAATGCAATTTAATAAAGCATAGGTTAAAACAACATAAATACAATTTAATAAAGCATAGGATAAAACAACATAAATTCAATTTAATAAAGCATAGGATAAAACAACATATATACAATTTAATAAAGCACAGGATAAAACAACATAAATAAAATTTAATAAAGCATAGGATAAAACAACATAAATAAAATTTAATAAAGCATAGGTTAAAACAACATAAATACAATTTAATAAAGCATAGGATAAAACAACATAAATAAAATTTAATAAAGCATAGGATAAAACAACATAAATACAATTTAATAAAGTATAGGATAAAACAACATAAATACAATTTAATAAAGCATAGGTTAAAACAACATAAATACAATTTAATAAAGCATAGGACAAAACAACATAAATACAATTTAATAAAGCATAGGTTAAAACAACATAAATACAATTTAATAAAGCATAGGATAAAACAACATGAATACAATTTAATAAAGCATAGGATAAAACAACATAAATACAATTTAATAAAGCATAGGTTAAAACAACATAAATACAATTTAATAAAGCATAGGATAAAACAACATAAATACAATTTAATAAAGCAAAGGATAAAACAACATAAATACAATTTAATAAAGCATAGGATAAAACAACATAAATAAAATTTAATAAAGCATAGGTTAAAATAACATAAATACAATTTAATAAAGCATAGGACAAAACAACATAAATACAATTTAATAAAGCATAGGACAAAACAACATAAATACAATTTAATAAAGCATAGGATAAAACCACATAAATACAATTTAATAAAGCATAGGTTAAAACAACATAAATACAATTTAATAAAGCATAGGACAAAACAACATAAATACAATTTAATAAAGCATAGGTTAAAACAACATAAATAAAAGTTAATAAAGCATAGGATAAAACAACATAAATACAATTTAATAAAGCATAGGATAAAACAACATGAATATAATTTAATAAAGCATAGGATAAAACAACATAAATACAATTTAATAAAGCATAGGTTAAAACAACATAAATACAATTTAATAAAGCATAGGACAAAACAACATAAATACAATTTAATAAAGCATAGGTTAAAACAACATAAATACAATGTAATAAAGCATAGGATAAAACAACATAAATACAATTTAATAAAGCATAGGATAAAACAACATAAATTCAATTTAATAAAGCATAGGATAAAACAACATATATACAATTTAATAAAGCACAGGATAAAACAACATAAATAAAATTTAATAAAGCATAGGATAAAACAACATAAATATAATTTAATAAAGCATAGGATAAAACAACATAAATAAAATTTAATAAAGCATAGGATAAAACAACATAAATAAAATTTAATAAAGCATAGGTTAAAACAACATAAATACAATTTAAAAAAGCATAGGACAAAACAACATAAATAAAATTTAATAAAGCATAGTTTAAAACAACATGAATACAATTTAATAAAGCACAGTATAAAACCACAGAAATACAATTTAATAAATCATAGGATAAAACAACATAAATACAATTTAATGAAACATAGGATAAACAACATAAACACAATTTAATAAAGCATAGGACAAAACAACATAAATACAATTTAATAAAGCATATGTTAAAACAACATAAATACAATTTAATAAAGCATAAGATAAAACAAGATGAATATAATTTAGTAAAGCATAAGATAAAACAACATGAATATAATTTAATAAAGCATAGGTTAAAACAACATAAATACAATTTAAGAAAGCATAGGATAAAACTACATAAATACAATTTAATAAAGCATAGGATAAAACAACATAAATAAAATTTAATAAAGCATAGGATAAAACAACATAAATACAATTTAATAAAGCATAGGATAAAACAACATAAATACAATTTAATAAAGCAAAGGATAAAACAACATAAATACAATTTAATAAAGCATAGGATAAAACAACATAAATAAAATTTAATAAAGCATAGGTTAAAATAACATAAATACAATTTAATAAAGCATAGGACAAAACAACATAAATACAATTTAATAAAGCATAGGACAAAACAACATAAATACAATTTAATAAAGCATAGGATAAAACCACAGAAATACAATTTAATAAAGCATAGGATAAAACAACATAAATACAATTTAATAAAGCATCGGACAAAACAACATAAATACAATTTAATAAAGCATAGGATAAAACAACATAAATACAATTTAATGAAACATAGGATAAACAACATAAATACAATTTAATAAAGCATAGGATAAAACAACATGAATACAATTTAATAAAGCATAGGCTAAAACTACATAAATACTATTTAAAAAAGCATAGGATAAAACCACATAAATACAATTTAATAACGCACAGGATAAAACAACATAAATACAATTTAATAAAGCATAGGATACAACATAAATACAATTTAGTAAAGCATAGGTCAAAATAACATAAATACAATTTAATAAAGCATAGGATAAAACAACATAAATACAATTTAATAAAGCATAGGATAAAACAACATAAATAAAATTTAATAAAGCATAGCATAAAACAACATAAATTCAATTTAATAAAGCATAGGATAAAACAACATAAATACAATTTAATAAAGCATAGGATAAAACAACATGAATACAATTTAATAAAGCATAGGATAAAACAACATAAATACAATTTAATAAAGCATAGGTTAAAACAACATAAATACAATTTAATAAAGCATAGGACAAAACAACATAAATACAATTTAATACAGCATAGGTTAAAACAACATAAATAAAAGTTAATAAAGCATAGGATAAAACAACATAAATACAATTTAATAAAGCATAGGATAAAACAACATGAATACAATTTAATAAAGCATAGGATAAAACAACATAAATACAATTTAATAAAGCATAGGTTAAAACAACATAAATACAATTTAATAAAGCATAGGACAAAACAACATAAATACAATTTAATAAGCATAGGTTAAAACAACATAAATACAATGTAATAAAGCATAGGATAAAACAACATAAATACAATTTAATAAAGCATAGGATAAAACAACATAAATACAATTTAATAAAGCATAGGATAAAACAACACAAATGCAATTTAATAAAGCATAGGTTAAAACAACATAAATACAATTTAATAAAGCAAAGGATAAAACAACATAAATTCAATTTAATAAAGCATAGGATAAAACAACATATATACAATTTAATAAAGCACAGGATAAAACAACATAAATAAAATTTAATAAAGCATAGGATAAAACAACATAAATAAAATTTAATAAAGCATAGGTTAAAACAACATAAATACAATTTAATAAAGCATAGGATAAAACAACATAAATAAAATTTAATAAAGCATAGGATAAAACAACATAAATACAATTTAATAAAGTATAGGATAAAACAACATAAATACAATTTAATAAAGCATAGGTTAAAACAACATAAATACAATTTAATAAAGCATAGGACAAAACAACATAAATACAATTTAATAAAGCATAGGTTAAAACAACATAAATACAATTTAATAAAGCATAGGATAAAACAACATGAATACAATTTAATAAAGCATAGGATAAAACAACATAAATACAATTTAATAAAGCATAGGTTAAAACAACATAAATACAATTTAATAAAGCATAGGACAAAACAACATAAATACAATTTAATAAAGCATAGGTTAAAACAACATAAATACAATTTAATAAAGCATAGGATAAAACCACATAAATACAATTTAATAAAGCACAGGATAAAACAACATAAATACAATTTAATAAAGCATAGGATACAACAACATAAATACAATTTAGTAAAGCATAGGTCAAAATAACATAAATACAATTTAATAAAGTATAGGATAAAACAACATAAATACAATTTAATAAAGCATAGGTTAAAACAACATAAATACAATTTAATAAAGCATAGGATAAAACAACATAAATACAGTTTAATAAAGCATAGGATAAAACAACATAAATAAAATTTAATAAAGCATAGGATAAAACAACATAAATAAAAATTTAATAAAGCATAGGATAAAACAACATAAATACAATTTAATAAAGCATAGGATAAAACAACATAAATACAATTTAATAAAGCATCGGATAAAACAACATAAATACAATTTAATAAAGCATAGGATAAAACAACAAAAATACAATTTAATTAAGCATAGGTTAAAACAACATAAATACAATTTAATAAAGCATAGGACAAAACAACATAAATACAATTTAATAAAGCATAGGACAAAACAACATAAATACAATTTAATAAAGCATAGGATAAAACCACATAAATACAATTTAATAAAGCATAGGTTAAAACAACATAAATACAATTTAATAAAGCATAGGACAAAACAACATAAATACAATTTAATAAAGCATAGGTTAGAACAACATAAATAAAAGTTAATAAAGCATAGGATAAAACAACATAAATACAATTTAATAAAGCATAGGATAAAACAACATGAATACAATTTAATAAAGCATAGGATAAAACAACATAAATACAATTTAATAAAGCATAGGTTAAAACAACATAAATACAATTTAATAAAGCATAGGACAAAACAACATAAATACAATTTAATAAAGCATAGGTTAAAACAACATAAATACAATGTAATAAAGCATAGGATAAAACAACATAAATACAATTTAATAAAGCATAGGATAAAACAACATAAATACAATTTAATAAAGCATAGAAAAAAACAACACAAATGCAATTTAATAAAGCATAGGTTAAAACAACATAAATACAATTTAATAAAGCATAGGATAAAACAACATAAATACAATTTAATAAAGCATAGGATAAAACAACATAAATATAATTTAATAAAGCATAGGATAAAACAACATAAATACAATTTAATAAAGCATAGGATAAAACAACATAAATAAAATTTAATAAAGCATAGGTTAAAACAACATAAATACAATTTAAAAAAGCATAGGACAAAACAACATAAATAAAATTTAATAAAGCATAGTTTAAAACAACATGAATACAATTTAATAAAGCACAGTATAAAACCACAGAAATACAATTTAATAAATCATAGGATAAAACAACATAAATACAATTTAATGAAACATAGGATAAACAACATAAACACAATTTAATAAAGCATAGGACAAAACAACATAAATACAATTTAATAAAGCATATGTTAAAACAACATAAATACAATTTAATAAAGCATAAGATAAAACAAGATGAATATAATTTAGTAAAGCATAAGATAAAACAACATGAATATAATTTAATAAAGCATAGGTTAAAACAACATAAATACAATTTAAGAAAGCATAGGATAAAACTACATAAATACAATTTAATAAAGCATAGGATAAAACAACATAAATAAAATTTAATAAAGCATAGGATAAAACAACATAAATACAATTTAATAAAGCATAGGATAAAACAACATAAATACAATTTAATAAAGCAAAGGATAAAACAACATAAATACAATTTAATAAAGCATAGGATAAAACAACATAAATAAAATTTAATAAAGCATAGGTTAAAATAACATAAATACAATTTAATAAAGCATAGGACAAAACAACATAAATACAATTTAATAAAGCATAGGACAAAACAACATAAATACAATTTAATAAAGCATAGGATAAAACCACATAAATACAATTTAATAAAGCATAGGTTAAAACAACATAAATACAATTTAATAAAGCATAGGACAAAACAACATAAATACAATTTAATAAAGCATAGGTTAAAACAACATAAATAAAAGTTAATAAAGCATAGGATAAAACAACATAAATACAATTTAATAAAGCATAGGATAAAACAACATGAATATAATTTAATAAAGCATAGGATAAAACAACATAAATACAATTTAATAAAGCATAGGTTAAAACAACATAAATACAATTTAATAAAGCATAGGACAAAACAACATAAATACAATTTAATAAAGCATAGGTTAAAACAACATAAATACAATGTAATAAAGCATAGGATAAAACAACATAAATACAATTTAATAAAGCATAGGATAAAACAACATAAATTCAATTTAATAAAGCATAGGATAAAACAACATATATACAATTTAATAAAGCACAGGATAAAACAACATAAATAAAATTTAATAAAGCATAGGATAAAACAACATAAATATAATTTAATAAAGCATAGGATAAAACAACATAAATAAAATTTAATAAAGCATAGGATAAAACAACATAAATAAAATTTAATAAAGCATAGGTTAAAACAACATAAATACAATTTAAAAAAGCATAGGACAAAACAACATAAATAAAATTTAATAAAGCATAGTTTAAAACAACATGAATACAATTTAATAAAGCACAGTATAAAACCACAGAAATACAATTTAATAAATCATAGGATAAAACAACATAAATACAATTTAATGAAACATAGGATAAACAACATAAACACAATTTAATAAAGCATAGGACAAAACAACATAAATACAATTTAATAAAGCATATGTTAAAACAACATAAATACAATTTAATAAAGCATAAGATAAAACAAGATGAATATAATTTAGTAAAGCATAAGATAAAACAACATGAATATAATTTAATAAAGCATAGGTTAAAACAACATAAATACAATTTAAGAAAGCATAGGATAAAACTACATAAATACAATTTAATAAAGCATAGGATAAAACAACATAAATACAATTTAATAAAGCATAGGTTAAAACAACATAAATACAATTTAATAAAGCATAGGACAAAACAACATAAATACAATTTAATAAGCATAGGTTAAAACAACATAAATACAATGTAATAAAGCATAGGATAAAACAACATAAATACAATTTAATAAAGCATAGGATAAAACAACATAAATACAATTTAATAAAGCATAGGATAAAACAACACAAATGCAATTTAATAAAGCATAGGTTAAAACAACATAAATACAATTTAATAAAGCATAGGATAAAACAACATAAATTCAATTTAATAAAGCATAGGATAAAACAACATATATACAATTTAATAAAGCACAGGATAAAACAACATAAATAAAATTTAATAAAGCATAGGATAAAACAACATAAATAAAATTTAATAAAGCATAGGTTAAAACAACATAAATACAATTTAATAAAGCATAGGATAAAACAACATAAATAAAATTTAATAAAGCATAGGATAAAACAACATAAATACAATTTAATAAAGTATAGGATAAAACAACATAAATACAATTTAATAAAGCATAGGTTAAAACAACATAAATACAATTTAATAAAGCATAGGACAAAACAACATAAATACAATTTAATAAAGCATAGGTTAAAACAACATAAATACAATTTAATAAAGCATAGGATAAAACAACATGAATACAATTTAATAAAGCATAGGATAAAACAACATAAATACAATTTAATAAAGCATAGGTTAAAACAACATAAATACAATTTAATAAAGCATAGGATAAAACAACATAAATACAATTTAATAAAGCAAAGGATAAAACAACATAAATACAATTTAATAAAGCATAGGATAAAACAACATAAATAAAATTTAATAAAGCATAGGTTAAAATAACATAAATACAATTTAATAAAGCATAGGACAAAACAACATAAATACAATTTAATAAAGCATAGGACAAAACAACATAAATACAATTTAATAAAGCATAGGATAAAACCACATAAATACAATTTAATAAAGCATAGGTTAAAACAACATAAATACAATTTAATAAAGCATAGGACAAAACAACATAAATACAATTTAATAAAGCATATGTTAAAACAACATAAATACAATTTAATAAAGCATAAGATAAAACAAGATGAATATAATTTAGTAAAGCATAAGATAAAACAACATGAATATAATTTAATAAAGCATAGGTTAAAACAACATAAATACAATTTAAGAAAGCATAGGATAAAACTACATAAATACAATTTAATAAAGCATAGGATAAAACAACATAAATAAAATTTAATAAAGCATAGGATAAAACAACATAAATACAATTTAATAAAGCATAGGATAAAACAACATAAATACAATTTAATAAAGCAAAGGATAAAACAACATAAATACAATTTAATAAAGCATAGGATAAAACAACATAAATAAAATTTAATAAAGCATAGGTTAAAATAACATAAATACAATTTAATAAAGCATAGGACAAAACAACATAAATACAATTTAATAAAGCATAGGACAAAACAACATAAATACAATTTAATAAAGCATAGGATAAAACCACAGAAATACAATTTAATAAAGCATAGGATAAAACAACATAAATACAATTTAATAAAGCATCGGACAAAACAACATAAATACAATTTAATAAAGCATAGGATAAAACAACATAAATACAATTTAATGAAACATAGGATAAACAACATAAATACAATTTAATAAAGCATAGGATAAAACAACATGAATACAATTTAATAAAGCATAGGCTAAAACTACATAAATACTATTTAAAAAAGCATAGGATAAAACCACATAAATACAATTTAATAACGCACAGGATAAAACAACATAAATACAATTTAATAAAGCATAGGATACAACATAAATACAATTTAGTAAAGCATAGGTCAAAATAACATAAATACAATTTAATAAAGCATAGGATAAAACAACATAAATACAATTTAATAAAGCATAGGATAAAACAACATAAATAAAATTTAATAAAGCATAGCATAAAACAACATAAATTCAATTTAATAAAGCATAGGATAAAACAACATAAATACAATTTAATAAAGCATAGGATAAAACAACATGAATACAATTTAATAAAGCATAGGATAAAACAACATAAATACAATTTAATAAAGCATAGGTTAAAACAACATAAATACAATTTAATAAAGCATAGGACAAAACAACATAAATACAATTTAATACAGCATAGGTTAAAACAACATAAATAAAAGTTAATAAAGCATAGGATAAAACAACATAAATACAATTTAATAAAGCATAGGATAAAACAACATGAATACAATTTAATAAAGCATAGGATAAAACAACATAAATACAATTTAATAAAGCATAGGTTAAAACAACATAAATACAATTTAATAAAGCATAGGACAAAACAACATAAATACAATTTAATAAGCATAGGTTAAAACAACATAAATACAATGTAATAAAGCATAGGATAAAACAACATAAATACAATTTAATAAAGCATAGGATAAAACAACATAAATACAATTTAATAAAGCATAGGATAAAACAACACAAATGCAATTTAATAAAGCATAGGTTAAAACAACATAAATACAATTTAATAAAGCAAAGGATAAAACAACATAAATTCAATTTAATAAAGCATAGGATAAAACAACATATATACAATTTAATAAAGCACAGGATAAAACAACATAAATAAAATTTAATAAAGCATAGGATAAAACAACATAAATAAAATTTAATAAAGCATAGGTTAAAACAACATAAATACAATTTAATAAAGCATAGGATAAAACAACATAAATAAAATTTAATAAAGCATAGGATAAAACAACATAAATACAATTTAATAAAGTATAGGATAAAACAACATAAATACAATTTAATAAAGCATAGGTTAAAACAACATAAATACAATTTAATAAAGCATAGGACAAAACAACATAAATACAATTTAATAAAGCATAGGTTAAAACAACATAAATACAATTTAATAAAGCATAGGATAAAACAACATGAATACAATTTAATAAAGCATAGGATAAAACAACATAAATACAATTTAATAAAGCATAGGTTAAAACAACATAAATACAATTTAATAAAGCATAGGACAAAACAACATAAATACAATTTAATAAAGCATAGGTTAAAACAACATAAATACAATTTAATAAAGCATAGGATAAAACCACATAAATACAATTTAATAAAGCACAGGATAAAACAACATAAATACAATTTAATAAAGCATAGGATACAACAACATAAATACAATTTAGTAAAGCATAGGTCAAAATAACATAAATACAATTTAATAAAGTATAGGATAAAACAACATAAATACAATTTAATAAAGCATAGGTTAAAACAACATAAATACAATTTAATAAAGCATAGGATAAAACAACATAAATACAGTTTAATAAAGCATAGGATAAAACAACATAAATAAAATTTAATAAAGCATAGGATAAAACAACATAAATAAAAATTTAATAAAGCATAGGATAAAACAACATAAATACAATTTAATAAAGCATAGGATAAAACAACATAAATACAATTTAATAAAGCATCGGATAAAACAACATAAATACAATTTAATAAAGCATAGGATAAAACAACAAAAATACAATTTAATTAAGCATAGGTTAAAACAACATAAATACAATTTAATAAAGCATAGGACAAAACAACATAAATACAATTTAATAAAGCATAGGACAAAACAACATAAATACAATTTAATAAAGCATAGGATAAAACCACATAAATACAATTTAATAAAGCATAGGTTAAAACAACATAAATACAATTTAATAAAGCATAGGACAAAACAACATAAATACAATTTAATAAAGCATAGGTTAGAACAACATAAATAAAAGTTAATAAAGCATAGGATAAAACAACATAAATACAATTTAATAAAGCATAGGATAAAACAACATGAATACAATTTAATAAAGCATAGGATAAAACAACATAAATACAATTTAATAAAGCATAGGTTAAAACAACATAAATACAATTTAATAAAGCATAGGACAAAACAACATAAATACAATTTAATAAAGCATAGGTTAAAACAACATAAATACAATGTAATAAAGCATAGGATAAAACAACATAAATACAATTTAATAAAGCATAGGATAAAACAACATAAATACAATTTAATAAAGCATAGAAAAAAACAACACAAATGCAATTTAATAAAGCATAGGTTAAAACAACATAAATACAATTTAATAAAGCATAGGATAAAACAACATAAATACAATTTAATAAAGCATAGGATAAAACAACATAAATATAATTTAATAAAGCATAGGATAAAACAACATAAATACAATTTAATAAAGCATAGGATAAAACAACATAAATAAAATTTAATAAAGCATAGGTTAAAACAACATAAATACAATTTAAAAAAGCATAGGACAAAACAACATAAATAAAATTTAATAAAGCATAGTTTAAAACAACATGAATACAATTTAATAAAGCACAGTATAAAACCACAGAAATACAATTTAATAAATCATAGGATAAAACAACATAAATACAATTTAATGAAACATAGGATAAACAACATAAACACAATTTAATAAAGCATAGGACAAAACAACATAAATACAATTTAATAAAGCATATGTTAAAACAACATAAATACAATTTAATAAAGCATAAGATAAAACAAGATGAATATAATTTAGTAAAGCATAAGATAAAACAACATGAATATAATTTAATAAAGCATAGGTTAAAACAACATAAATACAATTTAAGAAAGCATAGGATAAAACTACATAAATACAATTTAATAAAGCATAGGATAAAACAACATAAATAAAATTTAATAAAGCATAGGATAAAACAACATAAATACAATTTAATAAAGCATAGGATAAAACAACATAAATACAATTTAATAAAGCAAAGGATAAAACAACATAAATACAATTTAATAAAGCATAGGATAAAACAACATAAATAAAATTTAATAAAGCATAGGTTAAAATAACATAAATACAATTTAATAAAGCATAGGACAAAACAACATAAATACAATTTAATAAAGCATAGGACAAAACAACATAAATACAATTTAATAAAGCATAGGATAAAACCACATAAATACAATTTAATAAAGCATAGGTTAAAACAACATAAATACAATTTAATAAAGCATAGGACAAAACAACATAAATACAATTTAATAAAGCATAGGTTAAAACAACATAAATAAAAGTTAATAAAGCATAGGATAAAACAACATAAATACAATTTAATAAAGCATAGGATAAAACAACATGAATATAATTTAATAAAGCATAGGATAAAACAACATAAATACAATTTAATAAAGCATAGGTTAAAACAACATAAATACAATTTAATAAAGCATAGGACAAAACAACATAAATACAATTTAATAAAGCATAGGTTAAAACAACATAAATACAATGTAATAAAGCATAGGATAAAACAACATAAATACAATTTAATAAAGCATAGGATAAAACAACATAAATTCAATTTAATAAAGCATAGGATAAAACAACATATATACAATTTAATAAAGCACAGGATAAAACAACATAAATAAAATTTAATAAAGCATAGGATAAAACAACATAAATATAATTTAATAAAGCATAGGATAAAACAACATAAATAAAATTTAATAAAGCATAGGATAAAACAACATAAATAAAATTTAATAAAGCATAGGTTAAAACAACATAAATACAATTTAAAAAAGCATAGGACAAAACAACATAAATAAAATTTAATAAAGCATAGTTTAAAACAACATGAATACAATTTAATAAAGCACAGTATAAAACCACAGAAATACAATTTAATAAATCATAGGATAAAACAACATAAATACAATTTAATGAAACATAGGATAAACAACATAAACACAATTTAATAAAGCATAGGACAAAACAACATAAATACAATTTAATAAAGCATATGTTAAAACAACATAAATACAATTTAATAAAGCATAAGATAAAACAAGATGAATATAATTTAGTAAAGCATAAGATAAAACAACATGAATATAATTTAATAAAGCATAGGTTAAAACAACATAAATACAATTTAAGAAAGCATAGGATAAAACTACATAAATACAATTTAATAAAGCATAGGATAAAACAACATAAATACAATTTAATAAAGCATAGGTTAAAACAACATAAATACAATTTAATAAAGCATAGGACAAAACAACATAAATACAATTTAATAAGCATAGGTTAAAACAACATAAATACAATGTAATAAAGCATAGGATAAAACAACATAAATACAATTTAATAAAGCATAGGATAAAACAACATAAATACAATTTAATAAAGCATAGGATAAAACAACACAAATGCAATTTAATAAAGCATAGGTTAAAACAACATAAATACAATTTAATAAAGCATAGGATAAAACAACATAAATTCAATTTAATAAAGCATAGGATAAAACAACATATATACAATTTAATAAAGCACAGGATAAAACAACATAAATAAAATTTAATAAAGCATAGGATAAAACAACATAAATAAAATTTAATAAAGCATAGGTTAAAACAACATAAATACAATTTAATAAAGCATAGGATAAAACAACATAAATAAAATTTAATAAAGCATAGGATAAAACAACATAAATACAATTTAATAAAGTATAGGATAAAACAACATAAATACAATTTAATAAAGCATAGGTTAAAACAACATAAATACAATTTAATAAAGCATAGGACAAAACAACATAAATACAATTTAATAAAGCATAGGTTAAAACAACATAAATACAATTTAATAAAGCATAGGATAAAACAACATGAATACAATTTAATAAAGCATAGGATAAAACAACATAAATACAATTTAATAAAGCATAGGTTAAAACAACATAAATACAATTTAATAAAGCATAGGATAAAACAACATAAATACAATTTAATAAAGCAAAGGATAAAACAACATAAATACAATTTAATAAAGCATAGGATAAAACAACATAAATAAAATTTAATAAAGCATAGGTTAAAATAACATAAATACAATTTAATAAAGCATAGGACAAAACAACATAAATACAATTTAATAAAGCATAGGACAAAACAACATAAATACAATTTAATAAAGCATAGGATAAAACCACATAAATACAATTTAATAAAGCATAGGTTAAAACAACATAAATACAATTTAATAAAGCATAGGACAAAACAACATAAATACAATTTAATAAAGCATAGGTTAAAACAACATAAATAAAAGTTAATAAAGCATAGGATAAAACAACATAAATACAATTTAATAAAGCATAGGATAAAACAACATGAATATAATTTAATAAAGCATAGGATAAAACAACATAAATACAATTTAATAAAGCATAGGTTAAAACAACATAAATACAATTTAATAAAGCATAGGACAAAACAACATAAATACAATTTAATAAAGCATAGGTTAAAACAACATAAATACAATGTAATAAAGCATAGGATAAAACAACATAAATACAATTTAATAAAGCATAGGATAAAACAACATAAATTCAATTTAATAAAGCATAGGATAAAACAACATATATACAATTTAATAAAGCACAGGATAAAACAACATAAATAAAATTTAATAAAGCATAGGATAAAACAACATAAATATAATTTAATAAAGCATAGGATAAAACAACATAAATAAAATTTAATAAAGCATAGGATAAAACAACATAAATAAAATTTAATAAAGCATAGGTTAAAACAACATAAATACAATTTAAAAAAGCATAGGACAAAACAACATAAATAAAATTTAATAAAGCATAGTTTAAAACAACATGAATACAATTTAATAAAGCACAGTATAAAACCACAGAAATACAATTTAATAAATCATAGGATAAAACAACATAAATACAATTTAATGAAACATAGGATAAACAACATAAACACAATTTAATAAAGCATAGGACAAAACAACATAAATACAATTTAATAAAGCATATGTTAAAACAACATAAATACAATTTAATAAAGCATAAGATAAAACAAGATGAATATAATTTAGTAAAGCATAAGATAAAACAACATGAATATAATTTAATAAAGCATAGGTTAAAACAACATAAATACAATTTAAGAAAGCATAGGATAAAACTACATAAATACAATTTAATAAAGCATAGGATAAAACAACATAAATAAAATTTAATAAAGCATAGGATAAAACAACATAAATACAATTTAATAAAGCATAGGATAAAACAACATAAATACAATTTAATAAAGCAAAGGATAAAACAACATAAATACAATTTAATAAAGCATAGGATAAAACAACATAAATAAAATTTAATAAAGCATAGGTTAAAATAACATAAATACAATTTAATAAAGCATAGGACAAAACAACATAAATACAATTTAATAAAGCATAGGACAAAACAACATAAATACAATTTAATAAAGCATAGGATAAAACCACAGAAATACAATTTAATAAAGCATAGGATAAAACAACATAAATACAATTTAATAAAGCATAGGACAAAACAACATAAATACAATTTAATAAAGCATAGGATAAAACAACATAAATACAATTTAATGAAACATAGGATAAACAACATAAATACAATTTAATAAAGCATAGGATAAAACAACATGAATACAATTTAATAAAGCATAGGCTAAAACTACATAAATACTATTTAAAAAAGCATAGGATAAAACCACATAAATACAATTTAATAACGCACAGGATAAAACAACATAAATACAATTTAATAAAGCATAGGATACAACATAAATACAATTTAGTAAAGCATAGGTCAAAATAACATAAATACAATTTAATAAAGCATAGGATAAAACAACATAAATACAATTTAATAAAGCATAGGATAAAACAACATAAATAAAATTTAATAAAGCATAGCATAAAACAACATAAATTCAATTTAATAAAGCATAGGATAAAACAACATAAATACAATTTAATAAAGCATAGGATAAAACAACATGAATACAATTTAATAAAGCATAGGATAAAACAACATAAATACAATTTAATAAAGCATAGGTTAAAACAACATAAATACAATTTAATAAAGCATAGGACAAAACAACATAAATACAATTTAATACAGCATAGGTTAAAACAACATAAATAAAAGTTAATAAAGCATAGGATAAAACAACATAAATACAATTTAATAAAGCATAGGATAAAACAACATGAATACAATTTAATAAAGCATAGGATAAAACAACATAAATACAATTTAATAAAGCATAGGTTAAAACAACATAAATACAATTTAATAAAGCATAGGACAAAACAACATAAATACAATTTAATAAGCATAGGTTAAAACAACATAAATACAATGTAATAAAGCATAGGATAAAACAACATAAATACAATTTAATAAAGCATAGGATAAAACAACATAAATACAATTTAATAAAGCATAGGATAAAACAACACAAATGCAATTTAATAAAGCATAGGTTAAAACAACATAAATACAATTTAATAAAGCAAAGGATAAAACAACATAAATTCAATTTAATAAAGCATAGGATAAAACAACATATATACAATTTAATAAAGCACAGGATAAAACAACATAAATAAAATTTAATAAAGCATAGGATAAAACAACATAAATAAAATTTAATAAAGCATAGGTTAAAACAACATAAATACAATTTAATAAAGCATAGGATAAAACAACATAAATAAAATTTAATAAAGCATAGGATAAAACAACATAAATACAATTTAATAAAGTATAGGATAAAACAACATAAATACAATTTAATAAAGCATAGGTTAAAACAACATAAATACAATTTAATAAAGCATAGGACAAAACAACATAAATACAATTTAATAAAGCATAGGTTAAAACAACATAAATACAATTTAATAAAGCATAGGATAAAACAACATGAATACAATTTAATAAAGCATAGGATAAAACAACATAAATACAATTTAATAAAGCATAGGTTAAAACAACATAAATACAATTTAATAAAGCATAGGACAAAACAACATAAATACAATTTAATAAAGCATAGGTTAAAACAACATAAATACAATTTAATAAAGCATAGGATAAAACCACATAAATACAATTTAATAAAGCACAGGATAAAACAACATAAATACAATTTAATAAAGCATAGGATACAACAACATAAATACAATTTAGTAAAGCATAGGTCAAAATAACATAAATACAATTTAATAAAGTATAGGATAAAACAACATAAATACAATTTAATAAAGCATAGGTTAAAACAACATAAATACAATTTAATAAAGCATAGGATAAAACAACATAAATACAGTTTAATAAAGCATAGGATAAAACAACATAAATAAAATTTAATAAAGCATAGGATAAAACAACATAAATAAAAATTTAATAAAGCATAGGATAAAACAACATAAATACAATTTAATAAAGCATAGGATAAAACAACATAAATACAATTTAATAAAGCATCGGATAAAACAACATAAATACAATTTAATAAAGCATAGGATAAAACAACAAAAATACAATTTAATTAAGCATAGGTTAAAACAACATAAATACAATTTAATAAAGCATAGGACAAAACAACATAAATACAATTTAATAAAGCATAGGACAAAACAACATAAATACAATTTAATAAAGCATAGGATAAAACCACATAAATACAATTTAATAAAGCATAGGTTAAAACAACATAAATACAATTTAATAAAGCATAGGACAAAACAACATAAATACAATTTAATAAAGCATAGGTTAGAACAACATAAATAAAAGTTAATAAAGCATAGGATAAAACAACATAAATACAATTTAATAAAGCATAGGATAAAACAACATGAATACAATTTAATAAAGCATAGGATAAAACAACATAAATACAATTTAATAAAGCATAGGTTAAAACAACATAAATACAATTTAATAAAGCATAGGACAAAACAACATAAATACAATTTAATAAAGCATAGGTTAAAACAACATAAATACAATGTAATAAAGCATAGGATAAAACAACATAAATACAATTTAATAAAGCATAGGATAAAACAACATAAATACAATTTAATAAAGCATAGGAAAAAACAACACAAATGCAATTTAATAAAGCATAGGTTAAAACAACATAAATACAATTTAATAAAGCATAGGATAAAACAACATAAATACAATTTAATAAAGCATAGGATAAAACAACATAAATATAATTTAATAAAGCATAGGATAAAACAACATAAATACAATTTAATAAAGCATAGGATAAAACAACATAAATAAAATTTAATAAAGCATAGGTTAAAACAACATAAATACAATTTAAAAAAGCATAGGACAAAACAACATAAATAAAATTTAATAAAGCATAGTTTAAAACAACATGAATACAATTTAATAAAGCACAGTATAAAACCACAGAAATACAATTTAATAAATCATAGGATAAAACAACATAAATACAATTTAATGAAACATAGGATAAACAACATAAACACAATTTAATAAAGCATAGGACAAAACAACATAAATACAATTTAATAAAGCATATGTTAAAACAACATAAATACAATTTAATAAAGCATAAGATAAAACAAGATGAATATAATTTAGTAAAGCATAAGATAAAACAACATGAATATAATTTAATAAAGCATAGGTTAAAACAACATAAATACAATTTAATAAAGCATAGGATAAAACAACATAAATACAATTTAATAAAGCATAGGATAAAACAACATAAATACAATTTAATAAAGCATAGGATAAAACAACATAAATAAAATTTAATAAAGCATAAGATAAAACAACATAAATATAATTTAATAAAGCATAAGATAAAACAAGATGAATATAATTTAGTAAAGCATAAGATAAAACAACATGAATATAATTTAATAAAGCATAGGTTAAAACAACATAAATACAATTTAAGAAAGCATAGGATAAAACTACATAAATACAATTTAATAAAGCATAGGATAAAACAACATAAATAAAATTTAATAAAGCATAGGATAAAACAACATAAATACAATTTAATAAAGCATAGGATAAAACAACATAAATACAATTTAATAAAGCAAAGGATAAAACAACATAAATAAAATTTAATAAAGCATAGGTTAAAATAACATAAATACAATTTAATAAAGCATAGGACAAAACAACATAAATACAATTTAATAAAGCATAGGACAAAACAACATAAATACAATTTAATAAAGCATAGGATAAAACCACATAAATACAATTTAATAAAGCATAGGTTAAAACAACATAAATACAATTTAATAAAGCATAGGACAAAACAACATAAATACAATTTAATAAAGCATAGGTTAAAACAACATAAATAAAAGTTAATAAAGCATAGGATAAAACAACATAAATACAATTTAATAAAGCATAGGATAAAACAACATGAATATAATTTAATAAAGCATAGGATAAAACAACATAAATACAATTTAATAAAGCATAGGTTAAAACAACATAAATACAATTTAATAAAGCATAGGACAAAACAACATAAATACAATTTAATAAAGCATAGGTTAAAACAACATAAATACAATGTAATAAAGCATAGGATAAAACAACATAAATACAATTTAATAAAGCATATGTTAAAACAACATAAATACAATTTAATAAAGCATAAGATAAAACAAGATGAATATAATTTAGTAAAGCATAAGATAAAACAACATGAATATAATTTAATAAAGCATAGGTTAAAACAACATAAATACAATTTAATAAAGCATAGGATAAAACAACATAAATACAATTTAATAAAGCATAGGATAAAACAACATAAATACAATTTAATAAAGCATAGGATAAAACAACATAAATAAAATTTAATAAAGCATAAGATAAAACAACATAAATATAATTTAATAAAGCATAAGATAAAACAAGATGAATATAATTTAGTAAAGCATAAGATAAAACAACATGAATATAATTTAATAAAGCATAGGTTAAAACAACATAAATACAATTTAAGAAAGCATAGGATAAAACTACATAAATACAATTTAATAAAGCATAGGATAAAACAACATAAATAAAATTTAATAAAGCATAGGATAAAACAACATAAATACAATTTAATAAAGCATAGGATAAAACAACATAAATACAATTTAATAAAGCAAAGGATAAAACAACATAAATAAAATTTAATAAAGCATAGGTTAAAATAACATAAATACAATTTAATAAAGCATAGGACAAAACAACATAAATACAATTTAATAAAGCATAGGACAAAACAACATAAATACAATTTAATAAAGCATAGGATAAAACAACATAAATACAATTTAATAAAGCATAGGTTAAAACAACATAAATACAATTTAATAAAGCATAGGACAAAACAACATAAATACAATTTAATAAAGCATAGGTTAAAACAACATAAATAAAAGTTAATAAAGCATAGGATAAAACAACATAAATACAATTTAATAAAGCATAGGATAAAACAACATGAATATAATTTAATAAAGCATAGGATAAAACAACATAAATACAATTTAATAAAGCATAGGTTAAAACAACATAAATACAATTTAATAAAGCATAGGACAAAACAACATAAATACAATTTAATAAAGCATAGGTTAAAACAACATAAATACAATGTAATAAAGTATAGGATAAAACAACATAAATACAATTTAATAAAGCATAGGTTAAAACAACATAAATACAATTTAATAAAGCATAGGACAAAACAACATAAATACAATTTAATAAAGCATAGGTTAAAACAACATAAATACAATTTAATAAAGCATAGGATAAAACAACATGAATACAATTTAATAAAGCATAGGATAAAACAACATAAATACAATTTAATAAAGCATAGGTTAAAACAACATAAATACAATTTAATAAAGCATAGGACAAAACAACATAAATACAATTTAATAAAGCATAGGTTAAAACAACATAAATACAATTTAATAAAGCATAGGATAAAACCACATAAATACAATTTAATAAAGCACAGGATAAAACAACATAAATACAATTTAATAAAGCATAGGATACAACAACATAAATACAATTTAGTAAAGCATAGGTCAAAATAACATAAATACAATTTAATAAAGTATAGGATAAAACAACATAAATACAATTTAATAAAGCATAGGTTAAAACAACATAAATACAATTTAATAAAGCATAGGATAAAACAACATAAATACAGTTTAATAAAGCATAGGATAAAACAACATAAATAAAATTTAATAAAGCATAGGATAAAACAACATAAATAAAAATTTAATAAAGCATAGGATAAAACAACATAAATACAATTTAATAAAGCATAGGATAAAACAACATAAATACAATTTAATAAAGCATCGGATAAAACAACATAAATACAATTTAATAAAGCATAGGATAAAACAACAAAAATACAATTTAATTAAGCATAGGTTAAAACAACATAAATACAATTTAATAAAGCATAGGACAAAACAACATAAATACAATTTAATAAAGCATAGGACAAAACAACATAAATACAATTTAATAAAGCATAGGATAAAACCACATAAATACAATTTAATAAAGCATAGGTTAAAACAACATAAATACAATTTAATAAAGCATAGGACAAAACAACATAAATACAATTTAATAAAGCATAGGTTAGAACAACATAAATAAAAGTTAATAAAGCATAGGATAAAACAACATAAATACAATTTAATAAAGCATAGGATAAAACAACATGAATACAATTTAATAAAGCATAGGATAAAACAACATAAATACAATTTAATAAAGCATAGGTTAAAACAACATAAATACAATTTAATAAAGCATAGGACAAAACAACATAAATACAATTTAATAAAGCATAGGTTAAAACAACATAAATACAATGTAATAAAGCATAGGATAAAACAACATAAATACAATTTAATAAAGCATAGGATAAAACAACATAAATACAATTTAATAAAGCATAGGAAAAAACAACACAAATGCAATTTAATAAAGCATAGGTTAAAACAACATAAATACAATTTAATAAAGCATAGGATAAAACAACATAAATACAATTTAATAAAGCATAGGATAAAACAACATAAATATAATTTAATAAAGCATAGGATAAAACAACATAAATACAATTTAATAAAGCATAGGATAAAACAACATAAATAAAATTTAATAAAGCATAGGTTAAAACAACATAAATACAATTTAAAAAAGCATAGGACAAAACAACATAAATAAAATTTAATAAAGCATAGTTTAAAACAACATGAATACAATTTAATAAAGCACAGTATAAAACCACAGAAATACAATTTAATAAATCATAGGATAAAACAACATAAATACAATTTAATGAAACATAGGATAAACAACATAAACACAATTTAATAAAGCATAGGACAAAACAACATAAATACAATTTAATAAAGCATATGTTAAAACAACATAAATACAATTTAATAAAGCATAAGATAAAACAAGATGAATATAATTTAGTAAAGCATAAGATAAAACAACATGAATATAATTTAATAAAGCATAGGTTAAAACAACATAAATACAATTTAATAAAGCATAGGATAAAACAACATAAATACAATTTAATAAAGCATAGGATAAAACAACATAAATACAATTTAATAAAGCATAGGATAAAACAACATAAATAAAATTTAATAAAGCATAAGATAAAACAACATAAATATAATTTAATAAAGCATAAGATAAAACAAGATGAATATAATTTAGTAAAGCATAAGATAAAACAACATGAATATAATTTAATAAAGCATAGGTTAAAACAACATAAATACAATTTAAGAAAGCATAGGATAAAACTACATAAATACAATTTAATAAAGCATAGGATAAAACAACATAAATAAAATTTAATAAAGCATAGGATAAAACAACATAAATACAATTTAATAAAGCATAGGATAAAACAACATAAATACAATTTAATAAAGCAAAGGATAAAACAACATAAATAAAATTTAATAAAGCATAGGTTAAAATAACATAAATACAATTTAATAAAGCATAGGACAAAACAACATAAATACAATTTAATAAAGCATAGGACAAAACAACATAAATACAATTTAATAAAGCATAGGATAAAACCACATAAATACAATTTAATAAAGCATAGGTTAAAACAACATAAATACAATTTAATAAAGCATAGGACAAAACAACATAAATACAATTTAATAAAGCATAGGTTAAAACAACATAAATAAAAGTTAATAAAGCATAGGATAAAACAACATAAATACAATTTAATAAAGCATAGGATAAAACAACATGAATATAATTTAATAAAGCATAGGATAAAACAACATAAATACAATTTAATAAAGCATAGGTTAAAACAACATAAATACAATTTAATAAAGCATAGGACAAAACAACATAAATACAATTTAATAAAGCATAGGTTAAAACAACATAAATACAATGTAATAAAGCATAGGATAAAACAACATAAATACAATTTAATAAAGCATATGTTAAAACAACATAAATACAATTTAATAAAGCATAAGATAAAACAAGATGAATATAATTTAGTAAAGCATAAGATAAAACAACATGAATATAATTTAATAAAGCATAGGTTAAAACAACATAAATACAATTTAATAAAGCATAGGATAAAACAACATAAATACAATTTAATAAAGCATAGGATAAAACAACATAAATACAATTTAATAAAGCATAGGATAAAACAACATAAATAAAATTTAATAAAGCATAAGATAAAACAACATAAATATAATTTAATAAAGCATAAGATAAAACAAGATGAATATAATTTAGTAAAGCATAAGATAAAACAACATGAATATAATTTAATAAAGCATAGGTTAAAACAACATAAATACAATTTAAGAAAGCATAGGATAAAACTACATAAATACAATTTAATAAAGCATAGGATAAAACAACATAAATAAAATTTAATAAAGCATAGGATAAAACAACATAAATACAATTTAATAAAGCATAGGATAAAACAACATAAATACAATTTAATAAAGCAAAGGATAAAACAACATAAATAAAATTTAATAAAGCATAGGTTAAAATAACATAAATAAAATTTAATAAAGCATAGGACAAAACAACATAAATACAATTTAATAAAGCATAGGACAAAACAACATAAATACAATTTAATAAAGCATAGGATAAAACCACATAAATACAATTTAATAAAGCATAGGTTAAAACAACATAAATACAATTTAATAAAGCATAGGACAAAACAACATAAATACAATTTAATAAAGCATAGGTTAAAACAACATAAATAAAAGTTAATAAAGCATAGGATAAAACAACATAAATACAATTTAATAAAGCATAGGATAAAACAACATGAATATAATTTAATAAAGCATAGGATAAAACAACATAAATACAATTTAATAAAGCATAGGTTAAAACAACATAAATACAATTTAATAAAGCATAGGACAAAACAACATAAATACAATTTAATAAAGCATAGGTTAAAACAACATAAATACAATGTAATAAAGCATAGGATAAAACAACATAAATACAATTTAATAAAGCATAGGATAAAACAACATAAATTCAATTTAATAAAGCATAGGATAAAACAACATATATACAATTTAATAAAGCACAGGATAAAACAACATAAATAAAATTTAATAAAGCATAGGATAAAACAACATAAATATAATTTAATAAAGCATAGGATAAAACAACATAAATACAATTTAATAAAGCATAGGATAAAACAACATAAATAAAATTTAATAAAGCATAGGTTAAAACAACATAAATACAATTTAAAAAAGCATAGGACAAAACAACATAAATAAAATTTAATAAAGCATAGTTTAAAACAACATGAATACAATTTAATAAAGCACAGTATAAAACCACAGAAATACAATTTAATAAATCATAGGATAAAACAACATAAATACAATTTAATGAAACATAGGATAAACAACATAAACACAATTTAATAAAGCATAGGACAAAACAACATAAATACAATTTAATAAAGCATATGTTAAAACAACATAAATACAATTTAATAAAGCATAAGATAAAACAAGATGAATATAATTTAGTAAAGCATAAGATAAAACAACATGAATATAATTTAATAAAGCATAGGTTAAAACAACATAAATACAATTTAAGAAAGCATAGGATAAAACTACATAAATACAATTTAATAAAGCATAGGATAAAACAACATAAATAAAATTTAATAAAGCATAGGATAAAACAACATAAATACAATTTAATAAAGCATAGGATAAAACAACATAAATACAATTTAATAAAGCAAAGGATAAAACAACATAAATACAATTTAATAAAGCATAGGATAAAACAACATAAATAAAATTTAATAAAGCATAGGTTAAAATAACATAAATACAATTTAATAAAGCATAGGACAAAACAACATAAATACAATTTAATAAAGCATAGGACAAAACAACATAAATACAATTTAATAAAGCATAGGATAAAACCACAGAAATACAATTTAATAAAGCATAGGATAAAACAACATAAATACAATTTAATAAAGCATAGGACAAAACAACATAAATACAATTTAATAAAGCATAGGATAAAACAACATAAATACAATTTAATGAAACATAGGATAAACAACATAAATACAATTTAATAAAGCATAGGATAAAACAACATGAATACAATTTAATAAAGCATAGGCTAAAACTACATAAATACTATTTAAAAAAGCATAGGATAAAACCACATAAATACAATTTAATAACGCACAGGATAAAACAACATAAATACAATTTAATAAAGCATAGGATAAAACAACATAAATACAATTTAATAAAGCATAGGTTAAAACAACATAAATACAATTTAATAAAGCATAGGACAAAACAACATAAATACAATTTAATAACGCACAGGATAAAACAACATAAATACAATTTAATAAAGCATAGGATACAACATAAATACAATTTAGTAAAGCATAGGTCAAAATAACATAAATACAATTTAATAAAGCATAGGATAAAACAACATAAATACAATTTAATAAAGCATAGGATAAAACAACATAAATAAAATTTAATAAAGCATAGCATAAAACAACATAAATTCAATTTAATAAAGCATAGGATAAAACAACATAAATACAATTTAATAAAGCATAGGATAAAACAACATGAATACAATTTAATAAAGCATAGGATAAAACAACATAAATACAATTTAATAAAGCATAGGTTAAAACAACATAAATACAATTTAATAAAGCATAGGACAAAACAACATAAATACAATTTAATACAGCATAGGTTAAAACAACATAAATAAAAGTTAATAAAGCATAGGATAAAACAACATAAATACAATTTAATAAAGCATAGGATAAAACAACATGAATACAATTTAATAAAGCATAGGATAAAACAACATAAATACAATTTAATAAAGCATAGGTTAAAACAACATAAATACAATTTAATAAAGCATAGGACAAAACAACATAAATACAATTTAATAAAGCATAGGTTAAAACAACATAAATAAAAGTTAATAAAGCATAGGATAAAACAACATAAATACAATTTAATAAAGCATAGGATAAAACAACATGAATATATTTTAATAAAGCATAGGATAAAACAACATAAATACAATTTAATAAAGCATAGGTTAAAACAACATAAATACAATTTAATAAAGCATAGGACAAAACAACATAAATACAATTTAATAAAGCATAGGTTAAAACAACATAAATACAATGTAATAAAGCATAGGATAAAACAACATAAATACAATTTAATAAAGCATAGGATAAAACAACATAAATTCAATTTAATAAAGCATAGGATAAAACAACATATATACAATTTAATAAAGCACAGGATAAAACAACATAAATAAAATTTAATAAAGCATAGGATAAAACAACATAAATATAATTTAATAAAGCATAGGATAAAACAACATAAATACAATTTAATAAAGCATAGGATAAAACAACATAAATAAAATTTAATAAAGCATAGGTTAAAACAACATAAATACAATTTAAAAAAGCATAGGACAAAACAACATAAATAAAATTTAATAAAGCATAGTTTAAAACAACATGAATACAATTTAATAAAGCACAGTATAAAACCACAGAAATACAATTTAATAAATCATAGGATAAAACAACATAAATACAATTTAATGAAACATAGGATAAACAACATAAACACAATTTAATAAAGCATAGGACAAAACAACATAAATACAATTTAATAAAGCATATGTTAAAACAACATAAATACAATTTAATAAAGCATAAGATAAAACAAGATGAATATAATTTAGTAAAGCATAAGATAAAACAACATGAATATAATTTAATAAAGCATAGGTTAAAACAACATAAATACAATTTAAGAAAGCATAGGATAAAACTACATAAATACAATTTAATAAAGCATAGGATAAAACAACATAAATAAAATTTAATAAAGCATAGGATAAAACAACATAAATACAATTTAATAAAGCATAGGATAAAACAACATAAATACAATTTAATAAAGCAAAGGATAAAACAACATAAATACAATTTAATAAAGCATAGGATAAAACAACATAAATACAATTTAATAAAGCAAAGGATAAAACAACATAAATACAATTTAATAAAGCATAGGACAAAACAACATAAATACAATTTAATAAAGCATAGGATAAAACAACATAAATACAATTTAATGAAACATAGGATAAACAACATAAATACAATTTAATAAAGCATAGGATAAAACAACATGAATACAATTTAATAAAGCATAGGCTAAAACTACATAAATACTATTTAAAAAAGCATAGGATAAAACCACATAAATACAATTTAATAACGCACAGGATAAAACAACATAAATACAATTTAATAAAGCATAGGATACAACATAAATACAATTTAGTAAAGCATAGGTCAAAATAACATAAATACAATTTAATAAAGCATAGGATAAAACAACATAAATACAATTTAATAAAGCATAGGATAAAACAACATAAATAAAATTTAATAAAGCATAGCATAAAACAACATAAATTCAATTTAATAAAGCATAGGATAAAACAACATAAATACAATTTAATAAAGCATAGGATAAAACAACATGAATACAATTTAATAAAGCATAGGATAAAACAACATAAATACAATTTAATAAAGCATAGGTTAAAACAACATAAATACAATTTAATAAAGCATAGGACAAAACAACATAAATACAATTTAATACAGCATAGGTTAAAACAACATAAATAAAAGTTAATAAAGCATAGGATAAAACAACATAAATACAATTTAATAAAGCATAGGATAAAACAACATGAATACAATTTAATAAAGCATAGGATAAAACAACATAAATACAATTTAATAAAGCATAGGTTAAAACAACATAAATACAATTTAATAAAGCATAGGACAAAACAACATAAATACAATTTAATAAAGCATAGGTTAAAACAACATAAATACAATGTAATAAAGCATAGGATAAAACAACATAAATACAATTTAATAAAGCATAGGATAAAACAACATAAATACAATTTAATAAAGCATAGGATAAAACAACACAAATGCAATTTAATAAAGCATAGGTTAAAACAACATAAATTCAATTTAATAAAGCATAGGATAAAACAACATATATACAATTTAATAAAGCACAGGATAAAACAACATAAATAAAATTTAATAAAGCATAGGATAAAACAACATAAATAAAATTTAATAAAGCATAGGTTAAAACAACATAAATACAATTTAATAAAGCATAGGATAAAACAACATAAATAAAATTTAATAAAGCATAGGTTAAAACAACATAAATACAATTTAATAAAGCATAGGATAAAACAACATAAATACAATTTAATAAAGCATAGGTTAAAACAACATAAATACAATTTAATAAAGCATAGGATAAAACAACATAAATACAATTTAATAAAGCATAGGATAAAACAACATAAATACAATTTAATAAAGCATAGGAAAAAACAACACAAATGCAATTTAATAAAGCATAGGTTAAAACAACATAAATACAATTTAATAAAGCATAGGATAAAACAACATAAATACAATTTAATAAAGCATAGGATAAAACAACATAAATACAATTTAATAAAGCATAGGATAAAACAACATAAATACAATTTAATAAAGCATCGGATAAAACAACATAAATACAATTTAATAAAGCATAGGATAAAACAACAAAAATACAATTTAATTAAGCATAGGTTAAAACAACATAAATACAATTTAATAAAGCATAGGACAAAACAACATAAATACAATTTAATAAAGCATAGGACAAAACAACATAAATACAATTTAATAAAGCATAGGATAAAACCACATAAATACAATTTAATAAAGCATAGGTTAAAACAACATAAATACAATTTAATAAAGCATAGGACAAAACAACATAAATACAATTTAATAAAGCATAGGTTAGAACAACATAAATAAAAGTTAATAAAGCATAGGATAAAACAACATAAATACAATTTAATAAAGCATAGGATAAAACAACATGAATACAATTTAATAAAGCATAGGATAAAACAACATAAATACAATTTAATAAAGCATAGGTTAAAACAACATAAATACAATTTAATAAAGCATAGGACAAAACAACATAAATACAATTTAATAAAGCATAGGTTAAAACAACATAAATACAATGTAATAAAGCATAGGATAAAACAACATAAATACAATTTAATAAAGCATAGGATAAAACAACATAAATACAATTTAATAAAGCATAGGAAAAAACAACACAAATGCAATTTAATAAAGCATAGGTTAAAACAACATAAATACAATTTAATAAAGCATAGGATAAAACAACATAAATACAATTTAATAAAGCATAGGATAAAACTACATAAATACAATTTAATAAAGCATAGGATAAAACAACATAAATATAATTTAATAAAGCATAGGATAAAACAACATAAATACAATTTAATAAAGCATAGGATAAAACAACATAAATAAAATTTAATAAAGCATAGGTTAAAACAACATAAATACAATTTAAAAAAGCATAGGACAAAACAACATAAATAAAATTTAATAAAGCATAGTTTAAAACAACATGAATACAATTTAATAAAGCACAGTATAAAACCACAGAAATACAATTTAATAAATCATAGGATAAAACAACATAAATACAATTTAATGAAACATAGGATAAACAACATAAACACAATTTAATAAAGCATAGGACAAAACAACATAAATACAATTTAATAAAGCATATGTTAAAACAACATAAATACAATTTAATAAAGCATAAGATAAAACAAGATGAATATAATTTAGTAAAGCATAAGATAAAACAACATGAATATAATTTAATAAAGCATAGGTTAAAACAACATAAATACAATTTAATAAAGCATAGGATAAAACAACATAAATACAATTTAATAAAGCATAGGATAAAACAACATAAATACAATTTAATAAAGCATAGGATAAAACAACATAAATATAATTTAATAAAGCATAGGATAAAACAACATAAATACAATTTAATAAAGCATAGGATAAAATAACATAAATACAATTTAATAAAACAAAGGATAAAACAACATAAATACAATTTAATAAAGCATAGGATAAAACAACATAAATAAAATTTAATAAAGCATAGGTTAAAATAACATAAATACAATTTAATAAAGCATAGGACAAAACAACATAAATACAATTTAATAAAGCATAGGACAAAACAACATAAATACAATTTAATAAAGCATAGGATAAAACCACATAAATACAATTTAATAAAGCATAGGTTAAAACAACATAAATACAATTTAATAAAGCATAGGACAAAACAACATAAATACAATTTAATAAAGCATAGGTTAAAACAACATAAATAAAAGTTAATAAAGCATAGGATAAAACAACATAAATACAATTTAATAAAGCATAGGATAAAACAACATGAATACAATTTAATAAAGCATAGGATAAAACAACATAAATACAATTTAATAAAGCATAGGTTAAAACAACATAAATACAATTTAATAAAGCATAGGACAAAACAACATAAATACAATTTAATAAAGCATAGGTTAAAACAACATAAATACAATGTAATAAAGCATAGGATAAAACAACATAAATACAATTTAATAAAGCATAGGATAAAACAACATAAATACAATTTAATAAAGCATAGGAAAAAACAACACAAATGCAATTTAATAAAGCATAGGTTAAAACAACATAAATACAATTTAATAAAGCATAGGATAAAACAACATAAATACAATTTAATAAAGCATAGGATAAAACAACATAAATACAATTTAATAAAGCATAGGATAAAACAACATAAATATAATTTAATAAAGCATAGGATAAAACAACATAAATACAATTTAATAAAGCATAGGATAAAACAGCATAAATAAAATTTAATAAAGCATAGGTTAAAACAACATAAATACAATTTAAAAAAGCATAGGACAAAACAACATAAATAAAATTTAATAAAGCATAGTTTAAAACAACATGAATACAATTTAATAAAGCACAGTATAAAACCACAGAAATACAATTTAATAAATCATAGGATAAAACAACATAAATACAATTTAATGAAACATAGGATAAACAACATAAACACAATTTAATAAAGCATAGGACAAAACAACATAAATACAATTTAATAAAGCATATGTTAAAACAACATAAATACAATTTAATAAAGCATAAGATAAAACAAGATGAATATAATTTAGTAAAGCATAAGATAAAACAACATGAATATAATTTAATAAAGCATAGGTTAAAACAACATAAATACAATTTAAGAAAGCATAGGATAAAACTACATAAATACAATTTAATAAAGCATAGGATAAAACAACATAAATAAAATTTAATAAAGCATAGGATAAAACAACATAAATACAATTTAATAAAGCATAGGATAAAACAACATAAATACAATTTAATAAAGCAAAGGATAAAACAACATAAATACAATTTAATAAAGCATAGGATAAAACAACATAAATAAAATTTAATAAAGCATAGGTTAAAATAACATAAATACAATTTAATAAAGCATAGGACAAAACAACATAAATACAATTTAATAAAGCATAGGATAAAACCACATAAATACAATTTAATAAAGCATAGGTTAAAACAACATAAATACAATTTAATAAAGCATAGGACAAAACAACATAAATACAATTTAATAAAGCATAGGTTAAAACAACATAAATAAAAGTTAATAAAGCATAGGATAAAACAACATAAATACAATTTAATAAAGCATAGGATAAAACAACATGAATATAATTTAATAAAGCATAGGATAAAACAACATAAATACAATTTAATAAAGCATAGGTTAAAACAACATAAATACAATTTAATAAAGCATAGGACAAAACAACATAAATACAATTTAATAAAGCATAGGTTAAAACAACATAAATACAATGTAATAAAGCATAGGATAAAACAACATAAATACAATTTAATAAAGCATAGGATAAAACAACATAAATTCAATTTAATAAAGCATAGGATAAAACAACATATATACAATTTAATAAAGCACAGGATAAAACAACATAAATAAAATTTAATAAAGCATAGGATAAAACAACATAAATATAATTTAATAAAGCATAGGATAAAACAACATAAATACAATTTAATAAAGCATAGGATAAAACAACATAAATAAAATTTAATAAAGCATAGGTTAAAACAACATAAATACAATTTAAAAAAGCATAGGACAAAACAACATAAATAAAATTTAATAAAGCATAGTTTAAAACAACATGAATACAATTTAATAAAGCACAGTATAAAACCACAGAAATACAATTTAATAAATCATAGGATAAAACAACATAAATACAATTTAATGAAACATAGGATAAACAACATAAACACAATTTAATAAAGCATAGGACAAAACAACATAAATACAATTTAATAAAGCATATGTTAAAACAACATAAATACAATTTAATAAAGCATAAGATAAAACAAGATGAATATAATTTAGTAAAGCATAAGATAAAACAACATGAATATAATTTAATAAAGCATAGGTTAAAACAACATAAATACAATTTAAGAAAGCATAGGATAAAACTACATAAATACAATTTAATAAAGCATAGGATAAAACAACATAAATAAAATTTAATAAAGCATAGGATAAAACAACATAAATACAATTTAATAAAGCATAGGATAAAACAACATAAATACAATTTAATAAAGCAAAGGATAAAACAACATAAATACAATTTAATAAAGCATAGGATAAAACAACATAAATAAAATTTAATAAAGCATAGGTTAAAATAACATAAATACAATTTAATAAAGCATAGGACAAAACAACATAAATACAATTTAATAAAGCATAGGACAAAACAACATAAATACAATTTAATAAAGCATAGGATAAAACCACAGAAATACAATTTAATAAAGCATAGGATAAAACAACATAAATACAATTTAATAAAGCATAGGACAAAACAACATAAATACAATTTAATAAAGCATAGGATAAAACAACATAAATACAATTTAATGAAACATAGGATAAACAACATAAATACAATTTAATAAAGCATAGGATAAAACAACATGAATACAATTTAATAAAGCATAGGCTAAAACTACATAAATACTATTTAAAAAAGCATAGGATAAAACCACATAAATACAATTTAATAACGCACAGGATAAAACAACATAAATACAATTTAATAAAGCATAGGATACAACATAAATACAATTTAGTAAAGCATAGGTCAAAATAACATAAATACAATTTAATAAAGCATAGGATAAAACAACATAAATACAATTTAATAAAGCATAGGATAAAACAACATAAATAAAATTTAATAAAGCATAGCATAAAACAACATAAATTCAATTTAATAAAGCATAGGATAAAACAACATAAATACAATTTAATAAAGCATAGGATAAAACAACATGAATACAATTTAATAAAGCATAGGATAAAACAACATAAATACAATTTAATAAAGCATAGGTTAAAACAACATAAATACAATTTAATAAAGCATAGGACAAAACAACATAAATACAATTTAATACAGCATAGGTTAAAACAACATAAATAAAAGTTAATAAAGCATAGGATAAAACAACATAAATACAATTTAATAAAGCATAGGATAAAACAACATGAATACAATTTAATAAAGCATAGGATAAAACAACATAAATACAATTTAATAAAGCATAGGTTAAAACAACATAAATACAATTTAATAAAGCATAGGACAAAACAACATAAATACAATTTAATAAAGCATAGGTTAAAACAACATAAATAAAAGTTAATAAAGCATAGGATAAAACAACATAAATACAATTTAATAAAGCATAGGATAAAACAACATGAATATAATTTAATAAAGCATAGGATAAAACAACATAAATACAATTTAATAAAGCATAGGTTAAAACAACATAAATACAATTTAATAAAGCATAGGACAAAACAACATAAATACAATTTAATAAAGCATAGGTTAAAACAACATAAATACAATGTAATAAAGCATAGGATAAAACAACATAAATACAATTTAATAAAGCATAAGATAAAACAACATAAATTCAATTTAATAAAGCATAGGATAAAACAACATATATACAATTTAATAAAGCACAGGATAAAACAACATAAATAAAATTTAATAAAGCATGGGATAAAACAACATAAATACAATTTAATAAAGCATAGGATAAAACAACATAAATACAATTTAATAAAGCATAGGATAAAACAACACAAATGCAATTTAATAAAGCATAGGTTAAAACAACATAAATACAATTTAATAAAGCATAGGATAAAACAACATAAATTCAATTTAATAAAGCATAGGATAAAACAACATATATACAATTTAATAAAGCACAGGATAAAACAACATAAATAAAATTTAATAAAGCATAGGATAAAACAACATAAATAAAATTTAATAAAGCATAGGTTAAAACAACATAAATACAATTTAATAAAGCATAGGATAAAACAACATAAATAAAATTTAATAAAGCATAGGTTAAAACAACATAAATACAATTTAATAAAGCATAGGATAAAACAACATAAATACAATTTAATAAAGCATAGGTTAAAACAACATAAATACAATTTAATAAAGCATAGGATAAAACAACATAAATACAATTTAATAAAGCATAGGAAAAAACAACACAAATGCAATTTAATAAAGCATAGGTTAAAACAACATAAATACAATTTAATAAAGCATAGGATAAAACAACATAAATACAATTTAATAAAGCATAGGATAAAACAACATAAATACAATTTAATAAAGCATAGGATAAAACAACATAAATACAATTTAATAAAGCATCGGATAAAACAACATAAATACAATTTAATAAAGCATAGGATAAAACAACAAAAATACAATTTAATTAAGCATAGGTTAAAACAACATAAATACAATTTAATAAAGCATAGGACAAAACAACATAAATACAATTTAATAAAGCATAGGACAAAACAACATAAATACAATTTAATAAAGCATAGGATAAAACCACATAAATACAATTTAATAAAGCATAGGTTAAAACAACATAAATACAATTTAATAAAGCATAGGATAAAACAACATGAATACAATTTAATAAAGCATAGGATAAAACAACATAAATACAATGTAATAAAGCATAGGATAAAACAACATAAATACAATTTAATAAAGCATAGGATAAAACAACATAAATACAATTTAATAAAGCATAGGAAAAAACAACACAAATGCAATTTAATAAAGCATAGGTTAAAACAACATAAATACAATTTAATAAAGCATAGGATAAAACAACATAAATACAATTTAATAAAGCATAGGATAAAACAACATAAATACAATTTAATAAAGCATAGGATAAAACAACATAAATATAATTTAATAAAGCATAGGATAAAACAACATAAATACAATTTAATAAAGCATAGGATAAAACAACATAAATAAAATTTAATAAAGCATAGGTTAAAACAACATAAATACAATTTAAAAAAGCATAGGACAAAACAACATAAATAAAATTTAATAAAGCATAGTTTAAAACAACATGAATACAATTTAATAAAGCACAGTATAAAACCACAGAAATACAATTTAATAAATCATAGGATAAAACAACATAAATACAATTTAATGAAACATAGGATAAACAACATAAACACAATTTAATAAAGCATAGGACAAAACAACATAAATACAATTTAATAAAGCATATGTTAAAACAACATAAATACAATTTAATAAAGCATAAGATAAAACAAGATGAATATAATTTAGTAAAGCATAAGATAAAACAACATGAATATAATTTAATAAAGCATAGGTTAAAACAACATAAATACAATTTAATAAAGCATAGGATAAAACAACATAAATACAATTTAATAAAGCATAGGATAAAACAACATAAATACAATTTAATAAAGCATAGGATAAAACAACATAAATATAATTTAATAAAGCATAGGATAAAACAACATAAATACAATTTAATAAAGCATAGGATAAAATAACATAAATACAATTTAATAAAACAAAGGATAAAACAACATAAATACAATTTAATAAAGCATAGGATAAAACAACATAAATAAAATTTAATAAAGCATAGGTTAAAATAACATAAATACAATTTAATAAAGCATAGGACAAAACAACATAAATACAATTTAATAAAGCATAGGACAAAACAACATAAATACAATTTAATAAAGCATAGGATAAAACCACATAAATACAATTTAATAAAGCATAGGTTAAAACAACATAAATACAATTTAATAAAGAATAGGACAAAACAACATAAATACAATTTAATAAAGCATAGGTTAAAACAACATAAATAAAAGTTAATAAAGCATAGGATAAAACAACATAAATACAATTTAATAAAGCATAGGATAAAACAACATGAATACAATTTAATAAAGCATAGGATAAAACAACATAAATACAATTTAATAAAGCATAGGTTAAAACAACATAAATACAATTTAATAAAGAATAGGACAAAACAACATAAATACAATTTAATAAAGCATAGGTTAAAACAACATAAATACAATGTAATAAAGCATAGGATAAAACAACATAAATACAATTTAATAAAGCATAGGATAAAACAACATAAATACAATTTAATAAAGCATAGGAAAAAACAACACAAATGCAATTTAATAAAGCATAGGTTAAAACAACATAAATACAATTTAATAAAGCATAGGATAAAACAACATAAATACAATTTAATAAAGCATAGGATAAAACAACATAAATACAATTTAATAAAGCATAGGATAAAACAACATAAATATAATTTAATAAAGCATAGGATAAAACAACATAAATACAATTTAATAAAGCATAGGATAAAACAGCATAAATAAAATTTAATAAAGCATAGGTTAAAACAACATAAATACAATTTAAAAAAGCATAGGACAAAACAACATAAATAAAATTTAATAAAGCATAGTTTAAAACAACATGAATACAATTTAATAAAGCACAGTATAAAACCACAGAAATACAATTTAATAAATCATAGGATAAAACAACATAAATACAATTTAATGAAACATAGGATAAACAACATAAACACAATTTAATAAAGCATAGGACAAAACAACATAAATGCAATTTAATAAAGCATATGTTAAAACAACATAAATACAATTTAATAAAGCATAAGATAAAACAAGATGAATATAATTTAGTAAAGCATAAGATAAAACAACATGAATATAATTTAATAAAGCATAGGTTAAAACAACATAAATACAATTTAAGAAAGCATAGGATAAAACTACATAAATACAATTTAATAAAGCATAGGATAAAACAACATAAATAAAATTTAATAAAGCATAGGATAAAACAACATAAATACAATTTAATAAAGCATAGGATAAAACAACATAAATACAATTTAATAAAGCAAAGGATAAAACAACATAAATACAATTTAATAAAGCATAGGATAAAACAACATAAATAAAATTTAATAAAGCATAGGTTAAAATAACATAAATACAATTTAATAAAGCATAGGACAAAACAACATAAATACAATTTAATAAAGCATAGGACAAAACAACATAAATACAATTTAATAAAGCATAGGATAAAACCACATAAATACAATTTAATAAAGCATAGGATAAAACAACATAAATATAATTTAATAAAGCATAGGACAAAACAACATAAATACAATTTAATAAAGCATAGGTTAAAACAACATAAATACAATTTAATAAAGCATAGGACAAAACAACATAAATACAATTTAATAAAGCATAGGTTAAAACAACATAAATACAATGTAATAAAGCATAGGATAAAACAACATAAATACAATTTAATAAAGCATAGGATAAAACAACATAAATTCAATTTAATAAAGCATAGGATAAAACAACATATATACAATTTAATAAAGCACAGGATAAAACAACATAAATAAAATTTAATAAAGCATAGGATAAAACAACATAAATATAATTTAATAAAGCATAGGATAAAACAACATAAATACAATTTAATAAAGCATAGGATAAAACAACATAAATAAAATTTAATAAAGCATAGGTTAAAACAACATAAATACAATTTAAAAAAGCATAGGACAAAACAACATAAATAAAATTTAATAAAGCATAGTTTAAAACAACATGAATACAATTTAATAAAGCACAGTATAAAACCACAGAAATACAATTTAATAAATCATAGGATAAAACAACATAAATACAATTTAATGAAACATAGGATAAACAACATAAACACAATTTAATAAAGCATAGGACAAAACAACATAAATACAATTTAATAAAGCATATGTTAAAACAACATAAATACAATTTAATAAAGCATAAGATAAAACAAGATGAATATAATTTAGTAAAGCATAAGATAAAACAACATGAATATAATTTAATAAAGCATAGGTTAAAACAACATAAATACAATTTAAGAAAGCATAGGATAAAACTACATAAATACAATTTAATAAAGCATAGGATAAAACAACATAAATAAAATTTAATAAAGCATAGGATAAAACAACATAAATACAATTTAATAAAGCATAGGATAAAACAACATAAATACAATTTAATAAAGCAAAGGATAAAACAACATAAATACAATTTAATAAAGCATAGGATAAAACAACATAAATAAAATTTAATAAAGCATAGGTTAAAATAACATAAATACAATTTAATAAAGCATAGGACAAAACAACATAAATACAATTTAATAAAGCATAGGACAAAACAACATAAATACAATTTAATAAAGCATAGGATAAAACCACAGAAATACAATTTAATAAAGCATAGGATAAAACAACATAAATACAATTTAATAAAGCATAGGACAAAACAACATAAATACAATTTAATAAAGCATAGAATAAAACAACATAAATACAATTTAATGAAACATAGGATAAACAACATAAATACAATTTAATAAAGCATAGGATAAAACAACATGAATACAATTTAATAAAGCATAGGCTAAAACTACATAAATACTATTTAAAAAAGCATAGGATAAAACCACATAAATACAATTTAATAACGCACAGGATAAAACAACATAAATACAATTTAATAAAGCATAGGATACAACATAAATACAATTTAGTAAAGCATAGGTCAAAATAACATAAATACAATTTAATAAAGCATAGGATAAAACAACATAAATACAATTTAATAAAGCATAGGATAAAACAACATAAATAAAATTTAATAAAGCATAGCATAAAACAACATAAATTCAATTTAATAAAGCATAGGATAAAACAACATAAATACAATTTAATAAAGCATAGGATAAAACAACATGAATACAATTTAATAAAGCATAGGATAAAACAACATAAATACAATTTAATAAAGCATAGGTTAAAACAACATAAATACAATTTAATAAAGCATAGGACAAAACAACATAAATACAATTTAATACAGCATAGGTTAAAACAACATAAATAAAAGTTAATAAAGCATAGGATAAAACAACATAAATACAATTTAATAAAGCATAGGATAAAACAACATGAATACAATTTAATAAAGCATAGGATAAAACAACATAAATACAATTTAATAAAGCATAGGTTAAAACAACATAAATACAATTTAATAAAGCATAGGACAAAACAACATAAATACAATTTAATAAAGCATAGGTTAAAACAACATAAATACAATGTAATAAAGCATAGGATAAAACAACATAAATACAATTTAATAAAGCATAGGATAAAACAACATAAATACAATTTAATAAAGCATAGGATAAAACAACACAAATGCAATTTAATAAAGCATAGGTTAAAACAACATAAATACAATTTAATAAAGCATAGGATAAAACAACATAAATTCAATTTAATAAAGCATAGGATAAAACAACATATATACAATTTAATAAAGCACAGGATAAAACAACATAAATAAAATTTAATAAAGCATAGGATAAAACAACATAAATAAAATTTAATAAAGCATAGGTTAAAACAACATAAATACAATTTAATAAAGCATAGGATAAAACAACATAAATAAAATTTAATAAAGCATAGGATAAAACAACATAAATACAATTTAATAAAGTATAGGATAAAACAACATAAATACAATTTAATAAAGCATAGGTTAAAACAACATAAATACAATTTAATAAAGCATAGGACAAAACAACATAAATACAATTTAATAAAGCATAGGTTAAAACAACATAAATACAATTTAATAAAGCATAGGATAAAACAACATGAATACAATTTAATAAAGCATAGGATAAAACAACATAAATACAATTTAATAAAGCATAGGTTAAAACAACATAAATACAATTTAATAAAGCATAGGACAAAACAACATAAATACAATTTAATAAAGCATAGGTTAAAACAACATAAATACAATTTAATAAAGCATAGGATAAAACCACATAAATACAATTTAATAAAGCACAGGATAAAACAACATAAATACAATTTAATAAAGCATAGGATACAACAACATAAATACAATTTAGTAAAGCATAGGTCAAAATAACATAAATACAATTTAATAAAGCATAGGATAAAACAACATAAATACAATTTAATAAAGCATAGGTTAAAACAACATAAATACAATTTAATAAAGCATAGGATAAAACAACATAAATACAATTTAATAAAGCATAGGATAAAACAACATAAATAAAATTTAATAAAGCATAGGATAAAACAACATAAATAAAAATTTAATAAAGCATAGGATAAAACAACATAAATACAATTTAATAAAGCATAGGATAAAACAACATAAATACAATTTAATAAAGCATCGGATAAAACAACATAAATACAATTTAATAAAGCATAGGATAAAACAACAAAAATACAATTTAATTAAGCATAGGTTAAAACAACATAAATACAATTTAATAAAGCATAGGACAAAACAACATAAATACAATTCAATAAAGCATAGGTTAAAACAACATAAATACAAGTTAATAAAGCATAGGATAAAACAACATAAATACAATTTAATAAAGCATAGGATAAAACAACATGAATACAATTTAATAAAGCATATGATAAAACAACATAAATACAATTTAATAAAGCATAGGTTAAAACAACATAAATACAATTTAATAAAGCATAGGACAAAACAACATAAATACAATTTAATAAAGCATAGGTTAAAACAACATAAATACAATTTAATAAAGCATAGGATTAAACAACATAAATACAATTTAATAAAGCATAGGATAAAACCACATAAATACAATTTAATAAAGCACAGGATAAAACAACATAAATACAATTTAATAAAGCATAGGATACAACAACATAAATACAATTTAGTAAAGCATAGGTCAAAATAACATAAATACAATTTAATAAAGCATAGGATAAAACAACATAAATACAATTTAATAAAGCATAGGTTAAAACAACATAAATACAATTTAATAAAGCATAGGATAAAACAACATAAATACAATTTAATAAAGCATAGGATAAAACAACATAAATAAAATTTAATAAAGCATAGGATAAAACAACATAAATAAAAATTTAATAAAGCATAGGATAAAACAACATAAATATAATTTAATAAAGCATAGGATAAAACAACATAAATACAATTTAATAAAGCATAAGATAAAACAACATGAATACAATTTAATAAAGCATAGGATTAAACAACATAAATACAATTTAATAGAGCATAGGATAAAACAACATAAATACAATTTATAAAGCATAGGATAAAACAACATAAATACAATTTAATAAAGCATAGGATAAAACAACATAAATACAATTTAATAAAGCATAGGATAAAACAACATAAATACAATTTAATAAAGCATAGGATTAAACAACATAAATACTATTTAATAAAGCATAGGATAAAACCACATAAATACAATTTAATAAAGCACAGGATAAAACAACATAGATACAATTTAATAAAGCAAAGGATACAACAACATAAATACAATTTAGTAAAGCATAGGTCAAAATAACATAAATACAATTTAATAAAGCATAGGATAAAACAACATAAATACAATTTAATAAAGCATAGGATAAAACAACATAAATAACATTTAATAAAGCATAGGATAAAACAGCATAAATTCAATTTAATAAAGCATAGGATAAAACAACATAAATACAATTTAATAAAGCATAGGATAAAACAACATGAATACAATTTAATAAAGCATAGGATAAAACAACATAAGTACAATTTAATAAAGCATAGGTTAAAACAACATAAATACAATTTAATAAAGCATAGGACAAAACAACATAAATACAATTTAATAAAGCATAGGTTAAAACAACATAAATACAATTTAATAAAGCATAGGATAAAACCACATAAATACAATTTAATAAAGCACAGGATAAAACAACATAAATACAATTTAATAAAGCATAGGATACAACAACATAAATACAATTTAGTAAAGCATAGGTCAAAATAACATAAATACAATTTAATAAAGCATAGGATAAAACAACATAAATACAATTTAATAAAGCATAGGTTAAAACAACATAAATACAATTTAATAAAGCATAGGATAAAACAACATAAATACAATTTAATAAAGCATAGGATAAAACAACATAAATAAAATTTAATAAAGCATAGGATAAAACAACATAAATAAAAATTTAATAAAGCATAGGATAAAACAACATAAATACAATTTAATAAAGCATAGGATAAAACAACATAAATACAATTTAATAAAGCATCGGATAAAACAACATAAATACAATTTAATAAAGCATAGGATAAAACAACAAAAATACAATTTAATTAAGCATAGGTTAAAACAACATAAATACAATTTAATAAAGCATAGGACAAAACAACATAAATACAATTCAATAAAGCATAGGTTAAAACAACATAAATACAAGTTAATAAAGCATGGGATAAAACAACATAAATACAATTTAATAAAGCATAGGATAAAACCACATAAATACAATTTAATAAAGCATAGGTTAAAACAACATAAATACAATTTAAAAAAGCATAGGACAAAACAACATAAATACAATTTAATAAAGCATAGGTTAAAACAACATAAATAAAAGTTAATAAAGCATAGGATAAAACAACATAAATACAATTTAATAAAGCATAGGATAAAACAACATGAATATAATTTAATAAAGCATAGGATAAAACAACATAAATACAATTTAATAAAGCATAGGTTAAAACAACATAAATACAATTTAATAAAGCATAGGACAAAACAACATAAATACAATTTAATAAAGCATAGGTTAAAACAACATAAATACAATGTAATAAAGCATAGGATAAAACAACATAAATACAATTTAATAAAGCATAGGATAAAACAACATAAATTCAATTTAATAAAGCATAGGATAAAACAACATATATACAATTTAATAAAGCACAGGATAAAACAACATAAATAAAATTTAATAAAGCATAGGATAAAACAACATAAATATAATTTAATAAAGCATAGGATAAAACAACATAAATACAATTTAATAAAGCATAGGATAAAACAACATAAATAAAATTTAATAAAGCATAGGTTAAAACAACATAAATACAATTTAAAAAAGCATAGGACAAAACAACATAAATAAAATTTAATAAAGCATAGTTTAAAACAACATGAATACAATTTAATAAAGCACAGTATAAAACCACAGAAATACAATTTAATAAATCATAGGATAAAACAACATAAATACAATTTAATGAAACATAGGATAAACAACATAAACACAATTTAATAAAGCATAGGACAAAACAACATAAATACAATTTAATAAAGCATATGTTAAAACAACATAAATACAATTTAATAAAGCATAAGATAAAACAAGATGAATATAATTTAGTAAAGCATAAGATAAAACAACATGAATATAATTTAATAAAGCATAGGTTAAAACAACATAAATACAATTTAAGAAAGCATAGGATAAAACTACATAAATACAATTTAATAAAGCATAGGATAAAACAACATAAATAAAATTTAATAAAGCATAGGATAAAACAACATAAATACAATTTAATAAAGCATAGGATAAAACAACATAAATACAATTTAATAAAGCAAAGGATAAAACAACATAAATACAATTTAATAAAGCATAGGATAAAACAACATAAATTCAATTTAATAAAGCATAGGATAAAACAACATAAATACAATTTAATAAAGCATAGGATACAACAACATAAATACAATTTAGTAAAGCATAGGTCAAAATAACATAAATACAATTTAATAAAGCATAGGATAAAACAACATAAATACAATTTAATAAAGCATAGGTTAAAACAACATAAATACAATTTAATAAAGCATAGGATAAAACAACATAAATACAATTTAATAAAGCATAGGATAAAACAACATAAATAAAATTTAATAAAGCATAGGATAAAACAACATAAATAAAAATTTAATAAAGCATAGGATAAAACAACATAAATACAATTTAATAAAGCATAGGATAAAACAACATAAATACAATTTAATAAAGCATCGGATAAAACAACATAAATACAATTTAATAAAGCATAGGATAAAACAACAAAAATACAATTTAATTAAGCATAGGTTAAAACAACATAAATACAATTTAATAAAGCATAGGACAAAACAACATAAATACAATTCAATAAAGCATAGGTTAAAACAACATAAATACAAGTTAATAAAGCATGGGATAAAACAACATAAATACAATTTAATAAAGCATAGGATAAAACCACATAAATACAATTTAATAAAGCATAGGTTAAAACAACATAAATACAATTTAAAAAAGCATAGGACAAAACAACATAAATACAATTTAATAAAGCATAGGTTAAAACAACATAAATAAAAGTTAATAAAGCATAGGATAAAACAACATAAATACAATTTAATAAAGCATAGGATAAAACAACATGAATATAATTTAATAAAGCATAGGATAAAACAACATAAATACAATTTAATAAAGCATAGGTTAAAACAACATAAATACAATTTAATAAAGCATAGGACAAAACAACATAAATACAATTTAATAAAGCATAGGTTAAAACAACATAAATACAATGTAATAAAGCATAGGATAAAACAACATAAATACAATTTAATAAAGCATAGGATAAAACAACATAAATTCAATTTAATAAAGCATAGGATAAAACAACATATATACAATTTAATAAAGCACAGGATAAAACAACATAAATAAAATTTAATAAAGCATAGGATAAAACAACATAAATATAATTTAATAAAGCATAGGATAAAACAACATAAATACAATTTAATAAAGCATAGGATAAAACAACATAAATAAAATTTAATAAAGCATAGGTTAAAACAACATAAATACAATTTAAAAAAGCATAGGACAAAACAACATAAATAAAATTTAATAAAGCATAGTTTAAAACAACATGAATACAATTTAATAAAGCACAGTATAAAACCACAGAAATACAATTTAATAAATCATAGGATAAAACAACATAAATACAATTTAATGAAACATAGGATAAACAACATAAACACAATTTAATAAAGCATAGGACAAAACAACATAAATACAATTTAATAAAGCATATGTTAAAACAACATAAATACAATTTAATAAAGCATAAGATAAAACAAGATGAATATAATTTAGTAAAGCATAAGATAAAACAACATGAATATAATTTAATAAAGCATAGGTTAAAACAACATAAATACAATTTAAGAAAGCATAGGATAAAACTACATAAATACAATTTAATAAAGCATAGGATAAAACAACATAAATAAAATTTAATAAAGCATAGGATAAAACAACATAAATACAATTTAATAAAGCATAGGATAAAACAACATAAATACAATTTAATAAAGCAAAGGATAAAACAACATAAATACAATTTAATAAAGCATAGGATAAAACAACATAAATAAAATTTAATAAAGCATAGGTTAAAATAACATAAATACAATTTAATAAATCATAGGACAAAACAACATAAATACAATTTAATAAAGCATAGGACAAAACAACATAAATACAATTTAATAAAGCATAGGATAAAACCACAGAAATACAATTTAATAAAGCATAGGATAAAACAACATAAATACAATTTAATAAAGCATAGGACAAAACAACATAAATACAATTTAATAAAGCATAGGATAAAACAACATAAATACAATTTAATGAAACATAGGATAAACAACATAAATACAATTTAATAAAGCATAGGATAAAACAACATGAATACAATTTAATAAAGCATAGGCTAAAACTACATAAATACTATTTAAAAAAGCATAGGATAAAACCACATAAATACAATTTAATAACGCACAGGATAAAACAACATAAATACAATTTAATAAAGCATAGGATACAACATAAATACAATTTAGTAAAGCATAGGTCAAAATAACATAAATACAATTTAATAAAGCATAGGATAAAACAACATAAATACAATTTAATAAAGCATAGGATAAAACAACATAAATAAAATTTAATAAAGCATAGCATAAAACAACATAAATTCAATTTAATAAAGCATAGGATAAAACAACATAAATACAATTTAATAAAGCATAGGATAAAACAACATGAATACAATTTAATAAAGCATAGGATAAAACAACATAAATACAATTTAATAAAGCATAGGTTAAAACAACATAAATACAATTTAATAAAGCATAGGACAAAACAACATAAATACAATTTAATACAGCATAGGTTAAAACAACATAAATAAAAGTTAATAAAGCATAGGATAAAACAACATAAATACAATTTAATAAAGCATAGGATAAAACAACATGAATACAATTTAATAAAGCATAGGATAAAACAACATAAATACAATTTAATAAAGCATAGGTTAAAACAACATAAATACAATTTAATAAAGCATAGGACAAAACAACATAAATACAATTTAATAAAGCATAGGTTAAAACAACATAAATACAATGTAATAAAGCATAGGATAAAACAACATAAATACAATTTAATAAAGCATAGGATAAAACAACATAAATACAATTTAATAAAGCATAGGATAAAACAACACAAATGCAATTTAATAAAGCATAGGTTAAAACAACATAAATACAATTTAATAAAGCATAGGATAAAACAACATAAATTCAATTTAATAAAGCATAGGATAAAACAACATATATACAATTTAATAAAGCACAGGATAAAACAACATAAATAAAATTTAATAAAGCATAGGATAAAACAACATAAATAAAATTTAATAAAGCATAGGTTAAAACAACATAAATACAATTTAATAAAGCATAGGATAAAACAACATAAATACAATTTAATAAAGCATCGGATAAAACAACATAAATACAATTTAATAAAGCATAGGATAAAACAACAAAAATACAATTTAATTAAGCATAGGTTAAAACAACATAAATACAATTTAATAAAGCATAGGACAAAACAACATAAATACAATTCAATAAAGCATAGGTTAAAACAACATAAATACAAGTTAATAAAGCATAGGATAAAACAACATAAATACAATTTAATAAAGCATAGGATAAAACAACATGAATACAATTTAATAAAGCATAGGATAAAACAACATAAATACAATTTAATAAAGCATAGGTTAAAACAACATAAATACAATTTAATAAAGCATAGGACAAAACAACATAAATACAATTTAATAAAGCATAGGTTAAAACAACATAAATACAATTTAATAAAGCATAGGATTAAACAACATAAATACAATTTAATAAAGCATAGGATAAAACCACATAAATACAATTTAATAAAGCACAGGATAAAACAACATAAATACAATTTAATAAAGCATAGGATACAACAACATAAATACAATTTAGTAAAGCATAGGTCAAAATAACATAAATACAATTTAATAAAGCATAGGATAAAACAACATAAATACAATTTAATAAAGCATAGGTTAAAACAACATAAATACAATTTAATAAAGCATAGGATAAAACAACATAAATACAATTTAATAAAGCATAGGATAAAACAACATAAATAAAATTTAATAAAGCATAGGATAAAACAACATAAATAAAAATTTAATAAAGGATAGGATAAAACAACATAAATACAATTTAATAAAGCATAGGATAAAACAACATAAATACAATTTAATAAAGCATAGGATCAAACAACATAAATACAATTTAATAAAGCATAGGATAAAACAACATAAATACAATTTAATAAAGCATAGGATAAAACAACATAAATACAATTTAATAAAGCATAGGATCAAACAACATAAATACAATTTAATAAAGCATAGGATAAAACAACATAAATACAATTTAATGAAACATAGGATAAACAACATAAATACAATTTAATAAAGCATAGGATAAAACAACATTAATACAATTTAATAAAGCATAGGATAAAACAACATAAATACAATTTAATAAAGCATAGGATAAAACAACATTAATACAATTTAATAAAGCATAGGATAAAACAACATAAATACAATTTAATAAAGCATAGGCTAAAACTACATAAATACAATTTAATAATGCATAGGATAAAACAAATTAAATACAATATAATAAAGCATAGGATAAAACAACATAAATTCAATTTAATAAAGCATAGGATAAAACAACATAAATACAATTTAATAAAGCATAAGATAAAACAACATGAATACAATTTAATAAAGCATAGGATAAAACAACATAAATACAATTTAATAGAGCATAGGATAAAACAACATAAATACAATTTATAAAGCATAGGATAAAACAACATAAATACAATTTAATAAAGCATAGGATAAAACAACATAAATACAATTTAATAAAGCATAGGATAAAACAACATAAATACAATTTAATAAAGCATAGGATTAAACAACATAAATACTATTTAATAAAGCATAGGATAAAACCACATAAATACAATTTAATAAAGCACAGGATAAAACAACATAGATACAATTTAATAAAGCAAAGGATACAACAACATAAATACAATTTAGTAAAGCATAGGTCAAAATAACATAAATACAATTTAATAAAGCATAGGATAAAACAACATAAATACAATTTAATAAAGCATAGGATAAAACAACATAAATAACGTTTAATAAAGCATAGGATAAAACAACATAAATTCAATTTAATAAAGCATAGGATAAAACAACATAAATACAATTTAATTAAGCATATGTTAAAACAACATAAATACAATTTAATAAAGCATAGGACAAAACAACATAAATACAATTCAATAAAGCATAGGTTAAAACAACATAAATACAAGTTAATAAAGCATAGGATAAAACAACATAAATACAATTTAATAAAGCATAGGATAAAACAACATGAATACAATTTAATAAAGCATAGGATAAAACAACATAAATACAATTTAATAAAGCATAGGTTAAAACAACATAAATACAATTTAATAAAGCATAGGACAAAACAACATAAATACAATTTAATAAAGCATAGGTTAAAACAACATAAATACAATTTAATAAAGCATAGGATAAAACCACATAAATACAATTTAATAAAGCACAGGATAAAACAACATAAATACAATTTAATAAAGCACAGGATACAACAACATAAATACAATTTAGTAAAGCATAGGTCAAAATAACATAAATACAATTTAATAAAGCATAGGATAAAACAACATAAATACAATTTAATAAAGCATAGGTTAAAACAACATAAATACAATTTAATAAAGCATAGGATAAAACAACATAAATACAATTTAATAAAGCATAGGATAAAACAACATAAATAAAATTTAATAAAGCATAGGATAAAACAACATAAATAAAAATTTAATAAAGCATAGGATAAAACAACATAAATATAATTTAATAAAGCATAGGATAAAACAACATAAATACAATTTAATAAAGCATAAGATAAAACAACATGAATACAATTTAATAAAGCATAGGATAAAACAACATAAATACAATTTAATAGAGCATAGGATAAAACAACATAAATACAATTTATAAAGCATAGGATAAAACAACATAAATACAATTTAATAAAGCATAGGATAAAACAACATAAATACAATTTAATAAAGCATAGGATAAAACAACATAAATACAATTTAATAAAGCATAGGATTAAACAACATAAATACTATTTAATAAAGCATAGGATAAAACCACATAAATACAATTTAATAAAGCACAGGATAAAACAACATAGATACAATTTAATAAAGCAAAGGATACAACAACATAAATGCAATTTAGTAAAGCATAGGTCAAAATAACATAAATACAATTTAATAAAGCATAGGATAAAACAACATAAATACAATTTAATAAAGCATAGGATAAAACAACATAAATAACATTTAATAAAGCATAGGATAAAACAGCATAAATTCAATTTAATAAAGCATAGGATAAAACAACATAAATACAATTTAATTAAGCATAGGTTAAAACAACATAAATACAATTTAATAAAGCATAGGACAAAACAACATAAATACAATTCAATAAAGCATAGGTTAAAACAATATAAATACAAGTTAATAAAGCATAGGATAAAACAACATAAATACAATTTAATAAAGCATAGGATAAAACAACATGAATACAATTTAATAAAGCATAGGATAAAACAACATAAGTACAATTTAATAAAGCATAGGTTAAAACAACATAAATACAATTTAATAAAGCATAGGACAAAACAACATAAATACAATTTAATAAAGCATAGGTTAAAACAACATAAATACAATTTAATAAAGCATAGGATAAAACCACATAAATACAATTTAATAAAGCACAGGATAAAACAACATAAATACAATTTAATAAAGCATAGGATACAACAACATAAATACAATTTAGTAAAGCATAGGTCAAAATAACATAAATACAATTTAATAAAGCATAGGATAAAACAACATAAATACAATTTAATAAAGCATAGGTTAAAACAACATAAATACAATTTAATAAAGCATAGGATAAAACAACATAAATACAATTTAATAAAGCATAGGATAAAACAACATAAATAAAATTTAATAAAGCATAGGATAAAACAACATAAAAAAAAATTTAATAAAGCATAGGATAAAACAACATAAATACAAGTTAATAAAGCATGGGATAAAACAACATAAATACAATTTAATAAAGCATAGGATAAAACAACATAAATACAATTTAATAAAGCATAGGATTAAACAACATAAATACAATTTAATAAAGCATAGGATAAAACCACATAAATACAATTTAATAAAGCACAGGATAAAACAACATAAATACAATTTAATAAAGCATAGGATACAACAACATAAATACAAATAGTAAAGCATAGGTCAAAATAACATAAATACAATTTAATAAAGCATAGGATAAAACAACATAAATACAATTTAATAAAGCATAGGTTAAAACAACATAAATACAATTTAATAAATCATAGGATAAAACAACTTAAATACAATTTAATAAAGCAAAGGATAAAACAACATAAATAAAATTTAATAAAGCATAGGATAAAACAACATAAATAAAAATTTAATAAAGGATAGGATAAAACAACATAAATACAATTTAATAAAGCATAGGATAAAACAACATAAATACAATTTAATAAAGCATAGGATCAAACAACATAAATACAATTTAATAAAGCATAGGATAAAACAACATAAATACAATTTAATAAAGCATAGGATAAAACAACATAAATACAATTTAATAAAGCATAGGATCAAACAACATAAATACAATTTAATAAAGCATAGGATAAAACAACATAAATACAATTTAATGAAACATAGGATAAACAACATAAATACAATTTAATAAAGCATAGGACAAAACAACATAAATACAATTTAATAAAGCATATGTTAAAACAACATAAATACAATTTATTAAAGCATAAGATAAAACAACATGAATATAATTTAGTAAAGCATAAGATAAAACAACATGAATACAATTTAATAAAGCATAGGTTAAAACAACATAAATACAATTTAAGAAAGCATAGGATAAAACTACATAAATACATTTTAATAAAGCATAGGATAAAACAACATAAATACAATTTAATAAAGCATAGGTTAAAACAACATAAATACAATTTAATAAAGCATAGGATAAAACAACATTAATACAATTTAATAAAGCATAGGATAAAACAACATAAATACAATTTAATAAAGCATAGGCTAAAACTACATAAATACAATTTAATAATGCATAGGATAAAACAAATTAAATACAATATAATAAAGCATAGGATAAAACAACATAAATTCAATTTAATAAAGCATAGGATAAAACAACATAAATACAATTTAATAAAGCATAAGATAAAACAACATGAATACAATTTAATAAAGCATAGGATAAAACAACATAAATACAATTTAATAGAGCATAGGATAAAACAACATAAATACAATTTATAAAGCATAGGATAAAACAACATAAATACAATTTAATAAAGCATAGGATAAAACAACATAAATACAATTTAATAAAGCATAGGATAAAACAACATAAATACAATTTAATAAAGCATAGGATTAAACAACATAAATACTATTTAATAAAGCATAGGATAAAACCACATAAATACAATTTAATAAAGCACAGGATAAAACAACATAGATACAATTTAATAAAGCAAAGGATACAACAACATAAATACAATTTAGTAAAGCATAGGTCAAAATAACATAAATACAATTTAATAAAGCATAGGATAAAACAACATAAATACAATTTAATAAAGCATAGGATAAAACAACATAAATAACGTTTAATAAAGCATAGGATAAAACAACATAAATTCAATTTAATAAAGCATAGGATAAAACAACATAAATACAATTTAATTAAGCATATGTTAAAACAACATAAATACAATTTAATAAAGCATAGGACAAAACAACATAAATACAATTCAATAAAGCATAGGTTAAAACAACATAAATACAAGTTAATAAAGCATAGGATAAAACAACATAAATACAATTTAATAAAGCATAGGATAAAACAACATGAATACAATTTAATAAAGCATAGGATAAAACAACATAAATACAATTTAATAAAGCATAGGTTAAAACAACATAAATACAATTTAATAAAGCATAGGACAAAACAACATAAATACAATTTAATAAAGCATAGGTTAAAACAACATAAATACAATTTAATAAAGCATAGGATAAAACCACATAAATACAATTTAATAAAGCACAGGATAAAACAACATAAATACAATTTAATAAAGCATAGGATACAACAACATAAATACAATTTAGTAAAGCATAGGTCAAAATAACATAAATACAATTTAATAAAGCATAGGATAAAACAACATAAATACAATTTAATAAAGCATAGGTTAAAACAACATAAATACAATTTAATAAAGCATAGGATAAAACAACATAAATACAATTTAATAAAGCATAGGATAAAACAACATAAATAAAATTTAATAAAGCATAGGATAAAACAACATAAATAAAAATTTAATAAAGCATAGGATAAAACAACATAAATATAATTTAATAAAGCATAGGATAAAACAACATAAATACAATTTAATAAAGCATAAGATAAAACAACATGAATACAATTTAATAAAGCATAGGATAAAACAACATAAATACAATTTAATAGAGCATAGGATAAAACAACATAAATACAATTTAATAAAGCATCGGATAAAACAACATAAATACAATTTAATAAAGCATAGGATAAAACAACAAAAATACAATTTAATTAAGCATAGGTTAAAACAACATAAATACAATTTAATAAAGCATAGGACAAAACAACATAAATACAATTCAATAAAGCATAGGTTAAAACAACATAAATACAAGTTAATAAAGCATAGGATAAAACAACATAAATACAATTTAATAAAGCATAGGATAAAACAACATGAATACAATTTAATAAAGCATAGGATAAAACAACATAAATACAATTTAATAAAGCATAGGTTAAAACAACATAAATACAATTTAATAAAGCATAGGACAAAACAACATAAATACAATTTAATAAAGCATAGGTTAAAACAACATAAATACAATTTAATAAAGCATAGGATTAAACAACATAAATACAATTTAATAAAGCATAGGATAAAACCACATAAATACAATTTAATAAAGCACAGGATAAAACAACATAAATACAATTTAATAAAGCATAGGATACAACAACATAAATACAATTTAGTAAAGCATAGGTCAAAATAACATAAATACAATTTAATAAAGCATAGGATAAAACAACATAAATACAATTTAATAAAGCATAGGTTAAAACAACATAAATACAATTTAATAAAGCATAGGATAAAACAACATAAATACAATTTAATAAAGCATAGGATAAAACAACATAAATAAAATTTAATAAAGCATAGGATAAAACAACATAAATAAAAATTTAATAAAGGATAGGATAAAACAACATAAATACAATTTAATAAAGCATAGGATAAAACAACATAAATACAATTTAATAAAGCATAGGATCAAACAACATAAATACAATTTAATAAAGCATAGGATAAAACAACATAAATACAATTTAATAAAGCATAGGATAAAACAACATAAATACAATTTAATAAAGCATAGGATCAAACAACATAAATACAATTTAATAAAGCATAGGATAAAACAACATAAATACAATTTAATGAAACATAGGATAAACAACATAAATACAATTTAATAAAGCATAGGATAAAACAACATTAATACAATTTAATAAAGCATAGGATAAAACAACATAAATACAATTTAATAAAGCATAGGATAAAACAACATTAATACAATTTAATAAAGCATAGGATAAAACAACATAAATACAATTTAATAAAGCATAGGCTAAAACTACATAAATACAATTTAATAATGCATAGGATAAAACAAATTAAATACAATATAATAAAGCATAGGATAAAACAACATAAATTCAATTTAATAAAGCATAGGATAAAACAACATAAATACAATTTAATAAAGCATAAGATAAAACAACATGAATACAATTTAATAAAGCATAGGATAAAACAACATAAATACAATTTAATAGAGCATAGGATAAAACAACATAAATACAATTTATAAAGCATAGGATAAAACAACATAAATACAATTTAATAAAGCATAGGATAAAACAACATAAATACAATTTAATAAAGCATAGGATAAAACAACATAAATACAATTTAATAAAGCATAGGATTAAACAACATAAATACTATTTAATAAAGCATAGGATAAAACCACATAAATACAATTTAATAAAGCACAGGATAAAACAACATAGATACAATTTAATAAAGCAAAGGATACAACAACATAAATACAATTTAGTAAAGCATAGGTCAAAATAACATAAATACAATTTAATAAAGCATAGGATAAAACAACATAAATACAATTTAATAAAGCATAGGATAAAACAACATAAATAACGTTTAATAAAGCATAGGATAAAACAACATAAATTCAATTTAATAAAGCATAGGATAAAACAACATAAATACAATTTAATTAAGCATATGTTAAAACAACATAAATACAATTTAATAAAGCATAGGACAAAACAACATAAATACAATTCAATAAAGCATAGGTTAAAACAACATAAATACAAGTTAATAAAGCATAGGATAAAACAACATAAATACAATTTAATAAAGCATAGGATAAAACAACATGAATACAATTTAATAAAGCATAGGATAAAACAACATAAATACAATTTAATAAAGCATAGGTTAAAACAACATAAATACAATTTAATAAAGCATAGGACAAAACAACATAAATACAATTTAATAAAGCATAGGTTAAAACAACATAAATACAATTTAATAAAGCATAGGATAAAACCACATAAATACAATTTAATAAAGCACAGGATAAAACAACATAAATACAATTTAATAAAGCACAGGATACAACAACATAAATACAATTTAGTAAAGCATAGGTCAAAATAACATAAATACAATTTAATAAAGCATAGGATAAAACAACATAAATACAATTTAATAAAGCATAGGTTAAAACAACATAAATACAATTTAATAAAGCATAGGATAAAACAACATAAATACAATTTAATAAAGCATAGGATAAAACAACATAAATAAAATTTAATAAAGCATAGGATAAAACAACATAAATAAAAATTTAATAAAGCATAGGATAAAACAACATAAATATAATTTAATAAAGCATAGGATAAAACAACATAAATACAATTTAATAAAGCATAAGATAAAACAACATGAATACAATTTAATAAAGCATAGGATAAAACAACATAAATACAATTTAATAGAGCATAGGATAAAACAACATAAATACAATTTATAAAGCATAGGATAAAACAACATAAATACAATTTAATAAAGCATAGGATAAAACAACATAAATACAATTTAATAAAGCATAGGATAAAACAACATAAATACAATTTAATAAAGCATAGGATTAAACAACATAAATACTATTTAATAAAGCATAGGATAAAACCACATAAATACAATTTAATAAAGCACAGGATAAAACAACATAGATACAATTTAATAAAGCAAAGGATACAACAACATAAATGCAATTTAGTAAAGCATAGGTCAAAATAACATAAATACAATTTAATAAAGCATAGGATAAAACAACATAAATACAATTTAATAAAGCATAGGATAAAACAACATAAATAACATTTAATAAAGCATAGGATAAAACAGCATAAATTCAATTTAATAAAGCATAGGATAAAACAACATAAATACAATTTAATTAAGCATAGGTTAAAACAACATAAATACAATTTAATAAAGCATAGGACAAAACAACATAAATACAATTCAATAAAGCATAGGTTAAAACAATATAAATACAAGTTAATAAAGCATAGGATAAAACAACATAAATACAATTTAATAAAGCATAGGATAAAACAACATGAATACAATTTAATAAAGCATAGGATAAAACAACATAAGTACAATTTAATAAAGCATAGGTTAAAACAACATAAATACAATTTAATAAAGCATAGGACAAAACAACATAAATACAATTTAATAAAGCATAGGTTAAAACAACATAAATACAATTTAATAAAGCATAGGATAAAACCACATAAATACAATTTAATAAAGCACAGGATAAAACAACATAAATACAATTTAATAAAGCATAGGATACAACAACATAAATACAATTTAGTAAAGCATAGGTCAAAATAACATAAATACAATTTAATAAAGCATAGGATAAAACAACATAAATACAATTTAATAAAGCATAGGTTAAAACAACATAAATACAATTTAATAAAGCATAGGATAAAACAACATAAATACAATTTAATAAAGCATAGGATAAAACAACATAAATAAAATTTAATAAAGCATAGGATAAAACAACATAAAAAAAAATTTAATAAAGCATAGGATAAAACAACATAAATACAAGTTAATAAAGCATGGGATAAAACAACATAAATACAATTTAATAAAGCATAGGATAAAACAACATAAATACAATTTAATAAAGCATAGGATTAAACAACATAAATACAATTTAATAAAGCATAGGATAAAACCACATAAATACAATTTAATAAAGCACAGGATAAAACAACATAAATACAATTTAATAAAGCATAGGATACAACAACATAAATACAAATAGTAAAGCATAGGTCAAAATAACATAAATACAATTTAATAAAGCATAGGATAAAACAACATAAATACAATTTAATAAAGCATAGGTTAAAACAACATAAATACAATTTAATAAATCATAGGATAAAACAACTTAAATACAATTTAATAAAGCAAAGGATAAAACAACATAAATAAAATTTAATAAAGCATAGGATAAAACAACATAAATAAAAATTTAATAAAGGATAGGATAAAACAACATAAATACAATTTAATAAAGCATAGGATAAAACAACATAAATACAATTTAATAAAGCATAGGATCAAACAACATAAATACAATTTAATAAAGCATAGGATAAAACAACATAAATACAATTTAATAAAGCATAGGATAAAACAACATAAATACAATTTAATAAAGCATAGGATCAAACAACATAAATACAATTTAATAAAGCATAGGATAAAACAACATAAATACAATTTAATGAAACATAGGATAAACAACATAAATACAATTTAATAAAGCATAGGACAAAACAACATAAATACAATTTAATAAAGCATATGTTAAAACAACATAAATACAATTTATTAAAGCATAAGATAAAACAACATGAATATAATTTAGTAAAGCATAAGATAAAACAACATGAATACAATTTAATAAAGCATAGGTTAAAACAACATAAATACAATTTAAGAAAGCATAGGATAAAACTACATAAATACATTTTAATAAAGCATAGGATAAAACAACATAAATACAATTTAATAAAGCATAGGTTAAAACAACATAAATACAATTTAATAAAGCATAGGATAAAACAACATTAATACAATTTAATAAAGCATAGGATAAAACAACATAAATACAATTTAATAAAGCATAGGCTAAAACTACATAAATACAATTTAATAATGCATAGGATAAAACAAATTAAATACAATATAATAAAGCATAGGATAAAACAACATAAATTCAATTTAATAAAGCATAGGATAAAACAACATAAATACAATTTAATAAAGCATAAGATAAAACAACATGAATACAATTTAATAAAGCATAGGATAAAACAACATAAATACAATTTAATAGAGCATAGGATAAAACAACATAAATACAATTTATAAAGCATAGGATAAAACAACATAAATACAATTTAATAAAGCATAGGATAAAACAACATAAATACAATTTAATAAAGCATAGGATAAAACAACATAAATACAATTTAATAAAGCATAGGATTAAACAACATAAATACTATTTAATAAAGCATAGGATAAAACCACATAAATACAATTTAATAAAGCACAGGATAAAACAACATAGATACAATTTAATAAAGCAAAGGATACAACAACATAAATACAATTTAGTAAAGCATAGGTCAAAATAACATAAATACAATTTAATAAAGCATAGGATAAAACAACATAAATACAATTTAATAAAGCATAGGATAAAACAACATAAATAACGTTTAATAAAGCATAGGATAAAACAACATAAATTCAATTTAATAAAGCATAGGATAAAACAACATAAATACAATTTAATTAAGCATATGTTAAAACAACATAAATACAATTTAATAAAGCATAGGACAAAACAACATAAATACAATTCAATAAAGCATAGGTTAAAACAACATAAATACAAGTTAATAAAGCATAGGATAAAACAACATAAATACAATTTAATAAAGCATAGGATAAAACAACATGAATACAATTTAATAAAGCATAGGATAAAACAACATAAATACAATTTAATAAAGCATAGGTTAAAACAACATAAATACAATTTAATAAAGCATAGGACAAAACAACATAAATACAATTTAATAAAGCATAGGTTAAAACAACATAAATACAATTTAATAAAGCATAGGATAAAACCACATAAATACAATTTAATAAAGCACAGGATAAAACAACATAAATACAATTTAATAAAGCATAGGATACAACAACATAAATACAATTTAGTAAAGCATAGGTCAAAATAACATAAATACAATTTAATAAAGCATAGGATAAAACAACATAAATACAATTTAATAAAGCATAGGTTAAAACAACATAAATACAATTTAATAAAGCATAGGATAAAACAACATAAATACAATTTAATAAAGCATAGGATAAAACAACATAAATAAAATTTAATAAAGCATAGGATAAAACAACATAAATAAAAATTTAATAAAGCATAGGATAAAACAACATAAATATAATTTAATAAAGCATAGGATAAAACAACATAAATACAATTTAATAAAGCATAAGATAAAACAACATGAATACAATTTAATAAAGCATAGGATAAAACAACATAAATACAATTTAATAGAGCATAGGATAAAACAACATAAATACAATTTATAAAGCATAGGATAAAACAACATAAATACAATTTAATAAAGCATAGGATAAAACAACATAAATACAATTTAATAAAGCATAGGATAAAACAACATAAATACAATTTAATAAAGCATAGGATTAAACAACATAAATACTATTTAATAAAGCATAGGATAAAACCACATAAATACAATTTAATAAAGCACAGGATAAAACAACATAGATACAATTTAATAAAGCAAAGGATACAACAACATAAATACAATTTAGTAAAGCATAGGTCAAAATAACATAAATACAATTTAATAAAGCATAGGATAAAACAACATAAATACAATTTAATAAAGCATAGGATAAAACAACATAAATAACATTTAATAAAGCATAGGATAAAACAGCATAAATTCAATTTAATAAAGCATAGGATAAAACAACATAAATACAATTTAATAAAGCATAGGTTAAAACAACATAAATACAATTTAATAAAGCATAGGACAAAACAACATAAATACAATTCAATAAAGCATAGGTTAAAACAATATAAATACAAGTTAATAAAGCATAGGATAAAACAACATAAATACAATTTAATAAAGCATAGGATAAAACAACATGAATACAATTTAATAAAGCATAGGATAAAACAACATAAGTACAATTTAATAAAGCATAGGTTAAAACAACATAAATACAATTTAATAAAGCATAGGACAAAACAACATAAATACAATTTAATAAAGCATAGGTTAAAACAACATAAATACAATTTAATAAAGCATAGGATAAAACCACATAAATACAATTTAATAAAGCACAGGATAAAACAACATAAATACAATTTAATAAAGCATAGGATACAACAACATAAATACAATTTAGTAAAGCATAGGTCAAAATAACATAAATACAATTTAATAAAGCATAGGATAAAACAACATAAATACAATTTAATAAAGCATAGGTTAAAACAACATAAATACAATTTAATAAAGCATAGGATAAAACAACATAAATACAATTTAATAAAGCATAGGATAAAACAACATAAATAAAATTTAATAAAGCATAGGATAAAACAACATAAAAAAAAATTTAATAAAGCATAGGATAAAACAACATAAATACAATTTAATAAAGCATAGGATAAAACAACATAAATACAATTTAATAAAGCATCGGATAAAACAACATAAATACAATTTAATAAAGCATAGGATAAAACAACAAAAATACAATTTAATTAAGCATAGGTTAAAACAACATAAATACAATTTAATAAAGCATAGGACAAAACAAAATAAATACAATTCAATAAAGCATAGGTTAAAACAACATAAATACAAGTTAATAAAGCATGGGATAAAACAACATAAATACAATTTAATAAAGCATAGGATAAAACAACATAAATACAATTTAATAAAGCATAGGATTAAACAACATAAATACAATTTAATAAAGCATAGGATAAAACCACATAAATACAATTTAATAAAGCACAGGATAAAACAACATAAATACAATTTAATAAAGCATAGGATACAACAACATAAATACAAATAGTAAAGCATAGGTCAAAATAACATAAATACAATTTAATAAAGCATAGGATAAAACAACATAAATACAATTTAATAAAGCATAGGTTAAAACAACATAAATACAATTTAATAAATCATAGGATAAAACAACTTAAATACAATTTAATAAAGCAAAGGATAAAACAACATAAATAAAATTTAATAAAGCATAGGATAAAACAACATAAATAAAAATTTAATAAAGGATAGGATAAAACAACATAAATACAATTTAATAAAGCATAGGATAAAACAACATAAATACAATTTAATAAAGCATAGGATCAAACAACATAAATACAATTTAATAAAGCATAGGATAAAACAACATAAATACAATTTAATAAAGCATAGGACAAAACAACATAAATACAATTTAATAAAGCATAGGATAAAACAACATAAATACAATTTATAAAGCATAGGATAAAACAACATAAATACAATTTAATAAAGCATAGGATAAAACAACAATAATACAATTTAATAAAGCATAGGATAAAACAACATAAATACAATTTAATAAAGCACAGGCTAAAACTACATAAATACAATTTAATAAAGCATAGGATAAAACAAATTAAATACAATATAATAAAGCATAGGATAAAACAACATAAATTCAATTTAATAAAGCATAGGATAAAACAACATAAATACAATTTAATAAAGCATAAGATAAAACAACATGAATACAATTTAATAAAGCATAGGATAAAACAACATAAATACAACTTAATAGAGCATAGGATAAAACAACATAAATACAATTTATAAAGCATAGGATAAAACAACATAAATACAATTTAATAAAGCATAGGATAAAACAACATAAATACAATTTAATAAAGCATAGGATAAAACAACATAAATACAATTTAATAAAGCATAGGATTAAACAACATAAATACTATTTAATAAAGCATAGGATAAAACAACATAAATACAATTTAATAAAGCACAGGATAAAACAACATAGATACAATTTAATAAAGCAAAGGATACAACAACATAAATACAATTTAGTAAAGCATAGGTCAAAATAACATAAATACAATTTAATAAAGCATAGGATAAAACAACATAAATACAATTTAATAAAGCATAGGATAAAACAACATAAATAACATTTAATAAAGCATAGGATAAAACAACATAAATTCAATTTAATAAAGCATAGGATAAAACAACATAAATTCAATTTAATAAAGCATAGGATAAAACAACATAAATACAATTTAATAAAGCATAGGACAAAACAACATAAATACAATTCAATAAAGCATAGGTTAAAACAACATAAATACAAGTTAATAAAGCATAGGATAAAACAACATAAATACAATTTAATAAACATAGGATAAAACAACATGAATACAATTTAATAAAGCATAGGATAAAACAACATAAATACAATTTAATAAAGCATAGGTTAAAACAACATAAATACAATTTAATAAAGCATAGGACAAAACAACATAAATACAATTTAATAAAGCATCAACATAAATACAATTTAATAAAGCATAGGATAAAACAACATAAATACAATTTAATAAAGCATAGGATAAAACAACACAAATTCAATTTAATAAAGCATAGGTTAAAACAACATAAATACAATTTAATAAAGCACAGAATAAAACAACATAAATACAATTTAGTAAAGCATAGGTCAAAATAACATAAATACAATTTAATAAAGCATAGGATAAAACAACATAAATACAATTTAATAAAGCATAGGTTAAGACAACATAAATACAATTTAATAAAGCATAGGATAAAACAACATAAATACAATTTAATAAAGCATAGGATAAAACAACATAAATAAAATTTAATAAAGCATAGGATAAAACAACATAAATAAAATTTAATAAAGCATAGGTTAAAATAACATAAATACAATTTAATAAAGCATAGGACAAAACAACATAAAAACAATTTAATAAAGCATAGTTTAAAACAACATAAATACAATTTATTAAAGCATAGGATAAAACCACAGAATTAGAATTTAATAAAGCATAGGATAAAACAACATAAATACAATTTAATGAAACATAGGATAAACAACATAAATACAATTTAATAAAGCATAGGATAAACAACATGAATACAATTTAATAAAGCATAGGCTAAAACTACATAAATACAATTTAATAAAGCTTAGGATAAAACAAATTAAATACAATATAATAAAGCATAGGATAAAACAACATAAATTCAATTTAATAAAGCATAGGCTAAAACTACATAAATACAATTTAATAAAGCATAGGATAAAACAAATTAAATAGAGCATAGGATAAAACAACATAAATACAAATTTAATAAAGCATAGGATAAAACAAAATAAATACAATTTAATAAAGCATAGGTTAAAACAACATAAATACAATTTAATAAAGCATAGGATAAAACAACATAAATTCAATTTAATAAAGCATAGGATAAAACAACATAAATACAATTTAATAAAGCACAGGATAAAACAAAATAAATAAAATTTAATAAAGCATAGGATAAAACAACATAAATAAAATTTAATAAAGCATAGGATAAAACAACATAAATACAATTTAATAAAGCATAGGATAAAACAACATAAATAAAATTTAATAAAGCATAGGATAAAACAACATAAATACAATTTAATAAAGCATATGATAAAACAACATAAATACAATTTAATAAAGCATAGGTTAAAACAACATAAATACAATTTAATAAAGCATAGGATAAAACAACATAAATACAATTTAATAAAGCATAGGATAAAACAACATAAATAAAATTTAATAAAGCATAGGATAAAACAACATAAATACAATTTAATAAAGCATAGGATAAAACAACATAAATACAATTTAATAAAGCATAGGATAAAACAACATAAATACAATTTAATAAAGCATATTATAAAACAACATAAATAAAATTTAATAAAGCATAGGTTAAAACAACATAAATACAATTTAATAAAGCATAGGATAAAACAACATAAATACAATTTAATAAAGCATAGGATAAAACAACATAAATAAAATTTAATAAAGCATAGGATAAAACAACATAAATAAAATTTAATAAAGCATAGGTTAAAATAACATAAATACAATTTAATAAAGCATAGGACAAAACAACATAAAAACAATTTAATAAAGCATAGTTTAAAACAACATAAATACAATTTATTAAAGCATAGGATAAAACCACAGAATTAGAATTTAATAAAGCATAGGATAAAACAACATAAATACAATTTAATGAAACATAGGATAAACAACATAAATACAATTTAATAAAGCATAGGATAAACAACATAAATACAATTTAATAAAGCATAGGCTAAAACTACATAAATACAATTTAATAAAGCTTAGGATAAAACAAATTAAATACAATATAATAAAGCATAGGATAAAACAACATAAATTCAATTTAATAAAGCATAGGCTAAAACTACATAAATACAATTTAATAAAGCATAGGATAAAACAAATTAAATAGAGCATAGGATAAAACAACATAAATACAAATTTAATAAAGCATAGGATAAAACAAAATAAATACAATTTAATAAAGCATAGGTTAAAACAACATAAATAAAATTTAATAAAGCATAGGATAAAACAACATAAATTCAATTTAATAAAGCATAGGATAAAACAACATAAATACAATTTAATAAAGCACAGGATAAAACAAAATAAATAAAATTTAATAAAGCATAGGATAAAACAACATAAATAAAATTTAATAAAGCATAGGATAAAACAACATAAATACAATTTAATAAAGCATAGGATAAAACAACATAAATAAAATTTAATAAAGCATAGGATAAAACAACATAAATACAATCTAATAAAGCATATGATAAAACAACATAAATACAATTTAATAAAGCATAGGTTAAAACAACATAAATACAATTTAATAAAGCATAGGATAAAACAACATAAATACAATTTAATAAAGCATAGGATAAAACAACATAAATAAAATTTAATAAAGCATAGGATAAAACAACATAAATACAATTTAATAAAGCATAGGATAAAACAACATAAATACAATTTAATAAAGCATAGGATAAAACAACATAAATACAATTTAATAAAGCATAGGATAAAACAACATAAATACAATTTAATAAAGCATAGGATAAAACAACATAAATAAAATTTAATAAAGCATAGGTTAAAATAACATAAATACAATTTAATAAAGCATAGGACAAAACAACATAAAAACAATTTAATAAAGCATAGTTTAAAACAACATAAATACAATTTAATAAAGCATAGGATAAAACAACATAAATAAAATTTAATAAAGCATAGGATAAAACAACATAAATAAAAATTTAATAAAGCATAGGATAAAACAACATAAAAACAATTTAATAAAGCATAGGTTAAAACAACATAAATACAATTTAATAAAGCATAGGATAAAACAACATAAATACAATTTAATAAAGCATAGGATAAAACAACATAAATAAAATTTAATAAAGCATAGGTTAAAACAACATAAATACAATTTAATAAAGCATAGGATAAAAACACAGAAATACAATTTAATAAAGCATAGGATAAAACAACATAAATACAATTTAATAAAGCATAGGACAAAACAACATAATTACAATTTAATAAAGCAGAGGATAAAACAACATAAATACAATTTAATGAAACATAGGATAAACAACATCAATACAATTTAATAAAGCATAGGATAAAACAACATAAATACAATTTAATAAAGCATAGGCTAAAACTACATAAATACAATTTAATAAAGCATAGGATAAAACAAATTAAACACAATATAATAAAGCATAGGATAAAACAACATAAATTAAATTTAATAAAGCATAGGATAAAACAACATAAATACAATTTAATAAAGCATAAGATAAAACAACATGAATACAATTTAATAAAGCATAGGATAAAACAACATAAATACAATTTAATAAAGCATAGGTTAAAACAACATAAATACAATTTAATAAAGCATAGGATAAAACAACATAAATACAATTTAATAAAGCATAGGATAAAACAACATAAATAAAATTTAATAAAGCATAGGATAAAACAACATAAATACAATTTAATAAAGCATAGGCTAAAACTACATAAATACAATTTAATAAAGCATAGGATAAAACAAATTAAACACAATATAATAAAGCATAGGATAAAACAACATAAATTAAATTTAATAAAGCATACGATAAAACAACATAAATACAATTTAATAAAGCATAAGATAAAACAACATGAATACAATTTAATAAAGCATAGGATAAAACAACATAAATACAATTTAATAAAGCATAGGTTAAAACAACATAAATACAATTTAATAAAGCATAGGATAAAACAACATAAATACAATTTAATAAAGCATAGGATAAAACAACATAAATAAAATTTAATAAAGCATAGGATAAAACAACATAAATACAATTTAATAAAGCATATGATTAAACAACATAAATGCAATTTAATAAAGCATAGGTTAAATCAACATAAACACAATTTAATAAAGCATAGGATAAAACAACATAAATACAATTTAAAAAAGCATAGGATAAAACAACATAAATAAAATTTAATAAAGCAAAGGATAAAACAACATAAATACAATTTAATAAAGCATAGGATAAAACAACATAAATACAATTTAATAAAGCATAGGATAAAACAACATAAATGCAATTTAATAAAGCATAGGATAAAACAACATAAATACAATTTAATAAAGCATAGGATAAAACAACATAAATAAAATTTAATAAAGCATAGGTTAAAATAACATAAATACAATTTAATAAAGCATAGGACAAAACAACATAAAAACAATTTAATAAAGCATAGTTTAAAACAACATAAATACAATTTATTAAAGCATAGGATAAAACCACAGAATTAGAATTTAATAAAGCATAGGATAAAACAACATAAATACAATTTAATGAAACATAGGATAAACAACATAAATACAATTTAATAAAGCATAGGATAAACAAGATAAATACAATTTAATAAAGCATAGGCTAAAACTACATAAATACAATTTAATAAAGCTTAGGATAAAACAAATTAAATACAATATAATAAAGCATAGGATAAAACAACATAAATTCAATTTAATAAAGCATAGGCTAAAACTACATAAATACAATTTAATAAAGCTTAGGATAAAACAAATTAAATACAATATAATAAAGCATAGGATAAAACAACATAAATTCAATTTAATAAAGCATAGGATAAAACAACATAAATACAATTTAATATAGCATAAGATAAAACAACATAAATACAATTTAATAAAGCATAGGATAAAACAACATAAATTCAATTTAATAAAGCATAGGTTAAAACAACATAAATACAATTTAATAAAGCACAGAATAAAACAACATAAATACAATTTAATAAAGCATAGGTTAAAACAACATAAATACAATTTAATAAAGCATAGGATAAAACAACATAAATACAATTTAATAAAGCATAGGATAAAACAACATAAATAAAATTTAATAAAGCATAGGATAAAACAACATAAATAAAATTTAATAAAGCATAGGTTAAAATAACATAAATACAATTTAATAAAGCATAGGACAAAACAACATAAAAACAATTTAATAAAGCATAGTTTAAAACAACATAAATACAATTTATTAAAGCATAGGATAAAACCACAGAATTAGAATTTAATAAAGCATAGGATAAAACAACATAAATACAATTTAGTAAAGCATAGGATAAAACAACATAAATACAATTTAATAAAGCATAGGTTAAAACAACATAAATACAATTTAATAAAGCATAGGATAAAACAACATAAATACAATTTAATAAAGCATAGGATAAAACAACATAAATAAAATTTAATAAAGCATAGGATAAAACAACATAAATAAAAATTTAATAAAGCATAGGATAAAACAACATTAATACAATTTAATAAAGCATAGGATAAAACAACATAAATACAATTTAATAAAGCATAGGATAAAACAAGATAAATACAATTTAATAAAGCATAGGATAAAACAAGATAAATAAAATTTAATAAAGCATACGTTAAAACAACATAAATACAATTTAATAAAGCATAGGATAAAACCACAGAAATACAATTTAATAAAGCATAGGATAAAACAACATAAATACAATTTAATAAAGCATAGGACAAAACAACATAAATACAATTTAATAAAGCAGAGGATAAAACAACATAAATACAATTTAATGAAACATAGGATAAACAACATAAATACAATTTAATAAAGCATAGGATAAACAACATAAATACAATTTAATAAAGCATAGGCTAAAACTACATAAATACAATTTAATAATGCATAGGATAAAACAAATTAAATACAATATAATAAAGCATAGGATAAAACAACATAAATTCAATTTAATAAAGCATAGGATAAAACAACATAAATACAATTTAATAAAGCATAAGATAAAACAACATGAATTCAATTTAATAAAGCATAGGATAAAACAACATAAATACAATTTAATAAAGCATAGGATAAAACAACATAAATACAATTTAATAAAGCATATGATAAAACAACATAAATACAATTTAATAAAGCATAGGTTAAAACAACATAAATACAATTTAATAAAGCATAGGATAAAACAACATAAATACAATTTAATAAAGCATAGGATAAAACAACATAAATAAAATTTAATAAAGCATAGGATAAAACGACATAAATACAATTTAATAAAGCATAGGATAAAACAACATAAATACAATTTAATAAAGCATAGGATAAAACAACATAAATAAAATTTAATAAAGCATAGGTTAAAACAACATAAATACAATTTAATAAAGCATAGGATAAAACAACATAAATACAATTTAATAAAGCATAGGATAAAACAACATAAATAAAATTTAATAAAGCATAGGATAAAACAACATAAATAAAATTTAATAAAGCATAGGTTAAAATAACATAAATACAATTTAATAAAGCATAGGACAAAACAACATAAAAACAATTTAATAAAGCATAGTTTAAAACAACATAAATACAATTTATTAAAGCATAGGATAAAACCACAGAATTAGAATTTAATAAAGCATAGGATAAAACAACATAAATACAATTTAATGAAACATAGGATAAACAACATAAATACAATTTAATAAAGCATAGGATAAACAACATAAATACAATTTAATAAAGCATAGGCTAAAACTACATAAATACAATTTAATAAAGCTTAGGATAAAACAAATTAAATACAATATAATAAAGCATAGGATAAAACAACATAAATTCAATTTAATAAAGCATAGGCTAAAACTACATAAATACAATTTAATAAAGCATAGGCTAAAACAAATTAAATAGAGCATAGGATAAAACAACATAAATACAAATTTAATAAAGCATAGGATAAAACAAAATAAATACAATTTAATAAAGCATAGGTTAAAACAACATAAATACAATTTAATAAAGCATAGGATAAAACAACATAAATTCAATTTAATAAAGCATAGGATAAAACAACATAAATACAATTTAATAAAGCACAGGATAAAACAAAATAAATAAAATTTAATAAAGCATAGGATAAAACAACATAAATAAAATTTAATAAAGCATAGGATAAAACAACATAAATACAATTTAATAAAGCATAGGATAAAACAACATAAATAAAATTTAATAAAGCATAGGATAAAACAACATAAATACAATTTAATAAAGCATATGATAAAACAACATAAATACAATTTAATAAAGCATAGGTTAAAACAACATAAATACAATTTAATAAAGCATAGGATAAAACAACATAAATACAATTTAATAAAGCATAGGATAAAACAACATAAATAAAATTTAATAAAGCATAGGATAAAACAACATAAATACAATTTAATAAAGCATAGGATAAAACAACATAAATACAATTTAATAAAGCATAGGATAAAACAACATAAATACAATTTAATAAAGCATAGGATAAAACAACATAAATACAATTTAATAAAGCATAGGATAAAACAACATAAATAAAATTTAATAAAGCATAGGTTAAAATAACATAAATACAATTTAATAAAGCATAGGACAAAACAACATAAAAACAATTTAATAAAGCATAGTTTAAAACAACATAAATACAATTTAATAAAGCATAGGATAAAACAACATAAATAAAATTTAATAAAGCATAGGATAAAACAACATAAATACAAATTTAATAAAGCATAGGATAAAACAACATAAAAACAATTTAATAAAGCATAGGTTAAAACAACATAAATACAATTTAATAAAGCATAGGATAAAACAACATAAATACAATTTAATAAAGCATAGGATAAAACAACATAAATAAAATTTAATAAAGCATAGGTTAAAACAACATAAATACAATTTAATAAAGCATAGGATAAAAACACAGAAATACAATTTAATAAAGCATAGGATAAAACAACATAAATACAATTTTATAAAGCATAGGACAAAACAACATAAATACAATTTAATAAAGCAGAGGATAAAACAACATAAATACAATTTAATGAAACATAGGATAAACAACATCAATACAATTTAATAAAGCATAGGATAAAACAACATAAATACAATTTAATAAAGCATAGGCTAAAACTACATAAATACAATTTAATAAAGCATAGGATAAAACAAATTAAACACAATATAATAAAGCATAGGATAAAACAACATAAATTAAATTTAATAAAGCATAGGATAAAACAACATAAATACAATTTAATAAAGCATAAGATAAAACAACATGAATACAATTTAATAAAGCATAGGATAAAACAACATAAATACAATTTAATAAAGCATAGGTTAAAACAACATAAATACAATTTAATAAAGCATAGGATAAAACAACATAAATACAATTTAATAAAGCATAGGATAAAACAACATAAATAAAATTTAATAAAGCATAGGATAAAACAACATAAATACAATTTAATAAAGCATATGATTAAACAACATAAATGCAATTTAATAAAGCATAGGTTAAATCAACATAAACACAATTTAATAAAGCATAGGATAAAACAACATAAATACAATTTAAAAAAGCATAGGATAAAACAACATAAATAAAATTTAATAAAGCAAAGGATAAAACAACATAAATACAATTTAATAAAGCATAGGATAAAACAACATAAATACAATTTAATAAAGCATAGGATAAAACAACATAAATACAATTTAATAAAGCATAGGATAAAACAACATAAATAAAATTTAATAAAGCATAGGTTAAAATAACATAAATACAATTTAATAAAGCATAGGACAAAACAACATAAAAACAATTTAATAAAGCATAGTTTAAAACAACATAAATACAATTTATTAAAGCATAGGATAAAACCACAGAATTAGAATTTAATAAAGCATAGGATAAAACCACAGAATTAGAATTTAATAAAGCATAGGATAAAACAACATAAATACAATTTAATGAAACATAGGATAAACAACATAAATACAATTTAATAAAGCATAGGATAAACAACATAAATACAATTTAATAAAGCATAGGCTAAAACTACATAAATACAATTTAATAAAGCTTAGGATAAAACAAATTAAATACAATATAATAAAGCATAGGATAAAACAACATAAATTCAATTTAATAAAGCATAGGCTAAAACTACATAAATACAATTTAATAAAGCTTAGGATAAAACAAATTAAATACAATATAATAAAGCATAGGATAAAACAACATAAATTCAATTTAATAAAGTATAGGATAAAACAACATAAATACAATTTAATATAGCATAAGATAAAACAACATGAATACAATTTAATAAAGCATAGGTTAAAACAACATAAATTCAATTTAATAAAGCATAGGATAAAACAACATAAATACAATTTAATATAGCATAAGATAAAACAACATAAATACAATTTAATAAAGCATAGGATAAAACAACATAAATTCAATTTAATAAAGCATAGGTTAAAACAACATAAATACAATTTAATAAAGCACAGAATAAAACAACATAAATACAATTTAGTAAAGCATAGGTCAAAATAACATAAATACAATTTAATAAAGCATAGGATAAAACAACATAAATACAATTTAATAAAGCATAGGTTAAAACAACATAAATACAATTTAATAAAGCATAGGATAAAACAACATAAATACAATTTAATAAAGCATAGGATAAAACAACATAAATAAAATTTAATAAAGCATAGGATAAAACAACATAAATAAAATTTAATAAAGCATAGGTTAAAATAACATAAATACAATTTAATAAAGCATAGGACAAAACAACATAAAAACAATTTAATAAAGCATAGTTTAAAACAACATAAATACAATTTATTAAAGCATAGGATAAAACCACAGAATTAGAATTTAATAAAGCATAGGATAAAACAACATAAATACAATTTAGTAAAGCATAGGTCAAAATAACATAAATACAATTTAATAAAGCATAGGATAAAACAACATAAATACAATTTAATAAAGCATAGGTTAAAACAACATAAATAAAAATTTAATAAAGCATAGGATAAAACAACATTAATACAATTTAATAAAGCATAGGATAAAACAACATAAATACAATTTAATAAAGCATAGGATAAAACAAGATAAATACAATTTAATAAAGCATAGGATAAAACAAGATAAATAAAATTTAATAAAGCATACGTTAAAACAACATAAATACAATTTAATAAAGCATAGGATAAAACCACAGAAATACAATTTAATAAAGCATAGGATAAAACAACATAAATACAATTTAATAAAGCATAGGACAAAACAACATAAATACAATTTAATAAAGCAGAGGATAAAACAACATAAATACAATTTAATGAAACATAGGATAAACAACATAAATACAATTTAATAAAGCATAGGATAAAACAACATAAATACAATTTAATAAAGCATAGGCTAAAACTACATAAATACAATTTAATAATGCATAGGATAAAACAAATTAAATACAATATAATAAAGCATAGGATAAAACAACATAAATTCAATTTAATAAAGCATAGGATAAAACAACATAAATACAATTTAATAAAGCATAAGATAAAACAACATGAATTCAATTTAATAAAGCATAGGATAAAACAACATAAATACAATTTAATAAAGCATAGGATAAAACAACATAAATACAATTTAATAAAGCATATGATAAAACAACATAAATACAATTTAATAAAGCATAGGTTAAAACAACATAAATACAATTTAATAAAGCATAGGATAAAACAACATAAATACAATTTAATAAAGCATAGGATAAAACAACATAAATAAAATTTAATAAAGCATAGGATAAAACGACATAAATACAATTTAATAAAGCATAGGATAAAACAACATAAATACAATTTAATAAAGCATAGGATAAAACAACATAAATAAAATTTAATAAAGCATAGGTTAAAACAACATAAATACAATTTAATAAAGCATAGGATAAAACAACATAAATACAATTTAATAAAGCATAGGATAAAACAACATAAATAAAATTTAATAAAGCATAGGATAAAACAACATAAATAAAATTTAATAAAGCATAGGTTAAAATAACATAAATACAATTTAATAAAGCATAGGACAAAACAACATAAAAACAATTTAATAAAGCATAGTTTAAAACAACATAAATACAATTTATTAAAGCATAGGATAAAACCACAGAATTAGAATTTAATAAAGCATAGGATAAAACAACATAAATACAATTTAATGAAACATAGGATAAACAACATAAATACAATTTAATAAAGCATAGGATAAACAACATAAATACAATTTAATAAAGCATAGGCTAAAACTACATAAATACAATTTAATAAAGCTTAGGATAAAACAAATTAAATACAATATAATAAAGCATAGGATAAAACAACATAAATTCAATTTAATAAAGCATAGGCTAAAACTACATAAATACAATTTAATAAAGCATAGGATAAAACAAATTAAATAGAGCATAGGATAAAACAACATAAATACAAATTTAATAAAGCATAGGATAAAACAAAATAAATACAATTTAATAAAGCATAGGTTAAAACAACATAAATACAATTTAATAAAGCATAGGATAAAACAACATAAATTCAATTTAATAAAGCATAGGATAAAACAACATAAATACAATTTAATAAAGCACAGGATAAAACAAAATAAATAAAATTTAATAAAGCATAGGATAAAACAACATAAATAAAATTTAATAAAGCATAGGATAAAACAACATAAATACAATTTAATAAAGCATAGGATAAAACAACATAAATAAAATTTAATAAAGCATAGGATAAAACAACATAAATACAATTTAATAAAGCATATGATAAAACAACATAAATACAATTTAATAAAGCATAGGTTAAAACAACATAAATACAATTTAATAAAGCATAGGATAAAACAACATAAATACAATTTAATAAAGCATAGGATAAAACAACATAAATAAAATTTAATAAAGCATAGGATAAAACAACATAAATACAATTTAATAAAGCATAGGATAAAACAACATAAATACAATTTAATAAAGCATAGGATAAAACAACATAAATACAATTTAATAAAGCATAGGATAAAACAACATAAATACAATTTAATAAAGCATAGGATAAAACAACATAAATAAAATTTAATAAAGCATAGGTTAAAATAACATAAATACAATTTAATAAAGCATAGGACAAAACAACATAAAAACAATTTAATAAAGCATAGTTTAAAACAACATAAATACAATTTAATAAAGCATAGGATAAAACAACATAAATAAAATTTAATAAAGCATAGGATAAAACAACATAAATACAAATTTAATAAAGCATAGGATAAAACAACATAAAAACAATTTAATAAAGCATAGGTTAAAACAACATAAATACAATTTAATAAAGCATAGGATAAAACAACATAAATACAATTTAATAAAGCATAGGATAAAACAACATAAATAAAATTTAATAAAGCATAGGTTAAAACAACATAAATACAATTTAATAAAGCATAGGATAAAAACACAGAAATACAATTTAATAAAGCATAGGATAAAACAACATAAATACAATTTTATAAAGCATAGGACAAAACAACATAAATACAATTTAATAAAGCAGAGGATAAAACAACATAAATACAATTTAATGAAACATAGGATAAACAACATCAATACAATTTAATAAAGCATAGGATAAAACAACATAAATACAATTTAATAAAGCATAGTCTAAAACTACATAAATACAATTTAATAAAGCATAGGATAAAACAAATTAAACACAATATAATAAAGCATAGGATAAAACAACATAAATTAAATTTAATAAAGCATAGGATAAAACAACATAAATACAATTTAATAAAGCATAAGATAAAACAACATGAATACAATTTAATAAAGCATAGGATAAAACAACATAAATACAATTTAATAAAGCATAGGTTAAAACAACATAAATACAATTTAATAAAGCATAGGATAAAACAACATAAATACAATTTAATAAAGCATAGGATAAAACAACATAAATAAAATTTAATAAAGCATAGGATAAAACAACATAAATACAATTTAATAAAGCATATGATTAAACAACATAAATGCAATTTAATAAAGCATAGGTTAAATCAACATAAACACAATTTAATAAAGCATAGGATAAAACAACATAAATACAATTTAAAAAAGCATAGGATAAAACAACATAAATAAAATTTAATAAAGCAAAGGATAAAACAACATAAATACAATTTAATAAAGCATAGGATAAAACAACATAAATACAATTTAATAAAGCATAGGATAAAACAACATAAATACAATTTAATAAAGCATAGGATAAAACAACATAAATAAAATTTAATAAAGCATAGGTTAAAATAACATAAATACAATTTAATAAAGCATAGGACAAAACAACATAAAAACAATTTAATAAAGCATAGTTTAAAACAACATAAATACAATTTATTAAAGCATAGGATAAAACCACAGAATTAGAATTTAATAAAGCATAGGATAAAACCACAGAATTAGAATTTAATAAAGCATAGGATAAAACAACATAAATACAATTTAATGAAACATAGGATAAACAACATAAATACAATTTAATAAAGCATAGGATAAACAACATAAATACAATTTAATAAAGCATAGGCTAAAACTACATAAATACAATTTAATAAAGCTTAGGATAAAACAAATTAAATACAATATAATAAAGCATAGGATAAAACAACATAAATTCAATTTAATAAAGCATAGGCTAAAACTACATAAATACAATTTAATAAAGCTTAGGATAAAACAAATTAAATACAATATAATAAAGCATAGGATAAAACAACATAAATTCAATTTAATAAAGTATAGGATAAAACAACATAAATACAATTTAATATAGCATAAGATAAAACAACATGAATACAATTTAATAAAGCATAGGTTAAAACAACATAAATTCAATTTAATAAAGCATAGGATAAAACAACATAAATACAATTTAATATAGCATAAGATAAAACAACATAAATACAATTTAATAAAGCATAGGATAAAACAACATAAATTCAATTTAATAAAGCATAGGTTAAAACAACATAAATACAATTTAATAAAGCACAGAATAAAACAACATAAATACAATTTAGTAAAGCATAGGTCAAAATAACATAAATACAATTTAATAAAGCATAGGATAAAACAACATAAATACAATTTAATAAAGCATAGGTTAAAACAACATAAATACAATTTAATAAAGCATAGGATAAAACAACATAAATACAATTTAATAAAGCATAGGATAAAACAACATAAATAAAATTTAATAAAGCATAGGATAAAACAACATAAATAAAATTTAATAAAGCATAGGTTAAAATAACATAAATACAATTTAATAAAGCATAGGACAAAACAACATAAAAACAATTTAATAAAGCATAGTTTAAAACAACATAAATACAATTTATTAAAGCATAGGATAAAACCACAGAATTAGAATTTAATAAAGCATAGGATAAAACAACATAAATACAATTTAGTAAAGCATAGGTCAAAATAACATAAATACAATTTAATAAAGCATAGGATAAAACAACATAAATACAATTTAATAAAGCATAGGTTAAAACAACATAAATACAATTTAATAAAGCATAGGATAAAACAACATAAATACAATTTAATAAAGCATAGGATAAAACAACATAAATACAATTTAATAAAGCACAGGATAAAACAAAATAAATAAAATTTAATAAAGCATAGGATAAAACAACATAAATAAAATTTAATAAAGCATAGGATAAAACAACATAAATACAATTTAATAAAGCATAGGATAAAACAAGATAAATAAAATTTAATAAAGCATAGGATAAAACAACATAAATACAATTTAATAAAGCATATGATAAAACAACATAAATACAATTTAATAAAGCATAGGTTAAAACAACATAAATACAATTTAATAAAGCATAGGATAAAACAACATAAATACAATTTAATAAAGCATAGGATAAAACAACATGAATAAAATTTAATAAAGCATAGGATAAAACAACATAAATACAATTTAATAAAGCATGGGATAAAACAACATAAATACAATTTAATAAAGCATAGGATAAAACAACATAAATGCAATTTAATAAAGCATAGGATAAAACAACATAAATACAATTTAATAAAGCATAGGATAAAACAACATAAATACAATTTAATAAAGCATAGGTTAAAATAACATAAATACAATTTAATAAAGCATAGGACAAAACAACATAAAAACAATTTAATAAAGCATAGTTTAAAACAACATAAATACAATTTAATAAAGCATAGGATAAAACAACATAAATAAAATTTAATAAAGCATAGGATAAAACAACATAAATAAAAATTTAATAAAGCATAGGATAAAACAACATAAAAACAATTTAATAAAGCATAGGATAAAACAACATAAATACAATTTAATAAAGCATAGGATAAAACAACATAAATACAATTTAATAAAGCATAGGATAAAACAACATAAATAAAATTTAATAAAGCATAGTTTAAAACAACATAAATACAATTTAATAAAGCATAGGATAAAACCACAGAAATACAATTTAATAAAGCATAGGATAAAACAACATAAATACAATTTAATAAAGCATAGGACAAAACAACATATATACAATTTAATAAAGCATAGGACAAAACAACATAAAAACAATTTAATAAAGCATAGTTTAAAACAACATAAATACAATTTAATAAAGCATAGGATAAAACAACATAAATAAAATTTAATAAAGCATAGGATAAAACAACATAAATACAATTTAATAAAGCATAGGATAAAACAACATAAATACAATTTAATAAAGCATAGGATAAAACAACATAAATAAAATTTAATAAAGCATAGGATAAAACAACATAAATACAATTTAATAAAGCATAGGATAAAACAACATAAATACAATTTAATAAAGCATAGGTTAAAATAACATAAATACAATTTAATAAAGCATAGGACAAAACAACATAAAAACAATTTAATAAAGCATAGTTTAAAACAACATAAATACAATTTAATAAAGCATAGGATAAAACAACATAAATAAAATTTAATAAAGCATAGGATAAAACAACATAAATAAAAATTTAATAAAGCATAGGATAAAACAACATAAAAACAATTTAATAAAGCATAGGATAAAACAACATAAATACAATTTAATAAAGCATAGGATAAAACAACATAAATACAATTTAATAAAGCATAGGATAAAACAACATAAATAAAATTTAATAAAGCATAGTTTAAAACAACATAAATACAATTTAATAAAGCATAGGATAAAACAACATAAATACAATTTAATAAAGCATAAGATAAAACAACATGAATACAATTTAATAAAGCATAGGATAAAACAACATAAATACAATTTAATAAAGCATAGGTTAAAACAACATAAATACAATTTAATGAAACATAGGATAAACAACATCAATACAATTTAATAAAGCATAGGATAAAACAACATAAATAAAATTTAATAAAGCATAGGTTAAAACAACATAAATACAATTTAATAAAGCATATGATTAAACAACATAAATGCAATTTAATAAAGCATAGGTTAAATCAACATAAACACAATTTAATAAAGCATAGGATAAAACAACATAAATACAATTTAAAAAAGCATAGGATAAAACAACATAAATAAAATTTAATAAAGCAAAGGATAAAACAACATAAATACAATTTAATAAAGCATAGGATAAAACAACATAAATACAATTTAATAAAGCATAGGATAAAACAACATAAATAAAATTTAATAAAGCATAGGTTAAAATAACATAAATACAATTTAATAAAGCATAGGACAAAACAACATAAAAACAATTTAATAAAGCATAGTTTAAAACAACATAAATACAATTTATTAAAGCATAGGATAAAACCACAGAATTAGAATTTAATAAAGCATAGGATAAAACCACAGAATTAGAATTTAATAAAGCATAGGATAAAACAACATAAATACAATTTAATGAAACATAGGATAAACAACATAAATACAATTTAATAAAGCATAGGATAAACAACATAAATACAATTTAATAAAGCATAGGCTAAAACTACATAAATACAATTTAATAAAGCTTAGGATAAAACAAATTAAATACAATATAATAAAGCATAGGATAAAACAACATAAATTCAATTTAATAAAGCATAGGCTAAAACTACATAAATACAATTTAATAAAGCTTAGGATAAAACAAATTAAATACAATATAATAAAGCATAGGATAAAACAACATGAATTCAATTTAATAAAGTATAGGATAAAACAACATAAATACAATTTAATATAGCATAAGATAAAACAACATGAATACAATTTAATAAAGCATAGGTTAAAACAACATAAATTCAATTTAATAAAGCATAGGATAAAACAACATAAATACAATTTAATATAGCATAAGATAAAACAACATAAATACAATTTAATAAAGCATAGGATAAAACAACATAAATTCAATTTAATAAAGCATAGGTTAAAACAACATAAATACAATTTAATAAAGCACAGAATAAAACAACATAAATACAATTTAGTAAAGCATAGGTCAAAATAACATAAATACAATTTAATAAAGCATAGGATAAAACAACATAAATACAATTTAATAAAGCATAGGTTAAAACAACATAAATACAATTTAATAAAGCATAGGATAAAACAACATAAATACAATTTAATAAAGCATAGGATAAAACAACATAAATACAATTTAATAAAGCATAGGATAAAACAACATAAATAAAATTTAATAAAGCATAGGTTAAAATAACATAAATACAATTTAATAAAGCATAGGACAAAACAACATAAAAACAATTTAATAAAGCATAGTTTAAAACAACATAAATACAATTTATTAAAGCATAGGATAAAACCACAGAATTAGAATTTAATAAAGCATAGGATAAAACCACAGAATTAGAATTTAATAAAGCATAGGATAAAACAACATAAATACAATTTAATGAAACATAGGATAAACAACATAAATACAATTTAATAAAGCATAGGATAAACAACATAAATACAATTTAATAAAGCATAGGCTAAAACTACATAAATACAATTTAATAAAGCTTAGGATAAAACAAATTAAATACAATATAATAAAGCATAGGATAAAACAACATAAATTCAATTTAATAAAGCATAGGCTAAAACTACATAAATACAATTTAATAAAGCTTAGGATAAAACAAATTAAATACAATATAATAAAGCATAGGATAAAACAACATAAATTCAATTTAATAAAGTATAGGATAAAACAACATAAATACAATTTAATATAGCATAAGATAAAACAACATGAATACAATTTAATAAAGCATAGGTTAAAACAACATAAATTCAATTTAATAAAGCATAGGATAAAACAACATAAATACAATTTAATATAGCATAAGATAAAACAACATAAATACAATTTAATAAAGCATAGGATAAAACAACATAAATTCAATTTAATAAAGCATAGGTTAAAACAACATAAATACAATTTAATAAAGCACAGAATAAAACAACATAAATACAATTTAGTAAAGCATAGGTCAAAATAACATAAATACAATTTAATAAAGCATAGGATAAAACAACATAAATACAATTTAATAAAGCATAGGTTAAAACAACATAAATACAATTTAATAAAGCATAGGATAAAACAACATAAATACAATTTAATAAAGCATAGGATAAAACAACATAAATAAAATTTAATAAAGCATAGGATAAAACAACATAAATAAAAATTTAATAAAGCATAGGATAAAACAACATTAATACAATTTAATAAAGCATAGGATAAAACAACATAAATACAATTTAATAAAGCATAGGATAAAACAAGATAAATACAATTTAATAAAGCATAGGATAAAACAAGATAAATAAAATTTAATAAAGCATACGTTAAAACAACATAAATACAATTTAATAAAGCATAGGATAAAACCACAGAAATACAATTTAATAAAGCATAGGATAAAACAACATAAATACAATTTAATAAAGCATAGGACAAAACAACATAAATACAATTTAATAAAGCAGAGGATAAAACAACATAAATACAATTTAATGAAACATATTATAAACAACATAAATACAATTTAATAAAGCATAGGATAAAACAACATAAATACAATTTAATAAAGCATAGGCTAAAACTACATAAATACAATTTAATAAAGCATAGGATAAAACAAATTAAATACAATTTAATAAAGCATAAGATAAAACAACATGAATTCAATTTAATAAAGCATAGGATAAAACAACATAAATACAATTTAATAAAGCATAGGTTAAAACAACATAAATACAATTTAATAAAGCATAGGATAAAACAACATAAATTCAATTTAATAAAGCATATTATAAAACAACATAAATACAATTTAATAAAGCACAGGATAAAACAAAATAAATAAAATTTAATAAAGCATAGGATAAAACAACATAAATAAAATTTAATAAAGCATAGGATAAAACAACATAAATACAATTTAATAAAGCATAGGATAAAACAAGATAAATAAAATTTAATAAAGCATAGGATAAAACAACATAAATACAATTTAATAAAGCATATGATAAAACAACATAAATACAATTTAGTAAGGCATAGGTCGAAATAACATAAATACAATTTAATAAAGCATAGGTTAAAACAACATAAATACAATTTAATAAAGCACAGAATAAAACAACATAAATACAATTTAGTAAAGCATAGGTCAAAATAATATAAATACAATTTAATAAAGCATAGGATAAAACAACATAAATACAATTTAATAAAGCATAGGTTAAAACAACATAAATACAATTTAATAAAGCATAGGATAAAACAACATAAATACAATTTAATAAAGCATAGGATAAAACAACATAAATAAAATTTAATAAAGCATAGGATAAAACAACATAAATAAAATTTAATAAAGCATAGGCTAAAACTACATAAATACAATTTAATAAAGCATAGGATAAAACAAATTAAATACAATATAATAAAGCATAGGATAAAACAACATAAATTCAATTTAATAAAGCATAGGATAAAACAACATAAATACAATTTAATAAAGCATAAGATAAAACAACATGAATTCAATTTAATAAAGCATAGGATAAAACAACATAAATACAATTTAATAAAGCATAGGATAAAACAACATAAATACAATTTAATAAAGCATATGATAAAACAACATAAATACAATTTAATAAAGCATAGGTTAAAACAACATAAATACAATTTAATAAAGCATAGGATAAAACAACATAAATACAATTTAATAAAGCATAGGATAAAACAACATAAATAAAATTTAATAAAGCATAGGATAAAACAACATAAATACAATTTAATAAAGCATAGGATAAAACAACATAAATACAATTTAATAAAGCATAGGATAAAACAACATAAATAAAATTTAATAAAGCATAGGTTAAAACAACATAAATACAATTTAATAAAGCATAGGATAAAACAACATAAATACAATTTAATAAAGCATAGGATAAAACAACATAAATAAAATTTAATAAAGCATAGGATAAAACAACATAAATAAAATTTAATAAAGCATAGGTTAAAATAACATAAATACAATTTAATAAAGCATAGGACAAAACAACATAAAAACAATTTAATAAAGCATAGTTTAAAACAACATAAATACAATTTATTAAAGCATAGGATAAAACCACAGAATTAGAATTTAATAAAGCATAGGATAAAACAACATAAATACAATTTAATGAAACATAGGATAAACAACATAAATACAATTTAATAAAGCATAGGATAAACAACATAAATACAATTTAATAAAGCATAGGCTAAAACTACATAAATACAATTTAATAAAGCTTAGGATAAAACAAATTAAATACAATATAATAAAGCATAGGATAAAACAACATAAATTCAATTTAATAAAGCATAGGCTAAAACTACATAAATACAATTTAATAAAGCATAGGATAAAACAAATTAAATAGAGCATAGGATAAAACAACATAAATACAAATTTAATAAAGCATAGGATAAAACAAAATAAATACAATTTAATAAAGCATAGGTTAAAACAACATAAATACAATTTAATAAAGCATAGGATAAAACAACATAAATTCAATTTAATAAAGCATAGGATAAAACAACATAAATACAATTTAATAAAGCACAGGATAAAACAAAATAAATAAAATTTAATAAAGCATAGGATAAAACAACATAAATAAAATTTAATAAAGCATAGGATAAAACAACATAAATACAATTTAATAAAGCATAGGATAAAACAACATAAATAAAATTTAATAAAGCATAGGATAAAACAACATAAATACAATTTAATAAAGCATATGATAAAACAACATAAATACAATTTAATAAAGCATAGGTTAAAACAACATAAATACAATTTAATAAAGCATAGGATAAAACAACATAAATACAATTTAATAAAGCATAGGATAAAACAACATAAATAAAATTTAATAAAGCATAGGATAAAACAACATAAATACAATTTAATAAAGCATAGGATAAAACAACATAAATACAATTTAATAAAGCATAGGATAAAACAACATAAATACAATTTAATAAAGCATAGGATAAAACAACATAAATACAATTTAATAAAGCATAGGATAAAACAACATAAATAAAATTTAATAAAGCATAGGTTAAAATAACATAAATACAATTTAATAAAGCATAGGACAAAACAACATAAAAACAATTTAATAAAGCATAGTTTAAAACAACATAAATACAATTTAATAAAGCATAGGATAAAACAACATAAATAAAATTTAATAAAGCATAGGATAAAACAACATAAATAAAAATTTAATAAAGCATAGGATAAAACAACATAAAAACAATTTAATAAAGTATTGGTTAAAACAACATAAATACAATTTAATAAAGCATAGGATAAAACAACATAAATACAATTTAATAAAGCATAGGATAAAACAACATAAATAAAATTTAATAAAGCATAGGTTAAAACAACATAAATACAATTTAATAAAGCATAGGATAAAAACACAGAAATACAATTTAATAAAGCATAGGATAAAACAACATAAATACAATTTAATAAAGCATAGGACAAAACAACATAAATACAATTTAATAAAGCAGAGGATAAAACAACATAAATACAATTTAATGAAACATAGGATAAACAACATCAATACAATTTAATAAAGCATAGGATAAAACAACATAAATACAATTTAATAAAGCATAGGCTAAAACTACATAAATACAATTTAATAAAGCATAGGATAAAACAAATTAAACACAATATAATAAAGCATAGGATAAAACAACATAAATTAAATTTAATAAAGCATAGGATAAAACAACATAAATACAATTTAATAAAGCATATGATTAAACAACATAAATGCAATTTAATAAAGCATAGGTTAAATCAACATAAACACAATTTAATAAAGCATAGGATAAAACAACATAAATACAATTTAAAAAAGCATAGGATAAAACAACATAAATAAAATTTAATAAAGCAAAGGATAAAACAACATAAATACAATTTAATAAAGCATAGGATAAAACAACATAAATACAATTTAATAAAGCATAGGATAAAACAACATAAATACAATTTAATAAAGCATAGGATAAAACAACATAAATAAAATTTAATAAAGCATAGGTTAAAATAACATAAATACAATTTAATAAAGCATAGGACAAAACAACATAAAAACAATTTAATAAAGCATAGTTTAAAACAACATAAATACAATTTATTAAAGCATAGGATAAAACCACAGAATTAGAATTTAATAAAGCATAGGATAAAACCACAGAATTAGAATTTAATAAAGCATAGGATAAAACAACATAAATACAATTTAATGAAACATAGGATAAACAACATAAATACAATTTAATAAAGCATAGGATAAACAACATAAATACAATTTAATAAAGCATAGGCTAAAACTACATAAATACAATTTAATAAAGCTTAGGATAAAACAAATTAAATACAATATAATAAAGCATAGGATAAAACAACATAAATTCAATTTAATAAAGCATAGGCTAAAACTACATAAATACAATTTAATAAAGCTTAGGATAAAACAAATTAAATACAATATAATAAAGCATAGGATAAAACAACATAAATTCAATTTAATAAAGTATAGGATAAAACAACATAAATACAATTTAATATAGCATAAGATAAAACAACATGAATACAATTTAATAAAGCATAGGTTAAAACAACATAAATTCAATTTAATAAAGCATAGGATAAAACAACATAAATACAATTTAATATAGCATAAGATAAAACAACATAAATACAATTTAATAAAGCATAGGATAAAACAACATAAATTCAATTTAATAAAGCATAGGTTAAAACAACATAAATACAATTTAATAAAGCACAGAATAAAACAACAGAAATACAATTTAGTAAAGCATAGGTCAAAATAACATAAATACAATTTAATAAAGCATAGGATAAAACAACATAAATACAATTTAATAAAGCATAGGTTAAAACAAAATAAATACAATTTAATAAAGCATAGGATAAAACAACATAAATACAATTTAATAAAGCATAGGATAAAACAACATAAATAAAATTTAATAAAGCATAGGATAAAACAACATAAATAAAATTTAATAAAGCATAGGTTAAAATAACATAAATACAATTTAATAAAGCATAGGACAAAACAACATAAAAACAATTTAATAAAGCATAGTTTAAAACAACATAAATACAATTTATTAAAGCATAGGATAAAACCACAGAATTAGAATTTAATAAAGCATAGGATAAAACAACATAAATACAATTTAGTAAAGCATAGGTCAAAATAACATAAATACAATTTAATAAAGCATAGGATAAAACAACATAAATACAATTTAATAAAGCATAGGTTAAAACAACATAAATACAATTTAATAAAGCATAGGATAAAACAACATAAATACAATTTAATAAAGCATAGGATAAAACAACATAAATAAAATTTAATAAAGCATAGGATAAAACAACATAAATAAAAATTTAATAAAGCATAGGATAAAACAACATTAATACAATTTAATAAAGCATAGGATAAAACAACATAAATACAATTTAATAAAGCATAGGATAAAACAAGATAAATACAATTTAATAAAGCATAGGATAAAACAAGATAAATAAAATTTAATAAAGCATACGTTAAAACAACATAAATACAATTTAATAAAGCATAGGATAAAACCACAGAAATACAATTTAATAAAGCATAGGATAAAACAACATAAATACAATTTAATAAAGCATAGGACAAAACAACATAAATACAATTTAATAAAGCAGAGGATAAAACAACATAAATACAATTTAATGAAACATAGGATAAACAACATAAATACAATTTAATAAAGCATAGGATAAAACAACATAAATACAATTTAATAAAGCATAGGCTAAAACTACATAAATACAATTTAATAAAGCATAGGATAAAACAAATTAAATACAATATAATAAAGCATAGGATAAAACAACATAAATTCAATTTAATAAAGCATAGGATAAAACAACATAAATACAATTTAATAAAGCATAAGATAAAACAACATGAATTCAATTTAATAAAGCATAGGATAAAACAACATAAATACAATTTAATAAAGCATAGGTTAAAACAACATAAATACAATTTAATAAAGCATAGGATAAAACAACATAAATTCAATTTAATAAAGCATAGGATAAAACAACATAAATACAATTTAATAAAGCACAGGATAAAACAAAATAAATAAAATTTAATAAAGCATAGGATAAAACAACATAAATAAAATTTAATAAAGCATAGGATAAAACAACATAAATACAATTTAATAAAGCATAGGATAAAACAAGATAAATAAAATTTAATAAAGCATAGGATAAAACAACATAAATACAATTTAATAAAGCATATGATAAAACAACATAAATACAATTTAATAAAGCATAGGTTAAAACAACATAAATACAATTTAATAAAGCATAGGATAAAACAACATAAATACAATTTAATAAAGCATAGGATAAAACAACATAAATAAAATTTAATAAAGCATAGGATAAAACAACATAAATACAATTTAATAAAGCATGGGATAAAACAACATAAATACAATTTAATAAAGCATAGGATAAAACAACATAAATGCAATTTAATAAAGCATAGGATAAAACAACATAAATACAATTTAATAAAGCATAGGATAAAACAACATAAATACAATTTAATAAAGCATAGGTTAAAATAACATAAATACAATTTAATAAAGCATAGGACAAAACAACATAAAAACAATTTAATAAAGCATAGTTTAAAACAACATAAATACAATTTAATAAAGCATAGGATAAAACAACATAAATACAATTTAATAAAGCATAGGATAAAACTACATAAATACAATTTAATAAAGCATAGGATAAAACAACATAAATACAATTTATAAAGCATAGGATAAAACAACATAAATACAATTTAATAAAGCATAGGATAAAACAACATAAATACAATTTAATAAAGCATAGGATAAAACAACATAAATACAATTTAATAAAGCATAGGAAAAAACAACATAAATACAATTTAATAAAGCATAGGTTAAAACAACATAAATACAATTTAATAAAGCATAGGATAAAACAACATAAATAAAATTTAATAAAGCATAGGTTAAAATAACATAAATACAATTTAATAAAGCATAGGACAAAACAACATAAAAACAATTTAATAAAGCATAGTTTAAAACAACATAAATACAATTTATTAAAGCATAGGATAAAACCACATAATTAGAATTTAATAAAGCATAGGATAAAACAACATAAATACAATTTAATGAAACATAGGATAAACAACATAAATACAATTTAATAAAGCATAGGATAAACAACATAAATACAATTTAATAAAGCATAGGCTAAAACTACATAAATACAATCTAATAAAGCTTAGGATAAAACAAATTAAATACAATATAATAAAGCATAGGATAAAACAACATAAATTCAATTTAATAAAGCATAGGCTAAAACTACATAAATACAATTTAATAAAGCTTAGGATAAAACAAATTAAATACAATATAATAAAGCATAGGATAAAACAACATAAATTCAATTTAATAAAGCATAGGATAAAACAACATAAATACAATTTAATATAGCATAAGATAAAACAACATGAATACAATTTAATAAAGCATAGGTTAAAACAACATAAATTCAATTTAATAAAGCATAGGATAAAACAACATAAATACAATTTAATATAGCATAAGATAAAACAACATAAATACAATTTAATAAAGCATAGGATAAAACAACATAAATTCAATTTAATAAAGCATAGGTTAAAACAACATAAATACAATTTAATAAAGCACAGAATAAAACAACATAAATACAATTTAGTAAAGCATAGGTCAAAATAACATAAATACAATTTAATAAAGCATAGGATAAAACAACATAAATACAATTTAATAAAGCATAGGTTAAAACAACATAAATACAATTTAATAAAGCATAGGATAAAACAACATAAATACAATTTAATAAAGCATAGGATAAAACAACATAAATAAAATGTAATAAAGCATAGGATAAAACAACATAAATAAAATTTAATAAAGCATAGGTTAAAATAACATAAATACAATTTAATAAAGCATAGGACAAAACAACATAAAAACAATTTAATAAAGCATAGTTTAAAACAACATAAATACAATTTAATAAAGCATAGGATAAAACAACATAAATAAAATTTAATAAAGCATAGGATAAAACAACATAAATAAAAATTTAGTAAAGCATAGGATAAAACAACATAAAAACAATTTAATAAAGCATAGGATAAAACAACATAAATACAATTTAATAAAGCATAGGATAAAACAACATAAATACAATTTAATAAAGCATAGGATAAAACAACATAAATAAAATTTAATAAAGCATAGGTTAAAACAACATAAATAAAATTTAATAAAGCATAGGATAAAACCACAGAAATACAATTTAATAAAGCATAGGATAAAACAACATAAATACAATTTAATAAAGCATAGGACAAAACAACATAAATACAATTTAATAAAGCAGAGGATAAAACAACATAAATACAATTTAATGAAACATAGGATAAACAACATCAATACAATTTAATAAAGCATAAGATAAAACAACATAAATACAATTTAATAAAGCATAGGCTAAAACTACATAAATACAATTTAATAAAGCATAGGATAAAACAAATTAAACACAATATAATAAAGCATAGGATAAAACAACATAAATTAAATTTAATAAAGCATAGGATAAAACAACATAAATACAATTTAATAAAGCATAAGATAAAACAACATGAATACAATTTAATAAAGCATAGGATAAAACAACATAAATACAATTTAATAAAGCATAGGTTAAAAGAACATAAATACAATTTAATAAAGCATAGGATAAAACAACATAAATACAATTTAATAAAGCATAGGATAAAACAACATAAATAAAATTTAATAAAGCATAGGATAAAACAACATAAATACAATTTAATAAAGCATATGATTAAACAACATAAATGCAATTTAATAAAGCATAGGTTAAATCAACATAAATACAATTTAATAAAGCATAGGATAAAACAACATAAATACAATTTAAAAAAGCATAGGATAAAACAACATAAATAAAATTTAATAAAGCATAGGATAAAACAACATAAATACAATTTAATAAAGCATAGGATAAAACAACATAAATACAATTAAATAAAGCTTAGGATAAAACAACATAAATACAATTTAATAAAGCATAGGATAAAACAACATAAATACAATTTAATAAAGCATAGGATAAAACAACATAAATACAATTTAATAAAGCATAGGTTAAAATAAAATAAATACAATTTAATAAAGCATAGGACAAAACAACATAAAAACAATTTAATAAAGCATAGTTTAAAACAACATAAATACAATTTATTAAAGCATAGGATAAAACCACAGAATTAGAATTTAATAAAGCATAGGATAAAACAACATAAATACAATTTAATGAAACATAGGATAAACAACATAAATACAATTTAATAAAGCATAGGATAAAACAACATAAATACAATTTAATAAAGCATAGGATAAAACAACATAAATAAAATTTAATAAAGCATAGGATAAAACAACATAAATACAATTTAATAAAGCATATGATTAAACAACATAAATGCAATTTAATAAAGCATAGGTTAAATCAACATAAATACAATTTAATAAAGCATAGGATAAAACAACATAAATACAATTTAAAAAAGCATAGGATAAAACAACATAAATAAAATTTAATAAAGCATAGGATAAAACAACATAAATACAATTTAATAAAGCATAGGATAAAACAACATAAATACAATTTAATAAAGCATAGGATAAAACAACATAAATACAATTTAATAAAGCATAGGATAAAACAACCTAAATACAATTTAATAAAGCATAGGATAAAACAACATAAATAAAATTTAATAAAGCATAGGTTAAAATAACATAAATACAATTTAATAAAGCATAGGACAAAACAACATAAAAACAATTTAATAAAGCATAGTTTAAAACAACATAAATACAATTTATTAAAGCATAGGATAAAACCACAGAATTAGAATTTAATAAAGCATAGGATAAAACAACATAAATACAATTTAATGAAACATAGGATAAACAACATAAATACAATTTAATAAAGCATAGGATAAACAACATAAATACAATTTAATAAAGCATAGGCTAAAACTACATAAATACAATTTAATAAAGCTTAGGATAAAACAAATTAAATACAATATAATAAAGCATAGGATAAAACAACATAAATTCAATTTAATAAAGCATAGGCTAAAACTACATAAATACAATTTAATAAAGCTTAGGATAAAACAAATTAAATACAATATAATAAAGCATAGGATAAAACAACATAAATTCAATTTTATAAAGCATAGGATAAAACAACATAAATACAATTTAATATAGCATAAGATAAAACAACATGAATACAATTTAATAAAGCATAGGTTAAAACAACATAAATTCAATTTAATAAAGCATAGGATAAAACAACATAAAAACAATTTAATATAGCATAAGATAAAACAACATAAATACAATTTAATAAAGCATAGGATAAAACAACATAAATTCAATTTAATAAAGCATAGGCTAAAACAACATAAATACAATTTAATAAAGCACAGAATAAAACAACATAAATACAATTTAGTAAAGCATAGGTCAAAATAACATAAATACAATTTAATAAAGCATAGGATAAAACAACATAAATACAATTTAATAAAGCATAGGTTAAAACAACATAAATACAATTTAATAAAGCATAGGATAAAACAACATAAATACAATTTAATAAAGCATAGGATAAAACAACATAAATAAAATTTAATAAAGCATAGGATAAAACAACATAAATAAAATTTAATAAAGCATAGGTTAAAATAACATAAATACAATTTAATAAAGCATAGGACAAAACAACATAAAAACAATTTAATAAAGCATAGTTTAAAACAACATAAATACAATTTATTAAAGCATAGGATAAAACCACAGAATTAGAATTTAATAAAGCATAGGATAAAACAACATAAATACAATTTAATGAAACATAGAATAAACAACATAAATACAATTTAATAAAGCATAGGATAAACAACATAAATACAATTTAATAAAGCATAGGCTAAAACTACATAAATACAATTTAATAAAGCTTAGGATAAAACAAATTAAATACAATATAATAAAGCATAGGATAAAACAACATAAATTCAATTTAATAAAGCATAGGCTAAAACTACATAAATACAATTTAATAAAGCTTAGGATAAAACAAATTAAATACAATATAATAAAGCATAGGATAAAACAACATAAATTCAATTTAATAAAGCATAGGATAAAACAACATAAATACAATTTAATATAGCATAAGATAAAACAACATGAATACAATTTAATAAAGTATAGGTTAAAACAACATAAATACAATTTAATAAAGCACAGGATAAAACAACATAAATACAATTTAATAAAGCATAAGACAAAAAAACATAAATACAATTTAATAAAGCATATGTTAAAGCAACATAAATACAATTTAATAAAGCATAGGTTAAAACAACATAAATACAATTTAATAAAGCATAGGATAAAACAACATAAATAAAATTTAATAAAGCATAGGATAAAACAACATAAATAAAATTTAATAAAGCATAGGTTAAAATAACATAAATACAATTTAATAAAGCATAGGACAAAACAACATAAAAACAATTTAATAAAGCATAGTTTAAAACAACATAAATACAATTTATTAAAGCATAGGATAAAACCACAGAATAAGAATTTAATAAAGCATAGGATAAAACAACATAAATACAATTTAATGAAACATAGGATAAACAACATAAATACAATTTAATAAAGCATAGGATAAACAACATAAATACAATTTAATAAAGCATAGGCTAAAACTACATAAATACAATTTAATAAAGCTTATGATAAAACAAATTAAATACAATATAATAAAGCATAGGATAAAACAACATAAATTCAATTTAATAAAGCATAGGCTAAAACTACATAAATACAATTTAATAAAGCTTAGGATAAAACAAATTAAATACAATATAATAAAGCATAGGATAAAACAACATAAATTCAATTTAATAAAGCATAGGATAAAACAACATAAATACAATTTAATATAGCATAAGATAAAACAACATGAATACAATTTAATAAAGCATAGGTTAAAACAACATAAATACAATTTAATAAAGCATAGGATAAAACAACATAAATACAATTTAATAAAGCATAGGTTAAAACAACATAAATACAATTTAGTAAAGCACAGGATAAAACAACATAAATACAATTTAATAAAGCATAAGACAAAAAAACATAAATACAATTAAATAAAGCATATGTTAAAGCAACATAAATACAATTTAATAAAGCATAGGTTAAAACAACATAAATACAATTTAATAAAGCATAGGATAAAACAACATAAATACAATTTAATAAAGCTTAGGATAAAACAACATAAATACAATTTAATAAAGCATAGGATAAAACAACATAAATACAATTTAATAAAGCATAGGATAAAACAACATAAATACAATTTAATAAAGCATAGGTTAAAATAACATAAATACAATTTAATAAAGCATAGGACAAAACAACATAAAAACAATTTAATAAAGCATAGTTTAAAACAACATAAATACAATTTATTAAAGCATAGGATAAAACCACAGAATTAGAATTTAATAAAGCATAGGATAAAACAACATAAATACAATTTAATGAAACATAGGATAAACAACATAAATACAATTTAATAAAGCATAGGATAAACAACATAAATACAATTTAATAAAGCATAGGCTAAAACTACATAAATACAATTTAATAAAGCTTAGGATAAAACAAATTAAATACAATATAATAAAGCATAGGATAAAACAACATAAATTCAATTTAATAAAGCATAGGCTAAAACTACATAAATACAATTTAATAAAGCTTAGGATAAAACAAATTAAATACAATATAATAAAGCATAGGATAAAACAACATAAATTCAATTTAATAAAGCATAGGATAAAACAACATAAATACAATTTAATAAAGCATAAGATAAAACAACATGAATACAATTTAATAAAGCATAGGATAAAACAACATAAATACAATTTAATAAAGCATAGGTTAAAACAACATAAATACAATTTAATAAAGCATAGGATAAAACAACATAAATACAATTTAATAAAGCATAGGATAAAACAACATAAATAAAATTTAATAAAGCATAGGATAAAACAAAATAAATACAATTTAATAAAGCATATGATTAAACAACATAAATGCAATTTAATAAAGCATAGGTTAAATCAACATAAATACAATTTAATAAAGCATAGGATAAAACAACATAAATACAATTTAAAAAAGCATAGGATAAAACAACATAAATAAAATTTAATAAAGCATAGGATAAAACAACATAAATACAATTTAATAAAGCATAGGATAAAACAACATAAATACAATTTAATAAAGCATAGGATAAAACAACATAAATACAATTTAATAAAGCATAGGATAAAACAACCTAAATACAATTTAATAAAGCATAGGATAAAACAACATAAATAAAATTTAATAAAGCATAGGTTAAAATAACATAAATACAATTTAATAAAGCATAGGACAAAACAACATAAAAACAATTTAATAAAGCATAGTTTAAAACAACATAAATACAATTTATTAAAGCATAGGATAAAACCACAGAATTAGAATTTAATAAAGCATAGGATAAAACAACATAAATACAATTTAATGAAACATAGGATAAACAACATAAATACAATTTAATAAAGAATAGGATAAACAACATAAATACAATTTAATAAAGCATAGGCTAAAACTACATAAATACAATTTAATAAAGCTTAGGATAAAACAAATTAAATACAATATAATAAAGCATAGGATAAAACAACATAAATTCAATTTAATAAAGCATAGGATAAAACAACATAAATACAATTTAATATAGCATAAGATAAAACAACATGAATACAATTTAATAAAGCATAGGTTAAAACAACATAAATTCAATTTAATAAAGCATAGGATAAAACAACATAAAAACAATTTAATATAGCATAAGATAAAACAACATAAATACAATTTAATAAAGCATAGGATAAAACAACATAAATTCAATTTAATAAAGCATAGGCTAAAACAACATAAATACAATTTAATAAAGCACAGAATAAAACAACATAAATACAATTTAGTAAAGCATAGGTCAAAATAACATAAATACAATTTAATAAAGCATAGGATAAAACAACATAAATACAATTTAATAAAGCATAGGTTAAAACAACATAAATACAATTTAATAAAGCATAGGATAAAACAACATAAATACAATTTAATAAAGCATAGGATAAAACAACATAAATAAAATTTAATAAAGCATAGGATAAAACAACATAAATAAAATTTAATAAAGCATAGGTTAAAATAACATAAATACAATTTAATAAAGCATAGGACAAAACAACATAAAAACAATTTAATAAAGCATAGTTTAAAACAACATAAATACAATTTATTAAAGCATAGGATAAAACCACAGAATTAGAATTTAATAAAGCATAGGATAAAACAACATAAATACAATTTAATGAAACATAGAATAAACAACATAAATACAATTTAATAAAGCATAGGATAAACAACATAAATACAATTTAATAAAGCATAGGCTAAAACTACATAAATACAATTTAATAAAGCTTAGGATAAAACAAATTAAATACAATATAATAAAGCATAGGATAAAACAACATAAATTCAATTTAATAAAGCATAGGCTAAAACTACATAAATACAATTTAATAAAGCTTAGGATAAAACAAATTAAATACAATATAATAAAGCATAGGATAAAACAACATAAATTCAATTTAATAAAGCATAGGATAAAACAACATAAATACAATTTAATATAGCATAAGATAAAACAACATGAATACAATTTAATAAAGCATAGGTTAAAACAACATAAATACAATTTAATAAAGCACAGGATAAAACAACATAAATACAATTTAATAAAGCATAAGACAAAAAAACATAAATACAATTTAATAAAGCATATGTTAAAGCAACATAAATACAATTTAATAAAGCTTAGGATAAAACAACATAAATACAATTTAATAAAGCATAGGATAAAACAACATAAATACAATTTAATAAAGCATAGGATAAAACAACATAAATTCAATTTAATAAAGCATAGGTTAAAACAACATAAATACAATTTAATAAAGCATAGGTTAAAACAACATAAATACAATTTAATAAAGCATAGGATAAAACAACATAAATACAATTTAATAAAGCATAGGATAAAACAACATAAATAAAATTTAATAAAGCATAGGATGAAACAACATAAATAAAATTTAATAAAGCATAGGTTAAAATAACATAAAAACAATTTAATAAAGCATAGGACAAAACAACATAAAAACAATTTAATAAAGCATAGTTTAAAACAACATAAGTACAATTTATTAAAGCATAGGATAAAACCACAGAATTAGAATTTAATAAAGCATAGGATAAAACAACATAAATACAATTTAATGAAACATAGGATAAACAACATAAATACAATTTAATAAAGCATAGGATAAACAACATAAATACAATTTAATAAAGCATAGGCTAAAACTACATAAATACAATTTAATAAAGCATATGATAAAACAAATTAAATACAATATAATAAAGCATAGGATAAAACAACATAAATTCAATTTAATAAAGCATAGGCTAAAACTACATAAATACAATTTAATAAAGCTTAGGATAAAACAAATTAAATACAATATAATAAAGCATAGGATAAAACAACATAAATAAAATTTAATAAAGCATAGGATAAAACAACATAAATAAAAATTTAATAAAGCATAGGATAAAACAACATAAATACAATTTAATAAAGCATAGGATAAAACAACATAAATACAATTTAATAAAGCATAGGATAAAACAACATAAATACAATTTAATAAAGCATAGGATAAAACAACATACATAAAATTTAATAAAGCATAGGTTAAAACAAAATAAATACAATTTAATAAAGCATAGGATAAAACCACAGAAATACAATATAATAAAGCATAGGATAAAACAACATAAATACAATTTAATAAAGCATAGGACAAAACAACATAAATACAATTTAATAAAGCAGAGGATAAAACAACATAAATACAATTTAATAAAGCATAGGCTAAAACTACATAAATACAATTTAATAAAGCATAGGATAAAACAAATTAAATACAATATAATAAAGCATAGGATAAAACAACATAAATTCAATTTAATAAAGCATAGGATAAAACAACATAATTACAATTTAATAAAGCATAAGATAAAACAACATGAATACAATTTAATAAAGCATAGGATAAAACAACATAAATACAATTTAATAAAGCATAGGTTAAAACAACATAAATACAATTTAATAAAGCATAGGATAAAACAACATAAATTTAATTTAATAAAGCATAGGATAAAACAACATAAATACAATTTAATAAAGCACAGGATAAAACAAAATAAATAAAATTTAATAAAGCATAGGATAAAACAACATAAATAAAATGTAATAAAGCATAGGATAAAACAACATAAATACAATTTAATAAAGCATAGGATAAAACAACATAAATAAAATTTAATAAAGCATAGGATAAAACAACATAAATACATTTTAATAAAGCATATGATAAAACAACATAAATACAATTTAATAAAGTATAGGTTAAAACAACATAAATACAATTTAATAAAGCATAGGATAAAACAACATAAATACAATTTAATAAAGCATAGGATAAAACAACATAAATAAAATTTAATAAAGCATAGGATAAAACAACATAAATACAATTTAATAAAGCATAGGATAAAACAACATAAATACAATTTAATAAAGCATAGGATAAAACAACATAAATACAATTTAATAAAGCATAGGATAAAACAACATAAATACAATTTAATAAAGCATAGGATAAAACAACATAAATAAAATTTAATAAAGCATAGGTTAAAATAACATAAATACAATTTAATAAAGCATAGGACAAAACAACATAAAAACAATTTAATAAAGCATAGTTTAAAACAACATAAATACAATTTAATAAAGCATAGGATAAAACCACAGAATTACAATTTAATAAAGCATAGGATAAAACATCATAAATACAATTTAATAAAGCATAGGACAAAACAACATAAATACAATTTAATAAAGCATAGGATAAAATAACATAAATACAATTTAATGAAACATAGGATAAACAACATAAATGCAATTTAATAAAGCATAGGATAAACAACATAAATACAATTTAATAAAGCATAGGCTAAAACTACATAAATACAATTTAATAAAGCTTACGATAAAACAAATTAAATACAATATAATAAAGCATAGGATAAAACAACATAAATTCAATTTAATAAAGCATAGGATAAAACAACATAAATACAATTTAATAAAGCATAGGTTAAAACAACATAAATACAATTTAATAAAGCATAGGATAAAACAACATAAATACAATTTAATAAAGCATAGGATAAAACAACATAAATAAAATTTAATAAAGCATAGGATAAAACAACATAAATAAAATTTAATAAAGCATAGGTTAAAATAACATAAAAACAATTTAATAAAGCATAGGACAAAACAACATAAAAACAATTTAATAAAGCATAGTTTAAAACAACATAAGTACAATTTATTAAAGCATAGGATAAAACCACAGAATTAGAATTTAATAAAGCATAGGATAAAACAACATAAATACAATTTAATGAAACATAGGATAAACAACATAAATACAATTTAATAAAGCATAGGATAAACAACATAAATACAATTTAATAAAGCATAGGCTAAAACTACATAAATACAATTTAATAAAGCATATGATAAAACAAATTAAATACAATATAATAAAGCATAGGATAAAACAACATAAATTCAATTTAATAAAGCATAGGCTAAAACTACATAAATACAATTTAATAAAGCTTAGGATAAAACAAATTAAATACAATATAATAAAGCATAGGATAAAACAACATAAATTCAATTTAATAAAGCATAGGATAAAACAACATAAATACAATTTAATATAGCATAAGATAAAACAACATGAATACAATTTAATAAAGCATAGGTTAAAACAACATAAATACAATTTAATAAAGCATAGGATAAAACAACATAAATACAATTTAATAAAGCATAGGTTAAAACAACATAAATACAATTTAGTAAAGCACAGGATAAAACAACATAAATACAATTTAATAAAGCATAAGACAAAAAAACATAAATACAATTTAATAAAGCATATGTTAAAGCAACATAAATACAATTTAATAAAGCATAGGTTAAAACAACATAAATACAATTTAATAAAGCATAGGATAAAACAACATAAATACAATTTAATAAAGCTTAGGATAAAACAACATAAATACAATTTAATAAAGCATAGGATAAAACAACATAAATACAATTTAATAAAGCATAGGATAAAACAACATAAATACAATTTAATAAAGCATAGGTTAAAACAACATAAATACAATTTAATAAAGCACAGAATAAAACAACATAAATACAATTTAGTAAAGCATAGGTCAAAATAACATCAATACAATTTAATAAAGCATAGGATAAAACAACATAAATACAATTTAATAAAGCATAGGTTAAAACAACATAAATACAATTTAATAAAGCATAGGATAAAACAACATAAATACAATTTAATAAAGCATAGGATAAAACAACATAAATAAAATTTAATAAAGCATAGGATAAAACAACATAAATAAAAATTTAATAAAGCATAGGATAAAACAACATAAATACAATTTAATAAAGCATAGGATAAAACAACATAAATACAATTTAATAAAGCATAGGATAAAACAACATAAATACAATTTAATAAAGCATAGGATAAAACAACATAAATAAAATTTAATAAAGCATAGGTGAAAACAAAATAAATACAATTTAATAAAGCATAGGATAAAACCACAGAAATACAATATAATAAAGCATAGGATAAAACAACATAAATACAATTTAATAAAGCATAGGACAAAACAACATAAATACAATTTAATAAAGCAGAGGATAAAACAACATAAATACAATTTAATAAAGCATAGGCTAAAACTACATAAATACAATTTAATAAAGCATAGGATAAAACAAATTAAATACAATATAATAAAGCATAGGATAAAACAACATAAATTCAATTTAATAAAGCATAGGATAAAACAACATAATTACAATTTAATAAAGCATAAGATAAAACAACATGAATACAATTTAATAAAGCAGAGGATAAAACAACATAAATACAATTTAATAAAGCATAGGCTAAAACTACATAAATACAATTTAATAAAGCATAGGATAAAACAAATTAAATACAATATAATAAAGCATAGGATAAAACAACATAAATTCAATTTAATAAAGCATAGGATAAAACAACATAATTACAATTTAATAAAGCATAAGATAAAACAACATGAATACAATTTAATAAAGCATAGGATAAAACAACATAAATACAATTTAATAAAGCATAGGTTAAAACAACATAAATACAATTTAATAAAGCATAGGATAAAACAACATAAATTTAATTTAATAAAGCATAGGATAAAACAACATAAATACAATTTAATAAAGCACAGGATAAAACAAAATAAATAAAATTTAATAAAGCATAGGATAAAACAACATAAATAAAATGTAATAAAGCATAGGATAAAACAACATAAATACAATTTAATAAAGCATAGGATAAAACAACATAAATAAAATTTAATAAAGCATAGGATAAAACAACATAAATACATTTTAATAAAGCATATGATAAAACAACATAAATACAATTTAATAAAGTATAGGTTAAAACAACATAAATACAATTTAATAAAGCATAGGATAAAACAACATAAATACAATTTAATAAAGCATAGGATAAAACAACATAAATAAAATTTAATAAAGCATAGGATAAAACAACATAAATACAATTTAATAAAGCATAGGATAAAACAACATAAATACAATTTAATAAAGCATAGGATAAAACAACATAAATACAATTTAATAAAGCATAGGATAAAACAACATAAATACAATTTAATAAAGCATAGGATAAAACAACATAAATAAAATTTAATAAAGCATAGGTTAAAATAACATAAATACAATTTAATAAAGCATAGGACAAAACAACATAAAAACAATTTAATAAAGCATAGTTTAAAACAACATAAATACAATTTAATAAAGCATAGGATAAAACCACAGAATTACAATTTAATAAAGCATAGGATAAAACATCATAAATACAATTTAATAAAGCATAGGACAAAACAACATAAATACAATTTAATAAAGCATAGGATAAAACAACATAAATACAATTTAATGAAACATAGGATAAACAACATAAATGCAATTTAATAAAGCATAGGATAAACAACATAAATACAATTTAATAAAGCATAGGCTAAAACTACATAAATACAATTTAATAAAGCTTACGATAAAACAAATTAAATACAATATAATAAAGCATAGGATAAAACAACATAAATTCAATTTAATAAAGCATAGGATAAAACAACATAAATACAATTTAATAAAGCATAGGTTAAAACAACATAAATACAATTTAATAAAGCATAGGATAAAACAACATAAATACAATTTAATAAAGCATAGGATAAAACAACATAAATAAAATTTAATAAAGCATAGGATAAAACAACATAAATAAAATTTAATAAAGCATAGGTTAAAATAACATAAAAACAATTTAATAAAGCATAGGACAAAACAACATAAAAACAATTTAATAAAGCATAGTTTAAAACAACATAAGTACAATTTATTAAAGCATAGGATAAAACCACAGAATTAGAATTTAATAAAGCATAGGATAAAACAACATAAATACAATTTAATGAAACATAGGATAAACAACATAAATACAATTTAATAAAGCATAGGATAAACAACATAAATACAATTTAATAAAGCATAGGCTAAAACTACATAAATACAAATTAATAAAGCATATGATAAAACAAATTAAATACAATATAATAAAGCATAGGATAAAACAACATAAATTCAATTTAATAAAGCATAGGCTAAAACTACATAAATACAATTTAATAAAGCTTAGGATAAAACAAATTAAATACAATATAATAAAGCATAGGATAAAACAACATAAATTCAATTTAATAAAGCATAGGATAAAACAACATAAATACAATTTAATATAGCATAAGATAAAACAACATGAATACAATTTAATAAAGCATAGGTTAAAACAACATAAATACAATTTAATAAAGCATAGGATAAAACAACATAAATACAATTTAATAAAGCATAGGTTAAAACAACATAAATACAATTTAGTAAAGCACAGGATAAAACAACATAAATACAATTTAATAAAGCATAAGACAAAAAAACATAAATACAATTTAATAAAGCATATGTTAAAGCAACATAAATACAATTTAATAAAGCATAGGTTAAAACAACATAAATACAATTTAATAAAGCATAGGATAAAACAACATAAATACAATTTAATAAAGCTTAGGATAAAACAACATAAATACAATTTAATAAAGCATAGGATAAAACAACATAAATACAATTTAATAAAGCATAGGATAAAACAACATAAATACAATTTAATAAAGCATAGGTTAAAACAACATAAATACAATTTAATAAAGCACAGAATAAAACAACATAAATACAATTTAGTAAAGCATAGGTCAAAATAACATCAATACAATTTAATAAAGCATAGGATAAAACAACATAAATACAATTTAATAAAGCATAGGTTAAAACAACATAAATACAATTTAATAAAGCATAGGATAAAACAACATAAATACAATTTAATAAAGCATAGGATAAAACAACATAAATAAAATTTAATAAAGCATAGGATAAAACAACATAAATAAAAATTTAATAAAGCATAGGATAAAACAACATAAATACAATTTAATAAAGCATAGGATAAAACAACATAAATACAATTTAATAAAGCATAGGATAAAACAACATAAATACAATTTAATAAAGCATAGGATAAAACAACATAAATAAAATTTAATAAAGCATAGGTGAAAACAAAATAAATACAATTTAATAAAGCATAGGATAAAACCACAGAAATACAATATAATAAAGCATAGGATAAAACAACATAAATACAATTTAATAAAGCATAGGACAAAACAACATAAATACAATTTAATAAAGCAGAGGATAAAACAACATAAATACAATTTAATAAAGCATAGGCTAAAACTACATAAATACAATTTAATAAAGCATAGGATAAAACAAATTAAATACAATATAATAAAGCATAGGATAAAACAACATAAATTCAATTTAATAAAGCATAGGATAAAACAACATAATTACAATTTAATAAAGCATAAGATAAAACAACATGAATACAATTTAATAAAGCATAGGATAAAACAACATAAATACAATTTAATAAAGCATAGGTTAAAACAACATAAATACAATTTAATAAAGCATAGGATAAAACAACATAAATTTAATTTAATAAAGCATAGGATAAAACAACATAAATACAATTTAATAAAGCACAGGATAAAACAAAATAAATAAAATTTAATAAAGCATAGGATAAAACAACATAAATAAAATGTAATAAAGCATAGGATAAAACAACATAAATACAATTTAATAAAGCATAGGATAAAACAACATAAATAAAATTTAATAAAGCATAGGATAAAACAACATAAATACATTTTAATAAAGCATATGATAAAACAACATAAATACAATTTAATAAAGTATAGGTTAAAACAACATAAATACAATTTAATAAAGCATAGGATAAAACAACATAAATACAATTTAATAAAGCATAGGATAAAACAACATAAATAAAATTTAATAAAGCATAGGATAAAACAACATAAATACAATTTAATAAAGCATAGGATAAAACAACATAAATACAATTTAATAAAGCATAGGATAAAACAACATAAATACAATTTAATAAAGCATAGGATAAAACAACATAAATACAATTTAATAAAGCATAGGATAAAACAACATAAATAAAATTTAATAAAGCATAGGTTAAAATAACATAAATACAATTTAATAAAGCATAGGACAAAACAACATAAAAACAATTTAATAAAGCATAGTTTAAAACAACATAAATACAATTTAATAAAGCATAGGATAAAACCACAGAATTACAATTTAATAAAGCATAGGATAAAACATCATAAATACAATTTAATAAAGCATAGGACAAAACAACATAAATACAATTTAATAAAGCATAGGATAAAACAACATAAATACAATTTAATGAAACATAGGATAAACAACATAAATGCAATTTAATAAAGCATAGGATAAACAACATAAATACAATTTAATAAAGCATAGGCTAAAACTACATAAATACAATTTAATAAAGCTTACGATAAAACAAATTAAATACAATATAATAAAGCATAGGATAAAACAAAATAAATTCAATTTAATAAAGCATAGGATAAAACAACATAAATACAATTTAATAAAGCATAAGATAAAACAACATGAATACAATTTAATAAAGCATAGGTTAAAACAACATAAATACAATTTAATAAAGCATAGGATAAAACAACATAAATACAATTTAATAAAGCATAGGTTAAAACAACATAAATACAATTTAATAAAGCACAGGATAAAACAACATAAATACAATTTAATAAAGCATAAGACAAAAAAACATAAATACAATTTAATAAAGCATATGTTAAAGCAACATAAATACAATTTAATAAAGCATAGGTTAAAACAACATAAATACAATTTAATAAAGCATAGGATAAAACAACCTAAATACAATTTAATAAAGCTTAGGATAAAACAACATAAATACAATTTAATAAAGCATAGGATAAAACAACATAAATACAATTTAATAAAGCATAGGATAAAACAACATAAATACAATTTAATAGATCATAGGCTAAAACAACATAAATACAATTTATAAAGCATAGGATAAAACAACATAAATACAATTTAATAAAGCATAGGATAAAACAACATAAATACAATTTAATAAAGCATAGGATTAAACAACATAAATACTATTTAATAAAGCATAGGATAAAACCACATAAATACAATTTAATAAAGCACAGGATAAAACAACATAAATACAATTTAATAAAGCATAGGATAAAACAACATAAATACAATTTAATAAAGCATAGGATAAAACAACATAAATACAATTTAATAAAGCATAGGATAAAACAACATAAATAAAATTTAATAAAGCATAGGTTAAAACAAAATAAATACAATTTAATAAAGCATAGGATAAAACCACAGAAATACAATATAATAAAGCATAGGATAAAACAACATAAATACAATTTAATAAAGCATAGGATAAAACAACATAAATAAAATTTAATAAAGCATAGGATAAAACAACATAAATACATTTTAATAAAGCATATGATAAAACAACATAAATACAATTTAATAAAGTATATTTTAAAACAACATAAATACAATTTAATAAAGCATAGGATAAAACAACATAAATACAATTTAATAAAGCATAGGATAAAACAACGTAAATAAAATTTAATAAAGCATAGGATAAAACAACATAAATACAATTTAATAAAGCATAGGATAAAACAACATAAATACAATTTAATAAAGCATAGGATAAAACAACATAAATACAATTTAATAAAGCATAGGATAAAACAACATAAATACAATTTAATAAAGCATAGGATAAAACAACATAAATAAAATTTAATAAAGCATAGGTTAAAATAACATAAATACAATTTAATAAAGCATAGGACAAAACAACATAAAAACAATTTAATAAAGCATAGTTTAAAACAACATAAATACAATTTAATAAAGCATAGGATAAAACCACAGAATTACAATTTAATAAAGCATAGGATAAAACATCATAAATACAATTTAATAAAGCATAGGACAAAACAACATAAATACAATTTAATAAAGCATAGGCTAAAACTACATAAATACAATTTAATAAAGCTTACGATAAAACAAATTAAATACAATATAATAAAGCATAGGATAAAACAACATAAATTCAATTTAATAAAGCATAGGATAAAACAACATAAATACAATTTAATAAAGCAGAAGATAAAACAACATGAATACAATTTAATAAAGCATAGGTTAAAACAACATAAATACAATTTAATAAAGCACAGGATAAAACAACATAAATACAATTTAATAAAGCATAAGACAAAAAAACATAAATACAATTTAATAAAGCATATGTTAAAGCAACATAAATACAATTTAATAAAGCATAGGTTAAAACAACATAAATACAATTTAATAAAGCATAGGATAAAACAACCTAAATACAATTTAATAAAGCTTAGGATAAAACAACATAAATACAATTTAATAAAGCATAGGATAAAACAACATAAATACAATTTAATAAAGCATAGGATAAAACAACATAAATACAATTTAATATATCATAGGCTAAAACAACATAAATACAATTTATAAAGCATAGGATAAAACAACATAAATACAATTTAATAAAGCATAGGATAAAACAACATAAATACAATTTAATAAAGCATAGGATTAAACAGCATAAATACTATTTAATAAAGCATAGGATAAAACCACATAAATACAATTTAATAAAGCACAGGATAAAACAACATAAATACAATTTAATAAAGCATAGGATAAAACAACATAAATACAATTTAATAAAGCATAGGATAAAACAAAATAAATACAATTTAATAAAGCATAGGATAAAACAACATAAATAAAATTGAATAAAGCATAGGTTAAAACAAAATAAATACAATTTAATAAAGCATAGGATAAAACCACAGAAATACAATATAATAAAGCATAGGATAAAACAACATAAATACAATTTAATAAAGCATAGGACAAAACAACATAAATACAATTTAATAAAGCAGAGGATAAAACAACATAAATACATTTTAATAAAGCATAGGCTAAAACTACATAAATACAATTTAATAAAGCATAGGATAAAACAAATTAAATACAATATAATAAAGCATAGGATAAAACAACATAAATTCAATTTAATAAAGCATAGGATAAAACAACATAAATAAAATTTAATAAAGCATAGGTTAAAATAACATAAATACAATTTAATAAAGCATAGGACAAAACAACATAAAAACAATTTAATAAAGCATAGTTTTAAACAACATAAATACAATTTAATAAAGCATAGGATAAAACCACAGAATTACAATTTAATAAAGCATAGGATAAAACATCATAAATACAATTTAATAAAGCATAGGACAAATCAACATAAATACAATTTAATAAAGCATAGGATAAAACAACATAAATACAATTTAATGAAACATAGGTTAAACAACATAAATATAATTTAACAAAGCATAGGATAAACAACATAAATACAATTTAATAAAGCATAGGCTAAAACTACATAAATACAATTTAATAAAGCTTACGATAAAACAAATTAAATACAATATAATAAAGCATAGGATAAAACAACATAAATTCAATTTAATAAAGCATAGGATAAAACAATATAAATACAATTTAATAAAGCATAAGATAAAACAACATGAATACAATTTAATAAAGCATAGGTTAAAACAACATAAATACAATTTAATAAAGCATAAGACAAAAAAACATAAATACAATTTAATAAAGCATATGTTAAAGCAACATAAATACAATTTAATAAAGCATAGGTTAAAACAACATAAATACAATTTAATAAAGCATAGGATAAAACAACCTAAATACAATTTAATAAAGCATAAGACAAAAAAACATAAATACAATTTAATAAAGCATATGTTAAAGCAACATAAATACAATTTAATAAAGCATAGGTTAAAACAACATAAATACAATTTAATAAAGCATAGGATAAAACAACCTAAATACAATTTAATAAAGCTTAGGATAAAACAACATAAATACAATTTAATAAAGCATAGGATAAAACAACATAAATACAATTTAATAAAGCATAGGATAAAACAACATAAATACAATTTAATAGATCATAGGCTAAAACAACATAAATACAATTTATAAAGCATAGGATAAAACAACATAAATACAATTTAATAAAGCATAGGATAAAACAACATAAATACAATTTAATAAAGCATAGGATTAAACAGCATAAATACTATTTAATAAAGCATAGGATAAAACCACATAAATACAATTTAATAAAGCACAGGATAAAACAACATAAATACAATTTAATAAAGCATAGGACAAAACAACATAAAAACAATTTAATAAAGCATAGTTTAAAACAACATAAATACAATTTAATAAAGCATAGGATAAAACCACAGAATTACAATTTAATAAAGCATAGGATAAAACATCATAAATACAATTTAATAAAGCATAGGACAAAACAACATAAATACAATTTAATAAAGCATAGGATAAAACAACATAAATACAATTTAATGAAACATAGGATAAACAACATAAATGCAATTTAATAAAGCATAGGATAAACAACATATATACAATTTAATAAAGCATAGGCTAAAACTACATAAATACAATTTAATAAAGCTTACGATAAAACAAATTAAATACAATATAATAAAGCATAGGATAAAACAACATAAATTCAATTTAATAAAGCATAGGATAAAACAACATAAATACAATTTAATAAAGCATAAGATAAAACAACATGAATACAATTTAATAAAGCATAGGATAAAACAACATAAATACAATTTAATAAAGCATAGGTTAAAACAACATAAATACAATTTAATAAAGCACAGGATAAAACAACATAAATACAATTTAATAAAGCATAAGACAAAAAAACATAAATACAATTTAATAAAGCATATGTTAAAGCAACATAAATACAATTTAATAAAGCATAGGTTAAAACAACATAAATACAATTTAATAAAGCATAGGATAAAACAACCTAAATACAATTTAATAAAGCTTAGGATAAAACAACATAAATACAATTTAATAAAGCATAGGATAAAACAACATAAATACAATTTAATAGATCATAGGCTAAAACAACATAAATACAATTTATAAAGCATAGGATAAAACAACATAAATACAATTTAATAAAGCATAGGATAAAACAACATAAATACAATTTAATAAAGCATAGGATTAAACAGCATAAATACTATTTAATAAAGCATAGGATAAAACCACATAAATACAATTTAATAAAGCACAGGATAAAACAACATAAATACAATTTAATAAAGCATAGGACAAAACAACATAAAAACAATTTAATAAAGCATAGTTTAAAACAACATAAATACAATTTAATAAAGCATAGGATAAAACCACAGAATTACAATTTAATAAAGCATAGGATAAAACATCATAAATACAATTTAATAAAGCATAGGACAAAACAACATAAATACAATTTAATAAAGCATAGGATAAAACAACATAAATACAATTTAATGAAACATAGGATAAACAACATAAATGCAATTTAATAAAGCATAGGATAAACAACATAAATACAATTTAATAAAGCATAGGCTAAAACTACATAAATACAATTTAATAAAGCTTACGATAAAACAAATTAAATACAATATAATAAAGCATAGGATAAAACAACATAAATTCAATTTAATAAAGCATAGGATAAAACAACATAAATACAATTTAATAAAGCATAAGATAAAACAACATGAATACAATTTAATAAAGCATAGGTTAAAACAACATAAATACAATTTAATAAAGCATAGGATAAAACAACATAAATACAATTTAATAAAGCATAGGTTAAAACAACATAAATACAATTTAATAAAGCACAGGATAAAACAACATAAATACAATTTAATAAAGCATAAGACAAAAAAACATAAATACAATTTAATAAAGCATATGTTAAAGCAACATAAATACAATTTAATAAAGCATAGGTTAAAACAACATAAATACAATTTAATAAAGCATAGGATAAAACAACCTAAATACAATTTAATAAAGCTTAGGATAAAACAACATAAATACAATTTAATAAAGCATAGGATAAAACAACATAAATACAATTTAATAAAGCATAGGATAAAACAACATAAATACAATTTAATAGATCATCGGCTAAAACAACATAAATACAATTTATAAAGCATAGGATAAAACACCATAAATACAATTTAATAAAGCATAGGATAAAACAACATAAATACAATTTAATAAAGCATAGGATTAAACAACATAAATACTATTTAATAAAGCATAGGATAAAACCACATAAATACAATTTAATAAAGCACAGGATAAAACAACATAAATACAATTTAATAAAGCATAGGATAAAACAACATAAATACAATTTAATAAAGCATAGGATAAAACAACATAAATACAATTTAATAAAGCATAGGATAAAACAACATAAATAAAATTTAATAAAGCATAGGTTAAAACAAAATAAATACAATTTAATAAAGCATAGGATAAAACCACAGAAATACAATATAATAAAGCATAGGATAAAACAACATAAATACAATTTAATAAAGCATAGGATAAAACAACATAAATACAATTTAATAAAGCATAGGATAAAACAACATAAATTCAATTTAATAAAGCATAGGATAAAACAACATAAATACAATTTAATAAAGCATAAGATAAAACAACATGAATACAATTTAATAAAGCATAGGTTAAAACAACATAAATACAATTTAATAAAGCCCAGGATAAAACAACATAAATACAATTTAATAAAGCATAAGACAAAAAAACATAAATACAATTTAATAAAGCATATGTTAAAGCAACATAAATACAATTTAATAAAGCATAGGTTAAAACAACATAAATACAATTTAATAAAGCATAGGATAAAACAACCTAAATACAATTTAATAAAGCTTAGGATAAAACAACATAAATACAATTTAATAAAGCATAGGATAAAACAACATAAATACAATTTAATAAAGCATAGGATAAAACAACATAAATACAATTTAATAGATCATAGGCTAAAACAACATAAATACAATTTATAAAGCATAGGATAAAACAACATAAATACAATTTAATAAAGCATAGGTTAAAACAACATAAATACAATTTAATAAAGCATAGGATAAAACAACCTAAATACAATTTAATAAAGCTTAGGATAAAACAACATAAATACAATTTAATAAAGCATAGGATAAAACAACATAAATACAATTTAATAGATCATAGGCTAAAACAACATAAATACAATTTATAAAGCATAGGATAAAACAACATAAATACAATTTAATAAAGCATAGGATAAAACAACATAAATACAATTTAATAAAGCATAGGATTAAACAGCATAAATACTATTTAATAAAGCATAGGATAAAACCACATAAATACAATTTAATAAAGCACAGGATAAAACAACATAAATACAATTTAATAAAGCATAGGACAAAACAACATAAAAACAATTTAATAAAGCATAGTTTAAAACAACATAAATACAATTTAATAAAGCATAGGATAAAACCACAGAATTACAATTTAATAAAGCATAGGATAAAACATCATAAATACAATTTAATAAAGCATAGGACAAAACAACATAAATACAATTTAATAAAGCATAGGATAAAACAACATAAATACAATTTAATGAAACATAGGATAAACAACATAAATGCAATTTAATAAAGCATAGGATAAACAACATAAATACAATTTAATAAAGCATAGGCTAAAACTACATAAATACAATTTAATAAAGCTTACGATAAAACAAATTAAATACAATATAATAAAGCATAGGATAAAACAACATAAATTCAATTTAATAAAGCATAGGATAAAACAACATAAATACAATTTAATAAAGCATAAGATAAAATAACATGAATACAATTTAATAAAGCATAGGTTAAAACAACATAAATAAAATTTAATAAAGCATAGGATAAAACAACATAAATACAATTTAATAAAGCATAGGTTAAAACAACATAAATACAATTTAATAAAGCACAGGATAAAACAACATAAATACAATTTAATAAAGCATAAGACAAAAAAACATAAATACAATTTAATAAAGCATATGTTAAAGCAACATAAATACAATTTAATAAAGCATAGGTTAAAACAACATAAATACAATTTAATAAAGCATAGGATAAAACAACCTAAATACAATTTAATAAAGCTTAGGATAAAACAACATAAATACAATTTAATAAAGCATAGGATAAAACAACATAAATACAATTTAATAAAGCATAGGATAAAACAACATAAATACAATTTAATAGATCATCGGCTAAAACAACATAAATACAATTTATAAAGCATAGGATAAAACACCATAAATACAATTTAATAAAGCATAGGATAAAACAACATAAATACAATTTAATAAAGCATAGGATTAAACAACATAAATACTATTTAATAAAGCATAGGATAAAACCACATAAATACAATTTAATAAAGCACAGGATAAAACAACATAAATACAATTTAATAAAGCATAGGATAAAACAACATAAATACAATTTAATAAAGCATAGGATAAAACAACATAAATACAATTTAATAAAGCATAGGATAAAACAACATAAATAAAATTTAATAAAGCATAGGTTAAAACAAAATAAATACAATTTAATAAAGCATAGGATAAAACCACAGAAATACAATATAATAAAGCATAGGATAAAACAACATAAATACAATTTAATAAAGCATAGGATAAAACAACATAAATAAAATTTAATAAAGCATAGGATAAAACAACATAAATACATTTTAATAAAGCATATGATAAAACAACATAAATACAATTTAATAAAGTATAGGTTAAAACAACATAAATACAATTTAATAAAGCATAGGATAAAACAACATAAATACAATTTAATAAAGCATAGGATAAAACAACATAAATAAAATTTAATAAAGCATAGGATAAAACAACATAAATACAATTTAATAAAGCATAGGATAAAACAACATAAATAAAATTTAATAAAGCATAGGATAAAACAACATAAATACATTTTAATAAAGCATATGATAAAACAACATAAATACAATTTAATAAAGTATAGGTTAAAACAACATAAATACAATTTAATAAAGCATAGGATAAAACAACATAAATACAATTTAATAAAGCATAGGATAAAACAACATAAATAAAATTTAATAAAGCATAAGACAAAAAAACATAAATACAATTTAATAAAGCATATGTTAAAGCAACATAAATACAATTTAATAAAGCATAGGTTAAAACAACATAAATACAATTTAATAAAGCATAGGATAAAACAACCTAAATACAATTTAATAAAGCTTAGGATAAAAAAACATAAATACAATTTAATAAAGCATAGGATAAAACAACATAAATACAATTTAATAAAGCATAGGATAAAACAACATAAATACAATTTAATAGATCATCGGCTAAAACAACATAAATACAATTTATAAAGCATAGGATAAAACACCATAAATACAATTTAATAAAGCATAGGATAAAACAACATAAATACAATTTAATAAAGCATAGGATTAAACAACATAAATACTATTTAATAAAGCATAGGATAAAACCACATAAATACAATTTAATAAAGCACAGGATAAAACAACATAAATACAATTTAATAAAGCATAGGATAAAACAACATAAATACAATTTAATAAAGCATAGGATAAAACAACATAAATACAATTTAATAAAGCATAGGATAAAACAACATAAATAAAATTTAATAAAGCATAGGTTAAAACAAAATAAATACAATTTAATAAAGCATAGGATAAAACCACAGAAATACAATATAATAAAGCATAGGATAAAACAACATAAATACAATTTAATAAAGCATAGGATAAAACAACATAAATAAAATTTAATAAAGCATAGGATAAAACAATATAAATACAATTTAATAAAGCATAAGATAAAACAACATGAATACAATTTAATAAAGCATAGGTTAAAACAACATAAATACAATTTAATAAAGCATAAGACAAAAAAACATAAATACAATTTAATAAAGCATATGTTAAAGCAACATAAATACAATTTAATAAAGCATAGGTTAAAACAACATAAATACAATTTAATAAAGCATAGGATAAAACAACCTAAATACAATTTAATAAAGCATAAGACAAAAAAACATAAATACAATTTAATAAAGCATATGTTAAAGCAACATAAATACAATTTAATAAAGCATAGGTTAAAACAACATAAATACAATTTAATAAAGCATAGGATAAAACAACCTAAATACAATTTAATAAAGCTTAGGATAAAACAACATAAATACAATTTAATAAAGCATAGGATAAAACAACATAAATACAATTTAATAAAGCATAGGATAAAACAACATAAATACAATTTAATAGATCATAGGCTAAAACAACATAAATACAATTTATAAAGCATAGGATAAAACAACATAAATACAATTTAATAAAGCATAGGATAAAACAACATAAATACAATTTAATAAAGCATAGGATTAAACAGCATAAATACTATTTAATAAAGCATAGGATAAAACCACATAAATACAATTTAATAAAGCACAGGATAAAACAACATAAATACAATTTAATAAAGCATAGGACAAAACAACATAAAAACAATTTAATAAAGCATAGTTTAAAACAACATAAATACAATTTAATAAAGCATAGGATAAAACCACAGAATTACAATTTAATAAAGCATAGGATAAAACATCATAAATACAATTTAATAAAGCATAGGACAAAACAACATAAATACAATTTAATAAAGCATAGGATAAAACAACATAAATACAATTTAATGAAACATAGGATAAACAACATAAATGCAATTTAATAAAGCATAGGATAAACAACATATATACAATTTAATAAAGCATAGGCTAAAACTACATAAATACAATTTAATAAAGCTTACGATAAAACAAATTAAATACAATATAATAAAGCATAGGATAAAACAACATAAATTCAATTTAATAAAGCATAGGATAAAACAACATAAATACAATTTAATAAAGCATAAGATAAAACAACATGAATACAATTTAATAAAGCATAGGATAAAACAACATAAATACAATTTAATAAAGCATAGGTTAAAACAACATAAATACAATTTAATAAAGCACAGGATAAAACAACATAAATACAATTTAATAAAGCATAAGACAAAAAAACATAAATACAATTTAATAAAGCATATGTTAAAGCAACATAAATACAATTTAATAAAGCATAGGTTAAAACAACATAAATACAATTTAATAAAGCATAGGATAAAACAACCTAAATACAATTTAATAAAGCTTAGGATAAAACAACATAAATACAATTTAATAAAGCATAGGATAAAACAACATAAATACAATTTAATAGATCATAGGCTAAAACAACATAAATACAATTTATAAAGCATAGGATAAAACAACATAAATACAATTTAATAAAGCATAGGATAAAACAACATAAATACAATTTAATAAAGCATAGGATTAAACAGCATAAATACTATTTAATAAAGCATAGGATAAAACCACATAAATACAATTTAATAAAGCACAGGATAAAACAACATAAATACAATTTAATAAAGCATAGGACAAAACAACATAAAAACAATTTAATAAAGCATAGTTTAAAACAACATAAATACAATTTAATAAAGCATAGGATAAAACCACAGAATTACAATTTAATAAAGCATAGGATAAAACATCATAAATACAATTTAATAAAGCATAGGACAAAACAACATAAATACAATTTAATAAAGCATAGGATAAAACAACATAAATACAATTTAATGAAACATAGGATAAACAACATAAATGCAATTTAATAAAGCATAGGATAAACAACATAAATACAATTTAATAAAGCATAGGCTAAAACTACATAAATACAATTTAATAAAGCTTACGATAAAACAAATTAAATACAATATAATAAAGCATAGGATAAAACAACATAAATTCAATTTAATAAAGCATAGGATAAAACAACATAAATACAATTTAATAAAGCATAAGATAAAACAACATGAATACAATTTAATAAAGCATAGGTTAAAACAACATAAATACAATTTAATAAAGCATAGGATAAAACAACATAAATACAATTTAATAAAGCATAGGTTAAAACAACATAAATACAATTTAATAAAGCACAGGATAAAACAACATAAATACAATTTAATAAAGCATAAGACAAAAAAACATAAATACAATTTAATAAAGCATATGTTAAAGCAACATAAATACAATTTAATAAAGCATAGGTTAAAACAACATAAATACAATTTAATAAAGCATAGGATAAAACAACCTAAATACAATTTAATAAAGCTTAGGATAAAACAACATAAATACAATTTAATAAAGCATAGGATAAAACAACATAAATACAATTTAATAAAGCATAGGATAAAACAACATAAATACAATTTAATAGATCATCGGCTAAAACAACATAAATACAATTTATAAAGCATAGGATAAAACACCATAAATACAATTTAATAAAGCATAGGATAAAACAACATAAATACAATTTAATAAAGCATAGGATTAAACAACATAAATACTATTTAATAAAGCATAGGATAAAACCACATAAATACAATTTAATAAAGCACAGGATAAAACAACATAAATACAATTTAATAAAGCATAGGATAAAACAACATAAATACAATTTAATAAAGCATAGGATAAAACAACATAAATACAATTTAATAAAGCATAGGATAAAACAACATAAATAAAATTTAATAAAGCATAGGTTAAAACAAAATAAATACAATTTAATAAAGCATAGGATAAAACCACAGAAATACAATATAATAAAGCATAGGATAAAACAACATAAATACAATTTAATAAAGCATAGGATAAAACAACATAAATACAATTTAATAAAGCATAGGATAAAACAACATAAATTCAATTTAATAAAGCATAGGATAAAACAACATAAATACAATTTAATAAAGCATAAGATAAAACAACATGAATACAATTTAATAAAGCATAGGTTAAAACAACATAAATACAATTTAATAAAGCCCAGGATAAAACAACATAAATACAATTTAATAAAGCATAAGACAAAAAAACATAAATACAATTTAATAAAGCATATGTTAAAGCAACATAAATACAATTTAATAAAGCATAGGTTAAAACAACATAAATACAATTTAATAAAGCATAGGATAAAACAACCTAAATACAATTTAATAAAGCTTAGGATAAAACAACATAAATACAATTTAATAAAGCATAGGATAAAACAACATAAATACAATTTAATAAAGCATAGGATAAAACAACATAAATACAATTTAATAGATCATAGGCTAAAACAACATAAATACAATTTATAAAGCATAGGATAAAACAACATAAATACAATTTAATAAAGCATAGGTTAAAACAACATAAATACAATTTAATAAAGCATAGGATAAAACAACCTAAATACAATTTAATAAAGCTTAGGATAAAACAACATAAATACAATTTAATAAAGCATAGGATAAAACAACATAAATACAATTTAATAGATCATAGGCTAAAACAACATAAATACAATTTATAAAGCATAGGATAAAACAACATAAATACAATTTAATAAAGCATAGGATAAAACAACATAAATACAATTTAATAAAGCATAGGATTAAACAGCATAAATACTATTTAATAAAGCATAGGATAAAACCACATAAATACAATTTAATAAAGCACAGGATAAAACAACATAAATACAATTTAATAAAGCATAGGACAAAACAACATAAAAACAATTTAATAAAGCATAGTTTAAAACAACATAAATACAATTTAATAAAGCATAGGATAAAACCACAGAATTACAATTTAATAAAGCATAGGATAAAACATCATAAATACAATTTAATAAAGCATAGGACAAAACAACATAAATACAATTTAATAAAGCATAGGATAAAACAACATAAATACAATTTAATGAAACATAGGATAAACAACATAAATGCAATTTAATAAAGCATAGGATAAACAACATAAATACAATTTAATAAAGCATAGGCTAAAACTACATAAATACAATTTAATAAAGCTTACGATAAAACAAATTAAATACAATATAATAAAGCATAGGATAAAACAACATAAATTCAATTTAATAAAGCATAGGATAAAACAACATAAATACAATTTAATAAAGCATAAGATAAAATAACATGAATACAATTTAATAAAGCATAGGTTAAAACAACATAAATAAAATTTAATAAAGCATAGGATAAAACAACATAAATACAATTTAATAAAGCATAGGTTAAAACAACATAAATACAATTTAATAAAGCACAGGATAAAACAACATAAATACAATTTAATAAAGCATAAGACAAAAAAACATAAATACAATTTAATAAAGCATATGTTAAAGCAACATAAATACAATTTAATAAAGCATAGGTTAAAACAACATAAATACAATTTAATAAAGCATAGGATAAAACAACCTAAATACAATTTAATAAAGCTTAGGATAAAACAACATAAATACAATTTAATAAAGCATAGGATAAAACAACATAAATACAATTTAATAAAGCATAGGATAAAACAACATAAATACAATTTAATAGATCATCGGCTAAAACAACATAAATACAATTTATAAAGCATAGGATAAAACACCATAAATACAATTTAATAAAGCATAGGATAAAACAACATAAATACAATTTAATAAAGCATAGGATTAAACAACATAAATACTATTTAATAAAGCATAGGATAAAACCACATAAATACAATTTAATAAAGCACAGGATAAAACAACATAAATACAATTTAATAAAGCATAGGATAAAACAACATAAATACAATTTAATAAAGCATAGGATAAAACAACATAAATACAATTTAATAAAGCATAGGATAAAACAACATAAATAAAATTTAATAAAGCATAGGTTAAAACAAAATAAATACAATTTAATAAAGCATAGGATAAAACCACAGAAATACAATATAATAAAGCATAGGATAAAACAACATAAATACAATTTAATAAAGCATAGGATAAAACAACATAAATAAAATTTAATAAAGCATAGGATAAAACAACATAAATACATTTTAATAAAGCATATGATAAAACAACATAAATACAATTTAATAAAGTATAGGTTAAAACAACATAAATACAATTTAATAAAGCATAGGATAAAACAACATAAATACAATTTAATAAAGCATAGGATAAAACAACATAAATAAAATTTAATAAAGCATAGGATAAAACAACATAAATACAATTTAATAAAGCATAGGATAAAACAACATAAATAAAATTTAATAAAGCATAGGATAAAACAACATAAATACATTTTAATAAAGCATATGATAAAACAACATAAATACAATTTAATAAAGTATAGGTTAAAACAACATAAATACAATTTAATAAAGCATAGGATAAAACAACATAAATACAATTTAATAAAGCATAGGATAAAACAACATAAATAAAATTTAATAAAGCATAAGACAAAAAAACATAAATACAATTTAATAAAGCATATGTTAAAGCAACATAAATACAATTTAATAAAGCATAGGTTAAAACAACATAAATACAATTTAATAAAGCATAGGATAAAACAACCTAAATACAATTTAATAAAGCTTAGGATAAAAAAACATAAATACAATTTAATAAAGCATAGGATAAAACAACATAAATACAATTTAATAAAGCATAGGATAAAACAACATAAATACAATTTAATAGATCATCGGCTAAAACAACATAAATACAATTTATAAAGCATAGGATAAAACACCATAAATACAATTTAATAAAGCATAGGATAAAACAACATAAATACAATTTAATAAAGCATAGGATTAAACAACATAAATACTATTTAATAAAGCATAGGATAAAACCACATAAATACAATTTAATAAAGCACAGGATAAAACAACATAAATACAATTTAATAAAGCATAGGATAAAACAACATAAATACAATTTAATAAAGCATAGGATAAAACAACATAAATACAATTTAATAAAGCATAGGATAAAACAACATAAATAAAATTTAATAAAGCATAGGTTAAAACAAAATAAATACAATTTAATAAAGCATAGGATAAAACCACAGAAATACAATATAATAAAGCATAGGATAAAACAACATAAATACAATTTAATAAAGCATAGGATAAAACAACATAAATAAAATTTAATAAAGCATAGGATAAAACAACATAAATACAATTTAATAAAGCATAGGATAAAACAACATAAATACAATTTAATAAAGCATAGGATAAAACAACATAAATACAATTTAATAAAGCATAGGATAAAACAACATAAATTCAATTTAATAAAGCATAGGATAAAACAACATAAATACAATTTAATAAAGCATAAGATAAAACAACATGAATACAATTTAATAAAGCATAGGTTAAAACAACATAAATACAATTTAATAAAGCCCAGGATAAAACAACATAAATACAATTTAATAAAGCATAAGACAAAAAAACATAAATACAATTTAATAAAGCATATGTTAAAGCAACATAAATACAATTTAATAAAGCATAGGTTAAAACAACATAAATACAATTTAATAAAGCATAGGATAAAACAACCTAAATACAATTTAATAAAGCTTAGGATAAAACAACATAAATACAATTTAATAAAGCATAGGATAAAACAACATAAATACAATTTAATAAAGCATAGGATAAAACAACATAAATACAATTTAATAGATCATAGGCTAAAACAACATAAATACAATTTATAAAGCATAGGATAAAACAACATAAATACAATTTAATAAAGCATAGGTTAAAACAACATAAATACAATTTAATAAAGCATAGGATAAAACAACCTAAATACAATTTAATAAAGCTTAGGATAAAACAACATAAATACAATTTAATAAAGCATAGGATAAAACAACATAAATACAATTTAATAGATCATAGGCTAAAACAACATAAATACAATTTATAAAGCATAGGATAAAACAACAAAAATACAATTTAATAAAGCATAGGATAAAACAACATAAATACAATTTAATAAAGCATAGGATTAAACAGCATAAATACTATTTAATAAAGCATAGGATAAAACCACATAAATACAATTTAATAAAGCACAGGATAAAACAACATAAATACAATTTAATAAAGCATAGGACAAAACAACATAAAAACAATTTAATAAAGCATAGTTTAAAACAACATAAATACAATTTAATAAAGCATAGGATAAAACCACAGAATTACAATTTAATAAAGCATAGGATAAAACATCATAAATACAATTTAATAAAGCATAGGACAAAACAACATAAATACAATTTAATAAAGCATAGGATAAAACAACATAAATACAATTTAATGAAACATAGGATAAACAACATAAATGCAATTTAATAAAGCATAGGATAAACAACATAAATACAATTTAATAAAGCATAGGCTAAAACTACATAAATACAATTTAATAAAGCTTACGATAAAACAAATTAAATACAATATAATAAAGCATAGGATAAAACAACATAAATTCAATTTAATAAAGCATAGGATAAAACAACATAAATACAATTTAATAAAGCATAAGATAAAATAACATGAATACAATTTAATAAAGCATAGGTTAAAACAACATAAATAAAATTTAATAAAGCATAGGATAAAACAACATAAATACAATTTAATAAAGCATAGGTTAAAACAACATAAATACAATTTAATAAAGCACAGGATAAAACAACATAAATACAATTTAATAAAGCATAAGACAAAAAAACATAAATACAATTTAATAAATCATATGTTAAAGCAACATAAATACAATTTAATAAAGCATAGGTTAAAACAACATAAATACAATTTAATAAAGCATAGGATAAAACAACCTAAATACAATTTAATAAAGCTTAGGATAAAACAACATAAATACAATTTAATAAAGCATAGGATAAAACAACATAAATACAATTTAATAAAGCATAGGATAAAACAACATAAATACAATTTAATAGATCATCGGCTAAAACAACATAAATACAATTTATAAAGCATAGGATAAAACACCATAAATACAATTTAATAAAGCATAGGATAAAACAACATAAATACAATTTAATAAAGCATAGGATTAAACAACATAAATACTATTTAATAAAGCATAGGATAAAACCACATAAATACAATTTAATAAAGCACAGGATAAAACAACATAAATACAATTTAATAAAGCATAGGATAAAACAACATAAATACAATTTAATAAAGCATAGGATAAAACAACATAAATACAATTTAATAAAGCATAGGATAAAACAACATAAATAAAATTTAATAAAGCATAGGTTAAAACAAAATAAATACAATTTAATAAAGCATAGGATAAAACCACAGAAATACAATATAATAAAGCATAGGATAAAACAACATAAATACAATTTAATAAAGCATAGGATAAAACAACATAAATAAAATTTAATAAAGCATAGGATAAAACAACATAAATACATTTTAATAAAGCATATGATAAAACAACATAAATACAATTTAATAAAGTATAGGTTAAAACAACATAAATACAATTTAATAAAGCATAGGATAAAACAACATAAATACAATTTAATAAAGCATAGGATAAAACAACATAAATAAAATTTAATAAAGCATAGGATAAAACAACATAAATACAATTTAATAAAGCATAGGATAAAACAACATAAATAAAATTTAATAAAGCATAGGATAAAACAACATAAATACATTTTAATAAAGCATATGATAAAACAACATAAATACAATTTAATAAAGTATAGGTTAAAACAACATAAATACAATTTAATAAAGCATAGGATAAAACAACATAAATACAATTTAATAAAGCATAGGATAAAACAACATAAATAAAATTTAATAAAGCATAAGACAAAAAAACATAAATACAATTTAATAAAGCATATGTTAAAGCAACATAAATACAATTTAATAAAGCATAGGTTAAAACAACATAAATACAATTTAATAAAGCATAGGATAAAACAACCTAAATACAATTTAATAAAGCTTAGGATAAAACAACATAAATACAATTTAATAAAGCATAGGATAAAACAACATAAATACAATTTAATAAAGCATAGGATAAAACAACATAAATACAATTTAATAGATCATCGGCTAAAACAACATAAATACAATTTATAAAGCATAGGATAAAACACCATAAATACAATTTAATAAAGCATAGGATAAAACAACATAAATACAATTTAATAAAGCATAGGATTAAACAACATAAATACTATTTAATAAAGCATAGGATAAAACCACATAAATACAATTTAATAAAGCACAGGATAAAACAACATAAATACAATTTAATAAAGCATAGGATAAAACAACATAAATACAATTTAATAAAGCATAGGATAAAACAACATAAATACAATTTAATAAAGCATAGGATAAAACAACATAAATAAAATTTAATAAAGCATAGGTTAAAACAAAATAAATACAATTTAATAAAGCATAGGATAAAACCACAGAAATACAATATAATAAAGCATAGGATAAAACAACATAAATACAATTTAATAAAGCATAGGATAAAACAACATAAATAAAATTTAATAAAGCATAGGATAAAACAACATAAATACATTTTAATAAAGCATATGATAAAACAACATAAATACAATTTAATAAAGTATAGGTTAAAACAACATAAATACAATTTAATAAAGCATAGGATAAAACAACATAAATACAATTTAATAAAGCATAGGATAAAACAACATAAATAAAATTTAATAAAGCATAGGATAAAACAACATAAATACAATTTAATAAAGCATAGGATAAAACAACATAAATACAATTTAATAAAGCATAGGATAAAACAACATAAATACAATTTAATAAAGCATAGGATAAAACAACATAAATACAATTTAATAAAGCATAGGATAAAACAACATAAATACAATTTAATAAAGCATAGGATAAAACAACAAAAATTCAATTTAATAAAGCATAGGATAAAACAACATAAATACAATTTAATAAAGCATAAGATAAAACAACATGAATACAATTTAATAAAGCATAGGTTAAAACAACATAAATACAATTTAATAAAGCCCAGGATAAAACAACATAAATACAATTTAATAAAGCATAAGACAAAAAAACATAAATACAATTTAATAAAGCATATGTTAAAGCAACATAAATACAATTTAATAAAGCATAGGTTAAAACAACATAAATACAATTTAATAAAGCATAGGATAAAACAACCTAAATACAATTTAATAAAGCTTAGGATAAAACAACATAAATACAATTTAATAAAGCATAGGATAAAACAACATAAATACAATTTAATAAAGCATAGGATAGAACAACATAAATACAATTTAATAGATCATAGGCTAAAACAACATAAATACAATTTATAAAGCATAGGATAAAACAACATAAATACAATTTAATAATGCATAGGATAAAACAACATAAATACAATTTAATAAAGCATAGGATTAAACAGCATAAATACTATTTAATAAAGCATAGGATAAAACCACATAAATACAATTTAATAAAGCACAGGATAAAACAACATAAATACAATTTAATAAAGCATAGGATAAAACAACATAAATACAATTTAATAAAGCATAGGATAAAACAACATAAATACAATTTAATAAAGCATAGGATAAAACAACATAAATAAAATTTAATAAAGCATAGGTTAAAACAAAATAAATACAATTTAATAAAGCATAGGATAAAACCACAGAAATACAATATAATAAAGCATAGGATAAAACAACATAAATACAATTTAATAAAGCATAGGACAAAACAACATAAATACAATTTAATAAAGCAGAGGATAAAACAACATAAATACATTTTAATAAAGCATAGGCTAAAACTACATAAATACAATTTAATAAAGCATAGGATAAAACAAATTAAATACAATATAATAAAGCATAGGATAAAACAACATAAATTCAATTTAATAAAGCATAGGATAAAACAACATAAATACAATTTAATAAAGCATAAGATAAAACAACATGAATACAATTTAATAAAGCATAGGATAAAACAACATAAATACAATTTAATAAAGCATAGGATAAAACAACATAAATACAATTTAATAAAGCATAGGATAAAACAACATAAATACAATTTAATAAAGCATAGGATAAAACAACATAAATACAATTTAATAAAGCATAGGATAAAACAACATAAATAAAATTTAATAAAGCATAGGTTAAAATAACATAAATACAATTTAATAAAGCATAGGACAAAACAACATAAAAACAATTTAATAAAGCATAGTTTAAAACAACATAAATACAATTTAATAAAGCATAGGATAAAACAACATAAATACAATTTAATGAAACATAGGTTAAACAACATAAATACAATTTAACAAAGCATAGGATAAACAACATAAATACAATTTAATAAAGCATAGGCTAAAACTACATAAATACAATTTAATAAAGCTTACGATAAAACAAATTAAATACAATATAATAAAGCATAGGATAAAACAACATAAATACAATTTAATAAAGCATAGGATAAAACAACATAAATTCAATTTAATAAAGCACAGGATAAAACAAAATAAATAAAATTTAATAAAGCATAGGATAAAACAACATAAATAAAATGTAATAAAGCATAGGATAAAACAACATAAATACAATTTAATAAAGCATAGGATAAAACAACATAAATAAAATTTAATAAAGCATAGGATAAAACAACATAAATACAATTTAATAAAGCATATGATAAAACAACATAAATACAATTTAATAAAGTATAGGTTAAAACAACATAAATACAATTTAATAAAGCATAGGATAAAACAACATAAATACAATTTAATAAAGCATAGGATAAAACAACATAAATAAAATTTAATAAAGCATAGGATAAAACAACATAAATACAATTTAATAAAGCATAGGATAAAACAACATAAATACAATTTAATAAAGCATAGGATAAAACAACATAAATACAATTTAATAAAGCATAGGATAAAACAACATAAATACAATTTAATAAAGCATAGGATAAAACAACATAAATAAAATTTAATAAAGCATAGGTTAAAATAACATAAATACAATTTAATAAAGCATAGGACAAAACAACATAAAAACAATTTAATAAAGCATAGTTTAAAACAACATAAATACAATTTAATAAAGCATAGGATAAAACCACAGAATTACAATTTAATAAAGCATAGGATAAAACATCATAAATACAATTTAATAAAGCATAGGACAAAACAACATAAATACAATTTAATAAAGCATAGGATAAAACAACATAAATACAATTTAATGAAACATAGGTTAAACAACATAAATACAATTTAACAAAGCATAGGATAAACAACATAAATACAATTTAATAAAGCATAGGCTAAAACTACATAAATACAATTTAATAAAGCTTACGATAAAACAAATTAAATACAATATAAAAAAGCATAGGATAAAACAACATAAATTCAATTTAATAAAGCATAGGATAAAACAACATAAATACAATTTAATAAAGCATAAGATAAAACAACATGAATACAATTTAATAAAGCATAGGTTAAAACAACATAAATACAATTTAATAAAGCATAGGATAAAACAACATAAATACAATTTAATAAAGCATAGGTTAAAACAACATAAATACAATTTAATAAAGCACAGGATAAAACAACATAAATACAATTTAATAAAGCATAAGACAAAAAAACATAAATACAATTTAATAAAGCATAGGATAAAACAACATAAATACAATTTAATAAAGCATAGGATAAAACAACATAAATACAATTTAATAAAGCATAGGATAAAACAACATAAATAAAATTTAATAAAGCATAGGATAAAACAACCTAAATACAATTTAATAAAGCATAGGATAAAACCACATAAATACAATTTAATAAAGCACAGGATAAAACAACATAAATACAATTTAATAAAGCATAGGATAAAACAACATAAATACAATTTAATAAAGCATAGGATAAAACAACATAAATACAATTTAATAAAGCATAGGATAAAACAACATAAATAAAATTTAATAAAGCATAGGTTAAAACAAAATAAATACAATTTAATAAAGCATAGGATAAAACCACAGAAATACAATATAATAAAGCATAGGATAAAACAACATAAATACAATTTAATAAAGCATAGGATAAAACAACATAAATAAAATTTAATAAAGCATAGGATAAAACAACATAAATACATTTTAATAAAGCATATGATAAAACAACATAAATACAATTTAATAAAGTATAGGTTAAAACAACATAAATACAATTTAATAAAGCATAGGATAAAACAACATAAATACAATTTAATAAAGCATAGGATAAAACAACATAAATAAAATTTAATAAAGCATAGGATAAAACAACATAAATACAATTTAATAAAGCATAGGATAAAACAACATAAATAAAATTTAATAAAGCATAGGATAAAACAACATAAATACATTTTAATAAAGCATATGATAAAACAACATAAATACAATTTAATAAAGTATAGGTTAAAACAACATAAATACAATTTAATAAAGCATAGGATAAAACAACATAAATACAATTTAATAAAGCATAGGATAAAACAACATAAATAAAATTTAATAAAGCATAAGACAAAAAAACATAAATACAATTTAATAAAGCATATGTTAAAGCAACATAAATACAATTTAATAAAGCATAGGTTAAAACAACATAAATACAATTTAATAAAGCATAGGATAAAACAACCTAAATACAATTTAATAAAGCTTAGGATAAAACAACATAAATACAATTTAATAAAGCATAGGATAAAACAACATAAATACAATTTAATAAAGCATAGGATAAAACAACATAAATACAATTTAATAGATCATCGGCTAAAACAACATAAATACAATTTATAAAGCATAGGATAAAACACCATAAATACAATTTAATAAAGCATAGGATAAAACAACATAAATACAATTTAATAAAGCATAGGATTAAACAACATAAATACTATTTAATAAAGCATAGGATAAAACCACATAAATACAATTTAATAAAGCACAGGATAAAACAACATAAATACAATTTAATAAAGCATAGGATAAAACAACATAAATACAATTTAATAAAGCATAGGATAAAACAACATAAATACAATTTAATAAAGCATAGGATAAAACAACATAAATAAAATTTAATAAAGCATAGGTTAAAACAAAATAAATACAATTTAATAAAGCATAGGATAAAACCACAGAAATACAATATAATAAAGCATAGGATAAAACAACATAAATACAATTTAATAAAGCATAGGATAAAACAACATAAATAAAATTTAATAAAGCATAGGATAAAACAACATAAATACATTTTAATAAAGCATATGATAAAACAACATAAATACAATTTAATAAAGTATAGGTTAAAACAACATAAATACAATTTAATAAAGCATAGGATAAAACAACATAAATACAATTTAATAAAGCATAGGATAAAACAACATAAATAAAATTTAATAAAGCATAGGATAAAACAACATAAATACAATTTAATAAAGCATAGGATAAAACAACATAAATACAATTTAATAAAGCATAGGATAAAACAACATAAATACAATTTAATAAAGCATAGGATAAAACAACATAAATACAATTTAATAAAGCATAGGATAAAACAACATAAATACAATTTAATAAAGCATAGGATAAAACAACAAAAATTCAATTTAATAAAGCATAGGATAAAACAACATAAATACAATTTAATAAAGCATAAGATAAAACAACATGAATACAATTTAATAAAGCATAGGTTAAAACAACATAAATACAATTTAATAAAGCCCAGGATAAAACAACATAAATACAATTTAATAAAGCATAAGACAAAAAAACATAAATACAATTTAATAAAGCATATGTTAAAGCAACATAAATACAATTTAATAAAGCATAGGTTAAAACAACATAAATACAATTTAATAAAGCATAGGATAAAACAACCTAAATACAATTTAATAAAGCTTAGGATAAAACAACATAAATACAATTTAATAAAGCATAGGATAAAACAACATAAATACAATTTAATAAAGCATAGGATAGAACAACATAAATACAATTTAATAGATCATAGGCTAAAACAACATAAATACAATTTATAAAGCATAGGATAAAACAACATAAATACAATTTAATAATGCATAGGATAAAACAACATAAATACAATTTAATAAAGCATAGGATTAAACAGCATAAATACTATTTAATAAAGCATAGGATAAAACCACATAAATACAATTTAATAAAGCACAGGATAAAACAACATAAATACAATTTAATAAAGCATAGGATAAAACAACATAAATACAATTTAATAAAGCATAGGATAAAACAACATAAATACAATTTAATAAAGCATAGGATAAAACAACATAAATAAAATTTAATAAAGCATAGGTTAAAACAAAATAAATACAATTTAATAAAGCATAGGATAAAACCACAGAAATACAATATAATAAAGCATAGGATAAAACAACATAAATACAATTTAATAAAGCATAGGACAAAACAACATAAATACAATTTAATAAAGCAGAGGATAAAACAACATAAATACATTTTAATAAAGCATAGGCTAAAACTACATAAATACAATTTAATAAAGCATAGGATAAAACAAATTAAATACAATATAATAAAGCATAGGATAAAACAACATAAATTCAATTTAATAAAGCATAGGATAAAACAACATAAATACAATTTAATAAAGCATAAGATAAAACAACATGAATACAATTTAATAAAGCATAGGATAAAACAACATAAATACAATTTAATAAAGCATAGGATAAAACAACATAAATACAATTTAATAAAGCATAGGATAAAACAACATAAATACAATTTAATAAAGCATAGGATAAAACAACATAAATACAATTTAATAAAGCATAGGATAAAACAACATAAATAAAATTTAATAAAGCATAGGTTAAAATAACATAAATACAATTTAATAAAGCATAGGACAAAACAACATAAAAACAATTTAATAAAGCATAGTTTAAAACAACATAAATACAATTTAATAAAGCATAGGATAAAACAACATAAATACAATTTAATGAAACATAGGTTAAACAACATAAATACAATTTAACAAAGCATAGGATAAACAACATAAATACAATTTAATAAAGCATAGGCTAAAACTACATAAATACAATTTAATAAAGCTTACGATAAAACAAATTAAATACAATATAATAAAGCATAGGATAAAACAACATAAATACAATTTAATAAAGCATAGGATAAAACAACATAAATTCAATTTAATAAAGCACAGGATAAAACAAAATAAATAAAATTTAATAAAGCATAGGATAAAACAACATAAATAAAATGTAATAAAGCATAGGATAAAACAACATAAATACAATTTAATAAAGCATAGGATAAAACAACATAAATAAAATTTAATAAAGCATAGGATAAAACAACATAAATACAATTTAATAAAGCATATGATAAAACAACATAAATACAATTTAATAAAGTATAGGTTAAAACAACATAAATACAATTTAATAAAGCATAGGATAAAACAACATAAATACAATTTAATAAAGCATAGGATAAAACAACATAAATAAAATTTAATAAAGCATAGGATAAAACAACATAAATACAATTTAATAAAGCATAGGATAAAACAACATAAATACAATTTAATAAAGCATAGGATAAAACAACATAAATACAATTTAATAAAGCATAGGATAAAACAACATAAATACAATTTAATAAAGCATAGGATAAAACAACATAAATAAAATTTAATAAAGCATAGGTTAAAATAACATAAATACAATTTAATAAAGCATAGGACAAAACAACATAAAAACAATTTAATAAAGCATAGTTTAAAACAACATAAATACAATTTAATAAAGCATAGGATAAAACCACAGAATTACAATTTAATAAAGCATAGGATAAAACATCATAAATACAATTTAATAAAGCATAGGACAAAACAACATAAATACAATTTAATAAAGCATAGGATAAAACAACATAAATACAATTTAATGAAACATAGGTTAAACAACATAAATACAATTTAACAAAGCATAGGATAAACAACATAAATACAATTTAATAAAGCATAGGCTAAAACTACATAAATACAATTTAATAAAGCTTACGATAAAACAAATTAAATACAATATAAAAAAGCATAGGATAAAACAACATAAATTCAATTTAATAAAGCATAGGATAAAACAACATAAATACAATTTAATAAAGCATAAGATAAAACAACATGAATACAATTTAATAAAGCATAGGTTAAAACAACATAAATACAATTTAATAAAGCATAGGATAAAACAACATAAATACAATTTAATAAAGCATAGGTTAAAACAACATAAATACAATTTAATAAAGCACAGGATAAAACAACATAAATACAATTTAATAAAGCATAAGACAAAAAAACATAAATACAATTTAATAAAGCATAGGATAAAACAACATAAATACAATTTAATAAAGCATAGGATAAAACAACATAAATACAATTTAATAAAGCATAGGATAAAACAACATAAATAAAATTTAATAAAGCATAGGTTAAAATAACATAAATACAATTTAATAAAGCATAGGACAAAACAACATAAAAACAATTTAATAAAGCATAGTTTTAAACAACATAAATACAATTTAATAAAGCATAGGATAAAACCACAGAATTACAATTTAATAAAGCATAGGATAAAACATCATAAATACAATTTAATAAAGCATAGGACAAAACAACATAAATACAATTTAATAAAGCATAGGATAAAACAACATAAATACAATTTAATGAAACATAGGTTAAACAACATAAATACAATTTAACAAAGCATAGGATAAAACCACAGAAATACAATATAATAAAGCATAGGATAAAACAACATAAATACAATTTAATAAAGCATAGGATAAAACAACATAAATAAAATTTAATAAAGCATAGGATAAAACAACATAAATACATTTTAATAAAGCATATGATAAAACAACATAAATACAATTTAATAAAGTATAGGTTAAAACAACATAAATACAATTTAATAAAGCATAGGATAAAACAACATAAATACAATTTAATAAAGCATAGGATAAAACAACATAAATAAAATTTAATAAAGCATAGGATAAAACAACATAAATACAATTTAATAAAGCATAGGATAAAACAACATAAATACAATTTAATAAAGCATAGGATAAAACAACATAAATACAATTTAATAAAGCATAGGATAAAACAACATAAATACAATTTAATAAAGCATAGGATAAAACAACATAAATACAATTTAATAAAGCATAGGATAAAACAACATAAATTCAATTTAATAAAGCATAGGATAAAACAACATAAATACAATTTAATAAAGCATAAGATAAAACAACATGAATACAATTTAATAAAGCATAGGTTAAAACAAGATAAATACAATTTAATAAAGCCCAGGATAAAACAACATAAATACAATTTAATAAAGCATAAGACAAAAAAACATAAATACAATTTAATAAAGCATATGTTAAAGCAACATAAATACAATTTAATAAAGCATAGGTTAAAACAACATAAATACAATTTAATAAAGCATAGGATAAAACAACCTAAATACAATTTAATAAAGCTTAGGATAAAACAACATAAATACAATTTAATAAAGCATAGGATAAAACAACATAAATACAATTTAATAAAGCATAGGATAAAACAACATAAATACAATTTAATAGATCATAGGCTAAAACAACATAAATACAATTTATAAAGCATAGGATAAAACCACAGAAATACAATATAATAAAGCATAGGATAAAACAACATAAATACAATTTAATAAAGCATAGGACAAAACAACATAAATACAATTTAATAAAGCAGAGGATAAAACAACATAAATACATTTTAATAAAGCATAGGCTAAAACTACATAAATACAATTTAATAAAGCATAGGATAAAACAAATTAAATACAATATAATAAAGCATAGGATAAAACAACATAAATTCAATTTAATAAAGCATAGGATAAAACAACATAAATACAATTTAATAAAGCATAAGATAAAACAACATGAATACAATTTAATAAAGCATAGGATAAAACAACATAAATACAATTTAATAAAGCATAGTTTAAAACAACATAAATACAATTTAATAAAGCATAGGATAAAACAACATAAATTCAATTTAATAAAGCATAGGATAAAACAACATAAATACAATTTAATAAAGCATAGGATAAAACAACATAAATACAATTTAATAAAGCATAGGATAAAACAACATAAATACAATTTAATAAAGCATAGGATAAAACAACATAAATACAATTTAATAAAGCATAGGATAAAACAACATAAATAAAATTTAATAAAGCATAGGTTAAAATAACATAAATACAATTTAGTAAAGCATAGGACAAAACAACATAAAAACAATTTAATAAAGCATAGTTTAAAACAACATAAATACAATTTAATAAAGCATAGGATAAAACAACATAAATACAATTTAATGAAACATAGGTTAAACAACATAAATACAATTTAACAAAGCATAGGATAAACAACATAAATACAATTTAATAAAGCATAGGCTAAAACTACATAAATACAATTTAATAAAGCTTACGATAAAACAAATTAAATACAATATAATAAAGCATAGGATAAAACAACATAAATACAATTTAATAAAGCATAGGATAAAACAACATAAATTCAATTTAATAAAGCACAGGATAAAAAAAAATAAATAAAATTTAATAAAGCATAGGATAAAACAACATAAATAAAATGTAATAAAGCATAGGATAAAACAACATAAATACAATTTAATAAAGCATAGGATAAAACAACATAAATAAAATTTAATAAAGCATAGGATAAAACAACATAAATACAATTTAATAAAGCATATGATAAAACAACATAAATACAATTTAATAAAGTATAGGTTAAAACAACATAAATACAATTTAATAAAGCATAGGATAAAACAACATAAATACAATTTAATAAAGCATAGGATAAAACAACATAAATAAAATTTAATAAAGCATAGGATAAAACAACATAAATACAATTTAATAAAGCATAGGATAAAACAACATAAATACAATTTAATAAAGCATAGGATAAAACAACATAAATACAATTTAATAAAGCATAGGATAAAACAACATAAATACAATTTAATAAAGCATAGGATAAAACAACATAAATAAAATTTAATAAAGCATAGGTTAAAATAACATAAATACAATTTAATAAAGCATAGGACAAAACAACATAAAAACAATTTAATAAAGCATAGTTTAAAACAACATAAATACAATTTAATAAAGCATAGGATAAAACCACAGAATTACAATTTAATAAAGCATAGGATAAAACATCATAAATACAATTTAATAAAGCATAGGACAAAACAACATAAATACAATTTAATAAAGCATAGGATAAAACAACATAAATACAATTTAATGAAACATAGGTTAAACAACATAAATACAATTTAACAAAGCATAGGATAAACAACATAAATACAATTTAATAAAGCATAGGCTAAAACTACATAAATACAATTTAATAAAGCTTACGATAAAACAAATTAAATACAATATAAAAAAGCATAGGATAAAACAACATAAATTCAATTTAATAAAGCATAGGATAAAACAACATAAATACAATTTAATAAAGCATAAGATAAAACAACATGAATACAATTTAATAAAGCATAGGTTAAAACAACATAAATACAATTTAATAAAGCATAGGATAAAACAACATAAATACAATTTAATAAAGCATAGGTTAAAACAACATAAATACAATTTAATAAAGCACAGGATAAAACAACATAAATACAATTTAATAAAGCATAAGACAAAAAAACATAAATACAATTTAATAAAGCATAGGATAAAACAACATAAATACAATTTAATAAAGCATAGGATAAAACAACATAAATACAATTTAATAAAGCATAGGATAAAACAACATAAATAAAATTTAATAAAGCATAGGTTAAAATAACATAAATACAATTTAATAAAGCATAGGACAAAACAACATAAAAACAATTTAATAAAGCATAGTTTAAAACAACATAAATACAATTTAATAAAGCATAGGATAAAACCACAGAATTACAATTTAATAAAGCATAGGATAAAACATCATAAATACAATTTAATAAAGCATAGGACAAAACAACATAAATACAATTTAATAAAGCATAGGATAAAACAACATAAATACAATTTAATGAAACATAGGTTAAACAACATAAATACAATTTAACAAAGCATAGGATAAACAACATAAATACAATTTAATAAAGCATAGGCTAAAACTACATAAATACAATTTAATAAAGCTTACGATAAAACAAATTAAATACAATATAAAAAAGCATAGGATAAAACAACATAAATTCAATTTAATAAAGCATAGGATAAAACAACATAAATACAATTTAATAAAGCATAAGATAAAACAACATGAATACAATTTAATAAAGCATAGGATAAAACAACATAAATACAATTTAATAAAGCATAGGTTAAAACAACATAAATACAATTTAATAAAGCACAGGATAAAACAACATAAATACAATTTAATAAAGCATAAGACAAAAAAACATAAATACAATTTAATAAAGCATAGGATAAAACAACATAAATACAATTTAATAAAGCATAGGATAAAACAACATAAATACAATTTAATAAAGCATAGGATAAAACAACATAAATAAAATTTAATAAAGCATAGGTTAAAATAACATAAATACAATTTAATAAAGCATAGGACAAAACAACATAAAAACAATTTAATAAAGCATAGTTTTAAACAACATAAATACAATTTAATAAAGCATAGGATAAAACCACAGAATTACAATTTAATAAAGCATAGGATAAAACATCATAAATACAATTTAATAAAGCATAGGACAAAACAACATAAATACAATTTAATAAAGCATAGGATAAAACAACATAAATACAATTTAATGAAACATAGGTTAAACAACATAAATACAATTTAACAAAGCATAGGATAAAACCACAGAAATACAATATAATAAAGCATAGGATAAAACAACATAAATACAATTTAATAAAGCATAGGATAAAACAACATAAATAAAATTTAATAAAGCATAGGATAAAACAACATAAATACATTTTAATAAAGCATATGATAAAACAACATAAATACAATTTAATAAAGTATAGGTTAAAACAACATAAATACAATTTAATAAAGCATAGGATAAAACAACATAAATACAATTTAATAAAGCATAGGATAAAACAACATAAATAAAATTTAATAAAGCATAGGATAAAACAACATAAATACAATTTAATAAAGCATAGGATAAAACAACATAAATTCAATTTAATAAAGCATAGGATAAAACAACATAAATACAATTTAATAAAGCATAAGATAAAACAACATGAATACAATTTAATAAAGCATAGGTTAAAACAACATAAATACAATTTAATAAAGCCCAGGATAAAACAACATAAATACAATTTAATAAAGCATAAGACAAAAAAACATAAATACAATTTAATAAAGCATATGTTAAAGCAACATAAATACAATTTAATAAAGCATAGGTTAAAACAACATAAATACAATTTAATAAAGCATAGGATAAAACAACCTAAATACAATTTAATAAAGCTTAGGATAAAACAACATAAATACAATTTAATAAAGCATAGGATAAAACAACATAAATACAATTTAATAAAGCATAGGATAAAACAACATAAATACAATTTAATAGATCATAGGCTAAAACAACATAAATACAATTTATAAAGCATAGGATAAAACAACATAAATACAATTTAATAAAGCATAGGATAAAACAACATAAATACAATTTAATAAAGCATAGGATTAAACAGCATAAATACTATTTAATAAAGCATAGGATAAAACCACATAAATACAATTTAATAAAGCACAGGATAAAACAACATAAATACAATTTAATAAAGCATAGGATAAAACAACATAAATACAATTTAATAAAGCATAGGATAAAACAACATAAATACAATTTAATAAAGCATAGGATAAAACAACATAAATAAAATTTAATAAAGCATAGGTTAAAACAAAATAAATACAATTTAATAAAGCATAGGATAAAACCACAGAAATACAATATAATAAAGCATAGGATAAAACAACATAAATACAATTTAATAAAGCATAGGACAAAACAACATAAATACAATTTAATAAAGCAGAGGATAAAACAACATAAATACATTTTAATAAAGCATAGGCTAAAACTACATAAATACAATTTAATAAAGCATAGGATAAAACAAATTAAATACAATATAATAAAGCATAGGATAAAACAACATAAATTCAATTTAATAAAGCATAGGATAAAACAACATAAATACAATTTAATAAAGCATAAGATAAAACAACATGAATACAATTTAATAAAGCATAGGATAAAACAACATAAATACAATTTAATAAAGCATAGTTTAAAACAACATAAATACAATTTAATAAAGCATAGGATAAAACAACATAAATTCAATTTAATAAAGCATAGGATAAAACAACATAAATACAATTTAATAAAGCATAGGATAAAACAACATAAATACAATTTAATAAAGCATAGGATAAAACAACATAAATACAATTTAATAAAGCATAGGATAAAACAACATAAATACAATTTAATAAAGCATAGGATAAAACAACATAAATAAAATTTAATAAAGCATAGGTTAAAATAACATAAATACAATTTAGTAAAGCATAGGACAAAACAACATAAAAACAATTTAATAAAGCATAGTTTAAAACAACATAAATACAATTTAATAAAGCATAGGATAAAACAACATAAATACAATTTAATGAAACATAGGTTAAACAACATAAATACAATTTAACAAAGCATAGGATAAACAACATAAATACAATTTAATAAAGCATAGGCTAAAACTACATAAATACAATTTAATAAAGCTTACGATAAAACAAATTAAATACAATATAATAAAGCATAGGATAAAACAACATAAATACAATTTAATAAAGCATAGGATAAAACAACATAAATTCAATTTAATAAAGCACAGGATAAAACAAAATAAATAAAATTTAATAAAGCATAGGATAAAACAACATAAATAAAATGTAATAAAGCATAGGATAAAACAACATAAATACAATTTAATAAAGCATAGGATAAAACAACATAAATAAAATTTAATAAAGCATAGGATAAAACAACATAAATACAATTTAATAAAGCATATGATAAAACAACATAAATACAATTTAATAAAGTATAGGTTAAAACAACATAAATACAATTTAATAAAGCATAGGATAAAACAACATAAATACAATTTAATAAAGCATAGGATAAAACAACATAAATAAAATTTAATAAAGCATAGGATAAAACAACATAAATACAATTTAATAAAGCATAGGATAAAACAACATAAATACAATTTAATAAAGCATAGGATAAAACAACATAAATACAATTTAATAAAGCATAGGATAAAACAACATAAATACAATTTAATAAAGCATAGGATAAAACAACATAAATAAAATTTAATAAAGCATAGGTTAAAATAACATAAATACAATTTAATAAAGCATAGGACAAAACAACATAAAAACAATTTAATAAAGCATAGGATAAAACATCATAAATACAATTTAATAAAGCATAGGACAAAACAACATAAATACAATTTAATAAAGCATAGGATAAAACAACATAAATACAATTTAATGAAACATAGGTTAAACAACATAAATACAATTTAACAAAGCATAGGATAAACAACATAAATACAATTTAATAAAGCATAGGCTAAAACTACATAAATACAATTTAATAAAGCTTACAATAAAACAAATTAAATACAATATAAAAAAGCATAGGATAAAACAACATAAATTCAATTTAATAAAGCATAGGATAAAACAACATAAATACAATTTAATAAAGCATAAGATAAAACAACATGAATACAATTTAATAAAGCATAGGTTAAAACAACATAAATACAATTTAATAAAGCATAGGATAAAACAACATAAATACAATTTAATAAAGCATAGGTTAAAACAACATAAATACAATTTAATAAAGCACAGGATAAAACAACATAAATACAATTTAATAAAGCATAAGACAAAAAAACATAAATACAATTTAATAAAGCATAGGATAAAACAACATAAATACAATTTAATAAAGCATAGGATAAAACAACATAAATACAATTTAATAAAGCATAGGATAAAACAACATAAATAAAATTTAATAAAGCATAGGTTAAAATAACATAAATACAATTTAATAAAGCATAGGACAAAACAACATAAAAACAATTTAATAAAGCATAGTTTTAAACAACATAAATACAATTTAATAAAGCATAGGATAAAACCACAGAATTACAATTTAATAAAGCATAGGATAAAACATCATAAATACAATTTAATAAAGCATAGGACAAAACAACATAAATACAATTTAATAAAGCATAGGATAAAACAACATAAATACAATTTAATGAAACATAGGTTAAACAACATAAATACAATTTAACAAAGCATAGGATAAACAACATAAATACAATTTAATAAAGCATAGGCTAAAACTACATAAATACAATTTAATAAAGCTTACGATAAAACAAATTAAATACAATATAATAAAGCATAGGATAAAACAACATAAATTCAATTTAATAAAGCATAGGATAAAACAACATAAATACAATTTAATAAAGCATAAGATAAAACAACATGAATACAATTTAATAAAGCATAGGTTAAAACAACATAAATACAATTTAATAAAGCATAAGACAAAAAAACATAAATACAATTTAATAAAGCATATGTTAAAGCAACATAAATACAATTTAATAAAGCATAGGTTAAAACAACATAAATACAATTTAATAAAGCATAGGATAAAACAACCTAAATACAATTTAATAAAGCATAAGACAAAAAAACATAAATACAATTTAATAAAGCATATGTTAAAGCAACATAAATACAATTTAATAAAGCATAGGTTAAAACAACATAAATACAATTTAATAAAGCATAGGATAAAACAACCTAAATACAATTTAATAAAGCTTAGGATAAAACAACATAAATACAATTTAATAAAGCATAGGATAAAACAACATAAATACAATTTAATAAAGCATAGGATAAAACAACATAAATACAATTTAATAGATCATAGGCTAAAACAACATAAATACAATTTATAAAGCATAGGATAAAACAACATAAATACAATTTAATAAAGCATAGGATAAAACAACATAAATACAATTTAATAAAGCATAGGATTAAACAGCATAAATACTATTTGATAAAGCATAGGATAAAACCACATAAATACAATTTAATAAAGCACAGGATAAAACAACATAAATACAATTTAATAAAGCATAGGATAAAACAACATAAATACAATTTAATAAAGCATAGGATAAAACAACATAAATACAATTTAATAAAGCATAGGATAAAACAACATGAATACAATTTAATAAAGCATAGGTTAAAACAACATAAATACAATTTAATAAAGCCCAGGATAAAACAACATAAATACAATTTAATAAAGCATAAGACAAAAAAACATAAATACAATTTAATAAAGCATATGTTAAAGCAACATAAATACAATTTAATAAAGCATAGGTTAAAACAACATAAATACAATTTAATAAAGCATAGGATAAAACAACCTAAATACAATTTAATAAAGCTTAGGATAAAACAACATAAATACAATTTAATAAAGCATAGGATAAAACAACATAAATACAATTTAATAAAGCATAGGATAAAACAACATAAATACAATTTAATAGATCATAGGCTAAAACAACATAAATACAATTTATAAAGCATAGGATAAAACAACATAAATACAATTTAATAAAGCATAGGATAAAACAACATAAATACAATTTAATAAAGCATAGGATTAAACAGCATAAATACTATTTAATAAAGCATAGGATAAAACCACATAAATACAATTTAATAAAGCACAGGATAAAACAACATAAATACAATTTAATAAAGCATAGGATAAAACAACATAAATACAATTTAATAAAGCATAGGATAAAACAACATAAATACAATTTAATAAAGCATAGGATAAAACAACATAAATAAAATTTAATAAAGCATAGGTTAAAACAAAATAAATACAATTTAATAAAGCATAGGATAAAACCACAGAAATACAATATAATAAAGCATAGGATAAAACAACATAAATACAATTTAATAAAGCATAGGACAAAACAACATAAATACAATTTAATAAAGCAGAGGATAAAACAACATAAATACATTTTAATAAAGCATAGGCTAAAACTACATAAATACAATTTAATAAAGCATAGGATAAAACAAATTAAATACAATATAATAAAGCATAGGATAAAACAACATAAATTCAATTTAATAAAGCATAGGATAAAACAACATAAATACAATTTAATAAAGCATAAGATAAAACAACATGAATACAATTTAATAAAGCATAGGATAAAACAACATAAATACAATTTAATAAAGCATAGGTTAAAACAACATAAATACAATTTAATAAAGCATAGGATAAAACAACATAAATTCAATTTAATAAAGCATAGGATAAAACAACATAAATACAATTTAATAAAGCATAGGATAAAACAACATAAATACAATTTAATAAAGCATAGGATAAAACAACATAAATACAATTTAATAAAGCATAGGATAAAACAACATAAATACAATTTAATAAAGCATAGGATAAAACAACATAAATAAAATTTAATAAAGCATAGGTTAAAATAACATAAATACAATTTAGTAAAGCATAGGACAAAACAACATAAAAACAATTTAATAAAGCATAGTTTAAAACAACATAAATACAATTTAATAAAGCATAGGATAAAACAACATAAATACAATTTAATGAAACATAGGTTAAACAACATAAATACAATTTAACAAAGCATAGGATAAACAACATAAATACAATTTAATAAAGCATAGGCTAAAACTACATAAATACAATTTAATAAAGCTTACGATAAAACAAATTAAATACAATATAATAAAGCATAGGATAAAACAACATAAATACAATTTAATAAAGCATAGGATAAAACAACATAAATTCAATTTAATAAAGCACAGGATAAAACAAAATAAATAAAATTTAATAAAGCATAGGATAAAACAACATAAATAAAATGTAATAAAGCATAGGATAAAACAACATAAATACAATTTAATAAAGCATAGGATAAAACAACATAAATAAAATTTAATAAAGCATAGGATAAAACAACATAAATACAATTTAATAAAGCATATGATAAAACAACATAAATACAATTTAATAAAGTATAGGTTAAAACAACATAAATACAATTTAATAAAGCATAGGATAAAACAACCTAAATACAATTTAATAAAGCTTAGGATAAAACAACATAAATACAATTTAATAAAGCATAGGATAAAACAACATAAATACAATTTAATAAAGCATAGGATAAAACAACATAAATACAATTTAATAGATCATAGGCTAAAACAACATAAATACAATTTATAAAGCATAGGATAAAACAACATAAATACAATTTAATAAAGCATAGGATAAAACAACATAAATACAATTTAATAAAGCATAGGATTAAACAGCATAAATACTATTTAATAAAGCATAGGATAAAACCACATAAATACAATTTAATAAAGCACAGGATAAAACAACATAAATACAATTTAATAAAGCATAGGATAAAACAACATAAATACAATTTAATAAAGCATAGGATAAAACAACATAAATACAATTTAATAAAGCATAGGATAAAACAACATAAATAAAATTTAATAAAGCATAGGTTAAAACAAAATAAATACAATTTAATAAAGCATAGGATAAAACCACAGAAATACAATATAATAAAGCATAGGATAAAACAACATAAATACAATTTAATAAAGCATAGGACAAAACAACATAAATACAATTTAATAAAGCAGAGGATAAAACAACATAAATACATTTTAATAAAGCATAGGCTAAAACTACATAAATACAATTTAATAAAGCATAGGATAAAACAAATTAAATACAATATAATAAAGCATAGGATAAAACAACATAAATTCAATTTAATAAAGCATAGGATAAAACAACATAAATACAATTTAATAAAGCATAAGATAAAACAACATGAATACAATTTAATAAAGCATAGGATAAAACAACATAAATACAATTTAATAAAGCATAGGTTAAAACAACATAAATACAATTTAATAAAGCATAGGATAAAACAACATAAATTCAATTTAATAAAGCATAGGATAAAACAACATAAATACAATTTAATAAAGCATAGGATAAAACAACATAAATACAATTTAATAAAGCATAGGATAAAACAACATAAATACAATTTAATAAAGCATAGGATAAAACAACATAAATACAATTTAATAAAGCATAGGATAAAACAACATAAATAAAATTTAATAAAGCATAGGTTAAAATAACATAAATACAATTTAGTAAAGCATAGGACAAAACAACATAAAAACAATTTAATAAAGCATAGTTTAAAACAACATAAATACAATTTAATAAAGCATAGGATAAAACAACATAAATACAATTTAATGAAACATAGGTTAAACAACATAAATACAATTTAACAAAGCATAGGATAAACAACATAAATACAATTTAATAAAGCATAGGCTAAAACTACATAAATACAATTTAATAAAGCTTACGATAAAACAAATTAAATACAATATAATAAAGCATAGGATAAAACAACATAAATACAATTTAATAAAGCATAGGATAAAACAACATAAATTCAATTTAATAAAGCACAGGATAAAACAAAATAAATAAAATTTAATAAAGCATAGGATAAAACAACATAAATAAAATGTAATAAAGCATAGGATAAAACAACATAAATACAATTTAATAAAGCATAGGATAAAACAACATAAATAAAATTTAATAAAGCATAGGATAAAACAACATAAATACAATTTAATAAAGCATATGATAAAACAACATAAATACAATTTAATAAAGTATAGGTTAAAACAACATAAATACAATTTAATAAAGCATAGGATAAAACAACATAAATACAATTTAATAAAGCATAGGATAAAACAACATAAATAAAATTTAATAAAGCATAGGATAAAACAACATAAATACAATTTAATAAAGCATAGGATAAAACAACATAAATACAATTTAATAAAGCATAGGATAAAACAACATAAATACAATTTAATAAAGCATAGGATAAAACAACATAAATGCAATTTAATAAAGCATAGGATAAAACAACATAAATAAAATTTAATAAAGCATAGGTTAAAATAACATAAATACAATTTAATAAAGCATAGGACAAAACAACATAAAAACAATTTAATAAAGCTTAGTTTAAAACAACATAAATACAATTTAATAAAGCATAGGATAAAACCACAGAATTACAATTTAATAAAGCATAGGATAAAACATCATAAATACAATTTAATAAAGCATAGGACAAAACAACATAAATACAATTTAATAAAGCATAGGATAAAACAACATAAATACAATTTAATGAAACATAGGTTAAACAACATAAATACAATTTAACAAAGCATAGGATAAACAACATAAATACAATTTAATAAAGCATAGGCTAAAACTACATAAATACAATTTAATAAAGCTTACGATAAAACAAATTAAATACAATATAAAAAAGCATAGGATAAAACAACATAAATTCAATTTAATAAAGCATAGGATAAAACAACATAAATACAATTTAATAAAGCATAAGATAAAACAACATGAATACAATTTAATAAAGCATAGGTTAAAACAACATAAATACAATTTAATAAAGCATAGGATAAAACAACATAAATACAATTTAATAAAGCATAGGTTAAAACAACATAAATACAATTTAATAAAGCACAGGATAAAACAACATAAATACAATTTAATAAAGCATAAGACAAAAAAACATAAATACAATTTAATAAAGCATAGGATAAAACAACATAAATACAATTTAATAAAGCATAGGATAAAACAACATAAATACAATTTAATAAAGCATAGGATAAAACAACATAAATAAAATTTAATAAAGCATAGGTTAAAATAACATAAATACAATTTAATAAAGCATAGGACAAAACAACATAAAAACAATTTAATAAAGCATAGTTTTAAACAACATAAATACAATTTAATAAAGCATAGGATAAAACCACAGAATTACAATTTAATAAAGCATAGGATAAAACATCATAAATACAATTTAATAAAGCATAGGACAAAACAACATAAATACAATTTAATAAAGCATAGGATAAAACAACATAAATACAATTTAATGAAACATAGGTTAAACAACATAAATACAATTTAACAAAGCATAGGATAAACAACATAAATACAATTTAATAAAGCATAGGCTAAAACTACATAAATACAATTTAATAAAGCTTACGATAAAACAAATTAAATACAATATAATAAAGCATAGGATAAAACAACATAAATTCAATTTAATAAAGCATAGGATAAAACAACATAAATACAATTTAATAAAGCATAAGATAAAACAACATGAATACAATTTAATAAAGCATAGGTTAAAACAACATAAATACAATTTAATAAAGCATAAGACAAAAAAACATAAATACAATTTAATAAAGCATATGTTAAAGCAACATAAATACAATTTAATAAAGCATAGGTTAAAACAACATAAATACAATTTAATAAAGCATAGGATAAAACAACCTAAATACAATTTAATAAAGCATAAGACAAAAAAACATAAATACAATTTAATAAAGCATATGTTAAAGCAACATAAATACAATTTAATAAAGCATAGGTTAAAACAACATAAATACAATTTAATAAAGCATAGGATAAAACAACCTAAATACAATTTAATAAAGCTTAGGATAAAACAACATAAATACAATTTAATAAAGCATAGGATAAAACAACATAAATACAATTTAATAAAGCATAGGATAAAACAACATAAATACAATTTAATAGATCATAGGCTAAAACAACATAAATACAATTTATAAAGCATAGGATAAAACAACATAAATACAATTTAATAAAGCATAGGATAAAACAACATAAATACAATTTAATAAAGCATAGGATTAAACAGCATAAATACTATTTGATAAAGCATAGGATAAAACCACATAAATACAATTTAATAAAGCACAGGATAAAACAACATAAATACAATTTAATAAAGCATAGGATAAAACAACATAAATACAATTTAATAAAGCATAGGATAAAACAACATAAATACAATTTAATAAAGCATAGGATAAAACAACATAAATAAAATTTAATAAAGCATAGGTTAAAACAAAATAAATACAATTTAATAAAGCATAAGATAAAACCACAGAAATACAATATAATAAAGCATAGGATAAAACAACATAAATACAATTTAATAAAGCATAGGACAAAACAACATAAATACAATTTAATAAAGCAGAGGATAAAACAACATAAATACAATTTAATAAAGCATAGGATAAAACAACATAAATAAAATTTAATAAAGCATAGGTTAAAATAACATAAATACAATTTAATAAAGCATAGGACAAAACAACATAAAAACAATTTAATAAAGCATAGTTTAAAACAACATAAATACAATTTAATAAAGCATAGGATAAAACCACAGAATTACAATTTAATAAAGCATAGGATAAAACATCATAAATACAATTTAATAAAGCATAGGACAAAACAACATAAATACAGTTTAATAAAACATAGGATAAAACAACATAAATACAATTTAATGAAACATAGGATAAACAACATAAATGCAATTTAATAAAGCATAGGATAAACAACATAAATACAATTTAATAAAGCATAGGCTAAAACTACATAAATACAATTTAATAAAGCTTACGATAAAACAAATTAAATACAATATAATAAAGCATAGGATAAAACAACATAAATTCAATTTAATAAAGCATAGGATAAAACAACATAAATACAATTTAATAAAGCATAAGATAAAACAACATGAATACAATTTAATAAAGCATAGGTTAAAACAACATAAATACAATTTAATAAAGCATAGGATAAAACAACATAAATACAATTTAATAAAGCATAGGTTAAAACAACATAAATACAATTTAATAAAGCACAGGATAAAACAACATAAATACAATTTAATAAAGCATAAGACAAAAAAACATAAATACAATTTAATAAAGCATATGTTAAAGCAACATAAATACAATTTAATAAAGCATAGGTTAAAACAACATAAATACAATTTAATAAAGCATAGGATAAAACAACCTAAATACAATTTAATAAAGCTTAGGATAAAACAACATAAATACAATTTAATAAAGCATAGGATAAAACAACATAAATACAATTTAATAAAGCATAGGATAAAACAACATAAATACAATTTAATAGATCATAGGCTAAAACAACATAAATACAATTTATAAAGCATAGGATAAAACAACATAAATACAATTTAATAAAGCATAGGATAAAACAACATAAATACAATTGTCACGGGTGTGTTGCCACGAAGATCGTCACGAGTACACAGCCTGACTTCTCGCAGCTGACTTGTTGGTGCTTTGTGTTTTCTCGGCAGTGAAGGAGTTAATTCTCTCTCTCTCTGGGCTAGCTGAGGTCCAGCCTCGCCCAGCTGCAATCAATGCTTCGTTAGTGAGACTCCTTTATATTCCTGCAGGTCTGTTTGTGAGGTGTCGGTGAAAGCTTTTCATTCAGACTTACAGAGCGGATCGTGGTGTTTGGAGTTGCTGAGATAAGTGTATTTGGAAGTGTTATTTCCCTTTCCTCGCTTTATCATTTATCTCCTTTCCCGTTGGTGTTCCCTCTGTTGTAGTTGTGTTGAAGTTGTATGCAAGGTGGTTTTGGTTTTTCCCTTGTACTGTCTCGTTCGTCTAAATACTGTGTGTGGGCATATTATTGCTGGTTCCCAATTGTTGTGATCGGGGTCCTTCTCAGGACTAGATTACTGTGGTGCAGGGATCCTCAGGAGGTAGGGGTTACGCTGGCGGCCTGGACCTCTGTACCTTTAACAGTACCTCCAGGATGAGGGATTAGTCAGGGCCCCAGCTTAGGGTCAGCTTAGGCCCCCTACCTCCAGTATTCTGTGACAGTGTGACATTTTCACCGACCAACTTAGTTTTTCTCCAGCTACCATGGATCCAGTAGCCGGTCTAGCTCGGCAGTTGCAGAGTTTGTCCATGGGGCTGGCGGACGTTAGGTCCAAGGTTTTGCATCCTCTGGAGCAAGCCGGACCAGAACCTAAAGTAGCTCTCCCTGACAGGTTCACTGGGGGGCGGGACAAGTTTTTTGTTTTCCGGTAGGCATGCAAATTGTACTTTCGGCTGCGGCCTCGGTCATCGGGCAGTGAAGAACAAAGGGTGGGAATTGTCATCTCGCTCCTACAAGGGGACCCACAATCTTGGGCGTTCTCTCTTCCCCCAAGCTCCCCGGTTCTCCAGTCAGTGGATAGGTTTTTCGCTGCTTTGGGACTCGTATATGATGACCCAGATCGGATCTCCCTTGCTGAGTCTAAGTTACGTAGGATTCAGCAGGGAGATCGTCCGGCGGAGGAATTCTGTTCGGAGTTCCGTAGGTGGGCCACGGACACCCAGTGGAATGACCCGGCTCTTAGGAGCCAGTTTTGTCATGGTTTATCCGACAAATTACAGGATGTGTTGGCACAGTATGACTCTCCCGCGTCACTGGAAGCCGCTATGGCCCTTGCTATTCGCGTTGACAGACGGCTTCGGGAGAGGTGCGGGATAACTCTACCCCCAGTAATGTCTCCACCTCTTACAAGGTCCCCTCATATGGTGGTTCCCCTGGTCAGTCCGGAGGAGCCTATGCAATTAGGAGGGACATCATTTCGGGGAAGGGGACCGGTGGTGCGCCATAAGACAGGAAGGTGTTTCCTCTGCGGGAAAAAGGGACATTTTATTGGGGGGTGTCCATCCCGCCCCTTGCAGAGTAAAGAGTCGTCGAAAAAACTGTTGATCCCAGGTTGTGTGGTGGACGGCAATCTGGGAGTAGGTATTTCGTCCCTAGGTTCGTCTCAGTTTCTCGTACCGGCGGAGGTGGTGGTGGGTACGAGAACTGAGAGGATATCTGTTCTGCTGGATAGTGGGGCCGGGGCTAATCTGGTTGATGCTCGGTTTGCCCGTTTTCAAGGTATGCGATTGAGTGAGTTGGCTAAACCCATCCCCATATTCTCGATCGATGCCAGGCCTCTCGGTCAGGGAAGTTTTTTGCAAGCTGTGCATGGCGTAAAACTTCAAGTGGGGGCAATACATAAAGAACTGTTGTCTTGCTACGTGTTGGAGGGTCTTCCCACTCCTATAGTGTTGGGCCTTCCTTGGTTAGCTAAGCATAACCCGGTTATTAATTGGCAAACCAGAGAGATAAGCCAATGGAGTAAATTCTGTAATAAAAACTGCATGAACACGGTCATCGGTGCGGTTACTCCTTGGGTCTTACCTCCATTTCTGGCAGACTTTGAGGATGTATTCTCGGAGAATGGGTGTCAGGAACTACCTCCTCATCGCGAGTATGACTGTTCTGTAAAACTGCTCCCTGAGGCCAAGTTACCTAAAGCTAGGTTGTATAACCTTTCTGGTCCTGAGAGGCAGGCCATGAAGGATTATATTTCTGAAAGTCTGGCTAAGGGGCATATTAAACCTTCATCTTCACCGGTGGCCGCGGGGTTCTTCTTTGTTAAGAAGAAAGATGGAGGCCTACGCCCTTGCCTGGATTTCCGTGAACTTAATCGGATTACGGTCCGAGATCCGTATCCGCTCCCACTTATTCCCGATCTCTTTAATCAGATCGTGGGCGCCAAATGGTTCTCTAAGTTGGATCTCAGGGGGGCGTACAATCTGATTAGGATGAAGGAGGGGGATGAGTGGAAGACGGATTTTAACACTCCGGAGGGGCATTATGAGAACCTTGTCATGCCATTCGGTCTGACTAATGCCCCGGCGGTGTTTCAACACTTTGTTAATGATATTTTTCGCCACCTGGTGGGACAGTTTGTTGTCATATATCTGGATGATATCTTAATTTACTCGCCGGATCTGGTGTCTCATCAGGAGCACGTTAGACAGGTGTTACAGATCTTGCGGGATAATAAACTGTATGCCAAGTGGGAAAAGTGTGTGTTCGCCGTACAGGAACTCCAGTTTTTAGGCTTCCTGGTTTCAGCGTCCGGTTTTCGTATGGACCCTGGGAAAGTGCGGGCAGTTCTTGAGTGGGATCGGCCGGAGAATCTTAAGGCACTACAACGTTTCCTGGGGTTTGCTAACTATTACCGGAAGTTCATTCGTAATTTCTCGTCCATGGTTAAGCCTCTCACAGACATGACTAAAAAGGGGATGGATTTTTCTAGGTGGTCTGACAAGGCTTGTCAAGCATTCTCCTCCTTGAAAAAATGTTTTGCCTCGGCACCCATACTCATTCAACCTGATGCGTCTCAGCCATTCTTTGTAGAGGTAGACGCTTCCGAGGTAGGGGTGGGAGCAGTATTGTCACAGGGTTCGTCCCCTGGTAAGTGGCATCCGTGCGCCTTTTTCTCTAAAAAATTGTCGTCCGCTGAGAGGAATTACGATGTCGGCAATAGGGAACTCCTTGCCATTAAGTTAGCTTTTGAGGAGTGGCGCCATTTTTTGGAGGGGGCAGTTCATCCGGTCACCGTCATCACCGATCACAAGAACCTGCTATATCTGGAGTCCGCTAAACGTCTGAATCCCAGACAAGCTAGGTGGTCATTGTTTTTTACCAGGTTTAATTTCGTCGTTACATATCGTCCTGGGTCTAAAAATGTAAAGGCGGATGCCTTATCTCGTAGTTTCCCTGGGGCCGGGAATACGGACGACCCGATTCCTATTCTTCAGGAGGGGGTGGTGGTTTCGGCAGTATGCTCTGAGCTGGAGGAGGAGATATTGGAGGCTCAGGGGGACGCCCCTGTTGGACCTCCGGGGAGACTGTTCGTTCCAGATCAGTTGCGACAAAAGGTGATCGAGGCACACCATAACTCAGTTTTTGCAGGACACCCGGGGAGTAAAGCAACTGTGGATCTCCTCTCGCGTCGGTTTTGGTGGCCTAACTTACATAAAGAGGTGGTAACTTTTGTCGCGTCCTGTGGGGTTTGTGCGCGCTCTAAGACCTCACATACCCGTCCGTCTGGCGCCCTCTTACCTTTGAAGATCTCGGAGCGTCCTTGGACTCATCTGTCTATGGACTTTATTACGGACCTCCCTCCGTCTTTGGGTAAAACGGTCATACTCGTTGTAGTGGACAGGTTCAGCAAGATGGCACATTTTATCGCTCTTCCGGCTCTCCCTAATGCTAAAACTCTTGCGCAGGTGTTCATTGGGGAGATTGTGAGGCTTCACGGGGTACCCTCCGAGGTGGTGTCTGATCGGGGGTCTCAGTTTGTGTCCAAGTTCTGGAAGGCGTTTTGTGCACGGCGGGGGATGCATTTGTCATTTTCGTCGGCTTTTCATCCTCAGACCAATGGTCAGACGGAACGTATGAACCAGAGCTTGGAGACATATCTTCGGTGTTTTGTGTCAGAGAACCAGGAGGACTGGGCTTCTTTCCTACCTCTGGCAGAGTTTGCTCTCAATAATAGGCGGAGCGAGTCCACTGGTAAGTCCCCGTTTTTTGGGGCATATGGTTTTCACCCCCAGTTTTGTACTTTCAGTAGGGGGGGCTCTTCGGGGGTTCCGGAGGAGGAACGATTTTCCTCATCTCTCGCTTCAGTATGGAGAGGGGTGCTGAAGAATCTGAATACTATGGGGAACCGATACAAACGTATGGCTGATAGGAGGAGAGTGTCTGGTCCGGACCTAAGTGTGAACGATCAGGTATGGTTGTCTACCAGGAATATTAAACTTAAGGTTCCCTCCTGGAAACTGGGTCCCAGGTTCATCGGGCCGTACAGAATCAGTTCTGTTATTAATCCGGTGGCATTCCGTCTTGACCTCCCCCTACGTTTAAAATTCACAACGTGTTTCACAGATCATTGCTTAAGAGGTATGTGGTGCCGGTGGTACCGTCACCTTCACCTCCCCCTCCTGTGGTTGTCAATGGTAACTTGGAGTTCCAGGTATCGAGGGTCATTGATTCACGCTTTAATCGCCGGTCCCTTCAGTACTTGGTTCATTGGAAGGGGTATGGTCCTGAGGAGAGGATGTGGGTTCCTGCGTCGGATATTAACGCAGACCGATTAGTTCGGGCCTTCCACACGACTCACCCGGATAAACCTGGCCCTGAGGGTCCGGAGGCCCCTCGTAGAAGGGGGGGTACTGTCACGGGTGTGTTGCCACGAAGATCGTCACGAGTACACAGCCTGACTTCTCGCAGCTGACTTGTTGGTGCTTTGTGTTTTCTCGGCAGTGAAGGAGTTAATTCTCTCTCTCTCTGGGCTAGCTGAGGTCCAGCCTCGCCCAGCTGCAATCAATGCTTCGTTAGTGAGACTCCTTTATATTCCTGCAGGTCTGTTTGTGAGGTGTCGGTGAAAGCTTTTCATTCAGACTTACAGAGCGGATCGTGGTGTTTGGAGTTGCTGAGATAAGTGTATTTCGAAGTGTTATTTCCCTTTCCTCGCTTTATCATTTATCTCCTTTCCCGTTGGTGTTCCCTCTGTTGTAGTTGTGTTGAAGTTGTATGCAAGGTGGTTTTGGTTTTTCCCTTGTACTGTCTCGTTCGTCTAAATACTGTGTGTGGGCATATTATTGCTGGTTCCCAATTGTTGTGATCGGGGTCCTTCTCAGGACTAGATTACTGTGGTGCAGGGATCCTCAGGAGGTAGGGGTTACGCTGGCGGCCTGGACCTCTGTACCTTTAACAGTACCTCCAGGATGAGGGATTAGTCAGGGCCCCAGCTTAGGGTCAGCTTAGGCCCCCTACCTCCAGTATTCTGTGACAGTGTGACAACAATTTAATAAAGCATAGGATTAAACAACATAAATACTATTTAATAAAGCATAGGATAAAACCACATAAATACAATTTAATAAAGCACAGGATAAAACAACATAAATACAATTTAATAAAGCATAGGATAAAACAACATAAATACAATTTAATAAAGCATAGGATAAAACAACATAAATACAATTTAATAAAGCATAGGATAAAACAACATAAATACAATTTAATAAAGCATAGGATAAAACAACATAAATACAATTTAATAAAGCATAGGATAAAACAACATAAATAAAATTTAATAAAGCATAGGTTAAAACAAAATAAATACAATTTAATAAAGCATAAGATAAAACCACAGAAATACAATATAATAAAGCATAGGATAAAACAACATAAATACAATTTAATAAAGCATAGGACAAAACAACATAAATGCAATTTAATAAAGCAGAGGATAAAACAACATAAATACAATTTAATAAAGCATAGGATAAAACAACATAAATAAAATTTAATAAAGCATAGGTTAAAATAACATAAATACAATTTAATAAAGCATAGGACAAAACAACATAAAAACAATTTAATAAAGCATAGTTTAAAACAACATAAATACAATTTAATAAAGCATAGGATAAAACCACAGAATTACAATTTAATAAAGCATAGGATAAAACATCATAAATACAATTTAATAAAGCATAGGACAAAACAACATAAATACAATTTAATAAAGCATAGGATAAAACAACATAAATACAATTTAATGAAACATAGGATAAACAACATAAATGCAATTTAATAAAGCATAGGATAAACAACATAAATACAATTTAATAAAGCATAGGCTAAAACTACATAAATACAATTTAATAAAGCTTACGATAAAACAAATTAAATACAATATAATAAAGCATAGGATAAAACAACATAAATTCAATTTAATAAACATAGGATAAAACAACATAAATACAATTTAATAAAGCATAAGATAAAACAACATGAATACAATTTAATAAAGCATAGGTTAAAACAACATAAATACAATTTAATAAAGCATAGGATAAAACAACATAAATACAATTTAATAAAGCATAGGTTAAAACAGCATAAATACAATTTAATAAAGCACAGGATAAAACAACATAAATACAATTTAATAAAGCATAAGACAAAAAAACATAAATACAATTTAATAAAGCATATGTTAAAGCAACATAAATACAATTTAATAAAGCATAGGTTAAAACAACATAAATACAATTTAATAAAGCATAGGATAAAACAACCTAAATACAATTTAATAAAGCTTAGGATAAAACAACATAAATACAATTTAATAAAGCATATGATAAAACAACATAAATACAATTTAATAAAGCATAGGATAAAACAACATAAATACAATTTAATAGATCATAGGCTAAAACAACATAAATACAATTTATAAAGCATAGGATAAAACAACATAAATACAATTTAATAAAGCATAGGATAAAACAACATAAATACAATTTAATAAAGCATAGGATTAAACAACATAAATACTATTTAATAAAGCATAGGATAAAACCACATAAATACAATTTAATAAAGCACAGGATAAAACAACATAAATACAATTTAATAAAGCATAGGATAAAACAACATAAATACAATTTAATAAAGCATAGGATAAAACAACATAAATACAATTTAATAAAGCATATGATAAAACAACATAAATAAAATTTAATAAAGCATAGGTTAAAACAAAATAAATACAATTTAATAAAGCATAGGATAAAACCACAGAAATACAATATAATGAAGCATAGGATAAAACAACATAAATACAATTTAATAAAGCATAGGATAAAACAACATAAATAAAATTTAATAAAGCATAGGATAAAGCAACATAAATACATTTTAATAAAGCATATGATAAAACAACATAAATACAATTTAATAAAGTATAGGTTAAAACAACATAAATACAATTTAATAAAGCATAGGATAAAACAACATAAATACAATTTAATAAAGCATAGGATAAAACAACATAAATAAAATTTAATAAAGCATAGGATAAAACAACATAAATACAATTTAATAAAGCATAGGATAAAACAACATAAATACAATTTAATAAAGCATAGGATAAAACAACATAAATACAATTTAATAAAGCATAGGATAAAACAACATAAATACAATTTAATAAAGCATAGGATAAAACAACATAAATAAAATTTAATAAAGCATAGGTTAAAATAACATAAATACAATTTAATAAAGCATAGGACAAAACAACATAAAAACAATTTAATAAAGCATAGTTTAAAACAACATAAATACAATTTAATAAAGCATAGGATAAAACCACAGAATTACAATTTAATAAAGCATAGGATAAAACATCATAAATACAATTTAATAAAGCATAGGACAAAACAACATAAATACAATTTAATAAAGCATAGGCTAAAACTACATAAATACAATTTAATAAAGCTTACGATAAAACAAATTAAATACAATATAATAAAGCATAGGATAAAACAACATAAATTCAATTTAATAAAGCATAGGATAAAACAACATAAATACAATTTAATAAAGCATAAGATAAAACAACATGAATACAATTTAATAAAGCATAGGTTAAAACAACATAAATACAATTTAATAAAGCACAGGATAAAACAACATAAATACAATTTAATAAAGCATAAGACAAAAAAACATAAATACAATTTAATAAAGCATATGTTAAAGCAACATAAATACAATTTAATAAAGCATAGGTTAAAACAACATAAATACAATTTAATAAAGCATAGGATAAAACAACCTAAATACAATTTAATAAAGCTTAGGATAAAACAACATAAATACAATTTAATAAAGCATAGGATAAAACAACATAAATACAATTTAATAAAGCATAGGATTAAACAGCATAAATACTATTTAATAAAGCATAGGATAAAACCACATAAATACAATTTAATAAAGCACAGGATAAAACAACATAAATACAATTTAATAAAGCATAGGATAAAACAACATAAATACAATTTAATAAAGCATAGGATAAAACAACATGAATACAATTTAATAAAGCATAGGATAAAACAACATAAATAAAATTTAATAAAGCATAGGTTAAAACAAAATAAATACAATTTAATAAAGCATAGGATAAAACCACAGAAATACAATATAATAAAGCATAGGATAAAACAACATAAATACAATTTAATAAAGCATAGGACAAAACAACATAAATACAATTTAAAAAAGCAGAGGATAAAACAACATAAATACATTTTAATAAAGCATAGGCTAAAACTACATAAATACAATTTAATAAAGCATAGGATAAAACAAATTAAATACAATATAATAAAGCATAGGATAAAACAACATAAATTCAATTTAATAAAGCATAGGATAAAACAACATAAATACAATTTAATAAAGCATAAGATAAAACAACATGAATACAATTTAATAAAGCATAGGATAAAACAACATAAATACAATTTAATAAAGCATAGGTTAAAACAACATAAATACAATTTAATAAAGCATAGGATAAAACAACATAAATTCAATTTAATAAAGCATAGGATAAAACAACATAAATACAATTTAATAAAGCACAGGATAAAACAAAATAAATAAAATTTAATAAAGCATAGGATAAAACAACATAAATAAAATGTAATAAAGCATAGGATAAAAAAACATAAATACAATTTAATAAAGCATAGGATAAAACAACATAAATAAAATTTAATAAAGCATAGGATAAAACAACATAAATACAATTTAATAAAGCATATGATAAAACAACATAAATACAATTTAATAAAGTATAGGTTAAAACAACATAAATACAATTTAATAAAGCATAGGATAAAACAACATAAAAACAATTTAATAAAGCATAGGATAAAACAACATAAATAAAATTTAATAAAGCATAGGATAAAACAACATAAATACAATTTAATAAAGCATAGGATAAAACAACATAAATACAATTTAATAAAGCATAGGATAAAACAACATAAATACAATTTAATAAAGCATAGGATAAAACAACATAAATACAATTTAATAAAGCATAGGATAAAACAACATAAATAAAATTTAATAAAGCATAGGTTAAAATAACATAAATACAATTTAATAAAGCATAGGACAAAACAACATAAAAACAATTTAATAAAGCATAGTTTAAAACAACATAAATACAATTTAATAAAGCATAGGATAAAACAACATAAATACAATTTAATGAAACATAGGTTAAACAACATAAATACAATTTAACAAAGCATAGGATAAACAACATAAATACAATTTAATAAAGCATAGGCTAAAACTACATAAATACAATTTAATAAAGCTTACGATAAAACAAATTAAATACAATATAATAAAGCATAGGATAAAACAACATAAATTCAATTTAATAAAGCATAGGATAAAACAACATAAATACAATTTAATAAAGCATAAGATAAAACAACATGAATACAATTTAATAAAGCATAGGATAAAACAACATAAATACAATTTAATAAAGCATAGGTTAAAACAACATAAATACAATTTAATAAAGCATAGGATAAAACAACATAAATTCAATTTAATAAAGCATAGGATAAAACAACATAAATACAATTTAATAAAGCACAGGATAAAACAAAATAAATAAAATTTAATAAAGCATAGGATAAAACAACATAAATAAAATGTAATAAAGCATAGGATAAAACAACATAAATACAATTTAATAAAGCATAGGATAAAACAACATAAATAAAATTTAATAAAGCATAGGATAAAACAACAGAAATACAATTTAATAAAGCATATGATAAAACAACATAAATACAATTTAATAAAGTATAGGTTAAAACAACATAAATACAATTTAATAAAGCATAGGATAAAACAACATAAATACAATTTAATAAAGCATAGGATAAAACAACATAAATAAAATTTAATAAAGCATAGGATAAAACAACATAAATACAATTTAATAAAGCATAGGATAAAACAACATAAATACAATTTAATAAAGCATAGGATAAAACAACATAAATACAATTTAATAAAGCATAGGATAAAACAACATAAATACAATTTAATAAAGCATAGGATAAAACAACATAAATAAAATTTAATAAAGCATAGGTTAAAATAACATAAATACAATTTAATAAAGTATAGGACAAAACAACATAAAAACAATTTAATAAAGCATAGTTTAAAACAACATAAATACAATTTAATAAAGCATAGGATAAAACCACAGAATTACAATTTAATAAAGCATAGGATAAAACATCATAAATACAATTTAATAAAGCATAGGACAAAACAACATAAATACAATTTAATAAAGCATAGGATAAAACAACATAAATACAATTTAATGAAACATAGGTTAAACAACATAAATACAATTTAACAAAGCATAGGATAAACAACATAAATACAATTTAATAAAGCATAGGCTAAAACTACATAAATACAATTTAATAAAGCTTACGATAAAACAAATTAAATACAATATAATAAAGCATAGGATAAAACAACATAAATTAAATTTAATAAAGCATAGGATAAAACAACATAAATACAATTTAATAAAGCATAAGATAAAACAACATGAATACAATTTAATAAAGCATAGGTTAAAACAACATAAATACAATTTAATAAAGCATAGGATAAAACAACATAAATACAATTTAATAAAGCATAGGTTAAAACAACATAAATACAATTTAATAAAGCACAGGATAAAACAACATAAATACAATTTAATAAAGCATAAGACAAAAAAACATAAATACAATTTAATAAAGCATATGTTAAAGCAACATAAATACAATTTAATAAAGCATAGGTTAAAACAACATAAATACAATTTAATAAAGCATAGGATAAAACAACCTAAATACAATTTAATAAAGCTTAGGATAAAACAACATAAATACAATTTAATAAAGCATAGGATAAAACAACATAAATACAATTTAATAAAGCATAGGATAAAACAACATAAATACAATTTAATAGATCATAGGCTAAAACAACATAAATACAATTTATAAAGCATAGGATAAAACAACATAAATACAATTTAATAAAGCATAGGATAAAACAACATAAATACAATTTAATAAAGCATAGGATTAAACAACATAAATACTATTTAATAAAGCATAGGATAAAACCACATAAATACAATTTAATAAAGCACAGGATAAAACAACATAAATAAAATTTAATAAAGCATAGGATACAACAACATAAATACAATTTAATAAAGCATAGGATAAACAACATAAATACAATTTAATAAAGCATAGGCTAAAACTACATAAATACAATTTAATAAAGCTTAGGATAAAACAAATTAAATACAATATAATAAAGCATAGGATAAAACAACATAAATTCAATTTAATAAAGCATAGGATAAAACAACATAAATACAATTTAATAAAGCATAAGATAAAACAACATGAATACAATTTAATAAAGCATAGGTTAAAACAACATAAATACAATTTAATAAAGCATAGGATAAAACAACATAAATACAATTTAATAAAGCATAGGTTAAAACAACATAAATACAATTTAATAAAGCACAGGATAAAACAACATAAATACAATTTAATAAAGCATAAGACAAAAAAACATAAATACAATTTAATAAAGCATATGTTAAAGCAACATAAATACAATTTAATAAAGCATAGGTTAAAACAACATAAATACAATTTAATAAAGCATAGGATAAAACAACCTAAATACAATTTAATAAAGCTTAGGATAAAACAACATAAATACAATTTAATAAAGCATAGGATAAAACAACATAAATACAATTTAATAAAGCATAGGATAAAACAACATAAATACAATTTAATAGAGCATAGGCTAAAACAACATAAATACAATTTATAAAGCATAGGATAAAACAACATAAATACAATTTAATAAAGCATAGGATAAAACAACATAAATACAATTTAATAAAGCATAGGATTAAACAACATAAATACTATTTAATAAAGCATAGGATAAAACCACATAAATACAATTTAATAAAGCACAGGATAAAACAACATAAATAAAATTTAATAAAGCATAGGATACAACAACATAAATACAATTTAGTAAAGCATAGGTCAAAATAACATAAATACAATTTAATAAAGCTTAGGATAAAACAAATTAAATACAATATAATAAAGCATAGGATAAAACAACATAAATTCAATTTAATAAAGCATAGGATAAAACAACATAAATACAATTTAATAAAGCATAAGATAAAACAACATCAATACAATTTAATAAAGCATAGGTTAAAACAACATAAATACAATTTAATAAAGCATAGGATAAAACAACATAAATACAATTTAATAAAGCATAGGTTAAAACAACATAAATACAATTTAATAAAGCATAAGACAAAAAAACATAAATACAATTTAATAAAGCATATGTTAAAGCAACATAAATACAATTTAATAAAGCATAGGTTAAAACAACATAAATACAATTTAATAAAGCATAGGATAAAACAACCTAAATACAATTTAATAAAGCTTAGGATAAAACAACATAAATAAAATTTAATAAAGCATAGGATAAAACAACATAAATACAATTTAATAAAGCATAGGATAAAACAACATAAATACAATTTAATAGAGCATAGGCTAAAACAACATAAATACAATTTATAAAGCATAGGATAAAACAACATAAATACAATTTAATAAAGCATAGGATAAAACAACATAAATACAATTTAATAAAGCATAGGATTAAACAACATAAATACTATTTAATAAAGCATAGGATAAAACCACATAAATACAATTTAATAAAGCACAGGATAAAACAACATAAATAAAATTTAATAAAGCATAGGATACAACAACATAAATACAATTTAGTAAAGCATAGGTCAAAATAACATAAATAAAATTTAATAAAGCATAGGATAAAACAACATAAATACAATTTAATAAAGCATAGGATAAAACAACATAAATAAAATTTAATAAAGCATAGGATAAAACAACATAAATTCAATTTAATAAAACATAGGTTAAAACAACATAAATACTATTTAATAAAGCATAGGATAAAACCACATAAATACAATTTAATAAAGCACAGGATAAAACAACATAAATAAAATTTAATAAAGCATAGGATACAACAACATAAATACAATTTAATAAAGCATAGGATAAACAACATAAATACAATTTAATAAAGCATAGGCTAAAACTACATAAATACAATTTAATAAAGCTTAGGATAAAACAACATAAATACAATTTAATAAAGCATAGGATAAAACAACATAAATACAATTTAATAAAGCATAGGTTAAAACAACATAAATACAATTTAATAAAGCATAGGATAAAACAACATAAATTCAATTTAATAAAGCATAGGATAAAACAACATAAATACAATTTAATAAAGCACAGGATAAAACAAAATAAATAAAATTTAATAAAGCATAGGATAAAACAACATAAATAAAATGTAATAAAGCATAGGATAAAACAACATAAATACAATTTAATAAAGCATAGGATAAAACAACATAAATAAAATTTAATAAAGCATAGGATAAAACAACATAAATACAATTTAATAAAGCATATGATAAAACAACATAAATACAATTTAATAAAGTATAGGTTAAAACAACATAAATACAATTTAATAAAGCATAGGATAAAACAACATAAATACAATTTAATAAAGCATAGGATAAAACAACATAAATAAAATTTAATAAAGCATAGGATAAAACAACATAAATACAATTTAATAAAGCATAGGATAAAACAACATAAATACAATTTAATAAAGCATAGGATAAAACAACATAAATACAATTTAATAAAGCATAGGATAAAACAACATAAATACAATTTAATAAAGCATAGGATAAAACAACATAAATAAAATTTAATAAAGCATAGGTTAAAATAACATAAATACAATTTAATAAAGTATAGGACAAAACAACATAAAAACAATTTAATAAAGCATAGTTTAAAACAACATAAATACAATTTAATAAAGCATAGGATAAAACCACAGAATTACAATTTAATAAAGCATAGGATAAAACATCATAAATACAATTTAATAAAGCATAGGACAAAACAACATAAATACAATTTAATAAAGCATAGGATAAAACAACATAAATACAATTTAATGAAACATAGGTTAAACAACATAAATACAATTTAACAAAGCATAGGATAAACAACATAAATACAATTTAATAAAGCATAGGCTAAAACTACATAAATACAATTTAATAAAGCTTACGATAAAACAAATTAAATACAATATAATAAAGCATAGGATAAAACAACATAAATTTAATTTAATAAAGCATAGGATAAAACAACATAAATACAATTTAATAAAGCATAAGATAAAACAACATGAATACAATTTAATAAAGCATAGGTTAAAACAACATAAATACAATTTAATAAAGCATAGGATAAAACAACATAAATACAATTTAATAAAGCATAGGTTAAAACAACATAAATACAATTTAATAAAGCACAGGATAAAACAACATAAATACAATTTAATAAAGCATAAGACAAAAAAACATAAATACAATTTAATAAAGCATATGTTAAAGCAACATAAATACAATTTAATAAAGCATAGGTTAAAACAACATAAATACAATTTAATAAAGCATAGGATAAAACAACCTAAATACAATTTAATAAAGCTTAGGATAAAACAACATAAATACAATTTAATAAAGCATAGGATAAAACAACATAAATACAATTTAATAAAGCATAGGATAAAACAACATAAATACAATTTAATAGATCATAGGCTAAAACAACATAAATACAATTTATAAAGCATAGGATAAAACAACATAAATACAATTTAATAAAGCATAGGATAAAACAACATAAATACAATTTAATAAAGCATAGGATTAAACAACATAAATACTATTTAATAAAGCATAGGATAAAACCACATAAATACAATTTAATAAAGCACAGGATAAAACAACATAAATAAAATTTAATAAAGCATAGGATACAACAACATAAATACAATTTAATAAAGCATAGGATAAACAACATAAATACAATTTAATAAAGCATAGGCTAAAACTACATAAATACAATTTAATAAAGCTTAGGATAAAACAAATTAAATACAATATAATAAAGCATAGGATAAAACAACATAAATTCAATTTAATAAAGCATAGGATAAAACAACATAAATACAATTTAATAAAGCATAAGATAAAACAACATGAATACAATTTAATAAAGCATAGGTTAAAACAACATAAATACAATTTAATAAAGCATAGGATAAAACAACATAAATACAATTTAATAAAGCATAGGTTAAAACAACATAAATACAATTTAATAAAGCACAGGATAAAACAACATAAATACAATTTAATAAAGCATAAGACAAAAAAACATAAATACAATTTAATAAAGCATATGTTAAAGCAACATAAATACAATTTAATAAAGCATAGGTTAAAACAACATAAATACAATTTAATAAAGCATAGGATAAAACAACCTAAATACAATTTAATAAAGCTTAGGATAAAACAACATAAATACAATTTAATAAAGCATAGGATAAAACAACATAAATACAATTTAATAAAGCATAGGATAAAACAACATAAATACAATTTAATAGAGCATAGGCTAAAACAACATAAATACAATTTATAAAGCATAGGATAAAACAACATAAATACAATTTAATAAAGCATAGGATAAAACAACATAAATACAATTTAATAAAGCATAGGATTAAACAACATAAATACTATTTAATAAAGCATAGGATAAAACCACATAAATTCAATTTAATAAAGCATAGGATAAAACAACATAAATACAATTTAATAAAGCATAAGATAAAACAACATGAATACAATTTAATAAAGCATAGGTTAAAACAACATAAATACAATTTAATAAAGCATAGGATAAAACAACATAAATACAATTTAATAAAGCATAGGTTAAAACAACATAAATACAATTTAATAAAGCATAAGACAAAAAAACATAAATACAATTTAATAAAGCATATGTTAAAGCAACATAAATACAATTTAATAAAGCATAGGTTAAAACAACATAAATACAATTTAATAAAGCATAGGATAAAACAACCTAAATACAATTTAATAAAGCTTAGGATAAAACAACATAAATAAAATTTAATAAAGCATAGGATAAAACAACATAAATACAATTTAATAAAGCATAGGATAAAACAACATAAATACAATTTAATAGAGCATAGGCTAAAACAACATAAATACAATTTATAAAGCATAGGATAAAACAACATAAATACAATTTAATAAAGCATAGGATAAAACAACATAAATACAATTTAATAAAGCATAGGATTAAACAACATAAATACTATTTAATAAAGCATAGGATAAAACCACATAAATACAATTTAATAAAGCACAGGATAAAACAACATAAATAAAATTTAATAAAGCATAGGATACAACAACATAAATACAATTTAGTAAAGCATAGGTCAAAATAACATAAATACAATTTAATAAAGCATAGGATAAAACAACATAAATACAATTTAATAAAGCATAGGATAAAACAACATAAATAAAATTTAATAAAGCATAGGATAAAACAACATAAATTCAATTTAATAAAACATAGGTTAAAACAACATAAATACTATTTAATAAAGCATAGGATAAAACCACATAAATACAATTTAATAAAGCACAGGATAAAACAACATAAATAAAATTTAATAAAGCATAGGATACAACAACATAAATACAATTTAATAAAGCATAGGATAAACAACATAAATACAATTTAATAAAGCATAGGCTAAAACTACATAAATACAATTTAATAAAGCTTAGGATAAAACAAATTAAATACAATATAATAAAGCATAGGATAAAACAACATAAATTCAATTTAATAAAGCATAGGATAAAACAACATAAATACAATTTAATAAAGCATAAGATAAAACAACATGAATACAATTTAATAAAGCATAGGTTAAAACAACATAAATACAATTTAATAAAGCATAGGATAAAACAACATAAATACAATTTAATAAAGCATAGGTTAAAACAACATAAATACAATTTAATAAAGCACAGGATAAAACAACATAAATACAATTTAATAAAGCATAAGACAAAAAAACATAAATACAATTTAATAAAGCATATGTTAAAGCAACATAAATACAATTTAATAAAGCATAGGTTAAAACAACATAAATACAATTTAATAAAGCATAGGATAAAACAACCTAAATACAATTTAATAAAGCATAGGTTAAAACAACATAAATACAATTTAATAAAGCACAGGATAAAACAACATAAATACAATTTAATAAAGCATAAGACAAAAAAACATAAATACAATTTAATAAAGCATATGTTAAAGCAACATAAATACAATTTAATAAAGCATAGGTTAAAACAACATAAATACAATTTAATAAAGCATAGGATAAAACAACCTAAATACAATTTAATAAAGCTTAGGATAAAACAACATAAATACAATTTAATAAAGCATAGGATAAAACAACATAAATACAATTTAATAAAGCATAGGATAAAACAACATAAATACAATTTAATAGATCATAGGCTAAAACAACATAAATACAATTTATAAAGCATAGGATAAAACAACATAAATACTATTTAATAAAGCATAGGATAAAACAACATAAATACAATTTAATAAAGCATAGGATTAAACAGCATAAATACTATTTAATAAAGCATAGGATAAAACCACATAAATACAATTTAATAAAGCACAGGATAAAACAACATAAATACAATTTAATAAAGCATAGGATAAAACAACATAAATACAATTTAATAAAGCATAGGATAAAACAACATAAATACAATTTAATAAAGCATATGATAAAACAACATAAATACAATTTAATAAAGTATAGGTTAAAACAACATAAATACAATTTAATAAAGCATAGGATAAAACAACATAAATACAATTTAATAAAGCATAGGATAAAACAACATAAATAAAATTTAATAAAGCATAGGATAAAACAACATAAATACAATTTAATAAAGCATAGGATAAAACAACATAAATACAATTTAATAAAGCATAGGATAAAACAACATAAATACAATTTAATAAAGCATAGGATAAAACAACATAAATACAATTTAATAAAGCATAGGATAAAACAACATAAATAAAATTTAATAAAGCATAGGTTAAAATAACATAAATACAATTTAATAAAGCATAGGACAAAACAACATAAAAACAATTTAATAAAGCATAGTTTAAAACAACATAAATACAATTTAATAAAGCATAGGATAAAACCACAGAATTACAATTTAATAAAGCATAGGATAAAACATCATAAATACAATTTAATAAAGCATAGGACAAAACAACATAAATACAATTTAATAAAGCATAGGATAAAACAACATAAATACAATTTAATGAAACATAGGTTAAACAACATAAATACAATTTAACAAAGCATAGGATAAACAACATAAATACAATTTAATAAAGCATAGGCTAAAACTACATAAATACAATTTAATAAAGCTTACGATAAAACAAATTAAATACAATATAAAAAAGCATAGGATAAAACAACATAAATTCAATTTAATAAAGCATAGGATAAAACAACATAAATACAATTTAATAAAGCATAAGATAAAACAACATGAATACAATTTAATAAAGCATAGGTTAAAACAACATAAATACAATTTAATAAAGCATAGGATAAAACAACATAAATACAATTTAATAAAGAATAGGTTAAAACAACATAAATACAATTTAATAAAGCACAGGATAAAACAACATAAATACAATTTAATAAAGCATAAGACAAAAAAACATAAATACAATTTAATAAAGCATAGGATAAAACAACATAAATACAATTTAATAAAGCATAGGATAAAACAACATAAATACAATTTAATAAAGCATAGGATAAAACAACATAAATAAAATTTAATAAAGCATAGGTTAAAATAACATAAATACAATTTAATAAAGCATAGGACAAAACAACATAAAAACAATTTAATAAAGCATAGTTTTAAACAACATAAATACAATTTAATAAAGCATAGGATAAAACCACAGAATTACAATTTAATAAAGCATAGGATAAAACATCATAAATACAATTTAATAAAGCATAGGACAAAACAACATAAATACAATTTAATAAAGCATAGGATAAAACAACATAAATACAATTTAATGAAACATAGGTTAAACAACATAAATACAATTTAACAAAGCATAGGATAAACAACATAAATACAATTTAATAAAGCATAGGCTAAAACTACATAAATACAATTTAATAAAGCTTACGATAAAACAAATTAAATACAATATAATAAAGCATAGGATAAAACAACATAAATTCAATTTAATAAAGCATAGGATAAAACAACATAAATACAATTTAATAAAGCATAAGATAAAACAACATGAATACAATTTAATAAAGCATAGGTTAAAACAACATAAATACAATTTAATAAAGCATAAGACAAAAAAACATAAATACAATTTAATAAAGCATATGTTAAAGCAACATAAATACAATTTAATAAAGCATAGGTTAAAACAACATAAATACAATTTAATAAAGCATAGGATAAAACAACCTAAATACAATTTAATAAAGCATAAGACAAAAAAACATAAATACAATTTAATAAAGCATATGTTAAAGCAACATAAATACAATTTAATAAAGCATAGGTTAAAACAACATAAATACAATTTAATAAAGCATAGGATAAAACAACCTAAATACAATTTAATAAAGCTTAGGATAAAACAGCATAAATACAATTTAATAAAGCATAGGATAAAACAACATAAATACAATTTAATAAAGCATAGGATAAAACAACATAAATACAATTTAATAGATCATAGGCTAAAACAACATAAATACAATTTATAAAGCATAGGATAAAACAACATAAATACAATTTAATAAAGCATAGGATAAAACAACATAAATACAATTTAATAAAGCATAGGATTAAACAGCATAAATACTATTTGATAAAGCATAGGATAAAACCACATAAATACAATTTAATAAAGCACAGGATAAAACAACATAAATACAATTTAATAAAGCATAGGATAAAACAACATAAATACAATTTAATAAAGCATAGGATAAAACAACATAAATACAATTTAATAAAGCATAGGATAAAACAACATAAATAAAATTTAATAAATCATAGGTTAAAACAAAATAAATACAATTTAATAAAGCATAAGATAAAACCACAGAAATACAATATAATAAAGCATAGGATAAAACAACATAAATACAATTTAATAAAGCATAGGACAAAACATCATAAATACAATTTAATAAAGCAGAGGATAAAACAACATAAATACAATTTAATAAAGCATAGGATAAAACAACATAAATAAAATTTAATAAAGCATAGGTTAAAATAACATAAATACAATTTAATAAAGCATAGGACAAAACAACATAAATACAATTTAATAAAGCAGAGGATAAAACAACATAAATACAATTTAATAAAGCATAGGATAAAACAACATAAATAAAATTTAATAAAGCATAGGTTAAAATAACATAAAAACAATTTAATAAAGCATAGTTTAAAACAACATAAATACAATTTAATAAAGCATAGGATAAAACCACAGAATTACAATTTAATAAAGCATAGGATAAAACAACCTAAATACAATTTAATAAAGCTTAGGATAAAACAACATAAATACAATTTAATAAAGCATAGGATAAAACAACATAAATACAATTTAATAAAGCATAGGATAAAACAACATAAATACAATTTAATAGATCATAGGCTAAAACAACATAAATACAATTTATAAAGCATAGGATAAAACAACATAAATACAATTTAATAAAGCATAGGATAAAACAACATAAATGCAATTTAATAAAGCATAGGATAAACAACATAAATACAATTTAATAAAGCATAGGCTAAAACTACATAAATACAATTTAATAAAGCTTACGATAAAACAAATTAAATACAATATAATAAAGCATAGGATAAAACAACATAAATTCAATTTAATAAAGCATAGGATAAAACAACATAAATACAATTTAATAAAGCATAAGATAAAACAACATGAATACAATTTAATAAAGCATAGGTTAAAACAACATAAATACAATTTAATAAAGCATAGGATAAAACAACATAAATACAATTTAATAAAGCATAGGTTAAAACAACATAAATACAATTTTATAAAGCACAGGATAAAACAACATAAATACAATTTAATAAAGCATAAGACAAAAAAACATAAATACAATTTAATAAAGCATATGTTAAAGCAACATAAATACAATTTAATAAGCATAGGTTAAAACAACATAAATACAATTTAATAAAGCATAGGATAAAACAACCTAAATACAATTTAATAAAGCTTAGGATAAAACAACATAAATACAATTTAATAAAGCATAGGATAAAACAACATAAATACAATTTAATAAAGCATAGGATAAAACAACATAAATACAATTTAATAGATCATAGGCTAAAACAACATAAATACAATTTATAAAGCATAGGATAAAACAACATAAATACAATTTAATAAAGCATAGGATAAAACAACATAAATACAATTTAATAAAGCATAGGATTAAACAACATAAATACTATTTAATAAAGCATAGGATAAAACCACATAAATACAATTTAATAAAGCACAGGATAAAACAACATAAATACAATTTAATAAAGCATAGGATAAAACAACATAAATACAATTTAATAAAGCATAGGATAAAACAACATAAATACAATTTAATAAAGCATAGGATAAAACAACATAAATAAAATTTAATAAAGCATAGGTTAAAACAAAATAAATACAATTTAATAAAGCATAGGATAAAACCACAGAAATACAATATAATAAAGCATAGGATAAAACAACATAAATACAATTTAATAAAGCATAGGATAAAACAACATAAATAAAATTTAATAAAGCATAGGATAAAACAACATAAATACATTTTAATAAAGCATATGATAAAACAACATAAATACAATTTAATAAAGTATAGGTTAAAACAACATAAATACAATTTAATAAAGCATAGGATAAAACAACATAAATACAATTTAATAAAGCATAGGATAAAACAACATAAATAAAATTTAATAAAGCATAGGATAAAACAACATAAATACAATTTAATAAAGCATAGGATAAAACAACATAAATACAATTTAATAAAGCATAGGATAAAACAACATAAATACAATTTAATAAAGCATAGGATAAAACAACATAAATACAATTTAATAAAGCATAGGATAAAACAACATAAATAAAATTTAATAAAGCATAGGTTAAAATAACATAAATACAATTTAATAAAGCATAGGACAAAACAACATAAAAACAATTTAATAAAGCATAGTTTAAAACAACATAAATACAATTTAATAAAGCATAGGATAAAACCACAGAATTACAATTTAATAAAGCATAGGATAAAACATCATAAATACAATTTAATAAAGCATAGGACAAAACAACATAAATACAATTTAATAAAGCATAGGCTAAAACTACATAAATACAATTTAATAAAGCTTACGATAAAACAAATTAAATACAATATAATAAAGCATAGGATAAAACAACATAAATTCAATTTAATAAAGCATAGGATAAAACAACATAAATACAATTTAATAAAGCATAAGATAAAACAACATGAATACAATTTAATAAAGCATAGGTTAAAACAACATAAATACAATTTAATAAAGCACAGGATAAAACAACATAAATACAATTTAATAAAGCATAAGACAAAAAAACATAAATACAATTTAATAAAGCATATGTTAAAGCAACATAAATACAATTTAATAAAGCATAGGTTAAAACAACATAAATACAATTTAATAAAGCATAGGATAAAACAACCTAAATACAATTTAATAAAGCTTAGGATAAAACAACATAAATACAATTTAATAAAGCATAGGATAAAACAACATAAATACAATTTAATAAAGCATAGGATAAAACAACATAAATACAATTTAATAGATCATAGGCTAAAACAACATAAATACAATTTATAAAGCATAGGATAAAACAACATAAATACAATTTAATAAAGCATAGGATAAAACAACATAAATACAATTTAATAAAGCATAGGATTAAACAGCATAAATACTATTTAATAAAGCATAGGATAAAACCACATAAATACAATTTAATAAAGCACAGGATAAAACAACATAAATACAATTTAATAAAGCATAGGATAAAACAACATAAATACAATTTAATAAAGCATAGGATAAAACAACATAAATACAATTTAATAAAGCATAGGATAAAACAACATAAATAAAATTTAATAAAGCATAGGTTAAAACAAAATAAATACAATTTAATAAAGCATAGGATAAAACCACAGAAATACAATATAATAAAGCATAGGATAAAACAACATAAATACAATTTAATAAAGCATAGGACAAAACAACATAAATACAATTTAAAAAAGCAGAGGATAAAACAACATAAATACATTTTAATAAAGCATAGGCTAAAACTACATAAATACAATTTAATAAAGCATAGGATAAAACAAATTAAATACAATATAATAAAGCATAGGATAAAACAACATAAATTCAATTTAATAAAGCATAGGATAAAACAACATAAATACAATTTAATAAAGCATAGGATAAAACAACATAAATAAAATTTAATAAAGCATAGGACAAAACAACATAAAAACAATTTAATAAAGCATAGTTTAAAACAACATAAATACAATTTAATAAAGCATAGGATAAAACAACATAAATGCAATTTAATGAAACATAGGTTAAACAACGTAAATACAATTTAACAAAGCATAGGATAAACAACATAAATACAATTTAATAAAGCATAGGCTAAAACTACATAAATACAATTTAATAAAGCTTACGATAAAACAAATTAAATACAATATAATAAAGCATAGGATAAAACAACATAAATTCAATTTAATAAAGCATAAGATAAAACAACATAAATACAATTTAATAAAGCATAAGATAAAACAACATGAATACAATTTAATAAAGCATAGGATAAAACAACATAAATACAATTTAATAAAGCATAGGTTAAAACAACATAAATACAATTTAATAAAGCATAGGATAAAACAACATAAATTCAATTTAATAAAGCATAGGATAAAACAACATAAATACAATTTAATAAAGCACAGGATAAAACAAAATAAATAAAATTTAATAAAGCATAGGATAAAACAACATAAATAAAATGTAATAAAGCATAGGATAAAACAACATAAATACAATTTAATAAAGCATAGGATAAAACAACATAAATAAAATTTAATAAAGCATAGGATAAAACAACATAAATACAATTTAATAAAGCATATGATAAAACAACATAAATACAATTTAATAAAGCATAGGTTAAAACAACATAAATACAATTTAATAAAGCATAGGATAAAACAACATAAATACAATTTAATAAAGCATAGGTTAAAACAACATAAATACAATTTAATAAAGCACAGGATAAAACAACATAAATACAATTTAATAAAGCATAAGACAAAAAAACATAAATACAATTTAATAAAGCATATGTTAAAGCAACATAAATACAATTTAATAAAGCATAGGTTAAAACAACATAAATACAATTTAATAAAGCATAGGATAAAACAACCTAAATACAATTTAATAAAGCTTAGGATAAAACAACATAAATACAATTTAATAAAGCATAGGATAAAACAACATAAATACAATTTAATAAAGCATAGGATAAAACAACATAAATACAATTTAATAGAGCATAGGCTAAAACAACATAAATACAATTTATAAAGCATAGGATAAAACAACATAAATACAATTTAATAAAGCATAGGATAAAACAACATAAATACAATTTAATAAAGCATAGGATTAAACAACATAAATACTATTTAATAAAGCATAGGATAAAACCACATAAATACAATTTAATAAAGCACAGGATAAAACAACATAAATAAAATTTAATAAAGCATAGGATACAACAACATAAATACAATTTAGTAAAGCATAGGTCAAAATAACATAAATACAATTTAATAAAGCTTAGGATAAAACAAATTAAATACAATATAATAAAGCATAGGATAAAACAACATAAATTCAATTTAATAAAGCATAGGATAAAACAACATAAATACAATTTAATAAAGCATAAGATAAAACAACATGAATACAATTTAATAAAGCATAGGTTAAAACAACATAAATACAATTTAATAAAGCATAGGATAAAACAACATAAATACAATTTAATAAAGCATAGGTTAAAACAACATAAATACAATTTAATAAAGCATAAGACAAAAAAACATAAATACAATTTAATAAAGCATATGTTAAAGCAACATAAATACAATTTAATAAAGCATAGGTTAAAACAACATAAATACAATTTAATAAAGCATAGGATAAAACAACCTAAATACAATTTAATAAAGCTTAGGATAAAACAACATAAATAAAATTTAATAAAGCATAGGATAAAACAACATAAATACAATTTAATAAAGCATAGGATAAAACAACATAAATACAATTTAATAGAGCATAGGCTAAAACAACATAAATACAATTTATAAAGCATAGGATAAAACAACATAAATACAATTTAATAAAGCATAGGATAAAACAACATAAATACAATTTAATAAAGCATAGGATTAAACAACATAAATACTATTTAATAAAGCATAGGATAAAACCACATAAATACAATTTAATAAAGCACAGGATAAAACAACATAAATAAAATTTAATAAAGCATAGGATACAACAACATAAATACAATTTAGTAAAGCATAGGTCAAAATAACATAAATACAATTTAATAAAGCATAGGATAAAACAACATAAATACAATTTAATAAAGCATAGGATAAAACAACATAAATAACATTTAATAAAGCATAGGATAAAACAACATAAATTCAATTTAATAAAACATAGGTTAAAACAACATAAATACTATTTAATAAAGCATAGGATAAAACCACATAAATACAATTTAATAAAGCACAGGATAAAACAACATAAATAAAATTTAATAAAGCATAGGATACAACAACATAAATACAATTTAATAAAGCATAGGATAAACAACATAAATACAATTTAATAAAGCATAGGCTAAAACTACATAAATACAATTTAATAAAGCTTAGGATAAAACAAATTAAATACAATATAATAAAGCATAGGATAAAACAACATAAATTCAATTTAATAAAGCATAGGATAAAACAACATAAATACAATTTAATAAAGCATAAGATAAAACAACATGAATACAATTTAATAAAGCATAGGTTAAAACAACATAAATACAATTTAATAAAGCATAGGATAAAACAACATAAATACAATTTAATAAAGCATAGGTTAAAACAACATAAATACAATTTAATAAAGCACAGGATAAAACAACATAAATACAATTTAATAAAGCATAAGACAAAAAAACATAAATACAATTTAATAAAGCATATGTTAAAGCAACATAAATACAATTTAATAAAGCATAGGTTAAAACAACATAAATACAATTTAATAAAGCATAGGATAAAACAACCTAAATACAATTTAATAAAGCATAGGTTAAAACAACATAAATACAATTTAATAAAGCACAGGATAAAACAACATAAATACAATTTAATAAAGCATAAGACAAAAAAACATAAATACAATTTAATAAAGCATATGTTAAAGCAACATAAATACAATTTAATAAAGCATAGGTTAAAACAACATAAATACAATTTAATAAAGCATAGGATAAAACAACCTAAATACAATTTAATAAAGCTTAGGATAAAACAACATAAATACAATTTAATAAAGCATAGGATAAAACAACATAAATACAATTTAATAAAGCATAGGTTAAAACAACATAAATACAATTTAATAAAGCATAGGATAAAACAACATAAATTCAATTTAATAAAGCATAGGATAAAACAACATAAATACAATTTAATAAAGCACAGGATAAAACAAAATAAATAAAATTTAATAAAGCATAGGATAAAACAACATAAATAAAATGTAATAAAGCATAGGATAAAACAACATAAATACAATTTAATAAAGCATAGGATAAAACAACATAAATAAAATTTAATAAAGCATAGGATAAAACAACATAAATAAAATTTAATAAAGCATAGGATACAACAACATAAATACAATTTAGTAAAGCATAGGTCAAAATAACATAAATACAATTTAATAAAGCTTAGGATAAAACAAATTAAATACAATATAATAAAGCATAGGATAAAACAACATAAATTCAATTTAATAAAGCATAGGATAAAACAACATAAATACAATTTAATAAAGCATAAGATAAAACAACATGAATACAATTTAATAAAGCATAGGTTAAAACAACATAAATACAATTTAATAAAGCATAGGATAAAACAACATAAATACAATTTAATAAAGCATAGGTTAAAACAACATAAATACAATTTAATAAAGCATAAGACAAAAAAACATAAATACAATTTAATAAAGCATATGTTAAAGCAACATAAATACAATTTAATAAAGCATAGGTTAAAACAACATAAATACAATTTAATAAAGCACAGGATAAAACAACATAAATACAATTTAATAAAGCATAAGACAAAAAAACATAAATACAATTTAATAAAGCATATGTTAAAGCAACATAAATACAATTTAATAAAGCATAGGTTAAAACAACATAAATACAATTTAATAAAGCATAGGATAAAACAACCTAAATACAATTTAATAAAGCTTAGGATAAAACAACATAAATACAATTTAATAAAGCATAGGATAAAACAACATAAATACAATTTAATAAAGCATAGGATAAAACAACATAAATACAATTTAATAGATCATAGGCTAAAACAACATAAATACAATTTATAAAGCATAGGATAAAACAACATAAATACTATTTAATAAAGCATAGGATAAAACAACATAAATACAATTTAATAAAGCATAGGATTAAACAGCATAAATACTATTTAATAAAGCATAGGATAAAACCACATAAATACAATTTAATAAAGCACAGGATAAAACAACATAAATACAATTTAATAAAGCATAGGATAAAACAACATAAATACAATTTAATAAAGCATAGGATAAAACAACATAAATACAATTTAATAAAGCATATGATAAAACAACATAAATACAATTTAATAAAGTATAGGTTAAAACAACATAAATACAATTTAATAAAGCATAGGATAAAACAACATAAATACAATTTAATAAAGCATAGGATAAAACAACATAAATAAAATTTAATAAAGCATAGGATAAAACAACATAAATACAATTTAATAAAGCATAGGATAAAACATCATAAATACAATTTAATAAAGCATAGGACAAAACAACATAAATACAATTTAATAAAGCATAGGATAAAACAACATAAATACAATTTAATGAAACATAGGTTAAACAACATAAATACAATTTAACAAAGCATAGGATAAACAACATAAATACAATTTAATAAAGCATAGGCTAAAACTACATAAATACAATTTAATAAAGCTTACGATAAAACAAATTAAATACAATATAAAAAAGCATAGGATAAAACAACATAAATTCAATTTAATAAAGCATAGGATAAAACAACATAAATACAATTTAATAAAGCATAAGATAAAACAACATGAATACAATTTAATAAAGCATAGGTTAAAACAACATAAATACAATTTAATAAAGCATAGGATAAAACAACATAAATACAATTTAATAAAGAATAGGTTAAAACAACATAAATACAATTTAATAAAGCACAGGATAAAACAACATAAATACAATTTAATAAAGCATAAGACAAAAAAACATAAATACAATTTAATAAAGCATAGGATAAAACAACATAAATACAATTTAATAAAGCATAGGATAAAACAACATAAATACAATTTAATAAAGCATAGGATAAAACAACATAAATAAAATTTAATAAAGCATAGGTTAAAATAACATAAATACAATTTAATAAAGCATAGGACAAAACAACATAAAAACAATTTAATAAAGCATAGTTTTAAACAACATAAATACAATTTAATAAAGCATAGGATAAAACCACAGAATTACAATTTAATAAAGCATAGGATAAAACATCATAAATACAATTTAATAAAGCATAGGACAAAACAACATAAATACAATTTAATAAAGCATAGGATAAAACAACATAAATACAATTTAATGAAACATAGGTTAAACAACATAAATACAATTTAACAAAGCATAGGATAAACAACATAAATACAATTTAATAAAGCATAGGCTAAAACTACATAAATACAATTTAATAAAGCTTACGATAAAACAAATTAAATACAATATAATAAAGCATAGGATAAAACAACATAAATTCAATTTAATAAAGCATAGGATAAAACAACATAAATACAATTTAATAAAGCATAAGATAAAACAACATGAATACAATTTAATAAAGCATAGGTTAAAACAACATAAATACAATTTAATAAAGCATAAGACAAAAAAACATAAATACAATTTAATAAAGCATATGTTAAAGCAACATAAATACAATTTAATAAAGCATAGGTTAAAACAACATAAATACAATTTAATAAAGCATAGGATAAAACAACCTAAATACAATTTAATAAAGCATAAGACAAAAAAACATAAATACAATTTAATAAAGCATATGTTAAAGCAACATAAATACAATTTAATAAAGCATAGGTTAAAACAACATAAATACAATTTAATAAAGCATAGGATAAAACAACATAAATACAATTTAATAGATCATAGGCTAAAACAACATAAATACAATTTATAAAGCATAGGATAAAACAACATAAATACAATTTAATAAAGCATAGGATTAAACAGCATAAATACTATTTGATAAAGCATAGGATAAAACCACATAAATACAATTTAATAAAGCACAGGATAAAACAACATAAATACAATTTAATAAAGCATAGGATAAAACAACATAAATACAATTTAATAAAGCATAGGATAAAACAACATAAATACAATTTAATAAAGCATAGGATAAAACAACATAAATAAAATTTAATAAATCATAGGTTAAAACAAAATAAATACAATTTAATAAAGCATAAGATAAAACCACAGAAATACAATATAATAAAGCATAGGATAAAACAACATAAATACAATTTAATAAAGCATAGGACAAAACATCATAAATACAATTTAATAAAGCAGAGGATAAAACAACATAAATACAATTTAATAAAGCATAGGATAAAACAACATAAATAAAATTTAATAAAGCATAGGTTAAAATAACATAAAAACAATTTAATAAAGCATAGTTTAAAACAACATAAATACAATTTAATAAAGCATAGGATAAAACCACAGAATTACAATTTAATAAAGCATAGGTCAAAATAACATAAATACAATTTAATAAAGCTTAGGATAAAACAAATTAAATACAATATAATAAAGCATAGGATAAAACAACATAAATTCAATTTAATAAAGCATAGGATAAAACAACATAAATACAATTTAATAAAGCATAAGATAAAACAACATGAATACAATTTAATAAAGCATAGGTTAAAACAACATAAATACAATTTAATAAAGCATAGGATAAAACAACATAAATACAATTTAATAAAGCATAGGTTAAAACAACATAAATACAATTTAATAAAGCATAAGACAAAAAAACATAAATACAATTTAATAAAGCATATGTTAAAGCAACATAAATACAATTTAATAAAGCATAGGTTAAAACAACATAAATACAATTTAATAAAGCATAGGATAAAACAACCTAAATACAATTTAATAAAGCTTAGGATAAAACAACATAAATAAAATTTAATAAAGCATAGGATAAAACAACATAAATACAATTTAATAAAGCATAGGATAAAACAACATAAATACAATTTAATAGAGCATAGGCTAAAACAACATAAATACAATTTATAAAGCATAGGATAAAACAACATAAATACAATTTAATAAAGCATAGGATAAAACAACATAAATACAATTTAATAAAGCATAGGATTAAACAACATAAATACTATTTAATAAAGCATAGGATAAAACCACATAAATACAATTTAATAAAGCACAGGATAAAACAACATAAATAAAATTTAATAAAGCATAGGATACAACAACATAAATACAATTTAGTAAAGCATAGGTCAAAATAACATAAATACAATTTAATAAAGCATAGGATAAAACAACATAAATACAATTTAATAAAGCATAGGATAAAACAACATAAATAAAATTTAATAAAGCATAGGATAAAACAACATAAATTCAATTTAATAAAACATAGGTTAAAACAACATAAATACTATTTAATAAAGCATAGGATAAAACCACATAAATACAATTTAATAAAGCACAGGATAAAACAACATAAATAAAATTTAATAAAGCATAGGATACAACAACATAAATACAATTTAATAAAGCATAGGATAAACAACATAAATACAATTTAATAAAGCATAGGCTAAAACTACATAAATACAATTTAATAAAGCTTAGGATAAAACAAATTAAATACAATATAATAAAGCATAGGATAAAACAACATAAATTCAATTTAATAAAGCATAGGATAAAACAACATAAATACAATTTAATAAAGCATAAGATAAAACAACATGAATACAATTTAATAAAGCATAGGTTAAAACAACATAAATACAATTTAATAAAGCATAGGATAAAACAACATAAATACAATTTAATAAAGCATAGGTTAAAACAACATAAATACAATTTAATAAAGCACAGGATAAAACAACATAAATACAATTTAATAAAGCATAAGACAAAAAAACATAAATACAATTTAATAAAGCATATGTTAAAGCAACATAAATACAATTTAATAAAGCATAGGTTAAAACAACATAAATACAATTTAATAAAGCATAGGATAAAACAACCTAAATACAATTTAATAAAGCATAGGTTAAAACAACATAAATACAATTTAATAAAGCACAGGATAAAACAACATAAATACAATTTAATAAAGCATAAGACAAAAAAACATAAATACAATTTAATAAAGCATATGTTAAAGCAACATAAATACAATTTAATAAAGCATAGGTTAAAACAACATAAATACAATTTAATAAAGCATAGGATAAAACAACCTAAATACAATTTAATAAAGCTTAGGATAAAACAACATAAATACAATTTAATAAAGCATAGGATAAAACAACATAAATACAATTTAATAAAGCATAGGATAAAACAACATAAATACAATTTAATAGATCATAGGCTAAAACAACATAAATACAATTTATAAAGCATAGGATAAAACAACATAAATACTATTTAATAAAGCATAGGATAAAACAACATAAATACAATTTAATAAAGCATAGGATTAAACAGCATAAATACTATTTAATAAAGCATAGGATAAAACCACATAAATACAATTTAATAAAGCACAGGATAAAACAACATAAATACAATTTAATAAAGCATAGGATAAAACAACATAAATACAATTTAATAAAGCATAGGATAAAACAACATAAATACAATTTAATAAAGCATATGATAAAACAACATAAATACAATTTAATAAAGTATAGGTTAAAACAACATAAATACAATTTAATAAAGCATAGGATAAAACAACATAAATACAATTTAATAAAGCATAGGATAAAACAACATAAATAAAATTTAATAAAGCATAGGATAAAACAACATAAATACAATTTAATAAAGCATAGGATAAAACAACATAAATACAATTTAATAAAGCATAGGATAAAACAACATAAATACAATTTAATAAAGCATAGGATAAAACAACATAAATAAAATTTAATAAAGCATAGGTTAAAATAACATAAATACAATTTAATAAAGCATAGGACAAAACAACATAAAAACAATTTAATAAAGCATAGTTTAAAACAACATAAATACAATTTAATAAAGCATAGGATAAAACCACAGAATTACAATTTAATAAAGCATAGGATAAAACATCATAAATACAATTTAATAAAGCATAGGACAAAACAACATAAATACAATTTAATAAAGCATAGGATAAAACAACATAAATACAATTTAATGAAACATAGGTTAAACAACATAAATACAATTTAACAAAGCATAGGATAAACAACATAAATACAATTTAATAAAGCATAGGCTAAAACTACATAAATACAATTTAATAAAGCTTACGATAAAACAAATTAAATACAATATAAAAAAGCATAGGATAAAACAACATAAATTCAATTTAATAAAGCATAGGATAAAACAACATAAATACAATTAAATAAAGCATAAGATAAAACAACATGAATACAATTTAATAAAGCATAGGTTAAAACAACATAAATACAATTTAATAAAGCATAGGATAAAACAACATAAATACAATTTAATAAAGCATAGGTTAAAACAACATAAATACAATTTAATAAAGCACAGGATAAAACAACATAAATACAATTTAATAAAGCATAAGACAAAAAAACATAAATACAATTTAATAAAGCATAGGATAAAACAACATAAATACAATTTAATAAAGCATAGGATAAAACAACATAAATACAATTTAATAAAGCATAGGATAAAACAACATAAATAAAATTTAATAAAGCATAGGTTAAAATAACATAAATACAATTTAATAAAGCATAGGACAAAACAACATAAAAACAATTTAATAAAGCATAGTTTTAAACAACATAAATACAATTTAATAAAGCATAGGATAAAACCACAGAATTACAATTTAATAAAGCATAGGATAAAACATCATAAATACAATTTAATAAAGCATAGGACAAAACAACATAAATACAATTTAATAAAGCATAGGATAAAACAACATAAATACAATTTAATGAAACATAGGTTAAACAACATAAATACAATTTAACAAAGCATAGGATAAACAACATAAATACAATTTAATAAAGCATAGGCTAAAACTACATAAATACAATTTAATAAAGCTTACGATAAAACAAATTAAATACAATATAATAAAGCATAGGATAAAACAACATAAATTCAATTTAATAAAGCATAGGATAAAACAACATAAATACAATTTAATAAAGCATAAGATAAAACAACATGAATACAATTTAATAAAGCATAGGTTAAAACAACATAAATACAATTTAATAAAGCATAAGACAAAAAAACATAAATACAATTTAATAAAGCATATGTTAAAGCAACATAAATACAATTTAATAAAGCATAGGTTAAAACAACATAAATACAATTTAATAAAGCATAGGATAAAACAACCTAAATACAATTTAATAAAGCATAAGACAAAAAAACATAAATACAATTTAATAAAGCATATGTTAAAGCAACATAAATACAATTTAATAAAGCATAGGTTAAAACAACATAAATACAATTTAATAAAGCATAGGATAAAACAACCTAAATACAATTTAATAAAGCTTAGGATAAAACAGCATAAATACAATTTAATAAAGCATAGGATAAAACAACATAAATACAATTTAATAAAGCATAGGATAAAACAACATAAATACAATTTAATAGATCATAGGCTAAAACAACATAAATACAATTTATAAAGCATAGGATAAAACAACATAAATACAATTTAATAAAGCATAGGATAAAACAACATAAATACAATTTAATAAAGCATAGGATTAAACAGCATAAATACTATTTGATAAAGCATAGGATAAAACCACATAAATACAATTTAATAAAGCACAGGATAAAACAACATAAATACAATTTAATAAAGCATAGGATAAAACAACATAAATACAATTTAATAAAGCATAGGATAAAACAACATAAATACAATTTAATAAAGCATAGGATAAAACAACATAAATAAAATTTAATAAAGCATAGGTTAAAACAAAATAAATACAATTTAATAAAGCATAAGATAAAACCACAGAAATACAATATAATAAAGCATAGGATAAAACAACATAAATACAATTTAATAAAGCATAGGACAAAACAACATAAATACAATTTAATAAAGCAGAGGATAAAACAACATAAATACAATTTAATAAAGCATAGGATAAAACAACATAAATAAAATTTAATAAAGCATAGGTTAAAATAACATAAATACAATTTAATAAAGCATAGGACAAAACAACATAAAAACAATTTAATAAAGCATAGTTTAAAACAACATAAATACAATTTAATAAAGCATAGGATAAAACCACAGAATTACAATTTAATAAAGCATAGGATAAAACAACCTAAATACAATTTAATAAAGCTTAGGATAAAACAACATAAATACAATTTAATAAAGCATAGGATAAAACAACATAAATACAATTTAATAAAGCATAGGATAAAACAACATAAATACAATTTAATAGATCATAGGCTAAAACAACATAAATACAATTTATAAAGCATAGGATAAAACAACATAAATACAATTTAATAAAGCATAGGATAAAACAACATAAATGCAATTTAATAAAGCATAGGATAAACAACATAAATACAATTTAATAAAGCATAGGCTAAAACTACATAAATACAATTTAATAAAGCTTACGATAAAACAAATTAAATACAATATAATAAAGCATAGGATAAAACAACATAAATTCAATTTAATAAAGCATAGGATAAAACAACATAAATACAATTTAATAAAGCATAAGATAAAACAACATGAATACAATTTAATAAAGCATAGGTTAAAACAACATAAATACAATTTAATAAAGCATAGGATAAAACAACATAAATACAATTTAATAAAGCATAGGTTAAAACAACATAAATACAATTTAATAAAGCACAGGATAAAACAACATAAATACAATTTAATAAAGCATAAGACAAAAAAACATAAATACAATTTAATAAAGCATATGTTAAAGCAACATAAATACAATTTAATAAGCATAGGTTAAAACAACATAAATACAATTTAATAAAGCATAGGATAAAACAACCTAAATACAATTTAATAAAGCTTAGGATAAAACAACATAAATACAATTTAATAAAGCATATGTTAAAGCAACATAAATACAATTTAATAAAGCATAGGTTAAAACAACATAAATACAATTTAATAAAGCATAAGATAAAACAACATGAATACAATTTAATAAAGCATAGGTTAAAACAACATAAATACAATTTAATAAAGCACAGGATAAAACAACATAAATACAATTTAATAAAGCATAAGACAAAAAAACATAAATACAATTTAATAAAGCATATGTTAAAGCAACATAAATACAATTTAATAAAGCATAGGTTAAAACAACATAAATACAATTTAATAAAGCATAGGATAAAACAACCTAAATACAATTTAATAAAGCTTAGGATAAAACAACATAAATACAATTTAATAAAGCATAGGATAAAACAACATAAATACAATTTAATAAAGCATAGGATAAAACAACATAAATACAATTTAATAGATCATAGGCTAAAACAACATAAATACAATTTATAAAGCATAGGATAAAACAACATAAATACAATTTAATAAAGCATAGGATAAAACAACATAAATACAATTTAATAAAGCATAGGATTAAACAGCATAAATACTATTTAATAAAGCATAGGATAAAACCACATAAATACAATTTAATAAAGCACAGGATAAAACAACATAAATACAATTTAATAAAGCATAGGATAAAACAACATAAATACAATTTAATAAAGCATAGGATAAAACAACATAAATACAATTTAATAAAGCATAGGATAAAACAACATAAATAAAATTTAATAAAGCATAGGTTAAAACAAAATAAATACAATTTAATAAAGCATAGGATAAAACCACAGAAATACAATATACTAAAGCATAGGATAAAACAACATAAATACAATTTAATAAAGCATAGGACAAAACAACATAAATACAATTTAAAAAAGCAGAGGATAAAACAACATAAATACATTTTAATAAAGCATAGGCTAAAACTACATAAATACAATTTAATAAAGCATAGGATAAAACAAATTAAATACAATATAATAAAGCATAGGATAAAACAACATAAATTCAATTTAATAAAGCATAGGATAAAACAACATAAATACAATTTAATAAAGCATAGGATAAAACAACATAAATAAAATTTAATAAAGCATAGGACAAAACAACATAAAAACAATTTAATAAAGCATAGTTTAAAACAACATAAATACAATTTAATAAAGCATAGGATAAAACAACATAAATACAATTTAATGAAACATAGGTTAAACAACGTAAATACAATTTAACAAAGCATAGGATAAACAACATAAATACAATTTAATAAAGCATAGGCTAAAACTACATAAATACAATTTAATAAAGCTTACGATAAAACAAATTAAATACAATATAATAAAGCATAGGATAAAACAACATAAATTCAATTTAATAAAGCATAGGATAAAACAACATAAATACAATTTAATAAAGCATAGGATAAAACAACATAAATACAATTTAATAGATCATAGGCTAAAACAACATAAATACAATTTATAAAGCATAGGATAAAACAACATAAATACAATTTAATAAAGCATAGGATAAAACAACATAAATACAATTTAATAAAGCATAGGATTAAACAGCATAAATACTATTTGATAAAGCATAGGATAAAACCACATAAATACAATTTAATAAAGCACAGGATAAAACAACATAAATACAATTTAATAAAGCATAGGATAAAACAACATGAATACAATTTAATAAAGCATAGGATAAAACAACATAAATACAATTTAATAAAGCATAGGATAAAACAACATAAATAAAATTTAATAAAGCATAGGTTAAAACAAAATAAATACAATTTAATAAAGCATAAGATAAAACCACAGAAATACAATATAATAAAGCATAGGATAAAACAACATAAATACAATTTAATAAAGCATAGGACAAAACAACATAAATACAATTTAATAAAGCAGAGGATAAAACAACATAAATACAATTTAATAAAGCATAGGATAAAACAACATAAATAAAATTTAATAAAGCATAGGTTAAAATAACATAAATACAATTTAATAAAGCATAGGACAAAACAACATAAAAACAATTTAATAAAGCATAGTTTAAAACAACATAAATACAATTTAATAAAGCATAGGATAAAACCACAGAATTACAATTTAATAAAGCATAGGATAAAACAACCTAAATACAATTTAATAAAGCTTAGGATAAAACAACATAAATACAATTTAATAAAGCATAGGATAAAACAACATAAATACAATTTAATAAAGCATAGGATAAAACAACATAAATACAATTTAATAGATCATAGGCTAAAACAACATAAATACAATTTATAAAGCATAGGATAAAACAACATAAATACAATTTAATAAAGCATAGGATAAAACAACATAAATGCAATTTAATAAAGCATAGGATAAACAACATAAATACAATTTAATAAAGCATAGGCTAAAACTACATAAATACAATTTAATAAAGCTTACGATAAAACAAATTAAATACAATATAATAAAGCATAGGATAAAACAACATAAATTCAATTTAATAAAGCATAGGATAAAACAACATAAATACAATTTAATAAAGCATAAGATAAAACAACATGAATACAATTTAATAAAGCATAGGTTAAAACAACATAAATACAATTTAATAAAGCATAGGATAAAACAACATAAATACAATTTAATAAAGCATAGGTTAAAACAACATAAATACAATTTAATAAAGCACAGGATAAAACAACATAAATACAATTTAATAAAGCATAAGACAAAAAAACATAAATACAATTTAATAAAGCATATGTTAAAGCAACATAAATACAATTTAATAAGCATAGGTTAAAACAACATAAATACAATTTAATAAAGCATAGGATAAAACAACCTAAATACAATTTAATAAAGCTTAGGATAAAACAACATAAATACAATTTAATAAAGCATAGGATAAAACAACATAAATACAATTTAATAAAGCATAGGATAAAACAACATAAATACAATTTAATAGATCATAGGCTAAAACAACATAAATACAATTTATAAAGCATAGGATAAAACAACATAAATACAATTTAATAAAGCATAGGATAAAACAACATAAATACAATTTAATAAAGCATAGGATTAAACAACATAAATACTATTTAATAAAGCATAGGATAAAACCACATAAATACAATTTAATAAAGCACAGGATAAAACAAAATAAATACAATTTAATAAAGCATAGGATAAAACAACATAAATACAATTTAATAAAGCATAGGATAAAACAACATAAATACAATTTAATAAAGCATAGGATAAAACAACATAAATAAAATTTAATAAAGCATAGGTTAAAACAAAATAAATACAATTTAATAAAGCATAGGATAAAACCACAGAAATACAATATAATAAAGCATAGGATAAAACAACATAAATACAATTTAATAAAGCATAGGATAAAACAACATAAATAAAATTTAATAAAGCATAGGATAAAACAACATAAATACATTTTAATAAAGCATATGATAAAACAACATAAATACAATTTAATAAAGTATAGGTTAAAACAACATAAATACAATTTAATAAAGCATAGGATAAAACAACATAAATACAATTTAATAAAGCATAGGATAAAACAACATAAATAAAATTTAATAAAGCATAGGATAAAACAACATAAATACAATTTAATAAAGCATAGGATAAAACAACATAAATACAATTTAATAAAGCATAGGATAAAACAACATAAATACAATTTAATAAAGCATAGGATAAAACAACATAAATACAATTTAATAAAGCAGAGGATAAAACAACATAAATAAAATTTAATAAAGCATAGGTTAAAATAACATAAATACAATTTAATAAAGCATAGGACAAAACAACATAAAAACAATTTAATAAAGCATAGTTTAAAACAACATAAATACAATTTAATAAAGCATAGGATAAAACCACAGAATTACAATTTAATAAAGCATAGGATAAAACATCATAAATACAATTTAATAAAGCATAGGACAAAACAACATAAATACAATTTAATAAAGCATAGGCTAAAACTACATAAATACAATTTAATAAAGCTTACGATAAAACAAATTAAATACAATATAATAAAGCATAGGATAAAACAACATAAATTCAATTTAATAAAGCATAGGATAAAACAACATAAATACAATTTAATAAAGCATAAGATAAAACAACATGAATACAATTTAATAAAGCATAGGTTAAAACAACATAAATACAATTTAATAAAGCACAGGATAAAACAACATAAATACAATTTAATAAAGCATAAGACAAAAAAACATAAATACAATTTAATAAAGCATATGTTAAAGCAACATAAATACAATTTAATAAAGCATAGGTTAAAACAACATAAATACAATTTAATAAAGCATAGGATAAAACAACCTAAATACAATTTAATAAAGCTTAGGATAAAACAACATAAATACAATTTAATAAAGCATAGGATAAAACAACATAAATACAATTTAATAAAGCATAGGATAAAACAACATAAATACAATTTAATAGATCATAGGCTAAAACAACATAAATACAATTTATAAAGCATAGGATAAAACAACATAAATACAATTTAATAAAGCATAGGATAAAACAACATAAATACAATTTAATAAAGCATAGGATTAAACAGCATAAATACTATTTAATAAAGCATAGGATAAAACCACATAAATACAATTTAATAAAGCACAGGATAAAACAACATAAATACAATTTAATAAAGCATAGGATAAAACAACATAAATACAATTTAATAAAGCATAGGATAAAACAACATAAATACAATTTAATAAAGCATAGGATAAAACAACATAAATAAAATTTAATAAAGCATAGGTTAAAACAAAATAAATACAATTTAATAAAGCATAGGATAAAACCACAGAAATACAATATACTAAAGCATAGGATAAAACAACATAAATACAATTTAATAAAGCATAGGACAAAACAACATAAATACAATTTAAAAAAGCAGAGGATAAAACAACATAAATACATTTTAATAAAGCATAGGCTAAAACTACATAAATACAATTTAATAAAGCATAGGATAAAACAAATTAAATACAATATAATAAAGCATAGGATAAAACAACATAAATTCAATTTAATAAAGCATAGGATAAAACAACATAAATACAATTTAATAAAGCATAGGATAAAACAACATAAATAAAATTTAATAAAGCATAGGACAAAACAACATAAAAACAATTTAATAAAGCATAGTTTAAAACAACATAAATACAATTTAATAAAGCATAGGATAAAACAACATAAATACAATTTAATGAAACATAGGTTAAACAACGTAAATACAATTTAACAAAGCATAGGATAAACAACATAAATACAATTTAATAAAGCATAGGCTAAAACTACATAAATACAATTTAATAAAGCTTACGATAAAACAAATTAAATACAATATAATAAAGCATAGGATAAAACAACATAAATTCAATTTAATAAAGCATAGGATAAAACAACATAAATACAATTTAATAAAGCATAAGATAAAACAACATGAATACAATTTAATAAAGCATAGGATAAAACAACATAAATACAATTTAATAAAGCATAGGTTAAAACAACATAAATACAATTTAATAAAGCATAGGATAAAACAACATAAATTCAATTTAATAAAGCATAGGATAAAACAACATAAATACAATTTAATAAAGCACAGGATAAAACAAAATAAATAAAATTTAATAAAGCATAGGATAAAACAACATAAATAAAATGTAATAAAGCATAGGATAAAACAACATAAATACAATTTAATAAAGCATAGGATAAAACAACAAAAATAAAATTTAATAAAGCATAGGATAAAACAACATAAATACAATTTAATAAAGCATATGATAAAACAACATAAATACAATTTAATAAAGTATAGGTTAAAACAACATAAATACAATTTAATAAAGCATAGGATAAAACAACATAAATACAATTTAATAAAGCATAGGATAAAACAACATAAATACAATTTAATAAAGCATAGGATAAAACAACATAAATACAATTTAATAAAGCATAGGATAAAACAACATAAATACAATTTAATAAAGCATAGGATAAAACAACATAAATACAATTTAATAAAGCATAGGATAAAACAACATAAATAAAATTTAATAAAGCATAGGTTAAAATAACATAAATACAATTTAATAAAGTATAGGACAAAACAACATAAAAACAATTTAATAAAGCATAGTTTAAAACAACATAAATACAATTTAATAAAGCATAGGATAAAACCACAGAATTACAATTTAATAAAGCATAGGATAAAACATCATAAATACAATTTAATAAAGCATAGGACAAAACTACATAAATACAATTTAATAAAGCTTACGATAAAACAAATTAAATACAATATAATAAAGCATAGGATAAAACAACATAAATTCAATTTAATAAAGCATAGGATAAAACAACATAAATACAATTTAATAAAGCATAAGATAAAACAACATGAATACAATTTAATAAAGCATAGGTTAAAACAACATAAATACAATTTAATAAAGCATAGGATAAAACAACATAAATACAATTTAATAAAGCATAGGTTAAAACAACATAAATACAATTTAATAAAGCACAGGATAAAACAACATAAATACAATTTAATAAAGCATAAGACAAAAAAACATAAATACAATTTAATAAAGCATATGTTAAAGCAACATAAATACAATTTAATAAAGCATAGGTTAAAACAACATAAATACAATTTAATAAAGCATAGGATAAAACAACCTAAATACAATTTAATAAAGCTTAGGATAAAACAACATAAATACAATTTAATAAAGCATAGGATAAAACAACATAAATACAATTTAATAAAGCATAGGATAAAACAACATAAATACAATTTAATAGATCATAGGCTAAAACAACATAAATACAATTTATAAAGCATAGGATAAAACAACATAAATACAATTTAATAAAGCATAGGATAAAACAACATAAATACAATTTAATAAAGCATAGGATTAAACAACATAAATACTATTTAATAAAGCATAGGATAAAACCACATAAATACAATTTAATAAAGCACAGGATAAAACAACATAAATAAAATTTAATAAAGCATAGGATACAACAACATAAATACAATTTAATAAAGCATAGGATAAACAACATAAATACAATTTAATAAAGCATAGGCTAAAACTACATAAATACAATTTAATAAAGCTTAGGATAAAACAAATTAAATACAATATAATAAAGCATAGGATAAAACAACATAAATTCAATTTAATAAAGCATAGGATAAAACAACATAAATACAATTTAATAAAGCATAAGATAAAACAACATGAATACAATTTAATAAAGCATAGGTTAAAACAACATAAATACAATTTAATAAAGCATAGGATAAAACAACATAAATACAATTTAATAAAGCATAGGTTAAAACAACATAAATACAATTTAATAAAGCACAGGATAAAACAACATAAATACAATTTAATAAAGCATAAGACAAAAAAACATAAATACAATTTAATAAAGCATATGTTAAAGCAACATAAATACAATTTAATAAAGCATAGGTTAAAACAACATAAATACAATTTAATAAAGCATAGGATAAAACAACCTAAATACAATTTAATAAAGCTTAGGATAAAACAACATAAATACAATTTAATAAAGCATAGGATAAAACAACATAAATACAATTTAATAAAGCATAGGATAAAACAACATAAATACAAATTAATAGAGCATAGGCTAAAACAACATAAATACAATTTATAAAGCATAGGATAAAACAACATAAATACAATTTAATAAAGCATAGGATAAAACAACATAAATACAATTTAATAAAGCATAGGATTAAACAACATAAATACTATTTAATAAAGCATAGGATAAAACCACATAAATACAATTTAATAAAGCACAGGATAAAACAACATAAATAAAATTCAATAAAGCTTAGGATACAACAACATAAATACAATTTAGTAAAGCATAGGTCAAAATAACATAAATACAATTTAATAAAGCATAGGATAAAACAACATAAATACAATTTAATAAAGCATAGGATAAAACAACATAAATAAAATTTAATAAAGCATAGGATAAAACAACATAAATTCAATTTAATAAAACATAGGATAAAACAACATAAATACAATTTAATAAAGCATAGGATAAAACAACATGAATACAATTTAATAAAGCATAGGATAAAACAACATAAATACAATTTAATAAAGCATAGGTTAAAACAACATAAATACTAATTAATAAAGCATAGGATAAAACCACATAAATACAATTTAATAAAGCATAGGATAAAACAACATAAATAAAATGTAATAAAGCATAGGATAAAACAACATAAATACAATTTAATAAAGCATAGGATAAAACAACATAAATAAAATTTAATAAAGCATAGGATAAAACAACATAAATACAATTTAATAAAGCATATGATAAAACAACATAAATACAATTTAATAAAGTATAGGTTAAAACAACATAAATACAATTTAATAAAGCATAGGATAAAACAACATAAATACAATTTAATAAAGCATAGGATAAAACAACATAAATAAAATTTAATAAAGCATAGGATAAAACAACATAAATACAATTTAATAAAGCATAGGATAAAACAACATAAATACAATTTAATAAAGCATAGGATAAAACAACATAAATACAATTTAATAAAGCATAGGATAAAACAACATAAATACAATTTATTAAAGCATAGGATAAAACAACATAAATAAAATTTAATAAAGCATAGGTTAAAATAACATAAATACAATTTAATAAAGTATAGGACAAAACAACATAAAAACAATTTAATAAAGCATAGTTTAAAACAACATATATACAATTTAATAAAGCATAGGATAAAACCACAGAATTACAATTTAATAAAGCATAGGATAAAACATCATAAATACAATTTAATAAAGCATAGGACAAAACAACATAAATACAATTTAATAAAGCATAGGATAAAACAACATAAATACAATTTAATGAAACATAGGTTAAACAACATAAATACAATTTAACAAAGCATAGGATAAACAACATAAATACAATTTAATAAAGCATAGGCTAAAACTACATAAATACAATTTAATAAAGCTTACGATAAAACAAATTAAATACAATATAATAAAGCATAGGATAAAACAACATAAATTCAATTTAATAAAGCATAGGATAAAACAACATAAATACAATTTAATAAAGCATAAGATAAAACAACATGAATACAATTTAATAAAGCATAGGTTAAAACAACATAAACACAATTTAATAAAGCATAGGATAAAACAACATAAATACAATTTAATAAAGCATAGGTTAAAACAACATAAATACAATTTAATAAAGCACAGGATAAAACAACATAAATACAATTTAATAAAGCATAAGACAAAAAAACATAAATACAATTTAATAAAGCATATGTTAAAGCAACATAAATACAATTTAATAAAGCATAGGTTAAAACAACATAAATACAATTTAATAAAGCATAGGATAAAACAACCTAAATACAATTTAATAAAGCTTAGGATAAAACAACATAAATACAATTTAATAAAGCATAGGATAAAACAACATAAATACAATTTAATAAAGCATAGGATAAAACAACATAAATACAATTTAATAGATCATAGGCTAAAACAACATAAATACAATTTATAAAGCATAGGATAAAACAACATAAATACAATTTAATAAAGCATAGGATAAAACAACATAAATACAATTTAATAAAGCATAGGATTAAACAACATAAATACTATTTAATAAAGCATAGGATAAAACCACATAAATACAATTTAATAAAGCACAGGATAAAACAACATAAATAAAATTTAATAAAGCATAGGATACAACAACATAAATACAATTTAATAAAGCATAGGATAAACAACATAAATACAATTTAATAAAGCATAGGCTAAAACTACATAAATACAATTTAATAAAGCTTAGGATAAAACAAATTAAATACAATATAATAAAGCATAGGATAAAACAACATAAATTCAATTTAATAAAGCATAGGATAAAACAACATAAATACAATTTAATAAAGCATAAGATAAAACAACATGAATACAATTTAATAAAGCATAGGTTAAAACAACATAAATACAATTTAATAAAGCACAGGATAAAACAACATAAATACAATTTAATAAAGCATAAGACAAAAAAACATAAATACAATTTAATAAAGCATATGTTAAAGCAACATAAATACAATTTAATAAAGCATAGGTTAAAACAACATAAATACAATTTAATAAAGCATAGGATAAAACAACCTAAATACAATTTAATAAAGCTTAGGATAAAACAACATAAATACAATTTAATAAAGCATAGGATAAAACAACATAAATACAATTTAATAAAGCATAGGATAAAACAACATAAATACAATTTAATAGAGCATAGGCTAAAACAACATAAATACAATTTATAAAGCATAGGATAAAACAACACAAATACAATTTAATAAAGCATAGGATAAAACAACATAAATACAATTTAATAAAGCATAGGATTAAACAACATAAATACTATTTAATAAAGCATAGGATAAAACCACATAAATACAATTTAATAAAGCACAGGATAAAACAACATAAATAAAATTTAATAAAGCTTAGGATACAACAACATAAATACAATTTAGTAAAGCATAGGTCAAAATAACATAAATACAATTTAATAAAGCATAGGATAAAACAACATAAATACAATTTAATAAAGCATAGGATAAAACAACATAAATAAAATTTAATAAAGCATAGGATAAAACAACATAAATTCAATTTAATAAAACATAGGATAAAACAACATAAATACAATTTAATAAAGCATAGGATAAAACAACATGAATACAATTTAATAAAGCATAGGATAAAACAACATAAATACAATTTAATAAAGCATAGGTTAAAACAACATAAATACTATTTAATAAAGCATAGGATAAAACCACATAAATACAATTTAATAAAGCACAGGATAAAACAACATAAATAAAATTTAATAAAGCATAGGATACAACAACATAAATACAATTTAATAAAGCATAGGATAAACAACATAAATACAATTTAATAACGCATAGGCTAAAACTACATAAATACAATTTAATAAAGCTTAGGATAAAACAAATTAAATACAATATAATAAAGCATAGGATAAAACAACATAAATTCAATTTAATAAAGCATAGGATAAAACAACATAAATACAATTTAATAAAGCATAAGATAAAACAACATGAATACAATTTAATAAAGCATAGGTTAAAACAACATAAATACAATTTAATAAATCATAGGATAAAACAACATAAATACAATTTAATAAAGCATAGGTTAAAACAACATAAATACAATTTAATAAAGCACAGGATAAAACAACATAAATACAATTTAATGAAGCATAAGACAAAAAAACATAAATACAATTTAATAAAGCATATGTTAAAGCAACATAAATACAATTTAATAAAGCATAGGTTAAAACAACATAAATACAATTTAATAAAGCATAGGATAAAACAACCTAAATACAATTTAATAAAGCATAGGTTAAAACAACATAAATACAATTTAATAAAGCACAGGATAAAACAACATAAATACAATTTAATAAAGCATAAGACAAAAAAACATAAATACAATTTAATAAAGCATATGTTAAAGCAACATAAATACAATTTAATAAAGCATAGGTTAAAACAACATAAATACAATTTAATAAAGCATAGGATAAAACAACCTAAATACAATTTAATAAAGCTTAGGATAAAACAACATAAATACAATTTAATAAAGCATAGGATAAAACAACATAAATACAATTTAATAAAGCATAAGACAAAAAAACATAAATACAATTTAATAAAGCATATGTTAAAGCAACATAAATACAATTTAATAAAGCATAGGTTAAAACAGCATAAATACAATTTAATAAAGCATAGGATAAAACAACCTAAATACAATTTAATAAAGCTTAGGATAAAACAACATAAATACAATTTAATAAAGCATAGGATAAAACAACATAAATACAATTTAATAAAGCATAGGATAAAACAACATAAATACAATTTAATAGATCATAGGCTAAAACAACATAAATACAATTTATAAAGCATAGGATAAAACAACATAAATACAATTTAATAAAGCATAGGATAAAACAACATAAATACAATTTAATAAAGCATAGGATTAAACAACATAAATACTATTTAATAAAGCATAGGATAAAATCACATAAATACAATTTAATAAAGCACAGGATAAAACAACATAAATAAAATTTAATAAAGCATAGGATACAACAACATAAATACAATTTAATAAAGCATAGGATAAACAACATAAATACCATTTAATAAAGCATAGGCTAAAACTACATAAATACAATTTAATAAAGCTTAGGATAAAACAAATTAAATACAATATAATAAAGCATAGGATAAAACAACATAAATTCAATTTAATAAAGCATAGGATAAAACAACATAAATACAATTTAATAAAGCATAAGATAAAACAACATGAATACAATTTAATAAAGCATAGGTTAAAACAACATAAATACAATTTAATAAAGCATAGGATAAAACAACATAAATACAATTTAATAAAGCATAGGTTAAAACAACATAAATACAATTTAATAAAGCATAAGACAAAAAAACATAAATACAATTTAATAAAGCATATGTTAAAGCAACATAAATACAATTTAATAAAGCATAGGTTAAAACAACATAAATACAATTTAATAAAGCATAGGATAAAACAACCTAAATACAATTTAATAAAGCTTAGGATAAAACAACATAAATAAAATTTAATAAAGCATAGGATAAAACAACATAAATACAATTTAATAAAGCATAGGATAAAACAACATAAATACAATTTAATAGAGCATAGGCTAAAACAACATAAATACAATTTATAAAGCATAGGATAAAACAACATAAATACAATTTAATAAAGCATAGGATAAAACAACATAAATACAATTTAATAAAGCATAGGATTAAACAACATAAATACTATTTAATAAAGCATAGGATAAAACCACATAAATACAATTTAATAAAGCACAGGATAAAACAACATTAATAAAATTTAATAAAGCATAGGATACAACAACATAAATACAATTTAGTAAAGCATAGGTCAAAATAACATAAATACAATTTAATAAAGCATAGGATAAAACAACATAAATACAATTTAATAAAGCATAGGATAAAACAACATAAATAAAATTTAATAAAGCATAGGATAAAACAACATAAATTCAATTTAATAAAACATAGGATAAAACAACATAAATACAATTTAATAAAGCATAGGATAAAACAACATGAATACAATTTAATAAAGCATAGGATAAAACAACATAAATACAATTTAATAAAGCATAGGTTAAAACAACATAAATACTATTTAATAAAGCATAGGATAAAACCACATAAATACAATTTAATAAAGCACAGGATAAAACAACATAAATAAAATTTAATAAAGCATAGGATAAAACAACATAAATACAATTTAATAAAGCATATGATAAAACAACATAAATACAATTTAATAAAGTATAGGTTAAAACAACATAAATACAATTTAATAAAGCATAGGATAAAACAACATAAATACAATTTAATAAAGCATAGGATAAAACAACATAAATAAAATTTAATAAAGCATAGGATAAAACAACATAAATACAATTTAATAAAGCATAGGATAAAACAACATAAATACAATTTAATAAAGCATAGGATAAAACAACATAAATACAATTTAATAAAGCATAGGATAAAACAACATAAATACAATTTAATAAAGCATAGGATAAAACAACATAAATAAAATTTAATAAAGCATAGGTTAAAATAACATAAATACAATTTAATAAAGTATAGGACAAAACAACATAAAAACAATTTAATAAAGCATCGTTTAAAACAACATAAATACAATTTAATAAAGCATAGGATAAAACCACAGAATTACAATTTAATAAAGCATAGGATAAAACATCATAAATACAATTTAATAAAGCATAGGACAAAACAACATAAATACAATTTAATAAAGCATAGGATAAAACAACATAAATACAATTTAATGAAACATATGTTAAACAACATAAATACAATTTAACAAAGCATAGGATAAACAACATAAATACAATTTAATAAAGCATAGGCTAAAACTACATAAATACAATTTAATAAAGCTTACGATAAAACAAATTAAATACAATATAATAAAGCATAGGATAAAACAACATAAATTCAATTTAATAAAGCATAGGATAAAACAACATAAATACAATTTAATAAAGCATAAGATAAAACAACATGAATACAATTTAATAAAGCATAGGTTAAAACAACATAAATACAATTTAATAAAGCATAGGATAAAACAACATAAATACAATTTAATAAAGCATAGGTTAAAACAACATAAATACAATTTAATAAAGCACAGGATAAAACAACATAAATACAATTTAATAAAGCATAAGACAAAAAAACATAAATACAATTTAATAAAGCATATGTTAAAGCAACATAAATACAATTTAATAAAGCATAGGTTAAAACAACATAAATACAATTTAATAAAGCATAGGATAAAACAACCTAAATACAATTTAATAAAGCTTAGGATAAAACAACATAAATACAATTTAATAAAGCATAGGATAAAACAACATAAATACAATTTAATAAAGCATAGGATAAAACAACATAAATACAATTTAATAGATCATAGGCTAAAACAACATAAATACAATTTATAAAGCATAGGATAAAACAACATAAATACAATTTAATAAAGCATAGGATAAAACAACATAAATACAATTTAATAAAGCATAGGATTAAACAACATAAATACTATTTAATAAAGCATAGGATAAAACCACATAAATACAATTTAATAAAGCACAGGATAAAACAACATAAATAAAATTTAATAAAGCATAGGATACAACAACATAAATACAATTTAATAAAGCATAGGATAAACAACATAAATACAATTTAATAAAGCATAGGCTAAAACTACATAAATACAATTTAATAAAGCTTAGGATAAAACAAATTAAATACAATATAATAAAGCATAGGATAAAACAACATAAATTCAATTTAATAAAGCATAGGATAAAACAACATAAATACAATTTAATAAAGCATAAGATAAAACAACATGAATACAATTTAATAAAGCATAGGTTAAAACAACATAAATACAATTTAATAAAGCATAGGATAAAACAACATAAATACAATTTAATAAAGCATAGGTTAAAACAACATAAATACAATTTAATAAAGCACAGGATAAAACAACATAAATACAATTTAATAAAGCATAAGACAAAAAAACATAAATACAATTTAATAAAGTATATGTTAAAGCAACATAAATACAATTTAATAAAGCATAGGTTAAAACAACATAAATACAATTTAATAAAGCATAGGATAAAACAACCTAAATACAATTTAATAAAGCTTAGGATAAAACAACATAAATACAATTTAATAAAGCATAGGATAAAACAACATAAATACAATTTAATAAAGCATAGGATAAAACAACATAAATACAATTTAATAGAGCATAGGCTAAAACAACATAAATACAATTTATAAAGCATAGGATAAAACAACATAAATACAATTTAATAAAGCATAGGATAAAACAACATAAATACAATTTAATAAAGCATAGGATTAAACAACATAAATACTATTTAATAAAGCATAGGATAAAACCACATAAATACAATTTAATAAAGCACAGGATAAAACAACATAAATAAAATTCAATAAAGCTTAGGATACAACAACATAAATACAATTTAGTAAAGCATAGGTCAAAATAACATAAATACAATTTAATAAAGCATAGGATAAAACAACATAAATACAATTTAATAAAGCATAGGATAAAACAACATAAATAAAATTTAATAAAGCATAGGATAAAACAACATAAATTCAATTTAATAAAACATAGGATAAAACAACATAAATACAATTTAATAAAGCATAGGATAAAACAACATGAATACAATTTAATAAAGCATAGGATAAAACAACATAAATACAATTTAATAAAGCATAGGTTAAAACAACATAAATACTAATTAATAAAGCATAGGATAAAACCACATAAATACAATTTAATAAAGCATAGGATAAAACAACATAAATAAAATGTAATAAAGCATAGGATAAAACAACATAAATACAATTTAATAAAGCATAGGATAAAACAACATAAATAAAATTTAATAAAGCATAGGATAAAACAACATAAATACAATTTAATAAAGCATATGATAAAACAACATAAATACAATTTAATAAAGTATAGGTTAAAACAACATAAATACAATTTAATAAAGCATAGGATAAAACAACATAAATACAATTTAATAAAGCATAGGATAAAACAACATAAATAAAATTTAATAAAGCATAGGATACAACAACATAAATACAATTTAATAAAGCATAGGATAAAACAACATAAATACAATTTAATAAAGCATAGGATAAAACAACATAAATACAATTTAATAAAGCATAGGATAAAACAACATAAATACAATTTAATAAAGCATAGGATAAAACAACATAAATAAAATTTAATAAAGCATAGGTTAAAATAACATAAATACAATTTAATAAAGTATAGGACAAAACAACATAAAAACAATTTAATAAAGCATAGTTTAAAACAACATATATACAATTTAATAAAGCATAGGATAAAACCACAGAATTACAATTTAATAAAGCATAGGATAAAACATCATAAATACAATTTAATAAAGCATAGGACAAAACAACATAAATACAATTTAATAAAGCATAGGATAAAACAACATAAATACAATTTAATGAAACATAGGTTAAACAACATAAATACAATTTAACAAAGCATAGGATAAACAACATAAATACAATTTAATAAAGCATAGGCTAAAACTACATAAATACAATTTAATAAAGCTTACGATAAAACAAATTAAATACAATATAATAAAGCATAGGATAAAACAACATAAATTCAATTTAATAAAGCATAGGATAAAACAACATAAATACAATTTAATAAAGCATAAGATAAAACAACATGAATACAATTTAATAAAGCATAGGTTAAAACAACATAAATACAATTTAATAAAGCATAGGATAAAACAACATAAATACAATTTAATAAAGCATAGGTTAAAACAACATAAATACAATTTAATAAAGCACAGGATAAAACAACATAAATACAATTTAATAAAGCATAAGACAAAAAAACATAAATACAATTTAATAAAGCATATGTTAAAGCAACATAAATACAATTTAATAAAGCATAGGTTAAAACAACATAACTACAATTTAATAAAGCATAGGATAAAACAACCTAAATACAATTTAATAAAGCTTAGGATAAAACAACATAAATACAATTTAATAAAGCATAGGATAAAACAACATAAATACAATTTAATAAAGCATAGGATAAAACAACATAAATACAATTTAATAGATCATAGGCTAAAACAACATAAATACAATTTATAAAGCATAGGATAAAACAACATAAATACAATTTAATAAAGCATAGGATAAAACAACATAAATACAATTTAATAAAGCATAGGATTAAACAACATAAATACTATTTAATAAAGCATAGGATAAAACCACATAAATACAATTTAATAAAGCACAGGATAAAACAACATAAATAAAATTTAATAAAGCATAGGATACAACAACATAAATACAATTTAATAAAGCATAGGATAAAACAACATAAATACAATTTAATAAAGCATAGGCTAAAACTACATAAATACAATTTAATAAAGCTTAGGATAAAACAAATTAAATACAATATAATAAAGCATAGGATAAAACAACATAAATTCAATTTAATAAAGCATAGGATAAAACAACATAAATACAATTTAATAAAGCATAAGATAAAACAACATGAATACAATTTAATAAAGCATAGGTTAAAACAACATAAATACAATTTAATAAAGCACAGGATAAAACAACATAAATACAATTTAATAAAGCATAAGACAAAAAAACATAAATACAATTTAATAAAGCATATGTTAAAGCAACATAAATACAATTTAATAAAGCATAGGTTAAAACAACATAAATACAATTTAATAAAGCATAGGATAAAACAACCTAAATACAATTTAATAAAGCTTAGGATAAAACAACATAAATACAATTTAATAAAGCATAGGATAAAACAACATAAATACAATTTAATAAAGCATAGGATAAAACAACATAAATACAATTTAATAGAGCATAGGCTAAAACAACATAAATACAATTTATAAAGCATAGGATAAAACAACATAAATACAATTTAATAAAGCATAGGATAAAACAACATAAATACAATTTAATAAAGCATAGGATTAAACAACATAAATACTATTTAATAAAGCATAGGATAAAACCACATAAATACAATTTAATAAAGCACAGGATAAAACAACATAAATAAAATTTAATAAAGCTTAGGATACAACAACATAAATACAATTTAGTAAAGCATAGGTCAAAATAACATAAATACAATTTAATAAAGCATAGGATAAAACAACATAAATACAATTTAATAAAGCATAGGATAAAACAACATAAATAAAATTTAATAAAGCATAGGATAAAACAACATAAATTCAATTTAATAAAACATAGGATAAAACAACATAAATACAATTTAATAAAGCATAGGATAAAACAACATGAATACAATTTAATAAAGCATAGGATAAAACAACATAAATAAAATTTAATAAAGCATAGGTTAAAACAACATAAATACTATTTAATAAAGCATAGGATAAAACCACATAAATACAATTTAATAAAGCACAGGATAAAACAACATAAATAAAATTTAATAAAGCATAGGATACAACAACATAAATACAATTTAATAAAGCATAGGATAAACAACATAAATACAATTTAATAACGCATAGGCTAAAACTACATAAATACAATTTAATAAAGCTTAGGATAAAACAAATTAAATACAATATAATAAAGCATAGGATAAAACAACATAAATTCAATTTAATAAAGCATAGGATAAAACAACATAAATACAATTTAATAAAGCATAAGATAAAACAACATGAATACAATTTAATAAAGCATAGGTTAAAACAACATAAATACAATTTAATAAAGCATAGGATAAAACAACATAAATACAATTTAATAAAGCATAGGTTAAAACAACATAAATACAATTTAATAAAGCACAGGATAAAACAACATAAATACAATTTAATGAAGCATAAGACAAAAAAACATAAATACAATTTAATAAAGCATATGTTAAAGCAACATAAATACAATTTAATAAAGCATAGGTTAAAACAACATAAATACAATTTAATAAAGCATAGGATAAAACAACCTAAATACAATTTAATAAAGCTTAGGATAAAACAACATAAATACAATTTAATAAAGCATAGGATAAAACAACATAAATACAATTTAATAAAGCATAGGATAAAACAACATAAATACAATTTAATAGATCATAGGCTAAAACAACATAAATACAATTTATAAAGCATAGGATAAAACAACATAAATACAATTTAATAAAGCATAGGATAAAACAACATAAATACAATTTAATAAAGCATAGGATTAAACAACATAAATACTATTTAATAAAGCATAGGATAAAATCACATAAATACAATTTAATAAAGCACAGGATAAAACAACATAAATAAAATTTAATAAAGCATAGGATACAACAACATAAATACAATTTAATAAAGCATAGGATAAACAACATAAATACAATTTAATAAAGCATAGGCTAAAACTACATAAATACAATTTAATAAAGCTTAGGATAAAACAAATTAAATACAATATAATAAAGCATAGGATAAAACAACATAAATTCAATTTAATAAAGCATAGGATAAAACAACATAAATACAATTTAATAAAGCATAAGATAAAACAACATGAATACAATTTAATAAAGCATAGGTTAAAACAACATAAATACAATTTAATAAAGCATAGGATAAAACAACATAAATACAATTTAATAAAGCATAGGTTAAAACAACATAAATACAATTTAATAAAGCACAGGATAAAACAACATAAATACAATTTAATAAAGCATAAGACAAAAAAACATAAATACAATTTAATAAAGCATATGTTAAAGCAACATAAATACAATTTAATAAAGCATAGGTTAAAACAACATAAATACAATTTAATAAAGCATAGGATAAAACAACCTAAATACAATTTAATAAAGCTTAGGATAAAACAACATAAATACAATTTAATAAAGCATAGGATAAAACAACATAAATACAATTTAATAAAGCATAGGATAAAACAACATAAATACAATTTAATAGAGCATAGGCTAAAACAACATAAATACAATTTATAAAGCATAGGATAAAACAACATAAATACAATTTAATAAAGCATAGGATAAAACAACATAAATACAATTTAATAAAGCATAGGATTAAACAACATAAATACTATTTAATAAAGCATAGGATAAAACCACATAAATACAATTTAATAAAGCACAGGATAAAACAACATAAATAAAATTCAATAAAGCTTAGGATACAACAACATAAATACAATTTAGTAAAGCATAGGTCAAAATAACATAAATACAATTTAATAAAGCATAGGATAAAACAACATAAATACAATTTAATAAAGCATAGGATAAAACAACATAAATAAAATTTAATAAAGCATAGGATAAAACAACATAAATTCAATTTAATAAAACATAGGATAAAACAACATAAATACAATTTAATAAAGCATAGGATAAAACAACATGAATACAATTTAATAAAGCATAGGATAAAACAACATAAATACAATTTAATAAAGCATAGGTTAAAACAACATAAATACTAATTAATAAAGCATAGGATAAAACCACATAAATACAATTTAATAAAGCATAGGATAAAACAACATAAATAAAATGTAATAAAGCATAGGATAAAACAACATAAATACAATTTAATAAAGCATAGGATAAAACAACATAAATAAAATTTAATAAAGCATAGGATAAAACAACATAAATACAATTTAATAAAGCATATGATAAAACAACATAAATACAATTTAATAAAGTATAGGTTAAAACAACATAAATACAATTTAATAAAGCATAGGATAAAACAACATAAATACAATTTAATAAAGCATAGGATAAAACAACATAAATAAAATTTAATAAAGCATAGGATAAAACAACATAAATACAATTTAATAAAGCATAGGATAAAACAACATAAATACAATTTAATAAAGCATAGGATAAAACAACATAAATACAATTTAATAAAGCATAGGATAAAACAACATAAATACAATTTAATAAAGCATAGGATAAAACAACATAAATAAAATTTAATAAAGCATAGGTTAAAATAACATAAATACAATTTAATAAAGTATAGGACAAAACAACATAAAAACAATTTAATAAAGCATAGTTTAAAACAACATATATACAATTTAATAAAGCATAGGATAAAACCACAGAATTACAATTTAATAAAGCATAGGATAAAACATCATAAATACAATTTAATAAAGCATAGGACAAAACAACATAAATACAATTTAATAAAGCATAGGATAAAACAACATAAATACAATTTAATGAAACATAGGTTAAACAACATAAATACAATTTAACAAAGCATAGGATAAACAACATAAATACAATTTAATAAAGCATAGGCTAAAACTACATAAATACAATTTAATAAAGCTTACGATAAAACAAATTAAATACAATATAATAAAGCATAGGATAAAACAACATAAATTCAATTTAATAAAGCATAGGATAAAACAACATAAATACAATTTAATAAAGCATAAGATAAAACAACATGAATACAATTTAATAAAGCATAGGTTAAAACAACATAAATACAATTTAATAAAGCATAGGATAAAACAACATAAATACAATTTAATAAAGCATAGGTTAAAACAACATAAATACAATTTAATAAAGCACAGGATAAAACAACATAAATACAATTTAATAAAGCATAAGACAAAAAAACATAAATACAATTTAATAAAGCATATGTTAAAGCAACATAAATACAATTTAATAAAGCATAGGTTAAAACAACATAAATACAATTTAATAAAGCATAGGATAAAACAACCTAAATACAATTTAATAAAGCTTAGGATAAAACAACATAAATACAATTTAATAAAGCATAGGATAAAACAACATAAATACAATTTAATAAAGCATAGGATAAAACAACATAAATACAATTTAATAAAGCATAGGATTAAACAACATAAATACTATTTAATAAAGCATAGGATAAAACCACATAAATACAATTTAATAAAGCACAGGATAAAACAACATAAATAAAATTTAATAAAGCATAGGATACAACAACATAAATACAATTTAATAAAGCATAGGATAAACAACATAAATACAATTTAATAAAGCATAGGCTAAAACTACATAAATACAATTTAATAAAGCTTAGGATAAAACAAATTAAATACAATATAATAAAGCATAGGATAAAACAACATAAATTCAATTTAATAAAGCATAGGATAAAACAACATAAATACAATTTAATAAAGCATAAGATAAAACAACATGAATACAATTTAATAAAGCATAGGTTAAAACAACATAAATACAATTTAATAAAGCACAGGATAAAACAATATAAATACAATTTAATAAAGCATAAGACAAAAAAACATAAATACAATTTAATAAAGCATATGTTAAAGCAACATAAATACAATTTAATAAAGCATAGGTTAAAACAACATAAATACAATTTAATAAAGCATAGGATAAAACAACCTAAATACAATTTAATAAAGCTTAGGATAAAACAACATAAATACAATTTAATAAAGCATAGGATAAAACAACATAAATACAATTTAATAAAGCATAGGATAAAACAACATAAATACAATTTAATAGAGCATAGGCTAAAACAACATAAATACAATTTATAAAGCATAGGATAAAACAACATAAATACAATTTAATAAAGCATAGGATAAAACAACATAAATACAATTTAATAAAGCATAGGATTAAACAACATAAATACTATTTAATAAAGCATAGGATAAAACCACATAAATACAATTTAATAAAGCACAGGATAAAACAACATAAATAAAATTTAATAAAGCTTAGGATACAACAACATAAATACAATTTAGTAAAGCATAGGTCAAAATAACATAAATACAATTTAATAAAGCATAGGATAAAACAACATAAATACAATTTAATAAAGCATAGGATAAAACAACATAAATAAAATTTAATAAAGCATAGGATAAAACAACATAAATTCAATTTAATAAAACATAGGATAAAACAACATAAATACAATTTAATAAAGCATAGGATAAAACAACATGAATACAATTTAATAAAGCATAGGATAAAACAACATAAATACAATTTAATAAAGCATAGGTTAAAACAACATAAATACTATTTAATAAAGCATAGGATAAAACCACATAAATACAATTTAATAAAGCACAGGATAAAACAACATAAATAAAATTTAATAAAGCATAGGATACAACAACATAAATACAATTTAATAAAGCATAGGATAAACAACATAAATACAATTTAATAACGCATAGGCTAAAACTACATAAATACAATTTAATAAAGCTTAGGATAAAACAAATTAAATACAATATAATAAAGCATAGGATAAAACAACATAAATTCAATTTAATAAAGCATAGGATAAAACAACATAAATACAATTTAATAAAGCATAAGATAAAACAACATGAATACAATTTAATAAAGCATAGGTTAAAACAACATAAATACAATTTAATAAAGCATAGGATAAAACAACATAAATACAATTTAATAAAGCATAGGTTAAAACAACATAAATACAATTTAATAAAGCACAGGATAAAACAACATAAATACAATTTAATGAAGCATAAGACAAAAAAACATAAATACAATTTAATAAAGCATATGTTAAAGCAACATAAATACAATTTAATAAAGCATAGGTTAAAACAACATAAATACAATTTAATAAAGCATAGGATAAAACAACCTAAATACAATTTAATAAAGCATAGGTTAAAACAACATAAATACAATTTAATAAAGCACAGGATAAAACAACATAAATACAATTTAATAAAGCATAAGACAAAAAAACATAAATACAATTTAATAAAGCATATGTTAAAGCAACATAAATACAATTTAATAAAGCATAGGTTAAAACAACATAAATACAATTTAATAAAGCATAGGATAAAACAACCTAAATACAATTTAATAAAGCTTAGGATAAAACAACATAAATACAATTTAATAAAGCATAGGATAAAACAACATAAATACAATTTAATAAAGCATAAGACAAAAAAACATAAATACAATTTAATAAAGCATATGTTAAAGCAACATAAATACAATTTAATAAAGCATAGGTTAAAACAGCATAAATACAATTTAATAAAGCATAGGATAAAACAACCTAAATACAAATTAATAAAGCTTAGGATAAAACAACATAAATACAATTTAATAAAGCATAGGATAAAACAACATAAATACAATTTAATAAAGCATAGGATAAAACAACATAAATACAATTTAATAGATCATAGGCTAAAACAACATAAATACAATTTATAAAGCATAGGATAAAACAACATAAATACAATTTAATAAAGCATAGGATAAAACAACATAAATACAATTTAATAAAGCATAGGATTAAACAACATAAATACTATTTAATAAAGCATAGGATAAAATCACATAAATACAATTTAATAAAGCACAGGATAAAACAACATAAATAAAATTTAATAAAGCATAGGATACAACAACATAAATACAATTTAATAAAGCATAGGATAAACAACATAAATACAATTTAATAAAGCATAGGCTAAAACTACATAAATACAATTTAATAAAGCTTAGGATAAAACAAATTAAATACAATATAATAAAGCATAGGATAAAACAACATAAATTCAATTTAATAAAGCATAGGATAAAACAACATAAATACAATTTAATAAAGCATAAGATAAAACAACATGAATACAATTTAATAAAGCATAGGTTAAAACAACATAAATACAATTTAATAAAGCATAGGATAAAACAACATAAATACAATTTAATAAAGCATAGGTTAAAACAACATAAATACAATTTAATAAAGCATAAGACAAAAAAACATAAATACAATTTAATAAAGCATATGTTAAAGCAACATAAATACAATTTAATAAAGCATAGGTTAAAACAACATAAATACAATTTAATAAAGCATAGGATAAAACAACCTAAATACAATTTAATAAAGCTTAGGATAAAACAACATAAATAAAATTTAATAAAGCATAGGATAAAACAACATAAATACAATTTAATAAAGCATAGGATAAAACAACATAAATACAATTTAATAGAGCATAGGCTAAAACAACATAAATACAATTTATAAAGCATAGGATAAAACAACATAAATACAATTTAATAAAGCATAGGATAAAACAACATAAATACAATTTAATAAAGCATAGGATTAAACAACATAAATACTATTTAATAAAGCATAGGATAAAACCACATAAATACAATTTAATAAAGCACAGGATAAAACAACATAAATAAAATTTAATAAAGCATAGGATACAACAACATAAATACAATTTAGTAAAGCATAGGTCAAAATAACATAAATACAATTTAATAAAGCATAGGATAAAACAACATAAATACAATTTAATAAAGCATAGGATAAAACAACATAAATAAAATTTAATAAAGCATAGGATAAAACAACATAAATTCAATTTAATAAAACATAGGATAAAACAACATAAATACAATTTAATAAAGCATAGGATAAAACAACATGAATACAATTTAATAAAGCATAGGATAAAACAACATAAATACAATTTAATAAAGCATAGGTTAAAACAACATAAATACTATTTAATAAAGCATAGGATAAAACCACATAAATACAATTTAATAAAGCACAGGATAAAACAACATAAATAAAATTTAATAAAGCATAGGATACAACAACATAAATACAATTTAATAAAGCATAGGATAAACAACATAAATACAATTTAATAAAGCATAGGCTAAAACTACATAAATACAATTTAATAAAGCTTAGGATAAAACAAATTAAATACAATATAATAAAGCATAGGATAAAACAACATAAATTCAATTTAATAAAGCATAGGATAAAACAACATAAATACAATTTAATAAAGCATAAGATAAAACAACATGAATACAATTTAATAAAGCATAGGTTAAAACAACATAAATACAATTTAATAAAGCATAGGATAAAACAACATAAATACAATTTAATAAAGCATAGGTTAAAACAACATAAATACAATTTAATAAAGCACAGGATAAAACAACATAAATACAATTTAATAAAGCATAAGACAAAAAAACATAAATACAATTTAATAAAGCATATGTTAAAGCAACATAAATACAATTTAATAAAGCATAGGTTAAAACAACATAAATACAATTTAATAAAGCATAGGATAAAACAACCTAAATACAATTTAATAAAGCATAGGTTAAAACAACATAAATACAATTTAATAAAGCACAGGATAAAACAACATAAATACAATTTAATAAAGCATAAGACAAAAAAACATAAATACAATTTAATAAAGCATATGTTAAAGCAACATAAATACAATTTAATAAAGCATAGGTTAAAACAACATAAATACAATTTAATAAAGCATAGGATAAAACAACCTAAATACAATTTAATAAAGCTTAGGATAAAACAACATAAATACAATTTAATAAAGCATAGGATAAAACAACATAAATACAATTTAATAAAGCATAGGATAAAACAACATAAATACAATTTAATAGATCATAGGCTAAAACAACATAAATACAATTTATAAAGCATAGGATAAAACAACATAAATACAATTTAATAAAGCATAGGATAAAACAACATAAATACAATTTAATAAAGCATAGGATTAAACAGCATAAATACTATTTAATAAAGCATAGGATAAAACCACATAAATACAATTTAATAAAGCACAGGATAAAACAACATAAATACAATTTAATAAAGCATAGGATAAAACAACATAAATACAATTTAATAAAGCATAGGATAAAACAACATAAATACAATTTAATAAAGCATATGATAAAACAACATAAATACAATTTAATAAAGTATAGGTTAAAACAACATAAATACAATTTAATAAAGCATAGGATAAAACAACATAAATACAATTTAATAAAGCATAGGATAAAACAACATAAATAAAATTTAATAAAGCATAGGATAAAACAAAATAAATACAATTTAATAAAGCATAGGATAAAACAACATAAATACAATTTAATAAAGCATAGGATAAAACAACATAAATACAATTTAATAAAGCATAGGATAAAACAACATAAATACAATTTAATAAAGCATAGGATAAAGCAACATAAATAAAATTTAATAAAGCATAGGTTAAAATAACATAAATACAATTTAATAAAGCATAGGACAAAACAACATAAAAACAATTTAATAAAGCATAGTTTAAAACAACATAAATACAATTTAATAAAGCATAGGATAAAACCACAGAATTACAATTTAATAAAGCATAGGATAAAACATCATAAATACAATTTAATAAAGCATAGGACAAAACAACATAAATACAATTTAATAAAGCATAGGATAAAACAACATAAATACAATTTAATGAAACATAGGTTAAACAACATAAATACAATTTAACAAAGCATAGGATAAACAACATAAATACAATTTAATAAAGCATAGGCTAAAACTACATAAATACAATTTAATAAAGCTTACGATAAAACAAATTAAATACAATATAAAAAAGCATAGGATAAAACAACATAAATTCAATTTAATAAAGCATAGGATAAAACAACATAAATACAATTTAATAAAGCATAAGATAAAACAACATGAATACAGTTTAATAAAGCATAGGTTAAAACAACATAAATACAATTTAATAAAGCATAGGATAAAACAACATAAATACAATTTAATAAAGCATAGGTTAAAACAACATAAATACAATTTAATAAAGCACAGGATAAAACAACATAAATACAATTTAATAAAGCATAAGACAAAAAAACATAAATACAATTTAATAAAGCATAGGATAAAACAACATAAATACAATTTAATAAAGCATAGGATAAAACAACATAAATACAATTTAATAAAGCATAGGATAAAACAACATAAATAAAATTTAATAAAGCATAGGTTAAAATAACATAAATACAATTTAATAAAGCATAGGACAAAACAACATAAAAACAATTTAATAAAGCATAGTTTTAAACAACATAAATACAATATAATAAAGCATAGGATAAAACAACATAAATACAATTTAATAAAGCATAGGACAAAACAACATAAATACAATTTAATAAAGCAGAGGATAAAACAACATAAATACATTTTAATAAAGCATAGGCTAAAACTACATAAATACAATTTAATAAAGCATAGGATAAAACAAATTAAATACAATATAATAAAGCATAGGATAAAACAACATAAATTCAATTTAATAAAGCATAGGATAAAACAACATAAATACAATCTAATAAAGCATAAGATAAAACAACATGAATACAATTTAATAAAGCATAGGATAAAACAACATAAATACAATTTAATAAAGCATAGGTTAAAACAACATAAATACAATTTAATAAAGCATAGGATAAAACAACATAAATTCAATTTAATAAAGCATAGGATAAAACAACATAAATACAATTTAATAAAGCACAGGATAAAACAAAATAAATAAAATTTAATAAAGCATAGGATAAAACAACATAAATAAAATGTAATAAAGCATAGGATAAAACAACATAAATACAATTTAATAAAGCATAGGATAAAACAACATAAATACAATTTAATAAAGCATAGGATAAAACAACATAAATACAATTTAATAAAGCATATGATAAAACAACATAAATACAATTTAATAAAGTATAGGTTAAAACAACATAAATACAATTTAATAAAGCATAGGATAAAACAACATAAATACAATTTAATAAAGCATAGGATAAAACAACATAAATAAAATTTAATAAAGCATAGGATAAAACAACATAAATACAATTTAATAAAGCATAGAATAAAACAACATAAATACAATTTAATAAAGCATAGGACAAAACAACATAAAAACAATTTAATAAAGCATAGTTTAAAACAACATAAATACAATTTAATAAAGCATAGGATAAAACCACAGAATTACAATTTAATAAAGCATAGGATAAAACATCATAAATACAATTTAATAAAGCATAGGACAAAACAACATAAATACAATTTAATAAAGCATAGGATAAAACAACATAAATACAATTTAATGAAACATAGGATAAACAACATAAATACAATTTAACAAAGCATAGGATAAACAACATAAATACAATTTAATAAAGCATAGGCTAAAACTACATAAATACAATTTAATAAAGCTTACGATAAAACAAATTAAATACAATATAATAAAGCATAGGATAAAACAACATAAATTCAATTTAATAAAGCATAGGATAAAACAACATAAATACAATTTAATAAAGCATAAGATAAAACAACATGAATACAATTTAATAAAGCATAGGTTAAAACAACATAAATACAATTTAATAAAGCATAGGATAAAACAACATAAATACAATTTAATAAAGCATAGGTTAAAACAACATAAATACAATTTAATAAAGCACAGGATAAAACAACATAAATACAATTTAATAAAGCATAAGACAAAAAAACATAAATACAATATAATAAAGCATATGTTAAAGCAACATAAATACAATTTAATAAAGCATAGGTTAAAACAACATAAATACAATTTAATAAAGCATAGGATAAAACAACCTAAATACAATTTAATAAAGCTTAGGATAAAACAACATAAATACAATTTAATAAAGCATAGGATAAAACAACATAAATACAATTTAATAAAGCATAGGATAAAACAACATAAATACAATTTAATAGATCATAGGCTAAAACCACATAAATACAATTTAATAAAGCACAGGATAAAACAACATAAATAAAATTTAATAAAGCTTAGGATACAACAACATAAATACAATTTAGTAAAGCATAGGTTAAAACAACATAAATACAATTTAATAAAGCACAGGATAAAACAACATAAATACAATTTAATAAAGCATAGGTTAAAACAACATAAATACAATTTAATAAAGCACAGGATAAAACAACATAAATACAATTTAATGAAGCATAAGACAAAAAAACATAAATACAATTTAATAAAGCATATGTTAAAGCAACATAAATACAATTTAATAAAGCATAGGTTAAAACAACATAAATACAATTTAATAAAGCATAGGATAAAACAACCTAAATACAATTTAATAAAGCATAGGTTAAAACAACATAAATACAATTTAATAAAGCACAGGATAAAACAACATAAATACAATTTAATAAAGCATAAGACAAAAAAACATAAATACAATTTAATAAAGCATATGTTAAAGCAACATAAATACAATTTAATAAAGCATAGGTTAAAACAACATAAATACAATTTAATAAAGCATAGGATAAAACAACCTAAATACAATTTAATAAAGCTTAGGATAAAACAACATAAATACAATTTAATAAAGCATAGGATAAAACAACATAAATACAATTTAATAAAGCATAAGACAAAAAAACATAAATACAATTTAATAAAGCATATGTTAAAGCAACATAAATACAATTTAATAAAGCATAGGTTAAAACAGCATAAATACAATTTAATAAAGCATAGGATAAAACAACCTAAATACAATTTAATAAAGCTTAGGATAAAACAACATAAATACAATTTAATAAAGCATAGGATAAAACAACATAAATACAATTTAATAAAGCATAGGATAAAACAACATAAATACAATTTAATAGATCATAGGCTAAAACAACATAAATACAATTTATAAAGCATAGGATAAAACAACATAAATACAATTTAATAAAGCATAGGATAAAACAACATAAATACAATTTAATAAAGCATAGGATTAAACAACATAAATACTATTTAATAAAGCATAGGATAAAATCACATAAATACAATTTAATAAAGCACAGGATAAAACAACATAAATAAAATTTAATAAAGCATAGGATACAACAACATAAATACAATTTAATAAAGCATAGGATAAACAACATAAATACAATTTAATAAAGCATAGGCTAAAACTACATAAATACAATTTAATAAAGCTTAGGATAAAACAAATTAAATACAATATAATAAAGCATAGGATAAAACAACATAAATTCAATTTAATAAAGCATAGGATAAAACAACATAAATACAATTTAATAAAGCATAAGATAAAACAACATGAATACAATTTAATAAAGCATAGGTTAAAACAACATAAATACAATTTAATAAAGCATAGGATAAAACAACATAAATACAATTTAATAAAGCATAGGTTAAAACAACATAAATACAATTTAATAAAGCATAAGACAAAAAAACATAAATACAATTTAATAAAGCATATGTTAAAGCAACATAAATACAATTTAATAAAGCATAGGTTAAAACAACATAAATACAATTTAATAAAGCATAGGATAAAACAACCTAAATACAATTTAATAAAGCTTAGGATAAAACAACATAAATAAAATTTAATAAAGCATAGGATAAAACAACATAAATACAATTTAATAAAGCATAGGATAAAACAACATAAATACAATTTAATAGAGCATAGGCTAAAACAACATAAATACAATTTATAAAGCATAGGATAAAACAACATAAATACAATTTAATAAAGCATAGGATAAAACAACATAAATACAATTTAATAAAGCATAGGATTAAACAACATAAATACTATTTAATAAAGCATAGGATAAAACCACATAAATACAATTTAATAAAGCACAGGATAAAACAACATAAATAAAATTTAATAAAGCATAGGATACAACAACATAAATACAATTTAGTAAAGCATAGGTCAAAATAACATAAATACAATTTAATAAAGCATAGGATAAAACAACATAAATACAATTTAATAAAGCATAGGATAAAACAACATAAATAAAATTTAATAAAGCATAGGATAAAACAACATAAATTCAATTTAATAAAACATAGGATAAAACAACATAAATACAATTTAATAAAGCATAGGATAAAACAACATGAATACAATTTAATAAAGCATAGGATAAAACAACATAAATACAATTTAATAAAGCATAGGTTAAAACAACATAAATACTATTTAATAAAGCATAGGATAAAACCACATAAATACAATTTAATAAAGCACAGGATAAAACAACATAAATAAAATTTAATAAAGCATAGGATACAACAACATAAATACAATTTAATAAAGCATAGGATAAACAACATAAATACAATTTAATAAAGCATAGGCTAAAACTACATAAATACAATTTAATAAAGCTTAGGATAAAACAAATTAAATACAATATAATAAAGCATAGGATAAAACAACATAAATTCAATTTAATAAAGCATAGGATAAAACAACATAAATACAATTTAATAAAGCATAAGATAAAACAACATGAATACAATTTAATAAAGCATAGGTTAAAACAACATAAATACAATTTAATAAAGCATAGGATAAAACAACATAAATACAATTTAATAAAGCATAGGTTAAAACAACATAAATACAATTTAATAAAGCACAGGATAAAACAACATAAATACAATTTAATAAAGCATAAGACAAAAAAACATAAATACAATTTAATAAAGCATATGTTAAAGCAACATAAATACAATTTAATAAAGCATAGGTTAAAACAACATAAATACAATTTAATAAAGCATAGGATAAAACAACCTAAATACAATTTAATAAAGCATAGGTTAAAACAACATAAATACAATTTAATAAAGCACAGGATAAAACAACATAAATACAATTTAATAAAGCATAAGACAAAAAAACATAAATACAATTTAATAAAGCATATGTTAAAGCAACATAAATACAATTTAATAAAGCATAGGTTAAAACAACATAAATACAATTTAATAAAGCATAGGATAAAACAACCTAAATACAATTTAATAAAGCTTAGGATAAAACAACATAAATACAATTTAATAAAGCATAGGATAAAACAACATAAATACAATTTAATAAAGCATAGGATAAAACAACATAAATACAATTTAATAGATCATAGGCTAAAACAACATAAATACAATTTATAAAGCATAGGATAAAACAACATAAATACAATTTAATAAAGCATAGGATAAAACAACATAAATACAATTTAATAAAGCATAGGATTAAACAGCATAAATACTATTTAATAAAGCATAGGATAAAACCACATAAATACAATTTAATAAAGCACAGGATAAAACAACATAAATACAATTTAATAAAGCATAGGATAAAACAACATAAATACAATTTAATAAAGCATAGGATAAAACAACATAAATACAATTTAATAAAGCATATGATAAAACAACATAAATACAATTTAATAAAGTATAGGTTAAAACAACATAAATACAATTTAATAAAGCATAGGATAAAACAACATAAATACAATTTAATAAAGCATAGGATAAAACAACATAAATAAAATTTAATAAAGCATAGGATAAAACAAAATAAATACAATTTAATAAAGCATAGGATAAAACAACATAAATACAATTTAATAAAGCATAGGATAAAACAACATAAATACAATTTAATAAAGCATAGGATAAAACAACATAAATACAATTTAATAAAGCATAGGCTAAAACTACATAAATACAATTTAATAAAGCTTAGGATAAAACAAATTAAATACAATATAATAAAGCATAGGATAAAACAACATAAATTCAATTTAATAAAGCATAGGATAAAACAACATAAATACAATTTAATAAAGCATAAGATAAAACAACATGAATACAATTTAATAAAGCATAGGTTAAAACAACATAAATACAATTTAATAAAGCATAGGATAAAACAACATAAATACAATTTAATAAAGCATAGGTTAAAACAACATAAATACAATTTAATAAAGCACAGGATAAAACAACATAAATACAATTTAATAAAGCATAAGACAAAAAAACATAAATACAATTTAATAAAGCATATGTTAAAGCAACATAAATACAATTTAATAAAGCATAGGTTAAAACAACATAAATACAATTTAATAAAGCATAGGATAAAACAACCTAAATACAATTTAATAAAGCATAGGTTAAAACAACATAAATACAATTTAATAAAGCACAGGATAAAACAACATAAATACAATTTAATAAAGCATAAGACAAAAAAACATAAATACAATTTAATAAAGCATATGTTAAAGCAACATAAATACAATTTAATAAAGCATAGGTTAAAACAACATAAATACAATTTAATAAAGCATAGGATAAAACAACCTAAATACAATTTAATAAAGCTTAGGATAAAACAACATAAATACAATTTAATAAAGCATAGGATAAAACAACATAAATACAATTTAATAAAGCATAGGATAAAACAACATAAATACAATTTAATAGATCATAGGCTAAAACAACATAAATACAATTTATAAAGCATAGGATAAAACAACATAAATACAATTTAATAAAGCATAGGATAAAACAACATAAATACAATTTAATAAAGCATAGGATTAAACAGCATAAATACTATTTAATAAAGCATAGGATAAAACCACATAAATACAATTTAATAAAGCACAGGATAAAACAACAAAATACAATTTAATAAAGCATAGGATAAAACAACATAAATACAATTTAATAAAGCATAGGATAAAACAACATAAATACAATTTAATAAAGCATATGATAAAACAACATAAATACAATTTAATAAAGTATAGGTTAAAACAACATAAATACAATTTAATAAAGCATAGGATAAAACAACATAAATACAATTTAATAAAGCATAGGATAAAACAACATAAATAAAATTTAATAAAGCATAGGATAAAACAAAATAAATACAATTTAATAAAGCATAGGATAAAACAACATAAATACAATTTAATAAAGCATAGGATAAAACAACATAAATACAATTTAATAAAGCATAGGATAAAACAACATAAATACAATTTAATAAAGCATAGGATAAAACAACATAAATAAAATTTAATAAAGCATAGGTTAAAATAACATAAATACAATTTAATAAAGCATAGGACAAAACAACATAAAAACAATTTAATAAAGCATAGTTTAAAACAACATAAATACAATTTAATAAAGCATAGGATAAAACCACAGAATTACAATTTAATAAAGCATAGGATAAAACATCATAAATACAATTTAATAAAGCATAGGACAAAACAACATAAATACAATTTAATAAAGCATAGGATAAAACAACATAAATACAATTTAATGAAACATAGGTTAAACAACATAAATACAATTTAACAAAGCATAGGATAAACAACATAAATACAATTTAATAAAGCATAGGCTAAAACTACATAAATACAATTTAATAAAGCTTACGATAAAACAAATTAAATACAATATAAAAAAGCATAGGATAAAACAACATAAATTCAATTTAATAAAGCATAGGATAAAACAACATAAATACAATTTAATAAAGCATAAGATAAAACAACATGAATACAGTTTAATAAAGCATAGGTTAAAACAACATAAATACAATTTAATAAAGCATAGGATAAAACAACATAAATACAATTTAATAAAGCATAGGTTAAAACAACATAAATACAATTTAATAAAGCACAGGATAAAACAACATAAATACAATTTAATAAAGCATAAGACAAAAAAACATAAATACAATTTAATAAAGCATAGGATAAAACAACATAAATACAATTTAATAAAGCATAGGATAAAACAACATAAATACAATTTAATAAAGCATAGGATAAAACAACATAAATAAAATTTAATAAAGCATAGGTTAAAATAACATAAATACAATTTAATAAAGCATAGGACAAAACAACATAAAAACAATTTAATAAAGCATAGTTTTAAACAACATAAATACAATATAATAAAGCATAGGATAAAACAACATAAATACAATTTAATAAAGCATAGGACAAAACAACATAAATACAATTTAATAAAGCAGAGGATAAAACAACATAAATACATTTTAATAAAGCATAGGCTAAAACTACATAAATACAATTTAATAAAGCATAGGATAAAACAAATTAAATACAATATAATAAAGCATAGGATAAAACAACATAAATTCAATTTAATAAAGCATAGGATAAAACAACATAAATACAATCTAATAAAGCATAAGATAAAACAACATGAATACAATTTAATAAAGCATAGGATAAAAAACATAAATACAATTTAATAAAGCATAGGTTAAAACAACATAAATACAATTTAATAAAGCATAGGATAAAACAACATAAATTCAATTTAATAAAGCATAGGATAAAACAACATAAATACAATTTAATAAAGCACAGGATAAAACAAAATAAATAAAATTTAATAAAGCATAGGATAAAACAACATAAATAAAATGTAATAAAGCATAGGATAAAACAACATAAATACAATTTAATAAAGCATAGGATAAAACAACATAAATAAAATTTAATAAAGCATAGGATAAAACAACATAAATACAATTTAATAAAGCATATGATAAAACAACATAAATACAATTTAATAAAGTATAGGTTAAAACAACATAAATACAATTTAATAAAGCATAGGATAAAACAACATAAATACAATTTAATAAAGCATAGGATAAAACAACATAAATAAAATTTAATAAAGCATAGGATAAAACAACATAAATACAATTTAATAAAGCATAGAATAAAACAACATAAATACAATTTAATAAAGCATAGGACAAAACAACATAAAAACAATTTAATAAAGCATAGTTTAAAACAACATAAATACAATTTAATAAAGCATAGGATAAAACCACAGAATTACAATTTAATAAAGCATAGGATAAAACATCATAAATACAATTTAATAAAGCATAGGACAAAACAACATAAATACAATTTAATAAAGCATAGGATAAAACAACATAAATACAATTTAATGAAACATAGGATAAACAACATAAATACAATTTAACAAAGCATAGGATAAACAACATAAATACAATTTAATAAAGCATAGGCTAAAACTACATAAATACAATTTAATAAAGCTTACGATAAAACAAATTAAATACAATATAATAAAGCATAGGATAAAACAACATAAATTCAATTTAATAAAGCATAGGATAAAACAACATAAATACAATTTAATAAAGCATAAGATAAAACAACATGAATACAATTTAATAAAGCATAGGTTAAAACAACATAAATACAATTTAATAAAGCATAGGATAAAACAACATAAATACAATTTAATAAAGCATAGGTTAAAACAACATAAATACAATTTAATAAAGCACAGGATAAAACAACATAAATACAATTTAATAAAGCATAAGACAAAAAAACATAAATACAATATAATAAAGCATATGTTAAAGCAACATAAATACAATTTAATAAAGCATAGGTTAAAACAACATAAATACAATTTAATAAAGCATAGGATAAAACAACCTAAATACAATTTAATAAAGCATAGGTTAAAACAACATAAATACAATTTAATAAAGCACAGGATAAAACAACATAAATACAATTTAATAAAGCATAAGACAAAAAAACATAAATACAATTTAATAAAGCATATGTTAAAGCAACATAAATACAATTTAATAAAGCATAGGTTAAAACAACATAAATACAATTTAATAAAGCATAGGATAAAACAACCTAAATACAATTTAATAAAGCTTAGGATAAAACAACATAAATACAATTTAATAAAGCATAGGATAAAACAACATAAATACAATTTAATAAAGCATAGGATAAAACAACATAAATACAATTTAATAGATCATAGGCTAAAACAACATAAATACAATTTATAAAGCATAGGATAAAACAACATAAATACAATTTAATAAAGCATAGGATAAAACAACATAAATACAATTTAATAAAGCATAGGATTAAACAGCATAAATACTATTTAATAAAGCATAGGATAAAACCACATAAATACAATTTAATAAAGCACAGGATAAAACAACAAAATACAATTTAATAAAGCATAGGATAAAACAACATAAATACAATTTAATAAAGCATAGGATAAAACAACATAAATACAATTTAATAAAGCATATGATAAAACAACATAAATACAATTTAATAAAGTATAGGTTAAAACAACATAAATACAATTTAATAAAGCATAGGATAAAACAACATAAATACAATTTAATAAAGCATAGGATAAAACAACATAAATAAAATTTAATAAAGCATAGGATAAAACAAAATAAATACAATTTAATAAAGCATAGGATAAAACAACATAAATACAATTTAATAAAGCATAGGATAAAACAACATAAATACAATTTAATAAAGCATAGGATAAAACAACATAAATACAATTTAATAAAGCATAGGATAAAACAACATAAATAAAATTTAATAAAGCATAGGTTAAAATAACATAAATACAATTTAATAAAGCATAGGACAAAACAACATAAAAACAATTTAATAAAGCATAGTTTAAAACAACATAAATACAATTTAATAAAGCATAGGATAAAACCACAGAATTACAATTTAATAAAGCATAGGATAAAACATCATAAATACAATTTAATAAAGCATAGGACAAAACAACATAAATACAATTTAATAAAGCATAGGATAAAACAACATAAATACAATTTAATGAAACATAGGTTAAACAACATAAATACAATTTAACAAAGCATAGGATAAACAACATAAATACAATTTAATAAAGCATAGGCTAAAACTACATAAATACAATTTAATAAAGCTTACGATAAAACAAATTAAATACAATATAAAAAAGCATAGGATAAAACAACATAAATTCAATTTAATAAAGCATAGGATAAAACAACATAAATACAATTTAATAAAGCATAAGATAAAACAACATGAATACAGTTTAATAAAGCATAGGTTAAAACAACATAAATACAATTTAATAAAGCATAGGATAAAACAACATAAATACAATTTAATAAAGCATAGGTTAAAACAACATAAATACAATTTAATAAAGCACAGGATAAAACAACATAAATACAATTTAATAAAGCATAAGACAAAAAAACATAAATACAATTTAATAAAGCATAGGATAAAACAACATAAATACAATTTAATAAAGCATAGGATAAAACAACATAAATACAATTTAATAAAGCATAGGATAAAACAACATAAATAAAATTTAATAAAGCATAGGTTAAAATAACATAAATACAATTTAATAAAGCATAGGACAAAACAACATAAAAACAATTTAATAAAGCATAGTTTTAAACAACATAAATACAATATAATAAAGCATAGGATAAAACAACATAAATACAATTTAATAAAGCATAGGACAAAACAACATAAATACAATTTAATAAAGCAGAGGATAAAACAACATAAATACATTTTAATAAAGCATAGGCTAAAACTACATAAATACAATTTAATAAAGCATAGGATAAAACAAATTAAATACAATATAATAAAGCATAGGATAAAACAACATAAATTCAATTTAATAAAGCATAGGATAAAACAACATAAATACAATCTAATAAAGCATAAGATAAAACAACATGAATACAATTTAATAAAGCATAGGATAAAACAACATAAATACAATTTAATAAAGCATAGGTTAAAACAACATAAATACAATTTAATAAAGCATAGGATAAAACAACATAAATTCAATTTAATAAAGCATAGGATAAAACAACATAAATACAATTTAATAAAGCACAGGATAAAACAAAATAAATAAAATTTAATAAAGCATAGGATAAAACAACATAAATAAAATGTAATAAAGCATAGGATAAAACAACATAAATACAATTTAATAAAGCATAGGATAAAACAACATAAATAAAATTTAATAAAGCATAGGATAAAACAACATAAATACAATTTAATAAAGCATATGATAAAACAACATAAATACAATTTAATAAAGTATAGGTTAAAACAACATAAATACAATTTAATAAAGCATAGGATAAAACAACATAAATACAATTTAATAAAGCATAGGATAAAACAACATAAATAAAATTTAATAAAGCATAGGATAAAACAACATAAATACAATTTAATAAAGCATAGAATAAAACAACATAAATACAATTTAATAAAGCATAGGACAAAACAACATAAAAACAATTTAATAAAGCATAGTTTAAAACAACATAAATACAATTTAATAAAGCATAGGATAAAACCACAGAATTACAATTTAATAAAGCATAGGATAAAACATCATAAATACAATTTAATAAAGCATAGGACAAAACAACATAAATACAATTTAATAAAGCATAGGATAAAACAACATAAATACAATTTAATGAAACATAGGATAAACAACATAAATACAATTTAACAAAGCATAGGATAAACAACATAAATACAATTTAATAAAGCATAGGCTAAAACTACATAAATACAATTTAATAAAGCTTACGATAAAACAAATTAAATACAATATAATAAAGCATAGGATAAAACAACATAAATTCAATTTAATAAAGCATAGGATAAAACAACATAAATACAATTTAATAAAGCATAAGATAAAACAACATGAATACAATTTAATAAAGCATAGGTTAAAACAACATAAATACAATTTAATAAAGCATAGGATAAAACAACATAAATACAATTTAATAAAGCATAGGTTAAAACAACATAAATACAATTTAATAAAGCACAGGATAAAACAACATAAATACAATTTAATAAAGCATAAGACAAAAAAACATAAATACAATATAATAAAGCATATGTTAAAGCAACATAAATACAATTTAATAAAGCATAGGTTAAAACAACATAAATACAATTTAATAAAGCATAGGATAAAACAACCTAAATACAATTTAATAAAGCTTAGGATAAAACAACATAAATACAATTTAATAAAGCATAGGATAAAACAACATAAATACAATTTAATAAAGCATAGGATAAAACAACATAAATACAATTTAATAGATCATAGGCTAAAACAACATAAATACAATTTATAAAGCATAGGATAAAACAACATAAATACAATTTAATAAAGCATAGGATAAAACAACATAAATACAATTTAATAAAGCATAGGATTAAACAACATAAATACTATTTAATAAAGCATAGGATAAAACCACATAAATACAATTTAATAAAGCACAGGATAAAACAACATAAATAAAATTTAATAAAGCATAGGATACAACAACATAAATACAATTTAATAAAGCATAGGATAAACAACATAAATACAATTTAATAAAGCATAGGCTAAAACTACATAAATACAATTTAATAAAGCTTAGGATAAAACAAATTAAATACAATATAATAAAGCATAGGATAAAACAACATAAATTCAATTTAATAAAGCATAGGATAAAACAACATAAATACAATTTAATAAAGCATAAGATAAAACAACATGAATACAATTTAATAAAGCATAGGTTAAAACAACATAAATACAATTTAATAAAGCATAGGATAAAACAACATAAATACAATTTAATAAAGCATAGGTTAAAACAACATAAATACAATTTAATAAAGCACAGGATAAAACAACATAAATACAATTTAATAAAGCATAAGACAAAAAACATAAATACAATTTAATAAAGCATATGTTAAAGCAACATAAATACAATTTAATAAAGCATAGGTTAAAACAACATAAATACAATTTAATAAAGCATAGGATAAAACAACCTAAATACAATTTAATAAAGCTTAGGATAAAACAACATAAATACAATTTAATAAAGCATAGGATAAAACAACATAAATACAATTTAATAAAGCATAGGATAAAACAACATAAATACAATTTAATAGAGCATAGGCTAAAACAACATAAATACAATTTATAAAGCATAGGATAAAACAACATAAATACAATTTAATAAAGCATAGGATAAAACAACATAAATACAATTTAATAAAGCATAGGATTAAACAACATAAATACTATTTAATAAAGCATAGGATAAAACCACATAAATACAATTTAATAAAGCACAGGATAAAACAACATAAATAAAATTTAATAAAGCATAGGATACAACAACATAAATACAATTTAGTAAAGCATAGGTCAAAATAACATAAATACAATTTAATAAAGCATAGGATAAAACAACATAAATAAAATTTAATAAAGCATAGGATAAAACAACATAAATACAATTTAATAAAGCATAGAATAAAACAACATAAATACAATTTAATAAAGCATAGGACAAAACAACATAAAAACAATTTAATAAAGCATAGTTTAAAACAACATAAATACAATTTAATAAAGCATAGGATAAAACCACAGAATTACAATTTAATAAAGCATAGGATAAAACATCATAAATACAATTTAATAAAGCATAGGACAAAACAACATAAATACAATTTAATAAAGCATAGGATAAAACAACATAAATACAATTTAATGAAACATAGGATAAACAACATAAATACAATTTAACAAAGCATAGGATAAACAACATAAATACAATTTAATAAAGCATAGGCTAAAACTACATAAATACAATTTAATAAAGCTTACGATAAAACAAATTAAATACAATATAATAAAGCATAGGATAAAACAACATAAATTCAATTTAATAAAGCATAGGATAAAACAACATAAATACAATTTAATAAAGCATAAGATAAAACAACATGAATACAATTTAATAAAGCATAGGTTAAAACAACATAAATACAATTTAATAAAGCATAGGATAAAACAACATAAATACAATTTAATAAAGCATAGGTTAAAACAACATAAATACAATTTAATAAAGCACAGGATAAAACAACATAAATACAATTTAATAAAGCATAAGACAAAAAAACATAAATACAATATAATAAAGCATATGTTAAAGCAACATAAATACAATTTAATAAAGCATAGGTTAAAACAACATAAATACAATTTAATAAAGCATAGGATAAAACAACCTAAATACAATTTAATAAAGCTTAGGATAAAACAACATAAATACAATTTAATAAAGCATAGGATAAAACAACATAAATACAATTTAATAAAGCATAGGATAAAACAACATAAATACAATTTAATAGATCATAGGCTAAAACAACATAAATACAATTTATAAAGCATAGGATAAAACAACATAAATACAATTTAATAAAGCATAGGATAAAACAACATAAATACAATTTAATAAAGCATAGGATTAAACAACATAAATACTATTTAATAAAGCATAGGATAAAACCACATAAATACAATTTAATAAAGCACAGGATAAAACAACATAAATAAAATTTAATAAAGCATAGGATACAACAACATAAATACAATTTAATAAAGCATAGGATAAACAACATAAATACAATTTAATAAAGCATAGGCTAAAACTACATAAATACAATTTAATAAAGCTTAGGATAAAACAAATTAAATACAATATAATAAAGCATAGGATAAAACAACATAAATTCAATTTAATAAAGCATAGGATAAAACAACATAAATACAATTTAATAAAGCATAAGATAAAACAACATGAATACAATTTAATAAAGCATAGGTTAAAACAACATAAATACAATTTAATAAAGCATAGGATAAAACAACATAAATACAATTTAATAAAGCATAGGTTAAAACAACATAAATACAATTTAATAAAGCACAGGATAAAACAACATAAATACAATTTAATAAAGCATAAGACAAAAAACATAAATACAATTTAATAAAGCATATGTTAAAGCAACATAAATACAATTTAATAAAGCATAGGTTAAAACAACATAAATACAATTTAATAAAGCATAGGATAAAACAACCTAAATACAATTTAATAAAGCTTAGGATAAAACAACATAAATACAATTTAATAAAGCATAGGATAAAACAACATAAATACAATTTAATAAAGCATAGGATAAAACAACATAAATACAATTTAATAGAGCATAGGCTAAAACAACATAAATACAATTTATAAAGCATAGGATAAAACAACATAAATACAATTTAATAAAGCATAGGATAAAACAACATAAATACAATTTAATAAAGCATAGGATTAAACAACATAAATACTATTTAATAAAGCATAGGATAAAACCACATAAATACAATTTAATAAAGCACAGGATAAAACAACATAAATAAAATTTAATAAAGCATAGGATACAACAACATAAATACAATTTAGTAAAGCATAGGTCAAAATAACATAAATACAATTTAATAAAGCATAGGATAAAACAACATAAATACAATTTAATAAAGCATAGGATAAAACAACATAAATAAAATTTAATAAAGCATAGGATAAAGCAACATAAATTCAATTTAATAAAACATAGGATAAAACAACATAAATACAATTTAATAAAGCATAGGATAAAACAACATGAATACAATTTAATAAAGCATAGGATAAAACAACATAAATACAATTTAATAAAGCATAGGTTAAAACAACATAAATACTATTTAATAAAGCATAGGATAAAACCACATAAATACAATTTAATAAAGCACAGGATAAAACAACATAAATAAAATTTAATAAAGCATAGGATACAACAACATAAATACAATTTAATAAAGCATAGGATAAACAACATAAATACAATTTAATAAAGCATAGGCTAAAACTACATAAATACAATTTAATAAAGCTTAGGATAAAACAAATTAAATACAATATAATAAAGCATAGGATAAAACAACATAAATTCAATTTAATAAAGCATAGGATAAAACAACATAAATACAATTTAATAAAGCATAAGATAAAACAACATGAATACAATTTAATAAAGCATAGGTTAAAACAACATAAATACAATTTAATAAAGCATAGGATAAAACAACATAAATACAATTTAATAAAGCATAGGTTAAAACAACATAAATACAATTTAATAAAGCACAGGATAAAACAACATAAATACAATTTAATAAAGCATAAGACAAAAAAACATAAATACAATTTAATAAAGCATATGTTAAAGCAACATAAATACAATTTAATAAAGCATAGGTTAAAACAACATAAATACAATTTAATAAAGCATAGGATAAAACAACCTAAATACAATTTAATAAAGCTTAGGATAAAACAACATAAATACAATTTAATAAAGCATAGGATAAAACAACATAAATACAATTTAATAAAGCATAGGATAAAACAACATAAATACAATTTAATAGAGCATAGGCTAAAACAACATAAATACAATTTATAAAGCATAGGATAAAACAACATAAATACAATTTAATAAAGCATAGGATAAAACAACATAAATACAATTTAATAAAGCATAGGATAAAACAACATAAATAAAATTTAATAAAGCATAGGATACAACAACATAAATACAATTTAGTAAAGCATAGGTCAAAATAACATAAATACAATTTAATAAAGCATAGGATAAAACAACATAAATATAATTTAATAAAGCATAGGATAAAACAACATAAATAAAATTTAATAAAGCATAGGATAAAACAACATAAATTCAATTTAATAAAACATAGGATAAAACAACATAAATACAATTTAATAAAGCATAGGATAAAACAACATGAATACAATTTAATAAAGCATAGGATAAAACAACATAAATACAATTTAATAAAGCATAGGTTAAAACAACATAAATACAATTTAATAAAGCACAGGACAAAACAACATCAATACAATTCAATAAAGCATAGGTTAAAACAACATAAATACAAGTTAATAAAGCATAGGATAAAACAACATAAATACAATTTAATAAAGCATAGGATAAAACAACATGAATACAATTTAATAAATCATAGGATAAAACAACATAAATACAATTTAATAAAGCATAGGTTAAAACAACATAAATACAATTTAATAAAGCATAGGTTAAAACAACATAAATACAATTTAATAAAGCATAGGACAAAACAACATAAATACAATTTAATAAATCATAGGTTAAAACAACATAAATACAAGTTAATAAAGCATAGGATAAAACAACATAAATACAATTTAATAAAGCATATGATAAAACAACATAAATACAATTTAATAAAGCATGGGATAAAACAACATAAATACAATTTAATAAAGCATAGGTTAAAATAACATAAATACAATTTAATAAAGCATAGGATAAAACAACATAAATACAATTTAATAAAGCATAGGATAAAACAACATAAATACAATTTAATAAAGCATAGGATAAAACAACATAAATAAAATTTAATAAAGCATAGGATAAAACAACATGAATACAATTTAATAAAGCATAGGTTAAAACAACATAAATACAATTTAATAAAGCATAGGACAAAACAACATAAAAACAATTTAATAAAGCATAGTTTAAAACAACATAAATACAATTTAATAAAGCATAGGATAAAACCACAGAATTACAATTTAATAAAGCATAGGATAAAACATCATAAATACAATTTAATAAAGCATAGGACAAAACAACATAAATACAATTTAATAAAGCATAGGATAAAACAACATAAATACAATTTAATGAAACATAGGATAAAAAACATGAATACAATTTAATAAAGCATAGGATAAACAACATAAATACAATTTAATAAAGCATAGGCTAAAACTACATAAATACAATTTAATAAAGCTTACGATAAAACAAATTAAATACAATATAATAAAGCATAGGATAAAACAACATAAATTCAATTTAATAAAGCATAGGATAAAACAACATAAATACATTTTAATAAAGCATAAGATAAAACAACATGAATACAATTTAATAAAGCATAGGTTAAAACAACATAAATACAATTTAATAAAGCATAGGATAAAACAACATAAATACAATTTAATAAAGCATAGGTTAAAACAACATAAATACAATTTAATAAAGCACAGGATAAAACAACATAAATACAATTTAATAAAGCATAAGACAAAAAAACATAAATACAATTTAATAAAGCATATGTTAAAGCAACATAAATACAATTTAATAAAGCATAGGTTAAAACAACATAAATACAATTTAATAAAGCATAGGATAAAACAACCTAAATACAATTTAATAAAGCTTAGGATAAAACAACATAAATACAATTTAATAAAGCATAGGATAAAACCACATAAATACAATTTAATAAAGCATAGGATAAAACAACATAAATACAATTTAATAGAGCATAGGCTAAAACAACATAAATACAATTTATAAAGCAAAGGATAAAACAACATAAATACAATTTAATAAAGCATAGGATAAAACAACATAAATACAATTTAATAAAGCATCTTATTAAACAACATAAATACTATTTAATAAAGCATAGGATAAAACCACATAAATACAATTTAATAAAGCACAGGATAAAACAACATAAATAAAATTTAATAAAGCATAGGATACAACAACATAAATACAATTTAGTAAAGCATAGGACAAAATAACATAAATACAATTTAATAAAGCATAGGATAAAACAACATAAATACAATTTAATAAAGCATAGGATAAAACAACATAAATTCAATTTAATAAAACATAGGATAAAACAACATAAATACAATTTAATAAAGCATAGGATAAAACAACATAAATACAATTTAATGAAACATAGGATAAACAACATAAATACAATTTAATAAAGCATAGGATAAACAACATAAATACAATTTAATAAAGCATAGGCTAAAACTACATAAATACAATTTAATAAAGCTTACGCTAAAACAAATTAAATACAATATAATAAAGCATAGGATAAAACAACATAAATTCAATTTAATAAAGCATAGGATAAAACAACATAAATACAATTTAATAAAGCATAAGATAAAACAACATGAATACAGTTTAATAAAGCATAGGTTAAAACAACATAAATACAATTTAATAAAGCATAGGATAAAACAACATAAATACAATTTAATAAAGCATAGGTTAAAACAACATAAATACAATTTAATAAAGCATAGGATAAAACAACCTAAATACAATTTAATAAAGCTTAGGATAAAACAACATAAATACAATTTAATAAAGCATAGGATAAAACAACATAAATACAATTTAATAAAGCATAGGATAAAACAACATAAATACAATTTAATAAAGCATAGGTTAAAACAACATAAAAACAATTTAATAAAGCACAGGACAAAACAACATCAATACAATTCAATAAAGCATAGGTTAAAACAACATAAATACAAGTTAATAAAGCATAGGATAAAACAACATAATTACAATTTAATAAAGCATAGGATAAAACAACATGAATACAATTTAATAAATCATAGGATAAAACAACATAAATACAATTTAATAAAGCATAGGTTAAAACAACATAAATACAATTTAATAAAGCATAGGTTAAAACAACATAAATACAATTTAATAAAGCATAGGACAAAACAACATAAATACAATTTAATAAATCATAGGTTAAAACAACATAAATACAAGTTAATAAAGCATAGGATAAAACAACATAAATACAATTTAATAAAGCATATGATAAAACAACATAAATACAATTTAATAAAGCATGGGATAAAACAACATAAATACAATTTAATAAAGCATAGGTTAAAATAACATAAATACAATTTAATAAAGCATAGGATAAAACAACATAAATACAATTTAATAAAGCATAGGATAAAACAACATAAATACAATTTAATAAAGCATAGGATAAAACAACATAAATAAAATTTAATAAAGCATAGGATAAAACAACATAAATAAAATTTAATAAAGCATAGGTTAAAATAACATAAATACAATTTAATAAAGCATAGGACAAAACAACATAAAAACAATTTAATAAAGCATAGTTTAAAACAACATAAATACAATTTAATAAAGCATAGGATAAAACCACAGAATTACAATTTAATAAAGCATAGGATAAAACATCATAAATACAATTTAATAAAGCATAGGACAAAACAACATAAATACAATTTAATAAAGCATAGGATAAAACAACATAAATACAATTTAATGAAACATAGGATAAAAAACATAAATACAATTTAATAAAGCATAGGATAAACAACATAAATACAATTTAATAAAGCATAGGCTAAAACTACATAAATACAATTTAATAAAGCTTACGATAAAACAAATTAAATACAATATAATAAAGCATAGGATAAAACAACATAAATTCAATTTAATAAAGCATAGGATAAAACAACATAAATACATTTTAATAAAGCATAAGATAAAACAACATGAATACAATTTAATAAAGCATAGGTTAAAACAACATAAATACAATTTAATAAAGCATAGGATAAAACAACATAAATACAATTTAATAAAGCATAGGTTAAAACAACATAAATACAATTTAATAAAGCACAGGATAAAACAACATAAATACAATTTAATAAAGCATAAGACAAAAAAACATAAATACAATTTAATAAAGCATATGTTAAAGCAACATAAATACAATTTAATAAAGCATAGGTTAAAACAACATAAATACAATTTAATAAAGCATAGGATAAAACAACCTAAATACAATTTAATAAAGCTTAGGATAAAACAACATAAATACAATTTAATAAAGCATAGGATAAAACAACATAAATACAATTTAATAAAGCATAGGATAAAACAACATAAATACAATTTAATAGAGCATAGGCTAAAACAACATAAATACAATTTATAAAGCAAAGGATAAAACAACATAAATACAATTTAATAAAGCATAGGATAAAACAACATAAATACAATTTAATAAAGCATCTTATTAAACAACATAAATACTATTTAATAAAGCATAGGATAAAACCACATAAATACAATTTAATAAAGCACAGGATAAAACAACATAAATAAAATTTAATAAAGCATAGGATACAACAACATAAATACAATTTAGTAAAGCATAGGACAAAATAACATAAATACAATTTAATAAAGCATAGGATAAAACAACATAAATACAATTTAATAAAGCATAGGATAAAACAACATAAATTCAATTTAATAAAACATAGGATAAAACAACATAAATACAATTTAATAAAGCATAGGATAAAACAACATAAATACAATTTAATGAAACATAGGATAAAACAACATAAATTCAATTTAATAAAGCATAGGATAAAACAACATAAATACAATTTAATAAAGCATAAGATAAAACAACATGAATACAGTTTAATAAAGCATAGGTTAAAACAACATAAATACAATTTAATAAAGCATAGGATAAAACAACATAAATACAATTTAATAAAGCATAGGTTAAAACAACATAAATACAATTTAATAAAGCATAGGATAAAACAACCTAAATACAATTTAATAAAGCTTAGGATAAAACAACATAAATACAATTTAATAAAGCATAGGATAAAACAACATAAATACAATTTAATAAAGCATAGGATAAAACAACATAAATACAATTTAATAGAGCATAGGCTAAAACAACATAAATACAATTTATAAAGCAAAGGATAAAACAACATAAATACAATTTAATAAAGCATAGGATAAAACAACATAAATACAATTTAATAAAGCATAGGATTAAACAACATAAATACTATTTAATAAAGCATAGGATAAAACCACATAAATACAATTTAATAAAGCACAGGATAAAACAACATAAATAAAATTTAATAAAGCATAGGATACAACAACATAAATACAATTTAGTAAAGCATAGGTCAAAATAACATAAATACAATTTAATAAAGCATAGGATAAAACAACATAAATACAATTTAATAAAGCATAGGATAAAACAACATAAATTCAATTTAATAAAACATAGGATAAAACAACATAAATACAATTTAATAAAGCATAGGATAAAACAACATAAATACAATTTAATGAAACATAGGATAAACAACATAAATACAATTTAATAAAGCATAGGATAAACAACATAAATACAATTTAATAAAGCATAGGCTAAAACTACATAAATACAATTTAATAAAGCTTACGATAAAACAAATTAAATACAATATAATAAAGCATAGGATAAAACAACATAAATTCAATTTAATAAAGCATAGGATAAAACAACATAAATACAATTTAATAAAGCATAAGATAAAACAACATGAATACAGTTTAATAAAGCATAGGTTAAAACAACATAAATACAATTTAATAAAGCATAGGATAAAACAACATAAATACAATTTAATAAAGCATAGGTTAAAACAACATAAATACAATTTAATAAAGCACAGGATAAAACAACATAAATACAATTTAATAAAGCATAGGACAAAACAACATAAATACAATTTAATAAAGCAGAGGATAAAACAACATAAATACAATTTAATAAAGCATAGGCTAAAACTACATAAATACAATTTAATAAAGCATAGGATAAAACAAATTAAATACAATATAATAAAGCATAGGATAAAACAACATAAATTCAATTTAATAAAGCATAGGATAAAACAACATAAATACAATTTAATAAAGCATAAGATAAAACAACATGAATACAATTTAATAAAGCATAGGATAAAACCACATAAATACAATTTAATAAAGCATAGGTTAAAACAACATAAATACAATTTAATAAAGCATAGGATAAAACAACATAAATTCAATTTAATAAAGCATAGGATAAAACAACATAAATACAATTTAATAAAGCACAGGATAAAACAAAATAAATAAAATTTAATAAAGCATAGGATAAAACAACATAAATAAAATGTAATAAAGCATAGGATAAAACAACATAAATACAATTTAATAAAGCATAGGATAAAACAACATAAATAAAATTTAATAAAGCATAGGATAAAACAACATAAATACAATTTAATAAAGCATATGATAAAACAACATAAATACAATTTAATAAAGCATATGATAAAACAACATAAATACAATTTAATAAAGTATAGGATAAAACAACATAAATACAATTTAATAAAGCATAGGATAAAACAACATAAATACAATTTAATAAAGCATAGGATAAAACAACATAAATAAAATTTAATAAAGCATAGGTTAAAATAACATAAATACAATTTAATAAAGCATAGGACAAAACAACATAAATACAATTTAATAAAGCATAGGATAAAACAACATAAATACAATTTAATGAAACATAGGATAAACAACATAAATACAATTTAACAAAGCATAGGATAAACAACATAAATACAATTTAATAAAGCATAGGCTAAAACTACATAAATACAATTTAATAAAGCTTACGATAAAACAAATTAAAGACAATATAATAAAGCATAGGATAAAACAACATAAATTCAATTTAATAAAGCATAGGATAAAACAACATAAATACAATTTAATAAAGCATAAGATAAAACAACATGAATACAATTTAATAAAGCATAGGTTAAAACAACATAAATACAATTTAATAAAGCATAGGATAAAACAACATAAATACAATTTAATAAAGCATAGGTTAAAACAACATAAATACAATTTAATAAAGCACAGGATAAAACAACATAAATACAATTTAATAAAGCATAAGACAAAAAAACATAAATACAATTTAATAAAGCATATGTTAAAGCAACATAAATACAATTTAATAAAGCATAGGTTAAAACAACATAAATACAATTTAATAAAGCATAGGATAAAACAACCTAAATACAATTTAATAAAGCTTAGGATAAAACAACATAAAAACAATTTAATAAAGCATAGGATAAAACAACATAAATACAATTTAATAAAGCATAGGATAAAACAACATAAATACTATTTAATAGATCATAGGCTAAAACAACATAAATACAATTTATAAAGCATAGGATAAAACAACATAAATACAATTTAATAAAGCATAGGATAAAACAACATAAATACAATTTAATAAAGCATAGTATTAAACAACATAAATACTATTTAATAAATCATAGGATAAAACCACATAAATACAATTTAATAAAGCACAGGATAAAACAACATAAATAAAATTTAATAAAGCATAGGATACAACAACATAAATACAATTTAATAAAGCATAGGATAAACAACATAAATACAATTTAATAAAGCATAGGCTAAAACTACATAAATACAATTTAATAAAGCTTAGGATAAAACAAATTAAATACAATATAATAAAGCATAGGATAAAACAACATAAATTCAATTTAATAAAGCATAGGATAAAACAACATAAATACAATTTAATAAAGCATAAGATAAAACAACATAAATACAATTTAATAAAGCATAGGTTAAAACAACATAAATACAATTTAATAAAGCATAGGATAAAACAACATAAATACAATTTAATAAAGCATAGGTTAAAACAACATAAATACAATTTAATAAAGCACAGGATAAAACAACATAAATACAATTTAATAAAGCATAAGACAAAAAAACATAAATACAATTTAATAAAGCATATGTTAAAGCAACATAAATACAATTTAATAACGCATAGGTTAAAACAACATAAATACAATTTAATAAAGCATAGGATAAAACAACCTAAATACAATTTAATAAAGCTTAGGATAAAACAACATAAATACAATTTAATAAAGCATAGGATAAAACAACATAAATACAATTTAATAAAGCATAGGATAAAACAACATAAATACAATTTAATAGAGCATAGGCTAAAACAACATAAATACAATTTATAAAGCATAGGATAAAACAACATAAATACAATTTAATAAAGCATAGGATAAAACAACATAAATACAATTTAATAAAGCATAGGATTAAACAACATAAATACTATTTAATAAAGCATAGGATAAAACCACATAAATACAATTTAATAAAGCACAGGATAAAACAAAATAAATAAAATTTAATAAAGCATAGGATACAACAACATAAATACAATTTAGTAAAGCATAGGTCAAAATAACATAAATACAATTTAATAAAGCATAGGATAAAACAACATAAATACAATTTAATAAAGCATAGGATAAAACAACATAAATAAAATTTAATAAAGCATAGGATAAAACAACATAAATTCAATTTAATAAAACATAGGATAAAACAACATAAATACAATTTAATAAAGCATAGGATAAAACAACATGAATACAATTTAATAAAGCATAGGATAAAACAACATAAATACAATTTAATAAAGCATAGGTTAAAACAACATAAATACAATTTAATAAAGCACAGGACAAAACAACATCAATACAATTCAATAAAGCATAGGTTAAAACAACATAAATACAAGTTAATAAAGCATAGGATAAAACAACATAAATACAATTTAATAAAGCATAGGTTAAAACAACATAAATACAATTTAATAAAGCATAGGACAAAACAACATAAATACAATTTAATAAAGCATAGGTTAAAACAACATAAATACAAGTTAATAAAGCATAGGATAAAACAACATAAATACAATTTAATAAAGCATATGATAAAACAACATAAATACAATTTAATAAAGCATGGGATAAAACAACATAAATACAATTTAATAAAGCATAGGTTAAAACAACATAAATATAATTTAATAAAGCATAGGTTAAAACAACATAAATACAATTTAATAAAGCATAGGATAAAACAACATAAATTCAATTTAATAAAGCATAGGATAAAACAACATAAATACAATTTAATAAAGCACAGGATAAAACAACATAAATAAAATTTAATAAAGCATAGGATAAAACAAGATAAATAAAATTTAATAAAGCATAGGATAAAAAACATAAATACAATTTAATAAAGCATAGGATAAAACAACATAAATACAATTTAATAAAGCATAGTTTAAAACAACATAAATACAATTTAATAAAGCATAGGATAAAACAACATAAATTCAATTTAATAAAGCATAGGATAAAACAACATAAATAAAATTTAATAAAGCATAGGTTAAAATAACATAAATACAATTTAATAAAGCATAGGACAAAACAACATAAAAACAATTTAATAAAGCATAGTTTAAAACAACATAAATACAATTTAATAAAGCATAGGATAAAACCACAGAATTACAATTTAATAAAGCATAGGATAAAACATCATAAATACAACTTAATAAAGCATAGGACAAAACAACATAAATACAATTTAATAAAGCATAGGATAAAACAACATAAATACAATTTAATGAAACATAGGATAAAAAACATAAATACAATTTAATAAAGCATAGGATAAACAACATAAATACAATTTAATAAAGCATAGGCTAAAACTACATAAATACAATTTAATAAAGCTTACGATAAAACAAATTAAATACAATATAATAAAGCATAGGATAAAACAACATAAATTCAATTTAATAAAGCATAGGATAAAACAACATAAATACATTTTAATAAAGCATAAGATAAAACAACATGAATACAATTTAATAAAGCATAGGTTAAAACAACATAAATACAATTTAATAAAGCATAGGATAAAACAACATAAATACAATTTAATAAAGCATAGGTTAAAACAACATAAATACAATTTAATAAAGCACAGGATAAAACAACATAAATACAATTTAATAAAGCATAAGACAAAAAAACATAAATACAATTTAATAAAGCATATGTTAAAGCAACATAAATACAATTTAATAAAGCATAGGTTAAAACAACATAAATACAATTTAATAAAGCATAGGATAAAACAACCTAAATACAATTTAATAAAGCTTAGGATAAAACAACATAAATACAATTTAATAAAGCATAGGATAAAACAACATAAATACAATTTAATAAAGCATAGGATAAAACAACATAAATACAATTTAATAGATCATAGGCTAAAACAACATAAATACAATTTATAAAGCATAGGATAAAACAACATAAATACAATTTAATAAAGCATAGGATAAAACAACATAAATACAATTTAATAAAGCATAGGTTAAAACAACATAAATACAATTTAATAAAGCACAGGATAAAACAACATAAATACAATTTAATAAAGCATAAGACAAAAAAACATAAATACAATTTAATAAAGCATATGTTAAAGCAACATAAATACAATTTAATAAAGCATAGGTTAAAACAACATAAATACAATTTAATAAAGCATAGGATAAAACAACCTAAATACAATTTAATAAAGCTTAGGATAAAACAACATAAATACAATTTAATAAAGCATAGGATAAAACAACATAAATACAATTTAATAAAGCATAGGATAAAACAACATAAATACAATTTAATAGAGCATAGGCTAAAACAACATAAATACAATTTATAAAGCAAAGGATAAAACAACATAAATACAATTTAATAAAGCATAGGATAAAACAACATAAATACAATTTAATAAAGCATAGGATTAAACAACATAAATACTATTTAATAAAGCATAGGATAAAACCACATAAATACAATTTAATAAAGCACAGGATAAAACAACATAAATAAAATTTAATAAAGCATAGGATACAACAACATAAATACAATTTAGTAAAGCATAGGTCAAAATAACATAAATACAATTTAATAAAGCATAGGATAAAACAACATAAATACAATTTAATAAAGCATAGGATAAAACAACATAAATTCAATTTAATAAAACATAGGATAAAACAACATAAATACAATTTAATAAAGCATAGGATAAAACAACATAAATACAATTTAATGAAACATAGGATAAACAACATAAATACAATTTAATAAAGCATAGGATAAACAACATAAATACAATTTAATAAAGCATAGGCTAAAACTACATAAATACAATTTAATAAAGCTTACGATAAAACAAATTAAATACAATATAATAAAGCATAGGATAAAACAACATAAATTCAATTTAATAAAGCATAGGATAAAACAACATAAATACAATTTAATAAAGCATAAGATAAAACAACATGAATACAGTTTAATAAAGCATAGGTTAAAACAACATAAATACAATTTAATAAAGCATAGGATAAAACAACATAAATACAATTTAATAAAGCATAGGTTAAAACAACATAAATACAATTTAATAAAGCACAGGATAAAACAACATAAATACAATTTAATAAAGCATAGGACAAAACAACATAAATACAATTTAATAAAGCAGAGGATAAAACAACATAAATACAATTTAATAAAGCATAGGCTAAAACTACATAAATACAATTTAATAAAGCATAGGATAAAACAAATTAAATACAATATAATAAAGCATAGGATAAAACAACATAAATAAAATGTAATAAAGCATAGGATAAAACAACATAAATACAATTTAATAAAGCATAGGATAAAACAACATAAATAAAATTTAATAAAGCATAGGATAAAACAACATAAATACAATTTAATAAAGCATATGATAAAACAACATAAATACAATTTAATAAAGCAAATGATAAAACAACATAAATACAATTTAATAAAATATAGGATAAAACAACATAAATACAATTTAATAAAGCATAGGATAAAACAACATAAATACAATTTAATAAAGCATAGCATAAAACAACATAAATAAAATTTAATAAAGCATAGGTTAAAATAACATAAATACAATTTAATAAAGCATAGGACAAAACAACATAAAAACAATTTAATAAAGCATAGTTTAAAACAACATAAATACAATTTAATAAAGCATAGGATAAAACCACAGAATTACAATTTAATAAAGCATAGGATAAAACATCATAAATACAATTTAATAAAGCATAGGACAAAACAACATAAATACAATTTAATAAAGCATAGGATAAAACAACATAAATACAATTTAATGAAACATAGGATAAACAACATAAATACAATTTAACAAAGCATAGGATAAACAACATAAATACAATTTAATAAAGCATAGGCTAAAACTACATAAATACAATTTAATAAAGCTTACGATAAAACAAATTAAATACAATATAATAAAGCATAGGATAAAACAACATAAATTCAATTTAATAAAGCATAGGATAAAACAACATAAATACAATTTAATAAAGCATAAGATAAAACAACATGAATACAATTTAATAAAGCATAGGTTAAAACAACATAAATACAATTTAATAAAGCATAGGATAAAACAACATAAATACAATTTAATAAAGCATAGGTTAAAACAACATAAATACAATTTAATAAAGCACAGGATAAAACAACATAAATACAATTTAATAAAGCATAAGACAAAAAAACATAAATACAATTTAATAAAGCATATGTTAAAGCAACATAAATACAATTTAATAAAGCATAGGTTAAAACAACATAAATACAATTTAATAAAGCATAGGATAAAACAACCTAAATACAATTTAATAAAGCTTAGGATAAAACAACATAAAAACAATTTAATAAAGCATAGGATAAAACAACATAAATACAATTTAATAAAGCATAGGATAAAACAACATAAATACTATTTAATAGATCATAGGCTAAAACAACATAAATACAATTTATAAAGCATAGGATAAAACAACATAAATACAATTTAATAAAGCATAGGATAAAACAACATAAATACAATTTAATAAAGCATAGTATTAAACAACATAAATACTATTTAATAAATCATAGGATAAAACCACAGAAATACAATTTAATAAAGCACAGGATAAAACAACATAAATAAAATTTAATAAAGCATAGGATACAACAACATAAATACAATTTAATAAAGCATAGGATAAACAACATAAATACAATTTAATAAAGCATAGGCTAAAACTACATAAATACAATTTAATAAAGCTTAGGATAAAACAAATTAAATACAATATAATAAAGCATAGGATAAAACAACATAAATTCAATTTAATAAAGCATAGGATAAAACAACATAAATACAATTTAATAAAGCATAAGATAAAACAACATAAATACAATTTAATAAAGCATAGGTTAAAACAACATAAATACAATTTAATAAAGCATAGGATAAAACAACATAAATACAATTTAATAAAGCATAGGTTAAAACAACATAAATACAATTTAATAAAGCACAGGATAAAACAACATAAATACAATTTAATAAAGCATAAGACAAAAAAACATAAATACAATTTAATAAAGCATATGTTAAAGCAACATAAATACAATTTAATAACGCATAGGTTAAAACAACATAAATACAATTTAATAAAGCATAGGATAAAACAACCTAAATACAATTTAATAAAGCTTAGGATAAAACAACATAAATACAATTTAATAAAGCATAGGATAAAACAACATAAATACAATTTAATAAAGCATAGGATAAAACAACATAAATACAATTTAATAGAGCATAGGCTAAAACAACATAAATACAATTTATAAAGCATAGGATAATACAACATAAATACAATTTAATAAAGCATAGGATAAAACAACATAAATACAATTTAATAAAGCATAGGATTAAACAACATAAATACTATTTAATAAAGCATAGGATAAAACCACATAAATACAATTTAATAAAGCACAGGATAAAACAAAATAAATAAAATTTAATAAAGCATAGGATACAACAACATAAATACAATTTAGTAAAGCATAGGTCAAAATAACATAAATACAATTTAATAAAGCATAGGATAAAACAACATAAATACAATTTAATAAAGCATAGGATAAAACAACATAAATAAAATTTAATAAAGCATAGGATAAAACAACATAAATTCAATTTAATAAAACATAGGATAAAACAACATAAATACAATTTAATAAAGCATAGGATAAAACAACATGAATACAATTTAATAAAGCATAGGATAAAACAACATAAATACAATTTAATAAAGCATAGGTTAAAACAACATAAATACAATTTAATAAAGCACAGGACAAAACAACATCAATACAATTCAATAAAGCATAGGTTAAAACAACATAAATACAAGTTAATAAAGCATAGGATAAAACAACATAAATACAATTTAATAAAGCATAGGTTAAAACAACATAAATACAATTTAATAAAGCATAGGACAAAACAACATAAATACAATTTAATAAAGCATAGGTTAAAACAACATAAATACAAGTTAATAAAGCATAGGATAAAACAACATAAATACAATTTAATAAAGCATATGATAAAACAACATAAATACAATTTAATAAAGCATGGGATAAAACAACATAAATACAATTTAATAAAGCATAGGTTAAAACAACATAAATATAATTTAATAAAGCATAGGTTAAAACAACATAAATACAATTTAATAAAGCATAGGATAAAACAACATAAATTCAATTTAATAAAGCATAGGATAAAACAACATAAATACAATTTAATAAAGCACAGGATAAAACAACATAAATAAAATTTAATAAAGCATAGGATAAAACAAGATAAATAAAATTTAATAAAGCATAGGATAAAAAACATAAATACAATTTAATAAAGCATAGGATAAAACAACATAAATACAATTAAATAAAGCATAGTTTAAAACAACATAAATACAATTTAATAAAGCATAGGATAAAACAACATAAATTCAATTTAATAAAGCATAGGATAAAACAACATAAATACAATTTAATAAAGCACAGGATATAACAACATAAATAAAATTTAATAAAGCATAGGATAAAACAAGATAAATACAAGTTAATAAAGCATAGGATAAAACAACATAAATTAAATTTAATAAAGCATAGGTTAAAACAAGATAAATACAATTTAATAAAGCATAGGATAAAACAACATAAATTAAATTTAATAAAGCATAGGTTAAAACAAGATAAATACAATTTAATAAAGCATAGGATAAAACAACATAAATACAATTTAATAAAGCATAGGCTAAAACTACATAAATACAATTTAATAAAGCATAGGATAAAACAAATTAAATACAATATAATAAAGCATAGGATAAAACAACATAAATACAATTTAATAAAGCATAAGATAAAACAACATGAATACAATTTAATAAAGCATAGGATAAAACAACATAAATACAATTTAATAAAGCATAGGTTAAAACAACATAAATACAATTTAATAAAGCATAGGATAAAACAACATAAATTCAATTTAATAAAGCATAGGATAAAACAACATAAATACAATTTAATAAAGCACAGGATAAAACAAAATAAATAAAATTTAATAAAGCATAGGATAAAACAACATAAATAAAATTTAATAAAGCATAGGATAAAACAACATAAATACAATTTAATAAAGCATAGGATAAAACAACATAAATAAAATTTAATAAAGCATAGGATAAAACAACATAAATGCAATTTAATAAAGCATATGATAAAACAACATAAATACAATTTAATAAAGCATAGGTTAAAACAACATAAATACAATTTAATAAAGCATAGGATAAAACAACATAAATACAATTTAATAAACATAGGATAAAACGACATAAATAAAATTTAATAAAGCATAGGATAAAACAACATAAATACAATTTAATAAAGCATAGGATAAAACAACATAAATACAATTTAATAAAGCATAGGATAAAACAACATAAATACAATTTAATAAAACATAGGATAAAACAACATAAATACAATTTAATAAAGCATAGGATAAAACAACATAAATACAAATTAATAAAGCATAGGACAAAACAACATAAATACAATTTAATAAAGCATAGGATAAAACAACATAAATACAATTTAATGAAACATAGGATAAACAACATAAATACAATTTAATAAAGCATAGGATAAACAACATAAATACAATTTAATAAAGCATAGGCTAAAACTACATAAATACAATTTAATAAAGCTTAGGATAAAACAAATTAAATACAAAATAATAAAGCATAGGATAAAAAAACATAAATTCAATTTAATAAAGCATAGGATAAAACAACATAAATACAATTTAATAAAGCATAAGATAAAACAACATGAATACAATTTAATAAAGCATAGGTTAAAACAACATAAATACAATTTAATAAAGCATAGGATAAAACAACATAAATACAATTTAATAAAGCACAGGATAAAACAACATAAATACAATTTAATAAAGCATAGGACAAAACAACATAAATACAATTTAATAAAGCATAGGTTAAAACAACATAAATACAATTTAATAAAGCACAGGATAAAACAACATAAATACAATTTAATAAAGCATAGGACAAAACAACATAAATACAATTTAATAAAGCAGAGGATAAAACAACATAAATACAATTTAATAAAGCATAGGCTAAAACTACATAAATACAATTTAATAAAGCATAGGATAAAACAAATTAAATACAATATAATAAAGCATAGGATAAAACAACATAAATTCAATTTAATAAAGCATAGGATAAAACAACATAAATACAATTTAATAAAGCATAAGATAAAACAACATGAATACAATTTAATAAAGCATAGGATAAAACAACATAAATACAATTTAATAAAGCATAGGTTAAAACAACATAAATACAATTTAATAAAGCATAGGATAAAACAACATAAATTCAATTTAATAAAGCATAGGATAAAACAACATAAATACAATTTAATAAAGCACAGGATAAAACAAAATAAATAAAATTTAATAAAGCATAGGATAAAACAGCATAAATAAAATGTAATAAAGCATAGGATAAAACAACATAAATACAATTTAATAAAGCATAGGATAAAACAACATAAATAAAATTTAATAAAGCATAGGATAAAACAACATAAATACAATTTAATAAAGCATATGATAAAACAACATAAATACAATTTAATAAAGTATAGGTTAAAACAACATAAATACAATTTAATAAAGCATAGGATAAAACAACATAAATACAATTTAATAAAGCATAGGATAAAACAACATAAATAAAATTTAATAAAGCATAGGATAAAACAACATAAATACAATTTAATAAAGCATAGGATAAAACAACATAAATACAATTTAATAAAGCATAGCATAAAACAACATAAATACAATTTAATAAAGCATAGGATAAAACAACATAAATACAATTTAATAAAGCATAGGATAAAACAACATAAATAAAATTTAATAAAGCATAGGTTAAAATAACATAAATACAATTTAATAAAGCATAGGACAAAACAACATAAAAACAATTTAATAAAGCATAGTTTAAAACAACATAAATACAATTTAATAAAGCATAGGATAAAACCACAGAATTACAATTTAATAAAGCATAGGATAAAACATCATAAATACAATTTAATAAAGCATAGGACAAAACAACCTAAATACAATTTAATAAAGCTTAGGATAAAACAACATAAAAACAATTTAATAAAGCATAGGATAAAACAACATAAATACAATTTAATAAAGCATAGGATAAAACAACATAAATACTATTTAATAGATCATAGGCTAAAACAACATAAATACAATTTATAAAGCATAGGATAAAACAACATAAATACAATTTAATAAAGCATAGGATAAAACAACATAAATACAATTTAATAAAGCATAGTATTAAACAACATAAATACTATTTAATAAAGCATAGGATAAAACCACATAAATACAATTTAATAAAGCACAGGATAAAACAACATAAATAAAATTTAATAAAGCATAGGATACAACAACATAAATACAATTTAATAAAGCATAGGATAAACAACATAAATACAATTTAATAAAGCATAGGCTAAAACTACATAAATACAATTTAATAAAGCTTAGGATAAAACAAATTAAATACAATATAATAAAGCATAGGATAAAACAACATAAATTCAATTTAATAAAGCATAGGATAAAACAACATAAATACAATTTACTAAAGCATAAGATAAAACAACATAAATACAATTTAATAAAGCATAGGTTGAAACAACATAAATACAATTTAATAAAGCATAGGATAAAACAACATAAATACAATTTAATAAAGCATAGGTTAAAACAACATAAATACAATTTAATAAAGCACAGGATAAAACAACATAAATACAATTTAATAAAGCATAAGACAAAAAAACATAAATACAATTTAATAAAGCATATGTTAAAGCAACATAAATACAATTTAATAACGCATAGGTTAAAACAACATAAATACAATTTAATAAAGCATAGGATAAAACAACCTAAATACAATTTAATAAAGCTTAGGATAAAACAATATAAATACAATTTAATAAAGCATAGGATAAAACAACATAAATACAATTTAATAAAGCATAGGATAAAACAACATGAATACAATTTAATAGAGCATAGGCTAAAACAACATAAATACAATTTAATAAAGCATAGGATAAAACAACATAAATACAATTTAATAAAGCATAGGATTAAACAACATAAATACTATTTAATAAAGCATAGGATAAAACCACATAAATACAATTTAATAAAGCACAGGATAAAACAAAATAAATAAAATTTAATAAAGCATAGGATACAACAACATAAATACAATTTAGTAAAGCATAGGTCAAAATAACATAAATACAATTTAATAAAGCATAGGATAAAACAACATAAATACAATTTAATAAAGCATAGGATAAAACAACATAAATAAAATTTAATAAAGCATAGGATAAAACAACATAAATTCAATTTAATAAAACATAGGATAAAACAACATAAATACAATTTAATAAAGCATAGGATAAAACAACATGAATACAATTTAATAAAGCATAGGATAAAACAACATAAATACAATTTAATAAAGCATAGGTTAAAACAACATAAATACAATTTAATAAAGCACAGGACAAAACAACATCAATACAATTCAATAAAGCATAGGTTAAAACAACATAAATACAAGTTAATAAAGCATAGGATAAAACAACATAAATACAATTTAATAAAGCATAGGTTAAAACAACATAAATACAATTTAATAAAGCATAGGACAAAACAACATAAATACAATTTAATAAAGCATAGGTTAAAACAACATAAATACAAGTTAATAAAGCATAGGATAAAACAACATAAATACAATTTAATAAAGCATATGATAAAACAACATAAATACAATTTAATAAAGCATGGGATAAAACAACATAAATACAATTTAATAAAGCATAGGTTAAAACAACATAAATATAATTTAATAAAGCATAGGTTAAAACAACATAAATACAATTTAATAAAGCATAGGATAAAACAACATAAATTCAATTTAATAAAGCATAGGATAAAACAACATAAATACAATTTAATAAAGCACAGGATAAAACAACATAAATAAAATTTAATAAAGCATAGGATAAAACAAGATAAATAAAATTTAATAAAGCATAGGATAAAACAACATAAATACAATTTAATAAAGCATAGGATAAAACAACATAAATAAAATGTAATAAAGCATAGGATAAAAAACATAAATACAATTTAATAAAGCATAGGATAAAACAACATAAATACAATTTAATAAAGCATAGTTTAAAACAACATAAATACAATTTAATAAAGCATAGGATAAAACAACATAAATTCAATTTAATAAAGCATAGGATAAAACAACATAAATACAATTTAATAAAGCACAGGATATAACAACATAAATAAAATTTAATAAAGCATAGGATAAAACAAGATAAATACAAGTTAATAAAGCATAGGATAAAACAACATAAATTAAATTTAATAAAGCATAGGTTAAAACAAGATAAATACAATTTAATAAAGCATAGGATAAAACAACATAAATTAAATTTAATAAAGCATAGGTTAAAACAAGATAAATACAATTTAATAAAGCATAGGATAAAACAACATAAATACAATTTAATAAAGCATAGGCTAAAACTACATAAATACAATTTAATAAAGCATAGGATAAAACAAATTAAATACAATATAATAAAGCATAGGATAAAACAACATAAATACAATTTAATAAAGCATAAGATAAAACAACATGAATACAATTTAATAAAGCATAGGATAAAACAACATAAATACAATTTAATAAAGCATAGGTTAAAACAACATAAATACAATTTAATAAAGCATAGGATAAAACAACATAAATTCAATTTAATAAAGCATAGGATAAAACAACATAAATACAATTTAATAAAGCACAGGATAAAACAAAATAAATAAAATTTAATAAAGCATAGGATAAAACAACATAAATAAAATTTAATAAAGCATAGGATAAAACAACATAAATACAATTTAATAAAGCATAGGATAAAACAACATAAATACAATTTAATAAAGCATAGTTTAAAACAACATAAATACAATTTAATAAAGCATAGGATAAAACAACATAAATTCAATGTAATAAAGCATAGGATAAAACAACATAAATACAATTTAATAAAGCACAGGATATAACAACATAAATAAAATTTAATAAAGCATAGGATAAAACAAGATAAATACAAGTTAATAAAGCATAGGATAAAACAACATAAATTAAATTTAATAAAGCATAGGTTAAAACAAGATAAATACAATTTAATAAAGCATAGGATAAAACAACATAAATTAAATTTAATAAAGCATAGGTTAAAACAAGATAAATACAATTTAATAAAGCATAGGATAAAACAACATAAATACAATTTAATAAAGCATAGGCTAAAACTACATAAATACAATTTAATAAAGCATAGGATAAAACAAATTAAATACAATATAATAAAGCATAGGATAAAACAACATAAATACAATTTAATAAAGCATAAGATAAAACAACATGAATACAATTTAATAAAGCATAGGATAAAACAACATAAATACAATTTAATAAAGCATAGGTTAAAACAACATAAATACAATTTAATAAAGCATAGGATAAAACAACATAAATTCAATTTAATAAAGCATAGGATAAAACAACATAAATACAATTTAATAAAGCACAGGATAAAACAAAATAAATAAAATTTAATAAAGCATAGGATAAAACAACATAAATAAAATTTAATAAAGCATAGGATAAAACAACATAAATACAATTTAATAAAGCATAGGATAAAACAACATAAATAAAATTTAATAAAGCATAGGATAAAACAACATAAATGCAATTTAATAAAGCATATGATAAAACAACATAAATACAATTTAATAAAGCATAGGTTAAAACAACATAAATACAATTTAATAAAGCATAGGATAAAACAACATAAATACAATTTAATAAACATAGGATAAAACGACATAAATAAAATTTAATAAAGCATAGGATAAAACAACATAAATACAATTTAATAAAGCATAGGATAAAACAACATAAATACAATTTAATAAAGCATAGGATAAAACAACATAAATACAATTTAATAAAACATAGGATAAAACAACATAAATACAATTTAATAAAGCATAGGATAAAACAACATAAATACAAATTAATAAAGCATAGGACAAAACAACATAAATACAATTTAATAAAGCATAGGATAAAACAACATAAATACAATTTAATGAAACATAGGATAAACAACATAAATACAATTTAATAAAGCATAGGATAAACAACATAAATACAATTTAATAAAGCATAGGCTAAAACTACATAAATACAATTTAATAAAGCTTAGGATAAAACAAATTAAATACAAAATAATAAAGCATAGGATAAAACAACATAAATTCAATTTAATAAAGCATAGGATAAAACAACATAAATACAATTTAATAAAGCATAAGATAAAACAACATGAATACAATTTAATAAAGCATAGGTTAAAACAACATAAATACAATTTAATAAAGCATAGGATAAAACAACATAAATACAATTTAATAAAGCACAGGATAAAACAACATAAATACAATTTAATAAAGCATAGGACAAAACAACATAAATACAATTTAATAAAGCATAGGTTAAAACAACATAAATACAATTTAATAAAGCATAGGTTAAAACAACATAAATACAATTTAATAAAGCATAGGATAAAACAACATAAATACAATTTAATAAAGCATAGGATTAAACAACATAAATACTATTTAATAAAGCATAGGATAAAACCACATAAATACAATTTAATAAAGCACAGGATAAAACAAAATAAATAAAATTTAATAAAGCATAGGATACAACAACATAAATACAATTTAGTAAAGCATAGGTCAAAATAACATAAATACAATTTAATAAAGCATAGGATAAAACAACATAAATACAATTTAATAAAGCATAGGATAAAACAACATAAATAAAATTTAATAAAGCATAGGATAAAACAACATAAATTCAATTTAATAAAACATAGGATAAAACAACATAAATACAATTTAATAAAGCATAGGATAAAACAACATGAATACAATTTAATAAAGCATAGGATAAAACAACATAAATACAATTTAATAAAGCATAGGTTAAAACAACATAAATACAATTTAATAAAGCACAGGACAAAACAACATCAATACAATTCAATAAAGCATAGGTTAAAACAACATAAATACAAGTTAATAAAGCATAGGATAAAACAACATAAATACAATTTAATAAAGCATAGGTTAAAACAACATAAATACAATTTAATAAAGCATAGGACAAAACAACATAAATACAATTTAATAAAGCATAGGTTAAAACAACATAAATACAAGTTAATAAAGCATAGGATAAAACAACATAAATACAATTTAATAAAGCATATGATAAAACAACATAAATACAATTTAATAAAGCATGGGATAAAACAACATAAATACAATTTAATAAAGCATAGGTTAAAACAACATAAATATAATTTAATAAAGCATAGGTTAAAACAACATAAATACAATTTAATAAAGCATAGGATAAAACAATATAAATTCAATTTAATAAAGCATAGGATAAAACAACATAAATACAATTTAATAAAGCACAGGATAAAACAACATAAATAAAATTTAATAAAGCATAGGATAAAACAAGATAAATAAAATTTAATAAAGCATAGGATAAAACAACATAAATACAATTTAATAAAGCATAGGATAAAACAACATAAATAAAATGTAATAAAGCATAGGATAAAAAACATAAATACAATTTAATAAAGCATAGGATAAAACAACATAAATACAATTTAATAAAGCATAGTTTAAAACAACATAAATACAATTTAATAAAGCATAGGATAAAACAACATAAATTCAATTTAATAAAGCATAGGATAAAACAACATAAATACAATTTAATAAAGCACAGGATATAACAACATAAATAAAATTTAATAAAGCATAGGATAAAACAAGATAAATACAAGTTAATAAAGCATAGGATAAAACAACATAAATTAAATTTAATAAAGCATAGGTTAAAACAAGATAAATACAATTTAATAAAGCATAGGATAAAACAACATAAATTAAATTTAATAAAGCATAGGTTAAAACAAGATAAATACAATTTAATAAAGCATAGGATAAAACAACATAAATACAATTTAATAAAGCATAGGCTAAAACTACATAAATACAATTTAATAAAGCATAGGATAAAACAAATTAAATACAATATAATAAAGCATAGGATAAAACAACATAAATACAATTTAATAAAGCATAAGATAAAACAACATGAATACAATTTAATAAAGCATAGGATAAAACAACATAAATACAATTTAATAAAGCATAGGTTAAAACAACATAAATACAATTTAATAAAGCATAGGATAAAACAACATAAATTCAATTTAATAAAGCATAGGATAAAACAACATAAATACAATTTAATAAAGCACAGGATAAAACAAAATAAATAAAATTTAATAAAGCATAGGATAAAACAACATAAATAAAATTTAATAAAGCATAGGATAAAACAACATAAATACAATTTAATAAAGCATAGGATAAAACAACATAAATACAATTTAATAAAGCATAGTTTAAAACAACATAAATACAATTTAATAAAGCATAGGATAAAACAACATAAATTCAATGTAATAAAGCATAGGATAAAACAACATAAATACAATTTAATAAAGCACAGGATATAACAACATAAATAAAATTTAATAAAGCATAGGATAAAACAAGATAAATACAAGTTAATAAAGCATAGGATAAAACAACATAAATTAAATTTAATAAAGCATAGGTTAAAACAAGATAAATACAATTTAATAAAGCATAGGATAAAACAACATAAATTAAATTTAATAAAGCATAGGTTAAAACAAGATAAATACAATTTAATAAAGCATAGGATAAAACAACATAAATACAATTTAATAAAGCATAGGCTAAAACTACATAAATACAATTTAATAAAGCATAGGATAAAACAAATTAAATACAATATAATAAAGCATAGGATAAAACAACATAAATACAATTTAATAAAGCATAAGATAAAACAACATGAATACAATTTAATAAAGCATAGGATAAAACAACATAAATACAATTTAATAAAGCATAGGTTAAAACAACATAAATACAATTTAATAAAGCATAGGATAAAACAACATAAATTCAATTTAATAAAGCATAGGATAAAACAACATAAATACAATTTAATAAAGCACAGGATAAAACAAAATAAATAAAATTTAATAAAGCATAGGATAAAACAACATAAATAAAATTTAATAAAGCATAGGATAAAACAACATAAATACAATTTAATAAAGCATAGGATAAAACAACATAAATAAAATTTAATAAAGCATAGGATAAAACAACATAAATGCAATTTAATAAAGCATATGATAAAACAACATAAATACAATTTAATAAAGCATAGGTTAAAACAACATAAATACAATTTAATAAAGCATAGGATAAAACAACATAAATACAATTTAATAAACATAGGATAAAACGACATAAATAAAATTTAATAAAGCATAGGATAAAACAACATAAATACAATTTAATAAAGCATAGGATAAAACAACATAAATACAATTTAATAAAGCATAGGATAAAACAACATAAATACAATTTAATAAAACATAGGATAAAACAACATAAATACAATTTAATAAAGCATAGGATAAAACAACATAAATACAAATTAATAAAGCATAGGACAAAACAACATAAATACAATTTAATAAAGCATAGGATAAAACAACATAAATACAATTTAATGAAACATAGGATAAACAACATAAATACAATTTAATAAAGCATAGGATAAACAACATAAATACAATTTAATAAAGCATAGGCTAAAACTACATAAATACAATTTAATAAAGCTTAGGATAAAACAAATTAAATACAAAATAATAAAGCATAGGATAAAACAACATAAATTCAATTTAATAAAGCATAGGATAAAACAACATAAATACAATTTAATAAAGCATAAGATAAAACAACATGAATACAATTTAATAAAGCATAGGTTAAAACAACATAAATACAATTTAATAAAGCATAGGATAAAACAACATAAATACAATTTAATAAAGCACAGGATAAAACAACATAAATACAATTTAATAAAGCATAGGACAAAACAACATAAATACAATTTAATAAAGCATAGGTTAAAACAACATAAATACAATTTAATAAAGCACAGGATAAAACAACATAAATACAATTTAATAAAGCATAGGACAAAACAACATAAATACAATTTAATAAAGCAGAGGATAAAACAACATAAATACAATTTAATAAAGCATAGGCTAAAACTACATAAATACAATTTAATAAAGCATAGGATAAAACAAATTAAATACAATATAATAAAGCATAGGATAAAACAACATAAATACAATTTAATAAAGCACAGGATAAAACAAAATAAATAAAATTTAATAAAGCATAGGATAAAACAACATAAATAAAATGTAATAAAGCATAGGATAAAACAACATAAATACAATTTAATAAAGCATAGGATAAAACAACATAAATAAAATTTAATAAAGCATAGGATAAAACAACATAAATACAATTTAATAAAGCATATGATAAAACAACATAAATACAATTTAATAAAGTATAGGTTAAAACAACATAAATACAATTTAATAAAGCATAGGATAAAACAACATAAATACAATTTAATAAAGCATAGGATAAAACAACATAAATAAAATTTAATAAAGCATAGGATAAAACAACATAAATACAATTTAATAAAGCATAGGATAAAACAACATAAATACAATTTAATAAAGCATAGCATAAAACAACATAAATACAATTTAATAAAGCATAGGATAAAACAACATAAATACAATTTAATAAAGCATAGGATAAAACAACATAAATAAAATTTAATAAAGCATAGGTTAAAATAACATAAATACAATTTAATAAAGCATAGGACAAAACAACATAAAAACAATTTAATAAAGCATAGTTTAAAACAACATAAATACAATTTAATAAAGCATAGGATAAAACCACAGAATTACAATTTAATAAAGCATAGGATAAAACATCATAAATACAATTTAATAAAGCATAGGACAAAACAACATAAATACAATTTAATAAAGCATAGGATAAAACAACATAAATACAATTTAATGAAACATAGGATAAAACAACATAAATACAATTTAACAAAGCATAGGATAAACAACATAAATACAATTTAATAAAGCATAGGCTAAAACTACATAAATACAATTTAATAAAGCTTACGATAAAACAAATTAAATACAATATAATAAAGCATAGGATAAAACAACATAAATTCAATTTAATAAAGCATAGGATAAAACAACATAAATACAATTTAATAAAGCATAAGATAAAACAACATGAATACAATTTAATAAACCATAGGTTAAAACAACATAAATACAATTTAATAAAGCATAGGATAAAACAACATAAATACAATTTAATAAAGCATAGGTTAAAACAACATAAATACAATTTAATAAAGCACAGGATAAAACAACATAAATACAATTTAATAAAGCATAGCATAAAACAACATAAATACAATTTAATAAAGCATAGGATAAAACAACATAAATACAATTTAATAAAGCATAGCATAAAACAACATAAATACAATTTAATAAAGCATAGGATAAAACAACATAAATACAATTTAATAAAGCATAGGATAAAACAACATAAATAAAATTTAATAAAGCATAGGTTAAAATAACATAAATACAATTTAATAAAGCATAGGACAAAACAACATAAAAACAATTTAATAAAGCATAGTTTAAAACAACATAAATACAATTTAATAAAGCATAGGATAAAACCACAGAATTACAATTTAATAAAGCATAGGATAAAACATCATAAATACAATTTAATAAAGCATAGGACAAAACAACATAAATACAATTTAATAAAGCATATGTTAAAGCAACATAAATACAATTTAATAAAGCATAGGTTAAAACAACATAAATACAATTTAATAAAGCATAGGATAAAACAACCTAAATACAATTTAATAAAGCTTAGGATAAAACAACATAAAAACAATTTAATAAAGCATAGGATAAAACAACATAAATACAATTTAATAAAGCATAGGATAAAACAACATAAATACTATTTAATAGATCATAGGCTAAAACAACATAAATACAATTTATAAAGCATAGGATAAAACAACATAAATACAATTTAATAAAGCATAGGATAAAACAACATAAATACAATTTAATAAAGCATAGTATTAAACAACATAAATACTATTTAATAAAGCATAGGATAAAACCACATAAATACAATTTAATAAAGCACAGGATAAAACAACATAAATAAAATTTAATAAAGCATAGGATACAACAACATAAATACAATTTAATAAAGCATAGGATAAACAACATAAATACAATTTAATAAAGCATAGGCTAAAACTACATAAATACAATTTAATAAAGCTTAGGATAAAACAAATTAAATACAATATAATAAAGCATAGGATAAAACAACATAAATTCAATTTAATAAAGCATAGGATAAAACAACATAAATACAATTTAATAAAGCATAAGATAAAACAACATAAATACAATTTAATAAAGCATAGGTTGAAACAACATAAATACAATTTAATAAAGCATAGGATAAAACAACATAAATACAATTTAATAAAGCATAGGTTAAAACAACATAAATACAATTTAATAAAGCACAGGATAAAACAACATAAATACAATTTAATAAAGCATAAGACAAAAAAACATAAATACAATTTAATAAAGCATATGTTAAAGCAACATAAATACAATTTAATAACGCATAGGTTAAAACAACATAAATACAATTTAATAAAGCATAGGATAAAACAACCTAAATACAATTTAATAAAGCTTAGGATAAAACAATATAAATACAATTTAATAAAGCATAGGATAAAACAACATAAATACAATTTAATAAAGCATAGGATAAAACAACATGAATACAATTTAATAGAGCATAGGCTAAAACAACATAAATACAATTTATAAAGCATAGGATAAAACAACATAAATACAATTTAATAAAGCATAGGATAAAACAACATAAATACAATTTAATAAAGCATAGGATTAAACAACATAAATACTATTTAATAAAGCATAGGATAAAACCACATAAATACAATTTAATAAAGCACAGGATAAAACAAAATAAATAAAATTTAATAAAGCATAGGATACAACAACATAAATACAATTTAGTAAAGCATAGGTCAAAATAACATAAATACAATTTAATAAAGCATAGGATAAAACAACATAAATACAATTTAATAAAGCATAGGATAAAACAACATAAATAAAATTTAATAAAGCATAGGATAAAACAACATAAATTCAATTTAATAAAACATAGGATAAAACAACATAAATACAATTTAATAAAGCATAGGATAAAACAACATGAATACAATTTAATAAAGCATAGGATAAAACAACATAAATACAATTTAATAAAGCATAGGTTAAAACAACATAAATACAATTTAATAAAGCACAGGACAAAACAACATCAATACAATTCAATAAAGCATAGGTTAAAACAACATAAATACAAGTTAATAAAGCATAGGATAAAACAACATAAATACAATTTAATAAAGCATAGGTTAAAACAACATAAATACAATTTAATAAAGCATAGGACAAAACAACATAAATACAATTTAATAAAGCATAGGTTAAAACAACATAAATACAAGTTAATAAAGCATAGGATAAAACAACATAAATACAATTTAATAAAGCATATGATAAAACAACATAAATACAATTTAATAAAGCATGGGATAAAACAACATAAATACAATTTAATAAAGCATAGGTTAAAACAACATAAATATAATTTAATAAAGCATAGGTTAAAACAACATAAATACAATTTAATAAAGCATAGGATAAAACAACATAAATTCAATTTAATAAAGCATAGGATAAAACAACATAAATACAATTTAATAAAGCACAGGATAAAACAACATAAATAAAATTTAATAAAGCATAGGATAAAACAAGATAAATAAAATTTAATAAAGCATAGGATAAAACAACATAAATACAATTTAATAAAGCATAGGATAAAACAACATAAATAAAATGTAATAAAGCATAGGATAAAAAACATAAATACAATTTAATAAAGCATAGGATAAAACAACATAAATACAATTTAATAAAGCATAGTTTAAAACAACATAAATACAAATTAATAAAGCATAGGATAAAACAACATAAATTCAATTTAATAAAGCATAGGATAAAACAACATAAATACAATTTAATAAAGCACAGGATATAACAACATAAATAAAATTTAATAAAGCATAGGATAAAACAAGATAAATACAAGTTAATAAAGCATAGGATAAAACAACATAAATTAAATTTAATAAAGCATAGGTTAAAACAAGATAAATACAATTTAATAAAGCATAGGATAAAACAACATAAATACAATTTAATAAAGCATAGGTTAAAACAAGATAAATACAATTTAATAAAGCATAGGATAAAACAACATAAATACAATTTAATAAAGCATAGGCTAAAACTACATAAATACAATTTAATAAAGCATAGGATAAAACAAATTAAATACAATATAATAAAGCATAGGATAAAACAACATAAATACAATTTAATAAAGCATAAGATAAAACAACATGAATACAATTTAATAAAGCATAGGATAAAACAACATAAATACAATTTAATAAAGCATAGGTTAAAACAACATAAATACAATTTAATAAAGCATAGGATAAAACAACATAAATTCAATTTAATAAAGCATAGGATAAAACAACATAAATACAATTTAATAAAGCACAGGATAAAACAAAATAAATAAAATTTAATAAAGCATAGGATAAAACAACATAAATAAAATTTAATAAAGCATAGGATAAAACAACATAAATACAATTTAATAAAGCATAGGATAAAACAACATAAATACAATTTAATAAAGCATAGTTTAAAACAACATAAATACAATTTAATAAAGCATAGGATAAAACAACATAAATTCAATGTAATAAAGCATAGGATAAAACAACATAAATACAATTTAATAAAGCACAGGATATAACAACATAAATAAAATTTAATAAAGCATAGGATAAAACAAGATAAATACAAGTTAATAAAGCATAGGATAAAACAACATAAATTAAATTTAATAAAGCATAGGTTAAAACAAGATAAATACAATTTAATAAAGCATAGGATAAAACAACATAAATTAAATTTAATAAAGCATAGGTTAAAACAAGATAAATACAATTTAATAAAGCATAGGATAAAACAACATAAATACAATTTAATAAAGCATAGGCTAAAACTACATAAATACAATTTAATAAAGCATAGGATAAAACAATTAAATACAATATAATAAAGCATAGGATAAAACAACATAAATACAATTTAATAAAGCATAAGATAAAACAACATGAATACAATTTAATAAAGCATAGGATAAAACAACATAAATACAATTTAATAAAGCATAGGTTAAAACAACATAAATACAATTTAATAAAGCATAGGATAAAACAACATAAATTCAATTTAATAAAGCATAGGATAAAACAACATAAATACAATTTAATAAAGCATAGGATAAAACAACATAAATACAATTTAATAAAGCATAGGTTAAAACAACATAAATACAATTTAATAAAGCACAGGACAAAACAACATCAATACAATTCAATAAAGCATAGGTTAAAACAACATAAATACAAGTTAATAAAGCATAGGATAAAACAACATAAATACAATTTAATAAAGCATAGGTTAAAACAACATAAATACAATTTAATAAAGCATAGGACAAAACAACATAAATACAATTTAATAAAGCATAGGTTAAAACAACATAAATACAAGTTAATAAAGCATAGGATAAAACAACATAAATACAATTTAATAAAGCATATGATAAAACAACATAAATACAATTTAATAAAGCATGGGATAAAACAACATAAATACAATTTAATAAAGCATAGGTTAAAACAACATAAATATAATTTAATAAAGCATAGGTTAAAACAACATAAATACAATTTAATAAAGCATAGGATAAAACAACATAAATTCAATTTAATAAAGCATAGGATAAAACAACATAAATACAATTTAATAAAGCACAGGATAAAACAACATAAATAAAATTTAATAAAGCATAGGATAAAACAAGATAAATAAAATTTAATAAAGCATAGGATAAAACAACATAAATACAATTTAATAAAGCATAGGATAAAACAACATAAATAAAATGTAATAAAGCATAGGATAAAAAACATAAATACAATTTAATAAAGCATAGGATAAAACAACATAAATACAATTTAATAAAGCATAGTTTAAAACAACATAAATACAAATTAATAAAGCATAGGATAAAACAACATAAATTCAATTTAATAAAGCATAGGATAAAACAACATAAATACAATTTAATAAAGCACAGGATATAACAACATAAATAAAATTTAATAAAGCATAGGATAAAACAAGATAAATACAAGTTAATAAAGCATAGGATAAAACAACATAAATTAAATTTAATAAAGCATAGGTTAAAACAAGATAAATACAATTTAATAAAGCATAGGATAAAACAACATAAATACAATTTAATAAAGCATAGGTTAAAACAAGATAAATACAATTTAATAAAGCATAGGATAAAACAACATAAATACAATTTAATAAAGCATAGGCTAAAACTACATAAATACAATTTAATAAAGCATAGGATAAAACAAATTAAATACAATATAATAAAGCATAGGATAAAACAACATAAATACAATTTAATAAAGCATAAGATAAAACAACATGAATACAATTTAATAAAGCATAGGATAAAACAACATAAATACAATTTAATAAAGCATAGGTTAAAACAACATAAATACAATTTAATAAAGCATAGGATAAAACAACATAAATTCAATTTAATAAAGCATAGGATAAAACAACATAAATACAATTTAATAAAGCACAGGATAAAACAAAATAAATAAAATTTAATAAAGCATAGGATAAAACAACATAAATAAAATTTAATAAAGCATAGGATAAAACAACATAAATACAATTTAATAAAGCATAGGATAAAACAACATAAATACAATTTAATAAAGCATAGTTTAAAACAACATAAATACAATTTAATAAAGCATAGGATAAAACAACATAAATTCAATGTAATAAAGCATAGGATAAAACAACATAAATACAATTTAATAAAGCACAGGATATAACAACATAAATAAAATTTAATAAAGCATAGGATAAAACAAGATAAATACAAGTTAATAAAGCATAGGATAAAACAACATAAATTAAATTTAATAAAGCATAGGTTAAAACAAGATAAATACAATTTAATAAAGCATAGGATAAAACAACATAAATTAAATTTAATAAAGCATAGGTTAAAACAAGATAAATACAATTTAATAAAGCATAGGATAAAACAACATAAATACAATTTAATAAAGCATAGGCTAAAACTACATAAATACAATTTAATAAAGCATAGGATAAAACAATTAAATACAATATAATAAAGCATAGGATAAAACAACATAAATACAATTTAATAAAGCATAAGATAAAACAACATGAATACAATTTAATAAAGCATAGGATAAAACAACATAAATACAATTTAATAAAGCATAGGTTAAAACAACATAAATACAATTTAATAAAGCATAGGATAAAACAACATAAATTCAATTTAATAAAGCATAGGATAAAACAACATAAATACAATTTAATAAAGCACAGGATAAAACAAAATAAATAAAATTTAATAAAGCATAGGATAAAACAACATAAATAAAATTTAATAAAGCATAGGATAAAACAACATAAATACAATTTAATAAAGCATAGGATAAAACAACATAAATAAAATTTAATAAAGCATAGGATAAAACAACATAAATGCAATTTAATAAAGCATATGATAAAACAACATAAATACAATTTAATAAAGCATAGGTTAAAACAACATAAATACAATTTAATAAAGCATAGGATAAAACAACATAAATACAATTTAATAAACATAGGATAAAACGACATAAATAAAATTTAATAAAGCATAGGATAAAACAACATAAATACAATTTAATAAAGCATAGGATAAAACAACATAAATACAATTTAATAAAGCATAGGATAAAACAACATAAATACAATTTAATAAAACATAGGATAAAACAACATAAATACAATTTAATAAAGCATAGGATAAAACAACATAAATACAAATTAATAAAGCATAGGACAAAACAACATAAATACAATTTAATAAAGCATAGGATAAAACAACATAAATACAATTTAATGAAACATAGGATAAACAACATAAATACAATTTAATAAAGCATAGGATAAACAACATAAATACAATTTAATAAAGCATAGGCTAAAACTACATAAATACAATTTAATAAAGCTTAGGATAAAACAAATTAAATACAAAATAATAAAGCATAGGATAAAACAACATAAATTCAATTTAATAAAGCATAGGATAAAACAACATAAATACAATTTAATAAAGCATAAGATAAAACAACATGAATACAATTTAATAAAGCATAGGTTAAAACAACATAAATACAATTTAATAAAGCATAGGATAAAACAACATAAATACAATTTAATAAAGCACAGGATAAAACAACATAAATACAATTTAATAAAGCATAGGACAAAACAACATAAATACAATTTAATAAAGCATAGGTTAAAACAACATAAATACAATTTAATAAAGCACAGGATAAAACAACATAAATACAATTTAATAAAGCATAGGACAAAACAACATAAATACAATTTAATAAAGCAGAGGATAAAACAACATAAATACAATTTAATAAAGCATAGGCTAAAACTACATAAATACAATTTAATAAAGCATAGGATAAAACAAATTAAATACAATATAATAAAGCATAGGATAAAACAACATAAATACAATTTAATAAAGCACAGGATAAAACAAAATAAATAAAATTTAATAAAGCATAGGATAAAACAACATAAATAAAATGTAATAAAGCATAGGATAAAACAACATAAATACAATTTAATAAAGCATAGGATAAAACAACATAAATAAAATTTAATAAAGCATAGGATAAAACAACATAAATACAATTTAATAAAGCATATGATAAAACAACATAAATACAATTTAATAAAGTATAGGTTAAAACAACATAAATACAATTTAATAAAGCATAGGATAAAACAACATAAATACAATTTAATAAAGCATAGGATAAAACAACATAAATAAAATTTAATAAAGCATAGGATAAAACAACATAAATACAATTTAATAAAGCATAGGATAAAACAACATAAATACAATTTAATAAAGCATAGCATAAAACAACATAAATACAATTTAATAAAGCATAGGATAAAACAACATAAATACAATTTAATAAAGCATAGGATAAAACAACATAAATAAAATTTAATAAAGCATAGGTTAAAATAACATAAATACAATTTAATAAAGCATAGGACAAAACAACATAAAAACAATTTAATAAAGCATAGTTTAAAACAACATAAATACAATTTAATAAAGCATAGGATAAAACCACAGAATTACAATTTAATAAAGCATAGGATAAAACATCATAAATACAATTTAATAAAGCATAGGACAAAACAACATAAATACAATTTAATAAAGCATAGGATAAAACAACATAAATACAATTTAATGAAACATAGGATAAACAACATAAATACAATTTAACAAAGCATAGGATAAACAACATAAATACAATTTAATAAAGCATAGGCTAAAACTACATAAATACAATTTAATAAAGCTTACGATAAAACAAATTAAATACAATATAATAAAGCATAGGATAAAACAACATAAATTCAATTTAATAAAGCATAGGATAAAACAACATAAATACAATTTAATAAAGCATAAGATAAAACAACATGAATACAATTTAATAAACCATAGGTTAAAACAACATAAATACAATTTAATAAAGCATAGGATAAAACAACATAAATACAATTTAATAAAGCATAGGTTAAAACAACATAAATACAATTTAATAAAGCACAGGATAAAACAACATAAATACAATTTAATAAAGCATAAGACAAAAAAACATAAATACAATTTAATAAAGCATATGTTAAAGCAACATAAATACAATTTAATAAAGCATAGGTTAAAACAACATAAATACAATTTAATAAAGCATAGGATAAAACAACCTAAATACAATTTAATAAAGCTTAGGATAAAACAACATAAAAACAATTTAATAAAGCATAGGATAAAACAACATAAATACAATTTAATAAAGCATAGGATAAAACAACATAAATACTATTTAATAGATCATAGGCTAAAACAACATAAATACAATTTATAAAGCATAGGATAAAACAACATAAATACAATTTAATAAAGCATAGGATAAAACAACATAAATACAATTTAATAAAGCATAGTATTAAACAACATAAATACTATTTAATAAAGCATAGGATAAAACCACATAAATACAATTTAATAAAGCACAGGATAAAACAACATAAATAAAATTTAATAAAGCATAGGATACAACAACATAAATACAATTTAATAAAGCATAGGATAAACAACATAAATACAATTTAATAAAGCATAGGCTAAAACTACATAAATACAATTTAATAAAGCTTAGGATAAAACAAATTAAATACAATATAATAAAGCATAGGATAAAACAACATAAATTCAATTTAATAAAGCATAGGATAAAACAACATAAATACAATTTAATAAAGCATAAGATAAAACAACATAAATACAATTTAATAAAGCATAGGTTAAAACAACATAAATACAATTTAATAAAGCATAGGATAAAACAACATAAATACAATTTAATAAAGCATAGGTTAAAACAACATAAATACAATTTAATAAAGCACAGGATAAAACAACATAAATACAATTTAATAAAGCATAAGACAAAAAAACATAAATACAATTTAATAAAGCATATGTTAAAGCAACATAAATACAATTTAATAACGCATAGGTTAAAACAACATAAATACAATTTAATAAAGCATAGGATAAAACAACCTAAATACAATTTAATAAAGCTTAGGATAAAACAACATAAATACAATTTAATAAAGCATAGGATAAAACAACATAAATACAATTTAATAAAGCATAGGATAAAACAACATGAATACAATTTAATAGAGCATAGGCTAAAACAACATAAATACAATTTATAAAGCATAGGATAAAACAACATAAATACAATTTAATAAAGCATAGGATAAAACAACATAAATACAATTTAATAAAGCATAGGATTAAACAACATAAATACTATTTAATAAAGCATAGGATAAAACCACATAAATACAATTTAATAAAGCACAGGATAAAACAAAATAAATAAAATTTAATAAAGCATAGGATACAACAACATAAATACAATTTAGTAAAGCATAGGTCAAAATAACATAAATACAATTTAATAAAGCATAGGATAAAACAACATAAATACAATTTAATAAAGCATAGGATAAAACAACATAAATAAAATTTAATAAAGCATAGGATAAAACAACATAAATTCAATTTAATAAAACATAGGATAAAACAACATAAATACAATTTAATAAAGCATAGGATAAAACAACATGAATACAATTTAATAAAGCATAGGATAAAACAACATAAATACAATTTAATAAAGCATAGGTTAAAACAACATAAATACAATTTAATAAAGCACAGGACAAAACAACATCAATACAATTCAATAAAGCATAGGTTAAAACAACATAAATACAAGTTAATAAAGCATAGGATAAAACAACATAAATACAATTTAATAAAGCATAGGTTAAAACAACATAAATACAATTTAATAAAGCATAGGACAAAACAACATAAATACAATTTAATAAAGCATAGGTTAAAACAACATAAATACAAGTTAATAAAGCATAGGATAAAACAACATAAATACAATTTAATAAAGCATGGGATAAAACAACATAAATACAATTTAATAAAGCATAGGATAAAACAACATAAATTCAATTTAATAAAGCATAGGATAAAACAACATAAATACAATTTAATAAAGCACAGGATAAAACAACATAAATAAAATTTAATAAAGCATAGGATAAAACAAGATAAATAAAATTTAATAAAGCATAGGATAAAACAACATAAATACAATTTAATAAAGCATAGGATAAAACAACATAAATAAAATGTAATAAAGCATAGGATAAAAAACATAAATACAATTTAATAAAGCATAGGATAAAACAACATAAATACAATTTAATAAAGCATAGTTTAAAACAACATAAATACAATTTAATAAAGCATAGGATAAAACAACATAAATTCAATTTAATAAAGCATAGGATAAAACAACATAAATACAATTTAATAAAGCACAGGATATAACAACATAAATAAAATTTAATAAAGCATAGGATAAAACAAGATAAATACAAGTTAATAAAGCATAGGATAAAACAACATAAATTAAATTTAATAAAGCATAGGTTAAAACAAGATAAATACAATTTAATAAAGCATAGGATAAAACAACATAAATTAAATTTAATAAAGCATAGGTTAAAACAAGATAAATACAATTTAATAAAGCATAGGATAAAACAACATAAATACAATTTAATAAAGCATAGGCTAAAACTACATAAATACAATTTAATAAAGCATAGGATAAAACAAATTAAATACAATATAATAAAGCATAGGATAAAACAACATAAATACAATTTAATAAAGCATAAGATAAAACAACATGAATACAATTTAATAAAGCATAGGATAAAACAACATAAATACAATTTAATAAAGCATAGGTTAAAACAACATAAATACAATTTAATAAAGCATAGGATAAAACAACATAAATTCAATTTAATAAAGCATAGGATAAAACAACATAAATACAATTTAATGAAACATAGGATAAACAACATAAATACAATTTAATAAAGCATAGGATAAACAACATAAATACAATTTAATAAAGCATAGGCTAAAACTACATAAATACAATTTAATAAAGCTTAGGATAAAACAAATTAAATACAAAATAATAAAGCATAGGATAAAACAACATAAATTCAATTTAATAAAGCATAGGATAAAACAACATAAATACAATTTAATAAAGCATAAGATAAAACAACATGAATACAATTTAATAAAGCATAGGTTAAAACAACATAAATACAATTTAATAAAGCATAGGATAAAACAACATAAATACAATTTAATAAAGCATAGGTTAAAACAACATAAATACAATTTAATAAAGCACAGGATAAAACAACATAAATACAATTTAATAAAGCATAAGACAAAAAAACATAAATACAATTTAATAAAGCATATGTTAAAGCAACATAAATACAATTTAATAAAGCATAGGTTAAAACAACATAAATACAATTTAATAAAGCATAGGATAAAACAACCTAAATACAATTTAATAAAGCTTAGGATAAAACAACATAAATACAATTTAATAAAGCATAGGATAAAACAACATAAATACAATTTAATAAAGCATAGGATAAAACAACATAAATACAATTTAGTAGAGCATAGGCTAAAACAAGATAAATACAATTTATAAAGCATAGGATAAAACAACATAAATACAATTTAATAAAGCATAGGATAAAACAACATAAATACAATTTAATAAAGCATAGGATTAAACAACATAAATACTATTTAATAAAGCATAGGATAAAACCACATGAATACAATTTAATAAAGCACAGGATAAAACAACATAAATAAAATTTAATAAAGCATAGGATACAACAACATAAATACAATTTAGTAAAGCATAGGTCAAAATAACATAAATACAATTTAATAAAGCATAGGATAAAACAACATAAATACAATTTAATAAAGCATAGGATAAAACAACATAAATACAATTTAATAAAGCATAGGATAAAACAACATAAATAAAATTTAATAAAGCATAGGATAAAACAACATAAATACAATTTAATAAAGCATAGGATAAAACAACATAAATACAATTTAATAAAGCATAGGATAAAACAACATGAATACAATTTAATAAACCATAGGATAAAACAACATAAATACAATTTAATAAAGCATAGGTTAAAACAACATAAATACAATTTAATAAAGCACAGGACAAAACAACATCAATACAATTCAATAAAGCATAGGTTAAAACAACATAAATACAAGTTAATAAAGCATAGGATAAAACAACATAAATACAATTTAATAAAGCATAGGATAAACAACATGAATACAATTTAATAAATCATAGGATAAAACAACATAAATACAATTTAATAAAGCATAGGATAAAACAACATAAATACAATTTAATAAAGCACAGGATAAAACAACATAAATAAAATTTAATAAAGCATAGGATACAACAACATAAATACAATTTAGTAAAGCATAGGTCAAAATAACATAAATACAATTTAATAAAGCATAGGATAAAACAACATAAATACAATTTAATAAAGCATAGAATAAAACAACATAAATAAAATTTAATAAAGCATAGGATAAAACAACATAAATACAATTTAATAAAGCATAGGATAAAACAACATAAATACAATTTAATAAAGCATAGGATAAAACAACATGAATACAATTTAATAAACCATAGGATAAAACAACATAAATACAATTTAATAAAGCATAGGTTAAAACAACATAAATACAATTTAATAAAGCACAGGACAAAACAACATCAATACAATTCAATAAAGCATAGGTTAAAACAACATAAATACAAGTTAATAAAGCATAGGATAAAACAACATAAATACAATTTAATAAAGCATAGGATAAACAACATGAATACAATTTAATAAATCATAGGATAAAACAACATAAATACAATTTAATAAAGCATAGGATAAAACAACATAAATACAATTTAATAGAGCATAGGCTAAAACAACATAAATACATTTTATAAGGCATAGGATAAAACAACATAAATACAATTTAATAAAGCATAGGATAAAACAACATAAATACAATTTAATAAAGCATAGGATAAAACAACATAAATACAATTTAATAGAGCATAGGCTAAAACAACATAAATACAATTTATAAAGCATAGGATAAAACAACATAAATACAATTTAATAAAGCATAGGATTAAACAACATAAATACTATTTAATAAAGCATAGGATAAAACCACATAAATACAATTTAATAAAGCACAGGATAAAACAACATAAATAAAATTTAATAAAGCATAGGATACAACAACATAAATACAATTTAGTAAAGCATAGGTCAAAATAACATAAATACAATTTAATAAAGCATAGGATAAAACAAAATAAATACAATTTAATAAAGCATAGGATAAAACGACATAAATAAAATTTAATAAAGCATAGGATAAAACAACATAAATTCAATTTAATAAAGCATAGGATAAAACAACATAAATATAATTTAATAAAGCATAGGATAAAACAACATAAATACAATTTAATAAAGCATAGGATAAAACAACATAAATACAATTTAATAAAGCATAGGTTAAAACAACATAAATACAATTTAATAAAGCACAGGACAAAACAACATCAATACAATTCAATAAAGCATAGGTTAAATCAACATACATACAAGTTAATAAAGCATAGGATAAAACAACATAAATACAATTTAATAAAGCATAGGATAAAACAACATGAATACAATTTAATAAATCATAGGATAAAACAACATAAATACAATTTAATAAAGCATAGGTTAAAGCAACATAAATACAATTTAATAAAGCATAGGTTAAAACAACATAAATACAATTCAATAAAGCATAGGATAAAACAACCTAAATACAATTTAATAAAGCTTAGGATAAAACAACATAAATACAATTTAATAAAGCATAGGATAAAACAACATAAATACAATTTAATAAAGCATAGGATAAAACAACATAAATACAATTTAGTAGAGCATAGGCTAAAACAAGATAAATACAATTTATAAAGCATAGGATAAAACAACATAAATACAATTTAATAAAGCATAGGATAAAACAACATAAATACAATTTAATAAAGCATAGGATTAAACAACATAAATACTATTTAATAAAGCATAGGATAAAACCACATAAATACAATTTAATAAAGCACAGGATAAAACAACATAAATAAAATTTAATAAAGCATAGGATACAACAACATAAATACAATTTAATAAAGTATAGGTTAAAACAACATAAATACAATTTAATAAAGCATAGGATAAAACAACATAAATACAATTTAATAAAGCATAGGATAAAACAACATAAATACAATTTAATAAAGCACAGGATAAAACAACATAAATAAAATTTAATAAAGCATAGGATACAACAACATAAATACAATTTAGTAAGGCATAGGTCAAAATAACATAAATACAATTTAATAAAGCATAGGATAAAACAACATAAATACAATTTAATAAAGCATAGAATAAAACAACATAAATAAAATTTAATAAAGCATAGGATAAAACAACATAAATACAATTTAATAAAGCATAGGATAAAACAACATAAATACAATTTAATAAAGCATAGGATAAAACAACATGAATACAATTTAATAAACCATAGGATAAAACAACATAAATACAATTTAATAAAGCATAGGTTAAAACAACATAAATACAATTTAATAAAGCACAGGACAAAACAACATCAATACAATTCAATAAAGCATAGGTTAAAACAACATAAATACAAGTTAATAAAGCATAGGATAAAACAACATAAATACAATTTAATAAAGCATAGGATAAACAACATGAATACAATTTAATAAATCATAGGATAAAACAACATAAATACAATTTAATAAAGCATAGGATAAAACAACATAAATACAATTTAATAGAGCATAGGATAAAACAACATAAATACAATTTAATAAAGCATAGGATAAAACAACATAAATACAATTTCATAGAGCATAGGCTAAAACAACATAAATACAATTTATAAAGCATAGGATAAAACAACATAAATACAATTTAATAAAGCATAGGATAAAACAACATAAATACAATTTAATAAAGCATAGGATAAAACAACATAAATACAATTTCATAGAGCATAGGCTAAAACAACATAAATACAATTTATAAAGCATAGGATAAAACAACATAAATACAATTTAATAAAGCATAGGATTAAACAACATAAATACTATTTAATAAAGCATAGGATAAAACCACATAAATACAATTTAATAAAGCACAGGATAAAACAACATAAATAAAATTTAATAAAGCATAGGATACAACAACATAAATACAATTTAGTAAAGCATAGGTCAAAATAACATAAATACAATTTAATAAAGCATAGGATAAAACAAAATAAATACAATTTAATAAAGCATAGGATAAAACGACATAAATAAAATTTAATAAAGCATAGGATAAAACAACATAAATTCAATTTAATAAAGCATAGGATAAAACAACATAAATATAATTTAATAAAGCATAGGATAAAACAACATAAATACAATTTAATAAAGCATAGGATAAAACAACATAAATACAATTTAATAAAGCATAGGTTAAAACAACATAAATACAATTTAATAAAGCACAGGACAAAACAACATCAACACAATTCAATAAAGCATAGGTTAAAACAACATACATACAAGTTAATAAAGCATAGGATAAAACAACATAAATACAATTTAATAAAGCATAGGATAAAACAACATGAATACAATTTAATAAATCATAGGATAAAACAACATAAATACAATTTAATAAAGCATAGGTTAAAACAACATAAATACAATTTAATAAAGCATAGGTTAAAACAACATAAATACAATTTAATAAAGCATAGGACAAAACAACATAAATACAATTTAATAAAGCATAGGTTAAAACAACATAAATACAAGTTAATAAAGCATAGGATAAAACAACATAAATACAATTTAATAAAGCATATGATAAAACAACATAAATACAATTTAATAAAGCATGGGATAAAACAACATAAATACAATTTAATAAAGCATAGGTTAAAACAACATAAATACAATTTAATAAAGCATAGGTTAAAACAACATAAATACAATTTAATAAAGCATAGGATAAAACAACATAAATTCAATTTAATAAAGCATAGGATAAAACAACATAAATACAATTTAATAAAGCACAGGATAAAACAACATAAATAAAATTTAATAAAGCATAGGATACAACAACATAAATACAATTTAGTAAAGCATAGGTCAAAATAACATAAATACAATTTAATAAAGCATAGGATAACACAACATAAATACAATTTAATAAAGCATAGGATAAAACATCATAAATAAAATTTAATAAAGCATAGGATAAAACAACATAAATACAATTTAATAAAGCATAGGATAAAACAACATAAATACAATTTAATAAAGCATAGAATAAAACAACATGAATACAATTTAATAAACCATAGGATAAAACAACATAAATACAATTTAATAAAGCATAGGTTAAAACAACATAAATACAATTTAATAAAGCACAGGACAAAACAACATCAATACAATTCAATAAAGCATAGGTTAAAACAACATAAATACAAGTTAATAAAGCATAGGATAAAACAACATAAATACAATTTAATAAAGCATAGGATAAACAGCATGAATACAATTTAATAAATCATAGGATAAAACAACATAAATACAATTTAATAAAGCATAGGATAAAACAACATAAATACAATTTAATAGAGCATAGGCTAAAACAACATAAATACAATTTATAAAGCATAGGATAAAACAACATAAATACAATTTAATAAAGCATAGGATTAAACAACATAAATACTATTTAATAAAGCATAGGATAAAACCACATAAATACAATTTAATAAAGCACAGGATAAAACAACATAAATAAAATTTAATAAAGCATAGTATACAACAACATAAATACAATTTAGTAAAGCATAGGTCAAAATAACATAAATACAATTTAATAAAGCATAGGATAAAACAAAATAAATACAATTTAATAAAGCATAGGATAAAACGACATAAATAAAATTTAATAAAGCATAGGATAAAACAACATAAATTCAATTTAATAAAGCATAGGATAAAACAACATAAATACAATTTAATAAAGCATAGGATAAAACAACATAAATACAATTTAATAAAGCATAGTATAAAACAACATAAATACAATTTAATAAAGCATAGGTTAAAACAACATAAATACAATTTAATAAAGCACAGGACAAAACAACATCAATACAATTCAATAAAGCATAGGTTAAAACAACATAAATACAAGTTAATAAAGCATAGGATAAAACAACATAAATACAATTTAATAAAGCATAGGATAAAACAACATGAATACAATTTAATAAATCATAGGATAAAACAACATAAATACAATTTAATAAAGCATAGGTTAAAACAACATAAATACAATTTAATAAAGCATAGGTTAAAACAACATAAATACAATTTAATAAAGCATAGGACAAAACAACATAAATACAATTTAATAAAGCATAGGTTAAAACAACATAAATACAAGTTAATAAAGCATAGGATAAAACAACATAAATACAATTTAATAAAGCATATGATAAAACAACATAAATACAATTTAATAAAGCATGGGATAAAACAACATAAATACAATTTAATAAAGCAGAGGTTAAAACAACATAAATACAATTTAATAAAGCATAGGTTAAAACAACATAAATACAATTTAATAAAGCATAGGATAAAACAACATAAATTCAATTTAATAAAGCATAGGATAAAACAACATAAATACAATTTAATAAAGCACAGGATAAAACAACATAAATAAAATTTAATAAAGCATAGGATACAACAACATAAATACAATTTAGTAAAGCATAGGTCAAAATAACATAAATACAATTTAATAAAGCATAGGATAAAACAACATAAATACAATTTAATAAAGCATAGGATAAAACAACATAAATAAAATTTAATAAAGCATAGGATAAAACAACATAAATACAATTTAATAAAGCATAGGATAAAACAACATAAATACAATTCAATAAAGCATAGGATAAAACAACATGAATACAATTTAATAAACCATAGGATAAAACAACATAAATACAATTTAATAAAGCATAGGTTAAAACAACATAAATACAATTTAATAAAGCACAGGACAAAACAACATCAATACAATTCAATAAAGCATAGGTTAAAACAACATAAATACAAGTTAATAAAGCATAGGATAAAACAACATAAATACAATTTAATAAAGCATAGGATAAACAACATGAATACAATTTAATAAATCATAGGATAAAACAACATAAATACAATTTAATAAAGCATAGGATAAAACAACATAAATACAATTTAATAGAGCATAGGCTAAAACAACATAAATACATTTTATAAGGCATAGGATAAAACAACATAAATACAATTTAATAAAGCATAGGATAAAACAACATAAATACAATTTAATAAAGCATAGGATAAAACAACATAAATACAATTTAATAGAGCATAGGCTAAAACAACATAAATACAATTTATAAAGCATAGGATAAAACAACATAAATACAATTTAATAAAGCATAGGATTAAACAACATAAATACTATTTAATAAAGCATAGGATAAAACCACATAAATACAATTTAATAAAGCACAGGATAAAACAACATAAATAAAATTTAATAAAGCATAGGATACAACAACATAAATACAATTTAGTAAAGCATAGGTCAAAATAACATAAATACAATTTAATAAAGCATAGGATAAAACAAAATAAATACAATTTAATAAAGCATAGGATAAAACGACATAAATAAAATTTAATAAAGCATAGGATAAAACAACATAAATTCAATTTAATAAAGCATAGGATAAAACAACATAAATATAATTTAATAAAGCATAGGATAAAACAACATAAATACAATTTAATAAAGCATAGGATAAAACAACATATATACAATTTAATAAAGCATAGGTTAAAACAACATAAATACAATTTAATAAAGCACAGGACAAAACAACATCAATACAATTCAATAAAGCATAGGTTAAAACAACATACATACAAGTTAATAAAGCATAGGATAAAACAACATAAATACAATTTAATAAAGCATAGGATAAAACAACATGAATACAATTTAATAAATCATAGGATAAAACAACATAAATACAATTTAATAAAGCATAGGTTAAAGCAACATAAATACAATTTAATAAAGCATAGGTTAAAACAACATAAATACAATTTAATAAAGCATAGGATAAAACAACCTAAATACAATTTAATAAAGCTTAGGATAAAACAACATAAATACAATTTAATAAAGCATAGGATAAAACAACATAAATACAATTTAATAAAGCATAGGATAAAACAACATAAATACAATTTAGTAGAGCATAGGCTAAAACAAGATAAATACAATTTATAAAGCATAGGATAAAACAACATAAATACAATTTAATAAAGCATAGGATAAAACAACATAAATACAATTTAATAAAGCATAGGATTAAACAACATAAATACTATTTAATAAAGCATAGGATAAAACCACATAAATACAATTTAATAAAGCACAGGATAAAACAACATAAATAAAATTTAATAAAGCATAGGATACAACAACATAAATACAATTTAATAAAGTATAGGTTAAAACAACATAAATACAATTTAATAAAGCATAGGATAAAACAACATAAATACAATTTAATAGAGCATAGGCTAAAACAACATAAATACATTTTATAAGGCATAGGATAAAACAACATAAATACAATTTAATAAAGCATAGGATAAAACAACATAAATACAATTTAATAAAGCATAGGATAAAACAACATAAATACAATTTAATAGAGCATAGGCTAAAACAACATAAATACAATTTATAAAGCATAGGATAAAACAACATAAATACAATTTAATAAAGCATAGGATTAAACAACATAAATACTATTTAATAAAGCATAGGATAAAACCACATAAATACAATTTAATAAAGCACAGGATAAAACAACATAAATAAAATTTAATAAAGCATAGGATACAACAACATAAATACAATTTAGTAAAGCATAGGTCAAAATAACATAAATACAATTTAATAAAGCATAGGATAAAACAAAATAAATACAATTTAATAAAGCATAGGATAAAACGACATAAATAAAATTTAATAAAGCATAGGATAAAACAACATAAATTCAATTTAATAAAGCATAGGATAAAACAACATAAATATAATTTAATAAAGCATAGGATAAAACAACATAAATACAATTTAATAAAGCATAGGATAAAACAACATAAATACAATTTAATAAAGCATAGGTTAAAACAACATAAATACAATTTAATAAAGCACAGGACAAAACAACATCAATACAATTCAATAAAGCATAGGTTAAAACAACATACATACAAGTTAATAAAGCATAGGATAAAACAACATAAATACAATTTAATAAAGCATAGGATAAAACAACATGAATACAATTTAATAAATCATAGGATAAAACAACATAAATACAATTTAATAAAGCATAGGTTAAAACAACATAAATACAATTTAATAAAGCATAGGTTAAAACAACATAAATACAATTTAATAAAGCATAGGACAAAACAACATAAATACAATTTAATAAAGCATAGGTTAAAACAACATAAATACAAGTTAATAAAGCATAGGATAAAACAACATAAATACAATTTAATAAAGCATATGATAAAACAACATAAATACAATTTAATAAAGCATGGGATAAAACAACATAAATACAATTTAATAAAGCATAGGTTAAAACAACATAAATACAATTTAATAAAGCATAGGTTAAAACAACATAAATACAATTTAATAAAGCATAGGATAAAACAACATAAATTCAATTTAATAAAGCATAGGATAAAACAACATAAATACAATTTAATAAAGCACAGGATAAAACAACATAAATAAAATTTAATAAAGCATAGGATACAACAACATAAATACAATTTAGTAAAGCATAGGTCAAAATAACATAAATACAATTTAATAAAGCATAGGATAACACAACATAAATACAATTTAATAAAGCATAGGATAAAACAACATAAATAAAATTTAATAAAGCATAGGATAAAACAACATAAATACAATTTAATAAAGCATAGGATAAAACAACATAAATACAATTTAATAAAGCATAGAATAAAACAACATGAATACAATTTAATAAACCATAGGATAAAACAACATAAATACAATTTAATAAAGCATAGGTTAAAACAACATAAATACAATTTAATAAAGCACAGGACAAAACAACATCAATACAATTCAATAAAGCATAGGTTAAAACAACATAAATACAAGTTAATAAAGCATAGGATAAAACAACATAAATACAATTTAATAAAGCATAGGATAAACAGCATGAATACAATTTAATAAATCATAGGATAAAACAACATAAATACAATTTAATAAAGCATAGGATAAAACAACATAAATACAATTTAATAGAGCATAGGCTAAAACAACATAAATACAATTTATAAAGCATAGGATAAAACAACATAAATACAATTTAATAAAGCATAGGATTAAACAACATAAATACTATTTAATAAAGCATAGGATAAAACCACATAAATACAATTTAATAAAGCACAGGATAAAACAACATAAATAAAATTTAATAAAGCATAGTATACAACAACATAAATACAATTTAGTAAAGCATAGGTCAAAATAACATAAATACAATTTAATAAAGCATAGGATAAAACAAAATAAATACAATTTAATAAAGCATAGGATAAAACGACATAAATAAAATTTAATAAAGCATAGGATAAAACAACATAAATTCAATTTAATAAAGCATAGGATAAAACAACATAAATACAATTTAATAAAGCATAGGATAAAACAACATAAATACAATTTAATAAAGCATAGTATAAAACAACATAAATACAATTTAATAAAGCATAGGTTAAAACAACATAAATACAATTTAATAAAGCACAGGACAAAACAACATCAATACAATTCAATAAAGCATAGGTTAAAACAACATAAATACAAGTTAATAAAGCATAGGATAAAACAACATAAATACAATTTAATAAAGCATAGGATAAAACAACATGAATACAATTTAATAAATCATAGGATAAAACAACATAAATACAATTTAATAAAGCATAGGTTAAAACAACATAAATACAATTTAATAAAGCATAGGTTAAAACAACATAAATACAATTTAATAAAGCATAGGACAAAACAACATAAATACAATTTAATAAAGCATAGGTTAAAACAACATAAATACAAGTTAATAAAGCATAGGATAAAACAACATAAATACAATTTAATAAAGCATATGATAAAACAACATAAATACAATTTAATAAAGCATGGGATAAAACAACATAAATACAATTTAATAAAGCATAGGTTAAAGCAACATAAATACAATTTAATAAAGCATAGGTTAAAACAACATAAATACAATTTAATAAAGCATAGGATAAAACAACCTAAATACAATTTAATAAAGCTTAGGATAAAACAACATAAATACAATTTAATAAAGCATAGGATAAAACAACATAAATACAATTTAATAAAGCATAGGATAAAACAACATAAATACAATTTAGTAGAGCATAGGCTAAAACAAGATAAATACAATTTATAAAGCATAGGATAAAACAACATAAATACAATTTAATAAAGCATAGGATAAAACAACATAAATACAATTTAATAAAGCATAGGATTAAACAACATAAATACTATTTAATAAAGCATAGGATAAAACCACATAAATACAATTTAATAAAGCACAGGATAAAACAACATAAATAAAATTTAATAAAGCATAGGATACAACAACATAAATACAATTTAATAAAGTATAGGTTAAAACAACATAAATACAATTTAATAAAGCATAGGATAAAACAACATAAATACAATTTAATAGAGCATAGGCTAAAACAACATAAATACATTTTATAAGGCATAGGATAAAACAACATAAATACAATTTAATAAAGCATAGGATAAAACAACATAAATACAATTTAATAAAGCATAGGATAAAACAACATAAATACAATTTAATAGAGCATAGGCTAAAACAACATAAATACATTTTATAAAGCATAGGATAAAACAACATAAATACAATTTAATAAAGCATAGGATTAAACAACATAAATACTATTTAATAAAGCATAGGATAAAACCACATAAATACAATTTAATAAAGCACAGGATAAAACAACATAAATAAAATTTAATAAAGCATAGGATACAACAACATAAATACAATTTAGTAAAGCATAGGTCAAAATAACATAAATACAATTTAATAAAGCATAGGATAAAACAAAATAAATACAATTTAATAAAGCATAGGATAAAACGACATAAATAAAATTTAATAAAGCATAGGATAAAACAACATAAATTCAATTTAATAAAGCATAGGATAAAACAACATAAATATAATTTAATAAAGCATAGGATAAAACAACATAAATACAATTTAATAAAGCATAGGATAAAACAACATAAATACAATTTAATAAAGCATAGGTTAAAACAACATAAATACAATTTAATAAAGCACAGGACAAAACAACATCAATACAATTCAATAAAGCATAGGTTAAAACAACATACATACAAGTTAATAAAGCATAGGATAAAACAACATAAATACAATTTAATAAAGCATAGGATAAAACAACATGAATACAATTTAATAAATCATAGGATAAAACAACATAAATACAATTTAATAAAGCATAGGTTAAAACAACATAAATACAATTTAATAAAGCATAGGTTAAAACAACATAAATACAATTTAATAAAGCATAGGACAAAACAACATAAATACAATTTAATAAAGCATAGGTTAAAACAACATAAATACAAGTTAATAAAGCATAGGATAAAACAACATAAATACAATTTAATAAAGCATATGATAAAACAACATAAATACAATTTAATAAAGCATGGGATAAAACAACATAAATACAATTTAATAAAGCATAGGTTAAAACAACATAAATACAATTTAATAAAGCATAGGTTAAAACAACATAAATACAATTTAATAAAGCATAGGATAAAACAACATAAATTCAATTTAATAAAGCATAGGATAAAACAACATAAATACAATTTAATAAAGCACAGGATAAAACAACATAAATAAAATTTAATAAAGCATAGGATACAACAACATAAATACAATTTAGTAAAGCATAGGTCAAAATAACATAAATACAATTTAATAAAGCATAGGATAACACAACATAAATACAATTTAATAAAGCATAGGATAAAACAACATAAATAAAATTTAATAAAGCATAGGATAAAACAACATAAATACAATTTAATAAAGCATAGGATAAAACAACATAAATACAATTTAATAAAGCATAGAATAAAACAACATGAATACAATTTAATAAACCATAGGATAAAACAACATAAATACAATTTAATAAAGCATAGGTTAAAACAACATAAATACAATTTAATAAAGCACAGGACAAAACAACATCAATACAATTCAATAAAGCATAGGTTAAAACAACATAAATACAAGTTAATAAAGCATAGGATAAAACAACATAAATACAATTTAATAAAGCATAGGATAAACAGCATGAATACAATTTAATAAATCATAGGATAAAACAACATAAATACAATTTAATAAAGCATAGCATAAAACAACATAAATACAATTTAATAGAGCATAGGCTAAAACAACATAAATACAATTTATAAAGCATAGGATAAAACAACATAAATACAATTTAATAAAGCATAGGATTAAACAACATAAATACTATTTAATAAAGCATAGGATAAAACCACATAAATACAATTTAATAAAGCACAGGATAAAACAACATAAATAAAATTTAATAAAGCATAGTATACAACAACATAAATACAATTTAGTAAAGCATAGGTCAAAATAACATAAATACAATTTAATAAAGCATAGGATAAAACAAAATAAATACAATTTAATAAAGCATAGGATAAAACGACATAAATAAAATTTAATAAAGCATAGGATAAAACAACATAAATTCAATTTAATAAAGCATAGGATAAAACAACATAAATACAATTTAATAAAGCATAGGATAAAACAACATAAATACAATTTAATAAAGCATAGTATAAAACAACATAAATACAATTTAATAAAGCATAGGTTAAAACAACATAAATACAATTTAATAAAGCACAGGACAAAACAACATCAATACAATTCAATAAAGCATAGGTTAAAACAACATAAATACAAGTTAATAAAGCATAGGATAAAACAACATAAATACAATTTAATAAAGCATAGGATAAAACAACATGAATACAATTTAATAAATCATAGGATAAAACAACATAAATACAATTTAATAAAGCATAGGTTAAAACAACATAAATACAATTTAATAAAGCATAGGTTAAAACAACATAAATACAATTTAATAAAGCATAGGACAAAACAACATAAATACAATTTAATAAAGCATAGGTTAAAACAACATAAATACAAGTTAATAAAGCATAGGATAAAACAACATAAATACAATTTAATAAAGCATATGATAAAACAACATAAATACAATTTAATAAAGCATGGGATAAAACAACATAAATACAATTTAATAAAGCATAGGTTAAAACAACATAAATACAATTTAATAAAGCATAGGTTAAAACAACATAAATACAATTTAATAAAGCATAGGATAAAACAACATAAATTCAATTTAATAAAGCATAGGATAAAACAACATAAATACAATTTAATAAAGCACAGGATAAAACAACATAAATAAAATTTAATAAAGCATAGGATACAACAACATAAATACAATTTAGTAAAGCATAGGTCAAAATAACATAAATACAATTTAATAAAGCATAGGATAAAACAACATAAATACAATTTAATAAAGCATAGGATAAAACAACATAAATAAAATTTAATAAAGCATAGGATAAAACAACATAAATACAATTTAATAAAGCATAGGATAAAACAACATAAATACAATTTAATAAAGCATAGGATAAAACAACATGAATACAATTTAATAAACCATAGGATAAAACAACATAAATACAATTTAATAAAGCATAGGTTAAAACAACATAAATACAATTTAATAAAGCACAGGACAAAACAACATCAATACAATTCAATAAAGCATAGGTTAAAACAACATAAATACAAGTTAATAAAGCATAGGATAAAACAACATAAATACAATTTAATAAAGCATAGGATAAACAACATGAATACAATTTAATAAATCATAGGATAAAACAACATAAATACAATTTAATAAAGCATAGGATAAAAGAACATAAATACAATTTAATAGAGCATAGGCTAAAACAACATAAATACAATTTATAAAGCATAGGATAAAACAACATAAATACAATTTAATAAAGCATATGTTAAAGCAACATAAATACAATTTAATAAAGCATAGGTTAAAACAACATAAATACAATTTAATAAAGCATAGGATAAAACAACCTAAATACAATTTAATAAAGCTTAGGATAAAACAACATAAATACAATTTAATAAAGCATAGGATAAAACAACATAAATACAATTTAATAAAGCATAGGATAAAACAACATAAATACAATTTAATAGAGCATAGGCTAAAACAACATAAATACAATTTATAAAGCATAGGATAAAACAACATAAATACAATTTAATAAAGCATAGGATAAAACAACATAAATACAATTTAATAAAGCATAGGATTAAACAACATAAATACTATTTAATAAAGCATAGGATAAAACCACATAAATACAAATTAATAAAGCACAGGATAAAACAACATCAATAAAATTTAATAAAGCATAGGATACAACAACATAAATACAATTTAGTAAAGCATAGGTCAAAATAACATAAATACAATTTAATAAAGCATAGGATAAAACAAAATAAATACAATTTAATAAAGCATAGGATAAAACGACATAAATAAAATTTAATAAAGCATAGGATAAAACAACATAAATTCAATTTAATAAAGCATAGGATAAAACAACATAAATACAATTTAATAAAGCATAGGATAAAACAACATGAATACAATTTAATAAAGCATAGGATAAAACAACATAAATACAATTTAATAAAGCACAGGACAAAACAACATCAATACAATTCAATAAAGCATAGGTTAAAACAACATAAATACAAGTTAATAAAGCATAGGATAAAACAACATAAATACAATTTAATAAAGCATAGGATAAAACAACATGAATACAATTTAATAAATCATAGGATAAAACAACATAAATACAATTAAATAAAGCATAGGTTAAAACAACATAAATACAATTTAATAAAGCATAGGTTAAAACAACATAAATACAATTTAATAAAGCATAGGACAAAACAACATAAATACAATTTAATAAAGCATAGGTTAAAACAACATAAATACAAGTTAATAAAGCATAGGATAAAACAACATAAATACAATTTAATAAAGCATATGATAAAACAACATAAATACAATTTAATAAAGCATGGGATAAAACAACATAAATACAATTTAATAAAGCATAGGTTAAAACAACATAAATACAATTTAATAAAGCATAGGTTAAAACAACATAAATACAATTTAATAAAACATAGGACAAAACAACATAAATACAATTTAATAAAGCATAGGTTAAAACAACATAAATACAAGTTAATAAAGCATAGGATAAAACAACATAAATACAATTTAATAAAGCATATGATAAAACAACATAAATACAATTTAATAAAGCATGGGATAAAACAACATAAATACAATTTAATAAAGCATAGGTTAAAACAACATAAATACAATTTAATAAAGCATAGGTTAAAACAACATAAATACAATTTAATAAAGCATAGGATAAAACAACATAAATTCAATTTAATAAAGCATAGGATAAAACAACATAAATACAATTTAATAAAGCACAGGATAAAACAACATAAATAAAATTTAATAAAGCATAGGATACAACAACATAAATACAATTTAGTAAAGCATAGGTCAAAATAACATAAATACAATTTAATAAAGCATAGGATAAAACAACATAAATACAATTTAATAAAGCATAGGATAAAACAACATAAATAAAATTTAATAAAGCATAGGATAAAACAACATAAATACAATTTAATAAAGCATAGGATAAAACAACATAAATACAATTTAATAAAGCATAGGATAAAACAACATGAATACAATTTAATAAACCAAAGGATAAAACAACATAAATACAATTTAATAAAGCATAGGTTAAAACAACATAAATACAATTTAATAAAGCACAGGACAAAACAACATCAATACAATTCAATAAAGCATAGGTTAAAACAACATAAATACAAGTTAATAAAGCATAGGATAAAACAACATAAATACAATTTAATAAAGCATAGGATAAACAACATGAATACAATTTAATAAATCATAGGATAAAACAACATAAATACAATTTAATAAAGCATAGGATAAAAGAACATAAATACAATTTAATAGAGCATAGGCTAAAACAACATAAATACAATTTATAAAGCATAGGATAAAACAACATAAATACAATTTAATAAAGCGTATGTTAAAGCAACATAAATACAATTTAATAAAGCATAGGATAAAACAACCTAAATACAATTTAATAAAGCTTAGGATAAAACAACATAAATACAATTTAATAAAGCATAGGATAAAACAACATAAATACAATTTAATAAAGCATAGGATAAAACAACATAAATACAATTTAATAGAGCATAGGCTAAAACAACATAAATACAATTTATAAAGCATAGGATAAAACAACATAAATACAATTTAATAAAGCATAGGATAAAACAACATAAATACAATTTAATAAAGCATAGGATTAAACAACATAAATACTATTTAATAAAGCATAGGTTAAAACAACATAAATACAATTTAATAAAGCACAGGATAAAACAACATCAATAAAATTTAATAAAGCATAGGATACAACAACATAAATACAATTTAGTAAAGCATAGGTCAAAATAACATAAATACAATTTAATAAAGCATAGGATAAAACAAAATAAATACAATTTAATAAAGCATAGGATAAAACGACATAAATAAAATTTAATAAAGCATAGGATAAAACAACATAAATTCAATTTAATAAAGCATAGGATAAAACAACATAAATAAAATTTAATAAAGCATAGGATACAACAACATAAATACAATTTAGTAAAGCATAGGTCAAAATAACATAAATACAATTTAATAAAGCATAGGATAAAACAACATAAATACAATTTAATAAAGCATAGGATAAAACAACATAAATAAAATTTAATAAAGCATAGGATAAAACAACATAAATACAATTTAATAAAGCATAGGATAAAACAACATAAATACAATTTAATAAAGCATAGGATAAAACAACATGAATACAATTTAATAAACCAAAGGATAAAACAACATAAATACAATTTAATAAAGCATAGGTTAAAACAACATAAATACAATTTAATAAAGCACAGGACAAAACAACATCAATACAATTCAATAAAGCATAGGTTAAAACAACATAAATACAAGTTAATAAAGCATAGGATAAAACAACATAAATACAATTTAATAAAGCATAGGATAAACAACATGAATACAATTTAATAAATCATAGGATAAAACAACATAAATACAATTTAATAAAGCATAGGATAAAAGAACATAAATACAATTTAATAGAGCATAGGCTAAAACAACATAAATACAATTTATAAAGCATAGGATAAAACAACATAAATACAATTTAATAAAGCGTATGTTAAAGCAACATAAATACAATTTAATAAAGCATAGGATAAAACAACCTAAATACAATTTAATAAAGCTTAGGATAAAACAACATAAATACAATTTAATAAAGCATAGGATAAAACAACATAAATACAATTTAATAAAGCATAGGATAAAACAACATAAATACAATTTAATAGAGCATAGGCTAAAACAACATAAATACAATTTATAAAGCATAGGATAAAACAACATAAATACAATTTAATAAAGCATAGGATAAAACAACATAAATACAATTTAATAAAGCATAGGATTAAACAACATAAATACTATTTAATAAAGCATAGGTTAAAACAACATAAATACAATTTAATAAAGCACAGGATAAAACAACATCAATAAAATTTAATAAAGCATAGGATACAACAACATAAATACAATTTAGTAAAGCATAGGTCAAAATAACATAAATACAATTTAATAAAGCATAGGATAAAACAAAATAAATACAATTTAATAAAGCATAGGATAAAACGACATAAATAAAATTTAATAAAGCATAGGATAAAACAACATAAATTCAATTTAATAAAGCATAGGATAAAACAACATAAATACAATTTAATAAAGCATAGGATAAAACAACATGAATACAATTTAATAAAGCATAGGATAAAACAACATAAATACAATTTAATAAAGCATAGGTTAAAACAACATAAATACAATTTAATAAAGCACAGGACAAAACAACATCAATACAATTCAATAAAGCATAGGTTAAAACAACATAAATACAAGTTAATAAAGCATAGGATAAAACAACATAAATACAATTTAATAAAGCATAGGATAAACAACATGAATACAATTTAATAAATCATAGGATAAAACAACATAAATACAATTTAATAAAGCATAGGATAAAAGAACATAAATACAATTTAATAGAGCATAGGCTAAAACAACATAAATACAATTTATAAAGCATAGGATAAAACAACATAAATACAATTTAATAAAGCATATGTTAAAGCAACATAAATACAATTTAATAAAGCATAGGTTAAAACAACATAAATACAATTTAATAAAGCATAGGATAAAACAACCTAAATACAATTTAATAAAGCTTAGGATAAAACAACATAAATACAATTTAATAAAGCATAGGATAAAACAACATAAATACAATTTAATAAAGCATAGGATAAAACAACATAAATACAATTTAATAGAGCATAGGCTAAAACAACATAAATACAATTTATAAAGCATAGGATAAAACAACATAAATACAATTTAATAAAGCATAGGATAAAACAACATAAATACAATTTAATAAAGCATAGGATTAAACAACATAAATACTATTTAATAAAGCATAGGATAAAACCACATAAATACAATTTAATAAAGCACAGGATAAAACAACATCAATAAAATTTAATAAAGCATAGGATACAACAACATAAATACAATTTAGTAAAGCATAGGTCAAAATAACATAAATACAATTTAATAAAGCATAGGATAAAACAAAATAAATACAATTTAATAAAGCATAGGATAAAACGACATAAATAAAATTTAATAAAGCATAGGATAAAACAACATAAATTCAATTTAATAAAGCATAGGATAAAACAACATAAATACAATTTAATAAAGCATAGGATAAAACAACATGAATACAATTTAATAAAGCATAGGATAAAACAACATAAATACAATTTAATAAAGCACAGGACAAAACAACATCAATACAATTCAATAAAGCATAGGTTAAAACAACATAAATACAAGTTAATAAAGCATAGGATAAAACAACATAAATACAATTTAATAAAGCATAGGATAAAACAACATGAATACAATTTAATAAATCATAGGATAAAACAACATAAATACAATTAAATAAAGCATAGGTTAAAACAACATAAATACAATTTAATAAAGCATAGGTTAAAACAACATAAATACAATTTAATAAAGCATAGGACAAAACAACATAAATACAATTTAATAAAGCATAGGTTAAAACAACATAAATACAAGTTAATAAAGCATAGGATAAAACAACATAAATACAATTTAATAAAGCATATGATAAAACAACATAAATACAATTTAATAAAGCATGGGATAAAACAACATAAATACAATTTAATAAAGCATAGGTTAAAACAACATAAATACAATTTAATAAAGCATAGGTTAAAACAACATAAATACAATTTAATAAAACATAGGACAAAACAACATAAATACAATTTAATAAAGCATAGGTTAAAACAACATAAATACAAGTTAATAAAGCATAGGATAAAACAACATAAATACAATTTAATAAAGCATATGATAAAACAACATAAATACAATTTAATAAAGCATGGGATAAAACAACATAAATACAATTTAATAAAGCATAGGTTAAAACAACATAAATACAATTTAATAAAGCATAGGTTAAAACAACATAAATACAATTTAATAAAGCATAGGATAAAACAACATAAATTCAATTTAATAAAGCATAGGATAAAACAACATAAATACAATTTAATAAAGCACAGGATAAAACAACATAAATAAAATTTAATAAAGCATAGGATACAACAACATAAATACAATTTAGTAAAGCATAGGTCAAAATAACATAAATACAATTTAATAAAGCATAGGATAAAACAACATAAATACAATTTAATAAAGCATAGGATAAAACAACATAAATAAAATTTAATAAAGCATAGGATAAAACAACATAAATACAATTTAATAAAGCATAGGATAAAACAACATAAATACAATTTAATAAAGCATAGGATAAAACAACATGAATACAATTTAATAAACCAAAGGATAAAACAACATAAATACAATTTAATAAAGCATAGGTTAAAACAACATAAATACAATTTAATAAAGCACAGGACAAAACAACATCAATACAATTCAATAAAGCATAGGTTAAAACAACATAAATACAAGTTAATAAAGCATAGGATAAAACAACATAAATACAATTTAATAAAGCATAGGATAAACAACATGAATACAATTTAATAAATCATAGGATAAAACAACATAAATACAATTTAATAAAGCATAGGATAAAAGAACATAAATACAATTTAATAGAGCATAGGCTAAAACAACATAAATACAATTTATAAAGCATAGGATAAAACAACATAAATACAATTTAATAAAGCGTATGTTAAAGCAACATAAATACAATTTAATAAAGCATAGGATAAAACAACCTAAATACAATTTAATAAAGCTTAGGATAAAACAACATAAATACAATTTAATAAAGCATAGGATAAAACAACATAAATACAATTTAATAAAGCATAGGATAAAACAACATAAATACAATTTAATAGAGCATAGGCTAAAACAACATAAATACAATTTATAAAGCATAGGATAAAACAACATAAATACAATTTAATAAAGCATAGGATAAAACAACATAAATACAATTTAATAAAGCATAGGATTAAACAACATAAATACTATTTAATAAAGCATAGGTTAAAACAACATAAATACAATTTAATAAAGCACAGGATAAAACAACATCAATAAAATTTAATAAAGCATAGGATACAACAACATAAATACAATTTAGTAAAGCATAGGTCAAAATAACATAAATACAATTTAATAAAGCATAGGATAAAACAAAATAAATACAATTTAATAAAGCATAGGATAAAACGACATAAATAAAATTTAATAAAGCATAGGATAAAACAACATAAATTCAATTTAATAAAGCATAGGATAAAACAACATAAATACAATTTAATAAAGCATAGGATAAAACAACATGAATACAATTTAATAAAGCATAGGATAAAACAACATAAATACAATTTAATAAAGCATAGGTTAAAACAACATAAATACAATTTAATAAAGCACAGGACAAAACAACATCAATACAATTCAATAAAGCATAGGTTAAAACAACATAAATACAAGTTAATAAAGCATAGGATAAAACAACATAAATACAATTTAATAAAGCATAGGATAAAACAACATGAATACAATTTAATAAATCATAGGATAAAACAACATAAATACAATTTAATAAAGCATAGGTTAAAACAACATAAACACAATTTAATAAAGCATAGGTTAAAACAACATAAATACAATTTAATAAAGCATAGGACAAAACAACATAAATACAATTTAATAAAGCATAGGTTAAAACAACATAAATACAAGTTAATAAAGCATAGGATAAAACAACATAAATACAATTTAATAAAGCATATGATAAAACAACATAAATACAATTTAATAAAGCATGGGATAAAACAACATAAATACAATTTAATAAAGCATAGGTTAAAACAACATAAATACAATTTAATAAAGCATAGGTTAAAACAACATAAATACAATTTAATAAAGCATAGGATAAAACAACATAAATTCAATTTAATAAAGCATAGGATAAAACAACATAAATACAATTTAATAAAGCACAGGATAAAACAACATAAATAAAATTTAATAAAGCCTAGAATAAAACAAGATAAATATAATTTAATAAAGCATAGGATAAAACAACATAAATACAATTTAATAAAGCATAGGTTAAAACAACATAAATACAATTTAATAAAGCATAGGTTAAAACAACATAAATACAATTTAATAAAGCATAGGATAAAACAACATAAATTCAATTTAATAAAGCATAGGATAAAACAACATAAATACAATTTAATAAAGCACAGGATAAAACAACATAAATAAAATTTAATAAAGCATAGGATACAACAACATAAATACAATTTAGTAAAGCATAGGTCAAAATAACATAAATACAATTTAATAAAGCATAGGATAAAACAACATAAATACAATTTAATAAAGCATAGGATAAAACAACATAAATAAAATTTAATAAAGCATAGGATAAAACAACATAAATACAATTTAATAAAGCATAGGATAAAACAACATAAATACAATTTAATAAAGCATAGGATAAAACAACATGAATACAATTTAATAAACCAAAGGATAAAACAACATAAATACAATTTAATAAAGCATAGGTTAAAACAACATAAATACAATTTAATAAAGCACAGGACAAAACAACATCAATACAATTCAATAAAGCATAGGTTAAAACAACATAAATACAAGTTAATAAAGCATAGGATAAAACAACATAAATACAATTTAATAAAGCATAGGATAAACAACATGAATACAATTTAATAAATCATAGGATAAAACAACATAAATACAATTTAATAAAGCATAGGATAAAAGAACATAAATACAATTTAATAGAGCATAGGCTAAAACAACATAAATACAATTTATAAAGCATAGGATAAAACAACATAAATACAATTTAATAAAGCGTATGTTAAAGCAACATAAATACAATTTAATAAAGCATAGGATAAAACAACCTAAATACAATTTAATAAAGCTTAGGATAAAACAACATAAATACAATTTAATAAAGCATAGGATAAAACAACATAAATACAATTTAATAAAGCATAGGATAAAACAACATAAATACAATTTAATAGAGCATAGGCTAAAACAACATAAATACAATTTATAAAGCATAGGATAAAACAACATAAATACAATTTAATAAAGCATAGGATAAAACAACATAAATACAATTTAATAAAGCATAGGATTAAACAACATAAATACTATTTAATAAAGCATAGGTTAAAACAACATAAATACAATTTAATAAAGCACAGGATAAAACAACATCAATAAAATTTAATAAAGCATAGGATACAACAACATAAATACAATTTAGTAAAGCATAGGTCAAAATAACATAAATACAATTTAATAAAGCATAGGATAAAACAAAATAAATACAATTTAATAAAGCATAGGATAAAACGACATAAATAAAATTTAATAAAGCATAGGATAAAACAACATAAATTCAATTTAATAAAGCATAGGATAAAACAACATAAATACAATTTAATAAAGCATAGGATAAAACAACATGAATACAATTTAATAAAGCATAGGATAAAACAACATAAATACAATTTAATAAAGCATAGGTTAAAACAACATAAATACAATTTAATAAAGCACAGGACAAAACAACATCAATACAATTCAATAAAGCATAGGTTAAAACAACATAAATACAAGTTAATAAAGCATAGGATAAAACAACATAAATACAATTTAATAAAGCATAGGATAAAACAACATGAATACAATTTAATAAATCATAGGATAAAACAACATAAATACAATTTAATAAAGCATAGGTTAAAACAACATAAACACAATTTAATAAAGCATAGGTTAAAACAACATAAATACAATTTAATAAAGCATAGGACAAAACAACATAAATACAATTTAATAAAGCATAGGTTAAAACAACATAAATACAAGTTAATAAAGCATAGGATAAAACAACATAAATACAATTTAATAAAGCATATGATAAAACAACATAAATACAATTTAATAAAGCATGGGATAAAACAACATAAATACAATTTAATAAAGCATAGGTTAAAACAACATAAATACAATTTAATAAAGCATAGGTTAAAACAACATAAATACAATTTAATAAAGCATAGGATAAAACAACATAAATTCAATTTAATAAAGCATAGGATAAAACAACATAAATACAATTTAATAAAGCACAGGATAAAACAACATAAATAAAATTTAATAAAGCCTAGGATAAAACAAGATAAATATAATTTAATAAAGCATAGGATAAAACAACATAAATTCAATTTAGTAAAGCATAGGATAAAACAACATAAATACAATTTAATAAAGCACAGGATAAAACAACATAAATAAAATTTAATAAAGCATAGGATAAAACAAGATAAATAAAATTTAATAAAGCATAGGATAAAACAACATAAATACAATTTAATAAAGCATAGGATAAAACAACATAAATACAATTTAATAAAGCATAGGATAAAACAACATAAATACAATTTAATAAAGCATAGGATAAAACAACATAAATACAATTTAATAAAGCATAGGTTAAAACAACATAAATACAATTTAATAAAGCATAGGATAAAACAACATAAATACAATTTAATAAAGCATAGGATAAAACAACATAAATAAAATTTAATAAAGCATAGGATAAAACAACATAAATACAATTTATTAAAGCATAGGATAAAACAACATAAATACAATTTAATAAAGCATAGGATAAAACAACATAAATACAATTTAATAAAGCATAGGATAAAACAACATAAATACAATTTAATAAAGCATAGGATAAAACCACAGAAATACAATTTAATAAAGCATAGGATAAAACAACATAAATACAATTTAATAAAGCATAGGACAAAACAACATAAATACAATTTAATAAATCATAGGATAAAACAACATAAATGCAATTTAATAAAGCATAGGATAAAACAACATAAATAAAATTTAATAAAGCATAGGTTAAAATAACATAAATACAATTTAATAAAGCATAGGACAAAACAACATAAAAACAATTTAATAAAGCATAGTATAAAACCACAGAAATACAATTTAATAAAGCATAGGATAAAACAACATAAATACAATTTAATAAAGCATAGGACAAAACAACATAAATACAATTTAATAAAGCATAGGATAAAACAACATAAATACAATTTAATAAAGCATAGGATAAAACAACATAAATACAATTTAATAAAGCATAGGATAAAACAACATAAATACAATTTAATAAAGCATAGGATAAAACAACATAAATACAATTTAATAAAGCATAGGTTAAAACAACATAAATACAATTTAATAAAGCATAGGACAAAACAACATAAATACAATTTAATAAAGCATAGTTTAAAACAACATAAATACAATTTAATAAAGCATAGGATAAAACCACAGAAATACAATTTAATAAAGCATAGGATAAAACAACATAAATACAATTTAATAAAGCATAGGACAAAACAACATAAATACAATTTAATAGAGCATAGGATAAAACAACATAAATGCAATTTAATAAAGCATAGGATAAAACAACATAAATAAAATTTAATAAAGCATAGGTTAAAATAACATAAATACAATTTAATAAAGCATAGGACAAAACAACATAAAAACAATTTAATAAAGCATAGTATAAAACCACAGAATTACAATTTAATAAAGCATAGGATAAAACAACATAAATACAATTTAATAAAGCATAGGTTAAAATAACATAAATACAATTTAATAAAGCATAGGATAAAACAACATAAATACAATTTAATAAAGCATAGGACAAAACAACATAAATACAATTTAATAAAGCATAGGATAAAACAACATAAATACAATTTAATGAAACATAGGATAAACAACATAAATACAATTTAATAAAGCATAGGTTAAAACAACATAAATACAATTTAATAAAGCATAGGATAAAACAACATAAATACAATTTAATAAAGCATAGGATAAAACAACATAAATACAATTTAATAAAGCATAGGATAAAACAACATAAATACAATTTAATAAAGCATAGGACAAAACAACATAAATACAATTTAATAAAGCATAGGATAAAACAACATAAATACAATTTAATGAAACATAGGATAAACAACATAAATACAATTTAATAAAGCATAGGATAAACAACATAAATACAATTTAATAAAGCATAGGCTAAAACTACATAAATACAATTTAATAAAGCTTAGGATAAAACAAATTAAATACAATATAATAAAGCATAGGATAAAACAACATAAATTCAATTTAATAAAGCATAGGATAAAACAACATAAATACAATTTAATAAAGCATAAGATAAAACAACATGAATACAATTTAATAAAGCATAGGTTAAAACAACATAAATACAATTTAATAAAGCATAGGATAAAACAACATAAATACAATTTAATAAAGCATAGGATAAAACAACATAAATACAATTTAATAAAGCATAGGATAAAACAACATAAATACAATTTAATAAAGCATAGGTTAAAACAACATAAATACAATTTAATAAAGCATAGGATAAAACAACATAAATACAATTTAATAAAGCATAGGATAAAACAACATAAATAAAATTTAATAAAGCATAGGATAAAACAACATAAATACAATTTATTAAAGCATAGGATAAAACAACATAAATACAATTTAATAAAGCATAGGAAAAAACAACATAAATACAATTTAATAAAGCATAGGATAAAACAACATAAATACAATTTAATAAAGCATAGGATAAAACAACATAAATCAAATTTAATAAAGCATAGGTTTAAACAACATAAATACAATTTAATAAAGCATAGGACAAAACAACATAAATACAATTTAATAAAGCATAGTTTAAAACAACATAAATACAATTTAATAAAGCATAGGATAAAACCACAGAAATACAATTTAATAAAGCATAGGATAAAAAAACATAAATACAATATAATAAAGCATAGGACAAAACAACATAAATAAAATTTAATAAAGCATAGGATACAACAACATAAATAAAATTTAGTAAAGCATAGGTCAAAATAACATAAATACAATTTAATAAAGCATAGGATAAAACAACATAAATACAATTTAATAAAGCATAGGATAAAACAACATAAATAAAATTTAATAAAGCATAGGATAAAACAACATAAATTCAATTTAATAAAGCATAGGATAAAACAACATAAATACAATTTAATAAAGCATAGGATAAAACAACATAAATCAAATTTAATAAAGCATAGGATAAAACAACATAAATACAATTTAATAAAGCATAGGATAAAACAACATAAATACAATTTAATAAAGCATAGGATAAAACAACATAAATACAATTTAATAAAGCATAGTTTAAAACAACATAAATACAATTTAATAAAGCATAGGATAGAACAACATAAATCAAATTTAATAAAGCATAGGTTAAAACAACATAAATACAATTTAATAAAGCATAGGACAAAACAACATAAATACAATTTAATAAAGCATAGTTTAAAAAAACATAAATACAATTTAATAAAGCATAGGATACAACAACATAAATAAAATTTAGTAAAGCATAGGTCAAAATAACATAAATACAATTTAATAAAGCATAGGATAAAACAACATAAATACAATTTAATAAAGCATAGGATAAAACAACATAAATACAATTTAATAAAGCATAGGATAAAACAACATAAATCAAATTTAATAAAGCATAGGATAAAACAACATAAATACAATTTAATAAAGCATAGGTTAAAACAACATAAATACAATTTAATAAAGCATAGGACAAAACAACATAAATACAATTTAATAAAGCATAGTTTAAAACAACATAAATACAATTTAATAAAGCATAGGATAAAACCACAGAAATACAATTTAATAAAGCATAGGATAAAACAACATAAATACAATTTAATAAAGCATAGGACAAAACAACATAAATACAATTTAATAAAGCATAGGATAAAACAACATAAATGCAATTTAATAAAGCATAGGATAAAACAACATAAATAAAATTTAATAAAGCATAGGTTAAAATAACATGAATACAATTTAATAAAGCATAGGACAAAACAACATAAAAACAATTTAATAAAGCATAGTATAAAACCACAGAATTACAATTTAATAAAGCATAGGATAAAACAACATAAATACAATTTAATAAAGCATAGGACAAAACAACATAAATACAATTTAATAAAGCATAGGATAAAACAACATAAATACAATTTAATGAAACATAGGATAAACAACATAAATACAATTTAATAAAGCATAGGATAAACAACATAAATACAATTTAATAAAGCATAGGCTAAAACTACATAAATACAATTTAATAAAGCTTAGGATAAAACAAATTAAATACAATATAATAAAGCATAGGATAAAACAACATAAATTCAATTTAATAAAGCATAGTATAAAACAACATAAATACAATTTAATAAAGCATAAGATAAAACAACATGAATACAATTTAATAAAGCATAGGTTAAAACAACATAAATACAATTTAATAAAGCATAGGATAAAACAAATAAATACAATTTAATAAATCATAGGATAAAACAACATAAATACAATTTAATAAAGCATAGGATAAAAGAACATAAATACAATTTAATAGAGCATAGGCTAAAACAACATAAATACAATTTATAAAGCATAGGATAAAACAACATAAATACAATTTAATAAAGCGTATGTTAAAGCAACATAAATACAATTTAATAAAGCATAGGTTAAAACAACATAAATACAATTTAATAAAGCATAGGATAAAACAACCTAAATACAATTTAATAAAGCTTAGGATAAAACAACATAAATACAATTTAATAAAGCATAGGATAAAACAACATAAATACAATTTAATAAAGCATAGGATAAAACAACATAAATACAATTTAATAGAGCATAGGCTAAAACAACATAAATACAATTTATAAAGCATAGGATAAAACAACATAAATACAATTTAATAAAGCATAGGATAAAACAACATAAATACAATTTAATAAAGCATAGGATTAAACAATATAAATACTATTTAATAAAGCATAGGATAAAACAACATAAATACAATTTAATAAAGCATAGGATAAAACAACATAAATACAATTTAATAAAGCATAGGATAAAACCACAGAAATACAATTTAATAAAGCATAGGATAAAACAACATAAATACAATTTAATAAAGCATAGGACAAAACAACATAAATACAATTTAATAAATCATAGGATAAAACAACATAAATGCAATTTAATAAAGCATAGGATAAAACAACATAAATAAAATTTAATAAAGCATAGGTTAAAATAACATAAATACAATTTAATAAAGCATAGGACAAAACAACATAAAAACAATTTAATAAAGCATAGTATAAAACCACAGAAATACAATTTAATAAAGCATAGGATAAAACAACATAAATACAATTTAATAAAGCATAGGACAAAACAACATAAATACAATTTAATAAAGCATAGGATAAAACAACATAAATACAATTTAATAAAGCATAGGATAAAACAACATAAATACAATTTAATAAAGCATAGGATAAAACAACATAAATACAATTTAATAAAGCATAGGATAAAACAACATAAATACAATTTAATAAAGCATAGGTTAAAACAACATAAATACAATTTAATAAAGCATAGGACAAAACAACATAAATACAATTTAATAAAGCATAGTTTAAAACAACATAAATACAATTTAATAAAGCATAGGATAAAACCACAGAAATACAATTTAATAAAGCATAGGATAAAACAACATAAATACAATTTAATAAAGCATAGGACAAAACAACATAAATACAATTTAATAGAGCATAGGATAAAACAACATAAATGCAATTTAATAAAGCATAGGATAAAACAACATAAATAAAATTTAATAAAGCATAGGTTAAAATAACATAAATACAATTTAATAAAGCATAGGACAAAACAACATAAAAACAATTTAATAAAGCATAGTATAAAACCACAGAATTACAATTTAATAAAGCATAGGATAAAACAACATAAATACAATTTAATAAAGCATAGGTTAAAATAACATAAATACAATTTAATAAAGCATAGGATAAAACAACATAAATACAATTTAATAAAGCATAGGACAAAACAACATAAATACAATTTAATAAAGCATAGGATAAAACAACATAAATACAATTTAATGAAACATAGGATAAACAACATAAATACAATTTAATAAAGCATAGGTTAAAACAACATAAATACAATTTAATAAAGCATAGGATAAAACAACATAAATACAATTTAATAAAGCATAGGATAAAACAACATAAATACAATTTAATAAAGCATAGGATAAAACAACATAAATACAATTTAATAAAGCATAGGGCAAAACAACATAAATACAATTTAATAAAGCATAGGATAAAACAACATAAATACAATTTAATGAAACATAGGATAAACAACATAAATACAATTTAATAAAGCATAGGATAAACAACATAAATACAATTTAATAAAGCATAGGCTAAAACTACATAAATACAATTTAATAAAGCTTAGGATAAAACAAATTAAATACAATATAATAAAGCATAGGATAAAACAACATAAATTCAATTTAATAAAGCATAGGATAAAACAACATAAATACAATTTAATAAAGCATAAGATAAAACAACATGAATACAATTTAATAAAGCATAGGTTAAAACAACATAAATACAATTTAATAAAGCATAGGATAAAACAACATAAATACAATTTAATAAAGCATAGGATAAAACAACATAAATACAATTTAATAAAGCATAGGATAAAACAACATAAATACAATTTAATAAAGCATAGGTTAAAACAACATAAATACAATTTAATAAAGCATAGGATAAAACAACATAAATACAATTTAATAAAGCATAGGATAAAACAACATAAATAAAATTTAATAAAGCATAGGATAAAACAACATAAATACAATTTATTAAAGCATAGGATAAAACAACATAAATACAATTTAATAAAGCATAGGAAAAAACAACATAAATACAATTTAATAAAGCATAGGATAAAACAACATAAATACAATTTAATAAAGCATAGGATAAAACAACATAAATCAAATTTAATAAAGCATAGGTTTAAACAACATAAATACAATTTAATAAAGCATAGGACAAAACAACATAAATACAATTTAATAAAGCATAGTTTAAAACAACATAAATACAATTTAATAAAGCATAGGATAAAACAACATAAATACAATTTAATAAAGCATAGGACAAAACAACATAAATACAATTTAATAAAGCATAGGATAAAACAACATAAATACAATTTAATGAAACATAGGATAAACAACATAAATACAATTTAATAAAGCATAGGTTAAAACAACATAAATACAATTTAATAAAGCATAGGATAAAACAACATAAATACAATTTAATAAAGCATAGGATAAAACAACATAAATACAATTTAATAAAGCATAGGATAAAACAACATAAATACAATTTAATAAAGCATAGGGCAAAACAACATAAATACAATTTAATAAAGCATAGGATAAAACAACATAAATACAATTTAATGAAACATAGGATAAACAACATAAATACAATTTAATAAAGCATAGGATAAACAACATAAATACAATTTAATAAAGCATAGGCTAAAACTACATAAATACAATTTAATAAAGCTTAGGATAAAACAAATTAAATACAATATAATAAAGCATAGGATAAAACAACATAAATTCAATTTAATAAAGCATAGGATAAAACAACATAAATACAATTTAATAAAGCATAAGATAAAACAACATGAATACAATTTAATAAAGCATAGGTTAAAACAACATAAATACAATTTAATAAAGCATAGGATAAAACAACATAAATACAATTTAATAAAGCATAGGATAAAACAACATAAATACAATTTAATAAAGCATAGGATAAAACAACATAAATACAATTTAATAAAGCATAGGTTAAAACAACATAAATACAATTTAATAAAGCATAGGATAAAACAACATAAATACAATTTAATAAAGCATAGGATAAAACAACATAAATAAAATTTAATAAAGCATAGGATAAAACAACATAAATACAATTTATTAAAGCATAGGATAAAACAACATAAATACAATTTAATAAAGCATAGGAAAAAACAACATAAATACAATTTAATAAAGCATAGGATAAAACAACATAAATACAATTTAATAAAGCATAGGATAAAACAACATAAATCAAATTTAATAAAGCATAGGTTTAAACAACATAAATACAATTTAATAAAGCATAGGACAAAACAACATAAATACAATTTAATAAAGCATAGTTTAAAACAACATAAATACAATTTAATAAAGCATAGGATAAAACCACAGAAATACAATTTAATAAAGCATAGGATAAAAAAACATAAATACAATATAATAAAGCATAGGACAAAACAACATAAATAAAATTTAATAAAGCATAGGATACAACAACATAAATAAAATTTAGTAAAGCATAGGTCAAAATAACATAAATACAATTTAATAAAGCATAGGATAAAACAACATAAATACAATTTAATAAAGCATAGGATAAAACAACATAAATAAAATTTAATAAAGCATAGGATAAAACAACATAAATTCAATTTAATAAAGCATAGGATAAAACAACATAAATACAATTTAATAAAGCATAGGATAAAACAACATAAATCAAATTTAATAAAGCATAGGATAAAACAACATAAATACAATTTAATAAAGCATAGGATAAAACAACATAAATACAATTTAATAAAGCATAGGATAAAACAACATAAATACAATTTAATAAAGCATAGTTTAAAACAACATAAATACAATTTAATAAAGCATAGGATAGAACAACATAAATCAAATTTAATAAAGCATAGGTTAAAACAACATAAATACAATTTAATAAAGCATAGGACAAAACAACATAAATACAATTTAATAAAGCATAGTTTAAAAAAACATAAATACAATTTAATAAAGCATAGGATACAACAACATAAATAAAATTTAGTAAAGCATAGGTCAAAATAACATAAATACAATTTAATAAAGCATAGGATAAAACAACATAAATACAATTTAATAAAGCATAGGATAAAACAACATAAATACAATTTAATAAAGCATAGGATAAAACAACATAAATCAAATTTAATAAAGCATAGGATAAAACAACATAAATACAATTTAATAAAGCATAGGTTAAAACAACATAAATACAATTTAATAAAGCATAGGATAAAACAACATAAATAAAATTTAATAAAGCATAGGTTAAAATAACATGAATACAATTTAATAAAGCATAGGACAAAACAACATAAAAACAATTTAATAAAGCATAGTATAAAACCACAGAATTACAATTTAATAAAGCATAGGATAAAACAACATAAATACAATTTAATAAAGCATAGGACAAAACAACATAAATACAATTTAATAAAGCATAGGATAAAACAACATAAATACAATTTAATGAAACATAGGATAAACAACATAAATACAATTTAATAAAGCATAGGATAAACAACATAAATACAATTTAATAAAGCATAGGCTAAAACTACATAAATACAATTTAATAAAGCTTAGGATAAAACAAATTAAATACAATATAATAAAGCATAGGATAAAACAACATAAATTCAATTTAATAAAGCATAGTATAAAACAACATAAATACAATTTAATAAAGCATAAGATAAAACAACATGAATACAATTTAATAAAGCATAGGTTAAAACAACATAAATACAATTTAATAAAGCATAGGATAAAACAAATAAATACAATTTAATAAATCATAGGATAAAACAACATAAATACAATTTAATAAAGCATAGGATAAAAGAACATAAATACAATTTAATAGAGCATAGGCTAAAACAACATAAATACAATTTATAAAGCATAGGATAAAACAACATAAATACAATTTAATAAAGCGTATGTTAAAGCAACATAAATACAATTTAATAAAGCATAGGTTAAAACAACATAAATACAATTTAATAAAGCATAGGATAAAACAACCTAAATACAATTTAATAAAGCTTAGGATAAAACAACATAAATACAATTTAATAAAGCATAGGATAAAACAACATAAATACAATTTAATAAAGCATAGGATAAAACAACATAAATACAATTTAATAGAGCATAGGCTAAAACAACATAAATACAATTTATAAAGCATAGGATAAAACAACATAAATACAATTTAATAAAGCATAGGATAAAACAACATAAATACAATTTAATAAAGCATAGGATTAAACAACATAAATACTATTTAATAAAGCATAGGTTAAAACAACATAAATACAATTTAATAAAGCACAGGATAAAACAACATAAATACAATTTAATAAATCATAGGATAAAACAACATAAATGCAATTTAATAAAGCATAGGATAAAACAACATAAATAAAATTTAATAAAGCATAGGTTAAAATAACATAAATACAATTTAATAAAGCATAGGACAAAACAACATAAAAACAATTTAATAAAGCATAGTATAAAACCACAGAAATACAATTTAATAAAGCATAGGATAAAACAACATAAATACAATTTAATAAAGCATAGGACAAAACAACATAAATACAATTTAATAAAGCATAGGATAAAACAACATAAATACAATTTAATAAAGCATAGGATAAAACAACATAAATACAATTTAATAAAGCATAGGATAAAACAACATAAATACAATTTAATAAAGCATAGGATAAAACAACATAAATACAATTTAATAAAGCATAGGTTAAAACAACATAAATACAATTTAATAAAGCATAGGACAAAACAACATAAATACAATTTAATAAAGCATAGTTTAAAACAACATAAATACAATTTAATAAAGCATAGGATAAAACCACAGAAATACAATTTAATAAAGCATAGGATAAAACAACATAAATACAATTTAATAAAGCATAGGACAAAACAACATAAATACAATTTAATAGAGCATAGGATAAAACAACATAAATGCAATTTAATAAAGCATAGGATAAAACAACATAAATAAAATTTAATAAAGCATAGGTTAAAATAACATAAATACAATTTAATAAAGCATAGGACAAAACAACATAAAAACAATTTAATAAAGCATAGTATAAAACCACAGAATTACAATTTAATAAAGCATAGGATAAAACAACATAAATACAATTTAATAAAGCATAGGTTAAAATAACATAAATACAATTTAATAAAGCATAGGATAAAACAACATAAATACAATTTAATAAAGCATAGGACAAAACAACATAAATACAATTTAATAAAGCATAGGATAAAACAACATAAATACAATTTAATGAAACATAGGATAAACAACATAAATACAATTTAATAAAGCATAGGTTAAAACAACATAAATACAATTTAATAAAGCATAGGATAAAACAACATAAATACAATTTAATAAAGCATAGGATAAAACAACATAAATACAATTTAATAAAGCATAGGATAAAACAACATAAATACAATTTAATAAAGCATAGGACAAAACAACATAAATACAATTTAATAAAGCATAGGATAAAACAACATAAATACAATTTAATGAAACATAGGATAAACAACATAAATACAATTTAATAAAGCATAGGATAAACAACATAAATACAATTTAATAAAGCATAGGCTAAAACTACATAAATACAATTTAATAAAGCTTAGGATAAAACAAATTAAATACAATATAATAAAGCATAGGATAAAACAACATAAATTCAATTTAATAAAGCATAGGATAAAACAACATAAATACAATTTAATAAAGCATAAGATAAAACAACATGAATACAATTTAATAAAGCATAGGTTAAAACAACATAAATACAATTTAATAAAGCATAGGATAAAACAACATAAATACAATTTAATAAAGCATAGGATAAAACAACATAAATACAATTTAATAAAGCATAGGATAAAACAACATAAATACAATTTAATAAAGCATAGGTTAAAACAACATAAATACAATTTAATAAAGCATAGGATAAAACAACATAAATACAATTTAATAAAGCATAGGATAAAACAACATAAATAAAATTTAATAAAGCATAGGATAAAACAACATAAATACAATTTATTAAAGCATAGGATAAAACAACATAAATACAATTTAATAAAGCATAGGAAAAAACAACATAAATACAATTTAATAAAGCATAGGATAAAACAACATAAATACAATTTAATAAAGCATAGGATAAAACAACATAAATCAAATTTAATAAAGCATAGGTTTAAACAACATAAATACAATTTAATAAAGCATAGGACAAAACAACATAAATACAATTTAATAAAGCATAGTTTAAAACAACATAAATACAATTTAATAAAGCATAGGATAAAACCACAGAAATACAATTTAATAAAGCATAGGATAAAAAAACATAAATACAATATAATAAAGCATAGGACAAAACAACATAAATAAAATTTAATAAAGCATAGGATACAACAACATAAATAAAATTTAGTAAAGCATAGGTCAAAATAACATAAATACAATTTAATAAAGCATAGGATAAAACAACATAAATACAATTTAATAAAGCATAGGATAAAACAACATAAATAAAATTTAATAAAGCATAGGATAAAACAACATAAATTCAATTTAATAAAGCATAGGATAAAACAACATAAATACAATTTAATAAAGCATAGGATAAAACAACATAAATCAAATTTAATAAAGCATAGGATAAAACAACATAAATACAATTTAATAAAGCATAGGATAAAACAACATAAATACAATTTAATAAAGCATAGGATAAAACAACATAAATACAATTTAATAAAGCATAGTTTAAAACAACATAAATACAATTTAATAAAGCATAGGATAGAACAACATAAATCAAATTTAATAAAGCATAGGTTAAAACAACATAAATACAATTTAATAAAGCATAGGACAAAACAACATAAATACAATTTAATAAAGCATAGTTTAAAAAAACATAAATACAATTTAATAAAGCATAGGATACAACAACATAAATAAAATTTAGTAAAGCATAGGTCAAAATAACATAAATACAATTTAATAAAGCATAGGATAAAACAACATAAATACAATTTAATAAAGCATAGGATAAAACAACATAAATACAATTTAATAAAGCATAGGATAAAACAACATAAATCAAATTTAATAAAGCATAGGATAAAACAACATAAATACAATTTAATAAAGCATAGGTTAAAACAACATAAATACAATTTAATAAAGCATAGGACAAAACAACATAAATACAATTTAATAAAGCATAGTTTAAAACAACATAAATACAATTTAATAAAGCATAGGATAAAACCACAGAAATACAATTTAATAAAGCATAGGATAAAACAACATAAATACAATTTAATAAAGCATAGGACAAAACAACATAAATACAATTTAATAAAGCATAGGATAAAACAACATAAATGCAATTTAATAAAGCATAGGATAAAACAACATAAATAAAATTTAATAAAGCATAGGTTAAAATAACATGAATACAATTTAATAAAGCATAGGACAAAACAACATAAAAACAATTTAATAAAGCATAGTATAAAACCACAGAATTACAATTTAATAAAGCATAGGATAAAACAACATAAATACAATTTAATAAAGCATAGGACAAAACAACATAAATACAATTTAATAAAGCATAGGATAAAACAACATAAATACAATTTAATGAAACATAGGATAAACAACATAAATACAATTTAATAAAGCATAGGATAAACAACATAAATACAATTTAATAAAGCATAGGCTAAAACTACATAAATACAATTTAATAAAGCTTAGGATAAAACAAATTAAATACAATATAATAAAGCATAGGATAAAACAACATAAATTCAATTTAATAAAGCATAGTATAAAACAACATAAATACAATTTAATAAAGCATAAGATAAAACAACATGAATACAATTTAATAAAGCATAGGTTAAAACAACATAAATACAATTTAATAAAGCATAGGATAAAACAAATAAATACAATTTAATAAATCATAGGATAAAACAACATAAATACAATTTAATAAAGCATAGGATAAAAGAACATAAATACAATTTAATAGAGCATAGGCTAAAACAACATAAATACAATTTATAAAGCATAGGATAAAACAACATAAATACAATTTAATAAAGCGTATGTTAAAGCAACATAAATACAATTTAATAAAGCATAGGTTAAAACAACATAAATACAATTTAATAAAGCATAGGATAAAACAACCTAAATACAATTTAATAAAGCTTAGGATAAAACAACATAAATACAATTTAATAAAGCATAGGATAAAACAACATAAATACAATTTAATAAAGCATAGGATAAAACAACATAAATACAATTTAATAGAGCATAGGCTAAAACAACATAAATACAATTTATAAAGCATAGGATAAAACAACATAAATACAATTTAATAAAGCATAGGATAAAACAACATAAATACAATTTAATAAAGCATAGGATTAAACAACATAAATACTATTTAATAAAGCATAGGATAAAACAACATAAATACAATTTAATAAAGCATAGGATAAAACAACATAAATACAATTTAATAAAGCATAGGATAAAACCACAGAAATACAATTTAATAAAGCATAGGATAAAACAACATAAATACAATTTAATAAAGCATAGGACAAAACAACATAAATACAATTTAATAAATCATAGGATAAAACAACATAAATGCAATTTAATAAAGCATAGGATAAAACAACATAAATAAAATTTAATAAAGCATAGGTTAAAATAACATAAATACAATTTAATAAAGCATAGGACAAAACAACATAAAAACAATTTAATAAAGCATAGTATAAAACCACAGAAATACAATTTAATAAAGCATAGGATAAAACAACATAAATACAATTTAATAAAGCATAGGACAAAACAACATAAATACAATTTAATAAAGCATAGGATAAAACAACATAAATACAATTTAATAAAGCATAGGATAAAACAACATAAATACAATTTAATAAAGCATAGGATAAAACAACATAAATACAATTTAATAAAGCATAGGATAAAACAACATAAATACAATTTAATAAAGCATAGGTTAAAACAACATAAATACAATTTAATAAAGCATAGGACAAAACAACATAAATACAATTTAATAAAGCATAGTTTAAAACAACATAAATACAATTTAATAAAGCATAGGATAAAACCACAGAAATACAATTTAATAAAGCATAGGATAAAACAACATAAATACAATTTAATAAAGCATAGGACAAAACAACATAAATACAATTTAATAGAGCATAGGATAAAACAACATAAATGCAATTTAATAAAGCATAGGATAAAACAACATAAATAAAATTTAATAAAGCATAGGTTAAAATAACATAAATACAATTTAATAAAGCATAGGACAAAACAACATAAAAACAATTTAATAAAGCATAGTATAAAACCACAGAATTACAATTTAATAAAGCATAGGATAAAACAACATAAATACAATTTAATAAAGCATAGGTTAAAATAACATAAATACAATTTAATAAAGCATAGGATAAAACAACATAAATACAATTTAATAAAGCATAGGACAAAACAACATAAATACAATTTAATAAAGCATAGGATAAAACAACATAAATACAATTTAATGAAACATAGGATAAACAACATAAATACAATTTAATAAAGCATAGGTTAAAACAACATAAATACAATTTAATAAAGCATAGGATAAAACAACATAAATACAATTTAATAAAGCATAGGATAAAACAACATAAATACAATTTAATAAAGCATAGGATAAAACAACATAAATACAATTTAATAAAGCATAGGGCAAAACAACATAAATACAATTTAATAAAGCATAGGATAAAACAACATAAATACAATTTAATGAAACATAGGATAAACAACATAAATACAATTTAATAAAGCATAGGATAAACAACATAAATACAATTTAATAAAGCATAGGCTAAAACTACATAAATACAATTTAATAAAGCTTAGGATAAAACAAATTAAATACAATATAATAAAGCATAGGATAAAACAACATAAATTCAATTTAATAAAGCATAGGATAAAACAACATAAATACAATTTAATAAAGCATAAGATAAAACAACATGAATACAATTTAATAAAGCATAGGTTAAAACAACATAAATACAATTTAATAAAGCATAGGATAAAACAACATAAATACAATTTAATAAAGCATAGGATAAAACAACATAAATACAATTTAATAAAGCATAGGATAAAACAACATAAATACAATTTAATAAAGCATAGGTTAAAACAACATAAATACAATTTAATAAAGCATAGGATAAAACAACATAAATACAATTTAATAAAGCATAGGATAAAACAACATAAATAAAATTTAATAAAGCATAGGATAAAACAACATAAATACAATTTATTAAAGCATAGGATAAAACAACATAAATACAATTTAATAAAGCATAGGAAAAAACAACATAAATACAATTTAATAAAGCATAGGATAAAACAACATAAATACAATTTAATAAAGCATAGGATAAAACAACATAAATCAAATTTAATAAAGCATAGGTTTAAACAACATAAATACAATTTAATAAAGCATAGGACAAAACAACATAAATACAATTTAATAAAGCATAGTTTAAAACAACATAAATACAATTTAATAAAGCATAGGATAAAACCACAGAAATACAATTTAATAAAGCATAGGATAAAAAAACATAAATACAATATAATAAAGCATAGGACAAAACAACATAAATAAAATTTAATAAAGCATAGGATACAACAACATAAATAAAATTTAGTAAAGCATAGGTCAAAATAACATAAATACAATTTAATAAAGCATAGGATAAAACAACATAAATACAATTTAATAAAGCATAGGATAAAACAACATAAATAAAATTTAATAAAGCATAGGATAAAACAACATAAATTCAATTTAATAAAGCATAGGATAAAACAACATAAATACAATTTAATAAAGCATAGGATAAAACAACATAAATCAAATTTAATAAAGCATAGGATAAAACAACATAAATACAATTTAATAAAGCATAGGATAAAACAACATAAATACAATTTAATAAAGCATAGGATAAAACAACATAAATACAATTTAATAAAGCATAGTTTAAAACAACATAAATACAATTTAATAAAGCATAGGATAGAACAACATAAATCAAATTTAATAAAGCATAGGTTAAAACAACATAAATACAATTTAATAAAGCATAGGACAAAACAACATAAATACAATTTAATAAAGCATAGTTTAAAAAAACATAAATACAATTTAATAAAGCATAGGATACAACAACATAAATAAAATTTAGTAAAGCATAGGTCAAAATAACATAAATACAATTTAATAAAGCATAGGATAAAACAACATAAATACAATTTAATAAAGCATAGGATAAAACAACATAAATACAATTTAATAAAGCATAGGATAAAACAACATAAATCAAATTTAATAAAGCATAGGATAAAACAACATAAATACAATTTAATAAAGCATAGGTTAAAACAACATAAATACAATTTAATAAAGCATAGGATAAAACAACATAAATAAAATTTAATAAAGCATAGGTTAAAATAACATGAATACAATTTAATAAAGCATAGGACAAAACAACATAAAAACAATTTAATAAAGCATAGTATAAAACCACAGAATTACAATTTAATAAAGCATAGGATAAAACAACATAAATACAATTTAATAAAGCATAGGACAAAACAACATAAATACAATTTAATAAAGCATAGGATAAAACAACATAAATACAATTTAATGAAACATAGGATAAACAACATAAATACAATTTAATAAAGCATAGGATAAACAACATAAATACAATTTAATAAAGCATAGGCTAAAACTACATAAATACAATTTAATAAAGCTTAGGATAAAACAAATTAAATACAATATAATAAAGCATAGGATAAAACAACATAAATTCAATTTAATAAAGCATAGTATAAAACAACATAAATACAATTTAATAAAGCATAAGATAAAACAACATGAATACAATTTAATAAAGCATAGGTTAAAACAACATAAATACAATTTAATAAAGCATAGGATAAAACAAATAAATACAATTTAATAAATCATAGGATAAAACAACATAAATACAATTTAATAAAGCATAGGATAAAAGAACATAAATACAATTTAATAGAGCATAGGCTAAAACAACATAAATACAATTTATAAAGCATAGGATAAAACAACATAAATACAATTTAATAAAGCGTATGTTAAAGCAACATAAATACAATTTAATAAAGCATAGGTTAAAACAACATAAATACAATTTAATAAAGCATAGGATAAAACAACCTAAATACAATTTAATAAAGCTTAGGATAAAACAACATAAATACAATTTAATAAAGCATAGGATAAAACAACATAAATACAATTTAATAAAGCATAGGATAAAACAACATAAATACAATTTAATAGAGCATAGGCTAAAACAACATAAATACAATTTATAAAGCATAGGATAAAACAACATAAATACAATTTAATAAAGCATAGGATAAAACAACATAAATACAATTTAATAAAGCATAGGATTAAACAACATAAATACTATTTAATAAAGCATAGGTTAAAACAACATAAATACAATTTAATAAAGCACAGGATAAAACAACATCAATAAAATTTAATAAAGCATAGGATACAACAACATAAATACAATTTAGTAAAGCATAGGTCAAAATAACATAAATACAATTTAATAAAGCATAGGATAAAACAAAATAAATACAATTTAATAAAGCATAGGATAAAACGACATAAATAAAATTTAATAAAGCATAGGATAAAACAACATAAATTCAATTTAATAAAGCATAGGATAAAACAACATAAATACAATTTAATAAAGCATAGGATAAAACAACATGAATACAATTTAATAAAGCATAGGATAAAACAACATAAATACAATTTAATAAAGCATTGGTTAAAACAACATAAATACAATTTAATAAAGCACAGGACAAAACAACATCAATACAATTCAATAAAGCATAGGTTAAAACAACATAAATACAAGTTAATAAAGCATAGGATAAAACAACATAAATACAATTTAATAAAGCATAGGATAAAACAACATGAATACAATTTAATAAATCATAGGATAAAACAACATAAATACAATTTAATAAAGCATAGGTTAAAACAACATAAACACAATTTAATAAAGCATAGGTTAAAACAACATAAATACAATTTAATAAAGCATAGGACAAAACAACATAAATACAATTTAATAAAGCATAGGTTAAAACAACATAAATACAAGTTAATAAAGCATAGGATAAAACAACATAAATACAATTTAATAAAGCATATGATAAAACAACATAAATACAATTTAATAAAGCATGGGATAAAACAACATAAATACAATTTAATAAAGCATAGGTTAAAACAACATAAATACAATTTAATAAAGCATAGGTTAAAACAACATAAATACAATTTAATAAAGCATAGGATAAAACAACATAAATTCAATTTAATAAAGCATAGGATAAAACAACATAAATACAATTTAATAAAGCACAGGATAAAACAACATAAATAAAATTTAATAAAGCCTAGGATAAAACAAGATAAATATAATTTAATAAAGCATAGGATAAAACAACATAAATTCAATTTAGTAAAGCATAGGATAAAACAACATAAATACAATTTAATAAAGCACAGGATAAAACAACATAAATAAAATTTAATAAAGCATAGGATAAAACAAGATAAATAAAATTTAATAAAGCATAGGATAAAACAACATAAATACAATTTAATAAAGCATAGGATAAAACAACATAAATACAATTTAATAAAGCATAGGATAAAACAACATAAATACAATTTAATAAAGCATAGGATAAAACAACATAAATACAATTTAATAAAGCATAGGTTAAAACAACATAAATACAATTTAATAAAGCATAGGATAAAACAACATAAATACAATTTAATAAAGCATAGGATAAAACAACATAAATAAAATTTAATAAAGCATAGGATAAAACAACATAAATACAATTTATTAAAGCATAGGATAAAACAACATAAATACAATTTAATAAAGCATAGGATAAAACAACATAAATACAATTTAATAAAGCATAGGATAAAACAACATAAATACAATTTAATAAAGCATAGGATAAAACCACAGAAATACAATTTAATAAAGCATAGGATAAAACAACATAAATACAATTTAATAAAGCATAGGACAAAACAACATAAATACAATTTAATAAATCATAGGATAAAACAACATAAATGCAATTTAATAAAGCATAGGATAAAACAACATAAATAAAATTTAATAAAGCATAGGTTAAAATAACATAAATAGAATTTAATAAAGCATAGGACAAAACAACATAAAAACAATTTAATAAAGCATAGTATAAAACCACAGAAATACAATTTAATAAAGCATAGGATAAAACAACATAAATACAATTTAATAAAGCATAGGACAAAACAACATAAATACAATTTAATAAAGCATAGGATAATACAACATAAATACAATTTAATAAAGCATAGGATAAAACAACATAAATACAATTTAATAAAGCATAGGATAAAACAACATAAATACAATTTAATAAAGCATAGGATAAAACAACATAAATACAATTTAATAAAGCATAGGTTAAAACAACATAAATACAATTTAATAAAGCATAGGACAAAACAACATAAATACAATTTAATAAAGCATAGTTTAAAACAACATAAATACAATTTAATAAAGCATAGGATAAAACCACAGAAATACAATTTAATAAAGCATAGGATAAAACAACATAAATACAATTTAATAAAGCATAGGACAAAACAACATAAATACAATTTAATAGAGCATAGGATAAAACAACATAAATGCAATTTAATAAAGCATAGGATAAAACAACATAAATAAAATTTAATAAAGCATAGGTTAAAATAACATAAATACAATTTAATAAAGCATAGGACAAAACAACATAAAAACAATTTAATAAAGCATAGTATAAAACCACAGAATTACAATTTAATAAAGCATAGGATAAAACAACATAAATACAATTTAATAAAGCATAGGTTAAAATAACATAAATACAATTTAATAAAGCATAGGATAAAACAACATAAATACAATTTAATAAAGCATAGGACAAAACAACATAAATACAATTTAATAAAGCATAGGATAAAACAACATAAATACAATTTAATGAAACATAGGATAAACAACATGAATACAATTTAATAAAGCATAGGATAAACAACATAAATACAATTTAATAAAGCATAGGCTAAAACTACATAAATACAATTTAATAAAGCTTAGGATAAAACAAATTAAATACAATATAATAAAGCATAGGATAAAACAACATAAATTCAATTTAATAAAGCATAGGACAAAACAACATAAATACAATTTAATAAAGCATAGGATAAAACAACATAAATACAATTTAATGAAACATAGGATAAACAACATAAATACAATTTAATAAAGCATAGGATAAACAACATAATTACAATTTAATAAAACAGGCTAAAACTACATAAATACAATTTAATAAAGCTTAGGATAAAACAAATTAAATACAATATAATAAAGCATAGGATAAAACAACATAAATTCAATTTAATAAAGCATAGGATAAAACAACATAAATACAATTTAATAAAGCATAAGATAAAACAACATGAATACAATTTAATAAAGCATAGGTTAAAACAACATAAATACAATTTAATAAAGCATAGGATAAAACAACATAAATACAATTTAATAAAGCATAGGATAAAACAACATAAATACAATTTAATAAAGCATAGGATAAAACAACATAAATACAATTTAATAAAGCATAGGTTAAAACAACATAAATACAATTTAATAAAGCATAGGATAAAACAACATAAATACAATTTAATAAAGCATAGGATAAAACAACATAAATACAATTTAATAAAGCATAGGATAAAACAACATAAATACAATTTAATAAAGCATAGGACAAAACAACATAAATACAATTTAATAAAGCATAGGATAAAACAACATAAATACAATTTAATGAAACATAGGATAAACAACATAAATACAATTTAATAAAGCATAGGATAAACAACATAAATACAATTTAATAAAGCATAGGCTAAAACTACATAAATACAATTTAATAAAGCTTAGGATAAAACAAATTAAATACAATATAATAAAGCATAGGATAAAACAACATAAATTCAATTTAATAAAGCATAGGATAAAACAACATGAATACAATTTAATAAAGCATAGGTTAAAACAACATAAATACAATTTAATAAAGCATAGGATAAAACAACATAAATACAATTTAATAAAGCATAGGATAAAACAACATAAATACAATTTAATAAAGCATAGGATAAAACAACATAAATACAATTTAATAAAGCATAGGATAAAACAACATAAATACAATTTAATAAAGCATAGGTTAAAACAACATAAATACAATTTAATAAAGCATAGGATAAAACAACATAAATACAATTTAATAAAGCATAGGATAAAACAACATAAATAAAATTTAATAAAGCATAGGATAAAACAACATAAATACAATTTATTAAAGCATAGGATAAAACAACATAAATACAATTTAATAAAGCATAGGAAAAAACAACATAAATACAATTTAATAAAGCATAGGATAAAACAACATAAATACAATTTAATAAAGCATAGGATAAAACAACATAAATCAAATTTAATAAAGCATAGGTTTAAACAACATAAATACAATTTAATAAAGCATAGGACAAAACAACATAAATACAATTTAATAAAGCATAGTTTAAAACAACATAAATACAATTTAATAAAGCATAGGATAAAACCACAGAAATACAATTTAATAAAGCATAGGATAAAAAAACATAAATACAATATAATAAAGCATAGGACAAAACAACATAAATAAAATTTAATAAAGCATAGGATACAACAACATAAATAAAATTTAGTAAAGCATAGGTCAAAATAACATAAATACAATTTAATAAAGCATAGGATAAAACAACATAAATACAATTTAATAAAGCATAGGATAAAACAACATAAATAAAATTTAATAAAGCATAGGATAAAACAACATAAATTCAATTTAATAAAGCATAGGATAAAACAACATAAATACAATTTAATAAAGCATAGGATAAAACAACATAAATCAAATTTAATAAAGCATAGGATAAAACAACATAAATACAATTTAATAAAGCATAGGATAAAACAACATAAATACAATTTAATAAAGCATAGGATAAAACAACATAAATACAATTTAATAAAGCATAGGATAAAACAACATAAATTCAATTTAATAAAGCATAGAATAAAACAACATAAATACAATTTAATAAAGCATAGGATAAAACAACATAAATCAAATTTAATAAAGCATAGGATAAAACAACATAAATACAATTTAATAAAGCATAGGATAAAACAACATAAATAAAATTTAATAAAGCATAGGATAAAACAACATAAATACAATTTAATAAAGCATAGGATAAAACAACATAAATACAATTTAATAAAGCATAGGATAAAACAACATAAATACAATTTAATAAAGCATAGTTTAAAACAACATAAATACAATTTAATAAAGCATAGGATAGAACAACATAAATCAAATTTAATAAAGCATAGGTTAAAACAACATAAATACAATTTAATAAAGCATAGGACAAAACAACATAAATACAATTTAATAAAGCATAGTTCAAAACAACATAAATACAATTTAATAAAGCATAGGATAAAACCACAGAAATACAATTTAATAAAGCATAGGATAAAACAACATAAATACAATTTAATAAAGCATAGGACAAAACAACATAAATACAATTTAATAAAGCATAGGATAAAACAACATGAATACAATTTAATAAAGCATAGGATAAAACAACATAAATAAAATTTAATAAAGCATAGGTTAAAATAACATAAATACAATTTAATAAAGCATACGACAAAACAATATAAAAACAATTTAATAAAGCATAGTATAAAACCACAGAATTACAATTTAATAAAGCATAGGATAAAACAACATAAATACAATTTAATAAAGCATAGGACAAAACAACATAAATACAATTTAATAAAGCATAGGATAAAACAACATAAATACAATTTAATGAAACATAGGATAAACAACATAAATACAATTTAATAAAGCATAGGATAAACAACATAAATACAATTTAATAAAGCATAGGCTAAAACTACATAAATACAATTTAATAAAGCTTAGGATAAAACAAATTAAATACAATATAATAAAGCATAGGATAAAACAACATAAATTCAATTTAATAAAGCATAGGATAAAACAACATAAATAAAATTTAATAAAGCATAAGATAAAACAACATGAATACAATTTAATAAAGCATAGGTTAAAACAACATAAATACAATTTAATAAAGCATAGGATAAAACAACATAAATCAAATTTAATAAAGCATAGGATAAAACAACATAAATACAATTTAATAAAGCATAGGATAAAACAACATAAATAAAATTTAATAAAGCATAGGATAAAACAACATAAATACAATTTAATAAAGCATAGGATAAAACAACATAAATACAATTTAATAAAGCATAGTTTAAAACAACATAAATACAATTTAATAAAGCATAGGATAGAACAACATAAATCAAATTTAATAAAGCATAGGTTAAAACAACATAAATACAATTTAATAAAGCATAGGACAAAACAACATAAATACAATTTAATAAAGCATAGTTTAAAACAACATAAATACAATTTAATAAAGCATAGGATAAAACCACAGAAATACAATTTAATAAAGCATAGGATAAAACAACATAAATACAATTTAATAAAGCATAGGACAAAACAACATAAATACAATTTAATAAAGCATAGGATAAAACAACATAAATACAATTTAATAAAGCATAGGATAAAACAACATAAATACAATTTAATAAAGCATAGGATAAAACAACATAAATAAAATTTAATAAAGCATAGGATAAAACAACATAAATTCAATTTAATAAAGCATAGAATAAAACAACATAAATACAATTTAATAAAGCATAGGATAAAACAACATAAATCAAATTTAATAAAGCATAGGATAAAACAACATAAATACAATTTAATAAAGCATAGGATAAAACAACATAAATAAAATTTAATAAAGCATAGGATAAAACAACATAAATACAATTTAATAAAGCATAGGATAAAACAACATAAATACAATTTAATAAAGCATAGGATAAAACAACATAAATACAATTTAATAAAGCATAGTTTAAAACAACATAAATACAATTTAATAAAGCATAGGATAGAACAACATAAATCAAATTTAATAAAGCATAGGTTAAAACAACATAAATACAATTTAATAAAGCATAGGACAAAACAACATAAATACAATTTAATAAAGCATAGTTTAAAACAACATAAATACAATTTAATAAAGCATAGGATAAAACCACAGAAATACAATTTAATAAAGCATAGGATAAAACAACATAAATACAATTTAATAAAGCATAGGACAAAACAACATAAATACAATTTAATAAAGCATAGGATAAAACAACATAAATACAATTTAATAAAGCATAGGATAAAACAACATAAATACAATTTAATAAAGCATAGGATAAAACAACATAAATACAATTTAATAAAGCATAGGATAAAACAACATAAATACAATTTAATAAAGCATAGGTGAAAACAACATAAATACAATTTAATAAAGCATAGGACAAAACAACATAAATACAATTTAATAAAGCATAGTTCAAAACAACATAAATACAATTTAATAAAGCATAGGATAAAACCACAGAAATACAATTTAATAAAGCATAGGATAAAACAACATAAATACAATTTAATAAAGCATAGGACAAAACAACATAAATACAATTTAATAAAGCATAGGATAAAACAACATGAATACAATTTAATAAAGCATAGGATAAAACAACATAAATAAAATTTAATAAAGCATAGGTTAAAATAACATAAATACAATTTAATAAAGCATACGACAAAACAATATAAAAACAATTTAATAAAGCATAGTATAAAACCACAGAATTACAATTTAATAAAGCATAGGATAAAACAACATAAATACAATTTAATAAAGCATAGGACAAAACAACATAAATACAATTTAATAAAGCATAGGATAAAACAACATAAATACAATTTAATGAAACATAGGATAAACAACATAAATACAATTTAATAAAGCATAGGATAAACAACATAAATACAATTTAATAAAGCATAGGCTAAAACTACATAAATACAATTTAATAAAGCTTAGGATAAAACAAATTAAATACAATATAATAAAGCATAGGATAAAACAACATAAATTCAATTTAATAAAGCATAGGATAAAACAACATAAATAAAATTTAATAAAGCATAAGATAAAACAACATGAATACAATTTAATAAAGCATAGGTTAAAACAACATAAATACAATTTAATAAAGCATAGGATAAAACAACATAAATCAAATTTAATAAAGCATAGGATAAAACAACATAAATACAATTTAATAAAGCATAGGATAAAACAACATAAATAAAATTTAATAAAGCATAGGATAAAACAACATAAATACAATTTAATAAAGCATAGGATAAAACAACATAAATACAATTTAATAAAGCATAGTTTAAAACAACATAAATACAATTTAATAAAGCATAGGATAGAACAACATAAATCAAATTTAATAAAGCATAGGTTAAAACAACATAAATACAATTTAATAAAGCATAGGACAAAACAACATAAATACAATTTAATAAAGCATAGTTTAAAACAACATAAATACAATTTAATAAAGCATAGGATAAAACCACAGAAATACAATTTAATAAAGCATAGGATAAAACAACATAAATACAATTTAATAAAGCATAGGACAAAACAACATAAATACAATTTAATAAAGCATAGGATAAAACAACATAAATACAATTTAATAAAGCATAGGATAAAACAACATAAATACAATTTAATAAAGCATAGGATAAAACAACATAAATAAAATTTAATAAAGCATAGGATAAAACAACATAAATTCAATTTAATAAAGCATAGAATAAAACAACATAAATACAATTTAATAAAGCATAGGATAAAACAACATAAATCAAATTTAATAAAGCATAGGATAAAACAACATAAATACAATTTAATAAAGCATAGGATAAAACAACATAAATAAAATTTAATAAAGCATAGGATAAAACAACATAAATACAATTTAATAAAGCATAGGATAAAACAACATAAATACAATTTAATAAAGCATAGGATAAAACAACATAAATACAATTTAATAAAGCATAGTTTAAAACAACATAAATACAATTTAATAAAGCATAGGATAGAACAACATAAATCAAATTTAATAAAGCATAGGTTAAAACAACATAAATACAATTTAATAAAGCATAGGACAAAACAACATAAATACAATTTAATAAAGCATAGTTTAAAACAACATAAATACAATTTAATAAAGCATATGATAAAACCACAGAAATACAATTTAATAAAGCATAGGATAAAACAACATAAATACAATTTAATAAAGCATAGGACAAAACAACATAAATACAATTTAATAAAGCATAGGATAAAACAACATAAATACAATTTAATAAAGCATAGGATAAAACAACATAAATACAATTTAATAAAGCATAGGATAAAACAACATAAATACAATTTAATAAAGCATAGGATAAAACAACATAAATCAAATTTAATAAAGCATAGGTGAAAACAACATAAATACAATTTAATAAAGCATAGGACAAAACAACATAAATACAATTTAATAAAGCATAGTTCAAAACAACATAAATACAATTTAATAAAGCATAGGATAAAACCACAGAAATACAATTTAATAAAGCATAGGATAAAACAACATAAATACAATTTAATAAAGCTTAGGATAAAACAATATAAATACAATTTAAAAAGCATACGATAAAACAACATAAATACAATTTAATAAAGCATAGGATACAACAACATAAATAAAATTTAGTAAAGCATAGGTCAAAATAACATAAATACAATTTAATAAAGCATAGGATAAAACAACATAAATACAATTTAATAAAGCATAGGATAAAACAACATAAATAAAATTTAATAAACCATAGGATAAACAACATAAATTCAATTTAATAAAGCATAGGATAAAACAACATGAATACAATTTAATAAAGCATAGGATAAAACAACGTAAATACAATTTAATAAAGCATAGGTTAAAACAACATAAATACAATTTAATAAAGCATAGGTTAAAACAACATAAATACAATTTAATAAAGCATAGGACAAAACAACATAAATACAATTTAATAAAGCATAGGTTAAAACAACATAAATACAAGTTAATAAAGCATAGGATAAAACAACATAAATACAATTTAATAAAGCATAGGATAAAACAACATAAATACAATTGAATAAAGCATAGGATAAAACAACAAAAATACAATTTAATAAAGCATAGGTTAAAACAACATAAATACAATTTAATAAAGCATAGGTTAAAACAACATAAATACAATTTAATAAAGCATAGGATAAAACAACATAAATTCAATTTAATAAAGCATAGGATAAAACAACATAAATACAATTTAATAAAGCACAGGATAAAACAACATAAATAAAATTTAATAAAGCATAGGATAAAACAAGATAAATAAAATTTAATAAAGCATAGGATAAAACAACATAAATACAATTTAAAAAAGCATAGGATAAAACAACATAAATAAAATTTAATAAAGCATAGGATAAAACAACATAAATACAATTTAATAAAGCATAGGATAAAACAACATAAATACAATTTAATAAAGCATAGGTTAAAACAACATAAATACAATTTAATAAAGCATAGGATAAAACAACATAAATACAATTTAATAAAGCATAGGATAAAACAACATAAATACAATTTAATAAAGCATAGGTTAAAACAACATAAATACAATTTAATAAAGCATAGGATAAAACAACATAAATTCAATTTAATAAAGCATAGGATAAAACAACATAAATACAATTTAATAAAGCACAGGATAAAACAACATAAATAAAATTTAATAAAGCATAGGATAAGACAAGATAAATAAAATTTAATAAAGCATAGGATAAAACAACATAAATACAATTTAATAAAGCATAGGATAAAACAACATAAATACAATTTAATAAAGCATAGGATAAAACAACATAAATACAATTTAATAAAGCATAGGATAAAACAACATAAATACAATTTAATAAAGCATAGGTTAAAACAACATAAATACAATTTAATAAAGCATAGGATAAAACAACATAAATACAATTTAATAAAGCATAGGATAAAACAACATAAATACAATTTAATAAAGCATAGGTGAAAACAACATAAATACAATTTAATAAAGCATAGGATAAAACAACATAAAAACAATTTAATAAAGCATAGTTCAAAACAACATAAATACAATTTAATAAAGCATAGGATAAAACCACAGAAATACAATTTAATAAAGCATAGGATAAAACAACATAAATACAATTTAATAAAGCATAGGACAAAACAACATAAATACAATTTAATAAAGCATAGGATAAAACAACATAAATACAATTTAATAAAGCATAGGATAAAACAACATAAATAAAATTTAATAAAGCATAGGTTAAAATAACATAAATACAATTTAATAAAGCATACGACAAAACAATATAAAAACAATTTAATAAAGCATAGTATAAAACCACAGAATTACAATTTAATAAAGCATAGGATAAAACAACATAAATACAATTTAATAAAGCATAGGATAAAACAACATAAATCAAATTTAATAAAGCATAGGATAAAACAACATAAATACAATTTAATAAAGCATAGGATAAAACAACATAAATAAAATTTAATAAAGCATAGGATAAAACAACATAAATACAATTTAATAAAGCATAGGATAAAACAACATAAATACAATTTAATAAAGCATAGTTTAAAACAACATAAATACAATTTAATAAAGCATAGGATAGAACAACATAAATCAAATTTAATAAAGCATAGGTTAAAACAACATAAATACAATTTAATAAAGCATAGGACAAAACAACATAAATACAATTTAATAAAGCATAGTTTAAAACAACATAAATACAATTTAATAAAGCATAGGATAAAACCACAGAAATACAATTTAATAAAGCATAGGATAAAACAACATAAATACAATTTAATAAAGCATAGGACAAAACAACATAAATACAATTTAATAAAGCATAGGATAAAACAACATAAATACAATTTAATAAAGCATAGGATAAAACAACATAAATACAATTTAATAAAGCATAGGATAAAACAACATAAATACAATTTAATAAAGCATAGGATAAAACAACATAAATCAAATTTAATAAAGCATAGGTGAAAACAACATAAATACAATTTAATAAAGCATAGGACAAAACAACATAAATACAATTTAATAAAGCATAGTTTAAAACAACATAAATACAATTTAATAAAGCATAGGATAAAACCACAGAAATACAATTTAATAAAGCATAGGATAAAACAACATAAATACAATTTAATAAAGCATAGGACAAAACAACATAAATACAATTTAATAAAGCATAGGATAAAACAACATAAATACAATTTAATAAAGCATAGGATAAAACAACATAAATAAAATTTAATAAAGCATAGGTTAAAATAACATAAATACAATTTAATAAAGCATACGACAAAACAATATAAAAACAATTTAATAAAGCATAGTATAAAACCACAGAATTACAATTTAATAAAGCATAGGATAAAACAACATAAATACAATTTAATAAAGCATAGGACAAAACAACATAAATACAATTTAATAAAGCATAGGATAAAACAACATAAATACAATTTAATGAAACATAGGATAAACAACATAAATACAATTTAATAAAGCATAGGATAAACAACATAAATACAATTTAATAAAGCATAGGCTAAAACTACATAAATACAATTTAATAAAGCTTAGGATAAAACAAATTAAATACAATATAATAAAGCATAGGATAAAACAACATAAATTCAATTTAATAAAGCATAGGATAAAACAACATAAATAAAATTTAATAAAGCATAAGATAAAACAACATGAATACAATTTAATAAAGCATAGGTTAAAACAACATAAATACAATTTAATAAAGCATAGGATAAAACATCATAAATACAATTTAATAAAGCATAGGTTAAAACAACATAAATACAATTTAATAAAGAATAAGACAAAACAACATAAATACAATTTAATAAAGCATATGTTAAAGCAACATAAATACAATTTAATAAAGCATAGGTTAAAACAACATAAATACAATTTAATAAAGCATAGGATAAAACAACATAAATACAATTTAATAAAGCTTAGGATAAAACAATATAAATACAATTTAAAAAGCATAGGATAAAACAACATAAATACAATTTAATAAAGCATAGGATAAAACAACATAAATACAATTTAATAGAGCATAGGATAAAACAACATAAATACAATTTATAAAGCATAGGATAAAACAACATCAATACAATTTAATAAAGCATAGGATAAAACAACATAAATACAATTTAATAAAGCATAGGATTAAACAACATAAATACTATTTAATAAAGCATAGGATAAAACCACATAAATACAATTTAATAAAGCACAGGATAAAACAACATAAATAAAATTTAATAAAGCATAGGATACAACAACATAAATAAAATTTAGTAAAGCATAGGTCAAAATAACATAAATACAATTTAATAAAGCATAGGATAAAACAACATAAATACAATTTAATAAAGCATAGGATAAAACAACATAAATAAAATTTAATAAACCATAGGATAAACAACATAAATTCAATTTAATAAAGCATAGGATAAAACAACATGAATACAATTTAATAAAGCATAGGATAAAACAACGTAAATACAATTTAATAAAGCATAGGTTAAAACAACATAAATACAATTTAATAAAGCATAGGTTAAAACAACATAAATACAATTTAATAAAGCATAGGACAAAACAACATAAATACAATTTAATAAAGCATAGGTTAAAACAACATAAATACAAGTTAATAAAGCATAGGATAAAACAACATAAATACAATTTAATAAAGCATAGGATAAAACAACATAAATACAATTGAATAAAGCATAGGATAAAACAACATAAATACAATTTAATAAAGCATAGGTTAAAACAACATAAATACAATTTAATAAAGCATAGGTTAAAACAACATAAATACAATTTAATAAAGCATAGGATAAAACAACATAAATTCAATTTAATAAAGCATAGGATAAAACAACATAAATACAATTTAATAAAGCACAGGATAAAACAACATAAATAAAATTTAATAAAGCATAGGATAAAACAAGATAAATAAAATTTAATAAAGCATAGGATAAAACAACATAAATACAATTTAAAAAAACATAGGATAAAACAACATAAATAAAACTTAATAAAGCATATAATAAAACAACATAAATACAATTTAATAAAGCATAGGATAAAACAACATAAATACAATTTAATAAAGCATAGGTTAAAACAACATAAATACAATTTAATAAAGCATAGGATAAAACAACATAAATACAATTTAATAAAGCATAGGATAAAACAACATAAATACAATTTAATAAAGCATAGGTTAAAACAACATAAATACAATTTAATAAAGCATAGGATAAAACAACATAAATTCAATTTAATAAAGCATAGGATAAAACAACATAAATACAATTTAATAAAGCACAGGATAAAATAACATAAATAAAATTTAATAAAGCATAGGATAAGACAAGATAAATAAAATTTAATAAAGCATAGGATAAAACAACATAAATACAATTTAATAAAGCATAGGATAAAACAACATAAATACAATTTAATAAAGCATAGGATAAAACAACATAAATACAATTTAATAAAGCATAGGATAAAACAACATAAATACAATTTAATAAAGCATAGGTTAAAACAACATAAATACAATTTAATAAAGCATAGGATAAAACAACATAAATACAATTTAATAAAGCATAGGATAAAACAACATAAATACAATTTAATAAAGCATAGGTTAAAACAACATAAATACAATTTAATAAAGCATAGGATAAAACAACATAAATACAATTTAATAAAGCTTAGGATAAAACAATATAAATACAATTTAAAAAGCATAGGATAAAACAACATAAATACAATTTAATAAAGCATAGGATAAAACAACATAAATACAATTTAATAGAGCATAGGATAAAACAACATAAATACAATTTATAAAGCATAGGATAAAACAACATCAATACAATTTAATAAAGCATAGGATAAAACAACATAAATACAATTTAATAAAGCATAGGATTAAACAACATAAATACTATTTAATAAAGCATAGGATAAAACCACATAAATACAATTTAATAAAGCACAGGATAAAACAACATAAATAAAATTTAATAAAGCATAGGATACAACAACATAAATAAAATTTAGTAAAGCATAGGTCAAAATAACATAAATACAATTTAATAAAGCATAGGATAAAACAACATAAATACAATTTAATAAAGCATAGGATAAAACAACATAAATAAAATTTAATAAACCATAGGATAAACAACATAAATTCAATTTAATAAAGCATAGGATAAAACAACATGAATACAATTTAATAAAGCATAGGATAAAACAACGTAAATACAATTTAATAAAGCATAGGTTAAAACAACATAAATACAATTTAATAAAGCATAGGTTAAAACAACATAAATACAATTTAATAAAGCATAGGACAAAACAACATAAATACAATTTAATAAAGCATAGGTTAAAACAACATAAATACAAGTTAATAAAGCATAGGATAAAACAACATAAATACAATTTAATAAAGCATAGGATAAAACAACATAAATACAATTGAATAAAGCATAGGATAAAACAACATAAATACAATTTAATAAAGCATAGGTTAAAACAACATAAATACAATTTAATAAAGCATAGGTTAAAACAACATAAATACAATTTAATAAAGCATAGGATAAAACAACATAAATTCAATTTAATAAAGCATAGGATAAAACAACATAAATACAATTTAATAAAGCACAGGATAAAACAACATAAATACAATTTAATAAAGCATAGGATAAAACAACATAAATTCAATTTAATAAAGCATAGGATAAAACAACATGAATACAATTTAATAAAGCACAGGATAAAACAACATAAATAAAATTTAATAAAGCATAGGATAAGACAAGATAAATAAAATTTAATAAAGCATAGGATAAAACAACATAAATACAATTTAATAAAGCATAGGTTAAAACAACATAAATACAATTTAATAAAGCATAGGATAAAACAACATAAATACAATTTAATAAAGCATAGGATAAAACAACATAAATACAATTTAATAAAGCATAGGATAAAACAACATAAATACAATTTAATAAAGCATAGGATAAAACAACATAAAAACAATTTAATAAAGCATAGGATAAAACAACATAAATACAATTTAATAAAGCATAGGATAAAACAACATAAATAAAATTTAATAAAGCATAGGATAAAACAACATAAATACAATTTAATAAAGCATAAGATAAAACAACATAAATACAATTTAATAAAGCATAGGATAAAACAACATAAATACAATTTAATAAAGCATAGTTTAAAACAACATAAATACAATTTAATAAAGCATAGGATAGAACAACATAAATCAAATTTAATAAAGCATAGGTTAAAACAACATAAATACAATTTAATTAAGCATAGGACAAAACAACATAAATACAATTTAATAAAGCATAGTTTAAAACAACATAAATACAATTTAATAAAGCATAGGATACAACAACATAAATAAAATTTAGTAAAGCATAGGTCAAAATAACATAAATACAATTTAATAAAGCATAGGATAAAACAACATAAATACAATTTAATAAAGCATAGGATAAAACAACATAAATAAAATTTAATAAAGCATAGGATAAAACAACATAAATTCAATTTAATAAAGCATAGGATAAAACAACATAAATACAATTTAATAAAGCATAGGATAAAACAACATAAATCAAATTTAATAAAGCATAGGATAAAACAACATAAATACAATTTATTAAAGCATAGGATAAAACAACATAAATAAAATTTAATAAAGCATAGGATAAAACAACATAAATAAAATTTAATAAAGCATAGGATAAAACAACATAAATACAATTTAATAAAGCATAGGATAAAACAACATAAATACAATTTAATAAAGCATAGTTTAAAACAACATAAATACAATTTAATAAAGCATAGGATAGAACAACATAAATCAAATTTAATAAAGCATAGGTTAAAACAACATAAATACAATTTAATAAAGCATAGGACAAAACAACATAAATACAATTTAATAAAGCATAGTTTAAAACAACATAAATACAATTTAATAAAGCATAGGATAAAACAACATAAATACAATTTAATAAAGCATAGGATAAAACAACATAAATACAATTTAATAAAGCATAGGATAAAACAACATAAATCAAATTTAATAAAGCATAGGATAAAACAACATAAATACAATTTATTAAAGCATAGGATAAAACAACATAAATAAAATTTAATAAAGCATAGGATAAAACAACATAAATAAAATTTAATAAAGCATAGGATAAAACAACATAAATACAATTTAATAAAGCATAGGATAAAACAACATAAATACAATTTAATAAAGCATAGTTTAAAACAACATAAATACAATTTAATAAAGCATAGGATAGAACAACATAAATCAAATTTAATAAAGCATAGGTTAAAACAACATAAATACAATTTAATAAAGCATAGGACAAAACAACATAAATACAATTTAATAAAGCATAGTTTAAAACAACATAAATACAATTTAATAAAGCATAGGATAAAACAACATAAATACAATTTAATAAAGCATAGGATAAAACAACATAAATGCAATTGAATAAAGCATAGGATAAAACAACATAAATACAATTTAATAAAGCATAGGTTAAAATAACATAAATACAATTTAATAAAGCATAGGTTAAAACAACATAAATACAATTTAATAAAGCATAGGATAAAACAACATAAATTCAATTTAATAAAGCATAGGATAAAACAACATAAATACAATTTAATAAAGCACAGGATAAAACAACATAAATAAAATTTAATAAAGCATAGGATAAAACAAGATAAATAAAATTTAATAAAGCATAGGATAAAACAACATAAATACAATTTAAAAAAGCATAGGATAAAACAACATAAATAAAATTTAATAAAGCATAGGATAAAACAACATAAATACAATTTAATAAAGCATAGGATAAAACAACATAAATACAATTTAATAAAGCATAGGTTAAAACAACATAAATACAATTTAATAAAGCATAGGATAAAACAACATAAATACAATTTAATAAAGCATAGGATAAAACAACATAAATACAATTTAATAAAGCATAGGTTAAAACAACATAAATGCAATTTAATAAAGCATAGGATAAAACAACATAAATTCAATTTAATAAAGCATAGGATAAAACAACATAAATACAATTTAATAAAGCACAGGATAAAACAACATAAATAAAATTTAATAAAGCATAGGATAAGACAAGATAAATAAAATTTAATAAAGCATAGGATAAAACAACATAAATACAATTTAATAAAGCATAGGATAAAACAACATAAATACAATTTAATAAAGCATAGGATAAAACAACATAAATACAATTTAATAAAGCATAGGATAAAACAACATAAATACAATTTAATAAAGCATAGGTTAAAACAACATAAATACAATTTAATAAAGCATAGGATAAAACAACATAAATAAAATTTAATAAAGCATAGGATAAAACAACATAAATACAATTTAATAAAGCATAGGATAAAACAACATAAATACAATTTAATAAAGCATAGGATAAAACAACATAAATACAATTTAATAAAGCATAGGATAAAACAACATAAATACAATTTAATAAAGCATAGGTTAAAACAACATAAATACAATTTAATAAAGCATAGGATAAAACAACATAAATACAATTTAATAAAGCATAGGATAAAACAACATAAATACAATTTAATAAAGCATAGGATAAAACAACATAAATACAATTTAATAAAGCATAGGATAAAACAACATAAATACAATTTAATAAAGCATAGGATAAAACAACATAAATCAAATTTAATAAAGCATAGGTTAAAACAACATAAATACAATTTAATAAAGCATAGGACAAAACAACGTAAATACAATTTAATAAAGCATAGTTTAAAACAACATAAATACAATTTAATAAAGCATAGGATAGAACAACATAAATCAAATTTAATAAAGCATAGGTTAAAACAACATAAATACAATTTAATAAAGCATAGGACAAAACAACATGAATACAATTTAATTAAGCATAGGACAAAACAACATAAATACAATTTAATGAAACATAGGATAAACAACATAAATACAATTTAATAAAGCATAGGACAAAACAACATAAATACAATTTAATAAAGCATATGTTATAACAACATAAATACAATTTAATAAAGCATAAGATATAACAACATGAATATAATTTAGTAAAGCATAAGATAAAACAACATGAATACAATTTAATAAAGCATAGTTTAAAACAACATAAATACAATTTAAGAAAGCATAGGATAAAACTACATAAATACATTTTAATAAAGCATAGGATAAAACAACATAAATACAATTTAATAAAGCATAGGTTAAAACAACATAAATTCAATTTAATAAAGCATTGGATAAAACAACATAAATACAATTTAATAAAGCATAGGATAAAACAACATAAATACAATTTAATAAAGCATAGGATAAAACAACATAAATACAATTTAATAAAGCATAGGATAAAACAACATAAATAAAATTTAATAAAGCATAGGATAAAACAACATAAATTCAATTTAATAAAGCATAGGATAAAACAACATAAATACAATTTAATAAAGCATAGGATAAAACAACATAAATAAAATTTAATAAAGCATAGGATAAAACAACATAAATACAATTTAATAAAGCATAGGATAAAACAACATAAATACAATTTAATAAAGCATAGGATAAAACAACATAAATACAATTTAATAAAGCATAGTTTAAAACAACATAAATACAATTTAATAAAGCATAGGATAGAACAACATAAATCAAATTTAATAAAGCATAGGTTAAAACAACATAAATACAATTTAATAAAGCATAGGACAAAGCAACATAAATACAATTTAATAAAGCATAGTTTAAAACAACATAAATACAATTTAATAAAGCATAGGATAAAACAACATAAATACAATTTAATAAAGCATAGGATAAAACAACATAAATAAAATTTAATAAAGCATAGGATAAAACAACATAAATTCAATTTAATAAAGCATAGGATAAAACAACATAAATACAATTTAATAAAGCATAGGATAAAACAACATAAATCAAATTTAATAAAGCATAGGATAAAACAACATAAATACAATTTATTAAAGCATAGGATAAAACAACATAAATAAAATTTAATAAAGCATAGGATAAAACAACATAAATACAATTTAATAAAGCATAGGATAAAACAACATAAATACAATTTAATAAAGCATAGGATAAAACAACATAAATACAATTTAATAAAGCATAGTTTAAAACAACATAAATACAATTTAATAAAGCATAGGATAGAACAACATAAATCAAATTTAATAAAGCATAGGTTAAAACAACATAAATACAATTTAATAAAGCATAGGACAAAACAACATAAATACAATTTAATAAAGCATAGTTTAAAACAACATAAATACAATTTAATAAAGCATAGGATAAAACCACAGAAATACAATTTAATAAAGCATAGGATAAAACAACATAAATACAATTTAATAAAGCATAGGACAAAACAACATAAATACAATTTAATAAAGCATAGGATAAAACAACATAAATACAATTTAATAAAGCATAGGATAAAACAACATAAATACAATTTAATAAAGCATAGGATAAAACAACATAAATACAATTTAATAAAGCATAGGATAAAACAACATAAATCAAATTTAATAAAGCATAGGTGAAAACAACATAAATACAATTTAATAAAGCATAGGTTAAAATAACATAAATACAATTTAATAAAGCATACGACAAAACAACATAAAAACAATTTAATAAAGCATAGTATAAAACCACAGAATTACAATTTAATAAAGCATAGGATAAAACAACATCAATACAATTTAATAAAGCATAGGACAAAACAACATAAATACAATTTAATAAAGCATAGGATAAAACAACATAAATACAATTTAATGAAACATAGGATAAACAACATAAATACAATTTAATAAATCATAGGATAAACAACATAAATACAATTTAATAAAGCATAGGCTAAAACTACATAAATACAATTTAATAAAGCTTAGGATAAAACAAATTAAATACAATATAATAAAGCATAGGATAAAACAACATAAATTCAATTTAATAAAGCATAGGATAAAACAACATAAATAAAATTTAATAAAGCATAAGATAAAACAACATGAATACAATTTAATAAAGCATAGGTTAAAACAACATCAATACAATTTAATAAAGCATAGGATAAAACAACATAAATACAATTTAATAAAGCATAGGTTAAAACAACATAAATACAATTTAATAAAGCATAAGACAAAACAACATAAATACAATTTAATAAAGCATATGTTAAAGCAACATAAATACAATTTAGTAAAGCATAGGTTAAAACAACATAAATACAATTTAATAAAGCATAGGATAAAACAACATAAATTCAATTTAATAAAGCATAGGATAAAACAACATAAATACAATTTAATAAAGCACAGGATAAAACAACATAAATAAAATTTAATAAAGCATAGGATAAGACAAGATAAATAAAATTTAATAAAGCATAGGATAAAACAACATAAATACAATTTAATAAAGCATAGGATAAAACAACATAAATACAATTTAATAAAGCATAGGATAAAACAACATAAATACAATTTAATAAAGCATAGGATAAAACAACATAAATACAATTTAATAAAGCATAGGTTAAAACAACATAAATACAATTTAATAAAGCATAGGATAAAAAACATAAATACAATTTAATAAAGCATAGGATAAAACAACATAAATACAATTTAATAAAGCATAGGATAAAACAACATAAATACAATTTAATAAAGCATAGGATAAAACAACATAAATACAATTTAATAAAGCATAGGATAAAACAACATAAATCAAATTTAATAAAGCATAGGTTAAAACAACATAAATACAATTTAATAAAGCATAGGACAAAACAACGTAAATACAATTTAATAAAGCATAGTTTAAAACAACATAAATACAATTTAATAAAGCATAGGATAGAACAACATAAATCAAATTTAATAAAGCATAGGTTAAAACAACATAAATACAATTTAATAAAGCATAGGACAAAACAACATGAATACAATTTAATTAAGCATAGGACAAAACAACATAAATACAATTTAATGAAACATAGGATAAACAACATAAATACAATTTAATAAAGCATAGGACAAAACAACATAAATACAATTTAATAAAGCATATGTTATAACAACATAAATACAATTTAATAAAGCATAAGATATAACAACATGAATATAATTTAGTAAAGCATAAGATAAAACAACATGAATACAATTTAATAAAGCATAGTTTAAAACAACATAAATACAATTTAAGAAAGCATAGGATAAAACTACATAAATACATTTTAATAAAGCATAGGATAAAACAACATAAATACAATTTAATAAAGCATAGGTTAAAACAACATAAATTCAATTTAATAAAGCATTGGATAAAACAACATAAATACAATTTAATAAAGCATAGGATAAAACAACATAAATACAATTTAATAAAGCATAGGATAAAACAACATAAATACAATTTAATAAAGCATAGGATAAAACAACATAAATAAAATTTAATAAAGCATAGGATAAAACAACATAAATTCAATTTAATAAAGCATAGGATAAAACAACATAAATACAATTTAATAAAGCATAGGATAAAACAACATAAATAAAATTTAATAAAGCATAGGATAAAACAACATAAATACAATTTAATAAAGCATAGGATAAAACAACATAAATACAATTTAATAAAGCATAGGATAAAACAACATAAATACAATTTAATAAAGCATAGTTTAAAACAACATAAATACAATTTAATAAAGCATAGGATAGAACAACATAAATCAAATTTAATAAAGCATAGGTTAAAACAACATAAATACAATTTAATAAAGCATAGGACAAAGCAACATAAATACAATTTAATAAAGCATAGTTTAAAACAACATAAATACAATTTAATAAAGCATAGGATAAAACAACATAAATACAATTTAATAAAGCATAGGATAAAACAACATAAATAAAATTTAATAAAGCATAGGATAAAACAACATAAATTCAATTTAATAAAGCATAGGATAAAACAACATAAATACAATTTAATAAAGCATAGGATAAAACAACATAAATCAAATTTAATAAAGCATAGGATAAAACAACATAAATACAATTTATTAAAGCATAGGATAAAACAACATAAATAAAATTTAATAAAGCATAGGATAAAACAACATAAATACAATTTAATAAAGCATAGGATAAAACAACATAAATACAATTTAATAAAGCATAGGATAAAACAACATAAATACAATTTAATAAAGCATAGTTTAAAACAACATAAATACAATTTAATAAAGCATAGGATAGAACAACATAAATCAAATTTAATAAAGCATAGGTTAAAACAACATAAATACAATTTAATAAAGCATAGGACAAAACAACATAAATACAATTTAATAAAGCATAGTTTAAAACAACATAAATACAATTTAATAAAGCATAGGATAAAACCACAGAAATACAATTTAATAAAGCATAGGATAAAACAACATAAATACAATTTAATAAAGCATAGGACAAAACAACATAAATACAATTTAATAAAGCATAGGATAAAACAACATAAATACAATTTAATAAAGCATAGGATAAAACAACATAAATACAATTTAATAAAGCATAGGATAAAACAACATAAATACAATTTAATAAAGCATAGGATAAAACAACATAAATCAAATTTAATAAAGCATAGGTGAAAACAACATAAATACAATTTAATAAAGCATAGGTTAAAATAACATAAATACAATTTAATAAAGCATACGACAAAACAACATAAAAACAATTTAATAAAGCATAGTATAAAACCACAGAATTACAATTTAATAAAGCATAGGATAAAACAACATCAATACAATTTAATAAAGCATAGGACAAAACAACATAAATACAATTTAATAAAGCATAGGATAAAACAACATAAATACAATTTAATGAAACATAGGATAAACAACATAAATACAATTTAATAAATCATAGGATAAACAACATAAATACAATTTAATAAAGCATAGGCTAAAACTACATAAATACAATTTAATAAAGCTTAGGATAAAACAAATTAAATACAATATAATAAAGCATAGGATAAAACAACATAAATTCAATTTAATAAAGCATAGGATAAAACAACATAAATAAAATTTAATAAAGCATAAGATAAAACAACATGAATACAATTTAATAAAGCATAGGTTAAAACAACATCAATACAATTTAATAAAGCATAGGATAAAACAACATAAATACAATTTAATAAAGCATAGGTTAAAACAACATAAATACAATTTAATAAAGCATAAGACAAAACAACATAAATACAATTTAATAAAGCATATGTTAAAGCAACATAAATACAATTTAGTAAAGCATAGGTTAAAACAACATAAATACAATTTAATAAAGCATAGGATAAAACAACATAAATTCAATTTAATAAAGCATAGGATAAAACAACATAAATACAATTTAATAAAGCACAGGATAAAACAACATAAATAAAATTTAATAAAGCATAGGATAAGACAAGATAAATAAAATTTAATAAAGCATAGGATAAAACAACATAAATACAATTTAATAAAGCATAGGATAAAACAACATAAATACAATTTAATAAAGCATAGGATAAAACAACATAAATACAATTTAATAAAGCATAGGATAAAACAACATAAATACAATTTAATAAAGCATAGGTTAAAACAACATAAATACAATTTAATAAAGCATAGGATAAAACAACATAAATACAATTTAATAAAGCATAGGATAAAACAACATAAATACAATTTAATAAAGCATAGGATAAAACAACATAAATACAATTTAATAAAGCATAGGATAAAACAACATAAATACAATTTAATAAAGCATAGGATAAAACAACATAAATCAAATTTAATAAAGCATAGGTTAAAACAACATAAATACAATTTAATAAAGCATAGGACAAAACAACGTAAATACAATTTAATAAAGCATAGTTTAAAACAACATAAATACAATTTAATAAAGCATAGGATAGAACAACATAAATCAAATTTAATAAAGCATAGGTTAAAACAACATAAATACAATTTAATAAAGCATAGGACAAAACAACATGAATACAATTTAATTAAGCATAGGACAAAACAACATAAATACAATTTAATGAAACATAGGATAAACAACATAAATACAATTTAATAAAGCATAGGACAAAACAACATAAATACAATTTAATAAAGCATATGTTATAACAACATAAATACAATTTAATAAAGCATAAGATATAACAACATGAATATAATTTAGTAAAGCATAAGATAAAACAACATGAATACAATTTAATAAAGCATAGGTTAAAACAACATAAATACAATTTAAGAAAGCATAGGATAAAACTACATAAATACATTTTAATAAAGCATAGGATAAAACAACATAAATACAATTTAATAAAGCATAGGTTAAAACAACATAAATTCAATTTAATAAAGCATAGAATAAAACAACATAAATACAATTTAATAAAGCATAGGATAAAACAACATAAATACAATTTAATAAAGCATAGGATAAAACAATATAAATACAATTTAATAAAGCATAGGATAAAACAACATAAATAAAATTTAATAAAGCATAGGATAAAACAACATAAATTCAATTTAATAAAGCATAGGATAAAACAACATAAATACAATTTAATAAAGCATAGGATAAAACAACATAAATCAAATTTAATAAAGCATAGGATAAAACAACATAAATACAATTTAATAAAGCATAGGATAAAACAACATAAATAAAATTTAATAAAGCATAGGATAAAACAACATAAATACAATTTAATAAAGCATAGGATAAAACAAAATAAATACAATTTAATAAAGCATAGGATAAAACAACATAAATACAATTTAATAAAGCATAGTTTAAAACAACATAAATACAATTTAATAAAGCATAGGATAGAACAACATAAATACAATTTAATAAAGCATAGGACAAAACAACATAAATACAATTTAATAAAGCATAGGATAAAACAACATAAATACAATTTAATAAAGCATAGGACAAAACAACATAAATACAATTTAATAAAGCATAGGATAAAACAACATAAATACAATTTAATGAAACATAGGATAAACAACATAAATACAATTTAATAAAGCATAGGATAAACAACATAAATACAATTTAATAAAGCATAGGCTAAAACTACATAAATACAATTTAATAAAGCTTAGGATAAAACAAATTAAATACAATATAATAAAGCATAGGATAAAACAACATAAATTCAATTTAATAAAGCATAGGATAAAACAACATAAATAAAATTTAATAAAGCATAAGATAAAACAACATGAATACAATTTAATAAAGCATAGGTTAAAACAATATAAATACAATTTAATAAAGCATAGGATAAAACAACATAAATACAATTTAATAAAGCATAGGTTAAAACAACATAAATACAATTTAATAAAGCATAAGACAAAACAACATAAATACAATTTAATAAAGCATATGTTAAAGCAACATAAATACAATTTAATAAAGCATAGGTTAAAACAACATAAATACAATTTAATAAAGCATAGGATAAAACAACATAAATTCAATTTAATAAAGCATAGGATAAAACAACATAAATACAATTTAATAAAGCACAGGATAAAACAACATAAATAAAATTTAATAAAGCATAGGATAAGACAAGATAAATAAAATTTAATAAAGCATAGGATAAAACAACATAAATACAATTTAATAAAGCATAGGATAAAACAACATAAATACAATTTAATAAAGCATAGGATAAAACAACATAAATACAATTTAATAAAGCATAGGATAAAACAACATAAATACAATTTAATAAAGCATAGGTTAAAACAACATAAATACAATTTAATAAAGCATAGGATAAAACAACATAAATACAATTTAATAAAGCATAGGATAAAACAACATAAATACAATTTAATAAAGCATAGGATAAAACAACATAAATACAATTTAATAAAGCATAGGATAAAACAACATAAATACAATTTAATAAAGCATAGGATAAAACAACATAAATCAAATTTAATAAAGCATAGGTTAAAACAACATAAATACAATTTAATAAAGCATAGGACAAAACAAATTAAATACAATTTAATAAAGCATAGTTTAAAACAACATAAATACAATTTAATAAAGCATAGGATAGAACAACATAAATCAAATTTAATAAAGCATAGGTTAAAACAACATAAATACAATTTAATAAAGCATAGGACAAAACAACATAAATACAATTTAATAAAGCATAGTTTAAAACAACATAAATACAATTTAATAAAGCATAGGATACAACAACATAAATAAAATTTAGTAAAGCATAGGTCAAAATAACATAAATACAATTTAATAAAGCATAGGATAAAACAACATAAATACAATTTAATAAAGCATAGGATAAAACAACATAAATAAAATTTAATAAAGCATAGGATAAAACAACATAAATTCAATTTAATAAAGCATAGGATAAAACAACATAAATACAATTTAATAAAGCATAGGATAAAACAACATAAATCAAATTTATAAAAGCATAGGATAAAACAACATAAATACAATTTAATAAAGCATAGGATAAAACAACATAAATAAAATTTAATAAAGCATAGGATAAAACAACATAAATACAATTTAATAAAGCATAGGATAAAACAACATAAATACAATTTAATAAAGCATAGGATAAAACAACATAAATACAATTTAATAAAGCATAGTTTAAAACAACATAAATACAATTTAATAAAGCATAGGATAGAACAACATAAATCAAATTTAATAAAGCATAGGTTAAAACAACATAAATACAATTTAATAAAGCATAGGACAAAACAACATAAATACAATTTAATAAAGCATAGTTTAAAACAACATAAATACAATTTAATAAAGCATAGGATAAAACCACAGAAATACAATTTAATAAAGCATAGGATAAAACAACATAAATACAATTTAATAAAGCATAGGATAAAACAACATAAATACAATTTAATAAAGCATAGGATAAAACAACATAAATCAAATTTAATAAAGCATAGGTGAAAACAACATAAATACAATTTAATAAAGCATAGGTTAAAATAACATAAATACAATTTAATAAAGCATACGACAAAACAACATAAAAACAATTTAATAAAGCATAGTATAAAACCACAGAATTACAATTTAATAAAGCATAGGATAAAACAACATCAATACAATTTAATAAAGCATAGGACAAAACAACATAAATACAATTTAATAAAGCATAGGATAAAACAACATAAATACAATTTAATGAAACATAGGATAAACAACATAAATACAATTTAATAAATCATAGGATAAACAACATAAATACAATTTAATAAAGCATAGGCTAAAACTACATAAATACAATTTAATAAAGCTTAGGATAAAACAAATTAAATACAATATAATAAAGCATAGGATAAAACAACATAAATTCAATTTAATAAAGCATAGGATAAAACAACATAAATAAAATTTAATAAAGCATAAGATAAAACAACATGAATACAATTTAATAAAGCATAGGTTAAAACAACATCAATACAATTTAATAAAGCATAGGATAAAACAACATAAATACAATTTAATAAAGCATAGGTTAAAACAACATAAATACAATTTAATAAAGCATAAGACAAAACAACATAAATACAATTTAATAAAGCATATGTTAAAGCAACATAAATACAATTTAGTAAAGCATAGGTTAAAACAACATAAATACAATTTAATAAAGCATAGGATAAAACAACATAAATTCAATTTAATAAAGCATAGGATAAAACAACATAAATACAATTTAATAAAGCACAGGATAAAACAACATAAATAAAATTTAATAAAGCATAGGATAAGACAAGATAAATAAAATTTAATAAAGCATAGGATAAAACAACATAAATACAATTTAATAAAGCATAGGATAAAACAACATAAATACAATTTAATAAAGCATAGGATAAAACAACATAAATACAATTTAATAAAGCATAGGATAAAACAACATAAATACAATTTAATAAAGCATAGGTTAAAACAACATAAATACAATTTAATAAAGCATAGGATAAAAAACATAAATACAATTTAATAAAGCATAGGATAAAACAACATAAATACAATTTAATAAAGCATAGGATAAAACAACATAAATACAATTTAATAAAGCATAGGATAAAACAACATAAATACAATTTAATAAAGCATAGGATAAAACAACATAAATCAAATTTAATAAAGCATAGGTTAAAACAACATAAATACAATTTAATAAAGCATAGGACAAAACAACGTAAATACAATTTAATAAAGCATAGTTTAAAACAACATAAATACAATTTAATAAAGCATAGGATAGAACAACATAAATCAAATTTAATAAAGCATAGGTTAAAACAACATAAATACAATTTAATAAAGCATAGGACAAAACAACATGAATACAATTTAATTAAGCATAGGACAAAACAACATAAATACAATTTAATGAAACATAGGATAAACAACATAAATACAATTTAATAAAGCATAGGACAAAACAACATAAATACAATTTAATAAAGCATATGTTATAACAACATAAATACAATTTAATAAAGCATAAGATATAACAACATGAATATAATTTAGTAAAGCATAAGATAAAACAACATGAATACAATTTAATAAAGCATAGTTTAAAACAACATAAATACAATTTAAGAAAGCATAGGATAAAACTACATAAATACATTTTAATAAAGCATAGGATAAAACAACATAAATACAATTTAATAAAGCATAGGTTAAAACAACATAAATTCAATTTAATAAAGCATTGGATAAAACAACATAAATACAATTTAATAAAGCATAGGATAAAACAACATAAATACAATTTAATAAAGCATAGGATAAAACAACATAAATACAATTTAATAAAGCATAGGATAAAACAACATAAATAAAATTTAATAAAGCATAGGATAAAACAACATAAATTCAATTTAATAAAGCATAGGATAAAACAACATAAATACAATTTAATAAAGCATAGGATAAAACAACATAAATAAAATTTAATAAAGCATAGGATAAAACAACATAAATACAATTTAATAAAGCATAGGATAAAACAACATAAATACAATTTAATAAAGCATAGGATAAAACAACATAAATACAATTTAATAAAGCATAGTTTAAAACAACATAAATACAATTTAATAAAGCATAGGATAGAACAACATAAATCAAATTTAATAAAGCATAGGTTAAAACAACATAAATACAATTTAATAAAGCATAGGACAAAGCAACATAAATACAATTTAATAAAGCATAGTTTAAAACAACATAAATACAATTTAATAAAGCATAGGATAAAACAACATAAATACAATTTAATAAAGCATAGGATAAAACAACATAAATAAAATTTAATAAAGCATAGGATAAAACAACATAAATTCAATTTAATAAAGCATAGGATAAAACAACATAAATACAATTTAATAAAGCATAGGATAAAACAACATAAATCAAATTTAATAAAGCATAGGATAAAACAACATAAATACAATTTATTAAAGCATAGGATAAAACAACATAAATAAAATTTAATAAAGCATAGGATAAAACAACATAAATACAATTTAATAAAGCATAGGATAAAACAACATAAATACAATTTAATAAAGCATAGGATAAAACAACATAAATACAATTTAATAAAGCATAGTTTAAAACAACATAAATACAATTTAATAAAGCATAGGATAGAACAACATAAATCAAATTTAATAAAGCATAGGTTAAAACAACATAAATACAATTTAATAAAGCATAGGACAAAACAACATAAATACAATTTAATAAAGCATAGTTTAAAACAACATAAATACAATTTAATAAAGCATAGGATAAAACCACAGAAATACAATTTAATAAAGCATAGGATAAAACAACATAAATACAATTTAATAAAGCATAGGACAAAACAACATAAATACAATTTAATAAAGCATAGGATAAAACAACATAAATACAATTTAATAAAGCATAGGATAAAACAACATAAATACAATTTAATAAAGCATAGGATAAAACAACATAAATACAATTTAATAAAGCATAGGATAAAACAACATAAATCAAATTTAATAAAGCATAGGTGAAAACAACATAAATACAATTTAATAAAGCATAGGTTAAAATAACATAAATACAATTTAATAAAGCATACGACAAAACAACATAAAAACAATTTAATAAAGCATAGTATAAAACCACAGAATTACAATTTAATAAAGCATAGGATAAAACAACATCAATACAATTTAATAAAGCATAGGACAAAACAACATAAATACAATTTAATAAAGCATAGGATAAAACAACATAAATACAATTTAATGAAACATAGGATAAACAACATAAATACAATTTAATAAATCATAGGATAAACAACATAAATACAATTTAATAAAGCATAGGCTAAAACTACATAAATACAATTTAATAAAGCTTAGGATAAAACAAATTAAATACAATATAATAAAGCATAGGATAAAACAACATAAATTCAATTTAATAAAGCATAGGATAAAACAACATAAATAAAATTTAATAAAGCATAAGATAAAACAACATGAATACAATTTAATAAAGCATAGGTTAAAACAACATCAATACAATTTAATAAAGCATAGGATAAAACAACATAAATACAATTTAATAAAGCATAGGTTAAAACAACATAAATACAATTTAATAAAGCATAAGACAAAACAACATAAATACAATTTAATAAAGCATATGTTAAAGCAACATAAATACAATTTAGTAAAGCATAGGTTAAAACAACATAAATACAATTTAATAAAGCATAGGATAAAACAACATAAATTCAATTTAATAAAGCATAGGATAAAACAACATAAATACAATTTAATAAAGCACAGGATAAAACAACATAAATAAAATTTAATAAAGCATAGGATAAGACAAGATAAATAAAATTTAATAAAGCATAGGATAAAACAACATAAATACAATTTAATAAAGCATAGGATAAAACAACATAAATACAATTTAATAAAGCATAGGATAAAACAACATAAATACAATTTAATAAAGCATAGGATAAAACAACATAAATACAATTTAATAAAGCATAGGTTAAAACAACATAAATACAATTTAATAAAGCATAGGATAAAACAACATAAATACAATTTAATAAAGCATAGGATAAAACAACATAAATACAATTTAATAAAGCATAGGATAAAACAACATAAATACAATTTAATAAAGCATAGGATAAAACAACATAAATACAATTTAATAAAGCATAGGATAAAACAACATAAATCAAATTTAATAAAGCATAGGTTAAAACAACATAAATACAATTTAATAAAGCATAGGACAAAACAACGTAAATACAATTTAATAAAGCATAGTTTAAAACAACATAAATACAATTTAATAAAGCATAGGATAGAACAACATAAATCAAATTTAATAAAGCATAGGTTAAAACAACATAAATACAATTTAATAAAGCATAGGACAAAACAACATGAATACAATTTAATTAAGCATAGGACAAAACAACATAAATACAATTTAATGAAACATAGGATAAACAACATAAATACAATTTAATAAAGCATAGGACAAAACAACATAAATACAATTTAATAAAGCATATGTTATAACAACATAAATACAATTTAATAAAGCATAAGATATAACAACATGAATATAATTTAGTAAAGCATAAGATAAAACAACATGAATACAATTTAATAAAGCATAGGTTAAAACAACATAAATACAATTTAAGAAAGCATAGGATAAAACTACATAAATACATTTTAATAAAGCATAGGATAAAACAACATAAATACAATTTAATAAAGCATAGGTTAAAACAACATAAATTCAATTTAATAAAGCATAGAATAAAACAACATAAATACAATTTAATAAAGCATAGGATAAAACAACATAAATACAATTTAATAAAGCATAGGATAAAACAATATAAATACAATTTAATAAAGCATAGGATAAAACAACATAAATAAAATTTAATAAAGCATAGGATAAAACAACATAAATTCAATTTAATAAAGCATAGGATAAAACAACATAAATACAATTTAATAAAGCATAGGATAAAACAACATAAATCAAATTTAATAAAGCATAGGATAAAACAACATAAATACAATTTAATAAAGCATAGGATAAAACAACATAAATAAAATTTAATAAAGCATAGGATAAAACAACATAAATACAATTTAATAAAGCATAGGATAAAACAAAATAAATACAATTTAATAAAGCATAGGATAAAACAACATAAATACAATTTAATAAAGCATAGTTTAAAACAACATAAATACAATTTAATAAAGCATAGGATAGAACAACATAAATACAATTTAATAAAGCATAGGACAAAACAACATAAATACAATTTAATAAAGCATAGGATAAAACAACATAAATACAATTTAATAAAGCATAGGACAAAACAACATAAATACAATTTAATAAAGCATAGGATAAAACAACATAAATACAATTTAATGAAACATAGGATAAACAACATAAATACAATTTAATAAAGCATAGGATAAACAACATAAATACAATTTAATAAAGCATAGGCTAAAACTACATAAATACAATTTAATAAAGCTTAGGATAAAACAAATTAAATACAATATAATAAAGCATAGGATAAAACAACATAAATTCAATTTAATAAAGCATAGGATAAAACAACATAAATAAAATTTAATAAAGCATAAGATAAAACAACATGAATACAATTTAATAAAGCATAGGTTAAAACAATATAAATACAATTTAATAAAGCATAGGATAAAACAACATAAATACAATTTAATAAAGCATAGGTTAAAACAACATAAATACAATTTAATAAAGCATAAGACAAAACAACATAAATACAATTTAATAAAGCATATGTTAAAGCAACATAAATACAATTTAATAAAGCATAGGTTAAAACAACATAAATACAATTTAATAAAGCATAGGATAAAACAACATAAATTCAATTTAATAAAGCATAGGATAAAACAACATAAATACAATTTAATAAAGCACAGGATAAAACAACATAAATAAAATTTAATAAAGCATAGGATAAGACAAGATAAATAAAATTTAATAAAGCATAGGATAAAACAACATAAATACAATTTAATAAAGCATAGGATAAAACAACATAAATACAATTTAATAAAGCATAGGATAAAACAACATAAATACAATTTAATAAAGCATAGGATAAAACAACATAAATACAATTTAATAAAGCATAGGTTAAAACAACATAAATACAATTTAATAAAGCATAGGATAAAACAACATAAATACAATTTAATAAAGCATAGGATAAAACAACATAAATACAATTTAATAAAGCATAGGATAAAACAACATAAATACAATTTAATAAAGCATAGGATAAAACAACATAAATACAATTTAATAAAGCATAGGATAAAACAACATAAATCAAATTTAATAAAGCATAGGTTAAAACAACATAAATACAATTTAATAAAGCATAGGACAAAACAAATTAAATACAATTTAATAAAGCATAGTTTAAAACAACATAAATACAATTTAATAAAGCATAGGATAGAACAACATAAATCAAATTTAATAAAGCATAGGTTAAAACAACATAAATACAATTTAATAAAGCATAGGACAAAACAACATAAATACAATTTAATAAAGCATAGTTTAAAACAACATAAATACAATTTAATAAAGCATAGGATACAACAACATAAATAAAATTTAGTAAAGCATAGGTCAAAATAACATAAATACAATTTAATAAAGCATAGGATAAAACAACATAAATACAATTTAATAAAGCATAGGATAAAACAACATAAATAAAATTTAATAAAGCATAGGATAAAACAACATAAATTCAATTTAATAAAGCATAGGATAAAACAACATAAATACAATTTAATAAAGCATAGGATAAAACAACATAAATCAAATTTATAAAAGCATAGGATAAAACAACATAAATACAATTTAATAAAGCATAGGATAAAACAACATAAATAAAATTTAATAAAGCATAGGATAAAACAACATAAATACAATTTAATAAAGCATAGGATAAAACAACATAAATACAATTTAATAAAGCATAGGATAAAACAACATAAATACAATTTAATAAAGCATAGTTTAAAACAACATAAATACAATTTAATAAAGCATAGGATAGAACAACATAAATCAAATTTAATAAAGCATAGGTTAAAACAACATAAATACAATTTAATAAAGCATAGGACAAAACAACATAAATACAATTTAATAAAGCATAGTTTAAAACAACATAAATACAATTTAATAAAGCATAGGATAAAACCACAGAAATACAATTTAATAAAGCATAGGATAAAACAACATAAATACAATTTAATAAAGCATAGGACAAAACAACATAAATACAATTTAATAAAGCATAGGATAAAACAACATAAATACAATTTAATAAAGCATAGGATAAAACAACATAAATACAATTTAATAAAGCATAGGATAAAACAACATAAATAAAATTTAATAAAGCATAGGTTAAAACAACATAAATACAATTTAATAAAGCATAAGACAAAACAACATAAATACAATTTAATAAAGCATATGTTAAAGCAACATAAATACAATTTAGTAAAGCATAGGTTAAAACAACATAAATACAATTTAATAAAGCATAGGATAAAACAACATAAATTCAATTTAATAAAGCATAGGATAAAACAACATAAATACAATTTAATAAAGCACAGGATAAAACAACATAAATAAAATTTAATAAAGCATAGGATAAGACAAGATAAATAAAATTTAATAAAGCATAGGATAAAACAACATAAATACAATTTAATAAAGCATAGGATAAAACAACATAAATACAATTTAATAAAGCATAGGATAAAACAACATAAATACAATTTAATAAAGCATAGGATAAAACAACATAAATACAATTTAATAAAGCATAGGTTAAAACAACATAAATACAATTTAATAAAGCATAGGATAAAACAACATAAATACAATTTAATAAAGCATAGGATAAAACAACATAAATACAATTTAATAAAGCATAGGATAAAACAACATAAATACAATTTAATAAAGCATAGGATAAAACAACATAAATACAATTTAATAAAGCATAGGATAAAACAACATAAATCAAATTTAATAAAGCATAGGTTAAAACAACATAAATACAATTTAATAAAGCATAGGACAAAACAACGTAAATACAATTTAATAAAGCATAGTTTAAAACAACATAAATACAATTTAATAAAGCATAGGATAGAACAACATAAATCAAATTTAATAAAGCATAGGTTAAAACAACATAAATACAATTTAATAAAGCATAGGACAAAACAACATGAATACAATTTAATTAAGCATAGGACAAAACAACATAAATACAATTTAATGAAACATAGGATAAACAACATAAATACAATTTAATAAAGCATGGGACAAAACAACATAATTACAATTTAATAAAGCATATGTTATAACAACATAAATACAATTTAATAAAGCATAAGATATAACAACATGAATATAATTTAGTAAAGCATAAGATAAAACAACATGAATACAATTTAATAAAGCATAGGTTAAAACAACATAAATTCAATTTAATAAAGCATAGAATAAAACAACATAAATACAATTTAATAAAGCATAGGATAAAACAACATAAATACAATTTAATAAAGCATAGGATAAAACAACATAAATACAATTTAATAAAGCATAGGTTAAAACAACATAAATTCAATTTAATAAAGCATAGAATAAAACAACATAAATACAATTTAATAAAGCATAGGATAAAACAACATAAATACAATTTAATAAAGCATAGGATAAAACAATATAAATACAATTTAATAAAGCATAGGATAAAACAACATAAATAAAATTTAATAAAGCATAGGATAAAACAACATAAATTCAATTTAATAAAGCATAGGATAAAACAACATAAATACAATTTAATAAAGCATAGGATAAAACAACATAAATCAAATTTAATAAAGCATAGGATAAAACAACATAAATACAATTTAATAAAGCATAGGATAAAACAACATAAATAAAATTTAATAAAGCATAGGATAAAACAACAAAAATACAATTTAATAAAGCATAGGATAAAACAAAATAAATACAATTTAATAAAGCATAGGATAAAACAACATAAATACAATTTAATAAAGCATAGTTTAAAACAACATAAATACAATTTAATAAAGCATAGGATAGAACAACATAAATACAATTTAATAAAGCATAGGACAAAACAACATAAATACAATTTAATAAAGCATAGGATAAAACAACATAAATACAATTTAATAAAGCATAGGACAAAACAACATAAATACAATTTAATAAAGCATAGGATAAAACAACATAAATACAATTTAATGAAACATAGGATAAACAACATAAATACAATTTAATAAAGCATAGGATAAACAACATAAATACAATTTAATAAAGCATAGGCTAAAACTACATAAATACAATTTAATAAAGCTTAGGATAAAACAAATTAAATACAATATAATAAAGCATAGGATAAAACAACATAAATTCAATTTAATAAAGCATAGGATAAAACAACATAAATAAAATTTAATAAAGCATAAGATAAAACAACATGAATACAATTTAATAAAGCATAGGTTAAAACAATATAAATACAATTTAATAAAGCATAGGATAAAACAACATAAATACAATTTAATAAAGCATAGGTTAAAACAACATAAATACAATTTAATAAAGCATAAGACAAAACAACATAAATACAATTTAATAAAGCATATGTTAAAGCAACATAAATACAATTTAATAAAGCATAGGTTAAAACAACATAAATACAATTTAATAAAGCATAGGATAAAACAACATAAATTCAATTTAATAAAGCATAGGATAAAACAACATAAATACAATTTAATAAAGCACAGGATAAAACAACATAAATAAAATTTAATAAAGCATAGGATAAGACAAGATAAATAAAATTTAATAAAGCATAGGATAAAACAACATAAATACAATTTAATAAAGCATAGGATAAAACAACATAAATACAATTTAATAAAGCATAGGATAAAACAACATAAATACAATTTAATAAAGCATAGGATAAAACAACATAAATACAATTTAATAAAGCATAGGTTAAAACAACATAAATACAATTTAATAAAGCATAGGATAAAACAACATAAATACAATTTAATAAAGCATAGGATAAAACAACATAAATACAATTTAATAAAGCATAGGATAAAACAACATAAATACAATTTAATAAAGCATAGGATAAAACAACATAAATACAATTTAATAAAGCATAGGATAAAACAACATAAATCAAATTTAATAAAGCATAGGTTAAAACAACATAAATACAATTTAATAAAGCATAGGACAAAACAAATTAAATACAATTTAATAAAGCATAGTTTAAAACAACATAAATACAATTTAATAAAGCATAAGATATAACAACATGAATATAATTTAGTAAAGCATAAGATAAAACAACATGAATACAATTTAATAAAGCATAGGTTAAAACAACATAAATTCAATTTAATAAAGCATAGAATAAAACAACATAAATACAATTTAATAAAGCATAGGATAAAACAACATAAATACAATTTAATAAAGCATAGGATAAAACAACATAAATACAATTTAATAAAGCATAGGTTAAAACAACATAAATTCAATTTAATAAAGCATAGAATAAAACAACATAAATACAATTTAATAAAGCATAGGATAAAACAACATAAATACAATTTAATAAAGCATAGGATAAAACAATATAAATACAATTTAATAAAGCATAGGATAAAACAACATAAATAAAATTTAATAAAGCATAGGATAAAACAACATAAATTCAATTTAATAAAGCATAGGATAAAACAACATAAATACAATTTAATAAAGCATAGGATAAAACAACATAAATCAAATTTAATAAAGCATAGGATAAAACAACATAAATACAATTTAATAAAGCATAGGATAAAACAACATAAATAAAATTTAATAAAGCATAGGATAAAACAACAAAAATACAATTTAATAAAGCATAGGATAAAACAAAATAAATACAATTTAATAAAGCATAGGATAAAACAACATAAATACAATTTAATAAAGCATAGTTTAAAACAACATAAATACAATTTAATAAAGCATAGGATAGAACAACATAAATACAATTTAATAAAGCATAGGACAAAACAACATAAATACAATTTAATAAAGCATAGGATAAAACAACATAAATACAATTTAATAAAGCATAGGACAAAACAACATAAATACAATTTAATAAAGCATAGGATAAAACAACATAAATACAATTTAATGAAACATAGGATAAACAACATAAATACAATTTAATAAAGCATAGGATAAACAACATAAATACAATTTAATAAAGCATAGGCTAAAACTACATAAATACAATTTAATAAAGCTTAGGATAAAACAAATTAAATACAATATAATAAAGCATAGGATAAAACAACATAAATTCAATTTAATAAAGCATAGGATAAAACAACATAAATAAAATTTAATAAAGCATAAGATAAAACAACATGAATACAATTTAATAAAGCATAGGTTAAAACAATATAAATACAATTTAATAAAGCATAGGATAAAACAACATAAATACAATTTAATAAAGCATAGGTTAAAACAACATAAATACAATTTAATAAAGCATAAGACAAAACAACATAAATACAATTTAATAAAGCATATGTTAAAGCAACATAAATACAATTTAATAAAGCATAGGTTAAAACAACATAAATACAATTTAATAAAGCATAGGATAAAACAACATAAATTCAATTTAATAAAGCATAGGATAAAACAACATAAATACAATTTAATAAAGCACAGGATAAAACAACATAAATAAAATTTAATAAAGCATAGGATAAGACAAGATAAATAAAATTTAATAAAGCATAGGATAAAACAACATAAATACAATTTAATAAAGCATAGGATAAAACAACATAAATACAATTTAATAAAGCATAGGATAAAACAACATAAATACAATTTAATAAAGCATAGGATAAAACAACATAAATACAATTTAATAAAGCATAGGTTAAAACAACATAAATACAATTTAATAAAGCATAGGATAAAACAACATAAATACAATTTAATAAAGCATAGGATAAAACAACATAAATACAATTTAATAAAGCATAGGATAAAACAACATAAATACAATTTAATAAAGCATAGGATAAAACAACATAAATACAATTTAATAAAGCATAGGATAAAACAACATAAATCAAATTTAATAAAGCATAGGTTAAAACAACATAAATACAATTTAATAAAGCATAGGACAAAACAAATTAAATACAATTTAATAAAGCATAGTTTAAAACAACATAAATACAATTTAATAAAGCATAGGATAGAACAACATAAATCAAATTTAATAAAGCATAGGTTAAAACAACATAAATACAATTTAATAAAGCATAGGACAAAACAACATAAATACAATTTAATAAAGCATAGTTTAAAACAACATAAATACAATTTAATAAAGCATAGGATACAACAACATAAATAAAATTTAGTAAAGCATAGGTCAAAATAACATAAATACAATTTAATAAAGCATAGGATAAAACAACATAAATACAATTTAATAAAGCATAGGATAAAACAACATAAATAAAATTTAATAAAGCATAGGATAAAACAACATAAATTCAATTTAATAAAGCATAGGATAAAACAACATAAATACAATTTAATAAAGCATAGGATAAAACAACATAAATCAAATTTATAAAAGCATAGGATAAAACAACATAAATACAATTTAATAAAGCATAGGATAAAACAACATAAATAAAATTTAATAAAGCATAGGATAAAACAACATAAATACAATTTAATAAAGCATAGGATAAAACAACATAAATACAATTTAATAAAGCATAGGATAAAACAACATAAATACAATTTAATAAAGCATAGTTTAAAACAACATAAATACAATTTAATAAAGCATAGGATAGAACAACATAAATCAAATTTAATAAAGCATAGGTTAAAACAACATAAATACAATTTAATAAAGCATAGGACAAAACAACATAAATACAATTTAATAAAGCATAGTTTAAAACAACATAAATACAATTTAATAAAGCATAGGATAAAACCACAGAAATACAATTTAATAAAGCATAGGATAAAACAACATAAATACAATTTAATAAAGCATAGGACAAAACAACATAAATACAATTTAATAAAGCATAGGATAAAACAACATAAATACAATTTAATAAAGCATAGGATAAAACAACATAAATACAATTTAATAAAGCATAGGATAAAACAACATAAATACAATTTAATAAAGCATAGGATAAAACAACATAAATCAAATTTAATAAAGCATAGGTGAAAACAACATAAATACAATTTAATAAAGCATAGGACAAAACAACATAAATACAATTTAATAAAGCATAGTTTAAAACAACATAAATACAATTTAATAAAGCATAGGATAAAATCACAGAAATACAATTTAATAAAGCATAGGATAAAACAACATAAATACAATTTAATAAAGCATAGGACAAAACAACATAAACACAATTTAATAAAGCATAGGATAAAACAACATAAATACAATTTAATAAAGCATAGGATAAAACAACATAAATAAAATTTAATAAAGCATAGGTTAAAATAACATAAATACAATTTAATAAAGCATACGACAAAACAACATAAAAACAATTTAATAAAGCATAGTATAAAACCACAGAATTACAATTTAATAAAGCATAGGATAAAACAACATAAATACAATTTAAAAAAGCATAGGACAAAACAACATAAATACAATTTAATAAAGCATAGGATAAAACAACATAAATACAATTTAATGAAACATAGGATAAACAACATAAATACAATTTAATAAAGCATAGGATAAACAACATAAATACAATTTAATAAAGCATAGGTTAAAACAACATAAATACAATTTAATAAAGCATAGGATAAAACAACATAAATACAATTTAATAAAGCTTAGGATAAAACAATATAAATACAATTTAAAAAGCATAGGATAAAACAACATAAATACAATTTATTAAAGCATAGGATAAAACAACATAAATACAATTTAATAGAGCATAGGATAAAACAACATAAATACAATTTATAAAGCATAGGATAAAACAACATCAATACAATTTAATAAAGCATAGGATAAAACAACATAAATACAATTTAATAAAGCATAGGATTAAACAACATAAATACTATTTAATAAAGCATAGGATAAAACCACATAAATACAATTTAATAAAGCACAGGATAAAACAACATAAATAAAATTTAATAAAGCATAGGATAAAACAACATAAATACAATTTAATAAAGCATAGTTTAAAACAACATAAATACAATTTAATAAAGCATAGGATAAAACCACAGAAATACAATTTAATAAAGCATAGGATAAAACAACATAAATACAATTTAATAAAGCATAGTTTAAAACAACATAAATACAATTTAATAAAGCATATGTTAAAACAACATAAATACAATTTAATAAAGCATAAGATAAAACAAGATGAATATAATTTAGTAAAGCATAAGATAAAACAACATGAATATAATTTAATAAAGCATAGGTTAAAACAACATAAATACAATTTAAGAAAGCATAGGATAAAACTACATAAATACAATTTAATAAAGCATAGGATAAAACAACATAAATAAAATTTAATAAAGCATAGGATAAAACAACATAAATACAATTTAATAAAGCATAGGATAAAACAACATAAATACAATTTAATAAAGCAAAGGATAAAACAACATAAATACAATTTAATAAAGCATAGGATAAAACAACATAAATAAAATTTAATAAAGCATAGGTTAAAATAACATAAATACAATTTAATAAAGCATAGGACAAAACAACATAAATACAATTTAATAAAGCATAGAACAAAACAACATAAATACAATTTAATAAAGCATAGGATAAAACCACAGAAATACAATTTAATAAAGCACAGGATAAAACAACATAAATACAATTTAATAAAGCATAGGACAAAACAACATAAATACAATTTAATAAAGCATAGGATAAAACAACATAAATACAATTTAATGAAACATAGGATAAACAACATAAATACAAATTAATAAAGCATAGGATAAAACAACATGAATACAATTTAATAAAGCATAGGCTAAAACTACATAAATACATTTTAATAAAGCATAGGATAAAACAAATTAAATACAATATAATAAAGCACAGGATAAAACAACATAAATTCAATTTAATAAAGCATAGGATAAAACAACATAAATACAATTTAATAAAGCATAGGATAAAACAACATAAATACAATTTAATAAAGCATAGGTTAAAACAACATAAATACAATTTAATAAAGCATAGGATAAAACAACATAAATACAATTTAATAAAGCATAGGACAAAACAACATAAATACAATTTAATAAAGCATATGTTAATGCAACATAAATACAATTTAATAAAGCATAGGATAAAACAACATAAATACAATTTAATAAAGCATAGGATAAAACAACATAAATACAATTTAATAAAGCATAGGATAAAACAACATAAATACAAATTAATAGAGCATAGGATAAAACAACATAAATACAATTTATAAAGCATAGGATAAAACAACATAAATACAATTTAATAAAGCATAGGATAAAACAACATAATACAATTTAATAAAGCATATGATTAAACAACATAAATACTATTTAATAAAGCATAGGATAAAACAACATAAATACAATTTAATAAAGCATAGGATAAAACAACATAAATACAATTTAATAAAGCATAGGATAAAACAACATGAATACAGTTTAATAAAGCATAGGATAAAACAACATAAATACAATTTAATAAAGCATAGGTTAAAACAACATAAATACAATTTAATAAAGCATAGGACAAAACAACATAAATACAATTCAATAAAGCATAGGTTAAAACAACATAAATACAAGTTAATAAAGCATAGGATAAAACAACATAAATACAATTTAATAAAGCATAGGATAAAACAACATGAATACAATTTAATAAAGCATAGGATAAAACAACATAAATACAATTTAATAAAGCATAGGTTAAAACAACATAAATACAATTTAATAAAGCATAGGACAAAACAACATAAATACAATTTAATAAAGCATAGGTTAAAACAACATAAATACAAGTTAATTAAGCATAGGATAAAACAACATAAATACAATTTAATAAAGCATAGGATAAAACAACATAAATACAATTTAATAAAGCATAGGATAAAACAACATAAATACAACTTAATAAAGCATAGGTTAAAACAACATAAATACAATTTAATAAAGCATAGGATAAAACAACATATATTCAATTTAATAAAGCATAGGATAAAACAACATAAATACAATTTAATAAAGCACAGGATAAAACAACATAAATAAAATTTAATAAAGCATAGGATAATACAACATAAATAAAATTTAATAAAGCATAGGAGAAAACAACATAAATATAATTTAATAAAGCATAGGATAAAACAACATAAATAAAATTTAATAAAGCATAGGATAAAACAACATAAATACAATTTAATAAAGCATAGGATAAAACAACATAAATACAATTTAATAAAGCATAGGTTAAAACAACATAAATACAATTTAATAAAGCATAGGACAAAACAACATAAATACAATTTAATAAAGCATAGGTTAAAACAACATAAATACAATGTAATAAAGCATAGGATAAAACAACATAAATACAATTTAATAAAGCATAGGATAAAACAACATAAATTCAATTTAATAAAGCATAGGATAAAACAACATATATACAATTTAATAAAGCACAGGATAAAACAACATAAATAAAATTTAATAAAGCATAGGATAAAACAACATAAATAAAATTTAATAAAGCATAGGTTAAAACAACATAAATACAATTTAATAAAGCATAGGATAAAACAACATAAATAAAATTTAATAAAGCATAGGATAAAACAACATAAATACAATTTAATAAAGTATAGGAAAAAACAACATAAATACAATTTAATAAAGCATAGGTTAAAACAACATAAATACAATTTAATAAAGCATAGGATAAAACAACATAAATACAATTTAATAAAGCATAGGATAAAACAACATAAATAAAATTTAATAAAGCATAGGATAAAACAACATAAATACAATTTAATAAAGCATAGGATAAAACAACATAAATAAAATTTAATAAAGCATAGGTTAAAACAACATAAATACAATTTAAAAAAGCATAGGACAAAACAACATAAATACAATTTAATAAAGCATAGTTTAAAACAACATGAATACAATTTAATAAAGCACAGTATAAAACCACAGAAATACAATTTAATAAATCATAGGATAAAACAACATAAATACAATTTAATGAAACATAGGATAAACAACATAAACACAATTTAATAAAGCATAGGACAAAACAACATAAATACAATTTAATAAAGCATATGTTAAAACAACATAAATACAATTTAATAAAGCATAAGATAAAACAAGATGAATATAATTTAGTAAAGCATAAGATAAAACAACATGAATATAATTTAATAAAGCATAGGTTTAAACAACATAAATACAATTTAAGAAAGCATAGGATAAAACTACATAAATACAATTTAATAAAGCATAGGATAAAACAACATAAATACAATTTAATAAAGCATAGGATAAAACAACATAAATGCAACTTAATAAAGCATAGGTTAAAACAACATAAATACAATTTAATAAAGCATAGGATAAAACAACATATATTCAATTTAATAAAGCATAGGATAAAACAACATAAATACAATTTAATAAAGCACAGGATAAAACAACATAAATAAAATTTAATAAAGCATAGGATAATACAACATAAATAAAATTTAATAAAGCATAGGAGAAAACAACATAAATATAATTTAATAAAGCATAGGATAAAACAACATAAATAAAATTTAATAAAGCATAGGATAAAACAACATAAATACAATTTAATAAAGCATAGGATAAAACAACATAAATACAATTTAATAAAGCATAGGTTAAACCAACATAAATACAATTTAATAAAGCATAGGACAAAACAACATAAATACAATTTAATAAAGCATAGGATAAAACAACACAAATGCAATTTAATAAAGCATAGGTTAAAACAACATAAATACAATTTAATAAAGCATAAGATAAAACAAGATGAATATAATTTAGTAAAGCATAAGATAAAACAACATGAATATAATTTAATAAAGCATAGGTTAAAACAACATAAGTACAATTTAAGAAAGCATAGGATAAAACTACATAAATACAATTTAATAAAGCATAGGATAAAACAACATAAATAAAATTTAATAAAGCATAGGATAAAACAACATAAATACAATTTAATAAAGCATAGGATAAAACAACATAAATACAATTTAATAAAGCAAAGGATAAAACAACATAAATACAATTTAATAAAGCATAGGATAAAACAACATAAATAAAATTTAATAAAGCATAGGTTAAAATAACATAAATACAATTTAATAAAGCATAGGACAAAACAACATAAATACAATTTAATAAAGCATAGGACAAAACAACATAAATACAATTTAATAAAGCATAGGATAAAACCACAGAAATACAATTTAATAAAGCATAGGATAAAACAACATAAATACAAATTAATAAAGCATAGGACAAAACAACATAAATACAATTTAATAAAGCATAGGATAAAACAACATAAATACAATTTAATGAAACATAGGATAAACAACATAAATACAATTTAATAAAGCATAGGATAAAACAACATGAATACAATTTAATAAAGCATAGGCTAAAACTACATAAATACTATTTAAAAAAGCATAGGATAAAACCACATAAATACAATTTAATAACGCACAGGATAAAACAACATAAATACAATTTAATAAAGCATAGGATACAACAACATAAATACAATTTAGTAAAGCATAGGTCAAAATAACATAAATACAATTTAATAAAGCATAGGATAAAACAACATAAATACAATTTAATAAAGCATAGGATAAAACAACATAAATAAAATTTAATAAAGCATAGCATAAAACAACATAAATTCAATTTAATAAAGCATAGGATAAAACAACATAAATACAATTTAATAAAGCATAGGATAAAACAACATGAATACAATTTAATAAAGCATAGGATAAAACAACATAAATACAATTTAATAAAGCATAGGTTAAAACAACATAAATACAATTTAATAAAGCATAGGACAAAACAACATAAATACAATTTAATAAAGCATAGGTTAAAACAACATAAATAAAAGTTAATAAAGCATAGGATAAAACAACATAAATACAATTTAATAAAGCATAGGATAAAACAACATGAATACAATTTAATAAAGCATAGGATAAAACAACATAAATACAATTTAATAAAGCATAGGTTAAACCAACATAAATACAATTTAATAAAGCATAGGACAAAACAACATACATACAATTTAATAAAGCATAGGTTAAAACAACATAAATACAATGTAATAAAGCATAGGATAAAACAACATAAATACAATTTAATAAAGCATAGGATAAAACAACATAAATACAATTTAATAAAGCATAGGATAAAACAACACAAATGCAATTTAATAAAGCATAGGTTAAAACAACATAAATACAATTTAATAAAGCATAGGATAAAACAACATAAATTCAATTTAATAAAGCATAGGATAAAACAACATATATACAATTTAATAAAGCACAGGATAAAACAACATAAATAAAATTTAATAAAGCATAGGATAAAACAACATAAATAAAATTTAATAAAGCATAGGTTAAAACAACATAAATACAATTTAATAAAGCATAGGATAAAACAACATAAATAAAATTTAATAAAGCATAGGATAAAACAACATAAATAAAATTTAATAAAGCATAGGATAAAACAACATAAATACAATTTAATAAAGCATAGGATAAAACAACATAAATACAATTTAATAAAGCATAGGATAAAACAACATAAATATAATTTAATAAAGCATAGGATAAAACAACATAAATACAATTTAATAAAGCATAGGATAAAACAACATAAATAAAATTTAATAAAGCATAGGTTAAAACAACATAAATACAATTTAAAAAAGCATAGGACAAAACAACATAAATAAAATTTAATAAAGCATAGTTTAAAACAACATGAATACAATTTAATAAAGCACAGTATAAAACCACAGAAATACAATTTAATAAATCATAGGATAAAACAACATAAATACAATTTAATGAAACATAGGATAAACAACATAAACACAATTTAATAAAGCATAGGACAAAACAACATAAATACAATTTAATAAAGCATATGTTAAAACAACATAAATACAATTTAATAAAGCATAAGATAAAACAAGATGAATATAATTTAGTAAAGCATAAGATAAAACAACATGAATATAATTTAATAAAGCATAGGTTTAAACAACATAAATACAATTTAAGAAAGCATAGGATAAAACTACATAAATACAATTTAATAAAGCATAGGATAAAACAACATGAATATAATTTAATAAAGCATAGGTTTAAACAACATAAATACAATTTAAGAAAGCATAGGATAAAACTACATAAATACAATTTAATAAAGCATAGGATAAAACAACATAAATAAAATTTAATAAAGCATAGGATAAAACAACATAAATACAATTTAATAAAGCATAGGATAAAACAACATAAATACAATTTAATAAAGCAAAGGATAAAACAACATAAATACAATTTAATAAAGCATAGGATAAAACAACATAAATAAAATTTAATAAAGCATAGGTTAAAATAACATAAATACAATTTAATAAAGCATAGGACAAAACAACATAAATACAATTTAATAAAGCATAGGACAAAACAACATAAATACAATTTAATAAAGCATAGGATAAAACCACATAAATACAATTTAATAAAGCATAGGTTAAAACAACATAAATACAATTTAATAAAGCATAGGACAAAACAACATAAATACAATTTAATAAAGCATAGGTTAAAACAACATAAATAAAAGTTAATAAAGCATAGGATAAAACAACATAAATACAATTTAATAAAGCATAGGATAAAACAACATGAATACAATTTAATAAAGCATAGGATAAAACAACATAAATACAATTTAATAAAGCATAGGTTAAAACAACATAAATACAATTTAATAAAGCATAGGACAAAACAACATAGTTACAATTTAATAAATCCTAGGTTAAAACAACATACATACAATGTAATAAAGCATAGGATAAAACAACATAAATACAATTTAATAAAGCATAGGATAAAACAACATAAATACAATTTAATAAAGCATAGGAAAAAACAACACAAATGCAATTTAATAAAGCATAGGTTAAAACAACATAAATACAATTTAATAAAGCATAGGATAAAACAACATAAATTCAATTTAATAAAGCATAGGATAAAACAACATATATACAATTTAATAAAGCACAGGATAAAACAACATAAATAAAATTTAATAAAGCATAGGATAAAACAACATAAATAAAATTTAATAAAGCATAGGTTAAAACAACATAAATACAATTTAATAAAGCATAGGATAAAACAACATAAATACAATTTAATAAAGCATAGGTTAAAACAACATAAATACAATTTAATAAAGCATAGGTTAAAACAACATAAATACAATTTAATAAAGCATAGGACAAAACAACATAAATACAATTTAATAAAGCATAGGTTAAAACAACATAAATACAATGTAATAAAGCATAGGATAAAACAACATAAATACAATTTAATAAAGCATAGGATAAAACAACATAAATACAATTTAATAAAGCATAGGATAAAACAACACAAATGCAATTTAATAAAGCATAGGTTAAAACAACATGAATACAATTTAATAAAGCATAGGATAAAACAACATAAATTCAATTTAATAAAGCATAGGATAAAACAACATATATACAATTTAATAAAGCACAGGATAAAAGAACATAAATAAAATTTAATAAAGCATAGGATAAAACAACATAAATAAAATTTAATAAAGCATAGGTTAAAACAACATAAATACAATTTAATAAAGCATAGGATAAAACAACATAAATAAAATTTAATAAAGCATAGGATAAAACAACATAAATACAATTTAATAAAGTATAGGATAAAACAACATAAATACAATTTAATAAAGCATAGGTTAAAACAACATAAATACAATTTAATAAAGCATAGGATAAAACAACATAAATACAATTTAATAAAGCATAGGATAAAACAACATAAATAAAATTTAATAAAGCATAGGATAAAACAACATAAATACAATTTAATAAAGCATAGGATAAAACAACATAAATACAATTTAATAAAGCATAGTATAAAACAACATAAATATAATTTAATAAAGCATAGGATAAAACAACATAAATACAATTTAATAAAGCATAGGATAAAACAACATAAATAAAATTTAATAAAGCATAGGTTAAAACAACATAAATACAATTTAAAAAAGCATAGGACAAAACAACATAAATACAATTTAATAAAGCATAGTTTAAAACAACATGAATACAATTTAATAAAGCACAGTATAGAACCACAGAAATACAATTTAATAAATCATAGGATAAAACAACATAAATACAATTTAATGAAACATAGGATAAACAACATAAACACAATTTAATAAAGCATAGGACAAAACAACATAAATACAATTTAATAAAGCATATGTTAAAACAACATAAACACAATTTAATAAAGCATAGGACAAAACAACATAAATACAATTTAATAAAGCATATGTTAAAACAACATAAATACAATTTAATAAAGCATAAGATAAAACAAGATGAATATAATTTAGTAAAGCATAAGATAAAACAACATGAATATAATTTAATAAAGCATAGGTTTAAACAACATAAATACAATTTAAGAAAGCATAGGATAAAACTACATAAATACAATTTAATAAAGCATAGGATAAAACAACATAAATACAATTTAATAAAGCATAGGATAAAACAACATAAATACAACTTAATAAAGCATAGGTTAAAACAACATAAATACAATTTAATAAAGCATAGGATAAAACAACATATATTCAATTTAATAAAGCATAGGATAAAACAACATAAATACAATTTAATAAAGCACAGGATAAAACAACATAAATAAAATTTAATAAAGCATAGGATAATACAACATAAATAAAATTTAATAAAGCATAGGAGAAAACAACATAAATATAATTTAATAAAGCATAGGATAAAACAACATAAATAAAATTTAATAAAGCATAGGATAAAACAACATAAATACAATTTAATAAAGCATAGGATAAAACAACATAAATACAATTTAATAAAGCATAGGTTAAACCAACATAAATACAATTTAATAAAGCATAGGACAAAACAACATAAATACAATTTAATAAAGCATAGGTTAAAACAACATAAATACAATGTAATAAAGCATAGGATAAAACAACATAAATACAATTTAATAAAGCATAGGATAAAACAACATAAATACAATTTAATAAAGCATAGGATAAAACAACACAAATGCAATTTAATAAAGCATAGGTTAAAACAACATAAATACAATTTAATAAAGCATAAGATAAAACAAGATGAATATAATTTAGTAAAGCATAAGATAAAACAACATGAATATAATTTAATAAAGCATAGGTTAAAACAACATAAGTACAATTTAAGAAAGCATAGGATAAAACTACATAAATACAATTTAATAAAGCATAGGATAAAACAACATAAATAAAATTTAATAAAGCATAGGATAAAACAACATAAATACAATTTAATAAAGCATAGGATAAAACAACATAAATACAATTTAATAAAGCAAAGGATAAAACAACATAAATACAATTTAATAAAGCATAGGATAAAACAACATAAATAAAATTTAATAAAGCATAGGTTAAAATAACATAAATACAATTTAATAAAGCATAGGATAAAACAACATAAATACAATTTAATAAAGCATAGGATAAAACAACATAAATAAAATTTAATAAAGCATAGCATAAAACAACATAAATTCAATTTAATAAAGCATAGGATAAAACAACATAAATACAATTTAATAAAGCATAGGATAAAACAACATGAATACAATTTAATAAAGCATAGGATAAAACAACATAAATACAATTTAATAAAGCATAGGTTAAAACAACATAAATACAATTTAATAAAGCATAGGACAAAACAACATAAATACAATTTAATAAAGCATAGGTTAAAACAACATAAATAAAAGTTAATAAAGCATAGGATAAAACAACATAAATACAATTTAATAAAGCATAGGATAAAACAACATGAATACAATTTAATAAAGCATAGGATAAAACAACATAAATACAATTTAATAAAGCATAGGTTAAACCAACATAAATACAATTTAATAAAGCATAGGACAAAACAACATAAATACAATTTAATAAAGCATAGGTTAAAACAACATAAATACAATGTAATAAAGCATAGGATAAAACAACATAAATACAATTTAATAAAGCATAGGATAAAACAACATAAATACAATTTAATAAAGCATAGGATAAAACAACACAAATGCAATTTAATAAAGCATAGGTTAAAACAACATAAATACAATTTAATAAAGCATAGGATAAAACAACATAAATTCAATTTAATAAAGCATAGGATAAAACAACATATATACAATTTAATAAAGCACAGGATAAAACAACATAAATAAAATTTAATAAAGCATAGGATAAAACAACATAAATAAAATGTAATAAAGCATAGGTTAAAACAACATAAATACAATTTAATAAAGCATAGGATAAAACAACATAAATAAAATTTAATAAAGCATAGGATAAAACAACATAAATACAATTTAATAAAGTATAGGATAAAACAACATAAATACAATTTAATAAAGCATAGGATAAAACAACATAAATACAATTTAATAAAGCAAAGGATAAAACAACATAAATACAATTTAATAAAGCATAGGATAAAACAACATAAATAAAATTTAATAAAGCATAGGTTAAAATAACATAAATACAATTTAATAAAGCATAGGACAAAACAACATAAATACAATTTAATAAAGCATAGGACAAAACAACATAAATACAATTTAATAAAGCATAGGATAAAACCACATAAATACAATTTAATAAAGCATAGGTTAAAACAACATAAATACAATTTAATAAAGCATAGGACAAAACAACATAAATACAATTTAATAAAGCATAGGTTAAAACAACATAAATAAAAGTTAATAAAGCATAGGATAAAACAACATAAATACAATTTAATAAAGCATAGGATAAAACAACATGAATACAATTTAATAAAGCATAGGATAAAACAACATAAATACAATTTAATAAAGCATAGGTTAAAACAACATAAATACAATTTAATAAAGCATAGGACAAAACAACATAGTTACAATTTAATAAAGCCTAGGTTAAAACAACATACATACAATGTAATAAAGCATAGGATAAAACAACATAAATACAATTTAATAAAGCATAGGATAAAACAACATAAATGCAATTTAATAAAGCATAGGTTAAAACAACATAAATACAATTTAATAAAGCATAGGATAAAACAACATAAATTCAATTTAATAAAGCATAGGATAAAACAACATATATACAATTTAATAAAGCACAGGATAAAACAACATAAATAAAATTTAATAAAGCATAGGATAAAACAACATAAATAAAATTTAATAAAGCATAGGTTAAAACAACATAAATACAATTTAATAAAGCATAGGATAAAACAACATAAATACAATTTAATAAAGCATAGGTTAAAACAACATAAATACAATTTAATAAAGCATGGGATAAAACAACATAAATACAATTTAATAAAGCATAGGATAAAACAACATAAATAAAATTTAATAAAGCATAGGATAAAACAACATAAATACAATTTAATAAAGCATAGGATAAAACAACATAAATACAATTTAATAAAGCATGGGATAAAACAACATAAATACAATTTAATAAAGCATAGGATAAAACAACATAAATAAAATTTAATAAAGCATAGGATAAAACAACATAAATACAATTTAATAAAGCATAGGATAAAACAACATAAATACAATTTAATAAAGCATAGGATAAAACAACATAAATATAATTTAATAAAGCATAGGATAAAACAACATAAATACAATTTAATAAAGCATAGGATAAAACAACATAAATAAAATTTAATAAAGCATAGGTTAAAACAACATAAATACAATTTAAAAAAGCATAGGACAAAACAACATAAATAAAATTTAATAAAGCATAGTTTAAAACAACATGAATACAATTTAATAAAGCACAGTATAAAACCACAGAAATACAATTTAATAAATCATAGGATAAAACAACATAAATACAATTTAATAAAGCATATGTTAAAACAACATAAATACAATTTAATAAAGCATAAGATAAAACAAGATGAATATAATTTAGTAAAGCATAAGATAAAACAACATGAATATAATTTAATAAAGCATAGGTTAAAACAACATAAATACAATTTAAGAAAGCATAGGATAAAACTACATAAATACAATTTAATAAAGCATAGGATAAAACAACATAAATAAAATTTAATAAAGCATAGGATAAAACAACATAAATACAATTTAATAAAGCATAGGATAAAACAACATAAATACAATTTAATAAAGCAAAGGATAAAACAACATAAATACAATTTAATAAAGCATAGGATAAAACAACATAAATAAAATTTAATAAAGCATAGGTTAAAATAACATGAATACAATTTAATAAAGCATAGGACAAAACAACATAAATACAATTTAATAAAGCATAGGACAAAACAACATAAATACAATTTAATAAAGCATAGGATAAAACCACAGAAATACAATTTAATAAAGCATAGGATAAAACAACATAAATACAATTTAATAAAGCATAGGACAAAACAACATAAATACAATTTAATCAAGCATAGGATAAAACAACATAAATACAATTTAATGAAACATAGGATAAACAACATAAATACAAATTAATAAAGCATAGGATAAAACAACATGAATACAATTTAATAAAGCATAGGCTAAAACTACATAAATACATTTTAATAAAGCATAGGATAAAACAAATTAAATACAATATAATAAAGCACAGGATAAAACAACATAAATTCAATTTAATAAAGCATAGGATAAAACAACATAAATACAATTTAATAAAGCATAGGATAAAACAACATAAATACAATTTAATAAAGCATAGGTTAAAACAACATAAATACAATTTAATAAAGCATAGGATAAAACAACATAAATACAATTTAATAAAGCATAGGACAAAACAACATAAATACAATTTAATAAAGCATATGTTAATGCAACATAAATACAATTTAATAAAGCATAGGATAAAACAACATAAATACAATTTAATAAAGCATAGGATAAAACAACATAAATACAATTTAATAAAGCATAGGATAAAACAACATAAATACAAATTAATAGAGCATAGGATAAAACAACATAAATACAATTTATAAAGCATAGGATAAAACAACATAAATACAATTTAATAAAGCATAGGATAAAACAACATAAATACAATTTAATAAAGCATAGGTTAAAACAACATAAATACAATGTAATAAAGCATAGGATAAAACAACATAAATACAATTTAATAAAGCATAGGATAAAACAACATAAATACAATTTAATAAAGCATAGGATAAAACAACATAAATACAATTTAATAAAGCATAGGTTAAAACAACATAAATACAATGTAATAAAGCATAGGATAAAACAACATAAATACAATTTAATAAAGCATAGGATAAAACAACATAAATACAATTTAATAAAGCATAGGATAAAACAACACAAATGCAATTTAATAAAGCATAGGTTAAAACAACATAAATACAATTTAATAAAGCATAGGATAAAACAACATAAATTCAATTTAATAAAGCATAGGATAAAACAACATATATACAATTTAATAAAGCACAGGATAAAACAACATAAATAAAATTTAATAAAGCATAGGATAAAACAACATAAATAAAATTTAATAAAGCATAGGTTAAAACAACATAAATACAATTTAATAAAGCATAGGATAAAACAACATAAATAAAATTTAATAAAGCATAGGATAAAACAACATAAATACAATTTAATAAAGTATAGGATAAAACAACATAAATACAATTTAATAAAGCATAGGTTAAAACAACATAAATACAATTTAATAAAGCATAGGATAAAACAACATAAATACAATTTAATAAAGCATAGGATAAAACAACATAAATAAAATTTAATAAAGCATAGGATAAAACAACATAAATACAATTTAATAAAGCATAGGATAAAACAACATAAATACAATTTAATAAAGCATAGGATAAAACAACATAAATATAATTTAATAAAGCATAGGATAAAACAACATAAATACAATTTAATAAAGCATAGGATAAAACAACATAAATAAAATTTAATAAAGCATAGGTTAAAACAACATAAATACAATTTAAAAAAGCATAGGACAAAACAACATAAATAAAATTTAATAAAGCATAGTTTAAAACAACATGAATACAATTTAATAAAGCACAGTATAAAACCACAGAAATACAATTTAATAAATCATAGGATAAAACAACATAAATACAATTTAATGAAACATAGGATAAACAACATAAACACAATTTAATAAAGCATAGGACAAAACAACATAAATACAATTTAATAAAGCATATGTTAAAACAACATAAATACAATTTAATAAAGCATAAGATAAAACAAGATGAATATAATTTAGTAAAGCATAAGATAAAACAACATGAATATAATTTAATAAAGCATAGGTTTAAACAACATAAATACAATTTAAGAAAGCATAGGATAAAACTACATAAATACAATTTAATAAAGCATAGGATAAAACAACATAAATACAATTTAATAAAGCATAGGATAAAACAACATAAATACAACTTAATAAAGCATAGGTTAAAACAACATAAATACAATTTAATAAAGCATAGGATAAAACAACATATATTCAATTTAATAAAGCATAGGATAAAACAACATAAATACAATTTAATAAAGCACAGGATAAAACAACATAAATAAAATTTAATAAAGCATAGGATAATACAACATAAATAAAATTTAATAAAGCATAGGATAAAACAACATAAATATAATTTAATAAAGCATACGATAAAACAACATAAATAAAATTTAATAAAGCATAGGATAAAACAACATAAATACAATTTAATAAAGCATAGGATAACACAACATAAATACAATTTAATAAAGCATAGGTTAAACCAACATAAATACAATTTAATAAAGCATAGGACAAAACAACATAAATACAATTTAATAAAGCATAGGTTAAAACAACATAAATACAATGTAATAAAGCATAGGATAAAACAACATAAATACAATTTAATAAAGCATAGGATAAAACAACATAAATACAATTTAATAAAGCATAGGATAAAACAACACAAATGCAATTTAATAAAGCATAGGTTAAAACAACATAAATACAATTTAATAAAGCATAGGATAAAACAACATAAATTCAATTTAATAAAGCATAGGATAAAACAACATATATACAATTTAATAAAGCACAGGATAAAACAACATAAATAAAATTTAATAAAGCATAGGATAAAACAACATAAATAAAATTTAATAAAGCATAGGTTAAAACAACATAAATACAATTTAATAAAGCATAGGATAAAACAACATAAATAAAATTTAATAAAGCTTAGGATAAAACAACATAAATACAATTTAATAAAGTATAGGATAAAACAACATAAATACAATTTAATAAAGCCTAGGTTAAAACAACATAAATACAATTTAATAAAGCATAGGATAAAACAACATAAATACAATTTAATAAAGCATAGGATAAAACAACATAAATAAAATTTAATAAAGCATAGGATAAAACAACATAAATACAATTTAATAAAGCATAGGATAAAACAACATAAATAAAATTTAATAAAGCATAGGATAAAACAACATAAATACAATTTAATAAAGCATAGGATAAAACAACATAAATACAATTTAATAAAGCATAGGATAAAACAACATAAATATAATTTAATAAAGCATAGGATAAAACAACATAAATACAATTTAATAAAGCATAGGATAAAACAACATAAATAAAATTTAATAAAGCATAGGTTAAAACAACATAAATACAATTTAAAAAAGCATAGGACAAAACAACATAAATAAAATTTAATAAAGCATAGTTTAAAACAACATGAATACAATTTAATAAAGCACAGTATAAAACCACAGAAATACAATTTAATAAATCATAGGATAAAACAACATAAATACAATTTAATGAAACATAGGATAAACAACATAAACACAATTTAATAAAGCATAGGACAAAACAACATAAATACAATTTAATAAAGCATATGTTAAAACAACATAAATACAATTTAATAAAGCATAAGATAAAACAAGATGAATATAATTTAGTAAAGCATAAGATAAAACAACATGAATATAATTTAATAAAGCATAGGTTTAAACAACATAAATACAATTTAAGAAAGCATAGGATAAAACTACATAAATACAATTTAATAAAGCATAGGATAAAACAACATAAATAAAATTTAATAAAGCATAGGATAAAACAACATAAATACAATTTAATAAAGCATAGGATAAAACAACATAAATACAATTTAATAAAGCAAAGGATAAAACAACATAAATACAATTTAATAAAGCATAGGATAAAACAACATAAATAAAATTTAATAAAGCATAGGTTAAAATAACATAAATACAATTTAATAAAGCATAGGACAAAACAACATAAATACAATTTAATAAAGCATAGGACAAAACAACATAAATACAATTTAATAAAGCATAGGATAAAACCACATAAATACAATTTAATAAAGCATAGGTTAAAACAACATAAATACAATTTAATAAAGCATAGGACAAAACAACATAAATACAATTTAATAAAGCATAGGTTAAAACAACATAAATAAAAGTTAATAAAGCATAGGATAAAACAACATAAATACAATTTAATAAAGCATAGGATAAAACAACATGAATACAATTTAATAAAGCATAGGATAAAACAACATAAATACAATTTAATAAAGCATAGGTTAAAACAACATAAATACAATTTAATAAAGCATAGGACAAAACAACATAGTTACAATTTAATAAAGCCTAGGTTAAAACAACATACATACAATGTAATAAAGCATAGGATAAAACAACATAAATACAATTTAATAAAGCATAGGATAAAACAACATAAATACAATTTAATAAAGCATAGGAAAAAACAACACAAATGCAATTTAATAAAGCATAGGTTAAAACAACATAAATACAATTTAATAAAGCATAGGATAAAACAACATAAATTCAATTTAATAAAGCATAGGATAAAACAACATATATACAATTTAATAAAGCACAGGATAAAACAACATAAATAAAATTTAATAAAGCATAGGATAAAACAACATAAATAAAATTTAATAAAGCATAGGTTAAAACAACATAAATACAATTTAATAAAGCATAGGATAAAACAACATAAATACAATTTAATAAAGCATAGGTTAAAACAACATAAATACAATTTAATAAAGCATGGGATAAAAAAACATAAATACAATTTAATAAAGCATAGGATAAAACAACATAAATAAAATTTAATAAAGCATAGGATAAAACAACATAAATACAATTTAATAAAGCATAGGATAAAACAACATAAATACAATTTAATAAAGCATGGGATAAAACAACATAAATACAATTTAATAAAGCATAGGATAAAACAACATAAATAAAATTTAATAAAGCATAGGATAAAACAACATAAATACAATTTAATAAAGCATAGGATAAAACAACATAAATACAATTTAATAAAGCATAGGATAAAACAACATAAATATAATTTAATAAAGCATAGGATAAAACAACATAAATACAATTTAATCAAGCATAGGATAAAACAACATAAATAAAATTTAATAAAGCATAGGTTAAAACAACATAAATACAATTTAAAAAAGCATAGGACAAAACAACATAAATAAAATTTAATAAAGCATAGTTTAAAACAACATGAATACAATTTAATAAAGCACAGTATAAAACCACAGAAATACAATTTAATAAATCATAGGATAAAACAACATAAATACAATTTAATGAAACATAGGATAAACAACATAAACACAATTTAATAAAGCATAGGACAAAACAACATAAATACAATTTAATAAAGCATATGTTAAAACAACATAAATACAATTTAATAAAGCATAAGATAAAACAAGATGAATATAATTTAGTAAAGCATAAGATAAAACAACATGAATATAATTTAATAAAGCATAGGTTAAAACAACATAAATACAATTTAAGAAAGCATAGGATAAAACTACATAAATACAATTTAATAAAGCATAGGATAAAACAACATAAATAAAATTTAATAAAGCATAGGATAAAACAACATAAATACAATTTAATAAAGCATAGGATAAAACAACATAAATACAATTTAATAAAGCAAAGGATAAAACAACATAAATACAATTTAATAAAGCATAGGATAAAACAACATAAATAAAATTTAATAAAGCATAGGTTAAAATAACATAAATACAATTTAATAAAGCATAGGACAAAACAACATAAATACAATTTAATAAAGCATAGGACAAAACAACATAAATACAATTTAATAAAGCATAGGATAAAACCACAGAAATACAATTTAATAAAGCATAGGATAAAACAACATAAATACAATTTAATAAAGCATAGGACAAAACAACATAAATACAATTTAATCAAGCATAGGATAAAACAACATAAATACAATTTAATGAAACATAGGATAAACAACATAAATACAAATTAATAAAGCATAGGATAAAACAACATGAATACAATTTAATAAAGCATAGGCTAAAACTACATAAATACATTTTAATAAAGCATAGGATAAAACAAATTAAATACAATATAATAAAGCACAGGATAAAACAACATAAATTCAATTTAATAAAGCATAGGATAAAACAACATAAATACAATTTAATAAAGCATAGGATAAAACAACATAAATACAATTTAATAAAGCATAGGTTAAAACAACATAAATACAATTTAATAAAGCATAGGATAAAACAACATAAATACAATTTAATAAAGCATAGGATAAAACAACATAAATACAATTTAATAAAGCATAGGATAAAACAACATAAATACAAATTAATAGAGCATAGGATAAAACAACATAAATACAATTTAATAAAGCATAGGTTAAAACAACATAAATACAATTTAATAAAGCATAGGACAAAACAACATAAATACAATTTAATAAAGCATAGGTTAAAACAACATAAATACAAGTTAATTAAGCATAGGATAAAACAACATAAATACAATTTAATAAAGCATAGGATAAAACAACATAAATACAATTTAATAAAGCATAGGATAAAACAACATAAATACAACTTAATAAAGCATAGGTTAAAACAACATAAATACAATTTAATAAAGCATAGGATAAAACAACATAAATTCAATTTAATAAAGCATAGGATAAAACAACATAAATACAATTTAATAAAGCACAGGATAAAACAACATAAATTCAATTTAATAAAGCATAGGATAAAACAACATAAATACAATTTAATAAAGCACAGGATAAAACAACATAAATAAAATTTAATAAAGCATAGGATAATACAACATAAATAAAATTTAATAAAGCATAGGACAAAACAACATAAATACAATTTAATAAAGCATAGGATAAAACAACATAAATACAATTTAATAAAGCATAGGCTAAAACTACATAAATACAATTTAATAAAGCATAGGATAAAACAAATTAAATACAATTTAATAAAGCATAGGATAAAACAACATAAATTCAATTTAATAAAGCATAGGATAAAACAACATAAATACAATGTAATAAAGCATAGGATAAAACAACATAAATACAATTTAATAAAGCATAAGATAAAACAACATAAATATAATTTAATAAAGCATAGGATAAAACAACATAAATACAATTTAATAAAGCATAGGATAAAACAACATAAATAAAATTTAATAAAGCATAGGTTAAAACAACATAAATACAATTTAAAAAAGCATAGGACAAAACAACATAAATAAAATTTAATAAAGCATAGTTTAAAACAACATGAATACAATTTAATAAAGCACAGTATAAAACCACAGAAATACAATTTAATAAATCATAGGATAAAACAACATAAATACAATTTAATGAAACATAGGATAAACAACATAAACACAATTTAATAAAGCATAGGACAAAACAACATAAATACAATTTAATAAAGCATATGTTAAAACAACATAAATACAATTTAATAAAGCATAAGATAAAACAAGATGAATATAATTTAGTAAAGAATAAGATAAAACAACATGAATATAATTTAATAAAGCATAGGTTAAAACAACATAAATACAATTTAAGAAAGCATAGGATAAAACTACATAAATACAATTTAATAAAGCATAGGATAAAACAACATAAATAAAATTTAATAAAGCATAGGATAAAACAACATAAATACAATTTAATAAAGCATAGGATAAAACAACATAAATACAATTTAATAAAGCAAAGGATAAAACAACATAAATACAATTTAATAAAGCATAGGATAAAACAACATAAATAAAATTTAATAAAGCATAGGTTAAAATAACATAAATACAATTTAATAAAGCATAGGACAAAACAACATAAATACAATTTAATAACGCATAGGTTAAAACAACATAAATAAAAGTTAATAAAGCATAGGATAAAACAACATAAATACAATTTAATAAAGCATAGGTTAAAACAACATAAATACAATTTAATAAAGCATAGGACAAAACAACATAAATACAATTCAATAAAGCATAGGTTAAAACAACATAAATACAAGTTAATAAAGCATAGGATAAAACAACATAAATACAATTTAATAAAGCATAGGATAAAACAACATGAATACAATTTAATAAAGCATAGGATAAAACAACATAAATACAATTTAATAAAGCATAGGATAAAACAACATAAATACAATTTAATAAAGCATAGGACAAAACAACATAAATACAATTTAATAAAGCATAGGTTAAAACAACATAAATACAAGTTAATTAAGCATAGGATAAAACAACATAAATACAATTTAATAAAGCATAGGATAAAACAACATAAATACAATTTAATAAAGCATAGGATAAAACAACATAAATACAACTTAATAAAGCATAGGTTAAAACAACATAAATACAATTTAATAAAGCATAGGATAAAACAACATAAATACAATTTAATAAAGCATAGGTTAAAACAACATAAATACAATTTAATAAAGCATATGTTAAAACAACATAAATACAATTTAATAAAGCATAAGATAAAACAAGATGAATATAATTTAGTAAAGCATAAGATAAAACAACATGAATATAATTTAATAAAGCATAGGTTTAAACAACATAAATACAATTTAAGAAAGCATAGGATAAAACTACATAAATACAATTTAATAAAGCATAGGATAAAACAACATAAATACAATTTAATAAAGCATAGGATAAAACAACATAAATACAACTTAATAAAGCATAGGTTAAAACAACATAAATACAATTTAATAAAGCATAGGATAAAACAACATATATTCAATTTAATAAAGCATAGGATAAAACAACATAAATACAATTTAATAAAGCACAGGATAAAACAACATAAATAAAATTTAATAAAGCATAGGATAATACAACATAAATAAAATTTAATAAAGCATAGGAGAAAACAACATAAATATAATTTAATAAAGCATAGGATAAAACAACATAAATAAAATTTAATAAAGCATAGGATAAAACAACATAAATACAATTTAATAAAGCATAGGATAAAACAACATGAATACAATTTAATAAAGCATAGGATAAAACAACATAAATACAATTTAATAAAGCATAGGTTAAAACAACATAAATACAATTTAATAAAGCATAGGACAAAACAACATAGTTACAATTTAATAAAGCCTAGGTTAAAACAACATACATACAATGTAATAAAGCATAGGATAAAACAACATAAATACAATTTAATAAAGCATAGGATAAAACAACATAAATACAATTTAATAAAGCATAGGAAAAAACAACACAAATGCAATTTAATAAAGCATAGGTTAAAACAACATAAATACAATTTAATAAAGCATAGGATAAAACAACATAAATTCAATTTAATAAAGCATAGGATAAAACAACATATATACAATTTAATAAAGCACAGGATAAAACAACATAAATAAAATTTAATAAAGCATAGGATAAAACAACATAAATAAAATTTAATAAAGCATAGGTTAAAACAACATAAATACAATTTAATAAAGCATAGGATAAAACAACATAAATACAATTTAATAAAGCATAGGTTAAAACAACATAAATACAATTTAATAAAGCATGGGATAAAAAAACATAAATACAATTTAATAAAGCATAGGATAAAACAACATAAATAAAATTTAATAAAGCATAGGATAAAACAACATAAATACAATTTAATAAAGCATAGGATAAAACAACATAAATACAATTTAATAAAGCATGGGATAAAACAACATAAATACAATTTAATAAAGCATAGGATAAAACAACATAAATAAAATTTAATAAAGCATAGGATAAAACAACATAAATACAATTTAATAAAGCATAGGATAAAACAACATAAATACAATTTAATAAAGCATAGGATAAAACAACATAAATATAATTTAATAAAGCATAGGATAAAACAACATAAATACAATTTAATCAAGCATAGGATAAAACAACATAAATAAAATTTAATAAAGCATAGGTTAAAACAACATAAATACAATTTAAAAAAGCATAGGACAAAACAACATAAATAAAATTTAATAAAGCATAGTTTAAAACAACATGAATACAATTTAATAAAGCACAGTATAAAACCACAGAAATACAATTTAATAAATCATAGGATAAAACAACATAAATACAATTTAATGAAACATAGGATAAACAACATAAACACAATTTAATAAAGCATAGGACAAAACAACATAAATACAATTTAATAAAGCATATGTTAAAACAACATAAATACAATTTAATAAAGCATAAGATAAAACAAGATGAATATAATTTAGTAAAGCATAAGATAAAACAACATGAATATAATTTAATAAAGCATAGGTTAAAACAACATAAATACAATTTAAGAAAGCATAGGATAAAACTACATAAATACAATTTAATAAAGCATAGGATAAAACAACATAAATAAAATTTAATAAAGCATAGGATAAAACAACATAAATACAATTTAATAAAGCATAGGATAAAACAACATAAATACAATTTAATAAAGCAAAGGATAAAACAACATAAATACAATTTAATAAAGCATAGGATAAAACAACATAAATAAAATTTAATAAAGCATAGGTTAAAATAACATAAATACAATTTAATAAAGCATAGGACAAAACAACATAAATACAATTTAATAAAGCATAGGACAAAACAACATAAATACAATTTAATAAAGCATAGGATAAAACCACAGAAATACAATTTAATAAAGCATAGGATAAAACAACATAAATACAATTTAATAAAGCATAGGACAAAACAACATAAATACAATTTAATCAAGCATAGGATAAAACAACATAAATACAATTTAATGAAACATAGGATAAACAACATAAATACAAATTAATAAAGCATAGGATAAAACAACATGAATACAATTTAATAAAGCATAGGCTAAAACTACATAAATACATTTTAATAAAGCATAGGATAAAACAAATTAAATACAATATAATAAAGCACAGGATAAAACAACATAAATTCAATTTAATAAAGCATAGGATAAAACAACATAAATACAATTTAATAAAGCATAGGATAAAACAACATAAATACAATTTAATAAAGCATAGGTTAAAACAACATAAATACAATTTAATAAAGCATAGGATAAAACAACATAAATACAATTTAATAAAGCATAGGATAAAACAACATAAATACAATTTAATAAAGCATAGGATAAAACAACATAAATACAAATTAATAGAGCATAGGATAAAACAACATAAATACAATTTAATAAAGCATAGGTTAAAACAACATAAATACAATTTAATAAAGCATAGGACAAAACAACATAAATACAATTTAATAAAGCATAGGTTAAAACAACCTAAATACAAGTTAATTAAGCATAGGATAAAACAACATAAATACAATTTAATAAAGCATAGGATAAAACAACATAAATACAATTTAATAAAGCATAGGATAAAACAACATAAATACAACTTAATAAAGCATAGGTTAAAACAACATAAATACAATTTAATAAAGCATAGGATAAAACAACATAAATTCAATTTAATAAAGCATAGGATAAAACAACATAAATACAATTTAATAAAGCACAGGATAAAACAACATAAATTCAATTTAATAAAGCATAGGATAAAACAACATAAATACAATTTAATAAAGCACAGGATAAAACAACATAAATAAAATTTAATAAAGCATAGGATAATACAACATAAATAAAATTTAATAAAGCATAGGACAAAACAACATAAATACAATTTAATAAAGCATAGGATAAAACAACATAAATACAATTTAATAAAGCATAGGCTAAAACTACATAAATACAATTTAATAAAGCATAGGATAAAACAAATTAAATACAATTTAATAAAGCATAGGATAAAACAACATAAATTCAATTTAATAAAGCATAGGATAAAACAACATAAATACAATGTAATAAAGCATAGGATAAAACAACATAAATACAATTTAATAAAGCATAAGATAAAACAACATAAATATAATTTAATAAAGCATAGGATAAAACAACATAAATACAATTTAATAAAGCATAGGATAAAACAACATAAATAAAATTTAATAAAGCATAGGTTAAAACAACATAAATACAATTTAAAAAAGCATATGACAAAACAACATAAATAAAATTTAATAAAGCATAGTTTAAAACAACATGAATACAATTTAATAAAGCACAGTATAAAACCACAGAAATACAATTTAATAAATCATAGGATAAAACAACATAAATACAATTTAATGAAACATAGGATAAACAACATAAACACAATTTAATAAAGCATAGGACAAAACAACATAAATACAATTTAATAAAGCATATGTTAAAACAACATAAATACAATTTAATAAAGCATAAGATAAAACAAGATGAATATAATTTAGTAAAGAATAAGATAAAACAACATGAATATAATTTAATAAAGCATAGGTTAAAACAACATAAATACAATTTAAGAAAGCATAGGATAAAACTACATAAATACAATTTAATAAAGCATAGGATAAAACAACATAAATAAAATTTAATAAAGCATAGGATAAAACAACATAAATACAATTTAATAAAGCATAGGATAAAACAACATAAATACAATTTAATAAAGCAAAGGATAAAACAACATAAATACAATTTAATAAAGCATAGGATAAAACAACATAAATAAAATTTAATAAAGCATAGGTTAAAATAACATAAATACAATTTAATAAAGCATAGGACAAAACAACATAAATACAATTTAATAACGCATAGGTTAAAACAACATAAATAAAAGTTAATAAAGCATAGGATAAAACAACATAAATACAATTTAATAAAGCATAGGTTAAAACAACATAAATACAATTTAATAAAGCATAGGACAAAACAACATAAATACAATTCAATAAAGCATAGGTTAAAACAACATAAATACAAGTTAATAAAGCATAGGATAAAACAACATAAATACAATTTAATAAAGCATAGGATAAAACAACATGAATACAATTTAATAAAGCATAGGATAAAACAACATAAATACAATTTAATAAAGCATAGGATAAAACAACATAAATACAATTTAATAAAGCATAGGACAAAACAACATAAATACAATTTAATAAAGCATAGGTTAAAACAACATAAATACAAGTTAATTAAGCATAGGATAAAACAACATAAATACAATTTAATAAAGCATAGGATAAAACAACATAAATACAATTTAATAAAGCATAGGATAAAACAACATAAATACAACTTAATAAAGCATAGGTTAAAACAACATAAATACAATTTAATAAAGCATAGGATAAAACAACATAAATACAATTTAATAAAGCATAGGTTAAAACAACATAAATACAATTTAATAAAGCATATGTTAAAACAACATAAATACAATTTAATAAAGCATAAGATAAAACAAGATGAATATAATTTAGTAAAGCATAAGATAAAACAACATGAATATAATTTAATAAAGCATAGGTTTAAACAACATAAATACAATTTAAGAAAGCATAGGATAAAACTACATAAATACAATTTAATAAAGCATAGGATAAAACAACATAAATACAATTTAATAAAGCATAGGATAAAACAACATAAATACAACTTAATAAAGCATAGGTTAAAACAACATAAATACAATTTAATAAAGCATAGGATAAAACAACATATATTCAATTTAATAAAGCATAGGATAAAACAACATAAATACAATTTAATAAAGCACAGGATAAAACAACATAAATAAAATTTAATAAAGCATAGGATAATACAACATAAATAAAATTTAATAAAGCATAGGAGAAAACAACATAAATATAATTTAATAAAGCATAGGATAAAACAACATAAATAAAATTTAATAAAGCATAGGATAAAACAACATAAATACCATTTAATAAAGCATAGGATAAAACAACATAAATACAATTTAATAAAGCATAGGTTAAACCAACATAAATACAATTTAATAAAGCATAGGACAAAACAACATAAATACAATTTAATAAAGCATAGGTTAAAACAACATAAATACAATGTAATAAAGCATAGGATAAAACAACATAAATACAATTTAATAAAGCATAGGATAAAACAACATAAATACAATTTAATAAAGCATAGGATAAAACAACACAAATGCAATTTAATAAAGCATAGGTTAAAACAACATAAATACAATTTAATAAAGCATAGGATAAAACAACATAAATTCAATTTAATAAAGCATAGGATAAAACAACATATATACAATTTAATAAAGCACAGGATAAAACAACATAAATAAAATTTAATAAAGCATAGGATAAAACAACATAAATAAAATTTAATAAAGCATAGGTTAAAACAACATAAATACAATTTAATAAAGCATAGGATAAAACAACATAAATAAAATTTAATAAAGCATAGGATAAAACAACATAAATACAATTTAATAAAGTATAGGATAAAACAACATAAATACAATTTAATAAAGCATAGGTTAAAACAACATAAATACAATTTAATAAAGCATAGGATAAAACAACATAAATACAATTTAATAAAGCATAGGATAAAACAACATAAATAAAATTTAATAAAGCATAGGATAAAACAACATAAATACAATTTAATAAAGCATAGGATAAAACAACATAAATACAATTTAATAAAGCATAGGATAAAACAACATAAATATAATTTAATAAAGCATAGGATAAAACAACATAAATACAATTTAATAAAGCATAGGATAAAACAACATAAATAAAATTTAATAAAGCATAGGTTAAAACAACATAAATACAATTTAAAAAAGCATAGGACAAAACAACATAAATAAAATTTAATAAAGCATAGTTTAAAACAACATGAATACAATTTAATAAAGCACAGTATAAAACCACAGAAATACAATTTAATAAATCATAGGATAAAACAACATAAATACAATTTAATGAAACATAGGATAAACAACATAAACACAATTTAATAAAGCATAGGACAAAACAACATAAATACAATTTAATAAAGCATATGTTAAAACAACATAAATACAATTTAATAAAGCATAAGATAAAACAAGATGAATATAATTTAGTAAAGCATTAGATAAAACAACATGAATATAATTTAATAAAGCATAGGTTTAAACAACATAAATACAATTTAAGAAAGCATAGGATAAAACTACATAAATACAATTTAATAAAGCATAGGATAAAACAACATAAATAAAATTTAATAAAGCATAGGATAAAACAACATAAATACAATTTAATAAAGCATAGGACAAAACAACATAAATACAATTTAATAAAGCAAAGGATAAAACAACATAAATACAATTTAATAAAGCATAGGATAAAACAACATAAATAAAATTTAATAAAGCATAGGTTAAAATAAAATAAATACAATTTAATAAAGCATAGGACAAAACAACATAAATACAATTTAATAAAGCATAGGACAAAACAACATAAATACAATTTAATAAAGCATAGGATAAAACCACATAAATACAATTTAATAAAGCATAGGTTAAAACAACATAAATACAATTTAATAAAGCATAGGACAAAACAACATAAATACAATTTAATAAAGCATAGGTTAAAACAACATAAATAAAAGTTAATAAAGCATAGGATAAAACAACATAAATACAATTTAATAAAGCATAGGATAAAACAACATGAATACAATTTAATAAAGCATAGGATAAAACAACATAAATACAATTTAATAAAGCATAGGTTAAAACAACATAAATACAATTTAATAAAGCATAGGACAAAACAACATAGTTACAATTTAATAAAGCCTAGGTTAAAACAACATACATACAATGTAATAAAGCATAGGATAAAACAACATAAATACAATTTAATAAAGCATAGGATAAAACAACATAAATACAATTTAATAAAGCATAGGAAAAAACAACACAAATGCAATTTAATAAAGCATAGGTTAAAACAACATAAATACAATTTAATAAAGCATAGGATAAAACAACATAAATTCAATTTAATAAAGCATAGGATAAAACAACATATATACAATTTAATAAAGCACAGGATAAAACAACATAAATAAAATTTAATAAAGCATAGGATAAAACAACATAAATAAAATTTAATAAAGCATAGGTTAAAACAACATAAATACAATTTAATAAAGCATAGGATAAAACAACATAAATACAATTTAATAAAGCATAGGTTAAAACAACATAAATACAATTTAATAAAGCATGGGATAAAACAACATAAATACAATTTAATAAAGCATAGGATAAAACAACATAAATACAATTTAATAAAGCATAGGTTAAAACAACATAAATACAATTTAATAAAGCATGGGATAAAACAACATAAATACAATTTAATAAAGCATAGGATAAAACAACATAAATAAAATTTAATAAAGCATAGGATAAAACAACATAAATACAATTTAATAAAGCATAGGATAAAACAACATAAATATAATTTAATAAAGCATAGGATAAAACAACATATATAAAATTTAATAAAGCATAGGATAAAACAACATAAATAAAATTTAATAAAGCATAGGTTAAAACAACATAAATACAATTTAAAAAAGCATAGGACAAAACAACATAAATAAAATTTAATAAAGCATAGTTTAAAACAACATGAATAGAATTTAATAAAGCACAGTATAAAACCACAGAAATACAATTTAATAAATCATAGGATAAAACAACATAAATACAATTTAATGAAACATAGGATAAACAACATAAACACAATTTAATAAAGCATAGGACAAAACAACATAAATACAATTTAATAAAGCATATGATAAAACAACATAAATACAATTTAATAAAGCATAAGATAAAACAAGATGAATATAATTTAGTAAAGCATAAGATAAAACAACATGAATATAATTTAATAAAGCATAGGTTAAAACAACATAAATACAATTTAAGAAAGCATAGGATAAAACTACATAAATACAATTTAATAAAGCATAGGATAAAACAACATAAATAAAATTTAATAAAGCATAGGATAAAACAACATAAATACAATTTAATAAAGCATAGGATAAAACAACATAAATACAATTTAATAAAGCAAAGGATAAAACAACATAAATACAATTTAATAAAGCATAGGATAAAACAACATAAATAAAATTTAATAAAGCATAGGTTAAAATAACATAAATACAATTTAATAAAAGATAGGACAAAACAACATAAATACAATTTCATAAAGCATAGGACAAAACAACATAAATACAATTTAATAAAGCATAGGATAAAACCACAGAAATACAATTTAATAAAGCATAGGATAAAACAACATAAATACAATTTAATAAAGCATAGGACAAAACAACATAAATACAATTTAATCAAGCATAGGATAAAACAACATAAATACAATTTAATGAAACATAGGATAAACAACATAAATACAAATTAATAAAGCATAGGATAAAACAACATGAATACAATTTAATAAAGCATAGGCTAAAACTACATAAATACATTTTAATAAAGCATAGGATAAAACAAATTAAATACAATATAATAAAGCACATGATAAAACAACATAAATTCAATTTAATAAAGCATAGGATAAAACAACATAAATACAATTTAATAAAGCATAGGATAAAACAACATAAATACAATTTAATAAAGCATAGGTTAAAACAACATAAATACAATTTAATAAAGCATAGGATAAAACAACATAAATACAATTTAATAAAGCATAGGATAAAACAACATAAATACAATTTAATAAAGCATAGGATAAAACAACATAAATACAAATTAATAGAGCATAGGATAAAACAACATAAATACAATTTAATAAAGCATAGGTTAAAACAACATAAATACAATTTAATAAAGCATAGGACAAAACAACATAAATACAATTTAATAAAGCATAGGTTAAAACAACATAAATACAAGTTAATTAAGCATAGGATAAAACAACATAAATACAATTTAATAAAGCATAGGATAAAACAACATAAATACAATTTAATAAAGCATAGGATAAAACAACATAAATACAACTTAATAAAGCATACGTTAAAACAACATAAATACAATTTAATAAAGCATAGGATAAAACAACATAAATTCAATTTAATAAAGCATAGGTTAAAATAACATAAATACAATTTAATAAAGCATAGGACAAAACAACATAAATACAATTTAATAAAGCATAGGACAAAACAACATAAATACAATTTAATAAAGCATAGGATAAAACCACAGAAATACAATTTAATAAAGCATAGGATAAAACAACATAAATACAATTTAATAAAGCATAGGACAAAACAACATAAATACAATTTAATCAAGCATAGGATAAAACAACATAAATACAATTTAATGAAACATAGGATAAACAACATAAATACAAATTAATAAAGCATAGGATAAAACAACATGAATACAATTTAATAAAGCATAGGCTAAAACTACATAAATACATTTTAATAAAGCATAGGATAAAACAAATTAAATACAATATAATAAAGCACAGGATAAAACAACATAAATTCAATTTAATAAAGCATAGGATAAAACAACATAAATACAATTTAATAAAGCATAGGATAAAACAACATAAATACAATTTAATAAAGCATAGGTTAAAACAACATAAATACAATTTAATAAAGCATAGGATAAAACAACATAAATACAATTTAATAAAGCATAGGATAAAACAACATAAATACAATTTAATAAAGCATAGGATAAAACAACATAAATACAAATTAATAGAGCATAGGATAAAACAACATAAATACAATTTAATAAAGCATAGGTTAAAACAACATAAATACAATTTAATAAAGCATAGGACAAAACAACATAAATACAATTTAATAAAGCATAGGTTAAAACAACATAAATACAAGTTAATTAAGCATAGGATAAAACAACATAAATACAATTTAATAAAGCATAGGATAAAACAACATAAATACAATTTAATAAAGCATAGGATAAAACAACATAAATACAACTTAATAAAGCATAGGTTAAAACAACATAAATACAATTTAATAAAGCATAGGATAAAACAACATAAATTCAATTTAATAAAGCATAGGATAAAACAACATAAATACAATTTAATAAAGCACAGGATAAAACAACATAAATTCAATTTAATAAAGCATAGGATAAAACAACATAAATACAATTTAATAAAGCACAGGATAAAACAACATAAATAAAATTTAATAAAGCATAGGATAATACAACATAAATAAAATTTAATAAAGCATAGGACAAAACAACATAAATACAATTTAATAAAGCATAGGATAAAACAACATAAATACAATTTAATAAAGCATAGGCTAAAACTACATAAATACAATTTAATAAAGCATAGGATAAAACAAATTAAATACAATTTAATAAAGCATAGGATAAAACAACATAAATTCAATTTAATAAAGCATAGGATAAAACAACATAAATACAATGTAATAAAGCATAGGATAAAACAACATAAATACAATTTAATAAAGCATAAGATAAAACAACATAAATATAATTTAATAAAGCATAGGATAAAACAACATAAATACAATTTAATAAAGCATAGGATAAAACAACATAAATAAAATTTAATAAAGCATAGGTTAAAACAACATAAATACAATTTAAAAAAGCATAGGACAAAACAACATAAATAAAATTTAATAAAGCATAGTTTAAAACAACATGAATACAATTTAATAAAGCACAGTATAAAACCACAGAAATACAATTTAATAAATCATAGGATAAAACAACATAAATACAATTTAATGAAACATAGGATAAACAACATAAACACAATTTAATAAAGCATAGGACAAAACAACATAAATACAATTTAATAAAGCATATGTTAAAACAACATAAATACAATTTAATAAAGCATAAGATAAAACAAGATGAATATAATTTAGTAAAGCATAAGATAAAACAACATGAATATAATTTAATAAAGCATAGGTTAAAACATCATAAATACAATTTAAGAAAGCATAGGATAAAACTACATAAATACAATTTAATAAAGCATAGGATAAAACAACATAAATAAAATTTAATAAAGCATAGGATAAAACAACATAAATACAATTTAATAAAGCATAGGATAAAACAACATAAATACAATTTAATAAAGCAAAGGATAAAACAACATAAATACAATTTAATAAAGCATAGGATAAAACAACATAAATAAAATTTAATAAAGCATAGGTTAAAATAACATAAATACAATTTAATAAAGCATAGGACAAAACAACATAAATACAATTTAATAAAGCATAGGACAAAACAACATAAATACAATTTAATAAAGCATAGGATAAAACCACAGAAATACAATTTAATAAAGCATAGGATAAATCAACATAAATACAATTTAATAAAGCATAGGACAAAACAACATAAATACAATTTAATAAAGCATAGGATAAAACAACATAAATACAATTTAATGAAACATAGGATAAACAACATAAATACAAATTAATAAAGCATAGGATAAAACAACATGAATACAATTTAATAAAGCATAGGCTAAAACTACATAAATACATTTTAATAAAGCATAGGATAAAACAAATTAAATACAATATAATAAAGCACAGGATAAAACAACATAAATTCAATTTAATAAAGCATAGGATAAAACAACATAAATACAATTTAATAAAGCATAGGATAAAACAACATAAATACAATTTAATAAAGCATAGGTTAAAACAACATAAATACAATTTAATAAAGCATAGGATAAAACAACATAAATACAATTTAATAAAGCATAGGACAAAACAACATAAATACAATTTAATAAAGCATATGTTAATGCAACATAAATACAATTTAATAAAGCATAGGATAAAACAACATAAATACAATTTAATAAAGCATAGGATAAAACAACATAAATACAATTTAATAAAGCATAGGATAAAACAACATAAATACAAATTAATAGAGCATAGGATAAAACAACATAAATACAATTTATAAAGCATAGGATAAAACAACATAAATACAATTTAATAAAGCATAGGATAAAACAACATAAATACAATTTAATAAAGCATAGGATAAAACAACATAATACAATTTAATAAAGCATATGATTAAACAACATAAATACTATTTAATAAAGCATAGGATAAAACAACATAAATACAATTTAATAAAGCATAGGATAAAACAACATAAATACAATTTAATAAAGCATAGGATAAAACAACATGAATACAGTTTAATAAAGCATAGGATAAAACAACATAAATACAATTTAATAAAGCATAGGTTAAAACAACATAAATACAATTTAATAAAGCATAGGACAAAACAACATAAATACAATTCAATAAAGCATAGGTTAAAACAACATAAATACAAGTTAATAAAGCATAGGATAAAACAACATAAATACAATTTAATAAAGCATAGGATAAAACAACATGAATACAATTTAATAAAGCATAGGATAAAACAACATAAATACAATTTAATAAAGCATAGGTTAAAACAACATAAATACAATTTAATAAAGCATAGGACAAAACAACATAAATACAATTTAATAAAGCATAGGTTAAAACAACATAAATACAAGTTAATTAAGCATAGGATAAAACAACATAAATACAATTTAATAAAGCATAGGATAAAACAACATAAATACAATTTAATAAAGCATAGGATAAAACAACATAAATACAACTTAATAAAGCATAGGTTAAAACAACATAAATACAATTTAATAAAGCATAGGATAAAACAACATATATTCAATTTAATAAAGCATAGGATAAAACAACATAAATACAATTTAATAAAGCACAGGATAAAACAACATAAATAAAATTTAATAAAGCATAGGATAATACAACATAAATAAAATTTAATAAAGCATAGGAGAAACCAACATAAATATAATTTAATAAAGCATAGGATAAAACAACATAAATAAAATTTAATAAAGCATAGGATAAAACAACATAAATACAATTTAATAAAGCATAGGTTAAAACAACATAAATACAATTTAATAAAGCATAGGATAAAACAACATAAATACAATTTAATAAAGCATAGGATAAAACAACATAAATACAATTTAATAAAGCATAGGATAAAACAACATAAATAAAATTTAATAAAACATAGGTTAAAACAACATAAATACAATTTAATAAAGCATAGGACAAAACAACATAAATACAATTTAATAAAGCATAGTTTAAAACAACATAAATACAATTTAATAAAACATAGGATAAAACCACAGAAATACAATTTAATAAAGCATAGGATAAAACAACATAAATACAATTTAATAAAGCATAGGACAAAACAACATAAATACAATTTAATAAAGCATAGGATAAAACAACATAAATACAATTTAATGAAACATAGGATAAACAACATAAATACAATTTAATAAAGCATAGGACAAAACAACATAAATACAATTTAATAAAGCATATGTTAAAACAACATAAATACAATTTAATAAAGCATAAGATAAAACAACATGAATATAATTTAATAAAGCATAAGATAAAACAACATGAATACAATTTAATAAAGCATAGGTTTAAACAACATAAATACAATTTAAGAAAGCATAGGATAAAACTACATAAATACATTTTAATAAAGCATAGGATAAAACAACATAAATACAATTTAATAAAGCATAGGTTAAAACAACATAAATACAATTTAATAAAGCATAGGACAAAACAACATAAATACAATTTAATAAAGCATAGGATAAAACAACACAAACACAATTGATAAAGCATAGGATAAAACAACATAAATACAATTTAATAAAGCATAGGATAAAACAACATAAATACAATTTAATAAAGCATAGGATAAAACAACATAAATACAATTTAATAAAGCATAGGCTAAAACTACATAAATACAATTTTATAAAGCATAGGATAAAACAAATTAAATACAATTTAATAAAGCATAGGATAAAACAACATAAATTCAATTTAATAAAGCATAGGATAAAACAACATAAATACAATGTAATAAAGCATAGGATAAAACAACATAAATACAATTTAATAAAGCATAAGATAAAACAACATAAATATAATTTAATAAAGCATAGGATAAAACAACATAAATACAATTTAATAAAGCATAGGTTAAAACAACCTAAATACAATTTAATAAAGCATAGGATAAAACAACATGAATACAATTTAATAAAGCATAGGACAAAACAACATAAATACAATTTAATAAAGCATAGGATAAAACAACATAAATACAAGTTAATAAAGCATAGGATAAAACAACATAAATACAATTTAATAAAGCATAGGATAAAACAACATAAATACAATTTAATGAAGCATAGGATAAAACAACATAAATACAATTTAATAAAGCATAGGTTAAAACAACATAAATACAATTTAATAAAGCATAGGATAATACAACATAAATAAAATTTAATAAAGCATAGGACAAAACAACATAAATACAATTTAATAAAGCATAGGATAAAACAACATAAATACAATTTAATAAAGCATAGGCTAAAACTACATAAATACAATTTAATAAAGCATAGGATAAAACAAATTAAATACAATTTAATAAAGCATAGGATAAAACAACATAAATTCAATTTAATAAAGCATAGGATAAAACAACATAAATACAATGTAATAAAGCATAGGATAAAACAACATAAATACAATTTAATAAAGCATAAGATAAAACAACATAAATATAATTTAATAAAGCATAGGATAAAACAACATAAATACAATTTAATAAAGCATAGGATAAAACAACATAAATAAAATTTAATAAAGCATAGGTTAAAACAACATAAATACAATTTAAAAAAGCATAGGACAAAACAACATAAATAAAATTTAATAAAGCATAGTTTAAAACAACATGAATACAATTTAATAAAGCACAGTATAAAACCACAGAAATACAATTTAATAAATCATAGGATAAAACAACATAAATACAATTTAATGAAACATAGGATAAACAACATAAACACAATTTAATAAAGCATAGGACAAAACAACATAAATACAATTTAATAAAGCATATGTTAAAACAACATAAATACAATTTAATAAAGCATAAGATAAAACAAGATGAATATAATTTAGTAAAGCATAAGATAAAACAACATGAATATAATTTAATAAAGCATAGGTTAAAACATCATAAATACAATTTAAGAAAGCATAGGATAAAACTACATAAATACAATTTAATAAAGCATAGGATAAAACAACATAAATAAAATTTAATAAAGCATAGGATAAAACAACATAAATACAATTTAATAAAGCATAGGATAAAACAACATAAATACAATTTAATAAAGCAAAGGATAAAACAACATAAATACAATTTAATAAAGCATAGGATAAAACAACATAAATAAAATTTAATAAAGCATAGGTTAAAATAACATAAATACAATTTAATAAAGCATAGGACAAAACAACATAAATACAATTTAATAAAGCATAGGACAAAACAACATAAATACAATTTAATAAAGCATAGGATAAAACCACAGAAATACAATTTAATAAAGCATAGGATAAATCAACATAAATACAATTTAATAAAGCATAGGACAAAACAACATAAATACAATTTAATAAAGCATAGGATAAAACAACATAAATACAATTTAATGAAACATAGGATAAACAACATAAATACAAATTAATAAAGCATAGGATAAAACAACATGAATACAATTTAATAAAGCATAGGCTAAAACTACATAAATACATTTTAATAAAGCATAGGATAAAACAAATTAAATACAATATAATAAAGCACAGGATAAAACAACATAAATTCAATTTAATAAAGCATAGGATAAAACAACATAAATACAATTTAATAAAGCATAGGATAAAACAACATAAATACAATTTAATAAAGCATAGGTTAAAACAACATAAATACAATTTAATAAAGCATAGGATAAAACAACATAAATACAATTTAATAAAGCATAGGACAAAACAACATAAATACAATTTAATAAAGCATATGTTAATGCAACATAAATACAATTTAATAAAGCATAGGATAAAACAACATAAATACAATTTAATAAAGCATAGGATAAAACAACATAAATACAATTTAATAAAGCATAGGATAAAACAACATAAATACAAATTAATAGAGCATAGGATAAAACAACATAAATACAATTTATAAAGCATAGGATAAAACAACATAAATACAATTTAATAAAGCATAGGATAAAACAACATAAATACAATTTAATAAAGCATAGGATAAAACAACATAATACAATTTAATAAAGCATATGATTAAACAACATAAATACTATTTAATAAAGCATAGGATAAAACAACATAAATACAATTTAATAAAGCATAGGATAAAACAACATAAATACAATTTAATAAAGCATAGGATAAACCAACATGAATACAGTTTAATAAAGCATAGGATAAAACAACATAAATACAATTTAATAAAGCATAGGTTAAAACAACATAAATACAATTTAATAAAGCATAGGACAAAACAACATAAATACAATTCAATAAAGCATAGGTTAAAACAACATAAATACAAGTTAATAAAGCATAGGATAAAACAACATAAATACAATTTAATAAAGCATAGGATAAAACAACATGAATACAATTTAATAAAGCATAGGATAAAACAACATAAATACAATTTAATAAAGCATAGGTTAAAACAACATAAATACAATTTAATAAAGCATAGGACAAAACAACATAAATACAATTTAATAAAGCATAGGTTAAAACAACATAAATACAAGTTAATTAAGCATAGGATAAAACAACATAAATACAATTTAATAAAGCATAGGATAAAACAACATAAATACAATTTAATAAAGCATAGGATAAAACAACATAAATACAACTTAATAAAGCATAGGTTAAAACAACATAAATACAATTTAATAAAGCATAGGATAAAACAACATATATTCAATTTAATAAAGCATAGGATAAAACAACATAAATACAATTTAATAAAGCACAGGATAAAACAACATAAATAAAATTTAATAAAGCATAGGATAATACAACATAAATAAAATTTAATAAAGCATAGGAGAAACCAACATAAATATAATTTAATAAAGCATAGGATAAAACAACATAAATAAAATTTAATAAAGCATAGGATAAAACAACATAAATACAATTTAATAAAGCATAGGTTAAAACAACATAAATACAATTTAATAAAGCATAGGATAAAACAACATAAATACAATTTAATAAAGCATAGGATAAAACAACATAAATACAATTTAATAAAGCATAGGATAAAACAACATAAATAAAATTTAATAAAACATAGGTTAAAACAACATAAATACAATTTAATAAAGCATAGGACAAAACAACATAAATACAATTTAATAAAGCATAGTTTAAAACAACATAAATACAATTTAATAAAACATAGGATAAAACCACAGAAATACAATTTAATAAAGCATAGGATAAAACAACATAAATACAATTTAATAAAGCATAGGACAAAACAACATAAATACAATTTAATAAAGCATAGGATAAAACAACATAAATACAATTTAATGAAACATAGGATAAACAACATAAATACAATTTAATAAAGCATAGGACAAAACAACATAAATACAATTTAATAAAGCATATGTTAAAACAACATAAATACAATTTAATAAAGCATAAGATAAAACAACATGAATATAATTTAATAAAGCATAAGATAAAACAACATGAATACAATTTAATAAAGCATAGGTTTAAACAACATAAATACAATTTAAGAAAGCATAGGATAAAACTACATAAATACATTTTAATAAAGCATAGGATAAAACAACATAAATACAATTTAATAAAGCATAGGTTAAAACAACATAAATACAATTTAATAAAGCATAGGACAAAACAACATAAATACAATTTAATAAAGCATAGGATAAAACAACACAAACACAATTGATAAAGCATAGGATAAAACAACATAAATACAATTTAATAAAGCATAGGATAAAACAACATAAATACAATTTAATAAAGCATAGGATAAAACAACATAAATACAATTTAATAAAGCATAGGCTAAAACTACATAAATACAATTTTATAAAGCATAGGATAAAACAAATTAAATACAATTTAATAAAGCATAGGATAAAACAACATAAATTCAATTTAATAAAGCATAGGATAAAACAACATAAATACAATGTAATAAAGCATAGGATAAAACAACATAAATACAATTTAATAAAGCATAAGATAAAACAACATAAATATAATTTAATAAAGCATAGGATAAAACAACATAAATACAATTTAATAAAGCATAGGTTAAAACAACCTAAATACAATTTAATAAAGCATAGGATAAAACAACATGAATACAATTTAATAAAGCATAGGACAAAACAACATAAATACAATTTAATAAAGCATAGGATAAAACAACATAAATACAAGTTAATAAAGCATAGGATAAAACAACATAAATACAATTTAATAAAGCATAGGATAAAACAACATAAATACAATTTAATGAAGCATAGGATAAAACAACATAAATACAATTTAATAAAGCATAGGTTAAAACAACATAAATACAATTTAATAAAGCATAGGATAAAACAACATAAATACAATTTAATAAAGCATAGGATAAAACAACATAAATAAAATTTAATAAAGCATAGGATAAAACAACATAAATACAATTTAATAAAGCATAGGATAAAACAACATAAATACAATTTAATAAAGCATAGGATAAAACAACATAAATACAATTTAATAAAGCATAGGATAAAACAACATAAATACAATTTAATAAAGCATAGGATAAAACAACATAAATAAAATTTAATAAAACATAGGTTAAAACAACATAAATACAATTTAATAAAGCATAGGACAAAACAACATAAATACAATTTAATAAAGCATAGTTTAAAACAACATAAATACAATTTAATAAAGCATAGGATAAAACCACAGAAATACAATTTAATAAAGCATAGGATAAAACAACATAAATACAATTTAATAAAGCATAGGACAAAACAACATAAATACAATTTAATAAAGCATAGGATAAAACAACATAAATACAATTTAATGAAACATAGGATAAACAACATAAATACAATTTAATAAAGCATAGGACAAAACAACATAAATACAATTTAATAAAGCATATGTTAAAACAACATAAATACAATTTAATAAAGCATAAGATAAAACAACATGAATATAATTTAGTAAAGCATATGATAAAACAACATGAATACAATTTAATAAAGCATAGGTTTAAACAACATAAATACAATTTAAGAAAGCATAGGATAAAACTACATAAATACATTTTAATAAAGCATAGGATAAAACAACATAAATACAATTTAATAAAGCATAGGTTAAAACAACATAGATACAATTTAATAAAGCATAGGACAAAACAACATAAATACAATTTAATAAAGCATCGGTTAAAACAACATAAATACAAGTTAATAAAGCATAGGATAAAACAACATAAATACAATTTAATAAAGCATAGGATAAAACAACATAAATACAATTTAATAAAGCATAGGATAAAACAACATAAATACAATTTAATAAAGCATAGGTTAAAACAACATAAATACAATTTCATAAAGCATAGGATAAAACAACATAAATTCAATTTAATAAAGCACAGGATAAAACAACATAAATACAATTTAATAAAGCACAGGATAAAACAACATAAATAAAATTTAATAAAGCATAGGATAAAACAACATAAACAAAATTTAATAAAGCATAGGATAAAACAACAAAAATACAATTTAATAAAGCATAGGATAAAACAACATAAATAAAATTTAATAAAGCATAGGATAAAACAACATAAATATAATTTAATAAAGCATAGGATAAAACAACATAAATAAAATTTAATAAAGCATAGGATAAAACAACATAAATACAATTTAATAAAGCATAGGATAAAACAACATAAATACAATTTAATAAAGCATAGGTTAAAACAACATAAATACAATTTAATAAAGCATAGGATAAAACCACAGAAATACAATTTAATAAAGCATAGGATAAAACAACATAAATACAATTTAATAAAGCATAGGACAAAACAACATAAATACAATTTAATAAAGCACAGGATAAAACAACATAAATACAATTTAATAAAGCACAGGATAAAACAACATAAATAAAATTTAATAAAGCATAGGATAAAACAACATAAACAAAATTTAATAAAGCATAGGATAAAACAACAAAAATACAATTTAATAAAGCATAGGATAAAACAACATAAATAAAATTTAATAAAGCATAGGATAAAACAACATAAATATAATTTAATAAAGCATAGGATAAAACAACATAAATAAAATTTAATAAAGCATAGGATAAAACAACATAAATACAATTTAATAAAGCATAGGATAAAACAACATAAATACAATTTAATAAAGCATAGGTTAAAACAACATAAATACAATTTAATAAAGCATAGGATAAAACCACAGAAATACAATTTAATAAAGCATAGGATAAAACAACATAAATACAATTTAATAAAGCATAGGACAAAACAACATAAATACAATTTAATAAAGCATAGGATAAAACAACATAAATACAATTTAATGAAACATAGGATAAACAACATAAATACAATTTAATAAAGCATAGGATAAAACAACATAAATTCAATTTAATAAAGCATAGGATAAAACAACATAAATACAATTTAATAAAGCATAGGATAAAACAACATAAATACAATTTAATAAAGCATAGGTTAAAACAACCTAAATACAATTTAATAAAGCATAGGATAAAACAACATGAATACAATTTAATAAAGCATAGGACAAAACAACATAAATACAATTTAATAAAGCATAGGATAAAACAACATAAATACAAGTTAATAAAGCATAGGATAAAACAACATAAATACAATTTAATAAAGCATAGGATAAAACAACATAAATACAATTTAATAAAGCATAGGATAAAACAACATAAATACAATTTAATAAAGCATAGGTTAAAACAACATAAATACAATTTAATAAAGCATAGGATAAAACAACATAAATACAATTTAATAAAGCATAGGATAAAACAACATAAATAAAATTTAATAAAGCATAGGATAAAACAACATAAATACAATTTAATAAAGCATAGGATAAAACAACATAAATACAATTTAATAAAGCATAGGATAAAACAACATAAATACAATTTAATAAAGCATAGGATAAAACAACATAAATACAATTTAATAAAGCATAGGATAAAACAACATAAATAAAATTTAATAAAACATAGGTTAAAACAACATAAATACAATTTAATAAAGCATAGGACAAAACAACATAAATACAATTTAATAAAGCATAGTTTAAAACAACATAAATACAATTTAATAAAGCATAGGATAAAACCACAGAAATACAATTTAATAAAGCATAGGATAAAACAACATAAATACAATTTAATAAAGCATAGGACAAAACAACATAAATACAATTTAATAAAGCATAGGATAAAACAACATAAATACAATTTAATAAAGCATAGGACAAAACAACATAAATACAATTTAATAAAGCATATGTTAAAACAACATAAATACAATTTAATAAAGCATAAGATAAAACAACATGAATATAATTTAGTAAAGCATAAGATAAAACAACATGAATACAATTTAATAAAGCATAGGTTTAAACAACATAAATACAATTTAAGAAAGCATAGGATAAAACTACATAAATACATTTTAATAAAGCATAGGATAAAACAACATAAATACAATTTAATAAAGCATAGGTTAAAACAACATAGATACAATTTAATAAAGCATAGGACAAAACAACATAAATACAATTTAATAAAGCATCGGTTAAAACAACATAAATACAAGTTAATAAAGCATAGGATAAAACAACATAAATACAATTTAATAAAGCATAGGATAAAACAACATAAATACAATTTAATAAAGCATAGGATAAAACAACATAAATACAATTTAATAAAGCATAGGTTAAAACAACATAAATACAATTTCATAAAGCATAGGATAAAACAACATAAATTCAATTTAATAAAGCACAGGATAAAACAACATAAATACAATTTAATAAAGCACAGGATAAAACAACATAAATAAAATTTAATAAAGCATAGGATAAAACAACATAAACAAAATTTAATAAAGCATAGGATAAAACAACAAAAATACAATTTAATAAAGCATAGGATAAAACAACATAAATAAAATTTAATAAAGCATAGGATAAAACAACATAAATATAATTTAATAAAGCATAGGATAAAACAACATAAATAAAATTTAATAAAGCATAGGATAAAACAACATAAATACAATTTAATAAAGCATAGGATAAAACAACATAAATACAATTTAATAAAGCATAGGTTAAAACAACATAAATACAATTTAATAAAGCATAGGATAAAACCACAGAAATACAATTTAATAAAGCATAGGATAAAACAACATAAATACAATTTAATAAAGCATAGGACAAAACAACATAAATACAATTTAATAAAGCACAGGATAAAACAACATAAATACAATTTAATAAAGCACAGGATAAAACAACATAAATAAAATTTAATAAAGCATAGGATAAAACAACATAAACAAAATTTAATAAAGCATAGGATAAAACAACAAAAATACAATTTAATAAAGCATAGGATAAAACAACATAAATAAAATTTAATAAAGCATAGGATAAAACAACATAAATATAATTTAATAAAGCATAGGATAAAACAACATAAATAAAATTTAATAAAGCATAGGATAAAACAACATAAATACAATTTAATAAAGCATAGGATAAAACAACATAAATACAATTTAATAAAGCATAGGTTAAAACAACATAAATACAATTTAATAAAGCATAGGATAAAACCACAGAAATACAATTTAATAAAGCATAGGATAAAACAACATAAATACAATTTAATAAAGCATAGGACAAAACAACATAAATACAATTTAATAAAGCATAGGATAAAACAACATAAATACAATTTAATGAAACATAGGATAAACAACATAAATACAATTTAATAAAGCATAGGATAAAACAACATAAATTCAATTTAATAAAGCATAGGATAAAACAACATAAATACAATTTAATAAAGCATAGGATAAAACAACATAAATACAATTTAATAAAGCATAGGACAAAACAACATAAATACAATTTAATAAAGCATCGGTTAAAACAACATAAATACAAGTTAATAAAGCATAGGATAAAACAACATAAATACAATTTAATAAAGCATAGGATAAAACAACATAAATACAATTTAATAAAGCATAGGATAAAACAACATAAATACAATTTAATAAAGCATAGGTTAAAACAACATAAATACAATTTAATAAAACATAGGATAAAACAACATAAATTCAATTTAATAAAGCATAGGATAAAACAACATAAATACAATTTAATAAAGCACAGGATAAAACAACATAAATAAAATTTATAAAGCATAGGATAAAACAACATAAACAAAATTTAATAAAGCATAGGATAAAACAACAAAAATACAATTTAATAAAGCATAGGATAAAACAACATAAATAAAACTTAATAAAGCATAGGATAAAACAACATAAATATAATTTAATAAAGCATAGGATAAAACAACATAAATAAAATTTAATAAAGCATAGGATAAAACAACATAAATACAATTTAATAAAGCATAGGATAAAACAGCATAAATACAATTTAATAAAGCATAGGTTAAAACAACATAAATACAATTTAATAAAGCATAGGATAAAACAACATAAATACAATTTAATAAAGCATAGGTTAAAACAACATAAATACAATTTAATAAAGCATAGGACAAAACAACATAAATACAATTTAATAAAGCATCGGTTAAAACAACATAAATACAAGTTAATAAAGCATAGGATAAAACAACATAAATACAATTTAATAAAGCATAGGATAAAACAACATAAATACAATTTAATAAAGCATAGGATAAAACAACATAAATACAATTTAATAAAGCATAGGTTAAAACAACATAAATACAATTTAATAAAGCATAGGATAAAACAACATAAATTCAATTTAATAAAGCATAGGATAAAACAACATAAATACAATTTAATAAAGCACAGGATAAAACAACATAAATAAAATTTAATAAAGCATAGGATAAAACAACATAAACAAAATTTAATAAAGCATAGGATAAAACAACAAAAATACAATTTAATAAAGCATAGGATAAAACAACATAAATAAAATTTAATAAAGCATAGGATAAAACAACATAAATATAATTTAATAAAGCATAGGATAAAACAACATAAATAAAATTTAATAAAGCATAGGATAAAACAACATAAATACAATTTAATAAAGCATAGGTTAAAACAACATAAATACAATTTAATAAAGCATAGGATAAAACCACATAAATACAATTTAATAAAGCATAGGACAAAACAACATAAATACAATTTAATAAAGCATAGGACAAAACAACATAAATACAATTTAATAAAGCATAGGTTAAAACAACATAAATAAAAGTTAAGAAAGCATAGGATAAAACAACATAAATACAATTTAATAAAGCATAGGATAAAACAACATAAATACAATTTAATAAAGCATAGGATAAAACAACATAAATACAATTTAATAAAGCATAGGTTAAAACAACATAAATACAATTTAATAAAGCATAGGACAAAACAACATAAATACAATTTAATAAAGCATCGGTTAAAACAACATAAATACAAGTTAATAAAGCATAGGATAAAACAACATAAATACAATTTAATAAAGCATAGGATAAAACAACATAAATACAATTTAATAAAGCATAGGATAAAACAACATAAATACAATTTAATAAAGCATAGGTTAAAACAACATAAATACAAATTAATAAAGCATAGGATAAAACAACATAAATTCAATTTAATAAAGCATAGGATAAAACAACATAAATACAATTTAATAAAGCATAGGTTAAAACAACAGAAATAAAATTTAATAAAGCATAGGATAAAACAACATAAACAAAATTTAATAAAGCATAGGATAAAACAACAAAAATACATTTTAATAAAGCATAGGATAAAACAACATAAATAAAATTTAATAAAGCATAGGATAAAACAACATAAATATAATTTAATAAAGCATAGGATAAAACAACATAAATAAAATTTAATAAAGCATAGGATAAAACAACACAAATACAATTTAATAAAGCATAGGATAAAACAACATAAATACAATTTAATAAAGCATAGGTTAAAACAACATAAATACAATTTAATAAAGCATAGGATAAAACCACAGAAATACAATTTAATAAAGCATAGGATAAAACAACATAAATACAATTTAATAAAGCATAGGACAAAACAACATAAATACAATTTAATAAAGCATAGGATAAAACAACATAAATACAATTTAATGAAACATAGGATAAACAACATAAATAAAATTTAATAAAGCATAGGATTAAACAACATAAATACAATTTAATAAAGCATAGGATAAAACAACATAAATAAAATTTAATAAAGCATAGCATAAAACAACATAAATTCAATTTAATAAAGCATAGGATAAAACAACATAAATACAATTTAATAAAGCATAGGATAAAACAACATGAATACAATTTAATAAAGCATAGGATAAAACAACATAAATACAATTTAATAAAGCATAGGATAAAACAACATAAATACAATTTAATAAAGCATAGGATAAAACAACATAAATACAATTTAATAAAGCATAGGTTAAAACAACATAAATACAATTTAATAAAGCATAGGACAAAACAACATAAATACAATTTAATAAAGCATAGGATAAAACAACATAAATTCAATTTAATAAAGCATAGGATAAAACAACATAAATACAATTTAATAAAGCACAGGATAAAACAACATAAATAAAATTTAATAAAGCATAGGATAAAACAACATAAACAAAATTTAATAAAGCATAGGATAAAACAACAAAAATACAATTTAATGAAGCATAGGATAAAACAACATAAATAAAATTTAATAAAGCATAGGATAAAACAACATAAATATAATTTAATAAAGCATAGGATAAAACAACATAAATACAATTTAATAAAGCATAGGATAAAACAACATAAATACAATTTAATAAAGCATAGGTTAAAACAACATAAATACAATTTAATAAAGCATAGGATAAAACAACATAAATAAAATTTAATAAAGCATAGGATAAAACAACATAAATATAATTTAATAAAGCATAGGATAAAACAACATAAATACAATTTAATAAAGCATAGGATAAAACAACATAAATACAATTTAATAAAGCATAGGTTAAAACAACATAAATACAATTTAATAAAGCATAGGATAAAACCACAGAAATACAATTTAATAAAGCATAGGATAAAACAACATAAATACAATTTAATAAAGCATAGGACAAAACAACATAAATACAATTTAATAAAGCATAGGATAAAACAACATAAATACAATTTAATGAAACATAGGATAAACAACATAAATACAATTTAATAAAGCATAGGATAGAACAACATAAATTCAATTTAATAAAGCATAGGATAAAACAACATAAATACAATTTAATAAAGCATAGGATAAAACAACATGAATACAATTTAATAAAGCATAGTATAAAACAACATAAATAAAATTTAATAAAGCATAGGATAAAACAACATAAATACAATTTAATAAAGCATAGGATAAAACAACATAAATACAATTTAATAAAGCATAGGTTAAAACAACATAAATACAATTTAATAAAGCATAGGATAAAACAACATAAATACAATTTAATAAAGCATAGGTTAAAACAACATAAATACAATTTAATAAAGCATAGGACAAAACAACATAAATACAATTTAATAAAGCATAGGATAAAACAACATAAATACAATTTAATGAAACATAGGATAAACAACATAAATACAATTTAATAAAGCATAGGATAAAACAACATAAATTCAATTTAATAAAGCATAGGATAAAACAACATAAATACAATTTAATAAAGCATAGGATAAAACAACATAAATACAATTTAATAAAGCATAGGACAAAACAACATAAATACAATTTAATAAAGCATCGGTTAAAACAACATAAATACAAGTTAATAAAGCATAGGATAAAACAACATAAATACAATTTAATAAAGCATAGGATAAAACAACATAAATACAATTTAATAAAGCATAGGATAAAACAACATAAATACAATTTAATAAAGCATAGGTTAAAACAACATAAATACAATTTAATAAAGCATAGGATAAAACAACATAAATTCAATTTAATAAAGCATAGGATAAAACAACATAAATACAATTTAATAAAGCACAGGATAAAACAACATAAATAAAATTTATAAAGCTTAGGATAAAACAACATAAACAAAATTTAATAAAGCATAGGATAAAACAACAAAAATACAATTTAATAAAGCATAGGATAAAACAACATACATAAAATTTAATAAAGCATAGGATAAAACAACATAAATATAATTTAATAAAGCATAGGATAAAACAACATAAATAAAATTTAATAAAGCATAGGATAAAACAACATAAATACAATTTAATAAAGCATAGGATAAAACAACATAAATACAATTTAATAAAGCATAGGTTAAAACAACATAAATACAATTTAATAAAGCATAGGATAAAACAACATAAATACAATTTAATAAAGCATAGGTTAAAACAACATAAATACAATTTAATAAAGCATAGGACAAAACAACATAAATACAATTTAATAAAGCATCGGTTAAAACAACATAAATACAAGTTAATAAAGCATAGGATAAAACAACATAAATACAATTTAATAAAGCATAGGATAAAACAACATAAATACAATTTAATAAAGCATAGGATAAAACAACATAAATACAATTTAATAAAGCATAGGTTAAAACAACATAAATACAATTTAATAAAGCATAGGATAAAACAACATAAATTCAATTTAATAAAGCATAGGATAAAACAACATAAATACAATTTAATAAAGCACAGGATAAAACAACATAAATAAAATTTAATAAAGCATAGGATAAAACAACATAAACAAAATTTAATAAAGCATAGGATAAAACAACAAAAATACAATTTAATAAAGCATAGGATAAAACAACATAAATAAAATTTAATAAAGCATAGGATAAAACAACATAAATATAATTTAATAAAGCATAGGATAAAACAACATAAATAAAAGTTAAGAAAGCATAGGATAAAACAACATAAATACAATTTAATAAAGCATAGGATAAAACAACATAAATACAATTTAATAAAGCATAGGTTAAAACAACATAAATACAATTTAATAAAGCATAGGATAAAACCACAGAAATACAATTTAATAAAGCATAGGATAAAACAACATAAATACAATTTAATAAAGCATAGGACAAAACAACATAAATACAATTTAATAAAGCATAGGATAAAACAACATAAATACAATTTAATGAAACATAGGATAAACAACATAAATAAAATTTAATAAAGCATAGGATTAAACAACATAAATACAATTTAATAAAGCATAGGATAAAACAACGTAAATACAATTTAATGAAACATAGGATAAACAACATAAATACAATTTAATAAAGCCTACAATAAAACAACATAAATACAATTTAATAAAGCATAGGAAAAAACAACATAAATACAATTTAATAAAGCCTACAATAAAACAACATAAATACAATTTAATAAAGCATAGGAAAAAACAACATAAATACAATTTAATAAAGCATAGGATAAAACAACATAAATACAATTTAATAAAGCATAGGATAAAACAACATAAATACAATTTAATAAAGCATAGGTTAAAACAACATAAATCCAATTTAATAAAGCATAGGATAAAACAACATAAATACAATTTAATAAAGCATACAATAAAACAACATAAATACAATTTAATAAAGCATAGGACAAAACAACATAAATACAATTTAATAAAGCATAGGATAAAACAACATAAATACAATTTAATAAAGCATACGTTAAAACAACATAAATACAATTAAATAAAGCATAGGTTAAAACAACATAAATACAATTTAATAAAGCATAGGATAAAACAACATAAATACAATTTAATAAAGCATAGGATAAAACAACATAAATAAAATTTAATAAAGCATAGGTTAAAACAACATAAATACAATTTAATAAAGCATAGGATAAAACCACATAAATACAATTTAATAAAGCATAGGATAAAACAACATAAATACTTTTTAATAAAGCATAGGATAAAACCACATAAATACAATTTAATAAAGCACAGGATAAAACAACATAAATACAATTTAATAAAGCATAGGATAAAACAACATAAATACAATTTAATAAAGCACAGGATAAAACAACATAAATACAATTTAATAAAGCATAGGATAAAACAACATAAATACAATTTAATAAAGCATAGGATAAAACAACATAAATACAATTTAATAAAGCATAGGATAAAACAACATAAATACTATTTAATAAAGGATACGTTAAAACAACATAAATACAATTAAATAAAGCATAGAATAAAACAACATAAATACAATTTAATAAAGCATAGGTTAAAACAACATAAATACAATTTAATAAAGCATCGGACAAAACAACATAAATACAATTTAATAAAGCATAGGATAAAACAACATAAATACAATTTATAAAGCATAGGATAAAACAACATAAATACAATTTAATAAAGCATAGGATAAAACAACATAAATACAATTTAATAAAGCATAGGATAAAACAACATAATTACAATTTAATAAATCATAGGCTAAAACTACATAAATACAATTTAATAAAGCATAGGATAAAACAACATAAATACAATTTAATAAAGCATAGGTTAAAACAACATAAATACAATTTAATAAAGCATAGGATAAAACAACATAAATACAATTTAATAAAGCATAGGATAAAGCAACATAAATAAAATTTAATAAAGCATAGGTTAAAACAACATAAATACAATTTAATAAAGCATAGGATAAAACCACATAAATACAATTTAATAAAGCATAGGATAAAACAACATAAATACTTTATAATAAAGCATAGGATAAAACCACATAAATACAATTTAATAAAGCACAGGATAAAACAACATAAATACAATTTAATAAAGCATAGGATAAAACAACATAAATACAATTTAATAAAGCATAGGATAAAACAACATAAATACAATTTAATAAAGCATAGGATAAAACAACATAAATACTATTTAATAAAGCATACGTTAAAACAACATAAATACAATTAAATAAAGCATAGAATAAAACAACATAAATACAATTTAATAAAGCATAGGTTAAAACAACATAAATACAATTTAATAAAGCATCGGACAAAACAACATAAATACAATTTAATAAAGCATAGGATAAAACAACATAAATACAATTTATAAAGCATAGGATAAAACAACATAAATACAATTTAATAAAGCATAGGATAAAACAACATAAATACAATTTAATAAAGCATAGGATAAAACAACATAATTACAATTTAATAAATCATAGGCTAAAACTACATAAATACAATTTAATAAAGCATAGGATAAAACAACATAAATACAATTTAATAAAGCATAGGTTAAAACAACATAAATACAATTTAATAAAGCATAGGATAAAACAACATAAATACAATTTAATAAAGCATAGGATAAAGCAACATAAATAAAATTTAATAAAGCATAGGTTAAAACAACATAAATACAATTTAATAAAGCATAGGATAAAACCACATAAATACAATTTAATAAAGCATAGGATAAAACAACATAAATACTTTATAATAAAGCATAGGATAAAACCACATAAATACAATTTAATAAAGCACAGGATAAAACAACATAAATACAATTTAATAAAGCATAGGATAAAACAACATAAATACAATTTAATAAAGCATAGGATAAAACAACATAAATACAATTTAATAAAGCATAGGATAAAACAACATAAATACTATTTAATAAAGCATACGTTAAAACAACATAAATACAATTAAATAAAGCATAGAATAAAACAACATAAATACAATTTAATAAAGCATAGGTTAAAACAACATAAATACAATTTAATAAAGCATAGGATAAAACCACAGAAATACAATTTAATAAAGCATAGGATAAAACAACATAAATACAATTTAATAAAGCATAGGACAAAACAACATAAATACAATTTAATAAAGCATAGGACAAAACAACATAAATACAATTTAATAAAGCATAAGATAAAACAACATGAATATAATTTAGTAAAGCATAAGATAAAACAACATGAATACAATTTAATAAAGCATAGGTTAAAACAACATAAATACAATTTAAGAAAGCATAGGATAAAACTACATAAATACATTTTAATAAAGCATAGGATAAAACAACATAAATACAATTTAATAAAGCATAGGATAAAACAACATAAATACTATTTAATAAAGCATACGTTAAAACAACATAAATACAATTAAATAAAGCATAGAATAAAACAACATAAATACAATTTAATAAAGCATAGGTTAAAACAACATAAATACAATTTTATAAAGCATAGGATAAAACAACATAAATACAATTTAATAAAGCATAGGATAAAACAACATAAATACTATTTAATAAAGCATACGTTAAAACAACATAAATACAATTAAATAAAGCATAGAATAAAACAACATAAATACAATTTAATAAAGCATAGGTTAAAACAACATAAATACAATTTTATAAAGCATAGGATAAAACAACATAAATACAATTTAATAAAGCATAGGTTAAAACAACATAAATACAATTTAATAAAGCATAGGATAAAACAACATAAATACAATTTAATAAAGCATAGGATAAAACAACATAAATAAAATTTAATAAAGCATAGGTTAAAACAACATAAATACAATTTAATAAAGCATAGGATAAAACAACATAAATACAATTTAATAAAGCATAGGATAAAACAACATAAATAAAATTTAATAAAGCATAGGGTAAAACAACATAAATACAATTTAATAAAGCATAGGATAAAACAACATAAATACAATTTAATAAAGCATAGGATAAAACAACATAAATACAATTTAATAAAGCATAGGATAAAACAACATAAATACAATTTAATAAAGCATAGGATAAAACAACATAAATACAATTTAATAAAGCATAGGATAAAACAACATAAATAAAATTTAATAAAGCATAGGTTAAAACAACATAAATACAATTTAATAAAGCATATGACAAAACAACATAAATACAATTTAATAAAGCATAGTTTAAAACAGCATGAATACAATTTAATAAAGGATAAGATAAAACAACATGAATATAATTTAGTAAAGCTTAAGATAAAACAACATGAATACAATTTAATAAAGCATAGGTTAAAACAACATAAATACAATTTAAGAAAGCATAGGATAAAACTACATAAATACATTTTAATAAACCATAGGTTAAAACAACATAAATACAATTTAATAAAGCATAGGATAAAACAACATAAATACAATTTAATAAAGCATAGGATAAAACAACATAAATACTTTTTAATAAAGCATAGGATAAAACCACATAAATACAATTTAATAAAGCATAGGCTAAAACAACATAAATAAAATGTAATAAAGCGTAGGACAAAACAACATAAATACAATGTAATAAAGCATAGTTTAAAACAACATAAATACAATTTAATAAAGCATAGGATAAAATAACATAAATACAATTTAATAAAGCATAGGATAAAACCACAGAAATACAATTTAATAAAGCATAGGATAAAACAACATAAATACAATTTAATAAAGCATAGGACAAAACAACATAAATACAATTTAATAGAGCATAGGACAAAACAACATAAATACAATTTAATAAAGCATAAGATAAAACAACATGAATATAATTTAGTAAAGCATAAGATAAAACAACATGAATACAATTTAATAAAGCATAGGTTAAAACAACATAAATACAATTTAAGAAAGCATAGGATAAAACTACATAAATACATTTTAATAAAGCATAGGATAAAACAACATAAATGCAATTTAATAAAGCATAGGTTAAAACAACATAAATACAATTTAATAAAGCTTCGGACAAAACAACATAAATACAATTTAATAAAGCATAGGATAAAAGAACATAAATACAATTTATAAAGCATAGGATCAAACAACATAAATACAAATTAATAAAGCATAGGATAAAACAACATAAATACAATTTAATAAAGCATAGGATAAAATAACATAAAAACAATTTAATAAAGCATAGGCTAAAACTACATAAATACTATTTAATAAAGCATAGGATAAAACAAATTAAATACAATTTAATAAAGCATAGGTTAAAACAACATAAATACAATTTAATAAAGCATAGGATAAAACAACATAAATACAATTTAATAAAGCATAGGATAAAACAACATAAATAAAATTTAATAAAGCATAGGTTAAAACAACATAAATACAATTTAATAAAGCATCGGACAAAACAACATAAATACAATTTAATAAAGCATAGGATAAAACAACATAAATACAATTTATAAAGCAAAGGATAAAACAACATAAATACAATTTAATAAAGCATAGGATAAAACAACATAAATACAATTTAATAAAGCATAGGATAAAACAACATAAATACAATTTAATAAAGCATAGGATAAAACAACATAAATACAATTTAATAAAGCATAGTTTAAAACAGCATGAATACAATTTAATAAAGGATAAGATAAAACAACATGAATATAATTTAGTAAAGCTTAAGATAAAACAACATGAATACAATTTAATAAAGCATAGGTTAAAACAACATAAATACAATTTAAGAAAGCATAGGATAAAACTACATAAATACATTTTAATAAACCATAGGTTAAAACAACATAAATACAATTTAATAAAGCATAGGATAAAACAACATAAATACAATTTAATAAAGCATAGGATAAAACAACATAAATACTTTTTAATAAAGCATAGGATAAAACCACATAAATACAATTTAATAAAGCATAGGCTAAAACAACATAAATAAAATGTAATAAAGCGTAGGACAAAACAACATAAATACAATGTAATAAAGCATAGTTTAAAACAACATAAATACAATTTAATAAAGCATAGGATAAAATAACATAAATACAATTTAATAAAGCATAGGATAAAACCACAGAAATACAATTTAATAAAGCATAGGATAAAACAACATAAATACAATTTAATAAAGCATAGGACAAAACAACATAAATACAATTTAATAAAGCATAGGACAAAACAACATAAATACAATTTAATAAAGCATAAGATAAAACAACATGAATATAATTTAGTAAAGCATAAGATAAAACAACATGAATACAATTTAATAAAGCATAGGTTAAAACAACATAAATACAATTTAAGAAAGCATAGGATAAAACTACATAAATACATTTTAATAAAGCATAGGATAAAACAACATAAATGCAATTTAATAAAGCATAGGTTAAAACAACATAAATACAATTTAATAAAGCTTCGGACAAAACAACATAAATACAATTTAATAAAGCATAGGATAAAAGAACATAAATACAATTTATAAAGCATAGGATCAAACAACATAAATACAAATTAATAAAGCATAGGATAAAACAACATAAATACAATTTAATAAAGCATAGGATAAAATAACATAAAAACAATTTAATAAAGCATAGGCTAAAACTACATAAATACTATTTAATAAAGCATAGGATAAAACAAATTAAATACAATTTAATAAAGCATAGGTTAAAACAACATAAATACAATTTAATAAAGCATAGGATAAAACAACATAAATACAATTTAATAAAGCATAGGATAAAACAACATAAATAAAATTTAATAAAGCATAGGTTAAAACAACATAAATACAATTTAATAAAGCATCGGACAAAACAACATAAATACAATTTAATAAAGCATAGGATAAAACAACATAAATACAATTTATAAAGCAAAGGATAAAACAACATAAATACAATTTAATAAAGCATAGGATAAAACAACATAAATACAATTTAATAAAGCATAGGATAAAACAACATAAATACAATTTAATAAAGCATAGGATAAAACAACATAAATACAATTTAATAAAGCATATGACAAAACAACATAAATACAATTTAATAAAGCATAGTTTAAAACAGCATGAATACAATTTAATAAAGCATAGGATAAAACCACAGAAATACAATTTAATAAAGCATAGGATAAAACAACATAAATACAATGTAATTAAGCATAGGACAAAACAACATAAATACAATTTAATAAAGCATAGGATAAAACAACATAAATACAATTTAATGAAACATAGGATAAACAACATAAATACAATTTAATAAAGCATAGGACAAAACAACATAAATACAATTTAATAAAGCATATGTTAAAACAACATAAATACAATTTAATAAAACATAAGATAAAACAACATGAATATAATTTAGTAAAGCTTAAGATAAAACAACATGAATACAATTTAATAAAGCACAGGATAAAACAACATAAATACAATTTAATAAAGCATAGGACAAAACAACATAAATACAATTTAATAAAGCATATGTTAAAACAACATAAATACAATTTAATAAAACATAAGATAAAACAACATGAATATAATTTAGTAAAGCTTAAGATAAAACAACATGAATACAATTTAATAAAGCACAGGATAAAACAACATAAATACAATTTAATAAAGCATAGGATAAAACAACATAAATACAATTTAATAAAGCATAGGATAAAACAACATAAATACAATTTAATAAAGCATAGGATAAAACAACATAAATACTATTTAATAAAGCATACGTTAAAACGACATAAATACAATTAAATAAAGCATAGAATAAAACAACATAAATACAATTTAATAAAGCATAGGTTAAAACAACATAAATACAATTTATAAAGCATAGGATAAAACAACATAAATACAATTTAATAAAGCATAGGATAAAACAACATAAATACAATTTAATAAAGCATAGGATAAAACAACATAATTACAATTTAATAAAGCATAGGCTAAAACTACATAAATACAATTTAATAAAGCATAGGATAAAACAACATAAATACAATTTAATAAAGCATAGGTTAAAACATCATAAATACAATTTAATAAAGCATAGGATAAAACAACATAAATACAATTTAATAAAGCATAGGATAAAACAACATAAATAAAATTTAATAAAGCATAGGTTAAAACAACATAAATACAATTTAATAAAGCATAGGATAAAACCACATAAATACAATTTAATAAAGCATAGGATAAAACAACATAAATACAATTTAATAAAGCATAGGATAAAACAACATAAATAAAATTTAATAAAGCATAGGGTAAAACAACATAAATACAATTTAATAAAGCATAGGATAAAACAACATAAATACAATTTAATAAAGCATAGGATAAAACAACATAAATACAATTTAATAAAGCATAGGATAAAACAACATAAATACTATTTAATAAAGCATACGTTAAAACGACATAAATACAATTAAATAAAGCATAGGATAAAACAACATAAATACAATTTAATAAAGCATAGGATAAAACAACATAAATACAATTTAATAAAGCATAGGATAAAACAACATAAATACACTTTAATAAAGCATAGGATAAAACAACATAAATACAATTTAATAAAGCATAGGATAAAACAACATAAATACAATTTAATAAAGCATAGGTTAAAACAACATAAATACAATTTAATAAAGCATAGGATAAAACAACATAAATACAATTTAATAAAGCATAGGATAAAACAACATAAATAAAATTTAATAAAGCATAGGTTAAAACAACATAAATACAATTTAATAAAGCATAGAATAAAACCACATAAATACAATTTAATAAAGCATAGGATAAAACAACATAAATACTTTTTAATAAAGCATAGGATAAAACCACATAAATACAATTTAATAAAGCACAGGATAAAACAACATAAATACAATTTAATAAAGCATAGGATAAAACAACATAAATACAATTTAATAAAGCACAGGATAAAACAACATAAATACAATTTAATAAAGCATAGGATAAAACAACATAAATACAATTTAATAAAGCATAGGATAAAACAACATAAATACAATTTAATAAAGCATAGGATAAAACAACATAAATACTATTTAATAAAGCATACGTTAAAACAACATAAATACAATTAAATAAAGCATAGAATAAAACAACATAAATACAATTTAATAAAGCATAGGTTAAAACAACATAAATACAATTTAATAAAGCATCGGACAAAACAACATAAATACAATTTAATAAAGCATAGGATAAAACAACATAAATACAATTTATAAAGCATAGGATAAAACAACATAAATACAATTTAATAAAGCATAGGATAAAACAACATAAATACAATTTAATAAAGCATAGGATAAAACAACATAATTACAATTTAATAAATCATAGGCTAAAACTACATAAATACAATTTAATAAAGCATAGGATAAAACAACATAAATACAATTTAATAAAGCATAGGTTAAAACAACATAAATACAATTTAATAAAGCATAGGATAAAACAACATAAATACAATTTAATAAAGCATAGGATAAAGCAACATAAATAAAATTTAATAAAGCATAGGTTAAAACAACATAAATACAATTTAATAAAGCATAGGATAAAACCACATAAATACAATTTAATAAAGCATAGGATAAAACAACATAAATACTTTATAATAAAGCATAGGATAAAACCACATAAATACAATTTAATAAAGCACAGGATAAAACAACATAAATACAATTTAATAAAGCATAGGATAAAACAACATAAATACAATTTAATAAAGCATAGGATAAAACAACATAAATACAATTTAATAAAGCATAGGATAAAACAACATAAATACTATTTAATAAAGCATACGTTAAAACAACATAAATACAATTAAATAAAGCATAGAATAAAACAACATAAATACAATTTAATAAAGCATAGGTTAAAACAACATAAATACAATTTAATAAAGCATAGGATAAAACCACAGAAATACAATTTAATAAAGCATAGGATAAAACAACATAAATACAATTTAATAAAGCATAGGACAAAACAACATAAATACAATTTAATAAAGCATAGGACAAAACAACATAAATACAATTTAATAAAGCATAAGATAAAACAACATGAATATAATTTAGTAAAGCATAAGATAAAACAACATGAATACAATTTAATAAAGCATAGGTTAAAACAACATAAATACAATTTAAGAAAGCATAGGATAAAACTACATAAATACATTTTAATAAAGCATAGGATAAAACAACATAAATGCAATTTAATAAAGCATAGGTTAAAACAACATAAATACAATTTAATAAAGCTTCGGACAAAACAACATAAATACAATTTAATAAAGCATAGGATAAAATAACATAAAAACAATTTAATAAAGCATAGGCTAAAACAACATAAATACAATTTAATAAAGCATAGGATAAAACAACATAAATACAATTTAATAAAGCATAGGATAAGACAACATAAATACAATTTAATTAAGCATAGGATAAAACAACATAAATACAATTTAATAAAGCATAGGATAAAACAACATAAATACAATTTAATAAAGCATAGGATAAAACAACATAAATACACTTTAATAAAGCATAGGATAAAACAACATAAATACAATTTAATAAAGCATAGGATAAAACAACATAAATACAATTTAATAAAGCATAGGTTAAAACAACATAAATACAATTTAATAAAGCATAGGATAAAACAACATAAATACAATTTAATAAAGCATAGGATAAAACAACATAAATAAAATTTAATAAAGCATAGGTTAAAACAACATAAATACAATTTAATAAAGCATAGGATAAAACCACATAAATACAATTTAATAAAGCATAGGATAAAACAACATAAATACTTTTTAATAAAGCATAGGATAAAACCACATAAATACAATTTAATAAAGCACAGGATAAAACAACATAAATACAATTTAATAAAGCATAGGATAAAACAACATAAATACAATTTAATAAAGCACAGGATAAAACAACATAAATACAATTTAATAAAGCATAGGATAAAACAACATAAATACAATTTAATAAAGCATAGGATAAAACAACATAAATACAATTTAATAAAGCATAGGATAAAACAACATAAATACTATTTAATAAAGGATACGTTAAAACAACATAAATACAATTAAATAAAGCATAGAATAAAACAACATAAATACAATTTAATAAAGCATAGGTTAAAACAACATAAATACAATTTAATAAAGCATCGGACAAAACAACATAAATACAATTTAATAAAGCATAGGATAAAACAACATAAATACAATTTATAAAGCATAGGATAAAACAACATAAATACAATTTAATAAAGCATAGGATAAAACAACATAAATACAATTTAATAAAGCATAGGATAAAACAACATAATTACAATTTAATAAAGCATAGGCTAAAACTACATAAATACAATTTAATAAAGCATAGGATAAAACAACATAAATACAATTTAATAAAGCATAGGTTAAAACAACATAAATACAATTTAATAAAGCATAGGATAAAACAACATAAATACAATTTAATAAAGCATAGGATAAAACAACATAAATAAAATTTAATAAAGCATAGGTTAAAACAACATAAATACAATTTAATAAAGCATAGGATAAAACCACATAAATACAATTTAATAAAGCATAGGATAAAACAACATAAATACTTTTTAATAAAGCATAGGATAAAACCACATAAATACAATTTAATAAAGCACAGGATAAAATAACATAAATACAATTTAATAAAGCATAGGATAAAACAACATAAATACAATTTAATAAAGCATAGGATAAAACAACATAAATACAATTTAATAAAGCATAGGATAAAACAACATAAATACTATTTAATAAAGCATACGTTAAAACAACATAAATACAATTAAATAAAGCATAGAATAAAACAACATAAATACAATTTAATAAAGCATAGGTTAAAACAACATAAATACAATTTTATAAAGCATAGGATAAAACAACATAAATACAATTTAATAAAGCATAGGTTAAAACAACATAAATACAATTTAATAAAGCATAGGATAAAACAACATAAATACAATTTAATAAAGCATAGGATAAAACAACATAAATAAAATTTAATAAAGCATAGGTTAAAACAACATAAATACAATTTAATAAAGCATAGGATAAAACAACATAAATACAATTTAATAAAGCATAGGATAAAACAACATAAATAAAATTTAATAAAGCATAGGGTAAAACAACATAAATACAATTTAATAAAGCATAGGATAAAACAACATAAATACAATTTAATAAAGCATAGGATAAAACAACATAAATACAATTTAATAAAGCATAGGATAAAACAACATAAATACAATTTAATAAAGCATAGGATAAAACAACATAAATACAATTTAATAAAGCATAGGATAAAACAACATAAATAAAATTTAATAAAGCATAGGTTAAAACAACATAAATACAATTTAATAAAGCATATGACAAAACAACATAAATACAATTTAATAAAGCATAGTTTAAAACAGCATGAATACAATTTAATAAAGGATAAGATAAAACAACATGAATATAATTTAGTAAAGCTTAAGATAAAACAACATGAATACAATTTAATAAAGCATAGGTTAAAACAACATAAATACAATTTAAGAAAGCATAGGATAAAACTACATAAATACATTTTAATAAACCATAGGTTAAAACAACATAAATACAATTTAATAAAGCATAGGATAAAACAACATAAATACAATTTAATAAAGCATAGGATAAAACAACATAAATACTTTTTAATAAAGCATAGGATAAAACCACATAAATACAATTTAATAAAGCATAGGCTAAAACAACATAAATAAAATGTAATAAAGCGTAGGACAAAACAACATAAATACAATGTAATAAAGCATAGTTTAAAACAACATAAATACAATTTAATAAAGCATAGGATAAAATAACATAAATACAATTTAATAAAGCATAGGATAAAACCACAGAAATACAATTTAATAAAGCATAGGATAAAACAACATAAATACAATTTAATAAAGCATAGGACAAAACAACATAAATACAATTTAATAGAGCATAGGACAAAACAACATAAATACAATTTAATAAAGCATAAGATAAAACAACATGAATATAATTTAGTAAAGCATAAGATAAAACAACATGAATACAATTTAATAAAGCATAGGTTAAAACAACATAAATACAATTTAAGAAAGCATAGGATAAAACTACATAAATACATTTTAATAAAGCATAGGATAAAACAACATAAATGCAATTTAATAAAGCATAGGTTAAAACAACATAAATACAATTTAATAAAGCTTCGGACAAAACAACATAAATACAATTTAATAAAGCATAGGATAAAAGAACATAAATACAATTTATAAAGCATAGGATCAAACAACATAAATACAAATTAATAAAGCATAGGATAAAACAACATAAATACAATTTAATAAAGCATAGGATAAAATAACATAAAAACAATTTAATAAAGCATAGGCTAAAACTACATAAATACTATTTAATAAAGCATAGGATAAAACAAATTAAATACAATTTAATAAAGCATAGGTTAAAACAACATAAATACAATTTAATAAAGCATAGGATAAAACAACATAAATACAATTTAATAAAGCATAGGATAAAACAACATAAATAAAATTTAATAAAGCATAGGTTAAAACAACATAAATACAATTTAATAAAGCATCGGACAAAACAACATAAATACAATTTAATAAAGCATAGGATAAAACAACATAAATACAATTTATAAAGCAAAGGATAAAACAACATAAATACAATTTAATAAAGCATAGGATAAAACAACATAAATACAATTTAATAAAGCATAGGATAAAACAACATAAATACAATTTAATAAAGCATAGGATAAAACAACATAAATACAATTTAATAAAGCATAGGATAAAACAACATAAATAAAATTTAATAAAGCATAGGTTAAAACAACATAAATACAATTTAATAAAGCATAGGATAAAACAACATAAATACAATTTAATAAAGCATAGGATAAAACAACATAAATAAAATTTAATAAAGCATAGGGTAAAACAACATAAATACAATTTAATAAAGCATAGGATAAAACAACATAAATACAATTTAATAAAGCATAGGATAAAACAACATAAATACAATTTAATAAAGCATAGGATAAAACAACATAAATACAATTTAATAAAGCATAGGATAAAACAACATAAATACAATTTAATAAAGCATAGGATAAAACAACATAAATAAAATTTAATAAAGCATAGGTTAAAACAACATAAATACAATTTAATAAAGCATATGACAAAACAACATAAATACAATTTAATAAAGCATAGTTTAAAACAGCATGAATACAATTTAATAAAGGATAAGATAAAACAACATGAATATAATTTAGTAAAGCTTAAGATAAAACAACATGAATACAATTTAATAAAGCATAGGTTAAAACAACATAAATACAATTTAAGAAAGCATAGGATAAAACTACATAAATACATTTTAATAAACCATAGGTTAAAACAACATAAATACAATTTAATAAAGCATAGGATAAAACAACATAAATACAATTTAATAAAGCATAGGATAAAACAACATAAATACTTTTTAATAAAGCATAGGATAAAACCACATAAATACAATTTAATAAAGCATAGGCTAAAACAACATAAATAAAATGTAATAAAGCGTAGGACAAAACAACATAAATACAATGTAATAAAGCATAGTTTAAAACAACATAAATACAATTTAATAAAGCATAGGATAAAATAACATAAATACAATTTAATAAAGCATAGGATAAAACCACAGAAATACAATTTAATAAAGCATAGGATAAAACAACATAAATACAATTTAATAAAGCATAGGACAAAACAACATAAATACAATTTAATAGAGCATAGGACAAAACAACATAAATACAATTTAATAAAGCATAAGATAAAACAACATGAATATAATTTAGTAAAGCATAAGATAAAACAACATGAATACAATTTAATAAAGCATAGGTTAAAACAACATAAATACAATTTAAGAAAGCATAGGATAAAACTACATAAATACATTTTAATAAAGCATAGGATAAAACAACATAAATGCAATTTAATAAAGCATAGGTTAAAACAACATAAATACAATTTAATAAAGCTTCGGACAAAACAACATAAATACAATTTAATAAAGCATAGGATAAAAGAACATAAATACAATTTATAAAGCATAGGATCAAACAACATAAATACAAATTAATAAAGCATAGGATAAAACAACATAAATACAATTTAATAAAGCATAGGATAAAATAACATAAAAACAATTTAATAAAGCATAGGCTAAAACTACATAAATACTATTTAATAAAGCATAGGATAAAACAAATTAAATACAATTTAATAAAGCATAGGTTAAAACAACATAAATACAATTTAATAAAGCATAGGATAAAACAACATAAATACAATTTAATAAAGCATAGGATAAAACAACATAAATAAAATTTAATAAAGCATAGGTTAAAACAACATAAATACAATTTAATAAAGCATCGGACAAAACAACATAAATACAATTTAATAAAGCATAGGATAAAACAACATAAATACAATTTATAAAGCAAAGGATAAAACAACATAAATACAATTTAATAAAGCATAGGATAAAACAACATAAATACAATTTAATAAAGCATAGGATAAAACAACATAAATACAATTTAATAAAGCATAGGATAAAACAACATAAATACAATTTAATAAAGCATAGTTTAAAACAGCATGAATACAATTTAATAAAGGATAAGATAAAACAACATGAATATAATTTAGTAAAGCTTAAGATAAAACAACATGAATACAATTTAATAAAGCATAGGTTAAAACAACATAAATACAATTTAAGAAAGCATAGGATAAAACTACATAAATACATTTTAATAAACCATAGGTTAAAACAACATAAATACAATTTAATAAAGCATAGGATAAAACAACATAAATACAATTTAATAAAGCATAGGATAAAACAACATAAATACTTTTTAATAAAGCATAGGATAAAACCACATAAATACAATTTAATAAAGCATAGGCTAAAACAACATAAATAAAATGTAATAAAGCGTAGGACAAAACAACATAAATACAATGTAATAAAGCATAGTTTAAAACAACATAAATACAATTTAATAAAGCATAGGATAAAATAACATAAATACAATTTAATAAAGCATAGGATAAAACCACAGAAATACAATTTAATAAAGCATAGGATAAAACAACATAAATACAATTTAATAAAGCATAGGACAAAACAACATAAATACAATTTAATAAAGCATAGGACAAAACAACATAAATACAATTTAATAAAGCATAAGATAAAACAACATGAATATAATTTAGTAAAGCATAAGATAAAACAACATGAATACAATTTAATAAAGCATAGGTTAAAACAACATAAATACAATTTAAGAAAGCATAGGATAAAACTACATAAATACATTTTAATAAAGCATAGGATAAAACAACATAAATGCAATTTAATAAAGCATAGGTTAAAACAACATAAATACAATTTAATAAAGCTTCGGACAAAACAACATAAATACAATTTAATAAAGCATAGGATAAAAGAACATAAATACAATTTATAAAGCATAGGATCAAACAACATAAATACAAATTAATAAAGCATAGGATAAAACAACATAAATACAATTTAATAAAGCATAGGATAAAATAACATAAAAACAATTTAATAAAGCATAGGCTAAAACTACATAAATACTGTTTAATAAAGCATAGGATAAAACAAATTAAATACAATTTAATAAAGCATAGGTTAAAACAACATAAATACAATTTAATAAAGCATAGGATAAAACAACATAAATACAATTTAATAAAGCATAGGATAAAACAACATAAATAAAATTTAATAAAGCATAGGTTAAAACAACATAAATACAATTTAATAAAGCATCGGACAAAACAACATAAATACAATTTAATAAAGCATAGGATAAAACAACATAAATACAATTTATAAAGCAAAGGATAAAACAACATAAATACAATTTAATAAAGCATAGGATAAAACAACATAAATACAATTTAATAAAGCATAGGATAAAACAACATAAATACAATTTAATAAAGCATAGGATAAAACAACATAAATACAATTTAATAAAGCATATGACAAAACAACATAAATACAATTTAATAAAGCATAGTTTAAAACAGCATGAATACAATTTAATAAAGCATAGGATAAAACCACAGAAATACAATTTAATAAAGCATAGGATAAAACAACATAAATACAATGTAATTAAGCATAGGACAAAACAACATAAATACAATTTAATAAAGCATAGGATAAAACAACATAAATACAATTTAATGAAACATAGGATAAACAACATAAATACAATTTAATAAAGCATAGGACAAAACAACATAAATACAATTTAATAAAGCATATGTTAAAACAACATAAATACAATTTAATAAAACATAAGATAAAACAACATGAATATAATTTAGTAAAGCTTAAGATAAAACAACATGAATACAATTTAATAAAGCACAGGATAAAACAACATAAATACAATTTAATAAAGCATAGGATAAAACAACATAAATACAATTTAATAAAGCATAGGATAAAACAACATAAATACAATTTAATAAAGCATAGGATAAAACAACATAAATACTATTTAATAAAGCATACGTTAAAACGACATAAATACAATTAAATAAAGCATAGAATAAAACAACATAAATACAATTTAATAAAGCATAGGTTAAAACAACATAAATACAATTTATAAAGCATAGGATAAAACAACATAAATACAATTTAATAAAGCATAGGATAAAACAACATAAATACAATTTAATAAAGCATAGGATAAAACAACATAATTACAATTTAATAAAGCATAGGCTAAAACTACATAAATACAATTTAATAAAGCATAGGATAAAACAACATAAATACAATTTAATAAAGCATAGGTTAAAACATCATAAATACAATTTAATAAAGCATAGGATAAAACAACATAAATACAATTTAATAAAGCATAGGATAAAACAACATAAATAAAATTTAATAAAGCATAGGTTAAAACAACATAAATACAATTTAATAAAGCATAGGATAAAACCACATAAATACAATTTAATAAAGCATAGGATAAAACAACATAAATACAATTTAATAAAGCATAGGATAAAACAACATAAATAAAATTTAATAAAGCATAGGGTAAAACAACATAAATACAATTTAATAAAGCATAGGATAAAACAACATAAATACAATTTAATAAAGCATAGGATAAAACAACATAAATACAATTTAATAAAGCATAGGATAAAACAACATAAATACAATTTAATAAAGCATAGGATAAAACAACATAAATACAATTTAATAAAGCATAGGATAAAACAACATAAATAAAATTTAATAAAGTATAGGTTAAAACAACATAAATACAATTTAATAAAGCATAGGATAAAACAACATAAATACAATTTAATAAAGCATAGGATAAAACAACATAAATACAATTTAATAAAGCATAGGATAAAACAACATAAATACAATTTAATAAAGCATAGGATAAAACAACATAAATACTATTTAATAAAGCATACGTTAAAACGACATAAATACAATTAAATAAAGCATAGAATAAAACAACATAAATACAATTTAATAAAGCATAGGTTAAAACAACATAAATACAATTTATAAAGCATAGGATAAAACAACATAAATACAATTTAATAAAGCATAGGATAAAACAACATAAATACAATTTAATAAAGCATAGGATAAAACAACATAATTACAATTTAATAAAGCATAGGCTAAAACTACATAAATACAATTTAATAAAGCATAGGATAAAACAACATAAATACAATTTAATAAAGCATAGGTTAAAACATCATAAATACAATTTAATAAAGCATAGGATAAAACAACATAAATACAATTTAATAAAGCATAGGATAAAACAACATAAATAAAATTTAATAAAGCATAGGTTAAAACAACATAAATACAATTTAATAAAGCATAGGATAAAACCACATAAATACAATTTAATAAAGCATAGGATAAAACAACATAAATACAATTTAATAAAGCATAGGATAAAACAACATAAATAAAATTTAATAAAGCATAGGGTAAAACAACATAAATACAATTTAATAAAGCATAGGATAAAACAACATAAATACAATTTAATAAAGCATAGGATAAAACAACATAAATACAATTTAATAAAGCATAGGATAAAACAACATAAATACAATTTAATAAAGCATAGGATAAAACAACATAAATACAATTTAATAAAGCATAGGTTAAAACAACATAAATACAATTTAATAAAGCATATGACAAAACAACATAAATACAATTTAATAAAGCATAGTTTAAAACAGCATGAATACAATTTAATAAAGCATAGGATAAAACCACAGAAATACAATTTAATAAAGCATAGGATAAAACAACATAAATACAATGTAATAAAGCATAGGACAAAACAACATAAATACAATTTAATAAAGCATAGGATAAAACAACATAAATACAATTTAATGAAACATAGGATAAACAACATAAATACAATTTAATAAAGCATAGGACAAAACAACATAAATACAATTTAATAAAGCATATGTTAAAACAACATAAATACAATTTAATAAAGGATAAGATAAAACAACATGAATATAATTTAGTAAAGCTTAAGATAAAACAACATGAATACAATTTAATAAAGCATAGATTAAAACAACATAAATACAATTTAAGAAAGCATAGGATAAAACTACATAAATACATTTTAATAAACCATAGGTTAAAACAACATAAATACAATTTAATAAAGCATAGGATAAAACAACATAAATACAATTTAATAAAGCATAGGATAAAACAACATAAATACTTTTTAATAAAGCATAGGATAAAACCACATAAATACAATTTAATAAAGCATAGGCTAAAACAACATAAATAAAATGTAATAAAGCGTAGGACAAAACAACATAAATACAATGTAATAAAGCATAGTTTAAAACAACATAAATACAATTTAATAAAGCATAGGATAAAATAACATAAATACAATTTAATAAAGCATAGGATAAAACCACAGAAATACAATTTAATAAAGCATAGGATAAAACAACATAAATACAATTTAATAAAGCATAGGACAAAACAACATAAATACAATTTAATAAAGCATAGGACAAAACAACATAAATACAATTTAATAAAGCATAAGATAAAACAACATGAATATAATTTAGTAAAGCATAAGATAAAACAACATGAATACAATTTAATAAAGCATAGGTTAAAACAACATAAATACAATTTAAGAAAGCATAGGATAAAACTACATAAATACATTTTAATAAAGCATAGGATAAAACAACATAAATGCAATTTAATAAAGCATAGGTTAAAACAACATAAATACAATTTAATAAAGCTTCGGACAAAACAACATAAATACAATTTAATAAAGCATAGGATAAAAGAACATAAATACAATTTATAAAGCATAGGATCAAACAACATAAATACAAATTAATAAAGCATAGGATAAAACAACATAAATACAATTTAATAAAGCATAGGATAAAATAACATAAAAACAATTTAATAAAGCATAGGCTAAAACTACATAAATACAATTTAATAAAGCATAGGATAAAACAAATTAAATACAATTTAATAAAGCATAGGTTAAAACAACATAAATACAATTTAATAAAGCATAGGATAAAACAACATAAATACAATTTAATAAAGCATAGGATAAAACAACATAAATAAAATTTAATAAAGCATAGGTTAAAACAACATAAATACAATTTAATAAAGCATCGGACAAAACAACATAAATACAATTTAATAAAGCATAGGATAAAACAACATAAATACAATTTATAAAGCATAGGATAAAACAACATAAATACAATTTAATAAAGCATAGGATAAAACAACATAAATACAATTTAATAAAGCATAGGATAAAACAACATAAATACAATTTAATAAAGCATAGGATAAAACAACATAAATACAATTTAATTAAGCATAGGATAAAACAACATAAATACAATTTAATAAAGCATAGGATAAAACAACATAAATACAATTTAATAAAGCATATGACAAAACAACATAAATACAATTTAATAAAGCATAGTTTAAAACAGCATGAATACAATTTAATAAAGCATAGGATAAAACCACAGAAATACAATTTAATAAAGCATAGGATAAAACAACATAAATACAATGTAATTAAGCATAGGACAAAACAACATTAATACAATTTAATAAAGCATAGGATAAAACAACATAAATACAATTTAATGAAACATAGGATAAACAACATAAATACAATTTAATAAAGCATAGGACAAAACAACATAAATACAATTTAATAAAGCATATGTTAAAACAACATAAATACAATTTAATAAAACATAAGATAAAACAACATGAATATAATTTAGTAAAGCTTAAGATAAAACAACATGAATACAATTTAATAAAGCACAGGATAAAACAACATAAATACAATTTAATAAAGCATAGGATAAAACAACATAAATACAATTTAATAAAGCATAGGATAAAACAACATAAATACAATTTAATAAAGCATAGGATAAAACAACATAAATACTATTTAATAAAGCATACGTTAAAACGACATAAATACAATTAAATAAAGCATAGAATAAAACAACATAAATACAATTTAATAAAGCATAGGTTAAAACAACATAAATACAATTTATAAAGCATAGGATAAAACAACATAAATACAATTTAATAAAGCATAGGATAAAACAACATAAATACAATTTAATAAAGCATAGGATAAAACAACATAATTACAATTCAATAAAGCATAGGCTAAAACTACATAAATACAATTTAATAAAGCATAGGATAAAACAACATAAATACAATTTAATAAAGCATAGGTTAAAACATCATAAATACAATTTAATAAAGCATAGGATAAAACAACATAAATACAATTTAATAAAGCATAGGATAAAACAACATAAATAAAATTTAATAAAGCATAGGTTAAAACAACATAAATACAATTTAATAAAGCATAGGATAAAACCACATAAATACAATTTAATAAAGCATAGGATAAAACAACATAAATACTTTTTAATAAAGCATAGGATAAAACCACATAAATACAATTTAATAAAGCACAGGATAAAACAACATAAAACAATTTAATAAAGCATAGGATAAAACAACATAAATACAATTTAATAAAGCACAGGATAAAACAACATAAATAAAATTTAATAAAGCATAGGATAAAACAACATAAATAAAATTTAATAAAGCATAGGATAAAACAACGTAAATACAATTTAATAAAGCATAGGATAAAACAACATAAATAAAATTTAATACAGCATAGGATAAAACAACATAAATACAATTTAATAAAGCATAGGATAAAACAACATAAATACAATTTAATAAAGCATAGGTTAAAACAACATAAATACAATTTAATAAAGCATAGGATAAAACAACATAAATACAATTTAATAAAGCATAGGATAAAACAACATAAATACAATTTAATAAAGCATAGGATAAAACAACATAAATACAATTTAATAAAGCATAGGATAAAACAACATAAATACAATTTAATAAAGCATAGGATAAAACAACATAAATACAATTTAATAAAGCATAGGATAAAACAACATAAATACAATTTAATTAAGCATAGGATAAAACAACATAAATACAATTTAATAAAGCATAGGATAAAACAACATAAATACAATTTAATAAAGCATATGACAAAACAACATAAATACAATTTAATAAAGCATAGTTTAAAACAGCATGAATACAATTTAATAAAGCATAGGATAAAACCACAGAAATACAATTTAATAAAGCATAGGATAAAACAACATAAATACAATGTAATTAAGCATAGGACAAAACAACATAAATACAATTTAATAAAGCATAGGATAAAACAACATAAATACAATTTAATGAAACATAGGATAAACAACATAAATACAATTTAATAAAGCATAGGACAAAACAACATAAATACAATTTAATAAAGCATATGTTAAAACAACATAAATACAATTTAATAAAACATAAGATAAAACAACATGAATATAATTTAGTAAAGCTTAAGATAAAACAACATGAATACAATTTAATAAAGCACAGGATAAAACAACATAAATACAATTTAATAAAGCATAGGATAAAACAACATAAATACAATTTAATAAAGCATAGGATAAAACAACATAAATACAATTTAATAAAGCATAGGATAAAACAACATAAATACTATTTAATAAAGCATACGTTAAAACGACATAAATACAATTAAATAAAGCATAGAATAAAACAACATAAATACAATTTAATAAAGCATAGGTTAAAACAACATAAATACAATTTATAAAGCATAGGATAAAACAACATAAATACAATTTAATAAAGCATAGGATAAAACAACATAAATACAATTTAATAAAGCATAGGATAAAACAACATAATTACAATTCAATAAAGCATAGGCTAAAACTACATAAATACAATTTAATAAAGCATAGGATAAAACAACATAAATACAATTTAATAAAGCATAGGTTAAAACATCATAAATACAATTTAATAAAGCATAGGATAAAACAACATAAATACAATTTAATAAAGCATAGGATAAAACAACATAAATAAAATTTAATAAAGCATAGGTTAAAACAACATAAATACAATTTAATAAAGCATAGGATAAAACCACATAAATACAATTTAATAAAGCATAGGATAAAACAACATAAATACTTTTTAATAAAGCATAGGATAAAACCACATAAATACAATTTAATAAAGCACAGGATAAAACAACATAAAACAATTTAATAAAGCATAGGATAAAACAACATAAATACAATTTAATAAAGCACAGGATAAAACAACATAAATAAAATTTAATAAAGCATAGGATAAAACAACATAAATAAAATTTAATAAAGCATAGGATAAAACAACGTAAATACAATTTAATAAAGCATAGGATAAAACAACATAAATAAAATTTAATACAGCATAGGATAAAACAACATAAATACAATTTAATAAAGCATAGGATAAAACAACATAAATACAATTTAATAAAGCATAGGTTAAAACAACATAAATACAATTTAATAAAGCATAGGATAAAACAACATAAATACAATTTAATAAAGCATAGGATAAAACAACATAAATACAATTTAATAAAGCATAGGATAAAACAACATAAATACACTTTAATAAAGCATAGGATAAAACAACATAAATACAATTTAATAAAGCATAGGATAAAACAACATAAATACAATTTAATAAAGCATAGGTTAAAACAACATAAATACAATTTAATAAAGCATAGGATAAAACAACATAAATACAATTTAATAAAGCATAGGATAAAACAACATAAATAAAATTTAATAAAGCATAGGTTAAAACAACATAAATACAATTTAATAAAGCATAGGATAAAACAACATAAATACAATTTAATAAAGCATAGGATAAAACAACATAAATACTATTTAATAAAGCATACGTTAAAACAACATAAATACAATTAAATAAAGCATAGAATAAAACAACATAAATACAATTTATAAAGCATAGGATAAAACAACATAAATACAATTTAATAAAGCATAGGATAAAACAACATAAATACAATTTAATAAAGCATAGGATAAAACAACATAAATACAATTTAATAAAGCATAGGATAAAACAACATAAATACAATTTAATTAAGCATAGGATAAAACAACATAAATACAATTTAATAAAGCATAGGATAAAACAACATAAATACAATTTAATAAAGCATATGACAAAACAACATAAATACAATTTAATAAAGCATAGTTTAAAACAGCATGAATACAATTTAATAAAGCATAGGATAAAACCACAGAAATACAATTTAATAAAGCATAGGATAAAACAACATAAATACAATGTAATTAAGCATAGGACAAAACAACATAAATACAATTTAATAAAGCATAGGATAAAACAACATAAATACAATTTAATGAAACATAGGATAAACAACATAAATACAATTTAATAAAGCATAGGACAAAACAACATAAATACAATTTAATAAAGCATATGTTAAAACAACATAAATACAATTTAATAAAACATAAGATAAAACAACATGAATATAATTTAGTAAAGCTTAAGATAAAACAACATGAATACAATTTAATAAAGCACAGGATAAAACAACATAAATACAATTTAATAAAGCATAGGATAAAACAACATAAATACAATTTAATAAAGCATAGGATAAAACAACATAAATACAATTTAATAAAGCATAGGATAAAACAACATAAATACTATTTAATAAAGCATACGTTAAAACGACATAAATACAATTAAATAAAGCATAGAATAAAACAACATAAATACAATTTAATAAAGCATAGGTTAAAACAACATAAATACAATTTATAAAGCATAGGATAAAACAACATAAATACAATTTAATAAAGCATAGGATAAAACAACATAAATACAATTTAATAAAGCATAGGATAAAACAACATAATTACAATTCAATAAAGCATAGGCTAAAACTACATAAATACAATTTAATAAAGCATAGGATAAAACAACATAAATACAATTTAATAAAGCATAGGTTAAAACATCATAAATACAATTTAATAAAGCATAGGATAAAACAACATAAATACAATTTAATAAAGCATAGGATAAAACAACATAAATAAAATTTAATAAAGCATAGGTTAAAACAACATAAATACAATTTAATAAAGCATAGGATAAAACCACATAAATACAATTTAATAAAGCATAGGATAAAACAACATAAATACTTTTTAATAAAGCATAGGATAAAACCACATAAATACAATTTAATAAAGCACAGGATAAAACAACATAAAAACAATTTAATAAAGCATAGGATAAAACAACATAAATACAATTTAATAAAGCACAGGATAAAACAACATAAATAAAATTTAATAAAGCATAGGATAAAACAACATAAATAAAATTTAATAAAGCATAGGATAAAACAACGTAAATACAATTTAATAAAGCATAGGATAAAACAACATAAATAAAATTTAATACAGCATAGGATAAAACAACATAAATACAATTTAATAAAGCATAGGATAAAACAACATAAATACAATTTAATAAAGCATAGGTTAAAACAACATAAATACAATTTAATAAAGCATAGGATAAAACAACATAAATACAATTTAATAAAGCATAGGATAAAACAACATAAATACAATTTAATAAAGCATAGGATAAAACAACATAAATACACTTTAATAAAGCATAGGATAAAACAACATAAATACAATTTAATAAAGCATAGGATAAAACAACATAAATACAATTTAATAAAGCATAGGTTAAAACAACATAAATACAATTTAATAAAGCATAGGATAAAACAACATAAATACAATTTAATAAAGCATAGGATAAAACAACATAAATAAAATTTAATAAAGCATAGGTTAAAACAACATAAATACAATTTAATAAAGCATAGGATAAAACCACATAAATACAATTTAATAAAGCATAGGATAAAACAACATAAATACTTTTTAATAAAGCATAGGATAAAACCACATAAATACAATTTAATAAAGCACAGGATAAAACAACATAAATACAATTTAATAAAGCATAGGATAAAACAACATAAATACAATTTAATAAAGCACAGGATAAAACAACATAAATACAATTTAATAAAGCATAGGATAAAACAACATAAATACAATTTAATAAAGCATAGGATAAAACAACATAAATACTATTTAATAAAGCATACGTTAAAACAACATAAATACAATTAAATAAAGCATAGAATAAAACAACATAAATACAATTTATAAAGCATAGGATAAAACAACATAAATACAATTTAATAAAGCATAGGATAAAACAACATAAATACAATTTAATAAAGCATAGGATAAAACAACATAAATACAATTTAATAAAGCATAGGATAAAACAACATAAATACAATTTAATTAAGCATAGGATAAAACAACATAAATACAATTTAATAAAGCATAGGATAAAACAACATAAATACAATTTAATAAAGCATATGACAAAACAACATAAATACAATTTAATAAAGCATAGTTTAAAACAGCATGAATACAATTTAATAAAGCATAGGATAAAACCACAGAAATACAATTTAATAAAGCATAGGATAAAACAACATAAATACAATGTAATTAAGCATAGGACAAAACAACATAAATACAATTTAATAAAGCATAGGATAAAACAACATAAATACAATTTAATGAAACATAGGATAAACAACATAAATACAATTTAATAAAGCATAGGACAAAACAACATAAATACAATTTAATAAAGCATATGTTAAAACAACATAAATACAATTTAATAAAACATAAGATAAAACAACATGAATATAATTTAGTAAAGCTTAAGATAAAACAACATGAATACAATTTAATAAAGCACAGGATAAAACAACATAAATACAATTTAATAAAGCATAGGATAAAACAACATAAATACAATTTAATAAAGCATAGGATAAAACAACATAAATACAATTTAATAAAGCATAGGATAAAACAACATAAATACTATTTAATAAAGCATACGTTAAAACGACATAAATACAATTAAATAAAGCATAGAATAAAACAACATAAATACAATTTAATAAAGCATAGGTTAAAACAACATAAATACAATTTATAAAGCATAGGATAAAACAACATAAATACAATTTAATAAAGCATAGGATAAAACAACATAAATACAATTTAATAAAGCATAGGATAAAACAACATAATTACAATTCAATAAAGCATAGGCTAAAACTACATAAATACAATTTAATAAAGCATAGGATAAAACAACATAAATACAATTTAATAAAGCATAGGTTAAAACATCATAAATACAATTTAATAAAGCATAGGATAAAACAACATAAATACAATTTAATAAAGCATAGGATAAAACAACATAAATAAAATTTAATAAAGCATAGGTTAAAACAACATAAATACAATTTAATAAAGCATAGGATAAAACCACATAAATACAATTTAATAAAGCATAGGATAAAACAACATAAATACTTTTTAATAAAGCATAGGATAAAACCACATAAATACAATTTAATAAAGCACAGGATAAAACAACATAAAAACAATTTAATAAAGCATAGGATAAAACAACATAAATACAATTTAATAAAGCACAGGATAAAACAACATAAATAAAATTTAATAAAGCATAGGATAAAACAACATAAATAAAATTTAATAAAGCATAGGATAAAACAACGTAAATACAATTTAATAAAGCATAGGATAAAACAACATAAATAAAATTTAATACAGCATAGGATAAAACAACATAAATACAATTTAATAAAGCATAGGATAAAACAACATAAATACAATTTAATAAAGCATAGGTTAAAACAACATAAATACAATTTAATAAAGCATAGGATAAAACAACATAAATACAATTTAATAAAGCATAGGATAAAACAACATAAATACAATTTAATAAAGCATAGGATAAAACAACATAAATACACTTTAATAAAGCATAGGATAAAACAACATAAATACAATTTAATAAAGCATAGGATAAAACAACATAAATACAATTTAATAAAGCATAGGTTAAAACAACATAAATACAATTTAATAAAGCATAGGATAAAACAACATAAATACAATTTAATAAAGCATAGGATAAAACAACATAAATAAAATTTAATAAAGCATAGGTTAAAACAACATAAATACAATTTAATAAAGCATAGGATAAAACCACATAAATACAATTTAATAAAGCATAGGATAAAACAACATAAATACTTTTTAATAAAGCATAGGATAAAACCACATAAATACAATTTAATAAAGCACAGGATAAAACAACATAAATACAATTTAATAAAGCATAGGATAAAACAACATAAATACAATTTAATAAAGCACAGGATAAAACAACATAAATACAATTTAATAAAGCATAGGATAAAACAACATAAATACAATTTAATAAAGCATAGGATAAAACAACATAAATACAATTTAATAAAGCATAGGATAAAACAACATAAATACTATTTAATAAAGCATACGTTAAAACAACATAAATACAATTAAATAAAGCATAGAATAAAACAACATAAATACAATTTAATAAAGCATAGGTTAAAACAACATAAATACAATTTAATAAAGCATCGGACAAAACAACATAAATACAATTTAATAAAGCATAGGATAAAACAACATAAATACAATTTATAAAGCATAGGATAAAACAACATAAATACAATTTAATAAAGCATAGGATAAAACAACATAAATACAATTTAATAAAGCATAGGATAAAACAACATAATTACAATTTAATAAAGCATAGGCTAAAACTACATAAATACAATTTAATAAAGCATAGGATAAAACCACAGAAATACAATTTAATAAAGCATAGGATAAAACAACATAAATAAAATTTAATAAAGCATAGGATAAAACAACATAAATACAATTTAATAAAGCATAGGATAAAACAACATAAATACAATTTAATAAAGCATTGGATAAAACAACATAAATACAATTTAATAAAGCATAGGATAAAACAACATAAATACAATTTAATAAAGCATAGGATAAAACAACATAAATACAATTTAATAAAGCATAGGATAAAACAACATAAATACAATTTAATAAAGCATAGGTTAAAACAACATAAATACAATTTAATAAAGCATAGGATAAAACAACATAAATACAATTTAATAAAGCATAGGATAAAACAACATAAATAAAATTTAATAAAGCATATGTTAAAACAACATAAATACAATTTAATAAAGCATAGGATAAAACCACATAAATACAATTTAATAAAGCATAGGATAAAACAACATAAATACTTTTTAATAAAGCATAGGATAAAACCACATAAATACAATTTAATAAAGCACAGGATAAAACAACATAAATACAATTTAATAAAGCATAGGATAAAACAACATAAATACAATTTAATAAAGCACAGGATAAAACAACATAAATACAATTTAATAAAGCATAGGATAAAACAACATAAATACAATTTAATAAAGCATAGGATAAAACAACATAAATACAATTTAATAAAGCATAGGATAAAACAACATAAATACTATTTAATAAAGCATACGTTAAAACAACATAAATACAATTAAATAAAGCATAGAATAAAACAACATAAATACAATTTAATAAAGCATAGGTTAAAACAACATAAATACAATTTAATAAAGCATCGGACAAAACAACATAAATACAATTTAATAAAGCATAGGATAAAACAACATAAATACAATTTATAAAGCATAGGATAAAACAACATAAATACAATTTAATAAAGCATAGGATAAAACAACACAAATACAATTTAATAAAGCATAGGATAAAACAACATAATTACAATTTAATAAAGCATAGGCTAAAACTACATAAATACAATTTAATAAAGCATAGGATAAAACAACATAAATACAATTTAATAAAGCATAGGTTAAAACAACATAAATACAATTTAATAAAGCATAGGATAAAACAACATAAATACAATTTAATAAAGCATAGGATAAAACAACATAAATACAATTTAATAAAGCATAGGATAAAACAACATAAATACTATTTAATAAAGCATAGGATAAAACAACATAAATACTATTTAATAAAGCATACGTTAAAACAACATAAATACAATTAAATAAAGCATAGAATAAAACAACATAAATACAATTTAATAAAGCATAGGTTAAAACAACATAAATACAATTTTATAAAGCATAGGATAAAACAACATAAATACAATTTAATAAAGCATAGGTTAAAACAACATAAATACAATTTAATAAAGCATAGGATAAAACAACATAAATTCAATTTAATAAAGCATAGGATAAAACAACATAAATACAATTTAATAAAGCACAGGATAAAACAACATAAATAAAATTTAATAAAGCATAGGATAAAACAACATAAATAAAATTTAATAAAGCATAGGATAAAACAACATAAATACAATTTAATAAAGCATAGGATAAAACAACATAAATACAATTTAATAAAGCATAGGATAAAACAACATAAATACAATTTAATAAAGCATAGGATAAAACAACATAAATACAATTTAATAAAGCATAGGATAAAACAACATAAATACAATTTAATAAAGCATAGGATAAAACAACATAAATACAATTTAATAAAGCATAGGATAAAACAACATAAATACAATTTAATAAAGCATAGGATAAAACAACATAAATACAATTTATAAAGCATAGTTTAAAACAGCATGAATACAATTTAATAAAGCATAGGATAAAACCACAGAAATACAATTTAATAAAGCATAGGATAAAACAACATAAATACAATGTAATAAAGCATAGGACAAAACAACATAAATACAATTTAATAAAGCATAGGTTAAAACAACATAAATACAATTTAATGAAACATAGGATAAACAACATAAATACAATTTAATAAAGCATAGGACAAAACAACATAAATACAATTTAATAAAGCATATGTTAAAACAACATAAATACAATTTAATAAAGCATAAGATAAAACAATATGAATATAATTTAGTAAAGCTTAAGATAAAACAACATGAATAAAATTTAATAAAGCATAGGTTAAAACAACATAAATACAATTTAATAAAGCATAGGATAAAACAACATAAATACAATTTAATAAAGCATAGGATAAAACAACATAAATACTTTTTAATAAAGCGTAGGATAAAACCACATAAATACAATTTAATAAAGCATAGGCTAAAACAACATAAATAAAATTTAATAAAGCATAGGTTAAAACAACATAAATACAATTTAATAAAGCGTAGGACAAAACAACATAAATACAATGTAATAAAGCATAGTTTAAAACAACATAAATACAATTTAATAAAGCATAGGATAAAATAACATAAATACAATTTAATAAAGCATAGGATAAAACAACATAAATACTATTTAATAAAGCATACGTTAAAACGACATAAATACAATTAAATAAAGCATAGAATAAAACAACATAAATACAATTTAATAAAGCATAGGTTAAAACAACATAAATACAATTTATAAAGCATAGGATAAAACAACATAAATACAATTTAATAAAGCATAGGATAAAACAACATAAATACAATTTAATAAAGCATAGGTTAAAACATCATAAATACAATTTAATAAAGCATAGGATAAAACAACATAAATACAATTTAATAAAGCATAGGATAAAACAACATAAATACAATTTAATAAAGCACAGGATAAAACAACATAAATAAAATTTAATAAAGCATAGGATAAAACAACATAAATAAAATTTAATAAAGCATAGGATAAAACAACGTAAATACAATTTAATAAAGCATAGGATAAAACAACATAAATAAAATTTAATACAGCATAGGATAAAACAACATAAATACAATTTAATAAAGCATAGGATAAAACAACATAAATACAATTTAATAAAGCATAGGTTAAAACAACATAAATACAATTTAATAAAGCATAGGATAAAACAACATAAATACAATTTAATAAAGCATAGGATAAAACAACATAAATACAATTTAATAAAGCATAGGATAAAACAACATAAATACACTTTAATAAAGCATAGGATAAAACAACATAAATACAATTTAATAAAGCATAGGATAAAACAACATAAATACAATTTAATAAAGCATAGGTTAAAACAACATAAATACAATTTAATAAAGCATAGGATAAAACAACATAAATACAATTTAATAAAGCATAGGATAAAACAACATAAATAAAATTTAATAAAGCATAGGTTAAAACAACATAAATACAATTTAATAAAGCATAGGATAAAACCACATAAATACAATTTAATAAAGCATAGGATAAAACAACATAAATACTTTTTAATAAAGCATAGGATAAAACCACATAAATACAATTTAATAAAGCACAGGATAAAACAACATAAATACAATTTAATAAAGCATAGGATAAAACAACATAAATACAATTTAATAAAGCACAGGATAAAACAACATAAATACAATTTAATAAAGCATAGGATAAAACAACATAAATACAATTTAATAAAGCATAGGATAAAACAACATAAATACAATTTAATAAAGCATAGGATAAAACAACATAAATACTATTTAATAAAGCATACGTTAAAACAACATAAATACAATTAAATAAAGCATAGAATAAAACAACATAAATACAATTTAATAAAGCATAGGTTAAAACAACATAAATACAATTTAATAAAGCATCGGACAAAACAACATAAATACAATTTAATAAAGCATAGGATAAAACAACATAAATACAATTTATAAAGCATAGGATAAAACAACATAAATACAATTTAATAAAGCATAGGATAAAACAACATAAATACAATTTAATAAAGCATAGGATAAAACAACATAATTACAATTTAATAAAGCATAGGCTAAAACTACATAAATACAATTTAATAAAGCATAGGATAAAACCACAGAAATACAATTTAATAAAGCATAGGATAAAACAACATAAATAAAATTTAATAAAGCATAGGATAAAACAACATAAATACAATTTAATAAAGCATAGGATAAAACAACATAAATACAATTTAATAAAGCATTGGATAAAACAACATAAATACAATTTAATAAAGCATAGGATAAAACAACATAAATACAATTTAATAAAGCATAGGATAAAACAACATAAATACAATTTAATAAAGCATAGGATAAAACAACATAAATACAATTTAATAAAGCATAGGTTAAAACAACATAAATACAATTTAATAAAGCATAGGATAAAACAACATAAATACAATTTAATAAAGCATAGGATAAAACAACATAAATAAAATTTAATAAAGCATATGTTAAAACAACATAAATACAATTTAATAAAGCATAGGATAAAACCACATAAATACAATTTAATAAAGCATAGGATAAAACAACATAAATACTTTTTAATAAAGCATAGGATAAAACCACATAAATACAATTTAATAAAGCACAGGATAAAACAACATAAATACAATTTAATAAAGCATAGGATAAAACAACATAAATACAATTTAATAAAGCACAGGATAAAACAACATAAATACAATTTAATAAAGCATAGGATAAAACAACATAAATACAATTTAATAAAGCATAGGATAAAACAACATAAATACAATTTAATAAAGCATAGGATAAAACAACATAAATACTATTTAATAAAGCATACGTTAAAACAACATAAATACAATTAAATAAAGCATAGAATAAAACAACATAAATACAATTTAATAAAGCATAGGTTAAAACAACATAAATACAATTTAATAAAGCATCGGACAAAACAACATAAATACAATTTAATAAAGCATAGGATAAAACAACATAAATACAATTTATAAAGCATAGGATAAAACAACATAAATACAATTTAATAAAGCATAGGATAAAACAACACAAATACAATTTAATAAAGCATAGGATAAAACAACATAATTACAATTTAATAAAGCATAGGCTAAAACTACATAAATACAATTTAATAAAGCATAGGATAAAACAACATAAATACAATTTAATAAAGCATAGGTTAAAACAACATAAATACAATTTAATAAAGCATAGGATAAAACAACATAAATACAATTTAATAAAGCATAGGATAAAACAACATAAATACAATTTAATAAAGCATAGGATAAAACAACATAAATACTATTTAATAAAGCATAGGATAAAACAACATAAATACTATTTAATAAAGCATACGTTAAAACAACATAAATACAATTAAATAAAGCATAGAATAAAACAACATAAATACAATTTAATAAAGCATAGGTTAAAACAACATAAATACAATTTTATAAAGCATAGGATAAAACAACATAAATACAATTTAATAAAGCATAGGTTAAAACAACATAAATACAATTTAATAAAGCATAGGATAAAACAACATAAATTCTATTTAATAAAGCATAGGATAAAACAACATAAATACAATTTAATAAAGCACAGGATAAAACAACATAAATAAAATTTAATAAAGCATAGGATAAAACAACATAAATAAAATTTAATAAAGCATAGGATAAAACAACGTAAATACAATTTAATAAAGCATAGGATAAAACAACATAAATAAAATTTAATACAGCATAGGATAAAACAACATAAATACAATTTAATAAAGCATAGGATAAAACAACATAAATACAATTTAATAAAGCATAGGTTAAAACAACATAAATACAATTTAATAAAGCATAGGATAAAACAACATAAATACAATTTAATAAAGCATAGGATAAAACAACATAAATACAATTTAATAAAGCATAGGATAAAACAACATAAATACAATTTAATAAAGCATAGGATAAAACAACATAAATACAATTTAATAAAGCATAGGATAAAACAACATAAATACAATTTAATAAAGCATAGGATAAAACAACATAAATACAATTTAATAAAGCATAGGATAAAACAACATAAATACAATTTAATAAAGCATAGGATAAAACAACATAAATACAATTTATAAAGCATAGTTTAAAACAGCATGAATACAATTTAATAAAGCATAGGATAAAACCACAGAAATACAATTTAATAAAGCATAGGATAAAACAACATAAATACAATGTAATAAAGCATAGGACAAAACAACATAAATACAATTTAATAAAGCATAGGTTAAAACAACATAAATACAATTTAATGAAACATAGGATAAACAACATAAATACAATTTAATAAAGCATAGGACAAAACAACATAAATACAATTTAATAAAGCATATGTTAAAACAACATAAATACAATTTAATAAAGCATAAGATAAAACAATATGAATATAATTTAGTAAAGCTTAAGATAAAACAACATGAATAAAATTTAATAAAGCATAGGTTAAAACAACATAAATACAATTTAATAAAGCATAGGATAAAACAACATAAATACAATTTAATAAAGCATAGGATAAAACAACATAAATACTTTTTAATAAAGCGTAGGATAAAACCACATAAATACAATTTAATAAAGCATAGGCTAAAACAACATAAATAAAATTTAATAAAGCATAGGTTAAAACAACATAAATACAATTTAATAAAGCGTAGGACAAAACAACATAAATACAATGTAATAAAGCATAGTTTAAAACAACATAAATACAATTTAATAAAGCATAGGATAAAATAACATAAATACAATTTAATAAAGCATAGGACAAAACAACATAAATTACAATTTAATAAAGCATAAGATAAAACAACATGAATATAATTTAGTAAAGCATAAGATAAAACAACATGAATACAATTTAATAAAGCATAGGATAAAACAACACAAATACAATTTAATAAAGCATAGGATAAAACAACATAATTACAATTTAATAAAGCATAGGCTAAAACTACATAAATACAATTTAATAAAGCATAGGATAAAACAACATAAATACAATTTAATAAAGCATAGGTTAAAACAACATAAATACAATTTAATAAAGCATAGGATAAAACAACATAAATACAATTTAATAAAGCATAGGATAAAACAACATAAATACAATTTAATAAAGCATAGGATAAAACAACATAAATACTATTTAATAAAGCATAGGATAAAACAACATAAATACTATTTAATAAAGCATACGTTAAAACAACATAAATACAATTAAATAAAGCATAGAATAAAACAACATAAATACAATTTAATAAAGCATAGGTTAAAACAACATAAATACAATTTTATAAAGCATAGGATAAAACAACATAAATACAATTTAATAAAGCATAGGTTAAAACAACATAAATACAATTTAATAAAGCATAGGATAAAACAACATAAATTCAATTTAATAAAGCATAGGATAAAACAACATAAATACAATTTAATAAAGCACAGGATAAAACAACATAAATAAAATTTAATAAAGCATAGGATAAAACAACATAAATAAAATTTAATAAAGCATAGGATAAAACAACTTAAATACAATTTAATAAAGCATAGGATAAAACAACATAAATAAAATTTAATACAGCATAGGATAAAACAACATAAATACAATTTAATAAAGCATAGGATAAAACAACATAAATACAATTTAATAAAGCATAGGTTAAAACAACATAAATACAATTTAATAAAGCATAGGATAAAACAACATAAATACAATTTAATAAAGCATAGGATAAAACAACATAAATACAATTTAATAAAGCATAGGATAAAACAACATAAATACAATTTAATAAAGCATAGGATAAAACAACATAAATACAATTTAATAAAGCATAGGATAAAACAACATAAATACAATTTAATAAAGCATAGGATAAAACAACATAAATACAATTTAATAAAGCATAGGATAAAACAACATAAATACAATTTAATAAAGCATAGGATAAAACAACATAAATACAATTTATAAAGCATAGTTTAAAACAGCATGAATACAATTTAATAAAGCATAGGATAAAACCACAGAAATACAATTTAATAAAGCATAGGATAAAACAACATAAATACAATGTAATAAAGCATAGGACAAAACAACATAAATACAATTTAATAAAGCATAGGTTAAAACAACATAAATACAATTTAATGAAACATAGGATAAACAACATAAATACAATTTAATAAAGCATAGGACAAAACAACATAAATACAATTTAATAAAGCATATGTTAAAACAACATAAATACAATTTAATAAAGCATAAGATAAAACAATATGAATATAATTTAGTAAAGCTTAAGATAAAACAACATGAATAAAATTTAATAAAGCATAGGTTAAAACAACATAAATACAATTTAATAAAGCATAGGATAAAACAACATAAATACAATTTAATAAAGCATAGGATAAAACAACATAAATACTTTTTAATAAAGCGTAGGATAAAACCACATAAATACAATTTAATAAAGCATAGGCTAAAACAACATAAATAAAATTTAATAAAGCATAGGTTAAAACAACATAAATACAATTTAATAAAGCGTAGGACAAAACAACATAAATACAATGTAATAAAGCATAGTTTAAAACAACATAAATACAATTTAATAAAGCATAGGATAAAATAACATAAATACAATTTAATAAAGCATAGGATAAAACAACATAAATACAATTTAATAAAGCATAGGACAAAACAACATAAATACAATTTAATAAAGCATAGGACAAAACAACATAAATTACAATTTAATAAAGCATAAGATAAAACAACATGAATATAATTTAGTAAAGCATAAGATAAAACAACATGAATACAATTTAATAAAGCATAGGTGAAAACAACATAAATACAATTTAAGAAAGCATAGGATAAAACTACATAAATACATTTTAATAAAGCATAGGATAAAACAACATAAATGCAATTTAATAAAGCATAGGTTAAAACAACATAAATACAATTTAATAAAGCTTCGGACAAAACAACATAAATACAATTTAATAAAGCATAGGATAAAACAACATAAATACAATTTATAAAGCATAGGATCAAACAACATAAATACAAATTAATAAAGCATAGGATAAAACAACATAAATACAATTTAATAAAGCATAGGATAAAATAACATAAAAACAATTTAATAAAGCATAGGCTAAAACTACATAAATACAATTTAATAAAGCATAGGATAAAACAACATAAATACAATTTAATAAAGCATAGGATAAAACAACATAAATACTATTTAATAAAGCATACATTAAAACAACATAAATACAATTAAATAAAGCATAGAATAAAACAACATAAATACAATTTAATAAAGCATAGGTTAAAACAACATAAATACAATTTTATAAAGCATAGGATAAAACAACATAAATACAATTTAATAAAGCATAGGTTAAAACAACATAAATACAATTTAATAAAGCATAGGATAAAACAACATAAATACAATTTAATAAAGCACACGTTAAAACAACATAAATACAATTTAATAAAGCATAGGATAAAACAACATAAATACAATTTAATAAAGCATAGGATAAAACAACATAAATAAAATTTAATAAAGCATAGGGTAAAACAACATAAAGACAATTTAATAAAGCATAGGATAAAACAACATAAATACAATTTAATAAAGCATAGGATAAAACAACATAAATACAATTTAATAAAGCATAGGATAAAACAACATAAATACAATTTAATAAAGCATAGGATAAAACAACATAAATACAATTTAATAAAGCATAGGATAAAACAACATAAATAAAATTTAATAAAGCATAGGTTAAAACAACATAAATACAATTTAATAAAGCATCGGACAAAACAACATAAATACAATTTAATAAAGCATAGGATAAAACAACATAAATACAATTTATAAAGCATAGGATAAAACAACATAAATACAATTTAATAAAGCATAGGATAAAACAACATAAATACAATTTAATAAAGCATAGGATAAAACAACATAAATACAATTTAATAAAGCATAGGATAAAACAACATAAATAGAATTTAATTAAGCATAGGATAAAACAACATAAATACAATTTAATAAAGCATAGGATAAAACAACATAAATACAATTTAATAAAGCATATGACAAAACAACATAAATACAATTTAATAAAGCATAGTTTAAAACAGCATGAATACAATTTAATAAAGCATAGGATAAAACCACAGAAATACAATTTAATAAAGCATAGGATAAAACAACATAAATACAATGTAATTAAGCATAGGACAAAACAACATAAATACAATTTAATAAAGCATAGGACAAAACAACATAAATACAATTTAATAAAGCATATGTTAAAACAACATAAATACAATTTAATAAAGCATAAGATAAAACAACATGAATATAATTTAGTAAAGCTTAAGATAAAACAACATGAATACAATTTAATAAAGCACAGGATAAAACAACATAAATACAATTTAATAAAGAATAGGATAAAACAACATAAATACAATTTAATAAAGCATAGGATAAAACAACATAAATACAATTTAATAAAGCATAGGATAAAACAACATAAATACTATTTAATAAAGCATACGTTAAAACAACATAAATACAATTAAATAAAGCATAGAATAAAACAACATAAATACAATTTAATAAAGCATAGGTTAAAACAACATAAATACAATTTATAAAGCATAGGATAAAACAACATAAATACAATTTAATAAAGCATAGGATAAAACAACATAAATACAATTTAATAAAGCATAGGATAAAACAACATAATTACAATTTAATAAAGCATAGGCTAAAACTACATAAATACAATTTAATAAAGCATAGGATAAAACAACATAAATACAATTTAATAAAGCATAGGTTAAAACATCATAAATACAATTTAATAAAGCATAGGATAAAACAACATAAATACAATTTAATAAAGCATAGGATAAAACAACATAAATAAAATTTAATAAAGCATAGGTTAAAACAACATAAATACAATTTAATAAAGCATAGGATAAAACCACATAAATACAATTTAATAAAGCATAGGATAAAACAACATAAATACTTTTTAATAAAGCATAGGATAAAACCACATAAATACAATTTAATAAAGCACAGGATAAAACAACATAAAAACAATTTAATAAAGCATAGGATAAAACAACATAAATACAATTTAATAAAGCACAGGATAAAACAACATAAATAAAATTTAATAAAGCATAGGATAAAACAACATAAATAAAATTTAATAAAGCATAGGATAAAACAACGTAAATACAATTTAATAAAGCATAGGATAAAACAACATAAATAAAATTTAATACAGCATAGGATAAAACAACATAAATACAATTTAATAAAGCATAGGATAAAACAACATAAATACAATTTAATAAAGCATAGGTTAAAACAACATAAATACAATTTAATAAAGCATAGGATAAAACAACATAAATACAATTTAATAAAGCATAGGATAAAACAACATAAATACAATTTAATAAAGCATAGGATAAAACAACATAAATACACTTTAATAAAGCATAGGATAAAACAACATAAATACAATTTAATAAAGCATAGGATAAAACAACATAAATACAATTTAATAAAGCATAGGTTAAAACAACATAAATACAATTTAATAAAGCATAGGATAAAACAACATAAATACAATTTAATAAAGCATAGGATAAAACAACATAAATACAATTTAATAAAGCATAGGATAAAACAACATAAATACTATTTAATAAAGCATACGTTAAAACAACATAAATACAATTAAATAAAGCATAGAATAAAACAACATAAATACAATTTAATAAAGCATAGGTTAAAACAACATAAATACAATTTAATAAAGCATCGGACAAAACAACATAAATACAATTTAATAAAGCATAGGATAAAACAACATAAATACAATTTATAAAGCATAGGATAAAACAACATAAATACAATTTAATAAAGCATAGGATAAAACAACATAAATACAATTTAATAAAGCATAGGATAAAACAACATAATTACAATTTAATAAAGCATAGGCTAAAACTACATAAATACAATTTAATAAAGCATAGGATAAAACAACATAAATACAATTTAATAAAGCATAGGTTAAAACAACATAAATACAATTTAATAAAGCATAGGATAAAACAACATAAATACAATTTAATAAAGCATAGGATAAAACAACATAAATAAAATTTAATAAAGCATAGGTTAAAACAACATAAATACAATTTAATAAAGCATAGGATAAAACCACATAAATACAATTTAATAAAGCATAGGATAAAACAACATAAATACTTTTTAATAAAGCATAGGATAAAACCACATAAATACAATTTAATAAAGCACAGGATAAAACAACATAAATACAATTTAATAAAGCATAGGATAAAACAACATAAATACAATTTAATAAAGCATAGGATAAAACAACATAAATACAATTTAATAAAGCATAGGATAAAACAACATAAATACTATTTAATAAAGCATACGTTAAAACAACATAAATACAATTAAATAAAGCATAGAATAAAACAACATAAATACAATTTAATAAAGCATAGGTTAAAACAACATAAATACAATTTTATAAAGCATAGGATAAAACAACATAAATACAATTTAATAAAGCATAGGTTAAAACAACATAAATACAATTTAATAAAGCATAGGATAAAACAACATAAATTCAATTTAATAAAGCATAGGATAAAACAACATAAATACAATTTAATAAAGCACAGGATAAAACAACATAAATACAATTTAATAAAGCATAGGATAAAACAACATAAATAAAATTTAATAAAGCATAGGATAAAACAACGGAAATACAATTTAATAAAGCATAGGATAAAACAACATAAATAAAATTTAATACAGCATAGGATAAAACAACATAAATACAATTTAATAAAGCATAGGATAAAACAACATAAATACAATTTAATAAAGCATAGGTTAAAACAACATAAATACAATTTAATAAAGCATAGGATAAAACAACATAAATACAATTTAATAAAGCATAGGATAAAACAACATAAATAAAATTTAATAAAGCATAGGATAAAACAACATAAATACAATTTAATAAAGCATAGGATAAAACATCATAAATACAATTTAATAAAGCATAGGATAAAACAACATAAATACAATTTAATAAAGCATAGGATAAAACAACATAAATAAAATTTAATAAAGCATAGGTTAAAACAACATAAATACAATTTAATAAAGCATAGGATAAAACCACATAAATACAATTTAATAAAGCATAGGATAAAACAACATAAATACTTTTTAATAAAGCATAGGATAAAACCACATAAATACAATTTAATAAAGCACAGGATAAAACAACATAAAAACAATTTAATAAAGCATAGGATAAAACAACATAAATACAATTTAATAAAGCACAGGATAAAACAACATAAATAAAATTTAATAAAGCATAGGATAAAACAACATAAATAAAATTTAATAAAGCATAGGATAAAACAACGTAAATACAATTTAATAAAGCATAGGATAAAACAACATAAATAAAATTTAATACAGCATAGGATAAAACAACATAAATACAATTTAATAAAGCATAGGATAAAACAACATAAATACAATTTAATAAAGCATAGGTTAAAACAACATAAATACAATTTAATAAAGCATAGGATAAAACAACATAAATACAATTTAATAAAGCATAGGATAAAACAACATAAATACAATTTAATAAAGCATAGGATAAAACAACATAAATACACTTTAATAAAGCATAGGATAAAACAACATAAATACAATTTAATAAAGCATAGGATAAAACAACATAAATACAATTTAATAAAGCATAGGTTAAAACAACATAAATACAATTTAATAAAGCATAGGATAAAACAACATAAATACAATTTAATAAAGCATAGGATAAAACAACATAAATACAATTTAATAAAGCATAGGATAAAACAACATAAATACTATTTAATAAAGCATACGTTAAAACAACATAAATACAATTAAATAAAGCATAGAATAAAACAACATAAATACAATTTAATAAAGCATAGGTTAAAACAACATAAATACAATTTAATAAAGCATAGGATAAAACAACATAAATACAATTTAATAAAGCATAGGATAAAACAACATAAATACAATTTAATAAAGCATAGGATAAAACAACATAAATACAATTTAATAAAGCATAGGTTAAAACAACATAAATACAATTTAATAAAGCATAGGATAAAACAACATAAATACAATTTAATAAAGCATAGGATAAAACAACATAAATAAAATTTAATAAAGCATAGGTTAAAACAACATAAATACAATTTAATAAAGCATAGGATAAAACCACATAAATACAATTTAATAAAGCATAGGATAAAACAACATAAATACTTTTTAATAAAGCATAGGATAAAACCACATAAATACAATTTAATAAAGCACAGGATAAAACAACATAAATACAATTTAATAAAGCATAGGATAAAACAACATAAATACAATTTAATAAAGCACAGGATAAAACAACATAAATACAATTTAATAAAGCATAGGATAAAACAACATAAATACAATTTAATAAAGCATAGGATAAAACAACATAAATACAATTTAATAAAGCATAGGATAAAACAACATAAATACTATTTAATAAAGCATACGTTAAAACAACATAAATACAATTAAATAAAGCATAGAATAAAACAACATAAATACAATTTAATAAAGCATAGGTTAAAACAACATAAATACAATTTAATAAAGCATCGGACAAAACAACATAAATACAATTTAATAAAGCATAGGATAAAACAACATAAATACAATTTATAAAGCATAGGATAAAACAACATAAATAAAATTTAATACAGCATAGGATAAAACAACATAAATACAATTTAATAAAGCATAGGATAAAACAACATAAATACTTTTTAATAAAGCATAGGATAAAACCACATAAATACAATTTAATAAAGCACAGGATAAAACAACATAAATACAATTTAATAAAGCATAGGATAAAACAACATAAATACAATTTAATAAAGCATAGGATAAAACAACATAAATACAATTTAATAAAGCATAGGATAAAACAACATAAATACTATTTAATAAAGCATACGTTAAAACAACATAAATACAATTAAATAAAGCATAGAATAAAACAACATAAATACAATTTAATAAAGCATAGGTTAAAACAACATAAATACAATTTAATAAAGCACAGGATAAAACAACATAAATACAATTTAATAAAGCATAGGATAAAACAACATAAATACAATTTAATAAAGCATAGGATAAAACAACATAAATACAATTTAATAAAGCATAGGATAAAACAACATAAATACTATTTAATAAAGCATACGTTAAAACAACATAAATACAATTAAATAAAGCATAGAATAAAACAACATAAATACAATTTAATAAAGCATAGGTTAAAACAACATAAATACAATTTAATAAAGCATCGGACAAAACAACATAAATACAATTTAATAAAGCATAGGATAAAACAACATAAATACAATTTATAAAGCATAGGATAAAACAACATAAATAAAATTTAATACAGCATAGGATAAAACAACATAAATACAATTTAATAAAGCATAGGATAAAACAACATAAATACTTTTTAATAAAGCATAGGATAAAACCACATAAATACAATTTAATAAAGCACAGGATAAAACAACATAAATACAATTTAATAAAGCATAGGATAAAACAACATAAATACAATTTAATAAAGCATAGGATAAAACAACATAAATACAATTTAATAAAGCATAGGATAAAACAACATAAATACTATTTAATAAAGCATACGTTAAAACAACATAAATACAATTAAATAAAGCATAGAATAAAACAACATAAATACAATTTAATAAAGCATAGGTTAAAACAACATAAATACAATTTTATAAAGCATAGGATAAAACAACATAAATACAATTTAATAAAGCATAGGTTAAAACAACATAAATACAATTTAATAAAGCATAGGATAAAACAACATAAATTCAATTTAATAAAGCATAGGATAAAACAACATAAATACAATTTAATAAAGCACAGGATAAAACAACATAAATACAATTTAATAAAGCATAGGATAAAACAACATAAATAAAATTTAATAAAGCATAGGATAAAACAACGGAAATACAATTTAATAAAGCATAGGATAAAACAACATAAATAAAATTTAATACAGCATAGGATAAAACAACATAAATACAATTTAATAAAGCATAGGATAAAACAACATAAATACAATTTAATAAAGCATAGGTTAAAACAACATAAATACAATTTAATAAAGCATAGGATAAAACAACATAAATACAATTTAATAAAGCATAGGATAAAACAACATAAATAAAATTTAATAAAGCATAGGATAAAACAACATAAATACAATTTAATAAAGCATAGGATAAAACATCATAAATACAATTTAATAAAGCATAGGATAAAACAACATAAATACAATTTAATAAAGCATAGGATAAAACAACATAAATAAAATTTAATAAAGCATAGGTTAAAACAACATAAATACAATTTAATAAAGCATAGGATAAAACCACATAAATACAATTTAATAAAGCATAGGATAAAACAACATAAATACTTTTTAATAAAGCATAGGATAAAACCACATAAATACAATTTAATAAAGCACAGGATAAAACAACATAAAAACAATTTAATAAAGCATAGGATAAAACAACATAAATACAATTTAATAAAGCACAGGATAAAACAACATAAATAAAATTTAATAAAGCATAGGATAAAACAACATAAATAAAATTTAATAAAGCATAGGATAAAACAACGTAAATACAATTTAATAAAGCATAGGATAAAACAACATAAATAAAATTTAATACAGCATAGGATAAAACAACATAAATACAATTTAATAAAGCATAGGATAAAACAACATAAATACAATTTAATAAAGCATAGGTTAAAACAACATAAATACAATTTAATAAAGCATAGGATAAAACAACATAAATACAATTTAATAAAGCATAGGATAAAACAACATAAATACAATTTAATAAAGCATAGGATAAAACAACATAAATACACTTTAATAAAGCATAGGATAAAACAACATAAATACAATTTAATAAAGCATAGGATAAAACAACATAAATACAATTTAATAAAGCATAGGTTAAAACAACATAAATACAATTTAATAAAGCATAGGATAAAACAACATAAATACAATTTAATAAAGCATAGGATAAAACAACATAAATACAATTTAATAAAGCATAGGATAAAACAACATAAATACTATTTAATAAAGCATACGTTAAAACAACATAAATACAATTAAATAAAGCATAGAATAAAACAACATAAATACAATTTAATAAAGCATAGGTTAAAACAACATAAATACAATTTAATAAAGCATAGGATAAAACAACATAAATACAATTTAATAAAGCATAGGATAAAACAACATAAATACAATTTAATAAAGCATAGGATAAAACAACATAAATACAATTTAATAAAGCATAGGTTAAAACAACATAAATACAATTTAATAAAGCATAGGATAAAACAACATAAATACAATTTAATAAAGCATAGGATAAAACAACATAAATAAAATTTAATAAAGCATAGGTTAAAACAACATAAATACAATTTAATAAAGCATAGGATAAAACCACATAAATACAATTTAATAAAGCATAGGATAAAACAACATAAATACTTTTTAATAAAGCATAGGATAAAACCACATAAATACAATTTAATAAAGCACAGGATAAAACAACATAAATACAATTTAATAAAGCATAGGATAAAACAACATAAATACAATTTAATAAAGCACAGGATAAAACAACATAAATACAATTTAATAAAGCATAGGATAAAACAACATAAATACAATTTAATAAAGCATAGGATAAAACAACATAAATACAATTTAATAAAGCATAGGATAAAACAACATAAATACTATTTAATAAAGCATACGTTAAAACAACATAAATACAATTAAATAAAGCATAGAATAAAACAACATAAATACAATTTAATAAAGCATAGGTTAAAACAACATAAATACAATTTAATAAAGCATCGGACAAAACAACATAAATACAATTTAATAAAGCATAGGATAAAACAACATAAATACAATTTATAAAGCATAGGATAAAACAACATAAATACAATTTAATAAAGCATAGGATAAAACAACACAAATACAATTTAATAAAGCATAGGATAAAACAACATAATTACAATTTAATAAAGCATAGGCTAAAACTACATAAATACAATTTAATAAAGCATAGGATAAAACAACATAAATACAATTTAATAAAGCACAGGATAAAACAACATAAATACAATTTAATAAAGCATAGGATAAAACAACATAAATACAATTTAATAAAGCATAGGATAAAACAACATAAATACAATTTAATAAAGCATAGGATAAAACAACATAAATACTATTTAATAAAGCATACGTTAAAACAACATAAATACAATTAAATAAAGCATAGAATAAAACAACATAAATACAATTTAATAAAGCATAGGTTAAAACAACATAAATACAATTTAATAAAGCATCGGACAAAACAACATAAATACAATTTAATAAAGCATAGGATAAAACAACATAAATACAATTTATAAAGCATAGGATAAAACAACATAAATACAATTTAATAAAGCACAGGATAAAACAACATAAATACAATTTAATAAAGCATAGGATAAAACAACATAAATACAATTTAATAAAGCATAGGATAAAACAACATAAATACAATTTAATAAAGCATAGGATAAAACAACATAAATACTATTTAATAAAGCATACGTTAAAACAACATAAATACAATTAAATAAAGCATAGAATAAAACAACATAAATACAATTTAATAAAGCATAGGTTAAAACAACATAAATACAATTTAATAAAGCATCGGACAAAACAACATAAATACAATTTAATAAAGCATAGGATAAAACAACATAAATACAATTTATAAAGCATAGGATAAAACAACATAAATACAATTTAATAAAGCATAGGATAAAACAACATAAATACAATTTAATAAAGCATAGGTTAAAACAACATAAATACAATTTAATAAAGCATAGGATAAAACAACATAAATACAATTTAATAAAGCATAGGATAAAACAACATAAATAAAATTTAATAAAGCATAGGTTAAAACAACATAAATACAATTTAATAAAGCATAGGATAAAACCACATAAATACAATTTAATAAAGCATAGGATAAAACAACATAAATACTTTTTAATAAAGCATAGGATAAAACCACATAAATACAATTTAATAAAGCACAGTATAAAACAACATAAATACAATTTAATAAAGCATAGGATAAAACAACATAAATACAATTTAATAAAGCATAGGATAAAACAACATAAATACAATTTAATAAAGCATAGGATAAAACAACATAAATACTATTTAATAAAGCATACGTTAAAACAACATAAATACAATTAAATAAAGCATAGAATAAAACAACATAAATACAATTTAATAAAGCATAGGTTAAAACAACATAAATACAATTTTATAAAGCATAGGATAAAACAACATAAATACAATTTAATAAAGCATAGGTTAAAACAACATAAATACAATTTAATAAAGCATAGGATAAAACAACATAAATTCAATTTAATAAAGCATAGGATAAAACAACATAAATACAATTTAATAAAGCACAGGATAAAACAATATAAATAAAATTTAATAAAGCATAGGATAAAACAACATAAATAAAATTTAATAAAGCATAAGATAAAACAACGTAAATACAATTTAATAAAGCATAGGATAAAACAACATAAATAAAATTTAATACAGCATAGGATAAAACAACATAAATACAATTTAATAAAGCATAGGATAAAACAACATAAATACAATTTAATAAAGCATAGGTTAAAACAACATAAATACAATTTAATAAAGCATAGGATAAAACAACATAAATACAATTTAATAAAGCATAGGATAAAACAACATAAATAAAATTTAATAAAGCATAGGATAAAACAACATAAATACAATTTAATAAAGCATAGGATAAAACAACATAAATACAATTTAATAAAGCATAGGATAAAACAACATAAATACAATTTAATAAAGCATAGGATAAAACAACATAAATACAATTTAATAAAGCATAGGATAAAACAACATAAATACAATTTAATAAAGCATAGGATAAAACAACATAAATAAAATTTAATAAAGCATAGGTTAAAACATCATAAATACAATTTAATAAAGCATATGACAAAACAACATAAATACAATTTAATAAAGCATAGTTTAAAACAGCATGAATACAATTTAATAAAGCATAGGATAAAACCACAGAAATACAATTTAATAAAGCATAGGATAAAACAACATAAATACAATTAAATAAAGCATAGAATAAAACAACATAAATACAATTTAATAAAGCATAGGTTAAAACAACATAAATACAATTTTATAAAGCATAGGATAAAACAACATAAATACAATTTAATAAAGCATAGGTTAAAACAACATAAATACAATTTAATAAAGCATAGGATAAAACAACATAAATTCAATTTAATAAAGCATAGGATAAAACAACATAAATACAATTTAATAAAGCACAGGATAAAACAATATAAATAAAATTTAATAAAGCATAGGATAAAACAACATAAATAAAATTTAATAAAGCATAAGATAAAACAACGTAAATACAATTTAATAAAGCATAGGATAAAACAACATAAATAAAATTTAATACAGCATAGGATAAAACAACATAAATACAATTTAATAAAGCATAGGATAAAACAACATAAATACAATTTAATAAAGCATAGGTTAAAACAACATAAATACAATTTAATAAAGCATAGGATAAAACAACATAAATACAATTTAATAAAGCATAGGATAAAACAACATAAATACAATTTAATAAAGCATAGGATAAAACAACATAAATACAATTTAATAAAGCATAGGATAAAACAACATAAATACAATTTAATAAAGCATAGGATAAAACAACATAAATAAAATTTAATAAAGCATAGGTTAAAACATCATAAATACAATTTAATAAAGCATAGGACAAAACAACATAAATACAATTTAATAAAGCATAGGATAAAACAACATAAATACAATTTAATGAAACATAGGATAAACAACATAAATACAATTTAATAAAGCATAGGACAAAACAACATAAATACAATTTAATAAAGCATATGTTAAAACAACATAAATACAATTTAATAAAGCATAAGATAAAACAATATGAATATAATTTAGTAAAGCTTAAGATAAAACAACATGAATAAAATTTAATAAAGCATAGGTTAAAACAACATAAATACAATTTAATAAAGCATAGGATAAAACAACATAAATACAATTTAATAAAGCATAGGATAAAACAACATAAATACTTTTTAATAAAGCGTAGGATAAAACCACATAAATACAATTTAATAAAGCATAGGCTAAAACAACATAAATAAAATTTAATAAAGCATAGGTTAAAACAACATAAATACAATTTAATAAAGCGTAGGACAAAACAACATAAATACAATGTAATAAAGCATAGTTTAAAACAACATAAATACAATTTAATAAAGCATAGGATAAAATAACATAAATACAATTTAATAAAGCATAGGATAAAACAACATAAATACAATTTAATAAAGCATAGGACAAAACAACATAAATACAATTTAATAAAGCATAGGACAAAACAACATAAATTACAATTTAATAAAGCATAAGATAAAACAACATGAATATAATTTAGTAAAGCATAAGATAAAACAACATGAATACAATTTAATAAAGCATAGGTTAAAACAACATAAATACAATTTAAGAAAGCATAGGATAAAACTACATAAATACATTTTAATAAAGCATAGGATAAAACAACATAAATGCAATTTAATAAAGCATAGGTTAAAACAACATAAATACAATTTAATAAAGCTTCGGACAAAACAACATGAATACAATTTAATAAAGCATAGGATAAAACAACATAAATACAATTTATAAAGCATAGGATCAAACAACATAAATACAAATTAATAAAGCATATTATAAAACAAAAATAAATACAATTTAATAAAGCATAGGATAAAACAACATAAATACAATTTAATAAAGCATAGGATAAAACAACATAAATACAATTTAATAAAGCATAGGTTAAAACAACATAAATACAATTTAATAAAGCATAGGATAAAACCACATAAATACAATTTAATAAAGCATAGGATAAAACAACATAAATACAATTTAATAAAGCATAGGATAAAACCACATAAATACAATTTAATAAAGCATAGGATAAAACAACATAAATACTTTTTAATAAAGCATAGGATAAAACAACATAAATACAATTTAATAAAGCATAGGATAAAACAACATAAATAAAATTTAATAAAGCATAGGTTAAAACAACATAAATACAATTTAATAAAGCATAGGATAAAACCACATAAATACAATTTAATAAAGCATAGGATAAAACAACATAAATACAATTTAATAAAGCATAGGATAAAACAACATAAATACTATTTAATAAAGCATACGTTAAAACAACATAAATACAATTAAATAAAGCATAGAATAAAACAACATAAATACAATTTAATAAAGCATAGGTTAAAACAACATAAATACAATTTTATAAAGCATAGGATAAAACAACATAAATACAATTTAATAAAGCATAGGTTAAAACAACATAAATACAATTTAATAAAGCATAGGATAAAACAACATAAATTCAATTTAATAAAGCATAGGATAAAACAACATAAATACAATTTAATAAAGCACAGGATAAAACAACATAAATAAAATTTAATAAAGCATAGGATAAAACAACATAAATAAAATTTAATAAAGCATAGGATAAAACAACGTAAATACAATTTAATAAAGCATAGGATAAAACAACATAAATAAAATTTAATACAGCATAGGATAAAACAACATAAATACAATTTAATAAAGCATAGGATAAAACAACATAAATACAATTTAATAAAGCATAGGTTAAAACAACATAAATACAATTTAATAAAGCATAGGATAAAACAACATAAATACAATTTAATAAAGCATAGGACAAAACAACATAAATACAATTTAATAAAGCATATGTTAAAACAACATAAATACAATTTAATAAAGCATAAGATAAAACAATATGAATATAATTTAGTAAAGCTTAAGATAAAACAACATGAATACAATTTAATAAAGCATAGGTTAAAACAACATAAATACAATTTAAGAAAGCATAGGATAAAACTACATAAATACATTTTAATAAAGCATAGGTTAAAACAACATAAATACAATTTAATAAAGCATAGGATAAAACAACATAAATACAATTTAATAAAGCATAGGATAAAACAACATAAATACTTTTTAATAAAGCGTAGGATAAAACCACATAAATACAATTTAATAAAGCATAGGCTAAAACAACATAAATAAAATTTAATAAAGCATAGGTTAAAACAACATAAATACAATTTAATAAAGCGTAGGACAAAACAACATAAATACAATGTAATAAAGCATAGTTTAAAACAACATAAATACAATTTAATAAAGCATAGGATAAAATAACATAAATACAATTTAATAAAGCATAGGATAAAACAACATAAATACAATTTAATAAAGCATAGGACAAAACAACATAAATACAATTTAATAAAGCATAGGACAAAACAACATAAATTACAATTTAATAAAGCATAAGATAAAACAACATGAATATAATTTAGTAAAGCATAAGATAAAACAACATGAATACAATTTAATAAAGCATAGGTTAAAACAACATAAATACAATTTAAGAAAGCATAGGATAAAACTACATAAATACATTTTAATAAAGCATAGGATAAAACAACATAAATGCAATTTAATAAAGCATAGGTTAAAACTACATAAATACAATTTAATAAAGCACAGGATAAAACAATATAAATAAAATTTAATAAAGCATAGGATAAAACAACATAAATAAAATTTAATAAAGCATAAGATAAAACAACGTAAATACAATTTAATAAAGCATAGGATAAAACAACATAAATAAAATTTAATACAGCATAGGATAAAACAACATAAATACAATTTAATAAAGCATAGGATAAAACAACATAAATACAATTTAATAAAGCATAGGTTAAAACAACATAAATACAATTTAATAAAGCATAGGATAAAACAACATAAATACAATTTAATAAAGCATAGGATAAAACAACATAAATAAAATTTAATAAAGCATAGGATAAAACAACATAAATACAATTTAATAAAGCATAGGATAAAACAACATAAATACAATTTAATAAAGCATAGGATAAAACAACATAAATACAATTTAATAAAGCATAGGATAAAACAACATAAATACAATTTAATAAAGCATAGGATAAAACAACATAAATACAATTTAATAAAGCATAGGATAAAACAACATAAATAAAATTTAATAAAGCATAGGTTAAAACATCATAAATACAATTTAATAAAGCATATGACAAAACAACATAAATACAATTTAATAAAGCATAGTTTAAAACAGCATGAATACAATTTAATAAAGCATAGGATAAAACCACAGAAATACAATTTAATAAAGCATAGGATAAAACAACATAAATACAATTAAATAAAGCATAGAATAAAACAACATAAATACAATTTAATAAAGCATAGGTTAAAACAACATAAATACAATTTTATAAAGCATAGGATAAAACAACATAAATACAATTTAATAAAGCATAGGTTAAAACAACATAAATACAATTTAATAAAGCATAGGATAAAACAACATAAATTCAATTTAATAAAGCATAGGATAAAACAACATAAATACAATTTAATAAAGCACAGGATAAAACAATATAAATAAAATTTAATAAAGCATAGGATAAAACAACATAAATAAAATTTAATAAAGCATAAGATAAAACAACGTAAATACAATTTAATAAAGCATAGGATAAAACAACATAAATAAAATTTAATACAGCATAGGATAAAACAACATAAATACAATTTAATAAAGCATAGGATAAAACAACATAAATACAATTTAATAAAGCATAGGTTAAAACAACATAAATACAATTTAATAAAGCATAGGATAAAACAACATAAATACAATTTAATAAAGCATAGGATAAAACAACATAAATACAATTTAATAAAGCATAGGATAAAACAACATAAATACAATTTAATAAAGCATAGGATAAAACAACATAAATACAATTTAATAAAGCATAGGATAAAACAACATAAATAAAATTTAATAAAGCATAGGTTAAAACATCATAAATACAATTTAATAAAGCATAGGACAAAACAACATAAATACAATTTAATAAAGCATAGGATAAAACAACATAAATACAATTTAATGAAACATAGGATAAACAACATAAATACAATTTAATAAAGCATAGGACAAAACAACATAAATACAATTTAATAAAGCATATGTTAAAACAACATAAATACAATTTAATAAAGCATAAGATAAAACAATATGAATATAATTTAGTAAAGCTTAAGATAAAACAACATGAATAAAATTTAATAAAGCATAGGTTAAAACAACATAAATACAATTTAATAAAGCATAGGATAAAACAACATAAATACAATTTAATAAAGCATAGGATAAAACAACATAAATACTTTTTAATAAAGCGTAGGATAAAACCACATAAATACAATTTAATAAAGCATAGGCTAAAACAACATAAATAAAATTTAATAAAGCATAGGTTAAAACAACATAAATACAATTTAATAAAGCGTAGGACAAAACAACATAAATACAATGTAATAAAGCATAGTTTAAAACAACATAAATACAATTTAATAAAGCATAGGATAAAATAACATAAATACAATTTAATAAAGCATAGGATAAAACAACATAAATACAATTTAATAAAGCATAGGACAAAACAACATAAATACAATTTAATAAAGCATAGGACAAAACAACATAAATTACAATTTAATAAAGCATAAGATAAAACAACATGAATATAATTTAGTAAAGCATAAGATAAAACAACATGAATACAATTTAATAAAGCATAGGTTAAAACAACATAAATACAATTTAAGAAAGCATAGGATAAAACTACATAAATACATTTTAATAAAGCATAGGATAAAACAACATAAATGCAATTTAATAAAGCATAGGTTAAAACAACATAAATACAATTTAATAAAGCTTCGGACAAAACAACATGAATACAATTTAATAAAGCATAGGATAAAACAACATAAATACAATTTATAAAGCATAGGATCAAACAACATAAATACAAATTAATAAAGCATATTATAAAACAAAAATAAATACAATTTAATAAAGCATAGGATAAAACAACATAAATACAATTTAATAAAGCATAGGATAAAACAACATAAATACAATTTAATAAAGCATAGGTTAAAACAACATAAATACAATTTAATAAAGCATAGGATAAAACCACATAAATACAATTTAATAAAGCATAGGATAAAACAACATAAATACAATTTAATAAAGCATAGGATAAAACCACATAAATACAATTTAATAAAGCATAGGATAAAACAACATAAATACTTTTTAATAAAGCATAGGATAAAACAACATAAATACAATTTAATAAAGCATAGGATAAAACAACATAAATAAAATTTAATAAAGCATAGGTTAAAACAACATAAATACAATTTAATAAAGCATAGGATAAAACCACATAAATACAATTTAATAAAGCATAGGATAAAACAACATAAATACAATTTAATAAAGCATAGGATAAAACAACATAAATACTATTTAATAAAGCATACGTTAAAACAACATAAATACAATTAAATAAAGCATAGAATAAAACAACATAAATACAATTTAATAAAGCATAGGTTAAAACAACATAAATACAATTTTATAAAGCATAGGATAAAACAACATAAATACAATTTAATAAAGCATAGGTTAAAACAACATAAATACAATTTAATAAAGCATAGGATAAAACAACATAAATTCAATTTAATAAAGCATAGGATAAAACAACATAAATACAATTTAATAAAGCACAGGATAAAACAACATAAATAAAATTTAATAAAGCATAGGATAAAACAACATAAATAAAATTTAATAAAGCATAGGATAAAACAACGTAAATACAATTTAATAAAGCATAGGATAAAACAACATAAATAAAATTTAATACAGCATAGGATAAAACAACATAAATACAATTTAATAAAGCATAGGATAAAACAACATAAATACAATTTAATAAAGCATAGGTTAAAACAACATAAATACAATTTAATAAAGCATAGGATAAAACAACATAAATACAATTTAATAAAGCATAGGACAAAACAACATAAATACAATTTAATAAAGCATATGTTAAAACAACATAAATACAATTTAATAAAGCATAAGATAAAACAATATGAATATAATTTAGTAAAGCTTAAGATAAAACAACATGAATACAATTTAATAAAGCATAGGTTAAAACAACATAAATACAATTTAAGAAAGCATAGGATAAAACTACATAAATACATTTTAATAAAGCATAGGTTAAAACAACATAAATACAATTTAATAAAGCATAGGATAAAACAACATAAATACAATTTAATAAAGCATAGGATAAAACAACATAAATACTTTTTAATAAAGCGTAGGATAAAACCACATAAATACAATTTAATAAAGCATAGGCTAAAACAACATAAATAAAATTTAATAAAGCATAGGTTAAAACAACATAAATACAATTTAATAAAGCGTAGGACAAAACAACATAAATACAATGTAATAAAGCATAGTTTAAAACAACATAAATACAATTTAATAAAGCATAGGATAAAATAACATAAATACAATTTAATAAAGCATAGGATAAAACAACATAAATACAATTTAATAAAGCATAGGACAAAACAACATAAATACAATTTAATAAAGCATAGGACAAAACAACATAAATTACAATTTAATAAAGCATAAGATAAAACAACATGAATATAATTTAGTAAAGCATAAGATAAAACAACATGAATACAATTTAATAAAGCATAGGTTAAAACAACATAAATACAATTTAAGAAAGCATAGGATAAAACTACATAAATACATTTTAATAAAGCATAGGATAAAACAACATAAATGCAATTTAATAAAGCATAGGTTAAAACTACATAAATACAATTTAATAAAGCTTCGGACAAAACAACATAAATACAATTTAATAAAGCATAGGATAAAACAACATAAATACAATTTATAAAGCATAGGATCAAACAACATAAATACAAATTAATAAAGTATATTATAAAACAACATAAATACAATTTAATAAAGCATAGGATAAAATAACATAAAAACAATTTAATAAAGCATAGGCTAAAACTACATAAATACAATTTAATAAAGCATAGGATAAAACAAATTAAATACAATTTAATAAAGCATAGGTTAAAACAACATAAATACAATTTAATTAAGCATAGGATAAAACAACATAAATACAATTTAATAAAGCATAGGATAAAACAACATAAATACAATTTAATAAAGCATAGGATAAAACCACATAAATACAATTTAATAAAGCATAGGATAAAACAACATAAATACTTTTTAATAAAGCATAGGATAAAACCACATAAATACAATTTAATAAAGCACAGGATAAAACAACATAAATACAATTTAATAAAGCATAGGATAAAACAACATAAATACAATTTAATAAAGCATAGGATAAAACAACATAAATACAATTTAATAAAGCATAGGATAAAACAACATAAATACTATTTAATAAAGCATACGTTAAAACAACATAAATACAATTAAATAAAGCATAGAATAAAACAACATAAATACAATTTAATAAAGCATAGGTTAAAACAACATAAATACAATTTTATAAAGCATAGGATAAAACAACATAAATACTATTTAATAAAGCATACGTTAAAACAACATAAATACAATTAAATAAAGCATAGAATAAAACAACATAAATACAATTTAATAAAGCATAGGTTAAAACAACATAAATACAATTTAATAAAGCATCGGACAAAACAACATAAATACAATTTAATAAAGCATAGGATAAAACAACATAAATACAATTTATAAAGCATAGGATAAAACAACATAAATACAATTTAATAAAGCATAGGATAAAATAACATAAATACAATTTAATAAAGCATAGGATAAAACAACATAAATACAATTTAATAAAGCATAGGACAAAACAACATAAATACAATTTAATAAAGCATAGGACAAAACAACATAAATTACAATTTAATAAAGCATAAGATAAAACAACATGAATATAATTTAGTAAAGCATAAGATAAAACAACATGAATACAATTTAATAAAGCATAGGTTAAAACAACATAAATACAATTTAAGAAAGCATAGGATAAAACTACATAAATACATTTTAATAAAGCATAGGATAAAACAACATAAATGCAATTTAATAAAGCATAGGTTAAAACAACATAAATACAATTTAATAAAGCTTCGGACAAAACAACATAAATACAATTTAATAAAGCATAGGATAAAACAACATAAATACAATTTATAAAGCATAGGATCAAACAACATAAATACAAATTAATAAAGCATATTATAAAACAACATAAATACAATTTAATAAAGCATAGGATAAAATAACATAAAAACAATTTAATAAAGCATAGGCTAAAACTACATAAATACAATTTAATAATGCATAGGATAAAACAAATTAAATACAATTTAATAAAGCATAGGTTAAAACAACATAAATACAATTTAATAAAGCATAGGATAAAACAACATAAAAACAATTTAATAAAGCATAGGATAAAACAACATAAATAAAATTTAATAAAGCATAGGATAAAACCACATAAATACAATTTAATAAAGCACAGGATAAAACAACATAAATACAATTTAATAAAGCATAGGATAAAACAACATAAATACAATTTAATAAAGCACAGGATAAAACAACATAAATACAATTTAATAAAGCATAGGATAAAACAACATAAATACAATTTAATAAAGCATAGGATAAAACAACATAAATACAATTTAATAAAGCATAGGATAAAACAACATAAATACTATTTAATAAAGCATACGTTAAAACAACATAAATACAATTAAATAAAGCATAGAATAAAACAACATAAATACAATTTAATAAAGCATAGGTTAAAACAACATAAATACAATTTAATAAAGCATCGGACAAAACAACATAAATACAATTTAATAAAGCATAGGATAAAACAACATAAATACAATTTATAAAGCATAGGATAAAACAACATAAATACAATTTAATAAAGCATAGGATAAAACAACATAAATACAATTTAATAAAGCATAGGATAAAACAACATAATTACAATTTAATAAAGCATAGGCTAAAACTACATAAATACAATTTAATAAAGCATAGGATAAAACCACAGAAATACAATTTAATAAAGCATAGGATAAAACAACATAAATAAAATTTAATAAAGCATAGGATAAAACAACATAAATACAATTTAATAAAGCATAGGATAAAACAACATAAATACAATTTAATAAAGCATTGGATAAAACAACATAAATACAATTTAATAAAGCATAGGATAAAACAACATAAATACAATTTAATAAAGCATAGGATAAAACAACATAAATACAATTTAATAAAGCATAGGATAAAACAACATAAATACAATTTAATAAAGCATAGGTTAAAACAACATAAATACAATTTAATAAAGCATAGGATAAAACAACATAAATACAATTTAATAAAGCATAGGATAAAACAACATAAATAAAATTTAATAAAGCATAGGTTAAAACAACATAAATACAATTTAATAAAGCATAGGATAAAACCACATAAATACAATTTAATAAAGCATAGGATAAAACAACATAAATACTTTTTAATAAAGCATAGGATAAAACCACATAAATACAATTTAATAAAGCACAGGATAAAACAACATAAATACAATTTAATAAAGCATAGGATAAAACAACATAAATACAATTTAATAAAGCACAGGATAAAACAACATAAATACAATTTAATAAAGCATAGGATAAAACAACATAAATACAATTTAATAAAGCATAGGATAAAACAACATAAATACAATTTAATAAAGCATAGGATAAAACAACATAAATACTATTTAATAAAGCATACGTTAAAACAACATAAATACAATTAAATAAAGCATAGAATAAAACAACATAAATACAATTTAATAAAGCATAGGTTAAAACAACATAAATACAATTTTATAAAGCATAGGATAAAACAACATAAATACAATTTAATAAAGCATAGGTTAAAACAACATAAATACAATTTAATAAAGCATAGGATAAAACAACATAAATTCAATTTAATAAAGCATAGGATAAAACAACATAAATACAATTTAATAAAGCACAGGATAAAACAACATAAATAAAATTTAATAAAGCATAGGATAAAACAACATAAATAAAATTTAATAAAGCATAGGATAAAACAACGTAAATACAATTTAATAAAGCATAGGATAAAACAACATAAATAAAATTTAATACAGCATAGGATAAAACAACATAAATACAATTTAATAAAGCATAGGATAAAACAACATAAATACAATTTAATAAAGCATAGGTTAAAACAACATAAATACAATTTAATAAAGCATAGGATAAAACAACATAAATACAATTTAATAAAGCATAGGATAAAACAACATAAATACAATTTAATAAAGCATAGGATAAAACAACATAAATACAATTTAATAAAGCATAGGATAAAACAACATAAATACAATTTAATAAAGCATAGGATAAAACAACATAAATACAATTTAATAAAGCATAGGATAAAACAACATAAATACAATTTAATAAAGCATAGGATAAAACAACATAAATACAATTTAATAAAGCATAGGATAAAACAACATAAATACAATTTATAAAGCATAGTTTAAAACAGCATGAATACAATTTAATAAAGCATAGGATAAAACCACAGAAATACAATTTAATAAAGCATAGGATAAAACAACATAAATACAATGTAATAAAGCATAGGACAAAACAACATAAATACAATTTAATAAAGCATAGGTTAAAACAACATAAATACAATTTAATGAAACATAGGATAAACAACATAAATACAATTTAATAAAGCATAGGACAAAACAACATAAATACAATTTAATAAAGCATATGTTAAAACAACATAAATACAATTTAATAAAGCATAAGATAAAACAATATGAATATAATTTAGTAAAGCTTAAGATAAAACAACATGAATAAAATTTAATAAAGCATAGGTTAAAACAACATAAATACAATTTAATAAAGCATAGGATAAAACAACATAAATACAATTTAATAAAGCATAGGATAAAACAACATAAATACTTTTTAATAAAGCGTAGGATAAAACCACATAAATACAATTTAATAAAGCATAGGCTAAAACAACATAAATAAAATTTAATAAAGCATAGGTTAAAACAACATAAATACAATTTAATAAAGCGTAGGACAAAACAACATAAATACAATGTAATAAAGCATAGTTTAAAACAACATAAATACAATTTAATAAAGCATAGGATAAAATAACATAAATACAATTTAATAAAGCATAGGATAAAACAACATAAATACAATTTAATAAAGCATAGGACAAAACAACATAAATACAATTTAATAAAGCATAGGACAAAACAACATAAATTACAATTTAATAAAGCATAAGATAAAACAACATGAATATAATTTAGTAAAGCATAAGATAAAACAACATGAATACAATTTAATAAAGCATAGGTGAAAACAACATAAATACAATTTAAGAAAGCATAGGATAAAACTACATAAATACATTTTAATAAAGCATAGGATAAAACAACATAAATGCAATTTAATAAAGCATAGGTTAAAACAACATAAATACAATTTAATAAAGCTTCGGACAAAACAACATAAATACAATTTAATAAAGCATAGGATAAAACAACATAAATACAATTTATAAAGCATAGGATCAAACAACATAAATACAAATTAATAAAGCATAGGATAAAACAACATAAATACAATTTAATAAAGCATAGGATAAAATAACATAAAAACAATTTAATAAAGCATAGGCTAAAACTACATAAATACAATTTAATAAAGCATAGGATAAAACAACATAAATACAATTTAATAAAGCATAGGATAAAACAACATAAATACTATTTAATAAAGCATACATTAAAACAACATAAATACAATTAAATAAAGCATAGAATAAAACAACATAAATACAATTTAATAAAGCATAGGTTAAAACAACATAAATACAATTTTATAAAGCATAGGATAAAACAACATAAATACAATTTAATAAAGCATAGGTTAAAACAACATAAATACAATTTAATAAAGCATAGGATAAAACAACATAAATACAATTTAATAAAGCACAGGTTAAAACAACATAAATACAATTTAATAAAGCATAGGATAAAACAACATAAATACAATTTAATAAAGCATAGGATAAAACAACATAAATAAAATTTAATAAAGCATAGGGTAAAACAACATAAATACAATTTAATAAAGCATAGGATAAAACAACATAAATACAATTTAATAAAGCATAGGATAAAACAACATAAATACAATTTAATAAAGCATAGGATAAAACAACATAAATACAATTTAATAAAGCATAGGATAAAACAACATAAATACAATTTAATAAAGCATAGGATAAAACAACATAAATAAAATTTAATAAAGCATAGGTTAAAACAACATAAATACAATTTAATAAAGCATCGGACAAAACAACATAAATACAATTTAATAAAGCATAGGATAAAACAACATAAATACAATTTATAAAGCATAGGATAAAACAACATAAATAGAATTTAATTAAGCATAGGATAAAACAACATAAATACAATTTAATAAAGCATAGGATAAAACAACATAAATACAATTTAATAAAGCATATGACAAAACAACATAAATACAATTTAATAAAGCATAGTTTAAAACAGCATGAATACAATTTAATAAAGCATAGGATAAAACCACAGAAATACAATTTAATAAAGCATAGGATAAAACAACATAAATACAATGTAATTAAGCATAGGACAAAACAACATAAATACAATTTAATAAAGCATAGGACAAAACAACATAAATACAATTTAATAAAGCATATGTTAAAACAACATAAATACAATTTAATAAAGCATAAGATAAAACAACATGAATATAATTTAGTAAAGCTTAAGATAAAACAACATGAATACAATTTAATAAAGCACAGGATAAAACAACATAAATACAATTTAATAAAGAATAGGATAAAACAACATAAATACAATTTAATAAAGCATAGGATAAAACAACATAAATACAATTTAATAAAGCATAGGATAAAACAACATAAATACTATTTAATAAAGCATACGTTAAAACAACATAAATACAATTAAATAAAGCATAGAATAAAACAACATAAATACAATTTAATAAAGCATAGGTTAAAACAACATAAATACAATTTATAAAGCATAGGATAAAACAACATAAATACAATTTAATGAAGCATAGGATAAAACAACATAAATACAATTTAATAAAGCATAGGATAAAACAACATAATTACAATTTAATAAAGCATAGGCTAAAACTACATAAATACAATTTAATAAAGCATAGGATAAAACAACATAAATACAATTTAATAAAGCATAGGTTAAAACATCATAAATACAATTTAATAAAGCATAGGATAAAACAACATAAATACAATTTAATAAAGCATAGGATAAAACAACATAAATAAAATTTAATAAAGCATAGGTTAAAACAACATAAATACAATTTAATAAAGCATAGGATAAAACCACATAAATACAATTTAATAAAGCATAGGATAAAACAACATAAATACTTTTTAATAAAGCATAGGATAAAACCACATAAATACAATTTAATAAAGCACAGGATAAAACAACATAAAAACAATTTAATAAAGCATAGGATAAAACAACATAAATACAATTTAATAAAGCACAGGATTAAACAACATAAATAAAATTTAATAAAGCATAGGATAAAACAACATAAATAAAATTTAATAAAGCATAGGATAAAACAACGTAAATACAATTTAATAAAGCATAGGATAAAACAACATAAATAAAATTTAATACAGCATAGGATAAAACAACATAAATACAATTTAATAAAGCATAGGATAAAACAACATAAATACAATTTAATAAAGCATAGGTTAAAACAACATAAATACAATTTAATAAAGCATAGGATAAAACAACATAAATACAATTTAATAAAGCATAGGATAAAACAACATAAATACAATTTAATAAAGCATAGGATAAAACAACATAAATACACTTTAATAAAGCATAGGATAAAACAACATAAATACAATTTAATAAAGCATAGGATAAAACAACATAAATACAATTTAATAAAGCATAGGTTAAAACAACATAAATACAATTTAATAAAGCATAGGATAAAACAACATAAATACAATTTAATAAAGCATAGGATAAAACAACATAAATACAATTTAATAAAGCATAGGATAAAACAACATAAATACTATTTAATAAAGCATACGTTAAAACAACATAAATACAATTAAATAAAGCATAGAATAAAACAACATAAATACAATTTAATAAAGCATAGGTTAAAACAACATAAATACAATTTAATAAAGCATCGGACAAAACAACATAAATACAATTTAATAAAGCATAGGATAAAACAACATAAATACAATTTATAAAGCATAGGATAAAACAACATAAATACAATTTAATAAAGCATAGGATAAAACAACATAAATACAATTTAATAAAGCATAGGATAAAACAACATAATTACAATTTAATAAAGCATAGGCTAAAACTACATAAATACAATTTAATAAAGCATAGGATAAAACAACATAAATACAATTTAATAAAGCATAGGTTAAAACAACATAAATACAATTTAATAAAGCATAGGATAAAACAACATAAATACAATTTAATAAAGCATAGGATAAAACAACATAAATAAAATTTAATAAAGCATAGGTTAAAACAACATAAATACAATTTAATAAAGCATAGGATAAAACCACATAAATACAATTTAATAAAGCATAGGATAAAACAACATAAATACTTTTTAATAAAGCATAGGATAAAACCACATAAATACAATTTAATAAAGCACAGGATAAAACAACATAAATACAATTTAATAAAGCATAGGATAAAACAACATAAATACAATTTAATAAAGCATAGGATAAAACAACATAAATACAATTTAATAAAGCATAGGATAAAACAACATAAATACTATTTAATAAAGCATACGTTAAAACAACATAAATACAATTAAACAAAGCATAGAATAAAACAACATAAATACAATTTAATAAAGCATAGGTTAAAACAACATAAATACAATTTTATAAAGCATAGGATAAAACAACATAAATACAATTTAATAAAGCATAGGTTAAAACAACATAAATACAATTTAATAAAGCATAGGATAAAACAACATAAATTCAATTTAATAAAGCATAGGATAAAACAACATAAATACAATTTAATAAAGCACAGGATAAAACAACATAAATACAATTTAATAAAGCATAGGATAAAACAACATAAATAAAATTTAATAAAGCATAGGATAAAACAACGGAAATACAATTTAATAAAGCATAGGATAAAACAACATAAATAAAATTTAATACAGCATAGGATAAAACAACATAAATACAATTTAATAAAGCATAGGATAAAACAACATAAATACAATTTAATAAAGCATAGGTTAAAACAACATAAATACAATTTAATAAAGCATAGGATAAAACAACATAAATACAATTTAATAAAGCATAGGATAAAACAACATAAATAAAATTTAATAAAGCATAGGATAAAACAACATAAATACAATTTAATAAAGCATAGGATAAAACAACATAAATACAATTTAATAAAGCATAGGATAAAACAACATAAATACAATTTAATAAAGCATAGGATAAAACAACATAAATACAATTTAATAAAGCATAGGATAAAACAACATAAATAAAATTTAATAAAGCATAGGTTAAAACAACATAAATACAATTTAATAAAGCATATGACAAAACAACATAAATACAATTTAATAAAGCATAGTTTAAAACAGCATGAATACAATTTAATAAAACATAGGATAAAACCACAGAAATACAATTTAATAAAGCATAGGATAAAACAACATAAATAAAATTTAATAAAGCATAGGATAAAACAACATAAATACAATTTAATAAAGCATAGGATAAAACAACATAAATACAATTTAATAAAGCATAGGATAAAACAACATAAATACAATTTAATAAAGCATAGGATAAAACAACATAAATACAATTTAATAAAGCATAGGATAAAACAACATAAATACAATTTAATAAAGCATAGGATAAAACAACATAAATACAATTTAATAAAGCATAGGTTAAAACAACATAAATACAATTTAATAAAGCATAGGATAAAACAACATAAATACAATTTAATAAAGCATAGGATAAAACAACATAAATAAAATTTAATAAAGCATAGGTTAAAACAACATAAATACAATTTAATAAAGCATAGGATAAAACCACATAAATACAATTTAATAAAGCATAGGATAAAACAACATAAATACTTTTTAATAAAGCATAGGATAAAACCACATAAATACAATTTAATAAAGCACAGGATAAAACAACATAAATACAATTTAATAAAGCATAGGATAAAACAACATAAATACAATTTAATAAAGCACAGGATAAAACAACATAAATACAATTTAATAAAGCATAGGATAAAACAACATAAATACAATTTAATAAAGCATAGGATAAAACAACATAAATACAATTTAATAAAGCATAGGATAAAACAACATAAATACTATTTAATAAAGCATACGTTAAAACAACATAAATACAATTAAATAAAGCATAGAATAAAACAACATAAATACAATTTAATAAAGCATAGGTTAAAACAACATAAATACAATTTAATAAAGCATCGGACAAAACAACATAAATACAATTTAATAAAGCATAGGATAAAACAACATAAATACAATTTATAAAGCATAGGATAAAACAACATAAATACAATTTAATAAAGCATAGGATAAAACAACACAAATACAATTTAATAAAGCATAGGATAAAACAACATAATTACAATTTAATAAAGCATAGGCTAAAACTACATAAATACAATTTAATAAAGCATAGGATAAAACAACATAAATACAATTTAATAAAGCACAGGATAAAACAACATAAATACAATTTAATAAAGCATAGGATAAAACAACATAAATACAATTTAATAAAGCATAGGATAAAACAACATAAATACAATTTAATAAAGCATAGGATAAAACAACATAAATACTATTTAATAAAGCATACGTTAAAACAACATAAATACAATTAAATAAAGCATAGAATAAAACAACATAAATACAATTTAATAAAGCATAGGTTAAAACAACATAAATACAATTTAATAAAGCATCGGACAAAACAACATAAATACAATTTAATAAAGCATAGGATAAAACAACATAAATACAATTTATAAAGCATAGGATAAAACAACATAAATACAATTTAATAAAGCACAGGATAAAACAACATAAATACAATTTAATAAAGCATAGGATAAAACAACATAAATACAATTTAATAAAGCATAGGATAAAACAACATAAATACAATTTAATAAAGCATAGGATAAAACAACATAAATACTATTTAATAAAGCATACGTTAAAACAACATAAATACAATTAAATAAAGCATAGAATAAAACAACATAAATACAATTTAATAAAGCATAGGTTAAAACAACATAAATACAATTTAATAAAGCATCGGACAAAACAACATAAATACAATTTAATAAAGCATAGGATAAAACAACATAAATACAATTTATAAAGCATAGGATAAAACAACATAAATACAATTTAATAAAGCATAGGATAAAACAACACAAATACAATTTAATAAAGCATAGGATAAAACAACATAATTACAATTTAATAAAGCATAGGCTAAAACTACATAAATACAATTTAATAAAGCATAGGATAAAACAACATAAATACAATTTAATAAAGCATAGGTTAAAACAACATAAATACAATTTAATAAAGCATAGGATAAAACAACATAAATACAATTTAATAAAGCATAGGATAAAACAACATAAATAAAATTTAATAAAGCATAGGTTAAAACAACATAAATACAATTTAATAAAGCATAGGATAAAACCACATAAATACAATTTAATAAAGCATAGGATAAAACAACATAAATACTTTTTAATAAAGCATAGGATAAAACCACATAAATACAATTTAATAAAGCACAGTATAAAACAACATAAATACAATTTAATAAAGCATAGGATAAAACAACATAAATACAATTTAATAAAGCATAGGATAAAACAACATAAATACAATTTAATAAAGCATAGGATAAAACAACATAAATACTATTTAATAAAGCATACGTTAAAACAACATAAATACAATTAAATAAAGCATAGAATAAAACAACATAAATACAATTTAATAAAGCATAGGATAAAACAACATAAATACAATTTTATAAAGCATAGGATAAAACAACATAAATACAATTTAATAAAGCATAGGATAAAACAACATAAATACTATTTAATAAAGCATACGTTAAAACAACATAAATACAATTAAATAAAGCATAGAATAAAACAACATAAATACAATTTAATAAAGCATAGGTTAAAACAACATAAATACAATTTATAAAGCATAGGATAAAACAACATAAATACAATTTAATAAAGCATAGGATAAAACAACATAAATACAATTTAATAAAGCATAGGATAAAACAACATAATTACAATTTAATAAAGCATAGGCTAAAACTACATAAATACAATTTAATAAAGCATAGGATAAAACAACATAAATACAATTTAATAAAGCATAGGTTAAAACATCATAAATACAATTTAATAAAGCATAGGATAAAACAACATAAATACAATTTAATAAAGCATAGGATAAAACAACATAAATAAAATTTAATAAAGCATAGGTTAAAACAACATAAATACAATTTAATAAAGCATAGGATAAAACCACATAAATACAATTTAATAAAGCATAGGATAAAACAACATAAATACTTTTTAATAAAGCATAGGATAAAACCACATAAATACAATTTAATAAAGCACAGGATAAAACAACATAAAAACAATTTAATAAAGCATAGGATAAAACAACATAAATACAATTTAATAAAGCACAGGATAAAACAACATAAATAAAATTTAATAAAGCATAGGATAAAACAACATAAATAAAATTTAATAAAGCATAGGATAAAACAACGTAAATACAATTTAATAAAGCATAGGATAAAACAACATAAATAAAATTTAATACAGCATAGGATAAAACAACATAAATACAATTTAATAAAGCATAGGATAAAACAACATAAATACAATTTAATAAAGCATAGGTTAAAACAACATAAATACAATTTAATAAAGCATAGGATAAAACAACATAAATACAATTTAATAAAGCATAGGATAAAACAACATAAATACAATTTAATAAAGCATAGGATAAAACAACATAAATACACTTTAATAAAGCATAGGATAAAACAACATAAATACAATTTAATAAAGCATAGAATAAAACAACATAAATACAATTTAATAAAGCATAGGTTAAAACAACATAAATACAATTTAATAAAGCATCGGACAAAACAACATAAATACAATTTAATAAAGCATAGGATAAAACAACATAAATACAATTTATAAAGCATAGGATAAAACAACATAAATACAATTTAATAAAGCATAGGATAAAACAACATAAATACAATTTAATAAAGCATAGGATAAAACAACATAATTACAATTTAATAAAGCATAGGCTAAAACTACATAAATACAATTTAATAAAGCATAGGATAAAACAACATAAATACAATTTAATAAAGCATAGGTTAAAACAACATAAATACAATTTAATAAAGCATAGGATAAAACAACATAAATACAATTTAATAAAGCATAGGATAAAACAACATAAATAAAATTTAATAAAGCATAGGTTAAAACAACATAAATACAATTTAATAAAGCATAGGATAAAACCACATAAATACAATTTAATAAAGCATAGGATAAAACAACATAAATACTTTTTAATAAAGCATAGGATAAAACCACATAAATACAATTTAATAAAGCACAGGATAAAACAACATAAATACAATTTAATAAAGCATAGGATAAAACAACATAAATACAATTTAATAAAGCATAGGATAAAACAACATAAATACAATTTAATAAAGCATAGGATAAAACAACATAAATACTATTTAATAAAGCATACGTTAAAACAACATAAATACAATTAAACAAAGCATAGAATAAAACAACATAAATACAATTTAATAAAGCATAGGTTAAAACAACATAAATACAATTTTATAAAGCATAGGATAAAACAACATAAATACAATTTAATAAAGCATAGGTTAAAACAACATAAATACAATTTAATAAAGCATAGGATAAAACAACATAAATTCAATTTAATAAAGCATAGGATAAAACAACATAAATACAATTTAATAAAGCACAGGATAAAACAACATAAATACAATTTAATAAAGCATAGGATAAAACAACATAAATAAAATTTAATAAAGCATAGGATAAAACAACGGAAATACAATTTAATAAAGCATAGGATAAAACAACATAAATAAAATTTAATACAGCATAGGATAAAACAACATAAATACAATTTAATAAAGCATAGGATAAAACAACATAAATAAAATTTAATAAAGCATAGGTTAAAACAACATAAATACAATTTAATAAAGCATAGGATAAAACCACATAAATACAATTTAATAAAGCATAGGATAAAACAACATAAATACTTTTTAATAAAGCATAGGATAAAACCACATAAATACAATTTAATAAAGCACAGGATAAAACAACATAAATACAATTTAATAAAGCATAGGATAAAACAACATAAATACAATTTAATAAAGCACAGGATAAAACAACATAAATACAATTTAATAAAGCATAGGATAAAACAACATAAATACAATTTAATAAAGCATAGGATAAAACAACATAAATACAATTTAATAAAGCATAGGATAAAACAACATAAATACTATTTAATAAAGCATACGTTAAAACAACATAAATACAATTAAATAAAGCATAGAATAAAACAACATAAATACAATTTAATAAAGCATAGGTTAAAACAACATAAATACAATTTAATAAAGCATCGGACAAAACAACATAAATACAATTTAATAAAGCATAGGATAAAACAACATAAATACAATTTATAAAGCATAGGATAAAACAACATAAATACAATTTAATAAAGCATAGGATAAAACAACACAAATACAATTTAATAAAGCATAGGATAAAACAACATAATTACAATTTAATAAAGCATAGGCTAAAACTACATAAATACAATTTAATAAAGCATAGGATAAAACAACATAAATACAATTTAATAAAGCACAGGATAAAACAACATAAATACAATTTAATAAAGCATAGGATAAAACAACATAAATACAATTTAATAAAGCATAGGATAAAACAACATAAATACAATTTAATAAAGCATAGGATAAAACAACATAAATACTATTTAATAAAGCATACGTTAAAACAACATAAATACAATTAAATAAAGCATAGAATAAAACAACATAAATACAATTTAATAAAGCATAGGTTAAAACAACATAAATACAATTTAATAAAGCATCGGACAAAACAACATAAATACAATTTAATAAAGCATAGGATAAAACAACATAAATACAATTTATAAAGCATAGGATAAAACAACATAAATACAATTTAATAAAGCACAGGATAAAACAACATAAATACAATTTAATAAAGCATAGGATAAAACAACATAAATACAATTTAATAAAGCATAGGATAAAACAACATAAATACAATTTAATAAAGCATAGGATAAAACAACATAAATACTATTTAATAAAGCATACGTTAAAACAACATAAATACAATTAAATAAAGCATAGAATAAAACAACATAAATACAATTTAATAAAGCATAGGTTAAAACAACATAAATACAATTTAATAAAGCATCGGACAAAACAACATAAATACAATTTAATAAAGCATAGGATAAAACAACATAAATACAATTTATAAAGCATAGGATAAAACAACATAAATACAATTTAATAAAGCATAGGATAAAACAACACAAATACAATTTAATAAAGCATAGGATAAAACAACATAATTACAATTTAATAAAGCATAGGCTAAAACTACATAAATACAATTTAATAAAGCATAGGATAAAACAACATAAATACAATTTAATAAAGCATAGGTTAAAACAACATAAATACAATTTAATAAAGCATAGGATAAAACAACATAAATACAATTTAATAAAGCATAGGATAAAACAACATAAATAAAATTTAATAAAGCATAGGTTAAAACAACATAAATACAATTTAATAAAGCATAGGATAAAACCACATAAATACAATTTAATAAAGCATAGGATAAAACAACATAAATACTTTTTAATAAAGCATAGGATAAAACCACATAAATACAATTTAATAAAGCACAGTATAAAACAACATAAATACAATTTAATAAAGCATAGGATAAAACAACATAAATACAATTTAATAAAGCATAGGATAAAACAACATAAATACAATTTAATAAAGCATAGGATAAAACAACATAAATACTATTTAATAAAGCATACGTTAAAACAACATAAATACAATTAAATAAAGCATAGAATAAAACAACATAAATACAATTTAATAAAGCATAGGATAAAACAACATAAATACAATTTTATAAAGCATAGGATAAAACAACATAAATACAATTTAATAAAGCATAGGTTAAAACAACATAAATACAATTTAATAAAGCATAGGATAAAACAACATAAATTCAATTTAATAAAGCATAGGATAAAACAACATAAATACAATTTAATAAAGCACAGGATAAAACAATATAAATAAAATTTAATAAAGCATAGGATAAAACAACATAAATAAAATTTAATAAAGCATAAGATAAAACAACGTAAATACAATTTAATAAAGCATAGGATAAAACAACATAAATAAAATTTAATACAGCATAGGATAAAACAACATAAATACAATTTAATAAAGCATAGGATAAAACAACATAAATACAATTTAATAAAGCATAGGTTAAAACAACATAAATACAATTTAATAAAGCATAGGATAAAACAACATAAATACAATTTATAAAGCATAGGATAAAACAACATAAATAGAATTTAATTAAGCATAGGATAAAACAACATAAATACAATTTAATAAAGCATAGGATAAAACAACATAAATACAATTTAATAAAGCATATGACAAAACAACATAAATACAATTTAATAAAGCATAGTTTAAAACAGCATGAATACAATTTAATAAAGCATAGGATAAAACCACAGAAATACAATTTAATAAAGCATAGGATAAAACAACATAAATACAATGTAATTAAGCATAGGACAAAACAACATAAATACAATTTAATAAAGCATAGGACAAAACAACATAAATACAATTTAATAAAGCATATGTTAAAACAACATAAATACAATTTAATAAAGCATAAGATAAAACAACATGAATATAATTTAGTAAAGCTTAAGATAAAACAACATGAATACAATTTAATAAAGCACAGGATAAAACAACATAAATACAATTTAATAAAGAATAGGATAAAACAACATAAATACAATTTAATAAAGCATAGGATAAAACAACATAAATACAATTTAATAAAGCATAGGATAAAACAACATAAATACTATTTAATAAAGCATACGTTAAAACAACATAAATACAATTAAATAAAGCATAGAATAAAACAACATAAATACAATTTAATAAAGCATAGGTTAAAACAACATAAATACAATTTATAAAGCATAGGATAAAACAACATAAATACAATTTAATAAAGCATAGGATAAAACAACATAAATACAATTTAATAAAGCATAGGATAAAACAACATAATTACAATTTAATAAAGCATAGGCTAAAACTACATAAATACAATTTAATAAAGCATAGGATAAAACAACATAAATACAATTTAATAAAGCATAGGTTAAAACATCATAAATACAATTTAATAAAGCATAGGATAAAACAACATAAATACAATTTAATAAAGCATAGGATAAAACAACATAAATAAAATTTAATAAAGCATAGGTTAAAACAACATAAATACAATTTAATAAAGCATAGGATAAAACCACATAAATACAATTTAATAAAGCATAGGATAAAACAACATAAATACTTTTTAATAAAGCATAGGATAAAACCACATAAATACAATTTAATAAAGCACAGGATAAAACAACATAAAAACAATTTAATAAAGCATAGGATAAAACAACATAAATACAATTTAATAAAGCACAGGATAAAACAACATAAATAAAATTTAATAAAGCATAGGATAAAACAACATAAATAAAATTTAATAAAGCATAGGATAAAACAACGTAAATACAATTTAATAAAGCATAGGATAAAACAACATAAATAAAATTTAATACAGCATAGGATAAAACAACATAAATACAATTTAATAAAGCATAGGATAAAACAACATAAATACAATTTAATAAAGCATAGGTTAAAACAACATAAATACAATTTAATAAAGCATAGGATAAAACAACATAAATACAATTTAATAAAGCATAGGATAAAACAACATAAATACAATTTAATAAAGCATAGGATAAAACAACATAAATACACTTTAATAAAGCATAGGATAAAACAACATAAATACAATTTAATAAAGCATAGGATAAAACAACATAAATACAATTTAATAAAGCATAGGTTAAAACAACATAAATACAATTTAATAAAGCATAGGATAAAACAACATAAATACAATTTAATAAAGCATAGGATAAAACAACATAAATACAATTTAATAAAGCATAGGATAAAACAACATAAATACTATTTAATAAAGCATACGTTAAAACAACATAAATACAATTAAATAAAGCATAGAATAAAACAACATAAATACAATTTAATAAAGCATAGGTTAAAACAACATAAATACAATTTAATAAAGCATCGGACAAAACAACATAAATACAATTTAATAAAGCATAGGATAAAACAACATAAATACAATTTATAAAGCATAGGATAAAACAACATAAATACAATTTAATAAAGCATAGGATAAAACAACATAAATACAATTTAATAAAGCATAGGATAAAACAACATAATTACAATTTAATAAAGCATAGGCTAAAACTACATAAATACAATTTAATAAAGCATAGGATAAAACAACATAAATACAATTTAATAAAGCATAGGTTAAAACAACATAAATACAATTTAATAAAGCATAGGATAAAACAACATAAATACAATTTAATAAAGCATAGGATAAAACAACATAAATAAAATTTAATAAAGCATAGGTTAAAACAACATAAATACAATTTAATAAAGCATAGGATAAAACCACATAAATACAATTTAATAAAGCATAGGATAAAACAACATAAATACTTTTTAATAAAGCATAGGATAAAACCACATAAATACAATTTAATAAAGCACAGGATAAAACAACATAAATACAATTTAATAAAGCATAGGATAAAACAACATAAATACAATTTAATAAAGCATAGGATAAAACAACATAAATACAATTTAATAAAGCATAGGATAAAACAACATAAATACTATTTAATAAAGCATACGTTAAAACAACATAAATACAATTAAACAAAGCATAGAATAAAACAACATAAATACAATTTAATAAAGCATAGGTTAAAACAACATAAATACAATTTTATAAAGCATAGGATAAAACAACATAAATACAATTTAATAAAGCATAGGTTAAAACAACATAAATACAATTTAATAAAGCATAGGATAAAACAACATAAATTCAATTTAATAAAGCATAGGATAAAACAACATAAATACAATTTAATAAAGCACAGGATAAAACAACATAAATACAATTTAATAAAGCATAGGATAAAACAACATAAATAAAATTTAATAAAGCATAGGATAAAACAACGGAAATACAATTTAATAAAGCATAGGATAAAACAACATAAATAAAATTTAATACAGCATAGGATAAAACAACATAAATACAATTTAATAAAGCATAGGATAAAACAACATAAATACAATTTAATAAAGCATAGGTTAAAACAACATAAATACAATTTAATAAAGCATAGGATAAAACAACATAAATACAATTTAATAAAGCATAGGATAAAACAACATAAATAAAATTTAATAAAGCATAGGATAAAACAACATAAATACAATTTAATAAAGCATAGGATAAAACAACATAAATACAATTTAATAAAGCATAGGATAAAACAACATAAATACAATTTAATAAAGCATAGGATAAAACAACATAAATACAATTTAATAAAGCATAGGATAAAACAACATAAATACAATTTAATAAAGCATAGGATAAAACAACATAAATAAAATTTAATAAAGCATAGGTTAAAACAACATAAATACAATTTAATAAAGCATATGACAAAACAACATAAATACAATTTAATAAAGCATAGTTTAAAACAGCATGAATACAATTTAATAAAACATAGGATAAAACCACAGAAATACAATTTAATAAAGCATAGGATAAAACAACATAAATAAAATTTAATAAAGCATAGGATAAAACAACATAAATACAATTTAATAAAGCATAGGATAAAACAACATAAATACAATTTAATAAAGCATAGGATAAAACAACATAAATACAATTTAATAAAGCATAGGATAAAACAACATAAATACAATTTAATAAAGCATAGGATAAAACAACATAAATACAATTTAATAAAGCATAGGATAAAACAACATAAATACAATTTAATAAAGCATAGGTTAAAACAACATAAATACAATTTAATAAAGCATAGGATAAAACAACATAAATACAATTTAATAAAGCATAGGATAAAACAACATAAATAAAATTTAATAAAGCATAGGTTAAAACAACATAAATACAATTTAATAAAGCATAGGATAAAACCACATAAATACAATTTAATAAAGCATAGGATAAAACAACATAAATACTTTTTAATAAAGCATAGGATAAAACCACATAAATACAATTTAATAAAGCACAGGATAAAACAACATAAATACAATTTAATAAAGCATAGGATAAAACAACATAAATACAATTTAATAAAGCACAGGATAAAACAACATAAATACAATTTAATAAAGCATAGGATAAAACAACATAAATACAATTTAATAAAGCATAGGATAAAACAACATAAATACAATTTAATAAAGCATAGGATAAAACAACATAAATACTATTTAATAAAGCATACGTTAAAACAACATAAATACAATTAAATAAAGCATAGAATAAAACAACATAAATACAATTTAATAAAGCATAGGTTAAAACAACATAAATACAATTTAATAAAGCATCGGACAAAACAACATAAATACAATTTAATAAAGCATAGGATAAAACAACATAAATACAATTTATAAAGCATAGGATAAAACAACATAAATACAATTTAATAAAGCATAGGATAAAACAACACAAATACAATTTAATAAAGCATAGGATAAAACAACATAATTACAATTTAATAAAGCATAGGCTAAAACTACATAAATACAATTTAATAAAGCATAGGATAAAACAACATAAATACAATTTAATAAAGCACAGGATAAAACAACATAAATACAATTTAATAAAGCATAGGATAAAACAACATAAATACAATTTAATAAAGCATAGGATAAAACAACATAAATACAATTTAATAAAGCATAGGATAAAACAACATAAATACTATTTAATAAAGCATACGTTAAAACAACATAAATACAATTAAATAAAGCATAGAATAAAACAACATAAATACAATTTAATAAAGCATAGGTTAAAACAACATAAATACAATTTAATAAAGCATCGGACAAAACAACATAAATACAATTTAATAAAGCATAGGATAAAACAACATAAATACAATTTATAAAGCATAGGATAAAACAACATAAATACAATTTAATAAAGCACAGGATAAAACAACATAAATACAATTTAATAAAGCATAGGATAAAACAACATAAATACAATTTAATAAAGCATAGGATAAAACAACATAAATACAATTTAATAAAGCATAGGATAAAACAACATAAATACTATTTAATAAAGCATACGTTAAAACAACATAAATACAATTAAATAAAGCATAGAATAAAACAACATAAATACAATTTAATAAAGCATAGGTTAAAACAACATAAATACAATTTAATAAAGCATCGGACAAAACAACATAAATACAATTTAATAAAGCATAGGATAAAACAACATAAATACAATTTATAAAGCATAGGATAAAACAACATAAATACAATTTAATAAAGCATAGGATAAAACAACACAAATACAATTTAATAAAGCATAGGATAAAACAACATAATTACAATTTAATAAAGCATAGGCTAAAACTACATAAATACAATTTAATAAAGCATAGGATAAAACAACATAAATACAATTTAATAAAGCATAGGTTAAAACAACATAAATACAATTTAATAAAGCATAGGATAAAACAACATAAATACAATTTAATAAAGCATAGGATAAAACAACATAAATAAAATTTAATAAAGCATAGGTTAAAACAACATAAATACAATTTAATAAAGCATAGGATAAAACCACATAAATACAATTTAATAAAGCATAGGATAAAACAACATAAATACTTTTTAATAAAGCATAGGATAAAACCACATAAATACAATTTAATAAAGCACAGTATAAAACAACATAAATACAATTTAATAAAGCATAGGATAAAACAACATAAATACAATTTAATAAAGCATAGGATAAAACAACATAAATACAATTTAATAAAGCATAGGATAAAACAACATAAATACTATTTAATAAAGCATACGTTAAAACAACATAAATACAATTAAATAAAGCATAGAATAAAACAACATAAATACAATTTAATAAAGCATAGGATAAAACAACATAAATACAATTTTATAAAGCATAGGATAAAACAACATAAATACAATTTAATAAAGCATAGGTTAAAACAACATAAATACAATTTAATAAAGCATAGGATAAAACAACATAAATTCAATTTAATAAAGCATAGGATAAAACAACATAAATACAATTTAATAAAGCACAGGATAAAACAATATAAATAAAATTTAATAAAGCATAGGATAAAACAACATAAATAAAATTTAATAAAGCATAAGATAAAACAACGTAAATACAATTTAATAAAGCATAGGATAAAACAACATAAATAAAATTTAATACAGCATAGGATAAAACAACATAAATACAATTTAATAAAGCATAGGATAAAACAACATAAATACAATTTAATAAAGCATAGGTTAAAACAACATAAATACAATTTAATAAAGCATAGGATAAAACAACATAAATACAATTTAATAAAGCATAGGATAAAACAACATAAATAAAATTTAATAAAGCATAGGATAAAACAACATAAATACAATTTAATAAAGCATAGGATAAAACAACATAAATACAATTTAATAAAGCATAGGATAAAACAACATAAATACAATTTAATAAAGCATAGGATAAAACAACATAAATACAATTTAATAAAGCATAGGATAAAACAACATAAATACAATTTAATAAAGCATAGGATAAAACAACATAAATAAAATTTAATAAAGCATAGGTTAAAACATCATAAATACAATTTAATAAAGCATATGACAAAACAACATAAATACAATTTAATAAAGCATAGTTTAAAACAGCATGAATACAATTTAATAAAGCATAGGATAAAACCACAGAAATACAATTTAATAAAGCATAGGATAAAACAACATAAATACAATTAAATAAAGCATAGAATAAAACAACATAAATACAATTTAATAAAGCATAGGTTAAAACAACATAAATACAATTTTATAAAGCATAGGATAAAACAACATAAATACAATTTAATAAAGCATAGGTTAAAACAACATAAATACAATTTAATAAAGCATAGGATAAAACAACATAAATTCAATTTAATAAAGCATAGGATAAAACAACATAAATACAATTTAATAAAGCACAGGATAAAACAATATAAATAAAATTTAATAAAGCATAGGATAAAACAACATAAATAAAATTTAATAAAGCATAAGATAAAACAACGTAAATACAATTTAATAAAGCATAGGATAAAACAACATAAATAAAATTTAATACAGCATAGGATAAAACAACATAAATACAATTTAATAAAGCATAGGATAAAACAACATAAATACAATTTAATAAAGCATAGGTTAAAACAACATAAATACAATTTAATAAAGCATAGGATAAAACAACATAAATACAATTTAATAAAGCATAGGATAAAACAACATAAATACAATTTAATAAAGCATAGGATAAAACAACATAAATACAATTTAATAAAGCATAGGATAAAACAACATAAATACAATTTAATAAAGCATAGGATAAAACAACATAAATAAAATTTAATAAAGCATAGGTTAAAACATCATAAATACAATTTAATAAAGCATAGGACAAAACAACATAAATACAATTTAATAAAGCATAGGATAAAACAACATAAATACAATTTAATGAAACATAGGATAAACAACATAAATACAATTTAATAAAGCATAGGACAAAACAACATAAATACAATTTAATAAAGCATATGTTAAAACAACATAAATACAATTTAATAAAGCATAAGATAAAACAATATGAATATAATTTAGTAAAGCTTAAGATAAAACAACATGAATAAAATTTAATAAAGCATAGGTTAAAACAACATAAATACAATTTAATAAAGCATAGGATAAAATAACATAAAAACAATTTAATAAAGCATAGGCTAAAACTACATAAATACAATTTAATAAAGCATAGGATAAAACAAATTAAATACAATTTAATAAAGCATAGGTTAAAACAACATAAATACAATTTAATTAAGCATAGGATAAAACAACATAAATACAATTTAATAAAGCATAGGATAAAACAACATAAATACAATTTAATAAAGCATAGGATAAAACCACATAAATACAATTTAATAAAGCATAGGATAAAACAACATAAATACTTTTTAATAAAGCATAGGATAAAACCACATAAATACAATTTAATAAAGCACAGGATAAAACAACATAAATACAATTTAATAAAGCATAGGATAAAACAACATAAATACAATTTAATAAAGCATAGGATAAAACAACATAAATACAATTTAATAAAGCATAGGATAAAACAACATAAATACTATTTAATAAAGCATACGTTAAAACAACATAAATACAATTAAATAAAGCATAGAATAAAACAACATAAATACAATTTAATAAAGCATAGGTTAAAACAACATAAATACAATTTTATAAAGCATAGGATAAAACAACATAAATACTATTTAATAAAGCATACGTTAAAACAACATAAATACAATTAAATAAAGCATAGAATAAAACAACATAAATACAATTTAATAAAGCATAGGACAAAACAACATAAATTACAATTTAATAAAGCATAAGATAAAACAACATGAATATAATTTAGTAAAGCATAAGATAAAACAACATGAATACAATTTAATAAAGCATAGGTTAAAACAACATAAATACAATTTAAGAAAGCATAGGATAAAACTACATAAATACATTTTAATAAAGCATAGGATAAAACAACATAAATGCAATTTAATAAAGCATAGGTTAAAACAACATAAATACAATTTAATAAAGCTTCGGACAAAACAACATAAATACAATTTAATAAAGCATAGGATAAAACAACATAAATACAATTTATAAAGCATAGGATCAAACAACATAAATACAAATTAATAAAGCATATTATAAAACAACATAAATACAATTTAATAAAGCATAGGATAAAATAACATAAAAACAATTTAATAAAGCATAGGCTAAAACTACATAAATACAATTTAATAATGCATAGGATAAAACAAATTAAATACAATTTAATAAAGCATAGGTTAAAACAACATAAATACAATTTAATAAAGCATAGGATAAAACAACATAAAAACAATTTAATAAAGCATAGGATAAAACAACATAAATAAAATTTAATAAAGCATAAGTTAAAACAACATAAATACAATTTAATAAAGCATCGGACAAAACAACATAAATACAATTTAATAAAGCATAGGATAAAACAACATAAATACAATTTATAAAGCATAGGATAAAACAACATAAATACAATTTAATAAAGCATAGGATAAAACAACATAAATACAATTTAATAAAGCATAGGATAAAACAACATAAATACAATTTAATAAAGCATAGGATAAAACAACATAAATACAATTTAATTAAGCATAGGATAAAACAACATAAATACAATTTAATAAAGCATATGACAAAACAACATAAATGCAATTTAATAAAGCATAGTTTAAAACGGCATGAATACAATTTAATAAAGCATAGGATAAAACCACAGAAATACAATTTAATAAAGCATAGGATAAAACAACATAAATACAATGTAATAAAGCATAGGACAAAACAACATAAATACAATTTAATAAAGCATAGGATAAAACAACATAAATACAATTTAATGAAACATAGGATAAACAACATAAATACAATTTAATAAAGCATAGGACAAAACAACATAAATACAATTTAATAAAGCATATGTTAAAACAACATAAATACAATTTAATAAAGCATAAGATAAAACAACATGAATATAATTTAGTAAAGCTTAAGATAAAACAACATGAATACAATTTAATAAAGCGTAGGATAAAACCACATAAATACAATTTAATAAAGCATAGGATAAAACAACATAAATACTTTTTAATAAAGCATAGGATAAAACCACATAAATACAATTTAATAAAGCACAGGATAAAACAACATAAATACAATTTAATAAAGCATAGGATAAAACAACATAAATACAATTTAATAAAGCACAGGATAAAACAACATAAATACAATTTAATAAAGCATAGGATAAAACAACATAAATACAATTTAATAAAGCATAGGATAAAACAACATAAATACAATTTAATAAAGCATAGGATAAAACAACATAAATACTATTTAATAAAGCATACGTTAAAACAACATAAATACAATTAAATAAAGCATAGAATAAAACAACATAAATACAATTTAATAAAGCATAGGTTAAAACAACATAAATACAATTTAATAAAGCATCGGACAAAACAACATAAATACAATTTAATAAAGCATAGGATAAAACAACATAAATACAATTTAATAAAGCATAGGATAAAACAACATAATTACAATTTAATAAAGCATAGGCTAAAACTACATAAATACAATTTAATAAAGCATAGGATAAAACAACATAAATACAATTTAATAAAGCACAGGATAAAACAACATAAATACAATTTAATAAAGCATAGGATAAAACAACATAAATACAATTTAATAAAGCATAGGATAAAACAACATAAATACAATTTAATAAAGCATAGGATAAAACAACATAAATACTATTTAATAAAGCATACGTTAAAACAACATAAATACAATTAAATAAAGCATAGAATAAAACAACATAAATACAATTTAATAAAGCATAGGTTAAAACAACATAAATACAATTTTATAAAGCATAGGATAAAACAACATAAATACTATTTAATAAAGCATACGTTAAAACAACATAAATACAATTAAATAAAGCATAGAATAAAACAACATAAATACAATTTAATAAAGCATAGGTTAAAACAACATAAATACAATTTAATAAAGCATCGGACAAAACAACATAAATACAATTTAATAAAGCATAGGATAAAACAACATAAATACAATTTATAAAGCATAGGTTAAAACAACATAAATACAATTTTATAAAGCATAGGATAAAACAACATAAATACAATTTAATAAAGCATAGGTTAAAACAACATAAATACAATTTAATAAAGCATAGGATAAAACAACATAAATTCAATTTAATAAAGCATAGGATAAAACAACATAAATACAATTTAATAAAGCACAGGATAAAACAACATAAATAAAATTTAATAAAGCATAGGATAAAACAACATAAATACAATTTAATAAAGCATAGGATAAAACAACGTAAATACAATTTAATAAAGCATAGGATAAAACAACATAAATAAAATTTAATACAGCATAGGATAAAACAACATAAATACAATTTAATAAAGCATAGGATAAAACAACATAAATACAATTTAATAAAGCATAGGTTAAAACAACATAAATACAATTTAATAAAGCATAGGATAAAACAACATAAATACAATTTAATAAAGCATAGGATAAAACAACATAAATAAAATTTAATAAAGCATAGGTTAAAACAACATAAATACAATTTAATAAAGCATAGGATAAAACCACATAAATACAATTTAATAAAGCATAGAATAAAACAACATAAATACAATTTAATAAAGCATAGGTTAAAACAACATAAATACAATTTTATAAAGCATAGGATAAAACAACATACATACAATTTAATAAAGCATAGGTTAAAACAACATAAATACAATTTAATAAAGCATCGGATAAAACAACATAAATTCAATTTAATAAAGCATAGGATAAAACAACATAAATACAATTTAATAAAGCACAGGATAAAACAACATAAATAAAATTTAATAAAGCATAGGATAAAACAACATAAATAAAATTTAATAAAGCATAGGATAAAACAACGTAAATACAATTTAATAAAGCATAGGATAAAACAACATAAATAAAATTTAATACAGCATAGGATAAAACAACATAAATACAATTTAATAAAGCATAGGATAAAACAACATAAATACAATTTAATAAAGCATAGGATAAAACAACATAAATACAATTTAATAAAGCATAGGATAAAACAACATAAATACAGTTTAATAAAGCATAGGATAAAACAACATAAATACAATTTAATAAAGCATAGGATAAAACAACATAAATACAATTTAATAAAGCATAGGATAAAACAACATAAATACAATTTAATAAAGCATATGACAAAACAACATAAATACAATTTAATAAAGCATAGTTTAAAACAGGATGAATACAATTTAATAAAGCATAGGATAAAACCACAGAAATACAATTTAATAAAGCATAGGATAAAACAACATAAATACAATGTAATAAAGCATAGGACAAAACAACATAAATACAATTTAATAAAGCATAGGATAAAACAACATAAATACAATTTAATGAAACATAGGATAAACAACATAAATACAATTTAATAAAGCATAGGACAAAACAACATAAATACAATTTAATAAAGCATAGGATAAAACAACATAAATACAATTTAATAAAGCATATGACAAAACAACATAAATACAATTTAATAAAGCATAGTTTAAAACAGCATGAATACAATTTAATAAAGCATAGGATAAAACCACAGAAATACAATTTAATAAAGCATAGGATAAAACAACATAAATACAATGTAATAAAGCATAGGACAAAACAACATAAATACAATTTAATAAAGCATAGGATAAAACAACATAAATACAATTTAATGAAACATAGGATAAACAACATAAATACAATTTAATAAAGCATAGGACAAAACAACATAAATACAATTTATTAAAGCATAAGATAAAACAACATGAATATAATTTAGTAAAGCTTAAGATAAAACAACATGAATACAATTTAATAAAGCATAGGTTAAAACAACATGAATACAATTTAAGAAAGCATAGGATAAAACTACATAAATACATTTTAATAAAGCATAGGTTAAAACAACATAAATACAATTTAATAAAGCATAGGATAAAACAACATAAATACAATTTAATAAAGCATAGGATAAAACAACATAAATACTTTTTAATAAAGCGTAGGATAAAACCACATAAATACAATTTAATAAAGCATAGGATAAAACAACATAAATAAAATTTAATAAAGCATAGGTTAAAACAACATAAATACAATTTAATAAAGCATAGGTTAAAACAACATAAATACAATTTAATAAAGCGTAGGACAAAACAACATAAATACAATGTAATAAAGCATAGTTTAAAACAACATAAATACAATTTAATAAAGCATAAGATAAAACAACATGAATATAATTTAGTAAAGCATAAGATAAAACAACATGAATACAATTTAGTAAAGCATAGGTTAAAACAACATAAATACAATTTAAGAAAGCATAGGATAAAACTACATAAATACATTTTAATAAAGCATAGGTTAAAACAACATAAATGCAATTTAATAAAGCATAGGTTAAAACAACATAAATACAATTTAATAAAGCTTCGGACAAAACAACATAAATACAATTTAATAAAGCATAGGATAAAACAACATAAATACAATTTATAAAGCATAGGATCAAACAACATAAATACAAATTAATAAAGCATAGGATAAAACAACATAAATACAATTTAATAAAGCATAGGATAAAATAACATAAAAACAATTTAATAAAGCATAGGCTAAAACTACATAAATACAATTTAATAAAGCATAGGATAAAACAAATTAAATACAATTTAATAAAGCATAGGTTAAAACAACATAAATACAATTTAATAAAGCATAGGATAAAACAACATAAATACAATTTAATAAAGCATAGGTTAAAACAACATAAATACAATTTAATAAAGCATAGGATAAAACAACATAAATACTTTTTAATAAAGCATAGGATAAAACCACATAAATACAATTTAATAAAGCACAGGATAAAACAACATAAATACAATTTAATAAAGCATAGGATAAAACAACATAAATACAATTTAATAAAGCACAGGATAAAACAACATAAATACAATTTAATAAAGCATAGGATAAAACAACATAAATACAATTTAATAAAGCATAGGATAAAACAACATAAATACAATTTAATAAAGCATAGGATAAAACAACATAAATACTATTTAATAAAGCATACGTTAAAACAACATAAATACAATTAAATAAAGCATAGAATAAAACAACATAAATACAATTTAATAAAGCATAGGTTAAAACAACATAAATACAATTTAATAAAGCATCGGACAAAACAACATAAATACAATTTAATAAAGCATAGGATAAAACAACATAAATACAATTTATAAAGCATAGGATAAAACAACATAAATACAATTTAATAAAGCATAGGATAAAACAACATAAATACAATTTAATAAAGCATAGGATAAAACAAAATAATTACAATTTAATAAAGCATAGGCTAAAACTACATAAATACAATTTAATAAAGCATAGGATAAAACAACATAAATACAATTTAATAAAGCATAGGATAAAACAACATAAATACTATTTAATAAAGCATACGTTAAAACAACATAAATACAATTAAATAAAGCATAGAATAAAACAACATAAATACAATTTAATAAAGCATAGGTTAAAACAACATAAATACAATTTAATAAAGCATCGGACAAAACAACATAAATACAATTTAATAAAGCATAGGATAAAACAACATAAATACAATTTATAAAGCATAGGATAAAACAACATAAATACAATTTAATAAAGCATAGGATAAAACAACATAAATACAATTTAATAAAGCATAGGATAAAACAACATAATTACAATTTAATAAAGCATAGGCTAAAACTACATAAATACAATTTAATAAAGCATAGGATAAAACAACATAAATACAATTTAATAAAGCATAGGTTAAAACAACATAAATACAATTTAATAAAGCATAGGATAAAACAACATAAATACAATTTAATAAAGCATAGGATAAAACAACATAAATACAATTTAATAAAGCATAGGATAAAACCACATAAATACAATTTAATAAAGCATAGGATAAAACAACATAAATACTTTTTAATAAAGCATAGGATAAAACCACATAAATACAATTTAATAAAGCACAGGATAAAACAACATAAATACAATTTAATAAAGCATAGGATAAAACAACATAAATACAATTTAATAAAGCATAGGATAAAACAACATAAATACAATTTAATAAAGCATAGGATAAAACAACATAAATACTATTTAATAAAGCATACGTTAAAACAACATAAATACAATTAAATAAAGCATAGAATAAAACAACATAAATACAATTTAATAAAGCATAGGTTAAAACAACATAAATACAATTTTATAAAGCATAGGATAAAACAACATAAATACTATTTAATAAAGCATACGTTAAAACAACATAAATACAATTAAATAAAGCATAGAATAAAACAACATAAATACAATTTAATAAAGCATAGGTTAAAACAACATAAATACAATTTAATAAAGCATCGGACAAAACAACATAAATACAATTTAATAAAGCATAGGATAAAACAACATAAATACAATTTATAAAGCATAGGATAAAACAACATAAATACAATTTAATAAAGCATAGGATAAAACAACATAAATACAATTTAATAAAGCATAGGATAAAACAACATAATTACAATTTAATAAAGCATAGGCTAAAACTACATAAATACAATTTAATAAAGCATAGGATAAAACAACATAAATACAATTTAATAAAGCATAGGTTAAAACAACATAAATACAATTTAATAAAGCATAGGATAAAACAACATAAATACAATTTAATAAAGCATAGGATAAAACAACATAAATACAATTTAATAAAGCATAGGATAAAACCACATAAATACAATTTAATAAAGCATAGGATAAAACAACATAATTACTTTTTAATAAAGCATAGGATAAAACCACATAAATACAATTTAATAAAACACAGGATAAAACAACATAAATACAATTTAATAAAGCATAGGATAAAACAACATAAATACAATTTAATAAAGCATAGGATAAAACAACATAAATACTATTTAATAAAGCATACGTTAAAACAACATAAATACAATTAAATAAAGCATAGAATAAAACAACATAAATACAATTAAATAAAGCATAGGTTAAAACAACATAAATACAATTTTATAAAGCATAGGTTAAAACAACATAAATACAATTTAATAAAGCATAGAATAAAACAACATAAATACAATTTAATAAAGCATAGGATAAAACAACATGAATTCAATTTAATAAAGCATAGGATAAAACAACATAAATACAATTTAATAAAGCACAGGATAAAACAACATAAATAAAATTTAATAAAGCATAGGATAAAACAACATAAATAAAATTTAATAAAGCATAGGATAAAACAACGTAAATACAATTTAATAAAGCATAGGATAAAACAACATAAATAAAATTTAATACAGCATAGGATAAAACAACATAAATACAATTTAATAAAGCATAGGATAAAACAACATAAATACAATTTAATAAAGCATAGGTTAAAACAACATAAATACAATTTAATAAAGCATAGGATAAAACAACATAAATACAATTTAATAAAGCATAGGATAAAACAACATAAATACAATTTAATAAAGCATAGGATAAAACAACATAAATACAATTTAATAAAGCATAGGATAAAACAACATAAATACAATTTAATAAAGCATAGGATAAAACAACATAAATACAATTTAATAAAGCATAGGATAAAACAACATAAATACAATTTAATAAAGCATAGGATAAAACAACATAAATACAATTTAATAAAGCATATGACAAAACAACATAAATACAATTTAATAAAGCATAGTTTAAAACAGCATGAATACAATTTAATAAAGCATAGGATAAAACCACAGAAATACAATTTAATAAAGCATAGGATAAAACAACATAAATACAATGTAATAAAGCATAGGACAAAACAACATAAATACAATTTAATAAAGCATAGGATAAAACAACATAAATACAATTTAATGAAACATAGGATAAACAACATAAATACAATTTAATAAAGCATAGGACAAAACAACATAAATACAATTTAATAAAGCATATGTTAAAACAACATAAATACAATTTAATAAAGCATAAGATAAAACAATATGAATATAATTTAGTAAAGCTTAAGATAAAACAACATGAATACAATTTAATAAAGCATAGGTTAAAACAACATAAATACAATTTAAGAAAGCATAGGATAAAACTACATAAATACATTTTAATAAAGCATAGGTTAAAACAACATAAATACAATTTAATAAAGCATAGGATAAAACAACATAAATACAATTTAATAAAGCATAGGATAAAACAACATAAATACTTTTTAATAAAGCGTAGGATAAAACCACATAAATACAATTTAATAAAGCATAGGCTAAAACAACATAAATAAAATTTAATAAAGCATAGGTTAAAACAACATAAATACAATTTAATAAAGCGTAGGACAAAACAACATAAATACAATGTAATAAAGCATAGTTTAAAACAACATAAATACAATTTAATAAAGCATAGGATAAAATAACATAAATACAATTTAATAAAGCATAGGATAAAACAACATAAATACAATTTAATAAAGCATAGGAAAAAACAACATAAATACAATTTAATAAAGCATAGGACAAAACAACATAAATTACAATTTAATAAAGCATAAGATAAAACAACATGAATATAATTTAGTAAAGCATAAGATAAAACAACATGAATACAATTTAATAAAGCATAGGTTAAAACAACATAAATACAATTTAAGAAAGCATAGGATAAAACAACATAAATTCAATTTAATAAAGCATAGGACAAAACAACATAAATTACAATTTAATAAAGCACAGGATAAAACAACATAAATACAATTTAATAAAGCATAGGATAAAACAACATAAATACAATTTAATAAAGCATAGGATAAAACAACATAAATACAATTTAATAAAGCATAGGATAAAACAACATAAATACTATTTAATAAAGCATACGTTAAAACAACATAAATACAATTAAATAAAGCATAGAATAAAACAACATAAATACAATTTAATAAAGCATAGGTTAAAACAACATAAATACAATTTAATAAAGCATCGGACAAAACAACATAAATACAATTTAATAAAGCATAGGATAAAACAACATAAATACAATTTAATAAAGCATAGGATAAAACAACATAATTACAATTTAATAAAGCATAGGCTAAAACTACATAAATACAATTTAATAAAGCATAGGATAAAACAACATAAATACAATTTAATAAAGCACAGGATAAAACAACATAAATACAATTTAATAAAGCATAGGATAAAACAACATAAATACAATTTAATAAAGCATAGGATAAAACAACATAAATACAATTTAATAAAGCATAGGATAAAACAACATAAATACTATTTAATAAAGCATACGTTAAAACAACATAAATACAATTAAATAAAGCATAGAATAAAACAACATAAATACAATTTAATAAAGCATAGGTTAAAACAACATAAATACAATTTTATAAAGCATAGGATAAAACAACATAAATACTATTTAATAAAGCATACGTTAAAACAACATAAATACAATTAAATAAAGCATAGAATAAAACAACATAAATACAATTTAATAAAGCATAGGTTAAAACAACATAAATACAATTTAATAAAGCATCGGACAAAACAACATAAATACAATTTAATAAAGCATAGGATAAAACAACATAAATACAATTTATAAAGCATAGGTTAAAACAACATAAATACAATTTTATAAAGCATAGGATAAAACAACATAAATACAATTTAATAAAGCATAGGTTAAAACAACATAAATACAATTTAATAAAGCATAGGATAAAACAACATAAATTCAATTTAATAAAGCATAGGATAAAACAACATAAATACAATTTAATAAAGCACAGGATAAAACAACATAAATAAAATTTAATAAAGCATAGGATAAAACAACATAAATACAATTTAATAAAGCATAGGATAAAACAACGTAAATACAATTTAATAAAGCATAGGATAAAACAACATAAATAAAATTTAATACAGCATAGGATAAAACAACATAAATACAATTTAATAAAGCATAGGATAAAACAACATAAATACAATTTAATAAAGCATAGGTTAAAACAACATAAATACAATTTAATAAAGCATAGGATAAAACAACATAAATACAATTTAATAAAGCATAGGATAAAACAACATAAATAAAATTTAATAAAGCATAGGTTAAAACAACATAAATACAATTTAATAAAGCATAGGATAAAACCACATAAATACAATTTAATAAAGCATAGAATAAAACAACATAAATACAATTTAATAAAGCATAGGTTAAAACAACATAAATACAATTTTATAAAGCATAGGATAAAACAACATACATACAATTTAATAAAGCATAGGTTAAAACAACATAAATACAATTTAATAAAGCATCGGATAAAACAACATAAATTCAATTTAATAAAGCATAGGATAAAACAACATAAATACAATTTAATAAAGCACAGGATAAAACAACATAAATAAAATTTAATAAAGCATAGGATAAAACAACATAAATAAAATTTAATAAAGCATAGGATAAAACAACGTAAATACAATTTAATAAAGCATAGGATAAAACAACATAAATAAAATTTAATACAGCATAGGATAAAACAACATAAATACAATTTAATAAAGCATAGGATAAAACAACATAAATACAATTTAATAAAGCATAGGATAAAACAACATAAATACAATTTAATAAAGCATAGGATAAAACAACATAAATACAGTTTAATAAAGCATAGGATAAAACAACATAAATACAATTTAATAAAGCATAGGATAAAACAACATAAATACAATTTAATAAAGCATAGGATAAAACAACATAAATACAATTTAATAAAGCATATGACAAAACAACATAAATACAATTTAATAAAGCATAGTTTAAAACAGGATGAATACAATTTAATAAAGCATAGGATAAAACCACAGAAATACAATTTAATAAAGCATAGGATAAAACAACATAAATACAATGTAATAAAGCATAGGACAAAACAACATAAATACAATTTAATAAAGCATAGGATAAAACAACATAAATACAATTTAATGAAACATAGGATAAACAACATAAATACAATTTAATAAAGCATAGGACAAAACAACATAAATACAATTTAATAAAGCATAGGATAAAACAACATAAATACAATTTAATAAAGCATATGACAAAACAACATAAATACAATTTAATAAAGCATAGTTTAAAACAGCATGAATACAATTTAATAAAGCATAGGATAAAACCACAGAAATACAATTTAATAAAGCATAGGATAAAACAACATAAATACAATGTAATAAAGCATAGGACAAAACAACATAAATACAATTTAATAAAGCATAGGATAAAACAACATAAATACAATTTAATGAAACATAGGATAAACAACATAAATACAATTTAATAAAGCATAGGACAAAACAACATAAATACAATTTATTAAAGCATAAGATAAAACAACATGAATATAATTTAGTAAAGCTTAAGATAAAACAACATGAATACAATTTAATAAAGCATAGGTTAAAACAACATGAATACAATTTAAGAAAGCATAGGATAAAACTACATAAATACATTTTAATAAAGCATAGGTTAAAACAACATAAATACAATTTAATAAAGCATAGGATAAAACAACATAAATACAATTTAATAAAGCATAGGATAAAACAACATAAATACTTTTTAATAAAGCGTAGGATAAAACCACATAAATACAATTTAATAAAGCATAGGATAAAACAACATAAATAAAATTTAATAAAGCATAGGTTAAAACAACATAAATACAATTTAATAAAGCATAGGTTAAAACAACATAAATACAATTTAATAAAGCGTAGGACAAAACAACATAAATACAATGTAATAAAGCATAGTTTAAAACAACATAAATACAATTTAATAAAGCATAAGATAAAACAACATGAATATAATTTAGTAAAGCATAAGATAAAACAACATGAATACAATTTAGTAAAGCATAGGTTAAAACAACATAAATACAATTTAAGAAAGCATAGGATAAAACTACATAAATACATTTTAATAAAGCATAGGTTAAAACAACATAAATGCAATTTAATAAAGCATAGGTTAAAACAACATAAATACAATTTAATAAAGCTTCGGACAAAACAACATAAATACAATTTAATAAAGCATAGGATAAAACAACATAAATACAATTTATAAAGCATAGGATCAAACAACATAAATACAAATTAATAAAGCATAGGATAAAACAACATAAATACAATTTAATAAAGCATAGGATAAAATAACATAAAAACAATTTAATAAAGCATAGGCTAAAACTACATAAATACAATTTAATAAAGCATAGGATAAAACAAATTAAATACAATTTAATAAAGCATAGGTTAAAACAACATAAATACAATTTAATAAAGCATAGGATAAAACAACATAAATACAATTTAATAAAGCATAGGTTAAAACAACATAAATACAATTTAATAAAGCATAGGATAAAACAACATAAATACTTTTTAATAAAGCATAGGATAAAACCACATAAATACAATTTAATAAAGCGTAGGACAAAACAACATAAATACAATGTAATAAAGCATAGTTTAAAACAACATAAATACAATTTAATAAAGCATAAGATAAAACAACATGAATATAATTTAGTAAAGCATAAGATAAAACAACATGAATACAATTTAGTAAAGCATAGGTTAAAACAACATAAATACAATTTAAGAAAGCATAGGATAAAACTACATAAATACATTTTAATAAAGCATAGGTTAAAACAACATAAATGCAATTTAATAAAGCATAGGTTAAAACAACATAAATACAATTTAATAAAGCTTCGGACAAAACAACATAAATACAATTTAATAAAGCATAGGATAAAACAACATAAATACAATTTATAAAGCATAGGATCAAACAACATAAATACAAATTAATAAAGCATAGGATAAAACAACATAAATACAATTTAATAAAGCATAGGATAAAATAACATAAAAACAATTTAATAAAGCATAGGCTAAAACTACATAAATACAATTTAATAAAGCATAGGATAAAACAAATTAAATACAATTTAATAAAGCATAGGTTAAAACAACATAAATACAATTTAATAAAGCATAGGATAAAACAACATAAATACAATTTAATAAAGCATAGGTTAAAACAACATAAATACAATTTAATAAAGCATAGGATAAAACAACATAAATACTTTTTAATAAAGCATAGGATAAAACCACATAAATACAATTTAATAAAGCACAGGATAAAACAACATAAATACAATTTAATAAAGCATAGGATAAAACAACATAAATACAATTTAATAAAGCACAGGATAAAACAACATAAATACAATTTAATAAAGCATAGGATAAAACAACATAAATACAATTTAATAAAGCATAGGATAAAACAACATAAATACAATTTAATAAAGCACAGGATAAAACAACATAAATACAATTTAATAAAGCATAGGATAAAACAACATAAATACAATTTAATAAAGCATAGGATAAAACAACATAAATACAATTTAATAAAGCATAGGACAAAACAACATAAATTACAATTTAATAAAGCACAGGATAAAACAACATAAATACAATTTAATAAAGCATAGGATAAAACAACATAAATACAATTTAATAAAGCATAGGATAAAACAACATAAATACAATTTAATAAAGCATAGGATAAAACAACATAAATACTATTTAATAAAGCATACGTTAAAACAACATAAATACAATTAAATAAAGCATAGAATAAAACAACATAAATACAATTTAATAAAGCATAGGTTAAAACAACATAAATACAATTTAATAAAGCATCGGACAAAACAACATAAATACAATTTAATAAAGCATAGGATAAAACAACATAAATACAATTTAATAAAGCATAGGATAAAACAACATAATTACAATTTAATAAAGCATAGGCTAAAACTACATAAATACAATTTAATAAAGCATAGGATAAAACAACATAAATACAATTTAATAAAGCACAGGATAAAACAACATAAATACAATTTAATAAAGCATAGGATAAAACAACATAAATACAATTTAATAAAGCATAGGATAAAACAACATAAATACAATTTAATAAAGCATAGGATAAAACAACATAAATACTATTTAATAAAGCATACGTTAAAACAACATAAATACAATTAAATAAAGCATAGAATAAAACAACATAAATACAATTTAATAAAGCATAGGTTAAAACAACATAAATACAATTTTATAAAGCATAGGATAAAACAACATAAATACTATTTAATAAAGCATACGTTAAAACAACATAAATACAATTAAATAAAGCATAGAATAAAACAACATAAATACAATTTAATAAAGCATAGGTTAAAACAACATAAATACAATTTAATAAAGCATCGGACAAAACAACATAAATACAATTTAATAAAGCATAGGATAAAACAACATAAATACAATTTATAAAGCATAGGTTAAAACAACATAAATACAATTTTATAAAGCATAGGATAAAACAACATAAATACAATTTAATAAAGCATAGGTTAAAACAACATAAATACAATTTAATAAAGCATAGGATAAAACAACATAAATTCAATTTAATAAAGCATAGGATAAAACAACATAAATACAATTTAATAAAGCACAGGATAAAACAACATAAATAAAATTTAATAAAGCATAGGATAAAACAACATAAATACAATTTAATAAAGCATAGGATAAAACAACGTAAATACAATTTAATAAAGCATAGGATAAAACAACATAAATAAAATTTAATACAGCATAGGATAAAACAACATAAATACAATTTAATAAAGCATAGGATAAAACAACATAAATACAATTTAATAAAGCATAGGTTAAAACAACATAAATACAATTTAATAAAGCATAGGATAAAACAACATAAATACAATTTAATAAAGCATAGGATAAAACAACATAAATAAAATTTAATAAAGCATAGGTTAAAACAACATAAATACAATTTAATAAAGCATAGGATAAAACCACATAAATACAATTTAATAAAGCATAGAATAAAACAACATAAATACAATTTAATAAAGCATAGGTTAAAACAACATAAATACAATTTTATAAAGCATAGGATAAAACAACATACATACAATTTAATAAAGCATAGGTTAAAACAACATAAATACAATTTAATAAAGCATCGGATAAAACAACATAAATTCAATTTAATAAAGCATAGGATAAAACAACATAAATACAATTTAATAAAGCACAGGATAAAACAACATAAATAAAATTTAATAAAGCATAGGATAAAACAACATAAATAAAATTTAATAAAGCATAGGATAAAACAACGTAAATACAATTTAATAAAGCATAGGATAAAACAACATAAATAAAATTTAATACAGCATAGGATAAAACAACATAAATACAATTTAATAAAGCATAGGATAAAACAACATAAATACAATTTAATAAAGCATAGGATAAAACAACATAAATACAATTTAATAAAGCATAGGATAAAACAACATAAATACAGTTTAATAAAGCATAGGATAAAACAACATAAATACAATTTAATAAAGCATAGGATAAAACAACATAAATACAATTTAATAAAGCATAGGATAAAACAACATAAATACAATTTAATAAAGCATATGACAAAACAACATAAATACAATTTAATAAAGCATAGTTTAAAACAGGATGAATACAATTTAATAAAGCATAGGATAAAACCACAGAAATACAATTTAATAAAGCATAGGATAAAACAACATAAATACAATGTAATAAAGCATAGGACAAAACAACATAAATACAATTTAATAAAGCATAGGATAAAACAACATAAATACAATTTAATGAAACATAGGATAAACAACATAAATACAATTTAATAAAGCATAGGACAAAACAACATAAATACAATTTAATAAAGCATAGGATAAAACAACATAAATACAATTTAATAAAGCATATGACAAAACAACATAAATACAATTTAATAAAGCATAGTTTAAAACAGCATGAATACAATTTAATAAAGCATAGGATAAAACCACAGAAATACAATTTAATAAAGCATAGGATAAAACAACATAAATACAATGTAATAAAGCATAGGACAAAACAACATAAATACAATTTAATAAAGCATAGGATAAAACAACATAAATACAATTTAATGAAACATAGGATAAACAACATAAATACAATTTAATAAAGCATAGGACAAAACAACATAAATACAATTTATTAAAGCATAAGATAAAACAACATGAATATAATTTAGTAAAGCTTAAGATAAAACAACATGAATACAATTTAATAAAGCATAGGTTAAAACAACATGAATACAATTTAAGAAAGCATAGGATAAAACTACATAAATACATTTTAATAAAGCATAGGTTAAAACAACATAAATACAATTTAATAAAGCATAGGATAAAACAACATAAATACAATTTAATAAAGCATAGGATAAAACAACATAAATACTTTTTAATAAAGCGTAGGATAAAACCACATAAATACAATTTAATAAAGCATAGGATAAAACAACATAAATAAAATTTAATAAAGCATAGGTTAAAACAACATAAATACAATTTAATAAAGCATAGGTTAAAACAACATAAATACAATTTAATAAAGCGTAGGACAAAACAACATAAATACAATGTAATAAAGCATAGTTTAAAACAACATAAATACAATTTAATAAAGCATAAGATAAAACAACATGAATATAATTTAGTAAAGCATAAGATAAAACAACATGAATACAATTTAGTAAAGCATAGGTTAAAACAACATAAATACAATTTAAGAAAGCATAGGATAAAACTACATAAATACATTTTAATAAAGCATAGGTTAAAACAACATAAATGCAATTTAATAAAGCATAGGTTAAAACAACATAAATACAATTTAATAAAGCTTCGGACAAAACAACATAAATACAATTTAATAAAGCATAGGATAAAACAACATAAATACAATTTATAAAGCATAGGATCAAACAACATAAATACAAATTAATAAAGCATAGGATAAAACAACATAAATACAATTTAATAAAGCATAGGATAAAATAACATAAAAACAATTTAATAAAGCATAGGCTAAAACTACATAAATACAATTTAATAAAGCATAGGATAAAACAAATTAAATACAATTTAATAAAGCATAGGTTAAAACAACATAAATACAATTTAATAAAGCATAGGATAAAACAACATAAATACAATTTAATAAAGCATAGGTTAAAACAACATAAATACAATTTAATAAAGCATAGGATAAAACAACATAAATACTTTTTAATAAAGCATAGGATAAAACCACATAAATACAATTTAATAAAGCACAGGATAAAACAACATAAATACAATTTAATAAAGCATAGGATAAAACAACATAAATACAATTTAATAAAGCACAGGATAAAACAACATAAATACAATTTAATAAAGCATAGGATAAAACAACATAAATACAATTTAATAAAGCATAGGATAAAACAACATAAATACAATTTAATAAAGCATAGGATAAAACAACATAAATACTATTTAATAAAGCATACGTTAAAACAACATAAATACAATTAAATAAAGCATAGAATAAAACAACATAAATACAATTTAATAAAGCATAGGTTAAAACAACATAAATACAATTTAATAAAGCATCGGACAAAACAACATAAATACAATTTAATAAAGCATAGGATAAAACAACATAAATACAATTTATAAAGCATAGGATAAAACAACATAAATACAATTTAATAAAGCATAGGATAAAACAACATAAATACAATTTAATAAAGCATAGGATAAAACAACATAATTACAATTTAATAAAGCATAGGCTAAAACTACATAAATACAATTTAATAAAGCATAGGATAAAACAACATAAATACAATTTAATAAAGCATAGGATAAAACAACATAAATACTATTTAATAAAGCATACGTTAAAACAACATAAATACAATTAAATAAAGCATAGAATAAAACAACATAAATACAATTTAATAAAGCATAGGTTAAAACAACATAAATACAATTTAATAAAGCATCGGACAAAACAACATAAATACAATTTAATAAAGCATAGGATAAAACAACATAAATACAATTTATAAAGCATAGGATAAAACAACATAAATACAATTTAATAAAGCATAGGATAAAACAACATAAATACAATTTAATAAAGCATAGGATAAAACAACATAATTACAATTTAATAAAGCATAGGCTAAAACTACATAAATACAATTTAATAAAGCATAGGATAAAACAACATAAATACAATTTAATAAAGCATAGGTTAAAACAACATAAATACAATTTAATAAAGCATAGGATAAAACAACATAAATACAATTTAATAAAGCATAGGATAAAACAACATAAATACAATTTAATAAAGCATAGGATAAAACCACATAAATACAATTTAATAAAGCATAGGATAAAACAACATAAATACTTTTTAATAAAGCATAGGATAAAACCACATAAATACAATTTAATAAAGCACAGGATAAAACAACATAAATACAATTTAATAAAGCATAGGATAAAACAACATAAATACAATTTAATAAAGCATAGGATAAAACAACATAAATACAATTTAATAAAGCATAGGATAAAACAACATAAATACTATTTAATAAAGCATACGTTAAAACAACATAAATACAATTAAATAAAGCATAGAATAAAACAACATAAATACAATTTAATAAAGCATAGGTTAAAACAACATAAATACAATTTTATAAAGCATAGGATAAAACAACATAAATACTATTTAATAAAGCATACGTTAAAACAACATAAATACAATTAAATAAAGCATAGAATAAAACAACATAAATACAATTTATAAAGCATAGGATAAAACAACATAAATACAATTTAATAAAGCATAGGATAAAACAACATAAATACAATTTAATAAAGCATAGGATAAAACAACATAATTACAATTTAATAAAGCATAGGCTAAAACTACATAAATACAATTTAATAAAGCATAGGATAAAACAACATAAATACAATTTAATAAAGCATAGGTTAAAACAACATAAATACAATTTAATAAAGCATAGGATAAAACAACATAAATACAATTTAATAAAGCATAGGATAAAACAACATAAATACAATTTAATAAAGCATAGGATAAAACAACATAATTACTTTTTAATAAAGCATAGGATAAAACCACATAAATACAATTTAATAAAACACAGGATAAAACAACATAAATACAATTTAATAAAGCATAGGATAAAACAACATAAATACAATTTAATAAAGCATAGGATAAAACAACATAAATACTATTTAATAAAGCATACGTTAAAACAACATAAATACAATTAAATAAAGCATAGAATAAAACAACATAAATACAATTAAATAAAGCATAGGTTAAAACAACATAAATACAATTTTATAAAGCATAGGTTAAAACAACATAAATACAATTTAATAAAGCATAGAATAAAACAACATAAATACAATTTAATAAAGCATAGGATAAAACAACATAAATTCAATTTAATAAAGCATAGGATAAAACAACATAAATACAATTTAATAAAGCACAGGATAAAACAACATAAATAAAATTTAATAAAGCATAGGATAAAACAACATAAATAAAATTTAATAAAGCATAGGATAAAACAACGTAAATACAATTTAATAAAGCATAGGATAAAACAACATAAATAAAATTTAATACAGCATAGGATAAAACAACATAAATACAATTTAATAAAGCATAGGATAAAACAACATAAATACAATTTAATAAAGCATAGGTTAAAACAACATAAATACAATTTAATAAAGCATAGGATAAAACAACATAAATACAATTTAATAAAGCATAGGATAAAACAACATAAATACAATTTAATAAAGCATAGGATAAAACAACATAAATACAATTTAATAAAGCATAGGATAAAACAACATAAATACAATTTAATAAAGCATAGGATAAAACAACATAAATACAATTTAATAAAGCATAGGATAAAACAACATAATTACAATTTAATAAAGCATAGGCTAAAACTACATAAATACAATTTAATAAAGCATAGGATAAAACAACATAAATACAATTTAATAAAGCATAGGATAAAACAACATAAATACTATTTAATAAAGCATACGTTAAAACAACATAAATACAATTAAATAAAGCATAGAATAAAACAACATAAATACAATTTAATAAAGCATAGGTTAAAACAACATAAATACAATTTAATAAAGCATCGGACAAAACAACATAAATACAATTTAATAAAGCATAGGATAAAACAACATAAATACAATTTATAAAGCATAGGATAAAAAAACATAAATACAATTTAATAAAGCATAGGATAAAACAACATAAATACAATTTAATAAAGCATAGGATAAAACAACATAATTACAATTTAATAAAGCATAGGCTAAAACTACATAAATACAATTTAATAAAGCATAGGATAAAACAACATAAATACAATTTAATAAAGCATAGGTTAAAACAACATAAATACAATTTAATAAAGCATAGGATAAAACAACATAAATACAATTTAATAAAGCATAGGATAAAACAACATAAATACAATTTAATAAAGCATAGGATAAAACCACATAAATACAATTTAATAAAGCATAGGATAAAACAACATAAATACTTTTTAATAAAGCATAGGATAAAACCACATAAATACAATTTAATAAAGCACAGGATAAAACAACATAAATACAATTTAATAAAGCATAGGATAAAACAACATAAATACAATTTAATAAAGCATAGGATAAAACAACATAAATACAATTTAATAAAGCATAGGATAAAACAACATAAATACTATTTAATAAAGCATACGTTAAAACAACATAAATACAATTAAATAAAGCATAGAATAAAACAACATAAATACAATTTAATAAAGCATAGGTTAAAACAACATAAATACAATTTTATAAAGCATAGGATAAAACAACATAAATACTATTTAATAAAGCATACGTTAAAACAACATAAATACAATTAAATAAAGCATAGAATAAAACAACATAAATACAATTTAATAAAGCATAGGTTAAAACAACATAAATACAATTTAATAAAGCATCGGACAAAACAACATAAATACAATTTAATAAAGCATAGGATAAAACAACATAAATACAATTTATAAAGCATAGGATAAAACAACATAAATACAATTTAATAAAGCATAGGATAAAACAACATAAATACAATTTAATAAAGCATAGGATAAAACAACATAATTACAATTTAATAAAGCATAGGCTAAAACTACATAAATACAATTTAATAAAGCATAGGATAAAACAACATAAATACAATTTAATAAAGCATAGGTTAAAACAACATAAATACAATTTAATAAAGCATAGGATAAAACAACATAAATACAATTTAATAAAGCATAGGATAAAACCACATAAATACAATTTAATAAAGCATAGGATAAAACAACATAATTACTTTTTAATAAAGCATAGGATAAAACCACATAAATACAATTTAATAAAACACAGGATAAAACAACATAAATACAATTTAATAAAGCATAGGATAAAACAACATAAATACAATTTAATAAAGCATAGGATAAAACAACATAAATACTATTTAATAAAGCATACGTTAAAACAACATAAATACAATTAAATAAAGCATAGAATAAAACAACATAAATACAATTAAATAAAGCATAGGTTAAAACAACATAAATACAATTTTATAAAGCATAGGTTAAAACAACATAAATACAATTTAATAAAGCATAGAATAAAACAACATAAATACAATTTAATAAAGCATAGGATAAAACAACATAAATTCAATTTAATAAAGCATAGGATAAAACAACATAAATACAATTTAATAAAGCACAGGATAAAACAACATAAATAAAATTTAATAAAGCATAGGATAAAACAACATAAATAAAATTTAATAAAGCATAGGATAAAACAACGTAAATACAATTTAATAAAGCATAGGATAAAACAACATAAATAAAATTTAATACAGCATAGGATAAAACAACATAAATACAATTTAATAAAGCATAGGATAAAACAACATAAATACAATTTAATAAAGCATAGGTTAAAACAACATAAATACAATTTAATAAAGCATAGGATAAAACAACATAAATACAATTTAATAAAGCATAGGATAAAACAACATAAATACAATTTAATAAAGCATAGGATAAAACAACATAAATACAATTTAATAAAGCATAGGATAAAACAACATAAATACAATTTAATAAAGCATAGGATAAAACAACATAAATACAATTTAATAAAGCATAGGATAAAACAACATAAATACAATTTAATAAAGCATAGGATAAAACAACATAAATACAATTTAATAAAGCATATGACAAAACAACATAAATACAATTTAATAAAGCATAGTTTAAAACAGCATGAATACAATTTAATAAAGCATAGGATAAAACCACAGAAATACAATTTAATAAAGCATAGGATAAAACAACATAAATACAATGTAATAAAGCATAGGACAAAACAACATAAATACAATTTAATAAAGCATAGGATAAAACAACATAAATACAATTTAATGAAACATAGGATAAACAACATAAATACAATTTAATAAAGCATAGGACAAAACAACATAAATACAATTTAATAAAGCATATGTTAAAACAACATAAATACAATTTAATAAAGCATAAGATAAAACAATATGAATATAATTTAGTAAAGCTTAAGATAAAACAACATGAATACAATTTAATAAAGCATAGGTTAAAACAACATAAATACAATTTAAGAAAGCATAGGATAAAACTACATAAATACATTTTAATAAAGCATAGGTTAAAACAACATAAATACAATTTAATAAAGCATAGGATAAAACAACATAAATACAATTTAATAAAGCATAGGATAAAACAACATAAATACTTTTTAATAAAGCGTAGGATAAAACCACATAAATACAATTTAATAAAGCATAGGCTAAAACAACATAAATAAAATTTAATAAAGCATAGGTTAAAACAACATAAATACAATTTAATAAAGCGTAGGACAAAACAACATAAATACAATGTAATAAAGCATAGTTTAAAACAACATAAATACAATTTAATAAAGCATAGGATAAAATAACATAAATACAATTTAATAAAGCATAGGATAAAACAACATAAATACAATTTAATAAAGCATAGGAAAAAACAACATAAATACAATTTAATAAAGCATAGGACAAAACAACATAAATTACAATTTAATAAAGCATAAGATAAAACAACATGAATATAATTTAGTAAAGCATAAGATAAAACAACATGAATACAATTTAATAAAGCATAGGTTAAAACAACATAAATACAATTTAAGAAAGCATAGGATAAAACAACATAAATTCAATTTAATAAAGCATAGGACAAAACAACATAAATTACAATTTAATAAAGCATAAGATAAAACAACATGAATATAATTTAGTAAAGCATAAGATAAAACAACATGAATACAATTTAATAAAGCATAGGTTAAAACAACATAAATAAAATTTAATAAAGCATAGGATAAAACAACATAAATAAAATTTAATAAAGCATAGGATAAAACAACGTAAATACAATTTAATAAAGCATAGGATAAAACAACATAAATAAAATTTAATACAGCATAGGATAAAACAACATAAATACAATTTAATAAAGCATAGGATAAAACAACATAAATACAATTTAATAAAGCATAGGTTAAAACAACATAAATACAATTTAATAAAGCATAGGATAAAACAACATAAATACAATTTAATAAAGCACAGGATAAAACAACATAAATAAAATTTAATAAAGCATAGGATAAAACAACATAAATACAATTTAATAAAGCACAGGATAAAACAACATAAATAAAATTTAATAAAGCATAGGATAAAACAACATAAATAAAATTTAATAAAGCATAGGATAAAACAACGTAAATACAATTTAATAAAGCATAGGATAAAACAACATAAATAAAATTTAATACAGCATAGGATAAAACAACATAAATACAATTTAATAAAGCATAGGATAAAACAACATAAATACAATTTAATAAAGCATAGGTTAAAACAACATAAATACAATTTAATAAAGCATAGGATAAAACAACATAAATACAATTTAATAAAGCATAGGATAAAACAACATAAATACAATTTAATAAAGCATAGGATAAAACAACATAAATACAATTTAATAAAGCATAGGATAAAACAACATAAATACAATTTAATAAAACATAGGATAAAACAACATAATTACAATTTAATAAAGCATAGGCTAAAACTACATAAATACAATTTAATAAAGCATAGGATAAAACAACATAAATACAATTTAATAAAGCATAGGATAAAACCACATAAATACAATTTAATAAAGCATAGGATAAAACAACATAAATACTTTTTAATAAAGCATAGGATAAAACCACATAAATACAATTTAATAAAGCACAGGATAAAACAACATAAATACAATTTAATAAAGCATAGGATAAAACAACATAAATACAATTTAATAAAGCATAGGATAAAACAACATAAATACAATTTAATAAAGCATAGGATAAAACAACATAAATACTATTTAATAAAGCATACGTTAAAACAACATAAATACAATTAAATAAAGCATAGAATAAAACAACATAAATACAATTTAATAAAGCATAGGTTAAAACAACATAAATACAATTTTATAAAGCATAGGATAAAACAACATAAATACTATTTAATAAAGCATACGTTAAAACAACATAAATACAATTAAATAAAGCATAGAATAAAACAACATAAATACAATTTAATAAAGCATAGGTTAAAACAACATAAATACAATTTAATAAAGCATCGGACAAAACAACATAAATACAATTTAATAAAGCATAGGATAAAACAACATAAATACAATTTATAAAGCATAGGATAAAACAACATAAATACAATTTAATAAAGCATAGGATAAAACAACATAAATACAATTTAATAAAGCATAGGATAAAACAACATAATTACAATTTAATAAAGCATAGGCTAAAACTACATAAATACAATTTAATAAAGCATAGGATAAAACAACATAAATACAATTTAATAAAGCATAGGTTAAAACAACATAAATACAATTTAATAAAGCATAGGATAAAACAACATAAATACAATTTAATAAAGCATAGGATAAAACAACATAAATACAATTTAATAAAGCATAGGATAAAACCACATAAATACAATTTAATAAAGCATAGGATAAAACAACATAATTACTTTTTAATAAAGCATAGGATAAAACCACATAAATACAATTTAATAAAGCACAGGATAAAACAACATAAATACAATTTAATAAAGCATAGGATAAAACAACATAAATACAATTTAATAAAGCATAGGATAAAACAACATAAATACTATTTAATAAAGCATACGTTAAAACAACATAAATACAATTAAATAAAGCATAGAATAAAACAACATAAATACAATTAAATAAAGCATAGGTTAAAACAACATAAATACAATTTTATAAAGCATAGGTTAAAACAACATAAATACAATTTAATAAAGCATAGAATAAAACAACATAAATACAATTTAATAAAGCATAGGATAAAACAACATAAATTCAATTTAATAAAGCATAGGATAAAACAACATAAATACAATTTAATAAAGCACAGGATAAAACAACATAAATAAAATTTAATAAAGCATAGGATAAAACAACATAAATAAAATTTAATAAAGCATAGGATAAAACAACGTAAATACAATTTAATAAAGCATAGGATAAAACAACATAAATAAAATTTAATACAGCATAGGATAAAACAACATAAATACAATTTAATAAAGCATAGGATAAAACAACATAAATACAATTTAATAAAGCATAGGTTAAAACAACATAAATACAATTTAATAAAGCATAGGATAAAACAACATAAATACAATTTAATAAAGCATAGGATAAAACAACATAAATACAATTTAATAAAGCATAGGATAAAACAACATAAATACAATTTAATAAAGCATAGGATAAAACAACATAAATACAATTTAATAAAGCATAGGATAAAACAACATAAATACAATTTAATAAAGCATAGGATAAAACAACATAAATACAATTTAATAAAGCATAGGATAAAACAACATAAATACAATTTAATAAAGCATATTACAAAACAACATAAATACAATTTAATAAAGCATAGTTTAAAACAGCATGAATACAATTTAATAAAGCATAGGATAAAACCACAGAAATACAATTTAATAAAGCATAGGATAAAACAACATAAATACAATGTAATAAAGCATAGGACAAAACAACATAAATACAATTTAATAAAGCATAGGATAAAACAACATAAATACAATTTAATGAAACATAGGATAAACAACATAAATACAATTTAATAAAGCATAGGACAAAACAACATAAATACAATTTAATAAAGCATATGTTAAAACAACATAAATACAATTTAATAAAGCATAAGATAAAACAATATGAATATAATTTAGTAAAGCTTAAGATAAAACAACATGAATACAATTTAATAAAGCATAGGTTAAAACAACATAAATACAATTTAAGAAAGCATAGGATAAAACTACATAAATACATTTTAATAAAGCATAGGTTAAAACAACATAAATACAATTTAATAAAGCATAGGATAAAACAACATAATTACAATTTAATAAAGCATAGGATAAAACAACATAAATACTTTTTAATGAAGCGTAGGATAAAACCACATAAATACAATTTAATAAAGCATAGGCTAAAACAACATAAATAAAATTTAATAAAGCATAGGTTAAAACAACATAAATACAATTTAATAAAGCGTAGGACAAAACAACATAAATACAATGTAATAAAGCATAGTTTAAAACAACATAAATACAATTTAATAAAGCATAGGATAAAATAACATAAATACAATTTAATAAAGCATAGGATAAAACAACATAAATACAATTTAATAAAGCATAGGAAAAAACAACATAAATACAATTTAATAAAGCATAGGACAAAACAACATAAATTACAATTTAATAAAGCATAAGATAAAACAACATGAATATAATTTAGTAAAGCATAAGATAAAACAACATGAATACAATTTAATAAAGCATAGGTTAAAACAACATAAATACAATTTAAGAAAGCATAGGATAAGACTACATAAATACATTTTAATAAAGCATAGGATAAAACAACATAAATGCAATTTAATAAAGCATAGGTTAAAACAACATAAATACAATTTAATAAAGCTTCGGACAAAACAACATAAATACAATTTAATAAAGCATAGGATAAAACAACATAAATACAATTTATAAAGCATAGGATCAAACAACATAAATACAAATTAATAAAGCATATTATAAAACAACATAAATACAATTTAATAAAGCATAGGATAAAATAACATAAAAACAATTTAATAAAGCATAGGCTAAAACTACATAAATACAATTTAATAAAGCTTAGGATAAAACAAATTAAATACAATTTAATAAAGCATAGGTTAAAACAACATAAATACAATTTAATAAAGCATAGGATAAAACAACATAAAAACAATTTAATAAAGCATCGGACAAAACAACATAAATACAATTTAATAAAGCATAGGATAAAACAACATAAATACAATTTATAAAGCATAGGATAAAACAACATAAATACAATTTAATAAAGCATAGGATAAAACAACATAAATACAATTTAATAAAGCATAGGATAAAACAACATAAATACAATTTAATAAAGCATAGGATAAAACAACATAAATACAATTTAATTAAGCATAGGATAAAACAACATAAATACAATTTAATAAAGCATAGGATAAAACAACATAAATACAATTTAATAAAGCATATGACAAAACAACATAAATACAATTTAATAAAGCATAGTTTAAAACAGCATGAATACAATTTAATAAAGCATAGGATAAAACCACAGAAATACAATTTAATAAAGCATAGGATAAAACAACATAAATACAATGTAATAAAGCATAGGACAAAACAACATAAATACAATTTAATAAAGCATAGGATAAAACAACATAAATACAATTTAATGAAACATAGGATAAACAACATAAATACAATTTAATAAAGCATAGGACAAAACAACATAAATACAATTTAATAAAGCATATGTTAAAACAACATAAATACAATTTAATAAAGCATAAGATAAAACAACATGAATATAATTTAGTAAAGCTTAAGATAAAACAACATGAATACAATTTAATAAAGCATAGGTTAAAACAACATAAATACAATTTAAGAAAGCATAGGATAAAACTACATAAATACATTTTAATAAAGCATAGGTTAAAACAACATAAATACAATTTAATAAAGCATAGGATAAAACAACATAAATACAATTTAATAAAGCATAGGATAAAACAACATAAATACTTTTTAATAAAGCGTAGGATAAAACCACATAAATACAATTTAATAAAGCATAGGCTAAAACAACATAAATAAAATTTAATAAAGCATAGGTTAAAACAACATAAATACAATTTAATAAAGCGTAGGACAAAACAACATAAATACAATGTAATAAAGCATAGTTTAAAACAACATAAATACAATTTAATAAAGCATAGGATAAAATAACATAAATACAATTTAATAAAGCATAGGATAAAACAACATAAATACAATTTAATAAAGCATAGGAAAAAACAACATAAATACAATTTAATAAAGCATAGGACAAAACAACATAAATTACAATTTAATAAAGCATAAGATAAAACAACATGAATATAATTTAGTAAAGCATAAGATAAAACAATATGAATACAATTTAATAAAGCATAGGTTAAAACAACATAAATACAATTTAAGAAAGCATAGGATAAGACTACATAAATACATTTTAATAAAGCATAGGATAAAACAACATAAATGCAATTTAATAAAGCATAGGTTAAAACAACATAAATACAATTTAATAAAGCTTCGGACAAAACAACATAAATACAATTTAATAAAGCATAGGATAAAACAACATAAATACAATTTATAAAGCATAGGATCAAACAACATAAATACAAATTAATAAAGCATATTTTAAAACAACATAAATACAATTTAATAAAGCATAGGATAAAATAACATAAAAACAATTTAATAAAGCATAGGCTAAAACTACATAAATACAATTTAATAAAGCATAGGATAAAACAAATTAAATACAATTTAATAAAGCATAGGATAAAACAACATAAAAACAATTTAATAAAGCATCGGACAAAACAACATAAATACAATTTAATAAAGCATAGGATAAAACAACATAAATACAATTTATAAAGCATAGGATAAAACAACATAAATACAATTTAATAAAGCATAGGATAAAACAACATAAATACAATTTAATAAAGCATAGGACAAAACAACATAAATACAATTTAATAAAGCATAGGATAAAACAACATAAATACAATTTAATGAAACATAGGATAAACAACATAAATACAATTTAATAAAGCATAGGACAAAACAACATAAATACAATTTAATAAAGCATATGTTAAAACAACATAAATACAATTTAATAAAGCATAAGATAAAACAACATGAATATAATTTAGTAAAGCTTAAGATAAAACAACATGAATACAATTTAATAAAGCATAGGTTAAAACAACATAAATACAATTTAAGAAAGCATAGGATAAAACTACATAAATACATTTTAATAAAGTATAGGTTAAAACAACATAAATACAATTTAATAAAGCATAGGATAAAACAACATAAATACAATTTAATAAAGCATAGGATAAAACAACATAAATACTTTTTAATAAAGCGTAGGATAAAACAACATAAATAAAATTTAATAAAGCATAGGTTAAAACAACATAAATACAATTTAATAAAGCGTAGGACAAAACAACATAAATACAATGTAATAAAGCATAGTTTAAAACAACATAAATACAATTTAATAAAGCATAAGATAAAACAACATGAATATAATTTAGTAAAGCATAAGATAAAACAACATGAATACAATTTAGTAAAGCATAGGTTAAAACAACATAAATACAATTTAAGAAAGCATAGGATAAAACTACATAAATACATTTTAATAAAGCATAGGATAAAACAACATAAATGCAATTTAATAAAGCATAGGTTAAAACAACATAAATACAATTTAATAAAGCTTCGGACAAAACAACATAAATACAATTTAATAAAGCATAGGATTAAACAACATAAATACAATTTATAAAGCATAGGATCAAACAACATAAATACAAATTAATAAAGCATAGGATAAAACAACATAAATACAATTTAATAAAGCATAGGATAAAATAACATAAAAACAATTTAATAAAGCATAGGCTAAAACTACATAAATAGAATTTAATAAAGCATAGGATAAAACAAATTAAATACAATTTAATAAAGCATAGGTTAAAACAACATAAATACAATTTAATAAAGCATAGGATAAAACAACATAAATACAATTTAATAAAGCATAGGTTAAAACAACATAAATACAATTTAATAAAGCATAGGTTAAAACAACATAAATACAATTTTATAAAGCATAGGATAAAACAACATAAATACAATTTAATAAAGCATAGGTTAAAACAACATAAATACAATTTAATAAAGCATAGGATAAAACAACATAAATTCAATTTAATAAAGCATAGGATAAAACAACATAAATACTTTTTAGTAAAGCATAGGATAAAACCACATAAATACAATTTAATAAAGCACAGGATAAAACAACATAAATACAATTTAATAAAGCATAGGATAAAACAACATAAATACAATTTAATAAAGCACAGGATAAAACAACATAAATACAATTTAATAAAGCATAGGATAAAACAACATAAATACAATTTAATAAAGCATAGGATAAAACAACATAAATACAATTTAATAAAGCATAGGATAAAACAACATAAATACTATTTAATAAAGCATACGTTAAAACAACATAAATACAATTAAATAAAGCATAGAATAAAACAACATAAATACAATTTAATAAAGCATAGGTTAAAACAACATAAATACAATTTAATAAAGCATAGGATAAAACCACATAAATACAATTTAATAAAGCATAGGATAAAACAACATAAATACTTTTTAATAAAGCATAGGATAAAACAACATAAATACAATTTAATAAAGCATATGACAAAACAACATAAATACAATTTAATAAAGCATAGTTTAAAACAGCATGAATACAATTTAATAAAGCATAGGATAAAACAACATAAATTCAATTTAATAAAGCATAGGATAAAACAACATAAATACAATTTAATAAAGCACAGGATAAAACAACATAAATACAATTTAATAAAGCATAGGATAAAACAACATAAATACAATTTAATAAAGCACAGGATAAAACAACATAAATACAATTTAATAAAGCATAGGTTAAAACAACATAAATACAATTTAATAAAGCATAGGTTAAAACAACATAAATACAATTTTATAAAGCATAGGTTAAAACAACATAAATACAATTTAATAAAGCATAGGATAAAACCACATAAATACAATTTAATAAAGCATAGGATAAAACAACATAATTACTTTTTAATAAAGCATAGGATAAAACCACATAAATACAATTTAAAAAAGCACAGAATAAAACAACATAAATACAATTTAATAAAGCATAGGATAAAACAACATAAATACAATTTAATAAAGCACAGGATAAAACAACATAAATACAATTTAATAAAGCATAGGATAAAACAACATAAATACAATTTAATAAAGCATAGGATAAAACAACATAAATACAATTTAATAAAGCATAGGATAAAACAACATAAATACTATTTAATAAAGCATACGTTAAAACAACATAAATACAATTAAATAAAGCATAGAATAAAACAACATAAATACAATTTAATAAAGCATAGGTTAAAACAACATAAATACAATTTAATAAAGCATAGGATAAAACCACATAAATACAATTTAATAAAGCATAGGATAAAACAACATAAATACAATTTAATAAAGCATAGGTTAAAACAACATAAATACAATTTTATAAAGCATAGGATAAAACAACATAAATACAATTTAATAAAGCATAGGTTAAAACAACATAAATACAATTTTATAAAGCATAGGATAAAACAACATAAATACAATTTAATAAAGCATAGGATAAAACAACATAAATACAATTTAATAAAGCATAGGATAAAACAACATAAATACAATTTAATAAAGCATAGGATAAAACAACATAAATACAATTTAATTAAGCATAGGATAAAAAAACATAAATACAATTTAATAAAGCATAGGATAAAACAACATAAATACAATTTAATAAAGCATATGACAAAACAACATAAATACAATTTAATAAAGCATAGTTTAAAACAGCATGAATACAATTTAATAAAGCATAGGATAAAACCACAGAAATACAATTTAATAAAGCATAGGATAAAACAACATAAATACAATGTAATAAAGCATAGGACAAAACAACATAAATACAATTTAATAAAGCATAGGATAAAACAACATAAATACAATGTAATGAAACATAGGATAAACAACATAAATACAATTTAATAAAGCATAGGACAAAACAACATAAATACAATTTAATAAAGCATATGTTAAAACAACATAAATACAATTTAATAAAGCATAAGATAAAACAACATGAATATAATTTAGTAAAGCTTAAGATAAAACAACATGAATACAATTTAATAAAGCATAGGTTAAAACAACATAAATACAATTTAAGAAAGCATAGGATAAAACTACATAAATACATTTTAATAAAGCATAGGTTAAAACAACATAAATACAATTTAATAAAGCATAGGATAAAATAACATAAATACAATGTAATAAAGCATAGTTTAAAACAACATAAATACAATTTAATAAAGCATAGGATAAAATAACATAAATACAATTTAATAAAGCATAGGATAAAACAACATAAATACAATTTAATAAAGCATAGGAAAAAACAACATAAATACAATTTAATAAAGCATAGGACAAAACAACATAAATTACAATTTAATAAAGCATAAGATAAAACAACATGAATATAATTTAGTAAAGCATAAGATAAAACAACATGAATACAATTTAATAAAGCATAGGTTAAAACAACATAAATACAATTTAAGAAAGCATAGGATAAGACTACATAAATACATTTTAATAAAGCATAGGATAAAACAACATAAATGCAATTTAATAAAGCATAGGTTAAAACAACATAAATACAATTTAATAAAGCTTCGGACAAAACAACATAAATACAATTTAATAAAGCATAGGATAAAACAACATAAATACAATTTATAAAGCATAGGATCAAACAACATAAATACAAATTAATAAAGCATATTTTAAAACAACATAAATACAATTTAATAAAGCATAGGATAAAATAACATAAAAACAATTTAATAAAGCATAGGCTAAAACTACATAAATACAATTTAATAAAGCATAGGATAAAACAAATTAAATACAATTTAATAAAGCATAGGATAAAACAACATAAAAACAATTTAATAAAGCATCGGACAAAACAACATAAATACAATTTACTAAAGCATAGGATAAAACAACATAAATACAATTTATAAAGCATAGGATAAAACAACATAAATACAATTTAATAAAGCATAGGATAAAACAACATAAATACAATTTAATAAAGCATAGGTTAAAACAACATAAATACAATTTAATAAAGCATAGGTTAAAACAACATAAATACAATTTTATAAAGCATAGGATAAAACAACATAAATACAATTTAATAAAGCATAGGTTAAAACAACATAAATACAATTTAATAAAGCATAGGATAAAACAACATAAATTCAATTTAATAAAGCATAGGATAAAACAACATAAATACAATTTAATAAAGCACAGGATAAAACAACATAAATACAATTTAATAAAGCATAGGATAAAACAACATAAATACAATTTAATAAAGCACAGGATAAAACAACATAAATACAATTTAATAAAGCATAGGTTAAAACAACATAAATACAATTTAATAAAGCATAGGTTAAAACAACATAAATACAATTTTATAAAGCATAGGTTAAAACAACATAAATACAATTTAATAAAGCATAGGATAAAACCACATAAATACAATTTAATAAAGCATAGGATAAAACAACATAAATACTTTTTAATAAAGCATAGGATAAAACCACATAAATACAATTTAATAAAGCACAGGATAAAACAACATAAATACAATTTAATAAAGCATAGGATAAAACAACATAAATACAATTTAATAAAGCACAGGATAAAACAACATAAATACAATTTAATAAAGCATAGGATAAAACAACATAAATACAATTTAATAAAGCATAGGATAAAACAACATAAATACAATTTAATAAAGCATAGGATAAAACAACATAAATACTATTTAATAAAGCATACGTTAAAACAACATAAATACAATTAAATAAAGCATAGAATAAAACAACATAAATACAATTTAATAAAGCATAGGTTAAAACAACATAAATACAATTTAATAAAGCATAGGATAAAACCACATAAATACAATTTAATAAAGCATAGGATAAAACAACATAAATACTTTTTAATAAAGCATAGGATAAAACAACATAAATACAATTTAATAAAGCATAGGATAAAACAACATAAATACAATTTAATAAAGCATAGGATAAAACAACATAAATACAATTTAATTAAGCATAGGATAAAACAACATAAATACAATTTAATAAAGCATAGGATAAAACAACATAAATACAATTTAATAAAGCATATGACAAAACAACATAAATACAATTTAATAAAGCATAGTTTAAAACAGCATGAATACAATTTAATAAAGCATAGGATAAAACCACAGAAATACAATTTAATAAAGCATAGGATAAAACAACATAAATACAATGTAATAAAGCATAGGACAAAACAACATAAATACTTTTTAATAAAGCATAGGATAAAACAACATAAATACAATGTAATGAAACATAGGATAAACAACATAAATACAATTTAATAAAGCATAGGACAAAACAACATAAATACAATTTAATAAAGCATATGTTAAAACAACATAAATACAATTTAATAAAGCATAAGATAAAACAACATGAATATAATTTAGTAAAGCTTAAGATAAAACAACATGAATACAATTTAATAAAGCATAGGTTAAAACAACATAAATACAATTTAAGAAAGCATAGGATAAAACTACATAAATACATTTTAATAAAGCATAGGTTAAAACAACATAAATACAATTTAATAAAGCATAGGATAAAACAACATAAATACAATTTAATAAAGCATAGGATAAAACAACATAAATACTTTTTAATAAAGCGTAGGATAAAACCACATAAATACAATTTAATAAAGCATAGGCTAAAACAACATAAATAAAATTTAATAAAGCATAGGTTAAAACAACATAAATACAATTTAATAAAGCGTAGGACAAAACAACATAAATACAATGTAATAAAGCATAGTTTAAAACAACATAAATACAATTTAATAAAGCATAGGATAAAATAACATAAATACAATTTAATAAAGCATAGGATAAAACAACATAAATACAATTTAATAAAGCATAGGAAAAAACAACATAAATACAATTTAATAAAGCATAGGACAAAACAACATAAATTACAATTTAATAAAGCATAAGATAAAACAACATGAATATAATTTAGTAAAGCATAAGATAAAACAACATGAATACAATTTAATAAAGCATAGGTTAAAACAACATAAATACAATTTAAGAAAGCATAGGATAAGACTACATAAATACATTTTAATAAAGCATAGGATAAAACAACATAAATGCAATTTAATAAAGCATAGGTTAAAACAACATAAATACAATTTAATAAAGCTTCGGACAAAACAACATAAATACAATTTAATAAAGCATAGGATAAAACAACATAAATACAATTTATAAAGCATAGGATAAAACAACATAAATACAATTTAATAAAGCATAGGATAAAACAACATAAATACAATTTAATAAAGCATAGGACAAAACAACATAAATACAATTTAATAAAGCGTAGGATAAAATAACATAAATACAATTTAATGAAACATAGGATAAACAACATAAATACAATTTAATAAAGCATAGGACAAAACAACATAAATACAATTTAATAAAGCATATGTTAAAACAACATAAATACAATTTAATAAAGCATAAGATAAAACAACATGAATATAATTTAGTAAAGCTTAAGATAAAACAACATGAATACAATTTAATAAAGCATAGGTTAAAACAACATAAATACAATTTAAGAAAGCATAGGATAAAACTACATAAATACATTTTAATAAAGCATAGGTTAAAACAACATAAATACAATTTAATAAAGCATAGGATAAAACAACATAAATACAATTTAATAAAGCATAGGATAAAACAACATAAATACTTTTTAATAAAGCGTAGGATAAAACAACATAAATAAAATTTAATAAAGCATAGGTTAAAACAACATAAATACAATTTAATAAAGCGTAGGACAAAACAACATAAATACAATGTAATAAAGCATAGTTTAAAACAACATAAATACAATTTAATAAAGCATAAGATAAAACAACATGAATATAATTTAGTAAAGCATAAGATAAAACAACATGAATACAATTTAATAGAGCATAGGATAAAACAACATAAATACAATTTAATAAAGCATAGGTTAAAACAACATAAATACAATTTAATAAAGCTTCGGACAAAACAACATAAATACAATTTAATAAAGCATAGGATAAAACAACATAAATACAATTTATAAAGCATAGGATCAAACAACATAAATACAAATTAATAAAGCATATTTTAAAACAACATAAATACAATTTAATAAAGCATAGGATAAAATAACATAAAAACAATTTAATAAAGCATAGGCTAAAACTACATAAATACAATTTAATAAAGCATAGGATAAAACAAATTAAATACAATTTAATAAAGCATAGGATAAAACAACATAAAAACAATTTAATAAAGCATCGGACAAAACAACATAAATACAATTTAATAAAGCATAGGATAAAACAACATAAATACAATTTATAAAGCATAGGATAAAACAACATAAATACAATTTAATAAAGCATAGGATAAAACAACATAAATACAATTTAATAAAGCATAGGTTAAAACAACATAAATACAATTTAATAAAGCATAGGTTAAAACAACATAAATACAATTTTATAAAGCATAGGATAAAACAACATAAATACAATTTAATAAAGCATAGGTTAAAACAACATAAATACAATTTAATAAAGCATAGGATAAAACAACATAAATTCAATTTAATAAAGCATAGGATAAAACAACATAAATACAATTTAATAAAGCACAGGATAAAACAACATAAATACAATTTAATAAAGCATAGGATAAAACAACATAAATACAATTTAATAAAGCACAGGATAAAACAACATAAATACAATTTAATAAAGCATAGGTTAAAACAACATAAATACAATTTAATAAAGCATAGGTTAAAACAACATAAATACAATTTTATAAAGCATAGGTTAAAACAACATAAATACAATTTAATAAAGCATAGGATAAAACCACATAAATACAATTTAATAAAGCATAGGATAAAACAACATAAATACTTTTTAATAAAGCATAGGATAAAACCACATAAATACAATTTAATAAAGCACAGGATAAAACAACATAAATACAATTTAATAAAGCATAGGATAAAACAACATAAATACAATTTAATAAAGCACAGGATAAAACAACATAAATACAATTTAATAAAGCATAGGATAAAACAACATAAATACAATTTAATAAAGCATAGGATAAAACAACATAAATACAATTTAATAAAGCATAGGATAAAACAACATAAATACTATTTAATAAAGCATACGTTAAAACAACATAAATACAATTAAATAAAGCATAGAATAAAACAACATAAATACAATTTAATAAAGCATAGGTTAAAACAACATAAATACAATTTAATAAAGCATAGGATAAAACCACATAAATACAATTTAATAAAGCATAGGATAAAACAACATAAATACTTTTTAATAAAGCATAGGATAAAACCACATAAATACAATTTAATAAAGCACAGGATAAAACAACATAAATACAATTTAATAAAGCATAGGATAAAACAACATAAATACAATTTAATAAAGCACAGGATAAAACAACATAAATACAATTTAATAAAGCATAGGATAAAACAACATAAATACAATTTAATAAAGCATAGGATAAAACAACATAAATACAATTTAATAAAGCATAGGATAAAACAACATAAATACTATTTAATAAAGCATACGTTAAAACAACATAAATACAATTAAATAAAGCATAGAATAAAACAACATAAATACAATTTAATAAAGCATAGGTTAAAACAACATAAATACAATTTAATAAAGCATAGGATAAAACCACATAAATACAATTTAATAAAGCATAGGATAAAACAACATAAATACTTTTTAATAAAGCATAGGATAAAACAACATAAATACAATTTAATAAAGCATAGGATAAAACAACATAAATACAATTTAATAAAGCATAGGATAAAACAACATAAATACAATTTAATTAAGCATAGGATAAAACAACATAAATACAATTTAATAAAGCATAGGATAAAACAACATAAATACAATTTAATAAAGCATATGACAAAACAACATAAATACAATTTAATAAAGCATAGTTTAAAACAGCATGAATACAATTTAATAAAGCATAGGATAAAACCACAGAAATACAATTTAATAAAGCATAGGATAAAACAACATAAATACAATGTAATAAAGCATAGGACAAAACAACATAAATACTTTTTAATAAAGCATAGGATAAAACAACATAAATACAATTTAATAAAGCATAGGATAAAACAACATAAATACAATTTAATAAAGCATAGGATAAAACCACATAAATACAATTTAATAAAGCATAGGATAAAACAACATAAATACAATTTAATAAAGCATAGGTTAAAACAACATAAATACAATTTTATAAAGCATAGGATAAAACAACATAAATACAATTTAATAAAGCATAGGTTAAAACAACATAAATACAATTTTATAAAGCATAGGATAAAACAACATAAATACAATTTAATAAAGCATAGGATAAAACAACATAAATACAGTTTAATAAAGCATAGGATAAAACAACATAAATACAATTTAATAAAGCATAGGATAAAACAACATAAATACAATTTAATTAAGCATAGGATAAAACAACATAAATACAATTTAATAAAGCATAGGATAAAACAACATAAAAACAATTTAATAAAGCATATGACAAAACAACATAAATACAATTTAATAAAGCATAGTTTAAAACAGCATGAATACAATTTAATAAAGCATAGGATAAAACAACATAAATTCAATTTAATAAAGCATAGGATAAAACAACATAAATACAATTTAATAAAGCACAGGATAAAACAACATAAATACAATTTAATAAAGCATAGGATAAAACAACATAAATACAATTTAATAAAGCACAGGATAAAACAACATAAATACAATTTAATAAAGCATAGGTTAAAACAACATAAATACAATTTAATAAAGCATAGGTTAAAACAACATAAATACAATTTTATAAAGCATAGGTTAAAACAACATAAATACAATTTAATAAAGCATAGGATAAAACCACATAAATACAATTTAATAAAGCATAGGATAAAACAACATAAATACTTTTTAATAAAGCATAGGATAAAACCACATAAATACAATTTAATAAAGCACAGGATAAAACAACATAAATACAATTTAATAAAGCATAGGATAAAACAACATAAATACAATTTAATAAAGCACAGGATAAAACAACATAAATACAATTTAATAAAGCATAGGATAAAACAACATAAATACAATTTAATAAAGCATAGGATAAAACAACATAAATACAATTTAATAAAGCATAGGATAAAACAACATAAATACTATTTAATAAAGCATACGTTAAAACAACATAAATACAATTAAATAAAGCATAGAATAAAACAACATAAATACAATTTAATAAAGCATAGGTTAAAACAACATAAATACAATTTAATAAAGCATAGGATAAAACCACATAAATACAATTTAATAAAGCATAGGATAAAACAACATAAATACAATTTAATAAAGCATAGGTTAAAACAACATAAATACAATTTTATAAAGCATAGGATAAAACAACATAAATACAATTTAATAAAGCATAGGATAAAACAACATAAATACAATTTAATAAAGCATAGGATAAAACAACATAAATACAATTTAATAAAGCATAGGATAAAACAACATAAATACAATTTAATTAAGCATAGGATAAAACAAAATAAATACAATTTAATAAAGCATAGGATAAAACAACATAAATACAATTTAATAAAGCATATGACAAAACAACATAAATACAATTTAATAAAGCATAGTTTAAAACAGCATGAATACAATTTAATAAAGCATAGGATAAAACCACAGAAATACAATTTAATAAAGCATAGGATAAAACAACATAAATACAATGTAATAAAGCATAGGACAAAACAACATAAATACAATTTAATAAAGCATAGGATAAAACAACATAAATACAATGTAATGAAACATAGGATAAACAACATAAATACAATTTAATAAAGCATAGGACAAAACAACATAAATACAATTTAATAAAGCATATGTTAAAACAACATAAATACAATTTAATAAAGCATAAGATAAAACAACATGAATATAATTTAGTAAAGCTTAAGATAAAACAACATGAATACAATTTAATAAAGCATAGGTTAAAACAACATAAATACAATTTAATAAAGCATAGGATAAAACAACATAAATACAATTTAATAAAGCATAGGATAAAACAACATAAATACTTTTTAATAAAGCGTAGGATAAAACCACATAAATACAATTTAATAAAGCATAGGCTAAAACAACATAAATAAAATTTAATAAAGCATAGGTTAAAACAACATAAATACAATTTAATAAAGCGTAGGACAAAACAACATAAATACAATGTAATAAAGCATAGTTTAAAACAACATAAATACAATTTAATAAAGCATAGGATAAAATAACATAAATTACAATTTAATAAAGCATAAGATAAAACAACATGAATATAATTTAGTAAAGCATAAGATAAAACAACATGAATACAATTTAATAAAGCATAGGTTAAAACAACATAAATACAATTTAAGAAAGCATAGGATAAGACTACATAAATACATTTTAATAAAGCATAGGATAAAACAACATAAATGCAATTTAATAAAGCATAGGTTAAAACAACTAAATACAAATTAATAAAGCATATTTTAAAACAACATAAATACAATTTAATAAAGCATAGGATAAAATAACATAAAAAGAATTTAATAAAGCATAGGCTAAAACTACATAAATACAATTTAATAAAGCATAGGATAAAACAAATTAAATACAATTTAATAAAGCATAGGTTAAAACAACATAAATACAATTTAATAAAGCATAGGATAAAACAACATAAAAACAATTTAATAAAGCATCGGACAAAACAACATAAATACAATTTAATAAAGCATAGGATAAAACAACATAAATACAATTTATAAAGCATAGGATAAAACAACATAAATACAATTTAATAAAGCATAGGATAAAACAACATAAATACAATTTAATAAAGCATAGGATAAAACAACATAAATACAATTTAATAAAGCATAGGATAAAACAACATAAATACAATTTAATTAAGCATAGGATAAAACAACATAAATACAATTTAATAAAGCATAGGATAAAACAACATAAATACAATTTAATAAAGCATATGACAAAACAACATAAATACAATTTAATAAAGCATAGTTTAAAACAGCATGAATACAATTTAATAAAGCATAGGATAAAACCACAGAAATACAATTTAATAAAGCATAGGATAAAACAACATAAATACAATGTAATAAAGCATAGGACAAAACAACATAAATACAATTTAATAAAGCATAGGATAAAACAACATAAATACAATTTAATGAAACATAGGATAAACAACATAAATACAATTTAATAAAGCATAGGACAAAACAACATAAATACAATTTAATAAAGCATATGTTAAAACAACATAAATACAATTTAATAAAGCATAAGATAAAACAACATGAATATAATTTAGTAAAGCTTAAGATAAAACAACATGAATACAATTTAATAAAGCATAGGTTAAAACAACATAAATACAATTTAATAAAGCATAGGATAAAACAACATAAATACAATTTAATAAAGCATAGGATAAAACAACATAAATACTTTTTAATAAAGCGTAGGATAAAACCACATAAATACAATTTAATAAAGCATAGGCTAAAACAACATAAATAAAATTTAATAAAGCATAGGTTAAAACAACATAAATACAATTTAATAAAGCGTAGGACAAAACAACATAAATACAATGTAATAAAGCATAGTTTAAAACAACATAAATACAATTTAATAAAGCATAGGATAAAATAACATAAATACAATTTAATAAAGCATAGGATAAAACAACATAAATACAATTTAATAAAGCATAGGAAAAAACAACATAAATACAATTTAATAAAGCATAGGACAAAACAACATAAATTACAATTTAATAAAGCATAAGATAAAACAACATGAATATAATTTAGTAAAGCATAAGATAAAACAACATGAATACAATTTAATAAAGCATAGGTTAAAACAACATAAATACAATTTAAGAAAGCATAGGATAAGACTACATAAATACATTTTAATAAAGCATAGGATAAAACAACATAAATGCAATTTAATAAAGCATAGGTTAAAACAACTAAATACAAATTAATAAAGCATATTTTAAAACAACATAAATACAATTTAATAAAGCATAGGATAAAATAACATAAAAAGAATTTAATAAAGCATAGGCTAAAACTACATAAATACAATTTAATAAAGCATAGGATAAAACAAATTAAATACAATTTAATAAAGCATAGGTTAAAACAACATAAATACAATTTAATAAAGCATAGGATAAAACAACATAAAAACAATTTAATAAAGCATCGGACAAAACAACATAAATACAATTTAATAAAGCATAGGATAAAACAACATAAATACAATTTATAAAGCATAGGATAAAACAACATAAATACAATTTAATAAAGCATAGGATAAAACAACATAAATACAATTTAATAAAGCATAGGATAAAACAACATAAATACAATTTAATAAAGCATAGGATAAAACAACATAAATACAATTTAATTAAGCATAGGATAAAACAACATAAATACAATTTAATAAAGCATAGGATAAAACAACATAAATACAATTTAATAAAGCATATGACAAAACAACATAAATACAATTTAATAAAGCATAGTTTAAAACAGCATGAATACAATTTAATAAAGCATAGGATAAAACCACAGAAATACAATTTAATAAAGCATAGGATAAAACAACATAAATACAATGTAATAAAGCATAGGACAAAACAACATAAATACAATTTAATAAAGCATAGGATAAAACAACATAAATACAATTTAATGAAACATAGGATAAACAACATAAATACAATTTAATAAAGCATAGGACAAAACAACATAAATACAATTTAATAAAGCATATGTTAAAACAACATAAATACAATTTAATAAAGCATAAGATAAAACAACATGAATATAATTTAGTAAAGCTTAAGATAAAACAACATGAATACAATTTAATAAAGCATAGGTTAAAACAACATAAATACAATTTAAGAAAGCATAGGATAAAACTACATAAATACATTTTAATAAAGCATAGGTTAAAACAACATAAATACAATTTAATAAAGCATAGGATAAAACAACATAAATACAATTTAATAAAGCATAGGATAAAACAACATAAATAAAATTTAATAAAGCATAGGTTAAAACAACATAAATACAATTTAATAAAGCATAGGATAAAACAACATAAATACTTTTTAATAAAGCGTAGGATAAAACCACATAAATACAATTTAATAAAGCATAGGCTAAAACAACATAAATAAAATTTAATAAAGCATAGGTTAAAACAACATAAATACAATTTAATAAAGCGTAGGACAAAACAACATAAATACAATGTAATAAAGCATAGTTTAAAACAACATAAATACAATTTAATAAAGCATAGGACAAAACAACATAAATTACAATTTAATAAAGCATAAGATAAAACAACATGAATATAATTTAGTAAAGCATAAGATAAAACAACATGAATACAATTTAATAAAGCATAGGTTAAAACAACATAAATACAATTTAAGAAAGCATAGGATAAGACTACATAAATACATTTTAATAAAGCATAGGATAAAACAACATAAATGCAATTTAATAAAGCATAGGTTAAAACAACTAAATACAAATTAATAAAGCATATTTTAAAACAACATAAATACAATTTAATAAAGCATAGGATAAAATAACATAAAAAGAATTTAATAAAGCATAGGCTAAAACTACATAAATACAATTTAATAAAGCATAGGATAAAACAAATTAAATACAATTTAATAAAGCATAGGTTAAAACAACATAAATACAATTTAATAAAGCATAGGATAAAACAACATAAAAACAATTTAATAAAGCATCGGACAAAACAACATAAATACAATTTAATAAAGCATAGGATAAAACAACATAAATACAATTTATAAAGCATAGGATAAAACAACATAAATACAATTTAATAAAGCATAGGATAAAACAACATAAATACAATTTAATAAAGCATAGGATAAAACAACATAAATACAATTTAATAAAGCATAGGATAAAACAACATAAATACAATTTAATTAAGCATAGGATAAAACAACATAAATACAATTTAATAAAGCATAGGATAAAACAACATAAATACAATTTAATAAAGCATATGACAAAACAACATAAATACAATTTAATAAAGCATAGTTTAAAACAGCATGAATACAATTTAATAAAGCATAGGATAAAACCACAGAAATACAATTTAATAAAGCATAGGATAAAACAACATAAATACAATGTAATAAAGCATAGGACAAAACAACATAAATACAATTTAATAAAGCATAGGATAAAACAACATAAATACAATTTAATGAAACATAGGATAAACAACATAAATACAATTTAATAAAGCATAGGACAAAACAACATAAATACAATTTAATAAAGCATATGTTAAAACAACATAAATACAATTTAATAAAGCATAAGATAAAACAACATGAATATAATTTAGTAAAGCTTAAGATAAAACAACATGAATACAATTTAATAAAGCATAGGTTAAAACAACATAAATACAATTTAAGAAAGCATAGGATAAAACTACATAAATACATTTTAATAAAGCATAGGTTAAAACAACATAAATACAATTTAATAAAGCATAGGATAAAACAACATAAATACAATTTAATAAAGCATAGGATAAAACAACATAAATAAAATTTAATAAAGCATAGGTTAAAACAACATAAATACAATTTAATAAAGCGTAGGACAAAACAACATAAATACAATGTAATAAAGCATAGTTTAAAACAACATAAATACAATTTAATAAAGCATAAGATAAAACAACATGAATATAATTTAGTAAAGCATAAGATAAAACAACATGAATACAATTTAGTAAAGCATAGGTTAAAACAACATAAATACAATTTAAGAAAGCATAGGATAAAACTACATAAATACATTTTAATAAAGCATAGGATAAAACAACATAAATGCAATTTAATAAAGCATAGGTTAAAACAACATAAATACAATTTAATAAAGCTTCGGACAAAACAACATAAATACAATTTAATAAAGCATAGGATAAAACAACATAAATACAATTTATAAAGCATAGGATCAAACAACATAAATACAAATTAATAAAGCATAGGATAAAACAACATAAATACAATTTAATAAAGCATAGGATAAAATAACATAAAAACAATTTAATAAAGCATAGGCTAAAACTACATAAATAGAATTTAATAAAGCATAGGATAAAACAAATTAAATACAATTTAATAAAGCATAGGTTAAAACAACATAAATACAATTTAATAAAGCATAGGATAAAACAACATAAATACAATTTAATAAAGCATAGGTTAAAACAACATAAATACAATTTAATAAAGCATAGGTTAAAACAACATAAATACAATTTTATAAAGCATAGGATAAAACAACATAAATACAATTTAATAAAGCATAGGTTAAAACAACATAAATACAATTTAATAAAGCATAGGATAAAACAACATAAATTCAATTTAATAAAGCATAGGATAAAACAACATAAATACAATTTAATAAAGCACAGGATAAAACAACATAAATTCAATTTAATAAAGCATAGGATAAAACAACATAAATACAATTTAATAAAGCACAGGATAAAACAACATAAATACAATTTAATAAAGCATAGGATAAAACCACATAAATACAATTTAATAAAGCATAGGATAAAACAACATAAATACTTTTTAATAAAGCATAGGATAAAACCACATAAATACAATTTAATAAAGCACAGGATAAAACAACATAAATACAATTTAATAAAGCATAGGATAAAACAACATAAATACAATTTAATAAAGCACAGGATAAAACAACATAAATACAATTTAATAAAGCATAGGATAAAACAACATAAATACAATTTAATAAAGCATAGGATAAAACAACATAAATACAATTTAATAAAGCATAGGATAAAACAACATAAATGCTATTTAATAAAGCATACGTTAAAACAACATAAATACAATTAAATAAAGCATAGAATAAAACAACATAAATACAATTTAATAAAGCATAGGTTAAAACAACATAAATACAATTTAATAAAGCATAGGATAAAACCACATAAATACAATTTAATAAAGCATGGGATAAAACAACATAAATACTTTTTAATAAAGCATAGGATAAAACCACATAAATACAATTTAATAAAGCACAGGATAAAACAACATAAATACAATTTAATAAAGCATAGGATAAAACAACATAAATACAATTTAATAAAGCATAGGATAAAACAACATAAATACAATTTAATAAAGCATAGGATAAAACAACATAAATACTATTTAATAAAGCATAGGATAAAACAACATAAATACAATTTAATAAAGCATAGAAAAAAACAACATAAATACAATTTAATAAAGCATAGGTTAAAACAACATAAATACAATTTTATAAAGCATAGGATAAAACAACATAAATACAATTTAATAAAGCATAGGTTAAAACAACATAAATACAATTTAATAAAGCATAGGATAAAACAACATAAATTCAATTTAATAAAGCATAGGATAAAACAACATAAATACAATTTAATAAAGCACAGGATAAAACAACATAAATAAAATTTAATAAAGCATAGGATAAAACAACATAAATAAAATTTAATAAAGCATAGGATAAAACAACGTAAATACAATTTAATAAAGCATAGGATAAAACAACATAAATAAAATTTAATACAGCATAGGATAAAACAACATAAATACAATTTAATAAAGCATAGGATAAAACAACATAAATACAATTTAATAAAGCATAGGTTAAAACAACATAAATACAATTTAATAAAGCATAGGATAAAACAACATAAATACAATTTAATAAAGCATAGGATAAAACAACATAAATAAAATTTAATAAAGCATAGGGTAAAACAACATAAATACAATTTAATAAAGCATAGGATAAAACAACATAAATACAATTTAATAAAGCATAGGTTAAAACAACATAAATACAATTTTATAAAGCATAGGATAAAACAACATAAATACAATTTAATAAAGCATAGGTTAAAACAACATAAATACAATTTAATAAAGCATAGGATAAAACAACATAAATTCAATTTAATAAAGCATAGGATAAAACAACATAAATACAATTTAATAAAGCACAGGATAAAACAACATAAATAAAATTTAATAAAGCATAGGATAAAACAACATAAATAAAATTTAATAAAGCATAGGATAAAACAACGTAAATACAATTTAATAAAGCATAGGATAAAACAACATAAATAAAATTTAATACAGCATAGGATAAAACAACATAAATACAATTTAATAAAGCATAGGATAAAACAACATAAATACAATTTAATAAAGCATAGGTTAAAACAACATAAATACAATTTAATAAAGCATAGGATAAAACAACATAAATACAATTTAATAAAGCATAGGATAAAACAACATAAATAAAATTTAATAAAGCATAGGGTAAAACAACATAAATACAATTTAATAAAGCATAGGATAAAACAACATAAATACAATTTAATAAAGCATAGGATAAAACAACATAAATACAATTTAATAAAGCATAGGATAAAACCACAGAAATACAATTTAATAAAGCATAGGATAAAACAACATAAATACAATGTAATAAAGCATAGGACAAAACAACATAAATACAATTTAATAAAGCATAGGATAAAACAACATAAATACAATTTAATAAAGCATAGGATAAAACAACATAAATACTATTTAATAAAGCATAGGATAAAACAACATAAATACAATTTAATAAAGCATAGAAAAAAACAACATAAATACAATTTAATAAAGCATAGGTTAAAACAACATAAATACAATTTTATAAAGCATAGGATAAAACAACATAAATACAATTTAATAAAGCATAGGTTAAAACAACATAAATACAATTTAATAAAGCATAGGATAAAACAACATAAATTCAATTTAATAAAGCATAGGATAAAACAACATAAATACAATTTAATAAAGCACAGGATAAAACAACATAAATAAAATTTAATAAAGCATAGGATAAAACAACATAAATAAAATTTAATAAAGCATAGGATAAAACAACGTAAATACAATTTAATAAAGCATAGGATAAAACAACATAAATAAAATTTAATACAGCATAGGATAAAACAACATAAATACAATTTAATAAAGCATAGGATAAAACAACATAAATACAATTTAATAAAGCATAGGTTAAAACAACATAAATACAATTTAATAAAGCATAGGATAAAACAACATAAATACAATTTAATAAAGCATAGGATAAAACAACATAAATAAAATTTAATAAAGCATAGGGTAAAACAACATAAATACAATTTAATAAAGCATAGGATAAAACAACATAAATACAATTTAATAAAGCATAGGTTAAAACAACATAAATACAATTTTATAAAGCATAGGATAAAACAACATAAATACAATTTAATAAAGCATAGGTTAAAACAACATAAATACAATTTAATAAAGCATAGGATAAAACAACATAAATTCAATTTAATAAAGCATAGGATAAAACAACATAAATACAATTTAATAAAGCACAGGATAAAACAACATAAATAAAATTTAATAAAGCATAGGATAAAACAACATAAATAAAATTTAATAAAGCATAGGATAAAACAACGTAAATACAATTTAATAAAGCATAGGATAAAACAACATAAATAAAATTTAATACAGCATAGGATAAAACAACATAAATACAATTTAATAAAGCATAGGATAAAACAACATAAATACAATTTAATAAAGCATAGGTTAAAACAACATAAATACAATTTAATAAAGCATAGGATAAAACAACATAAATACAATTTAATAAAGCATAGGATAAAACAACATAAATAAAATTTAATAAAGCATAGGGTAAAACAACATAAATACAATTTAATAAAGCATAGGATAAAACAACATAAATACAATTTAATAAAGCATAGGATAAAACAACATAAATACAATTTAATAAAGCATAGGATAAAACAACATAAATACAATTTAATAAAGCATAGGATAAAACAACATAAATACAATTTAATAAAGCATAGGATAAAACAACATAAATAAAATTTAATAAAGCATAGGTTAAAACAACATAAATACAATTTAATAAAGCATATGACAAAACAACATAAATACAATTTAATAAAGCATAGTTTAAAACAGCATGAATACAATTTATTAAAGCATAGGATAAAACCACAGAAATACAATTTAATAAAGCATAGGATAAAACAACATAAATACAATTTAATAAAGCATAGGACAAAACAACATAAATACAATTTAATAAAGCATAGGATAAAACAACATAAATACAATTTAATGAAACATAGGATAAACAACATAAATACAATTTAATAAAGCATAGGACAAAACAACATAAATACAATTTAATAAAGCATATGTTAAAACAACATAAATACAATTTAATAAAGCATAAGATAAAACAACATGAATATAATTTAGTAAAGCTTAAGATAAAACAACATGAATACAATTTAATAAAGCATAGGTTAAAACAACATAAATACAATTTAAGAAAGCATAGGATAAAACTACATAAATACATTTTAATAAAGCATAGGTTAAAACAACATAAATACAATTTAATAAAGCATAGGATAAAACAACATAAATACAATTTAATAAAGCATAGGATAAAACAACATAAATACTTTTTAATAAAGCGTAGGATAAAACCACATAAATACAATTTAATAAAGCATAGGCTAAAACAACATAAATAAAATTTAATAAAGCATAGGTTAAAACAACATAAATACAATTTAATAAAGCGTAGGACAAAACAACATAAATAAAATGTAATAAAGCATAGTTTAAAACAACATAAATACAAATTTAATAAAGCATAGGATAAAATAACATAAATACAATTTAATAAAGCATAGGATAAAACCACAGAAATACAATTTAATAAAGCATAGGATAAAACAACATAAATACAATTTAATAAAGCATAGGACAAAACAACATAAATACAATTTAATAAAGCATAGGACAAAACAACATAAATACAATTTAAAAAAGCATAAGATAAAACAACATGAATATAATTTAGTAAAGCATAAGATAAAACAACATGAATACAATTTAATAAAGCATAGGTTAAAACAACATAAATACAATTTAAGAAAGCATAGGATAAAACTACATAAATACATTTTAATAAAGCATAGAATAAAACAACATAAATGCAATTTAATAAAGCATAGGTTAAAACAACATAAATACAATTTAATAAAGCTTCGGACAAAACAACATAAATACAATTTAATAAAGCATAGGATAAAACAACATAAATACAATTTATAAAGCATAGGATCAAACAACATAAATACAAATTAATAAAGCATAGGATAAAACAACATAAATACAATTTAATAAAGCATAGGATAAAATAAAATAAAAACAATTTAATAAAGCATAGGCTAAAACTACATAAATACAATTTAATAAAGCATAGGATAAAACAACATAAATACAATTTAATAAAGCATCGGACAAAACAACATAAATACAATTTAATTAAGCATAGGATAAAACAACATAAATACAATTTATAAAGCATAGGATAAAACAACATAAATACAATTTAATAAAGCATAGGATAAAACAACATAAATACAATTTAATAAAGCATAGGATAAAACAACATAAATACAATTTAATAAAGCATAGGATAAAACAACATAAATACAATTTAATTAAGCATAGGATAAAACAACATAAATACAATTTAATAAAGCATAGGATAAAACAACATAAATACAATTTAATAAAGCATATGACAAAACAACATAAATACAATTTAATAAAGCATAGTTTAAAACAGCATGAATACAATTTAATAAAGCATAGGATAAAACCACAGAAATACAATTTAATAAAGCATAGGATAAAACAACATAAATACAATGTAATAAAGCATAGGACAAAACAACATAAATACAATTTAATAAAGCATAGGATAAAACAACATAAATACAATTTAATGAAACATAGGATAAACAACATAAATACAATTTAATAAAGCATAGGACAAAAACAACATAAATACAATTTAATAAAGCATATGTTAAAACAACATAAATACAATTTAATAAAGCATAAGATAAAACAACATGAATATAATTTAGTAAAGCTTAAGATAAAACAACATGAATACAATTTAATAAAGCATAGGTTAAAACAACATAAATACAATTTAAGAAAGCATAGGATAAAACTACATAAATACATTTTAATAAAGCATAGGTTAAAACAACATAAATACAATTTAATAAAGCATTGGATAAAACAACATAAATACAATTTAATAAAGCATAGGATAAAACAACATAAATACTTTTTAATAAAGCGTAGGATAAAACCACATAAATACAATTTAATAAAGCATAGGATAAAACAACATAAATAAAATTTAATAAAGCATAGGTTAAAACAACATAAATACAATTTAATAAAGCGTAGGACAAAACAACATAAATACAATGTAATAAAGCATAGTTTAAAACAACATAAATACAATTTAATAAAGCATAAGATAAAACAACATGAATATAATTTAGTAAAGCATAAGATAAAACAACATGAATACAATTTAGTAAAGCATAGGTTAAAACAACATAAATACAATTTAAGAAAGCATAGGATAAAACTACATAAATACATTTTAATAAAGCATAGGATAAAACAACATAAATGCAATTTAATAAAGCATAGGTTAAAACAACATAAATACAATTTAATAAAGCTTCGGACAAAACAACATAAATACAATTTAATAAAGCATAGGATAAAACAACATAAATACAATTTATAAAGCATAGGATCAAACAACATAAATACAAATTAATAAAGCATAGGTTAAAACAACATAAATACAATTTAATAAAGCATAGGATAAAATAACATAAAAACAATTTAATAAAGCATAGGCTAAAACTACATAAATAGAATTTAATAAAGCATAGGATAAAACAAATTAAATACAATTTAATAAAGCATAGGTTAAAACAACATAAATACAATTTAATAAAGCATAGGATAAAACAACATAAATTCAATTTAATAAAGCATAGGATAAAACAACATAAATACAATTTAATAAAGCACAGGATAAAACAACATAAATACAATTTAATAAAGCATAGGATAAAACAACATAAATACAATTTAATAAAGCACAGGATAAAACAACATAAATACAATTTAATAAAGCATAGGTTAAAACAACATAAATACAATTTAATAAAGCATAGGTTAAAACAACATAAATACAATTTTATAAAGCATAGGTTAAAACAACATAAATACAATTTAATAAAGCATAGGATAAAACAACATAAATACAATTTAATAAAGCATAGGTTAAAACAACATAAATACAATTTAATAAAGCATAGGTTAAAACAACATAAATACAATTTAATAAAGCATAGGATAAAACAACATAAATACTTTTTAATAAAGCATAGGATAAAACCACATAAATACAATTTAATAAAGCACAGGATAAAACAACATAAATACAATTTAATAAAGCATAGGATAAAACAACATAAATACAATTTAATAAAGCACAGGATAAAACAACATAAATACAATTTAATAAAGCATAGGATAAAACAACATAAATACAATTTAATAAAGCATAGGATAAAACAACATAAATACAATTTAATAAAGCATAGGATAAAACAACATAAATGCTATTTAATAAAGCATACGTTAAAACAACATAAATACAATTAAATAAAGCATAGAATAAAACAACATAAATACAATTTAATAAAGCATAGGTTAAAACAACATAAATACAATTTAATAAAGCATAGGATAAAACCACATAAATACAATTTAATAAAGCATAGGATAAAACAACATAAATACTTTTTAATAAAGCATAGGATAAAACCACATAAATACAATTTAATAAAGCACAGGATAAAACAACATAAATACAATTTAATAAAGCATAGGATAAAACAACATAAATACAATTTAATAAAGCATAGGATAAAACAACATAAATACAATTTAATAAAGCATAGGATAAAACAACATAAATACTATTTAATAAAGCATACGTTAAAACAACATAAATACAATTAAATAAAGCATAGAAAAAAACAACATAAATACAATTTAATAAAGCATAGGTTAAAACAACATAAATACAATTTTATAAAGCATAGGATAAAACAACATAAATACAATTTAATAAAGCATAGGTTAAAACAACATAAATACAATTTAATAAAGCATAGGATAAAACAACATAAATTCAATTTAATAAAGCATAGGATAAAACAACATAAATACAATTTAATAAAGCACAGGATAAAACAACATAAATAAAATTTAATAAAGCATAGGATAAAACAACATAAATAAAATTTAATAAAGCATAGGATAAAACAACGTAAATACAATTTAATAAAGCATAGGATAAAACAACATAAATAAAATTTAATACAGCATAGGATAAAACAACATAAATACAATTTAATAAAGCATAGGATAAAACAACATAAATACAATTTAATAAAGCATAGGTTAAAACAACATAAATACAATTTAATAAAGCATAGGATAAAACAACATAAATACAATTTAATAAAGCATAGGATAAAACAACATAAATAAAATTTAATAAAGCATAGGGTAAAACAACATAAATACAATTTAATAAAGCATAGGATAAAACAACATAAATACAATTTAATAAAGCATAGGATAAAACAACATAAATACAATTTAATAAAGCATAGGATAAAACAACATAAATACAATTTAATAAAGCATAGGATAAAACAACATAAATACAATTTAATAAAGCATAGGATAAAACAACATAAATAAAATTTAATAAAGCATAGGTTAAAACAACATAAATACAATTTAATAAAGCATATGACAAAACAACATAAATACAATTTAATAAAGCATAGTTTAAAACAGCATGAATACAATTTAATAAAGCATAGGATAAAACCACAGAAATACAATTTAATAAAGCATAGGATAAAACAACATAAATACAATGTAATAAAGCATAGGACAAAACAACATAAATACAATTTAATAAAGCATAGGATAAAACAACATAAATACAATTTAATGAAACATAGGATAAACAACATAAATACAATTTAATAAAGCATTAGACAAAACAACATAAATACAATTTAATAAAGCATATGTTAAAACAACATAAATACAATTTAATAAAGCATAAGATAAAACAACATGAATATAATTTAGTAAAGCTTAAGATAAAACAACATGAATACAATTTAATAAAGCATAGGTTAAAACAACATAAATACAATTTAAGAAAGCATAGGATAAAACTACATAAATACATTTTAATAAAGCATAGGTTAAAACAACATAAATACAATTTAATAAAGCATAGGATAAAACAACATAAATACAATTTAATAAAGCATAGGATAAAACAACATAAATACTTTTTAATAAAGCGTAGGATAAAACCACATAAATACAATTTAATAAAGCATAGGCTAAAACAACATAAATAAAATTTAATAAAGCATAGGTTAAAACAACATAAATACAATTTAATAAAGCGTAGGACAAAACAACATAAATACAATGTAATAAAGCATAGTTTAAAACAACATAAATACAAATTTAATAAAGCATAGGATAAAATAACATAAATACAATTTAATAAAGCATAGGATAAAACCACAGAAATACAATTTAATAAAGCATAGGATAAAACAACATAAATACAATTTAATAAAGCATAGGACAAAACAACATAAATACAATTTAATAAAGCATAGGACAAAACAACATAAATACAATTTAAAAAAGCATAAGATAAAACAACATGAATATAATTTAGTAAAGCATAAGATAAAACAACATGAATACAATTTAATAAAGCATAGGTTAAAACAACATAAATACAATTTAAGAAAGCATAGGATAAAACTACATAAATACATTTTAATAAAGCATAGGATAAAACAACATAAATGCAATTTAATAAAGCATAGGTTAAAACAACATAAATACAATTTAATAAAGCTTCGGACAAAACAACATAAATACAATTTAATAAAGCATAGGATAAAACAACATAAATACAATTTATAAAGCATAGGATCAAACAACATAAATACAAATTAATAAAGCATAGGATAAAACAACATAAATACAATTTAATAAAGCATAGGATAAAATAACATAAAAACAATTTAATAAAGCATAGGCTAAAACTACATAAATACAATTTAATAAAGCATAGGATAAAACAACATAAATACAATTTAATAAAGCATCGGACAAAACAACATAAATACAATTTAATAAAGCATAGGATAAAACAACATAAATACAATTTATAAAGCATAGGATAAAACAACATAAATACAATTTAATAAAGCATAGGATAAAACAACATAAATACAATTTAATAAAGCATAGGATAAAACAACATAAATACAATTTAATAAAGCATAGGATAAAACAACATAAATACAATTTAATTAAGCATAGGATAATACAACATAAATACAATTTAATAAAGCATAGGATAAAACAACATAAATACAATTTAATAAAGCATATGACAAAACAACATAAATACAATTTAATAAAGCATAGTTTAAAACAGCATGAATACAATTTAATAAAGCATAGGATAAAACCACAGAAATACAATTTAATAAAGCATAGGATAAAACAACATAAATACAATGTAATTAAGCATAGGACAAAACAACATAAATACAAATTAATAAAGCATAGGATAAAACAACATAAATACAATTTAATGAAACATAGGATAAACAACATAAATACAATTTAATAAAGCATAGGACAAAACAACATAAATACAATTTAATAAAGCATATGTTAAAACAACATAAATACAATTTAATAAAGCATAAGATAAAACAACATGAATATAATTTAGTAAATCTTAAGATAAAACAACATGAATAAAATTTAATAAAGCACAGGATAAAACAACATAAATACAATTTAATAAAGCATAGGATAAAACAACATAAATACAATTTAATAAAGCATAGGATAAAACAACATAAATACAATTTAATAAAGCATCGGACAAAACAACATAAATACTATTTAATAAAGCATACGTTAAAACAACATAAATACAATTAAATAAAGCATAGAATAAAACAACATAAATACAATTTAATAAAGCATAGGTTAAAACAACATAAATACAATTTAATAAAGCATAGGATAAAACAACATAAATACAATTTAATAAAGCATAGGATAAAACAACATAAATAAAATTTAATAAAGCATAGGATAAAACAACATAAATACAATTTAATAAAGCATAGGATAAAACAACATAAATACAATTTAATAAAGCATAGGATAAAACAACATAAATACAATTTAATAAAGCATAGGATAAAACAACATAAATACAATTTAATAAAGAATAGGATAAAACAACATAAATACAATTTAATAAAGCATAGGATAAAACAACATAAATAAAATTTAATAAAGCATAGGTTAAAACAACATCAATACAATTTAATAAAGCATATGACAAAACAACATAAATACAATTTAATAAAGCATAGTTTAAAACAGCATGAATACAATTTAATAAAGCATAGGATAAAACCACAGAAATACAATTTAATAAAGCATAGGATAAAACAACATAAATACAATGTAATAAAGCATAGGACAAAACAACATAAATACAATTTAATAAAGCATAGGATAAAACAACATAAATAAAATTTAATGAAACATAGGATAAACAACATAAATACAATTTAATAAAGCATAGGACAAAACAACATAAATACAATTTAATAAAGCATATGTTAAAACAACATAAATACAATTTAATAAAGCATAAGATAAAACAACATGAATATAATTTAGTAAAGCTTAAGATAAAACAACATGAATACAATTTAATAAAGCATAGGTTAAAACAACATAAATACAATTTAAGAAAGCATAGGATAAAACTACATAAATACATTTTAATAAAGCATAGGTTAAAACAACATAAATACAATTTAATAAAGCATAGGATAAAACAACATAAATACAATTTAATAAAGCATAGGATAAAACAACATAAATAAAATTTAATAAAGCATAGGGTAAAACAACATAAATACAATTTAATAAAGCATAGGATAAAACAACATAAATACAATTTAATAAAGCATAGGATAAAACAACATAAATACAATTTAATAAAGCATAGGATAAAACAACATAAATACAATTTAATAAAGCATAGGATAAAACAACATAAATACAATTTAATAAAGCATAGGATAAAACAACATAAATAAAATTTAATAAAGCATAGGGTAAAACAACATAAATACAATTTAATAAAGCATAGGATAAAACAACATAAATACAATTTAATAAAGCATAGGTTAAAACAACATAAATACAATTTTATAAAGCATAGGATAAAACAACATAAATACAATTTAATAAAGCATAGGTTAAAACAACATAAATACAATTTAATAAAGCATAGGATAAAACAACATAAATTCAATTTAATAAAGCATAGGATAAAACAACATAAATACAATTTAATAAAGCACAGGATAAAACAACATAAATAAAATTTAATAAAGCATAGGATAAAACAACATAAATAAAATTTAATAAAGCATAGGATAAAACAACGTAAATACAATTTAATAAAGCATAGGATAAAACAACATAAATAAAATTTAATACAGCATAGGATAAAACAACATAAATACAATTTAATAAAGCATAGGATAAAACAACATAAATACAATTTAATAAAGCATAGGTTAAAACAACTTAAATACAATTTAATAAAGCATAGGATAAAACAACATAAATACAATTTAATAAAGCATAGGATAAAACAACATAAATAAAATTTAATAAAGCATAGGGTAAAACAACATAAATACAATTTAATAAAGCATAGGATAAAACAACATAAATACAATTTAATAAAGCATAGGATAAAACAACATAAATACAATTTAATAAAGCATAGGATAAAACAACATAAATACAATTTAATAAAGCATAGGATAAAACAACATAAATACAATTTAATAAAGCATAGGATAAAACAACATAAATAAAATTTAATAAAGCATAGGTTAAAACAACATAAATACAATTTAATAAAGCATATGACAAAACAACATAAATACAATTTAATAAAGCATAGTTTAAAACAGCATGAATACAATTTATTAAAGCATAGGATAAAACCACAGAAATACAATTTAATAAAGCATAGGATAAAACAACATAAATACAATGTAATAAAGCATAGGACAAAACAACATAAATACAATTTAATAAAGCATAGGATAAAACAACATAAATACAATTTAATGAAACATAGGATAAACAACATAAATACAATTTAATAAAGCATAGGACAAAACAACATAAATACAATTTAATAAAGCATATGTTAAAACAACATAAATACAATTTAATAAAGCATAAGATAAAACAACATGAATATAATTTAGTAAAGCTTAAGATAAAACAACATGAATACAATTTAATAAAGCATAGGTTAAAACAACATAAATACAATTTAAGAAAGCATAGGATAAAACTACATAAATACATTTTAATAAAGCATAGGTTAAAACAACATAAATACAATTTAATAAAGCATAGGATAAAACAACATAAATACAATTTAATAAAGCATAGGATAAAACAACATAAATACTTTTTAATAAAGCGTAGGATAAAACCACATAAATACAATTTAATAAAGCATAGGCTAAAACAACATAAATAAAATTTAATAAAGCATAGGTTAAAACAACATAAATACAATTTAATAAAGCGTAGGACAAAACAACATAAATAAAATGTAATAAAGCATAGTTTAAAACAACATAAATACAAATTTAATAAAGCATAGGATAAAATAACATAAATACAATTTAATAAAGCATAGGATAAAACCACAGAAATACAATTTAATAAAGCATAGGATAAAACAACATAAATACAATTTAATAAAGCATAGGACAAAACAACATAAATACAATTTAATAAAGCATAGGACAAAACAACATAAATACAATTTAAAAAAGCATAAGATAAAACAACATGAATATAATTTAGTAAAGCATAAGATAAAACAACATGAATACAATTTAATAAAGCATAGGTTAAAACAACATAAATACAATTTAAGAAAGCATAGGATAAAACTACATAAATACATTTTAATAAAGCATAGAATAAAACAACATAAATGCAATTTAATAAAGCATAGGTTAAAACAACATAAATACAATTTAATAAAGCTTCGGACAAAACAACATAAATACAATTTAATAAAGCATAGGATAAAACAACATAAATACAATTTATAAAGCATAGGATCAAACAACATAAATACAAATTAATAAAGCATAGGATAAAACAACATAAATACAATTTAATAAAGCATAGGATAAAATAAAATAAAAACAATTTAATAAAGCATAGGCTAAAACTACATAAATACAATTTAATAAAGCATAGGATAAAACAACATAAATACAATTTAATAAAGCATCGGACAAAACAACATAAATACAATTTAATTAAGCATAGGATAAAACAACATAAATACAATTTATAAAGCATAGGATAAAACAACATAAATACAATTTAATAAAGCATAGGATAAAACAACATAAATACAATTTAATAAAGCATAGGATAAAACAACATAAATACAATTTAATAAAGCATAGGATAAAACAACATAAATACAATTTAATTAAGCATAGGATAAAACAACATAAATACAATTTAATAAAGCATAGGATAAAACAACATAAATACAATTTAATAAAGCATATGACAAAACAACATAAATACAATTTAATAAAGCATAGTTTAAAACAGCATGAATACAATTTAATAAAGCATAGGATAAAACCACAGAAATACAATTTAATAAAGCATAGGATAAAACAACATAAATACAATGTAATAAAGCATAGGACAAAACAACATAAATACAATTTAATAAAGCATAGGATAAAACAACATAAATACAATTTAATGAAACATAGGATAAACAACATAAATACAATTTAATAAAGCATAGGACAAAAACAACATAAATACAATTTAATAAAGCATATGTTAAAACAACATAAATACAATTTAATAAAGCATAAGATAAAACAACATGAATATAATTTAGTAAAGCTTAAGATAAAACAACATGAATACAATTTAATAAAGCATAGGTTAAAACAACATAAATACAATTTAAGAAAGCATAGGATAAAACTACATAAATACATTTTAATAAAGCATAGGTTAAAACAACATAAATACAATTTAATAAAGCATTGGATAAAACAACATAAATACAATTTAATAAAGCATAGGATAAAACAACATAAATACTTTTTAATAAAGCGTAGGATAAAACCACATAAATACAATTTAATAAAGCATAGGATAAAACAACATAAATAAAATTTAATAAAGCATAGGTTAAAACAACATAAATACAATTTAATAAAGCGTAGGACAAAACAACATAAATACAATGTAATAAAGCATAGTTTAAAACAACATAAATACAATTTAATAAAGCATAAGATAAAACAACATGAATATAATTTAGTAAAGCATAAGATAAAACAACATGAATACAATTTAGTAAAGCATAGGTTAAAACAACATAAATACAATTTAAGAAAGCATAGGATAAAACTACATAAATACATTTTAATAAAGCATAGGATAAAACAACATAAATGCAATTTAATAAAGCATAGGTTAAAACAACATAAATACAATTTAATAAAGCTTCGGACAAAACAACATAAATACAATTTAATAAAGCATAGGATAAAACAACATAAATACAATTTATAAAGCATAGGATCAAACAACATAAATACAAATTAATAAAGCATAGGTTAAAACAACATAAATACAATTTAATAAAGCATAGGATAAAATAACATAAAAACAATTTAATAAAGCATAGGCTAAAACTACATAAATAGAATTTAATAAAGCATAGGATAAAACAAATTAAATACAATTTAATAAAGCATAGGTTAAAACAACATAAATACAATTTAATAAAGCATAGGATAAAACAACATAAATTCAATTTAATAAAGCATAGGATAAAACAACATAAATACAATTTAATAAAGCACAGGATAAAACAACATAAATACAATTTAATAAAGCATAGGATAAAACAACATAAATACAATTTAATAAAGCACAGGATAAAACAACATAAATACAATTTAATAAAGCATAGGTTAAAACAACATAAATACAATTTAATAAAGCATAGGTTAAAACAACATAAATACAATTTTATAAAGCATAGGTTAAAACAACATAAATACAATTTAATAAAGCATAGGATAAAACAACATAAATACAATTTAATAAAGCATAGGTTAAAACAACATAAATACAATTTAATAAAGCATAGGTTAAAACAACATAAATACAATTTAATAAAGCATAGGATAAAACAACATAAATACTTTTTAATAAAGCATAGGATAAAACCACATAAATACAATTTAATAAAGCACAGGATAAAACAACATAAATACAATTTAATAAAGCATAGGATAAAACAACATAAATACAATTTAATAAAGCACAGGATAAAACAACATAAATACAATTTAATAAAGCATAGGATAAAACAACATAAATACAATTTAATAAAGCATAGGATAAAACAACATAAATACAATTTAATAAAGCATAGGATAAAACAACATAAATGCTATTTAATAAAGCATACGTTAAAACAACATAAATACAATTAAATAAAGCATAGAATAAAACAACATAAATACAATTTAATAAAGCATAGGTTAAAACAACATAAATACAATTTAATAAAGCATAGGATAAAACCACATAAATACAATTTAATAAAGCATAGGATAAAACAACATAAATACTTTTTAATAAAGCATAGGATAAAACCACATAAATACAATTTAATAAAGCACAGGATAAAACAACATAAATACAATTTAATAAAGCATAGGATAAAACAACATAAATAAAATTTAATAAAGCATAGGATAAAACAACATAAATACAATTTAATAAAGCATAGGATAAAACAACATAAATACTATTTAATAAAGCATACGTTAAAACAACATAAATACAATTAAATAAAGCATAGAAAAAAACAACATAAATACAATTTAATAAAGCATAGGTTAAAACAACATAAATACAATTTTATAAAGCATAGGATAAAACAACATAAATACAATTTAATAAAGCATAGGTTAAAACAACATAAATACAATTTAATAAAGCATAGGATAAAACAACATAAATTCAATTTAATAAAGCATAGGATAAAACAACATAAATACAATTTAATAAAGCACAGGATAAAACAACATAAATAAAATTTAATAAAGCATAGGATAAAACAACATAAATAAAATTTAATAAAGCATAGGATAAAACAACGTAAATACAATTTAATAAAGCATAGGATAAAACAACATAAATAAAATTTAATACAGCATAGGATAAAACAACATAAATACAATTTAATAAAGCATAGGATAAAACAACATAAATACAATTTAATAAAGCATAGGTTAAAACAACATAAATACAATTTAATAAAGCATAGGATAAAACAACATAAATACAATTTAATAAAGCATAGGATAAAACAACATAAATAAAATTTAATAAAGCATAGGGTAAAACAACATAAATACAATTTAATAAAGCATAGGATAAAACAACATAAATACAATTTAATAAAGCATAGGATAAAACAACATAAATACAATTTAATAAAGCATAGGATAAAACAACATAAATACAATTTAATAAAGCATAGGATAAAACAACATAAATACAATTTAATAAAGCATAGGATAAAACAACATAAATAAAATTTAATAAAGCATAGGTTAAAACAACATAAATACAATTTAATAAAGCATATGACAAAACAACATAAATACAATTTAATAAAGCATAGTTTAAAACAGCATGAATACAATTTAATAAAGCATAGGATAAAACCACAGAAATACAATTTAATAAAGCATAGGATAAAACAACATAAATACAATGTAATAAAGCATAGGACAAAACAACATAAATACAATTTAATAAAGCATAGGATAAAACAACATAAATACAATTTAATGAAACATAGGATAAACAACATAAATACAATTTAATAAAGCATTAGACAAAACAACATAAATACAATTTAATAAAGCATATGTTAAAACAACATAAATACAATTTAATAAAGCATAAGATAAAACAACATGAATATAATTTAGTAAAGCTTAAGATAAAACAACATGAATACAATTTAATAAAGCATAGGTTAAAACAACATAAATACAATTTAAGAAAGCATAGGATAAAACTACATAAATACATTTTAATAAAGCATAGGTTAAAACAACATAAATACAATTTAATAAAGCATAGGATAAAACAACATAAATACAATTTAATAAAGCATAGGATAAAACAACATAAATACTTTTTAATAAAGCGTAGGATAAAACCACATAAATACAATTTAATAAAGCATAGGCTAAAACAACATAAATAAAATTTAATAAAGCATAGGTTAAAACAACATAAATACAATTTAATAAAGCGTAGGACAAAACAACATAAATACAATGTAATAAAGCATAGTTTAAAACAACATAAATACAAATTTAATAAAGCATAGGATAAAATAACATAAATACAATTTAATAAAGCATAGGATAAAACCACAGAAATACAATTTAATAAAGCATAGGATAAAACAACATAAATACAATTTAATAAAGCATAGGACAAAACAACATAAATACAATTTAATAAAGCATAGGACAAAACAACATAAATACAATTTAAAAAAGCATAAGATAAAACAACATGAATATAATTTAGTAAAGCATAAGATAAAACAACATGAATACAATTTAATAAAGCATAGGTTAAAACAACATAAATACAATTTAAGAAAGCATAGGATAAAACTACATAAATACATTTTAATAAAGCATAGGATAAAACAACATAAATGCAATTTAATAAAGCATAGGTTAAAACAACATAAATACAATTTAATAAAGCTTCGGACAAAACAACATAAATACAATTTAATAAAGCATAGGATAAAACAACATAAATACAATTTATAAAGCATAGGATCAAACAACATAAATACAAATTAATAAAGCATAGGATAAAACAACATAAATACAATTTAATAAAGCATAGGATAAAATAACATAAAAACAATTTAATAAAGCATAGGCTAAAACTACATAAATACAATTTAATAAAGCATAGGATAAAACAACATAAATACAATTTAATAAAGCATCGGACAAAACAACATAAATACAATTTAATAAAGCATAGGATAAAACAACATAAATACAATTTATAAAGCATAGGATAAAACAACATAAATACAATTTAATAAAGCATAGGATAAAACAACATAAATACAATTTAATAAAGCATAGGATAAAACAACATAAATACAATTTAATAAAGCATAGGATAAAACAACATAAATACAATTTAATTAAGCATAGGATAATACAACATAAATACAATTTAATAAAGCATAGGATAAAACAACATAAATACAATTTAATAAAGCATATGACAAAACAACATAAATACAATTTAATAAAGCATAGTTTAAAACAGCATGAATACAATTTAATAAAGCATAGGATAAAACCACAGAAATACAATTTAATAAAGCATAGGATAAAACAACATAAATACAATGTAATTAAGCATAGGACAAAACAACATAAATACAAATTAATAAAGCATAGGATAAAACAACATAAATACAATTTAATGAAACATAGGATAAACAACATAAATACAATTTAATAAAGCATAGGACAAAACAACATAAATACAATTTAATAAAGCATATGTTAAAACAACATAAATACAATTTAATAAAGCATAAGATAAAACAACATGAATATAATTTAGTAAAGCTTAAGATAAAACAACATGAATAAAATTTAATAAAGCACAGGATAAAACAACATAAATACAATTTAATAAAGCATAGGATAAAACAACATAAATACAATTTAATAAAGCATAGGATAAAACAACATAAATACAATTTAATAAAGCATAGGATAAAACAACATAAATACTATTTAATAAAGCATACGTTAAAACAACATAAATACAATTAAATAAAGCATAGAATAAAACAACATAAATACAATTTAATAAAGCATAGGTTAAAACAACATAAATACAATTTAATAAAGCATCGGACAAAACAACATAAATACAATTTAATAAAGCATAGGATAAAACAACATAAATACAATTTATAAAGCATAGGATAAAACAACATAAATACAATTTAATAAAGCATAGGATAAAACAACATAAATACAATTTAATAAAGCATAGGTTAAAACAACATAAATACAATTTAATAAAGCATAGGATAAAACAACATAAATACAATTTAATAAAGCATAGGATAAAACAACATAAATAAAATTTAATAAAGCATAGGATAAAACAACATAAATACAATTTAATAAAGCATAGGATAAAACAACATAAATACAATTTAATAAAGCATAGGATAAAACAACATAAATACAATTTAATAAAGCATAGGATAAAACAACATAAATACAATTTAATAAAGAATAGGATAAAACAACATAAATACAATTTAATAAAGCATAGGATAAAACAACATAAATAAAATTTAATAAAGCATAGGTTAAAACAACATCAATACAATTTAATAAAGCATATGGCAAAACAACATAAATACAATTTAATAAAGCATAGTTTAAAACAGCATGAATACAATTTAATAAAGCATAGGATAAAACCACAGAAATACAATTTAATAAAGCATAGGATAAAACAACATAAATACAATGTAATAAAGCATAGGACAAAACAACATAAATACAATTTAATAAAGCATAGGATAAAACAACATAAATAAAATTTAATGAAACATAGGATAAACAACATAAATACAATTTAATAAAGCATAGGACAAAACAACATAAATACAATTTAATAAAGCATATGTTAAAACAACATAAATACAATTTAATAAAGCATAAGATAAAACAACATGAATATAATTTAGTAAAGCTTAAGATAAAACAACATGAATACAATTTAATAAAGCATAGGTTAAAACAACATAAATACAATTTAAGAAAGCATAGGATAAAACTACATAAATACATTTTAATAAAGCATAGGTTAAAACAACATAAATACAATTTAATAAAGCATAGGATAAAACAACATAAATACAATTTAATAAAGCATAGGATAAAACAACATTAATAAAATTTAATAAAGCATAGGGTAAAACAACATAAATACAATTTAATAAAGCATAGGATAAAACAACATAAATACAATTTAATAAAGCATAGGATAAAACAACATAAATACAATTTAATAAAGCATAGGATAAAACAACATAAATACAATTTAATAAAGCATAGGATAAAACAACATAAATACAATTTAATAAAGCATAGGATAAAACAACATAAATAAAATTTAATAAAGCATAGGTTAAAACAACATAAATACAATTTAATAAAGCATATGACAAAACAACATAAATACAATTTAATAAAGCATAGTTTAAAACAGCATGAATACAATTTAATAAAGCATAGGATAAAACCACAGAAATACAATTTAATAAAGCATAGGATAAAACAACATAAATACAATGTAATAAAGCATAGGACAAAACAACATAAATACAATTTAATAAAGCATAGAATAAAACAACATAAATACAATTTAATGAAACATAGGATAAACAACATAAATACAATTTAATAAAGCATTAGACAAAACAACATAAATACAATTTAATAAAGCATATGTTAAAACAACATAAATACAATTTAATAAAGCATAAGATAAAACAACATGAATATAATTTAGTAAAGCTTAAGATAAAACAACATGAATACAATTTAATAAAGCATAGGTTAAAACAACATAAATACAATTTAAGAAAGCATAGGATAAAACTACATAAATACATTTTAATAAAGCATAGGTTAAAACAACATAAATACAATTTAATAAAGCATAGGATAAAACAACATAAATACAATTTAATAAAGCATAGGATAAAACAACATAAATACTTTTTAATAAAGCGTAGGATAAAACCACATAAATACAATTTAATAAAGCATAGGCTAAAACAACATAAATAAAATTTAATAAAGCATAGGTTAAAACAACATAAATACAATTTAATAAAGCGTAGGACAAAACAACATAAATACAATGTAATAAAGCATAGTTTAAAACAACATAAATACAAATTTAATAAAGCATAGGATAAAATAACATAAATACAATTTAATAAAGCATAGGATAAAACCACAGAAATACAATTTAATAAAGCATAGGATAAAACAACATAAATACAATTTAATAAAGCATAGGACAAAACAACATAAATACAATTTAATAAAGCATAGGACAAAACAACATAAATACAATTTAAAAAAGCATAAGATAAAACAACATGAATATAATTTAGTAAAGCATAAGATAAAACAACATGAATACAATTTAATAAAGCATAGGTTAAAACAACATAAATACAATTTAAGAAAGCATAGGATAAAACTACATAAATACATTTTAATAAAGCATAGGATAAAACAACATAAATGCAATTTAATAAAGCATAGGTTAAAACAACATAAATACAATTTAATAAAGCTTCGGACAAAACAACATAAATACAATTTAATAAAGCATAGGATAAAACAACATAAATACAATTTATAAAGCATAGGATCAAACAACATAAATACAAATTAATAAAGCATAGGATAAAACAACATAAATACAATTTAATAAAGCATAGGATAAAATAACATAAAAACAATTTAATAAAGCATAGGCTAAAACTACATAAATACAATTTAATAAAGCATAGGATAAAACAACATAAATACAATTTAATAAAGCATCGGACAAAACAACATAAATACAATTTAATAAAGCATAGGATAAAACAACATAAATACAATTTATAAAGCATAGGATAAAACAACATAAATACAATTTAATAAAGCATAGGATAAAACAACATAAATACAATTTAATAAAGCATAGGATAAAACAACATAAATACAATTTAATAAAGCATAGGATAAAACAACATAAATACAATTTAATTAAGCATAGGATAAAACAACATAAATACAATTTAATAAAGCATAGGATAAAACAACATAAATACAATTTAATAAAGCATATGACAAAACAACATAAATACAATTTAATAAAGCATAGTTTAAAACAGCATGAATACAATTTAATAAAGCATAGGATAAAACCACAGAAATACAATTTAATAAAGCATAGGATAAAACAACATAAATACAATGTAATTAAGCATAGGACAAAACAACATAAATACAATTTAATAAAGCATAGATTAAAACAACATAAATACAATTTAATGAAACATAGGATAAACAACATAAATACAATTTAATAAAGCATAGGACAAAACAACATAAATACAATTTAATAAAGCATATGTTAAAACAACATAAATACAATTTAATAAAGCATAAGATAAAACAACATGAATATAATTTAGTAAAGCTTAAGATAAAACAACATGAATAAAATTTAATAAAGCACAGGATAAAACAACATAAATACAATTTAATAAAGCATAGGATAAAACAACATAAATACAATTTAATAAAGCATAGGATAAAACAACATAAATACAATTTAATAAAGCATAGGATAAAACAACATAAATACTATTTAATAAAGCATACGTTAAAACAACATAAATACAATTAAATAAAGCATAGAATAAAACAACATAAATACAATTTAATAAAGCATAGGTTAAAACAACATAAATACAATTTAATAAAGCATCGGACAAAACAACATAAATACAATTTAATAAAGCATAGGATAAAACAACATAAATACAATTTAATAAAGCATAGGTTAAAACAACATAAATACAATTTAATAAAGCATAGGATAAAACAGCATAAATACAATTTAATAAAGCATAGGATTAAACAACGTAAATACAATTTAATAAAGCATAGGATAAAACAACATAAATACAATTTAATAAAGCATAGGTTAAAACAACATAAATACAATTTAATAAAGCATAGGATAAAACAACATAAATAAAATTTAATAAAGCATAGGATAAAACAACATAAATAAAATTTAATAAAGCATAGGTTAAAACAACATAAATACAATTTAATAAAGCATAGGATAAAACCACATAAATACAATTTAATAAAGCATAGGATAAAACAACATAAATACTTTTTAATAAAGCATAGGATAAAACCAAATAAATACAATTTAATAAAGCACAGGATAAAACAACATAAATACAATTTAATAAAGCATAGGACAAAACAACATAAATACAATTTAATAAAGCATAGGAAAAAACAACATAAATACAATTTAATAAAGCATAGGATAAAACAACATAAATACTATTTAATAAAGCATACGTTAAAACAACATAAATACAATTAAATAAAGCATAGAATAAAACAACATAAATACAATTTAATAAAGCATAGGTTAAAACAACATAAATACAATTTTATAAAGCATAGGATAAAACAACATAAATAAAATTTAATAAAGCATAGGATAAAACAACGTAAATACAATTTAATAAAGCATAGGATAAAACAACATAAATAAAATTTAATACAGCATAGGATAAAACAACATAAATACAATTTAATAAAGCATAGGATAAAACAACATAAATACAATTTAATAAAGCATAGGTTAAAACAACATAAATACAATTTAATAAAGCATAGGATAAAACAACATAAATACAATTTAATAAAGCATAGGATAAAACAACATAAATAAAATTTAATAAAGCATAGGATAAAACAACATAAATACAATTTAATAAAGCATAGGATAAAACAACATAAATACAATTTAATAAAGCATAGGATAAAACAACATAAATACAATTTAATAAAGCATAGGATAAAACAACATAAATACAATTTAATAAAGAATAGGATAAAACAACATAAATACAATTTAATAAAGCATAGGATAAAACAACATAAATAAAATTTAATAAAGCATAGGTTAAAACAACATCAATACAATTTAATAAAGCATATGACAAAACAACATAAATACAATTTAATAAAGCATAGTTTAAAACAGCATGAATACAATTTAATAAAGCATAGGATAAAACCACAGAAATACAATTTAATAAAGCATAGGATAAAACAACATAAATACAATGTAATAAAGCATAGGACAAAACAACATAAATACAATTTAATAAAGCATAGGATAAAACAACATAAATAAAATTTAATGAAACATAGGATAAACAACATAAATACAATTTAATAAAGCATAGGACAAAACAACATAAATACAATTTAATAAAGCATATGTTAAAACAACATAAATACAATTTAATAAAGCATAAGATAAAACAACATGAATATAATTTAGTAAAGCTTAAGATAAAACAACATGAATACAATTTAATAAAGCATAGGTTAAAACAACATAAATACAATTTAAGAAAGCATAGGATAAAACTACATAAATACATTTTAATAAAGCATAGGTTAAAACAACATAAATACAATTTAATAAAGCATAGGATAAAACAACATAAATACAATTTAATAAAGCATAGGATAAAACAACATAAATACTTTTTAATAAAGCGTAGGATAAAACCACATAAATACAATTTAATAAAGCATAAGATAAAACAACATGAATATAATTTAGTAAAGCTTAAGATAAAACAACATGAATACAATTTAATAAAGCATAGGTTAAAACAACATAAATACAATTTAAGAAAGCATAGGATAAAACTACATAAATACATTTTAATAAAGGATAGGTTAAAACAACATAAATACAATTTAATAAAGCATAGGATAAAACAACATAAATACAATTTAATAAAGCATAGGATAAAACAACATAAATACTTTTTAATAAAGCGTAGGATAAAACCACATAAATACAATTTAATAAAGCATAGGCTAAAACAACATAAATAAAATTTAATAAAGCATAGGTTAAAACAACATAAATACAATTTAATAAAGCGTAGGACAAAACAACATAAATACAATGTAATAAAGCATAGTTTAAAACAACATAAATACAAATTTAATAAAGCATAGGATAAAATAACATAAATACAATTTAATAAAGCATAGGATAAAACCACAGAAATACAATTTAATAAAGCATAGGATAAAACAACATAAATACAATTTAATAAAGCATAGGACAAAACAACATAAATACAATTTAATAAAGCATAGGACAAAACAACATAAATACAATTTAATAAAGCATAAGATAAAACAACATGAATATAATTTAGTAAAGCATAAGATAAAACAACATGAATGCAATTTAATAAAGCATAGGTTAAAACAACATAAATACAATTAAGAAAGCATAGGATAAAACTACATAAATACATATTAATAAAGCATAGGATAAAACAACATAAATGCAATTTAATAAAGCATAGGTTAAAACAACATAAATACAATTTAATAAAGCTTCGGACAAAACAACATAAATACAATTTAATAAAGCATAGGATAAAACAACATAAATGCAATTTATAAAGCATAGGATAAAACAGCATAAATACAATTTAATAAAGCATAGGATTAAACAACGTAAATACAATTTAATAAAGCATAGGATAAAACAACATAAATACAATTTAATAAAGCATAGGTTAAAACAACATAAATACAATTTAATAAAGCATAGGATAAAACAACATAAATAAAATTTAATAAAGCATAGGATAAAACAACATAAATAAAATTTAATAAAGCATAGGTTAAAACAACATAAATACAATTTAATAAAGCATAGGATAAAACCACATAAATACAATTTAATAAAGCATAGGATAAAACAACATAAATACTTTTTAATAAAGCATAGGATAAAACCAAATAAATACAATTTAATAAAGCACAGGATAAAACAACATAAATACAATTTAATAAAGCATAGGACAAAACAACATAAATACAATTTAATAAAGCATAGGAAAAAACAACATAAATACAATTTAATAAAGCATAGGATAAAACAACATAAATACTATTTAATAAAGCATACGTTAAAACAACATAAATACAATTAAATAAAGCATAGAATAAAACAACATAAATACAATTTAATAAAGCATAGGTTAAAACAACATAAATACAATTTTATAAAGCATAGGATAAAACAACATAAATAAAATTTAATAAAGCATAGGATAAAACAACGTAAATACAATTTAATAAAGCATAGGATAAAACAACATAAATAAAATTTAATACAGCATAGGATAAAACAACATAAATACAATTTAATAAAGCATAGGATAAAACAACATAAATACAATTTAATAAAGCATAGGTTAAAACAACATAAATACAATTTAATAAAGCATAGGATAAAACAACATAAATACAATTTAATAAAGCATAGGATAAAACAACATAAATAAAATTTAATAAAGCATAGGATAAAACAACATAAATACAATTTAATAAAGCATAGGATAAAACAACATAAATACAATTTAATAAAGCATAGGATAAAACAACATAAATACAATTTAATAAAGCATAGGATAAAACAACATAAATACAATTTAATAAAGAATAGGATAAAACAACATAAATACAATTTAATAAAGCATAGGATAAAACAACATAAATAAAATTTAATAAAGCATAGGTTAAAACAACATCAATACAATTTAATAAAGCATATGACAAAACAACATAAATACAATTTAATAAAGCATAGTTTAAAACAGCATGAATACAATTTAATAAAGCATAGGATAAAACCACAGAAATACAATTTAATAAAGCATAGGATAAAACAACATAAATACAATGTAATAAAGCATAGGACAAAACAACATAAATACAATTTAATAAAGCATAGGATAAAACAACATAAATAAAATTTAATGAAACATAGGATAAACAACATAAATACAATTTAATAAAGCATAGGACAAAACAACATAAATACAATTTAATAAAGCATATGTTAAAACAACATAAATACAATTTAATAAAGCATAAGATAAAACAACATGAATATAATTTAGTAAAGCTTAAGATAAAACAACATGAATACAATTTAATAAAGCATAGGTTAAAACAACATAAATACAATTTAAGAAAGCATAGGATAAAACTACATAAATACATTTTAATAAAGCATAGGTTAAAACAACATAAATACAATTTAATAAAGCATAGGATAAAACAACATAAATACAATTTAATAAAGCATAGGATAAAACAACATAAATACTTTTTAATAAAGCGTAGGATAAAACCACATAAATACAATTTAATAAAGCATAAGATAAAACAACATGAATATAATTTAGTAAAGCTTAAGATAAAACAACATGAATACAATTTAATAAAGCATAGGTTAAAACAACATAAATACAATTTAAGAAAGCATAGGATAAAACTACATAAATACATTTTAATAAAGGATAGGTTAAAACAACATAAATACAATTTAATAAAGCATAGGATAAAACAACATAAATACAATTTAATAAAGCATAGGATAAAACAACATAAATACTTTTTAATAAAGCGTAGGATAAAACCACATAAATACAATTTAATAAAGCATAGGCTAAAACAACATAAATAAAATTTAATAAAGCATAGGTTAAAACAACATAAATACAATTTAATAAAGCGTAGGACAAAACAACATAAATACAATGTAATAAAGCATAGTTTAAAACAACATAAATACAAATTTAATAAAGCATAGGATAAAATAACATAAATACAATTTAATAAAGCATAGGATAAAACCACAGAAATACAATTTAATAAAGCATAGGATAAAACAACATAAATACAATTTAATAAAGCATAGGACAAAACAACATAAATACAATTTAATAAAGCATAGGACAAAACAACATAAATACAATTTAATAAACATAAGATAAAACAACATGAATATAATTTAGTAAAGCATAAGATAAAACAACATGAATGCAATTTAATAAAGCATAGGTTAAAACAACATAAATACAATTAAGAAAGCATAGGATAAAACTACATAAATACATATTAATAAAGCATAGGATAAAACAACATAAATGCAATTTAATAAAGCATAGGTTAAAACAACATAAATACAATTTAATAAAGCTTCGGACTAAACAACATAAATACAATTTAATAAAGCATAGGATAAAACAACATAAATACAATTTATAAAGCATAGGATCAAACAACATAAATACAAATTCATAAAGCATAGGATAAAACAACATAAATACAATTTAATAAAGCATAGGATAAAATAACATAAAAACAATTTAATAAAGCATAGGCTAAAACTACATAAATACAATTTAATAAAGCATAGGATAAAACAAATTAAATACAATTTAATAAAGCATAGGTTAAAACAACATAAATACAATTTAATAAAGCATAGGATAAAACAACATAAATACAATTTAATAAAGCATAGGATAAAACAACATAAATAAAATTTAATAAAGCATAGGTTAAAACGACATAAATACAATTTAATAAAGCATCGGACAAAACAACATAAATACAATTTAATAAAGCATAGGATAAAACAACATAAATACAATTTATAAAGCATAGGATAAAACAACATAAATACAATTTAATAAAGCATAGGATAAAACAACATAAATACAATTTAATAAAGCATAGGATAAAACAACATAAATACAATTTAATAAAGCATAGGATAAAACAACATAAATACAATTTAATTAAGCATAGGATAAAACAACATAAATACAATTTAATAAAGCATAGGATAAAACAACATAAATACAATTTAATAAAGCATATGACAAAACAACATAAATACAATTTAATAAAGCATAGTTTAAAACAGCATGAATACAATTTAATAAAGCATAGGATAAAACCACAGAAATACAATTTAATAAAGCATAGGATAAAACAACATAAATACAATGTAATTAAGCATAGGACAAAACAACATAAATACAATTTAATAAAGCATAGGATAAAACAACATAAATACAATTTAATGAAACATAGGATAAACAACATAAATACAATTTAATAAAGCATAGGACAAAACAACATAAATACAATTTAATAAAGCATATGTTAAAACAACATAAATACAATTTAATAAAGCATAAGATAAAACAACATGAATATAATTTAGTAAAGCTTAAGATAAAACAACATGAATACAATTTAATAAAGCACAGGATAAAACAACATAAATACAATTTAATAAAGCATAGGATAAAACAACATAAATACAATTTAATAAAGCATAGGATAAAACAACATAAATACAATTTAATAAAGCATAGGAAAAAAAAACATAAATACTATTTAATAAAGCATACGTTAAAACAACATAAATACAATTAAATAAAGCATAGAATAAAACAACATAAATACAATTTAATAAAGCATAGGTTAAAACAACATAAATACAATTTAATAAAGCATCGGACAAAACAACATAAATACAATTTAATAAAGCATAGGATAAAACAACATAAATACAATTTAATAAAGCATAGGATAAAATAACATAAAAACAATTTAATAAAGCATAGGCTAAAACTACATAAATACAATTTAATAAAGCATAGGATAAAACAACATAAATACAATTTAATAAAGCATAGGATAAAACAACATAAATACAATTTAATAAAGCATAGGATAAAACAACATAAATACAATTTAATTAAGCATAGGATAAAACAACATAAATACAATTTAATAAAGCATAGGATAAAACAACATAAATACAATTTAATAAAGCATATGACAAAACAACATAAATACAATTTAATAAAGCATAGTTTAAAACAGCATGAATACAATTTAATAAAGCATAGGATAAAACCACAGAAATACAATTTAATAAAGCATAGGATAAAACAACATAAATACAATGTAATTAAGCATAGGACAAAACAACATAAATACAATTTAATAAAGCATAGGATAAAACAACATAAATACAATTTAATGAAACATAGGATAAACAACATAAATACAATTTAATAAAGCATAGGACAAAACAACATAAATACAATTTAATAAAGCATATGTTAAAACAACATAAATACAATTTAATAAAGCATAAGATAAAACAACATGAATATAATTTAGTAAAGCTTAAGATAAAACAACATGAATACAATTTAATAAAGCACAGGATAAAACAACATAAATACAATTTAATAAAGCATAGGATAAAACAACATAAATACATTTTAATAAAGCATAGGATAAAACAACATAAATACAATTTAATAAAGCATAGGAAAAAAAAACATAAATACTATTTAATAAAGCATACGTTAAAACAACATAAATACAATTAAATAAAGCATAGAATAAAACAACATAAATACAATTTAATAAAGCATAGGTTAAAACAACATAAATACAATTTAATAAAGCATCGGACAAAACAACATAAATACAATTTAATAAAGCATAGGATAAAACAACATAAATACAATTTAATAAAGCATAGGATAAAATAACATAAAAACAATTTAATAAAGCATAGGCTAAAACTACATAAATACAATTTAATAAAGCATAGGATAAAACAACATAAATACAATTTAATAAAGCATAGGATAAAACAACATAAATACAATTTAATAAAGCATAGGATAAAACAACATAAATACAATTTAATTAAGCATAGGATAAAACAACATAAATACAATTTAATAAAGCATAGGATAAAACAACATAAATACAATTTAATAAAGCATATGACAAAACAACATAAATACAATTTAATAAAGCATAGTTTAAAACAGCATGAATACAATTTAATAAAGCATAGGATAAAACCACAGAAATACAATTTAATAAAGCATAGGATAAAACAACATAAATACAATGTAATTAAGCATAGGACAAAACAACATAAATACAATTTAATAAAGCATAGGATAAAACAACATAAATACAATTTAATGAAACATAGGATAAACAACATAAATACAATTTAATAAAGCATAGGACAAAACAACATAAATACAATTTAATAAAGCATATGTTAAAACAACATAAATACAATTTAATAAAGCATAAGATAAAACAACATGAATATAATTTAGTAAAGCTTAAGATAAAACAACATGAATACAATTTAATAAAGCACAGGATAAAACAACATAAATACAATTTAATAAAGCATAGGATAAAACAACATAAATACAATTTAATAAAGCATAGGATAAAACAACATAAATACAATTTAATAAAGCATAGGATAAAAAAACATAAATACTATTTAATAAAGCATACGTTAAAACAACATAAATACAATTAAATAAAGCATAGAATAAAACAACATAAATACAATTTAATAAAGCATAGGTTAAAACAACATAAATACAATTTAATAAAGCATCGGACAAAACAACATAAATACAATTTAATAAAGCATAGGATAAAACAACATAAATACAATTTATAAAGCATAGGATAAAACAACATAAATACAATTTAATAAAGCATAGGATAAAACAACATAAATACAATTTAATAAAGCATAGGATAAAACAACATAATTACAATTTAATAAAGCATAGGCTAAAACTACATAAATACAATTTAATAAAGCATAGGATAAAACAACATAAATACAATTTAATAAAGCATAGGTTAAAACAACATAAATACAATTTAATAAAGCATAGGATAAAACAACATAAATACAATTTAATAAAGCATAGGATAAAACAACATAAATAAAATTTAATAAAGCATAGGTTAAAACAACATAAATACAATTTAATAAAGCATAGGATAAAACCACATAAATACAATTTAATAAAGCATAGGATAAAACAACATAAATACTTTTTAATAAAGCATAGGATAAAACCACATAAATACAATTTAATAAAGCACAGGATAAAACAACATAAATACAATTTAATAAAACATAGGACAAAACAACATAAATACAATTTAATAAAGCATAGGATAAAACAACATAAATACAATTTAATAAAGCATAGGATAAAACAACATAAATACTATTTAATAAAGCATACGTTAAAACAACATAAATACAATTAAATAAAGCATAGAATAAAACAACATAAATACAATTTAATAAAGCATATGTTAAAACAACATAAATACAATTTAATAAAGCATAAGATAAAACAACATGAATATAATTTAGTAAAGCTTAAGATAAAACAACATGAATACAATTTAATAAAGCATAGGTTAAAACAACATAAATACAATTTAAGAAAGCATAGGATAAAACTACATAAATACATTTTAATAAAGCATAGGTTAAAACCACATAAATACAATTTAATAAAGCATAGGCTAAAACAACATAAATAAAATTTAATAAAGCATAGGTTAAAACAACATAAATACAATTTAATAAAGCGTAGGACAAAACAACATAAATACAATGTAATAAAGCATAGTTTAAAACAATATAAATACAATTTAATAAAGCATAGGATAAAATAACATAAATACAATTTAATAAAGCATAGGATAAAACCACAGAAATACAATTTAATAAAGCATAGGATAAAACAACATAAATACAATTTAATAAAGCATAGGACAAAACAACATAAATACAATTTAATAAAGCATAGGACAAAACAACATAAATACAATTTAATAAAGCATAAGATAAAACAACATGAATATAATTTAGTAAAGCATAAGATAAAACAACATGAATACAATTTAATAAAGCATAGGTTAAAACAACATAAATACAATTTAAGAAAGCATAGGATAAAACTACATAAATACATTTTAATAAAGCATAGGATAAAACAACATAAATGCAATTTAATAAAGCATAGGTTAAAACAACATAAATACAATTTAATAAAGCTTCGGACAAAACAACATAAATACAATTTAATAAAGCATAGGATAAAACAACATAAATACAATTTATAAAGCATAGGATCAAACAACATAAATACAAATTAATAAAGCATAGGATAAAACAACATAAATACAATTTAATAAAGCATAGGATAAAATAACATAAAAACAATTTAATAAAGCATAGGCTAAAACTACATAAATACAATTTAATAAAGCATAGGATAAAACAAATTAAATACAATTTAATAAAGCATAGGTTAAAACAACATAAATACAATTTAATAAAGCATAGGATAAAACAACATAAATACAATTTAATAAAGCATAGGATAAAACAACATAAATAAAATTTAATAAAGCATAGGTTAAAACAACATAAATACAATTTAATAAAGCATCGGACAAAACAACATAAATACAATTTAATAAAGCATAGGATAAAACAACATAAATACAATTTATAAAGCATAGGATAAAACAACATAAATACAATTTAATAAAGCATAGGATAAAACAACATGAATACAATTTAATAAAGCATATGACAAAACAACATAAATACAATTTAATAAAGCATAGTTTAAAACAGCATGAATACAATTTAATAAAGCATAGGATAAAACCACAGAAATACAATTTAATAAAGCATAGGATAAAACAACATAAATACAATGTAATTAAGCATAGGACAAAACAACATAAATACAATTTAATAAAGCATAGGTTAAAACAACATAAATACAATTTAATAAAGCTGCGGACAAAACAACATAAATACAATTTAATAAAGCATAGGATAAAACAACATAAATACAATTTATAAAGCATAGGATAAAACAACATAAATATTATTTAATAAAGCATACGTTAAAACAACATAAATACAATTAAATAAAGCATAGAATAAAACAACATAAATACAATTTAATAAAGCATAGGTTAAAACAACATAAATACAATTTAATAAAGCATCGGACAAAACAACATAAATACAATTTAATAAAGCATAGGATAAAACAACATAATTACAATTTAATAAAGCATAGGCTAAAACTACATAAATACAATTTAATAAAGCATAGGATAAAACAACATAAATACAATTTAATAAAGCATAGGTTAAAACAACATAAATACAATTTAATAAAGCATAGGATAAAACAACATAAATACAATTTAATAAAGCATAGGATAAAACAACATAAATACAATTTAATAAAGCATAGGTTAAAACAACATAAATACAATTTAATAAAGCATAGGATAAAACCACATAAATACAATTTAATAAAGCATAGGATAAAACAACATAAATACTTTTTAATAAAGCATAGGATAAAACCACATAAATACAATTTAATAAAGCACAGGATTAAACAACATAAATACAATTTAATAAAGCATAGGATAAAACAACATAAATACAATTTAATAAAGCATAGGATAAAACAACATAAATACAATTTAATAAAGCATAGGATAAAACAACATAAATACTATTTAATAAAGCATACGTTAAAACAACATAAATACAATTAAATAAAGCATAGAATAAAACAACATAAATACAATTTAATAAAGCATAGGTTAAAACAACATAAATACAATTTTATAAAGCATAGGATAAAACAACATAAATACAATTTAATAAAGCATAGGATAAAACAACATAAATACAATTTAATAAAGCATAGGATAAAACAACATAAATACAATTTAATAAAGCATAGGATAAAACAACATAAATACAATTTAATAAAGCATAGGATAAAACAACATAAATACAATTTAATAAAGCATAGGATAAACAACATAAATAAAATTTAATAAAGCATAGGTTAAAACAACATAAATACAATTTAATAAAGCATATCACAAAACAACATAAATACAATTTAATAAAGCATAGTTTAAAACAGCATGAATACAATTTAATAAAGCATAGGATAAAACCACAGAAATACAATTTAATAAAGCATAGGATAAAACAACATAAATACAATGTAATAAAGCATAGGACAAAACAACATAAATACAATTTAATAAAGCATAGGAAAAAACAACATAAATACAATTTAATGAAACATAGGATAAACAACATAAATACAATTTAATAAAGCATAGGACAAAACAACATAAATACAATTTAATAAAGCATATGTTAAAACAACATAAATACAATTTAATAAAGCATAAGATAAAACAACATGAATATAATTTAGTAAAGCTTAAGATAAAACAACATGAATACAATTTAATAAAGCATAGGTTAAAACAACATAAATACAATTTAAGAAAGCATAGGATAAAACTACATAAATACATTTTAATAAAGCATAGGTTAAAACAACATAAATACAATTTAATAAAGCATAGGATAAAACAACATAAATACAATTTAATAAAGCATAGGATAAAACAACATAAATACTTTTTAAAAAAGCGTAGGATAAAACCACATAAATACAATTTAATAAAGCATAGGCTAAAACAACATAAATAAAATTTAATAAAGCACAGGTTAAAACAACATAAATACAATTTAATAAAGCGTAGGACAAAACAACATAAATACAATGTAATAAAGCATAGTTTAAAACAACATAAATACAATTTAATAAAGCATAGGATAAAATAACATAAATACAATTTAATAAAGCATAGGATAAAACCACAGAAATACAATTTAATAAAGCATAGGATAAAACAACATAAATACAATTTAATAAAGCATAGGACAAAACTACATAAATACAATTTAATAAAGCATAGGACAAAACAACATAAATACAATTTAATAAAGCATAAGATAAAACAACATGAATATAATTTAGTAAAGCATAAGATAAAACAACATGAATACAATTTAATAAAGCATATGTTAAAACAACATAAATACAATTTAAGAAAGCATAGGATAAAACTACATAAATACATTTTAATAAAGCATAGGATAAAACAACATAAATGCAATTTAATAAAGCATAGGTTAAAACAACATAAATACAATTTAATAAAGCATAGGATAAAACCACATAAATACAATTTAATAAAGCATAGGATAAAACAACATAAATACTTTTTAATAAAGCATAGGATAAAACCACATAAATACAATTTAATAAAGCACAGGATAAAACAACATAAATACAATTTAATAAAGCATAGGACAAAACAACATAAATACAATTTAATAAAGCATAGGATAAAACAACATAAATACAATTAAATAAAGCATAGAATAAAACAACATAAATACAATTTAATAAAGCATAGGTTAAAACAACATAAATACAATTTTATAAAGCATAGGATAAAACAACATAAATACAATTTAATAAAGCATAGATTAAAACAACATAAATACAATTTAATAAAGCATAGGATAAAACAACATAAATTCAATTTAATAAAGCATAGGATAAAACAACATAAATACAATTTAATAAAGCACAGGATAAAACAACATAAATAAAATTTAATAAAGCATAGGATAAAACAACATAAATAAAATTTAATAAAGCATAGGATAAAACAACGTAAATACAATTTAATAAAGCATAGGATAAAACAACATAAATAAAATTTAATACAGCATAGGATAAAACAACATAAATACAATTTAATAAAGCATAGGATAAAACAACATAAATACAATTTAATAAAGCATAGGATAAAACAACATAAATACAATTTAATAAAGCATAGGTTAAAACAACATAAATACAATTTAATAAAGCATAGGATAAAACCACATAAATACAATTTAATAAAGCATAGGATAAAACAACATAAATACTTTTTAATAAAGCATAGGATAAAACCACATAAATACAATTTAATAAAGCACAGGATTAAACAACATAAATACAATTTAATAAAGCATAGGATAAAACAACATAAATACAATTTAATAAAGCATAGGATAAAACAACATAAATACAATTTAATAAAGCATAGGATAAAACAACATAAATACTATTTAATAAAGCATACGTTAAAACAACATAAATACAATTAAATAAAGCATAGAATAAAACAACATAAATACAATTTAATAAAGCATAGGTTAAAACAACATAAATACAATTTTATAAAGCATAGGATAAAACAACATAAATACAATTTAATAAAGCATAGGTTAAAACAACATAAATACAATTTAATAAAGCATAGGATAAAACAACATAAATTAAATTTAATAAAGCATAGGATAAAACAACATAAATACAATTTAATAAAGCATAGGATAAAACAACATAAATACAATTTAATAAAGCATAGGATAAAACAACATAAATACAATTTAATAAAGCATAGGATAAAACAACATAAATACAATTTAATAAAGCATAGGATAAAACAACATAAATACAATTTAATAAAGCATAGGATAAACAACATAAATAAAATTTAATAAAGCATAGGTTAAAACAACATAAATACAATTTAATAAAGCATATCACAAAACAACATAAATACAATTTAATAAAGCATAGTTTAAAACAGCATGAATACAATTTAATAAAGCATAGGATAAAACCACAGAAATACAATTTAATAAAGCATAGGATAAAACAACATAAATACAATGTAATAAAGCATAGGACAAAACAACATAAATACAATTTAATAAAGCATAGGAAAAAACAACATAAATACAATTTAATGAAACATAGGATAAACAACATAAATACAATTTAATAAAGCATAGGACAAAACAACATAAATACAATTTAATAAAGCATATGTTAAAACAACATAAATACAATTTAATAAAGCATAAGATAAAACAACATGAATATAATTTAGTAAAGCTTAAGATAAAACAACATGAATACAATTTAATAAAGCATAGGTTAAAACAACATAAATACAATTTAAGAAAGCATAGGATAAAACTACATAAATACATTTTAATAAAGCATAGGTTAAAACAACATAAATACAATTTAATAAAGCATAGGATAAAACAACATAAATACAATTTAATAAAGCATAGGATAAAACAACATAAATACTTTTTAAAAAAGCGTAGGATAAAACCACATAAATACAATTTAATAAAGCATAGGCTAAAACAACATAAATAAAATTTAATAAAGCACAGGTTAAAACAACATAAATACAATTTAATAAAGCGTAGGACAAAACAACATAAATACAATGTAATAAAGCATAGTTTAAAACAACATAAATACAATTTAATAAAGCATAGGATAAAATAACATAAATACAATTTAATAAAGCATAGGATAAAACCACAGAAATACAATTTAATAAAGCATAGGATAAAACAACATAAATACAATTTAATAAAGCATAGGACAAAACAACATAAATACAATTTAATAAAGCATAGGACAAAACAACATAAATACAATTTAATAAAGCATAAGATAAAACAACATGAATATAATTTAGTAAAGCATAAGATAAAACAACATGAATACAATTTAATAAAGCATATGTTAAAACAACATAAATACAATTTAAGAAAGCATAGGATAAAACTACATAAATACATTTTAATAAAGCATAGGATAAAACAACATAAATGCAATTTAATAAAGCATAGGTTAAAACAACATAAATACAATTTAATAAAGCATAGGATAAAACCACATAAATACAATTTAATAAAGCATAGGATAAAACAACATAAATACTTTTTAATAAAGCATAGGATAAAACCACATAAATACAATTTAATAAAGCACAGGATAAAACAACATAAATACAATTTAATAAAGCATAGGACAAAACAACATAAATACAATTTAATAAAGCATAGGATAAAACAACATAAATACAATTAAATAAAGCATAGAATAAAACAACATAAATACAATTTAATAAAGCATAGGTTAAAACAACATAAATACAATTTTATAAAGCATAGGATAAAACAACATAAATACAATTTAATAAAGCATAGATTAAAACAACATAAATACAATTTAATAAAGCATAGGATAAAACAACATAAATTCAATTTAATAAAGCATAGGATAAAACAACATAAATACAATTTAATAAAGCACAGGATAAAACAACATAAATAAAATTTAATAAAGCATAGGATAAAACAACATAAATAAAATTTAATAAAGCATAGGATAAAACAACGTAAATACAATTTAATAAAGCATAGGATAAAACAACATAAATAAAATTTAATACAGCATAGGATAAAACAACATAAATACAATTTAATAAAGCATAGGATAAAACAACATAAATACAATTTAATAAAGCATAGGATAAAACAACATAAATACAATTTAATAAAGCATAGGTTAAAACAACATAAATACAATTTAATAAAGCATAGGATAAAACCACATAAATACAATTTAATAAAGCATAGGATAAAACAACATAAATACTTTTTAATAAAGCATAGGATAAAACCACATAAATACAATTTAATAAAGCACAGGATTAAACAACATAAATACAATTTAATAAAGCATAGGATAAAACAACATAAATACAATTTAATAAAGCATAGGATAAAACAACATAAATACAATTTAATAAAGCATAGGATAAAACAACATAAATACTATTTAATAAAGCATACGTTAAAACAACATAAATACAATTAAATAAAGCATAGAATAAAACAACATAAATACAATTTAATAAAGCATAGGTTAAAACAACATAAATACAATTTTATAAAGCATAGGATAAAACAACATAAATACAATTTAATAAAGCATAGGTTAAAACAACATAAATACAATTTAATAAAGCATAGGATAAAACAACATAAATTAAATTTAATAAAGCATAGGATAAAACAACATAAATACAATTTAATAAAGCATAGGATAAAACAACATAAATACAATTTAATAAAGCATAGGATAAAACAACATAAATACAAATTAATAAAGCATAGGATAAAACAACATAAATACAATTTAATAAAGCATAGGATAAAACAACATAAATACAATTTAATAAAGCATAGGATAAACAACATAAATAAAATTTAATAAAGCATAGGTTAAAACAACATAAATACAATTTAATAAAGCATATCACAAAACAACATAAATACAATTTAATAAAGCATAGTTTAAAACAGCATGAATACAATTTAATAAAGCATAGGATAAAACCACAGAAATACAATTTAATAAAGCATAGGATAAAACAACATAAATACAATGTAATAAAGCATAGGACAAAACAACATAAATACAATTTAATAAAGCATAGGAAAAAACAACATAAATACAATTTAATGAAACATAGGATAAACAACATAAATACAATTTAATAAAGCATAGGACAAAACAACATAAATACAATTTAATAAAGCATATGTTAAAACAACATAAATACAATTTAATAAAGCATAAGATAAAACAACATGAATATAATTTAGTAAAGCTTAAGATAAAACAACATGAATACAATTTAATAAAGCATAGGTTAAAACAACATAAATACAATTTAAGAAAGCATAGGATAAAACTACATAAATACATTTTAATAAAGCATAGGTTAAAACAACATAAATACAATTTAATAAAGCATAGGATAAAACAACATAAATACAATTTAATAAAGCATAGGATAAAACAACATAAATACTTTTTAAAAAAGCGTAGGATAAAACCACATAAATACAATTTAATAAAGCATAGGCTAAAACAACATAAATAAAATTTAATAAAGCACAGGTTAAAACAACATAAATACAATTTAATAAAGCGTAGGACAAAACAACATAAATACAATGTAATAAAGCATAGTTTAAAACAACATAAATACAATTTAATAAAGCATAGGATAAAATAACATAAATACAATTTAATAAAGCATAGGATAAAACCACAGAAATACAATTTAATAAAGCATAGGATAAAACAACATAAATACAATTTAATAAAGCATAGGACAAAACAACATAAATACAATTTAATAAAGCATAGGACAAAACAACATAAATACAATTTAATAAAGCATAAGATAAAACAACATGAATATAATTTAGTAAAGCATAAGATAAAACAACATGAATACAATTTAATAAAGCATATGTTAAAACAACATAAATACAATTTAAGAAAGAATAGGATAAAACTACATAAATACATTTTAATAAAGCATAGGATAAAACAACATAAATGCAATTTAATAAAGCATAGGTTAAAACAACATAAATACAATTTAATAAAGCATAGGATAAAACCACATAAATACAATTTAATAAAGCATAGGATAAAACAACATAAATACTTTTTAATAAAGCATAGGATAAAACCACATAAATACAATTTAATAAAGCACAGGATAAAACAACATAAATACAATTTAATAAAGCATAGGACAAAACAACATAAATACAATTTAATAAAGCATAGGATAAAACAACATAAATACAATTAAATAAAGCATAGAATAAAACAACATAAATACAATTTAATAAAGCATAGGTTAAAACAACATAAATACAATTTTATAAAGCATAGGATAAAACAACATAAATACAATTTAATAAAGCATAGATTAAAACAACATAAATACAATTTAATAAAGCATAGGATAAAACAACATAAATTCAATTTAATAAAGCATAGGATAAAACAACATAAATACAATTTAATAAAGCACAGGATAAAACAACATAAATAAAATTTAATAAAGCATAGGATAAAACAACATAAATAAAATTTAATAAAGCATAGGATAAAACAACGTAAATACAATTTAATAAAGCATAGGATAAAACAACATAAATAAAATTTAATACAGCATAGGATAAAACAACATAAATACAATTTAATAAAGCATAGGATAAAACAACATAAATACAATTTAATAAAGCATAGGTTAAAACAACATAAATACAATTTAATAAAGCATAGGATAAAACAACATAAATACAATTTAATAAAGCATAGGATAAAACAACATAAATAAAATTTAATAAAGCATAGGATAAAACAACATAAATACAATTTAATAAAGCATAGGATAAAACAACATAAATACAATTTAATAAAGCATAGGATAAAACAACATAAATACAATTTAATAAAGCATAGGATAAAACAACATAAATACAATTTAATAAAGCATAGGTTAAAACAACATCAATACAATTTAATAAAGCATATGACAAAACAACATAAATACAATTTAATAAAGCATAGTTTAAAACAGCATGAATACAATTTAATAAAGCATAGGATAAAACCACAGAAATACAATTTAATAAAGCATAGGATAAAACAACATAAATACAATGTAATAAAGCATAGGACAAAACAACATAAATACAATTTAATAAAGCATAGGATAAAACAACATAAATAAAATTTAATGAAACATAGGATAAACAACATAAATACAATTTAATAAAGCATAGGACAAAACAACATAAATACAATTTAATAAAGCATATGTTAAAACAACATAAATACAATTTAATAAAGCATAAGATAAAACAACATGAATATAATTTAGTAAAGCTTAAGATAAAACAACATGAATACAATTTAATAAAGCATAGGTTAAAACAACATAAATACAATTTAAGAAAGCATAGGATAAAACTACATAAATACATTTTAATAAAGCATAGGTTAAAACAACATAAATACAATTTAATAAAGCATAGGATAAAACAACATAAATACAATTTAATAAAGCATAGGATAAAACAACATAAATACTATTTAATAAAGCATACGTTAAAACAACATAAATACAATTAAATAAAGCATAGAATAAAACAACATAAATACAATTAAATAAAGCATAGGTTAAAACAACATAAATACAATTTTATAAAGCATAGGATAAAACAACATAAATACAATTTAATAAAGCATAGATTAAAACAACATAAATACAATTTAATAAAGCATAGGATAAAACAACATAAATTAAATTTAATAAAGCATAGGATAAAACAACATAAATACAATTTAATAAAGCACAGGATAAAACAACATAAATAAAATTTAATAAAGCATAGGATAAAACAACTTAAATAAAATTTAATAAAGCATAGGATAAAACAACGTAAATACAATTTAATAAAGCATAGGATAAAACAACATAAATAAAATTTAATACAGCATAGGATAAAACAACATAAATACAATTTAATAAAGCATAGGATAAAACAACATAAACACAATTTAATAAAGCATAGGTTAAAACAACATAAATACAATTTAATAAAGCATAGGATAAAACAACATAAATACAATTTAATAAAGCATAGGATAAAACAACATAAATAAAATTTAATAAAGCATAGGATAAAACAACATAAATACAATTTAATAAAGCATAGGATAAAACAACATAAATACAATTTAATAAAGCATAGGATAAAACAACATAAATACAATTTAATAAAGCATAGGATAAAACAACATAAATACAATTTAATAAAGCATAGGATAAAACAACATAAATACAATTTAATAAAGCATAGGATAAAACAACATAAATAAAATTTAATAAAGCATAGGTTAAAACAACATCAATACAATTTAATAAAGCATATGACAAAACAACATAAATACAATTTAATAAAGCATAGTTTAAAACAGCATCAATACAATTTAATAAAGCATAGGATAAAACCACAGAAATACAATTTAATAAAGCATAGGATAAAACAACATAAATACAATGTAATAAAGCATAGGACAAAACAACATAAATACAATTTAATAAAGCATAGGATAAAACAACATAAATAAAATTTAATGAAACATAGGATAAACAACATAAATACAATTTAATAAAGCATAGGACAAAACAACATAAATACAATTTAATAAAGCATATGTTAAAACAACATAAATACAATTTAATAAAGCATAAGATAAAACAACATGAATATAATTTAGTAAAGCTTAAGATAAAACAACATGAATACAATTTAATAAAGCATAGGTTAAAACAACATAAATACAATTTAAGAAAGCATAGGATAAAACTATATAAATACATTTTAATAAAGCATAGGTTAAAACAACATAAATACAATTTAATAAAGCATAGGATAAAACAACATAAATACAATTTAATAAAGCATAGGATAAAACAACATAAATACTTTTTAATAAAGCGTAGGATAAAACCACATAAATACAATTTAATAAAGCATAGGCTAAAACAACATAAATAAAATTTAATAAAGCATAGGTTAAAACAACATAAATACAATTTAATAAAGCGTAGGACAAAACAACAAAAATACAATGTAATAAAGCATAGTTTAAAACAACATAAATACAATTTAATAAAGCATAGGATAAAATAACATAAATACAATTTAATAAAGCATAGGATAAAACCACAGAAATACAATTTAATAAAGCATAGGATAAAACAACATAAATACAATTTAATAAAGCATAGGACAAAACAACATAAATACAATTTAATAAAGCATAGGACAAAACAACATAAATACAATTTAATAAAGCATAAGATAAAACAACATGAATATAATTTAGTAAAGCATAAGATAAAACAACATGAATACAATTTAATAAAGCATAGGTTAAAACAACATAAATACAATTTAAGAAAGCATAGGATAAAACTACATAAATACATTTTAATAAAGCATAGGATAAAACAACATAAATGCAATTTAATAAAGCTTCGGACAAAACAACATAAATACAATTTAATAAAGCATAGGATAAAACAACATAAATACAATTTATAAAGCATAGGATCAAACAACATAAATACAAATTAATAAAGCATAGGATAAAACAACATAAATAAAATTTAATAAAGCATAGGATAAAACAACATAAATAAAATTTAATAAAGCATAGGATAAAACAACGTAAATACAATTTAATAAAGCATAGGATAAAACAACATAAATAAAATTTAATACAGCATAGGATAAAACAACATAAATACAATTTAATAAAGCATAGGATAAAACAACATAAATACAATTTAATAAAGCATAGGTTAAAACAACATAAATACAATTTAATAAAGCATAGGATAAAACAACATAAATTCAATTTAATAAAGCATAGGATAAAACAACATAAATACAATTTAATAAATCACAGGATAAAACAACATAAATAAAATTTAATAAAGCATAGGATAAAACAACATAAATAAAATTTAATAAAGCATAGGATAAAACAACGTAAATACAATTTAATAAAGCATAGGATAAAACAACATAAATAAAATTTAATACAGCATAGGATAAAACAACATAAATACAATTTATTAAAGCATAGGATAAAACAACATAAATACAATTTAATAAAGCATAGGTTAAAACAACATAAATACAATTTAATAAAGCATAGGATAAAACAACATAAATACAATTTAATAAAGCATAGGATAAAACAACATAAATAAAATTTAATAAAGCATAGGATAAAACAACATAAATACAATTTAATAAAGCATAGGATAAAACAACATAAATACAATTTAATAAAGCATAGGATAAAACAACATAAATACAATTTAATAAAGCATAGGATAAAACAACATAAATACAATTTAATAAAGCATAGGATAAAACAACATAAATACAATTTAATAAAGCATAGGATAAAACAACATAAATAAAATTTAATAAAGCATAGGTTAAAACAACATCAATACAATTTAATAAAGCATATGACAAAACAACATAAATACAATTTAATAAAGCATAGTTTAAAACAGCATCAATACAATTTAATAAAGCATAGGATAAAACCACAGAAATACAATTTAATAAAGCATAGGATAAAACAACATAAATACAATGTAATAAAGCATAGGACAAAACAACATAAATACAATTTAATAAAGCATAGGATAAAACAACATAAATAAAATTTAATGAAACATAGGATAAACAACATAAATACAATTTAATAAAGCATAGGACAAAACAACATAAATACAATTTAATAAAGCATATGTTAAAACAACATAAATACAATTTAATAAAGCATAAGATAAAACAACATGAATATAATTTAGTAAAGCTTAAGATAAAACAACATGAATACAATTTAATAAAGCATAGGTTAAAACAACATAAATACAATTTAAGAAAGCATAGGATAAAACTACATAAATACATTTTAATAAAGCATAGGTTAAAACAACATAAATACAATTTAATAAAGCATAGGATAAAACAACATAAATACAATTTAATAAAGCATAGGATAAAACAACATAAATACTTTTTAATAAAGCGTAGGATAAAACCACATAAATACAATTTAATAAAGCATAGGCTAAAACAACATAAATAAAATTTAATAAAGCATAGGTTAAAACAACATAAATACAATTTAATAAAGCGTAGGACAAAACAACATAAATACAATGTAATAAAGCATAGTTTAAAACAACATAAATACAATTTAATAAAGCATAGGATAAAATAACATAAATACAATTTAATAAAGCATAGGATAAAACCACAGAAATACAATTTAATAAAGCATAGGATAAAACAACATAAATACAATTTAATAAAGCATAGGACAAAACAACATAAATACAATTTAATAAAGCATAGGACAAAACAACATAAATACAATTTAATAAAGCATAAGATAAAACAACATGAATATAATTTAGTAAAGCATAAGATAAAACAACATGAATACAATTTAATAAAGCATAGGTTAAAACAACATAAATACAATTTAAGAAAGCATAGGATAAAACTACATAAATACATTTTAATAAAGCATAGGATAAAACAACATAAATGCAATTTAATAAAGCTTCGGACAAAACAACATAAATACAATTTAATAAAGCATAGGATAAAACAACATAAATACAATTTATAAAGCATAGGATCAAACAACATAAATACAAATTAATAAAGCATAGGATAAAACAACATAAATACAATTTAATAAAGCATAGGATAAAATAACATAAAAACAATTTAATAAAGCATAGGCTAAAACTACATAAATACAATTTATAAAGCATAGGATAAAACAACATAAATACAATTTAATAAAGCATAGGATAAAACAACATAAATACAATTTAATAAAGCATAGGATAAAACAACATAAATACAATTTAATAAAGCATAGGATAAAACAACATAAATACAAGTTAATAAAGCATAGGATAAAACAACATAAATACAATTTAATTAAGCATAGGATAAAACAACATAAATACAATTTAATAAAGCATAGGATAAAACAACATAAATACAATTTAATAAAGCATATGACAAAACAACATAAATACAATTTAATAAAGCATAGTTTAAAACAGCATGAATACAATTTAATAAAGCATAGGATAAAACCACAGAAATACAATTTAATAAAGCATAGGATAAAACAACATAAATACAATGTAATTAAGCATAGGACAAAACAACATAAATACAATTTAATAAAGCATAGGTTAAAACAACATAAATACAATTTAATAAAGCTGCGGACAAAACAACATAAATACAATTTAATAAAGCATAGGATAAAACAACATAAATACAATTTATAAAGCATAGGATAAAACAACATAAATACTATTTAATAAAGCATACGTTAAAACAACATAAATACAATTAAATAAAGCATAGAATAAAACAACATAAATACAATTTAATAAAGCATAGGTTAAAACAACATAAATACAATTTAATAAAGCATCGGACAAAACAACATAAATACAATTTAATAAAGCATAGGATAAAACAACATAAATACAATTTATAAAGCATAGGATAAAACAACATAAATACAATTTAATAAAGCATAGGATAAAACAACATAAATACAATTTAATAAAGCATAGGATAAAACAACATAAATACAATTTAATAAAGCATAGGATAAAACAACATAAATAAAATTTAATAAAGCATAGGTTAAAACAACATCAATACAATTTAATAAAGCATATGACAAAACAACATAAATACAATTTAATAAAGCATAGTTTAAAACAGCATCAATACAATTTAATAAAGCATAGGATAAAACCACAGAAATACAATTTAATAAAGCATAGGATAAAACAACATAAATACAATGTAATAAAGCATAGGACAAAACAACATAAATACAATTTAATAAAGCATAGGATAAAACAACATAAATAAAATTTAATGAAACATAGGATAAACAACATAAATACAATTTAATAAAGCATAGGACAAAACAACATAAATACAATTTAATAAAGCATATGTTAAAACAACATAAATACAATTTAATAAAGCATAAGATAAAACAACATGAATATAATTTAGTAAAGCTTAAGATAAAACAACATGAATACAATTTAATAAAGCATAGGTTAAAACAACATAAATACAATTTAAGAAAGCATAGGATAAAACTACATAAATACATTTTAATAAAGCATAGGTTAAAACAACATAAATACAATTTAATAAAGCATAGGACAAAACAACATAAATACAATTTAATAAAGCATAGGTTAAAACAACATAAATACAATTTAATAAAGCTGCGGACAAAACAACATAAATACAATTTAATAAAGCATAGGATAAAACCACATAAATACAATTTAATAAAGCATAGGATAAAACAACATAAATACTTTTTAATAAAGCATAGGATAAAACCACATAAATACAATTTAATAAAGCACAGGATAAAACAACATAAATACAATTTAATAAAGCATAGGACAAAACAACATAAATACAATTTAATAAAGCATAGGATAAAACAACATAAATACAATTAAATAAAGCATAGAATAAAACAACATAAATACAATTTAATAAAGCATAGGTTAAAACAACATAAATACAATTTTATAAAGCATAGGATAAAACAACATAAATACAATTTAATAAAGCATAGATTAAAACAACATAAATACAATTTAATAAAGCATAGGATAAAACAACATAAATTCAATTTAATAAAGCATAGGATAAAACAACATAAATACAATTTAATAAAGCACAGGATAAAACAACATAAATAAAATTTAATAAAGCATAGGATAAAACAACATAAATAAAATTTAATAAAGCATAGGATAAAACAACGTAAATACAATTTAATAAAGCATAGGATAAAACAACATAAATAAAATTTAATACAGCATAGGATAAAACAACATAAATACAATTTAATAAAGCATAGGATAAAACAACATAAATACAATTTAATAAAGCATAGGATAAAACAACATAAATAAAATTTAATAAAGCATAGGTTAAAACAACATAAATACAATTTAATAAAGCATAGGATAAAACCACATAAATACAATTTAATAAAGCATAGGATAAAACAACATAAATACTTTTTAATAAAGCATAGGATAAAACCACATAAATACAATTTAATAAAGCACAGGATTAAACAACATAAATACAATTTAATAAAGCATAGGATAAAACAACATAAATACAATTTAATAAAGCATAGGATAAAACAACATAAATACAATTTAATAAAGCATAGGATAAAACAACATAAATACTATTTAATAAAGCATACGTTAAAACAACATAAATACAATTAAATAAAGCATAGAATAAAACAACATAAATACAATTTAATAAAGCATAGGTTAAAACAACATAAATACAATTTTATAAAGCATAGGATAAAACAACATAAATACAATTTAATAAAGCATAGGTTAAAACAACATAAATACAATTTAATAAAGCATAGGATAAAACAACATAAATTAAATTTAATAAAGCATAGGATAAAACAACATAAATACAATTTAATAAAGCATAGGATAAAACAACATAAATACAATTTAATAAAGCATAGGATAAAACAACATAAATACAATTTAATAAAGCATAGGATAAAACAACATAAATACAATTTAATAAAGCATAGGATAAAACAACATAAATACAATTTAATAAAGCATAGGATAAACAACATAAATAAAATTTAATAAAGCATAGGTTAAAACAACATAAATACAATTTAATAAAGCATATCACAAAACAACATAAATACAATTTAATAAAGCATAGTTTAAAACAGCATGAATACAATTTAATAAAGCATAGGATAAAACCACAGAAATACAATTTAATAAAGCATAGGATAAAACAACATAAATACAATGTAATAAAGCATAGGACAAAACAACATAAATACAATTTAATAAAGCATAGGAAAAAACAACATAAATACAATTTAATGAAACATAGGATAAACAACATAAATACAATTTAATAAAGCATAGGACAAAACAACATAAATACAATTTAATAAAGCATATGTTAAAACAACATAAATACAATTTAATAAAGCATAAGATAAAACAACATGAATATAATTTAGTAAAGCTTAAGATAAAACAACATGAATACAATTTAATAAAGCATAGGTTAAAACAACATAAATACAATTTAAGAAAGCATAGGATAAAACTACATAAATACATTTTAATAAAGCATAGGTTAAAACAACATAAATACAATTTAATAAAGCATAGGATAAAACAACATAAATACAATTTAATAAAGCATAGGATAAAACAACATAAATACTTTTTAAAAAAGCGTAGGATAAAACCACATAAATACAATTTAATAAAGCATAGGCTAAAACAACATAAATAAAATTTAATAAAGCACAGGTTAAAACAACATAAATACAATTTAATAAAGCGTAGGACAAAACAACATAAATACAATGTAATAAAGCATAGTTTAAAACAACATAAATACAATTTAATAAAGCATAGGATAAAATAACATAAATACAATTTAATAAAGCATAGGATAAAACCACAGAAATACAATTTAATAAAGCATAGGATAAAACAACATAAATACAATTTAATAAAGCATAGGACAAAACAACATAAATACAATTTAATAAAGCATAGGACAAAACAACATAAATACAATTTAATAAAGCATAAGATAAAACAACATGAATATAATTTAGTAAAGCATAAGATAAAACAACATGAATACAATTTAATAAAGCATATGTTAAAACAACATAAATACAATTTAAGAAAGCATAGGATAAAACTACATAAATACATTTTAATAAAGCATAGGATAAAACAACATAAATGCAATTTAATAAAGCATAGGTTAAAACAACATAAATACAATTTAATAAAGCATAGGATAAAACCACATAAATACAATTTAATAAAGCATAGGATAAAACAACATAAATACTTTTTAATAAAGCATAGGATAAAACCACATAAATACAATTTAATAAAGCACAGGATAAAACAACATAAATACAATTTAATAAAGCATAGGACAAAACAACATAAATACAATTTAATAAAGCATAGGATAAAACAACATAAATACAATTAAATAAAGCATAGAATAAAACAACATAAATACAATTTAATAAAGCATAGGTTAAAACAACATAAATACAATTTTATAAAGCATAGGATAAAACAACATAAATACAATTTAATAAAGCATAGATTAAAACAACATAAATACAATTTAATAAAGCATAGGATAAAACAACATAAATTCAATTTAATAAAGCATAGGATAAAACAACATAAATACAATTTAATAAAGCACAGGATAAAACAACATAAATAAAATTTAATAAAGCATAGGATAAAACAACATAAATAAAATTTAATAAAGCATAGGATAAAACAACGTAAATACAATTTAATAAAGCATAGGATAAAACAACATAAATAAAATTTAATACAGCATAGGATAAAACAACATAAATACAATTTAATAAAGCATAGGATAAAACAACATAAATACAATTTAATAAAGCATAGGTTAAAACAACATAAATACAATTTAATAAAGCATAGGATAAAACAACATAAATACAATTTAATAAAGCATAGGATAAAACAACATAAATAAAATTTAATAAAGCATAGGATAAAACAACATAAATACAATTTAATAAAGCATAGGATAAAACAACATAAATACAATTTAATAAAGCATAGGATAAAACAACATAAATACAATTTAATAAAGCATAGGATAAAACAACATAAATACAATTTAATAAAGCATAGGTTAAAACAACATCAATACAATTTAATAAAGCATATGACAAAACAACATAAATACAATTTAATAAAGCATAGTTTAAAACAGCATGAATACAATTTAATAAAGCATAGGATAAAACCACAGAAATACAATTTAATAAAGCATAGGATAAAACAACATAAATACAATGTAATAAAGCATAGGACAAAACAACATAAATACAATTTAATAAAGCATAGGATAAAACAACATAAATAAAATTTAATGAAACATAGGATAAACAACATAAATACAATTTAATAAAGCATAGGACAAAACAACATAAATACAATTTAATAAAGCATATGTTAAAACAACATAAATACAATTTAATAAAGCATAAGATAAAACAACATGAATATAATTTAGTAAAGCTTAAGATAAAACAACATGAATACAATTTAATAAAGCATAGGTTAAAACAACATAAATACAATTTAAGAAAGCATAGGATAAAACTACATAAATACATTTTAATAAAGCATAGGTTAAAACAACATAAATACAATTTAATAAAGCATAGGATAAAACAACATAAATACAATTTAATAAAGCATAGGATAAAACAACATAAATACTATTTAATAAAGCATACGTTAAAACAACATAAATACAATTAAATAAAGCATAGAATAAAACAACATAAATACAATTAAATAAAGCATAGGTTAAAACAACATAAATACAATTTTATAAAGCATAGGATAAAACAACATAAATACAATTTAATAAAGCATAGATTAAAACAACATAAATACAATTTAATAAAGCATAGGATAAAACAACATAAATTAAATTTAATAAAGCATAGGATAAAACAACATAAATACAATTTAATAAAGCACAGGATAAAACAACATAAATAAAATTTAATAAAGCATAGGATAAAACAACTTAAATAAAATTTAATAAAGCATAGGATAAAACAACGTAAATACAATTTAATAAAGCATAGGATAAAACAACATAAATAAAATTTAATACAGCATAGGATAAAACAACATAAATACAATTTAATAAAGCATAGGATAAAACAACATAAATACAATTTAATAAAGCATAGGTTAAAACAACATAAATACAATTTAATAAAGCATAGGATAAAACAACATAAATACAATTTAATAAAGCATAGGATAAAACAACATAAATAAAATTTAATAAAGCATAGGATAAAACAACATAAATACAATTTAATAAAGCATAGGATAAAACAACATAAATACAATTTAATAAAGCATAGGATAAAACAACATAAATACAATTTAATAAAGCATAGGATAAAACAACATAAATACAATTTAATAAAGCATAGGATAAAACAACATAAATACAATTTAATAAAGCATAGGATAAAACAACATAAATAAAATTTAATAAAGCATAGGTTAAAACAACATCAATACAATTTAATAAAGCATATGACAAAACAACATAAATACAATTTAATAAAGCATAGTTTAAAACAGCATCAATACAATTTAATAAAGCATAGGATAAAACCACAGAAATACAATTTAATAAAGCATAGGATAAAACAACATAAATACAATGTAATAAAGCATAGGACAAAACAACATAAATACAATTTAATAAAGCATAGGATAAAACAACATAAATAAAATTTAATGAAACATAGGATAAACAACATAAATACAATTTAATAAAGCATAGGACAAAACAACATAAATACAATTTAATAAAGCATATGTTAAAACAACATAAATACAATTTAATAAAGCATAAGATAAAACAACATGAATATAATTTAGTAAAGCTTAAGATAAAACAACATGAATACAATTTAATAAAGCATAGGTTAAAACAACATAAATACAATTTAAGAAAGCATAGGATAAAACTATATAAATACATTTTAATAAAGCATAGGTTAAAACAACATAAATACAATTTAATAAAGCATAGGATAAAACAACATAAATACAATTTAATAAAGCATAGGATAAAACAACATAAATACTTTTTAATAAAGCGTAGGATAAAACCACATAAATACAATTTAATAAAGCATAGGCTAAAACAACATAAATAAAATTTAATAAAGCATAGGTTAAAACAACATAAATACAATTTAATAAAGCGTAGGACAAAACAACAAAAATACAATGTAATAAAGCATAGTTTAAAACAACATAAATACAATTTAATAAAGCATAGGATAAAATAACATAAATACAATTTAATAAAGCATAGGATAAAACCACAGAAATACAATTTAATAAAGCATAGGATAAAACAACATAAATACAATTTAATAAAGCATAGGACAAAACAACATAAATACAATTTAATAAAGCATAGGACAAAACAACATAAATACAATTTAATAAAGCATAAGATAAAACAACATGAATATAATTTAGTAAAGCATAAGATAAAACAACATGAATACAATTTAATAAAGCATAGGTTAAAACAACATAAATACAATTTAAGAAAGCATAGGATAAAACTACATAAATACATTTTAATAAAGCATAGGATAAAACAACATAAATGCAATTTAATAAAGCTTCGGACAAAACAACATAAATACAATTTAATAAAGCATAGGATAAAACAACATAAATACAATTTATAAAGCATAGGATCAAACAACATAAATACAAATTAATAAAGCATAGGATAAAACAACATAAATAAAATTTAATAAAGCATAGGATAAAACAACATAAATAAAATTTAATAAAGCATAGGATAAAACAACGTAAATACAATTTAATAAAGCATAGGATAAAACAACATAAATAAAATTTAATACAGCATAGGATAAAACAACATAAATACAATTTAATAAAGCATAGGATAAAACAACATAAATACAATTTAATAAAGCATAGGTTAAAACAACATAAATACAATTTAATAAAGCATAGGATAAAACAACATAAATTCAATTTAATAAAGCATAGGATAAAACAACATAAATACAATTAAATAAAGCATAGAATAAAACAACATAAATACAATTTAATAAAGCATAGGTTAAAACAACATAAATACAATTTTATAAAGCATAGGATAAAACAACATAAATACAATTTAATAAAGCATAGATTAAAACAACATAAATACAATTTAATAAAGCATAGGATAAAACAACATAAATTCAATTTAATAAAGCATAGGATAAAACAACATAAATACAATTTAATAAAGCACAGGATAAAACAACATAAATAAAATTTAATAAAGCATAGGATAAAACAACATAAATAAAATTTAATAAAGCATAGGATAAAACAACGTAAATACAATTTAATAAAGCATAGGATAAAACAACATAAATAAAATTTAATACAGCATAGGATAAAACAACATAAATACAATTTAATAAAGCATAGGATAAAACAACATAAATACAATTTAATAAAGCATAGGTTAAAACAACATAAATACAATTTAATAAAGCATAGGATAAAACAACATAAATACAATTTAATAAAGCATAGGATAAAACAACATAAATAAAATTTAATAAAGCATAGGATAAAACAACATAAATACAATTTAATAAAGCATAGGATAAAACAACATAAATACAATTTAATAAAGCATAGGATAAAACAACATAAATACAATTTAATAAAGCATAGGATAAAACAACATAAATACAATTTAATAAAGCATAGGTTAAAACAACATCAATACAATTTAATAAAGCATATGACAAAACAACATAAATACAATTTAATAAAGCATAGTTTAAAACAGCATGAATACAATTTAATAAAGCATAGGATAAAACCACAGAAATACAATTTAATAAAGCATAGGATAAAACAACATAAATACAATGTAATAAAGCATAGGACAAAACAACATAAATACAATTTAATAAAGCATAGGATAAAACAACATAAATAAAATTTAATGAAACATAGGATAAACAACATAAATACAATTTAATAAAGCATAGGACAAAACAACATAAATACAATTTAATAAAGCATATGTTAAAACAACATAAATACAATTTAATAAAGCATAAGATAAAACAACATGAATATAATTTAGTAAAGCTTAAGATAAAACAACATGAATACAATTTAATAAAGCATAGGTTAAAACAACATAAATACAATTTAAGAAAGCATAGGATAAAACTACATAAATACATTTTAATAAAGCATAGGTTAAAACAACATAAATACAATTTAATAAAGCATAGGATAAAACAACATAAATACAATTTAATAAAGCATAGGATAAAACAACATAAATACTATTTAATAAAGCATACGTTAAAACAACATAAATACAATTAAATAAAGCATAGAATAAAACAACATAAATACAATTAAATAAAGCATAGGTTAAAACAACATAAATACAATTTTATAAAGCATAGGATAAAACAACATAAATACAATTTAATAAAGCATAGATTAAAACAACATAAATACAATTTAATAAAGCATAGGATAAAACAACATAAATTAAATTTAATAAAGCATAGGATAAAACAACATAAATACAATTTAATAAAGCACAGGATAAAACAACATAAATAAAATTTAATAAAGCATAGGATAAAACAACTTAAATAAAATTTAATAAAGCATAGGATAAAACAACGTAAATACAATTTAATAAAGCATAGGATAAAACAACATAAATAAAATTTAATACAGCATAGGATAAAACAACATAAATACAATTTAATAAAGCATAGGATAAAACAACATAAATACAATTTAATAAAGCATAGGTTAAAACAACATAAATACAATTTAATAAAGCATAGGATAAAACAACATAAATACAATTTAATAAAGCATAGGATAAAACAACATAAATAAAATTTAATAAAGCATAGGATAAAACAACATAAATACAATTTAATAAAGCATAGGATAAAACAACATAAATACAATTTAATAAAGCATAGGATAAAACAACATAAATACAATTTAATAAAGCATAGGATAAAACAACATAAATACAATTTAATAAAGCATAGGATAAAACAACATAAATACAATTTAATAAAGCATAGGATAAAACAACATAAATAAAATTTAATAAAGCATAGGTTAAAACAACATCAATACAATTTAATAAAGCATATGACAAAACAACATAAATACAATTTAATAAAGCATAGTTTAAAACAGCATCAATACAATTTAATAAAGCATAGGATAAAACCACAGAAATACAATTTAATAAAGCATAGGATAAAACAACATAAATACAATGTAATAAAGCATAGGACAAAACAACATAAATACAATTTAATAAAGCATAGGATAAAACAACATAAATAAAATTTAATGAAACATAGGATAAACAACATAAATACAATTTAATAAAGCATAGGACAAAACAACATAAATACAATTTAATAAAGCATATGTTAAAACAACATAAATACAATTTAATAAAGCATAAGATAAAACAACATGAATATAATTTAGTAAAGCTTAAGATAAAACAACATGAATACAATTTAATAAAGCATAGGTTAAAACAACATAAATACAATTTAAGAAAGCATAGGATAAAACTATATAAATACATTTTAATAAAGCATAGGTTAAAACAACATAAATACAATTTAATAAAGCATAGGATAAAACAACATAAATACAATTTAATAAAGCATAGGATAAAACAACATAAATACTTTTTAATAAAGCGTAGGATAAAACCACATAAATACAATTTAATAAAGCATAGGCTAAAACAACATAAATAAAATTTAATAAAGCATAGGTTAAAACAACATAAATACAATTTAATAAAGCGTAGGACAAAACAACAAAAATACAATGTAATAAAGCATAGTTTAAAACAACATAAATACAATTTAATAAAGCATAGGATAAAATAACATAAATACAATTTAATAAAGCATAGGATAAAACCACAGAAATACAATTTAATAAAGCATAGGATAAAACAACATAAATACAATTTAATAAAGCATAGGACAAAACAACATAAATACAATTTAATAAAGCATAGGACAAAACAACATAAATACAATTTAATAAAGCATAAGATAAAACAACATGAATATAATTTAGTAAAGCATAAGATAAAACAACATGAATACAATTTAATAAAGCATAGGTTAAAACAACATAAATACAATTTAAGAAAGCATAGGATAAAACTACATAAATACATTTTAATAAAGCATAGGATAAAACAACATAAATGCAATTTAATAAAGCTTCGGACAAAACAACATAAATACAATTTAATAAAGCATAGGATAAAACAACATAAATACAATTTATAAAGCATAGGATCAAACAACATAAATACAAATTAATAAAGCATAGGATAAAACAACATAAATAAAATTTAATAAAGCATAGGATAAAACAACATAAATAAAATTTAATAAAGCATAGGATAAAACAACGTAAATACAATTTAATAAAGCATAGGATAAAACAACATAAATAAAATTTAATACAGCATAGGATAAAACAACATAAATACAATTTAATAAAGCATAGGATAAAACAACATAAATACAATTTAATAAAGCATAGGTTAAAACAACATAAATACAATTTAATAAAGCATAGGATAAAACAACATAAATTCAATTTAATAAAGCATAGGATAAAACAACATAAATACAATTAAATAAAGCATAGAATAAAACAACATAAATACAATTTAATAAAGCATAGGTTAAAACAACATAAATACAATTTTATAAAGCATAGGATAAAACAACATAAATACAATTTAATAAAGCATAGATTAAAACAACATAAATACAATTTAATAAAGCATAGGATAAAACAACATAAATTCAATTTAATAAAGCATAGGATAAAACAACATAAATACAATTTAATAAAGCACAGGATAAAACAACATAAATAAAATTTAATAAAGCATAGGATAAAACAACATAAATAAAATTTAATAAAGCATAGGATAAAACAACGTAAATACAATTTAATAAAGCATAGGATAAAACAACATAAATAAAATTTAATACAGCATAGGATAAAACAACATAAATACAATTTAATAAAGCATAGGATAAAACAACATAAATACAATTTAATAAAGCATAGGTTAAAACAACATAAATACAATTTAATAAAGCATAGGATAAAACAACATAAATACAATTTAATAAAGCATAGGATAAAACAACATAAATAAAATTTAATAAAGCATAGGATAAAACAACATAAATACAATTTAATAAAGCATAGGATAAAACAACATAAATACAATTTAATAAAGCATAGGATAAAACAACATAAATACAATTTAATAAAGCATAGGATAAAACAACATAAATACAATTTAATAAAGCATAGGTTAAAACAACATCAATACAATTTAATAAAGCATATGACAAAACAACATAAATACAATTTAATAAAGCATAGTTTAAAACAGCATGAATACAATTTAATAAAGCATAGGATAAAACCACAGAAATACAATTTAATAAAGCATAGGATAAAACAACATAAATACAATGTAATAAAGCATAGGACAAAACAACATAAATACAATTTAATAAAGCATAGGATAAAACAACATAAATAAAATTTAATGAAACATAGGATAAACAACATAAATACAATTTAATAAAGCATAGGACAAAACAACATAAATACAATTTAATAAAGCATATGTTAAAACAACATAAATACAATTTAATAAAGCATAAGATAAAACAACATGAATATAATTTAGTAAAGCTTAAGATAAAACAACATGAATACAATTTAATAAAGCATAGGTTAAAACAACATAAATACAATTTAAGAAAGCATAGGATAAAACTACATAAATACATTTTAATAAAGCATAGGTTAAAACAACATAAATACAATTTAATAAAGCATAGGATAAAACAACATAAATACAATTTAATAAAGCATAGGATAAAACAACATAAATACTATTTAATAAAGCATACGTTAAAACAACATAAATACAATTAAATAAAGCATAGAATAAAACAACATAAATACAATTAAATAAAGCATAGGTTAAAACAACATAAATACAATTTTATAAAGCATAGGATAAAACAACATAAATACAATTTAATAAAGCATAGATTAAAACAACATAAATACAATTTAATAAAGCATAGGATAAAACAACATAAATTAAATTTAATAAAGCATAGGATAAAACAACATAAATACAATTTAATAAAGCACAGGATAAAACAACATAAATAAAATTTAATAAAGCATAGGATAAAACAACTTAAATAAAATTTAATAAAGCATAGGATAAAACAACGTAAATACAATTTAATAAAGCATAGGATAAAACAACATAAATAAAATTTAATACAGCATAGGATAAAACAACATAAATACAATTTAATAAAGCATAGGATAAAACAACATAAATACAATTTAATAAAGCATAGGTTAAAACAACATAAATACAATTTAATAAAGCATAGGATAAAACAACATAAATACAATTTAATAAAGCATAGGATAAAACAACATAAATAAAATTTAATAAAGCATAGGATAAAACAACATAAATACAATTTAATAAAGCATAGGATAAAACAACATAAATACAATTTAATAAAGCATAGGATAAAACAACATAAATACAATTTAATAAAGCATAGGATAAAACAACATAAATACAATTTAATAAAGCATAGGATAAAACAACATAAATACAATTTAATAAAGCATAGGATAAAACAACATAAATAAAATTTAATAAAGCATAGGTTAAAACAACATCAATACAATTTAATAAAGCATATGACAAAACAACATAAATACAATTTAATAAAGCATAGTTTAAAACAGCATCAATACAATTTAATAAAGCATAGGATAAAACCACAGAAATACAATTTAATAAAGCATAGGATAAAACAACATAAATACAATGTAATAAAGCATAGGACAAAACAACATAAATACAATTTAATAAAGCATAGGATAAAACAACATAAATAAAATTTAATGAAACATAGGATAAACAACATAAATACAATTTAATAAAGCATAGGACAAAACAACATAAATACAATTTAATAAAGCATATGTTAAAACAACATAAATACAATTTAATAAAGCATAAGATAAAACAACATGAATATAATTTAGTAAAGCTTAAGATAAAACAACATGAATACAATTTAATAAAGCATAGGTTAAAACAACATAAATACAATTTAAGAAAGCATAGGATAAAACTATATAAATACATTTTAATAAAGCATAGGTTAAAACAACATAAATACAATTTAATAAAGCATAGGATAAAACAACATAAATACAATTTAATAAAGCATAGGATAAAACAACATAAATACTTTTTAATAAAGCGTAGGATAAAACCACATAAATACAATTTAATAAAGCATAGGCTAAAACAACATAAATAAAATTTAATAAAGCATAGGTTAAAACAACATAAATACAATTTAATAAAGCGTAGGACAAAACAACAAAAATACAATGTAATAAAGCATAGTTTAAAACAACATAAATACAATTTAATAAAGCATAGGATAAAATAACATAAATACAATTTAATAAAGCATAGGATAAAACCACAGAAATACAATTTAATAAAGCATAGGATAAAACAACATAAATACAATTTAATAAAGCATAGGACAAAACAACATAAATACAATTTAATAAAGCATAGGACAAAACAACATAAATACAATTTAATAAAGCATAAGATAAAACAACATGAATATAATTTAGTAAAGCATAAGATAAAACAACATGAATACAATTTAATAAAGCATAGGTTAAAACAACATAAATACAATTTAAGAAAGCATAGGATAAAACTACATAAATACATTTTAATAAAGCATAGGATAAAACAACATAAATGCAATTTAATAAAGCTTCGGACAAAACAACATAAATACAATTTAATAAAGCATAGGATAAAACAACATAAATACAATTTATAAAGCATAGGATCAAACAACATAAATACAAATTAATAAAGCATAGGATAAAACAACATAAATAAAATTTAATAAAGCATAGGATAAAACAACATAAATAAAATTTAATAAAGCATAGGATAAAACAACGTAAATACAATTTAATAAAGCATAGGATAAAACAACATAAATAAAATTTAATACAGCATAGGATAAAACAACATAAATACAATTTAATAAAGCATAGGATAAAACAACATAAATACAATTTAATAAAGCATAGGTTAAAACAACATAAATACAATTTAATAAAGCATAGGATAAAACAACATAAATTCAATTTAATAAAGCATAGGATAAAACAACATAAATACAATTTAATAAAGCACAGGATAAAACAACATAAATAAAATTTAATAAAGCATAGGATAAAACAACATAAATAAAATTTAATAAAGCATAGGATAAAACAACGTAAATACAATTTAATAAAGCATAGGATAAAACAACATAAATAAAATTTAATACAGCATAGGATAAAACAACATAAATACAATTTATTAAAGCATAGGATAAAACAACATAAATACAATTTAATAAAGCATAGGTTAAAACAACATAAATACAATTTAATAAAGCATAGGATAAAACAACATAAATACAATTTAATAAAGCATAGGATAAAACAACATAAATAAAATTTAATAAAGCATAGGATAAAACAACATAAATACAATTTAATAAAGCATAGGATAAAACAACATAAATACAATTTAATAAAGCATAGGATAAAACAACATAAATACAATTTAATAAAGCATAGGATAAAACAACATAAATACAATTTAATAAAGCATAGGATAAAACAACATAAATACAATTTAATAAAGCATAGGATAAAACAACATAAATAAAATTTAATAAAGCATAGGTTAAAACAACATCAATACAATTTAATAAAGCATATGACAAAACAACATAAATACAATTTAATAAAGCATAGTTTAAAACAGCATCAATACAATTTAATAAAGCATAGGATAAAACCACAGAAATACAATTTAATAAAGCATAGGATAAAACAACATAAATACAATGTAATAAAGCATAGGACAAAACAACATAAATACAATTTAATAAAGCATAGGATAAAACAACATAAATAAAATTTAATGAAACATAGGATAAACAACATAAATACAATTTAATAAAGCATAGGACAAAACAACATAAATACAATTTAATAAAGCATATGTTAAAACAACATAAATACAATTTAATAAAGCATAAGATAAAACAACATGAATATAATTTAGTAAAGCTTAAGATAAAACAACATGAATACAATTTAATAAAGCATAGGTTAAAACAACATAAATACAATTTAAGAAAGCATAGGATAAAACTACATAAATACATTTTAATAAAGCATAGGTTAAAACAACATAAATACAATTTAATAAAGCATAGGATAAAACAACATAAATACAATTTAATAAAGCATAGGATAAAACAACATAAATACTTTTTAATAAAGCGTAGGATAAAACCACATAAATACAATTTAATAAAGCATAGGCTAAAACAACATAAATAAAATTTAATAAAGCATAGGTTAAAACAACATAAATACAATTTAATAAAGCGTAGGACAAAACAACATAAATACAATGTAATAAAGCATAGTTTAAAACAACATAAATACAATTTAATAAAGCATAGGATAAAATAACATAAATACAATTTAATAAAGCATAGGATAAAACCACAGAAATACAATTTAATAAAGCATAGGATAAAACAACATAAATACAATTTAATAAAGCATAGGACAAAACAACATAAATACAATTTAATAAAGCATAGGACAAAACAACATAAATACAATTTAATAAAGCATAAGATAAAACAACATGAATATAATTTAGTAAAGCATAAGATAAAACAACATGAATACAATTTAATAAAGCATAGGTTAAAACAACATAAATACAATTTAAGAAAGCATAGGATAAAACTACATAAATACATTTTAATAAAGCATAGGATAAAACAACATAAATGCAATTTAATAAAGCTTCGGACAAAACAACATAAATACAATTTAATAAAGCATAGGATAAAACAACATAAATACAATTTATAAAGCATAGGATCAAACAACATAAATACAAATTAATAAAGCATAGGATAAAACAACATAAATACAATTTAATAAAGCATAGGATAAAATAACATAAAAACAATTTAATAAAGCATAGGCTAAAACTACATAAATACAATTTATAAAGCATAGGATAAAACAACATAAATACAATTTAATAAAGCATAGGATAAAACAACATAAATACAATTTAATAAAGCATAGGATAAAACAACATAAATACAATTTAATAAAGCATAGGATAAAACAACATAAATACAAGTTAATAAAGCATAGGATAAAACAACATAAATACAATTTAATTAAGCATAGGATAAAACAACATAAATACAATTTAATAAAGCATAGGATAAAACAACATAAATACAATTTAATAAAGCATATGACAAAACAACATAAATACAATTTAATAAAGCATAGTTTAAAACAGCATGAATACAATTTAATAAAGCATAGGATAAAACCACAGAAATACAATTTAATAAAGCATAGGATAAAACAACATAAATACAATGTAATTAAGCATAGGACAAAACAACATAAATACAATTTAATAAAGCATAGGTTAAAACAACATAAATACAATTTAATAAAGCTGCGGACAAAACAACATAAATACAATTTAATAAAGCATAGGATAAAACAACATAAATACAATTTATAAAGCATAGGATAAAACAACATAAATACTATTTAATAAAGCATACGTTAAAACAACATAAATACAATTAAATAAAGCATAGAATAAAACAACATAAATACAATTTAATAAAGCATAGGTTAAAACAACATAAATACAATTTAATAAAGCATCGGACAAAACAACATAAATACAATTTAATAAAGCATAGGATAAAACAACATAAATACAATTTATAAAGCATAGGATAAAACAACATAAATACAATTTAATAAAGCATAGGATAAAACAACATAAATACAATTTAATAAAGCATAGGATAAAACAACATAAATACAATTTAATAAAGCATAGGATAAAACAACATAAATAAAATTTAATAAAGCATAGGTTAAAACAACATCAATACAATTTAATAAAGCATATGACAAAACAACATAAATACAATTTAATAAAGCATAGTTTAAAACAGCATCAATACAATTTAATAAAGCATAGGATAAAACCACAGAAATACAATTTAATAAAGCATAGGATAAAACAACATAAATACAATGTAATAAAGCATAGGACAAAACAACATAAATACAATTTAATAAAGCATAGGATAAAACAACATAAATAAAATTTAATGAAACATAGGATAAACAACATAAATACAATTTAATAAAGCATAGGACAAAACAACATAAATACAATTTAATAAAGCATATGTTAAAACAACATAAATACAATTTAATAAAGCATAAGATAAAACAACATGAATATAATTTAGTAAAGCTTAAGATAAAACAACATGAATACAATTTAATAAAGCATAGGTTAAAACAACATAAATACAATTTAAGAAAGCATAGGATAAAACTACATAAATACATTTTAATAAAGCATAGGTTAAAACAACATAAATACAATTTAATAAAGCATAGGACAAAACAACATAAATACAATTTAATAAAGCATAGGTTAAAACAACATAAATACAATTTAATAAAGCTGCGGACAAAACAACATAAATACAATTTAATAAAGCATAGGATAAAACAACATAAATACAATTTATAAAGCATAGGATAAAACAACATAAATACTATTTAATAAAGCATACGTTAAAACAACATAAATACAATTAAATAAAGCATAGAATAAAACAACATAAATACAATTTAATAAAGCATAGGTTAAAACAACATAAATACAATTTAATAAAGCATCGGACAAAACAACATAAATACAATTTAATAAAGCATAGGATAAAACAACATAAATACAATTTATAAAGCATAGGATAAAACAACATAAATACAATTTAAGAAAGCATAGGATAAAACTACATAAATACATTTTAATAAAGCATAGGTTAAAACAACATAAATACAATTTAATAAAGCATAGGATAAAACAACATAAATACAATTTAATAAAGCATAGGATAAAACAACATAAATACTTTTTAATAAAGCGTAGGATAAAACCACATAAATACAATTTAATAAAGCATAGGCTAAAACAACATAAATAAAATTTAATAAAGCATAGGTTAAAACAACATAAATACAATTTAATAAAGCGTAGGACAAAACAACAAAAATACAATGTAATAAAGCATAGTTTAAAACAACATAAATACAATTTAATAAAGCATAGGATAAAATAACATAAATACAATTTAATAAAGCATAGGATAAAACCACAGAAATACAATTTAATAAAGCATAGGATAAAACAACATAAATACAATTTAATAAAGCATAGGACAAAACAACATAAATACAATTTAATAAAGCATAGGACAAAACAACATAAATACAATTTAATAAAGCATAAGATAAAACAACATGAATATAATTTAGTAAAGCATAAGATAAAACAACATGAATACAATTTAATAAAGCATAGGTTAAAACAACATAAATACAATTTAAGAAAGCATAGGATAAAACTACATAAATACATTTTAATAAAGCATAGGATAAAACAACATAAATGCAATTTAATAAAGCTTCGGACAAAACAACATAAATACAATTTAATAAAGCATAGGATAAAACAACATAAATACAATTTATAAAGCATAGGATCAAACAACATAAATACAAATTAATAAAGCATAGGATAAAACAACATAAATAAAATTTAATAAAGCATAGGATAAAACAACATAAATAAAATTTAATAAAGCATAGGATAAAACAACGTAAATACAATTTAATAAAGCATAGGATAAAACAACATAAATAAAATTTAATACAGCATAGGATAAAACAACATAAATACAATTTAATAAAGCATAGGATAAAACAACATAAATACAATTTAATAAAGCATAGGTTAAAACAACATAAATACAATTTAATAAAGCATAGGATAAAACAACATAAATTCAATTTAATAAAGCATAGGATAAAACAACATAAATACAATTTAATAAAGCACAGGATAAAACAACATAAATAAAATTTAATAAAGCATAGGATAAAACAACATAAATAAAATTTAATAAAGCATAGGATAAAACAACGTAAATACAATTTAATAAAGCATAGGATAAAACAACATAAATAAAATTTAATACAGCATAGGATAAAACAACATAAATACAATTTATTAAAGCATAGGATAAAACAACATAAATACAATTTAATAAAGCATAGGTTAAAACAACATAAATACAATTTAATAAAGCATAGGATAAAACAACATAAATACAATTTAATAAAGCATAGGATAAAACAACATAAATAAAATTTAATAAAGCATAGGATAAAACAACATAAATACAATTTAATAAAGCATAGGATAAAACAACATAAATACAATTTAATAAAGCATAGGATAAAACAACATAAATACAATTTAATAAAGCATAGGATAAAACAACATAAATACAATTTAATAAAGCATAGGATAAAACAACATAAATACAATTTAATAAAGCATAGGATAAAACAACATAAATAAAATTTAATAAAGCATAGGTTAAAACAACATCAATACAATTTAATAAAGCATATGACAAAACAACATAAATACAATTTAATAAAGCATAGTTTAAAACAGCATCAATACAATTTAATAAAGCATAGGATAAAACCACAGAAATACAATTTAATAAAGCATAGGATAAAACAACATAAATACAATGTAATAAAGCATAGGACAAAACAACATAAATACAATTTAATAAAGCATAGGATAAAACAACATAAATAAAATTTAATGAAACATAGGATAAACAACATAAATACAATTTAATAAAGCATAGGACAAAACAACATAAATACAATTTAATAAAGCATATGTTAAAACAACATAAATACAATTTAATAAAGCATAAGATAAAACAACATGAATATAATTTAGTAAAGCTTAAGATAAAACAACATGAATACAATTTAATAAAGCATAGGTTAAAACAACATAAATACAATTTAAGAAAGCATAGGATAAAACTACATAAATACATTTTAATAAAGCATAGGTTAAAACAACATAAATACAATTTAATAAAGCATAGGATAAAACAACATAAATACAATTTAATAAAGCATAGGATAAAACAACATAAATACTTTTTAATAAAGCGTAGGATAAAACCACATAAATACAATTTAATAAAGCATAGGCTAAAACAACATAAATAAAATTTAATAAAGCATAGGTTAAAACAACATAAATACAATTTAATAAAGCGTAGGACAAAACAACATAAATACAATGTAATAAAGCATAGTTTAAAACAACATAAATACAATTTAATAAAGCATAGGATAAAATAACATAAATACAATTTAATAAAGCATAGGATAAAACCACAGAAATACAATTTAATAAAGCATAGGATAAAACAACATAAATACAATTTAATAAAGCATAGGACAAAACAACATAAATACAATTTAATAAAGCATAGGACAAAACAACATAAATACAATTTAATAAAGCATAAGATAAAACAACATGAATATAATTTAGTAAAGCATAAGATAAAACAACATGAATACAATTTAATAAAGCATAGGTTAAAACAACATAAATACAATTTAAGAAAGCATAGGATAAAACTACATAAATACATTTTAATAAAGCATAGGATAAAACAACATAAATGCAATTTAATAAAGCTTCGGACAAAACAACATAAATACAATTTAATAAAGCATAGGATAAAACAACATAAATACAATTTATAAAGCATAGGATCAAACAACATAAATACAAATTAATAAAGCATAGGATAAAACAACATAAATACAATTTAATAAAGCATAGGATAAAATAACATAAAAACAATTTAATAAAGCATAGGCTAAAACTACATAAATACAATTTATAAAGCATAGGATAAAACAACATAAATACAATTTAATAAAGCATAGGATAAAACAACATAAATACAATTTAATAAAGCATAGGATAAAACAACATAAATACAATTTAATAAAGCATAGGATAAAACAACATAAATACAAGTTAATAAAGCATAGGATAAAACAACATAAATACAATTTAATTAAGCATAGGATAAAACAACATAAATACAATTTAATAAAGCATAGGATAAAACAACATAAATACAATTTAATAAAGCATATGACAAAACAACATAAATACAATTTAATAAAGCATAGTTTAAAACAGCATGAATACAATTTAATAAAGCATAGGATAAAACCACAGAAATACAATTTAATAAAGCATAGGATAAAACAACATAAATACAATGTAATTAAGCATAGGACAAAACAACATAAATACAATTTAATAAAGCATAGGTTAAAACAACATAAATACAATTTAATAAAGCTGCGGACAAAACAACATAAATACAATTTAATAAAGCATAGGATAAAACAACATAAATACAATTTATAAAGCATAGGATAAAACAACATAAATACTATTTAATAAAGCATACGTTAAAACAACATAAATACAATTAAATAAAGCATAGAATAAAACAACATAAATACAATTTAATAAAGCATAGGTTAAAACAACATAAATACAATTTAATAAAGCATCGGACAAAACAACATAAATACAATTTAATAAAGCATAGGATAAAACAACATAAATACAATTTATAAAGCATAGGATAAAACAACATAAATACAATTTAATAAAGCATAGGATAAAACAACATAAATACAATTTAATAAAGCATAGGATAAAACAACATAAATACAATTTAATAAAGCATAGGATAAAACAACATAAATAAAATTTAATAAAGCATAGGTTAAAACAACATCAATACAATTTAATAAAGCATATGACAAAACAACATAAATACAATTTAATAAAGCATAGTTTAAAACAGCATCAATACAATTTAATAAAGCATAGGATAAAACCACAGAAATACAATTTAATAAAGCATAGGATAAAACAACATAAATACAATGTAATAAAGCATAGGACAAAACAACATAAATACAATTTAATAAAGCATAGGATAAAACAACATAAATAAAATTTAATGAAACATAGGATAAACAACATAAATACAATTTAATAAAGCATAGGACAAAACAACATAAATACAATTTAATAAAGCATATGTTAAAACAACATAAATACAATTTAATAAAGCATAAGATAAAACAACATGAATATAATTTAGTAAAGCTTAAGATAAAACAACATGAATACAATTTAATAAAGCATAGGTTAAAACAACATAAATACAATTTAAGAAAGCATAGGATAAAACTACATAAATACATTTTAATAAAGCATAGGTTAAAACAACATAAATACAATTTAATAAAGCATAGGACAAAACAACATAAATACAATTTAATAAAGCATAGGTTAAAACAACATAAATACAATTTAATAAAGCTGCGGACAAAACAACATAAATACAATTTAATAAAGCATAGGATAAAACAACATAAATACAATTTATAAAGCATAGGATAAAACAACATAAATACTATTTAATAAAGCATACGTTAAAACAACATAAATACAATTAAATAAAGCATAGAATAAAACAACATAAATACAATTTAATAAAGCATAGGTTAAAACAACATAAATACAATTTAATAAAGCATCGGACAAAACAACATAAATACAATTTAATAAAGCATAGGATAAAACAACATAAATACAATTTATAAAGCATAGGATAAAACAACATAAATACAATTTAATAAAGCATAGGATAAAACAACATAAATACAATTTAATAAAGCATAGGATAAAACAACATAAATACAATTTAATAAAGCATAGGATAAAACAACATAAATAAAATTTAATAAAGCATAGGTTAAAACAACATCAATACAATTTAATAAAGCATATGACAAAACAACATAAATACAATTTAATAAAGCATAGTTTAAAACAGCATCAATACAATTTAATAAAGCATAGGATAAAACCACAGAAATACAATTTAATAAAGCATAGGATAAAACAACATAAATACAATGTAATAAAGCATAGGACAAAACAACATAAATACAATTTAATAAAGCATAGGATAAAACAACATAAATAAAATTTAATGAAACATAGGATAAACAACATAAATACAATTTAATAAAGCATAGGACAAAACAACATAAATACAATTTAATAAAGCATATGTTAAAACAACATAAATACAATTTAATAAAGCATAAGATAAAACAACATGAATATAATTTAGTAAAGCTTAAGATAAAACAACATGAATACAATTTAATAAAGCATAGGTTAAAACAACATAAATACAATTTAAGAAAGCATAGGATAAAACTACATAAATACATTTTAATAAAGCATAGGTTAAAACAACATAAATACAATTTAATAAAGCATAGGATAAAACAACATAAATACAATTTAATAAAGCATAGGATAAAACAACATAAATACTTTTTAATAAAGCGTAGGATAAAACCACATAAATACAATTTAATAAAGCATAGGCTAAAACAACATAAATAAAATTTAATAAAGCATAGGTTAAAACAACATAAATACAATTTAATAAAGCGTAGGACAAAACAACATAAATACAATGTAATAAAGCATAGTTTAAAACAACATAAATACAATTTAATAAAGCATAGGATAAAATAACATAAATACAATTTAATAAAGCATAGGATAAAACCACAGAAATACAATTTAATAAAGCATAGGATAAAACAACATAAATACAATTTAATAAAGCATAGGACAAAACAACATAAATACAATTTAATAAAGCATAGGACAAAACAACATAAATACAATTTAATAAAGCATAAGATAAAACAACATGAATATAATTTAGTAAAGCATAAGATAAAACAACATGAATACAATTTAATAAAGCATAGGTTAAAACAACATAAATACAATTTAAGAAAGCATAGGATAAAACTACATAAATACATTTTAATAAAGCATAGGATAAAACAACATAAATGCAATTTAATAAAGCTTCGGACAAAACAACATAAATACAATTTAATAAAGCATAGGATAAAACAACATAAATACAATTTATAAAGCATAGGATCAAACAACATAAATACAAATTAATAAAGCATAGGATAAAACAACATAAATACAATTTAATAAAGCATAGGATAAAATAACATAAAAACAATTTAATAAAGCATAGGCTAAAACTACATAAATACAATTTATAAAGCATAGGATAAAACAACATAAATACAATTTAATAAAGCATAGGATAAAACAACATAAATACAATTTAATAAAGCATAGGATAAAACAACATAAATACAATTTAATAAAGCATAGGATAAAACAACATAAATACAAGTTAATAAAGCATAGGATAAAACAACATAAATACAATTTAATTAAGCATAGGATAAAACAACATAAATACAATTTAATAAAGCATAGGATAAAACAACATAAATACAATTTAATAAAGCATATGACAAAACAACATAAATACAATTTAATAAAGCATAGTTTAAAACAGCATGAATACAATTTAATAAAGCATAGGATAAAACCACAGAAATACAATTTAATAAAGCATAGGATAAAACAAAATAAATACAATGTAATTAAGCATAGGACAAAACAACATAAATACAATTTAATAAAGCATAGGTTAAAACAACATAAATACAATTTAATAAAGCTGCGGACAAAACAACATAAATACAATTTAATAAAGCATAGGATAAAACAACATAAATACAATTTATAAAGCATAGGATAAAACAACATAAATACTATTTAATAAAGCATACGTTAAAACAACATAAATACAATTAAATAAAGCATAGAATAAAACAACATAAATACAATTTAATAAAGCATAGGTTAAAACAACATAAATACAATTTAATAAAGCATCGGACAAAACAACATAAATACAATTTAATAAAGCATAGGATAAAACAACATAAATACAATTTATAAAGCATAGGATAAAACAACATAAATACAATTTAATAAAGCATAGGATAAAACAACATAAATACAATTTAATAAAGCATAGGATAAAACAACATAATTACAATTTAATAAAGCATAGGCTAAAACTACATAAATACAATTTAATAAAGCATAGGATAAAACAACATAAATACAATTTAATAAAGCATAGGTTAAAACAACATAAATACAATTTAATAAAGCATAGGATAAAACAACATAAATACAATTTAATAAAGCATAGGATAAAACAACATAAATAAAATTTAATAAAGCATAGGTTAAAACAACATAAATACAATTTAATAAAGCATAGGATAAAACCACATAAATACAATTTAATAAAGCATAGGATAAAACAACATAAATACTTTTTAATAAAGCATAGGATAAAACCACATAAATACAATTTAATAAAGCACAGGATAAAACAACATAAATACAATTTAATAAAGCATAGGATAAAACAACATAAATACAATTTAATAAAGCATAGGATAAAACAACATAAATACAATTTAATAAAGCATAGGATAAAACAACATAAATACTATTTAATAAAGCATACGTTAAAACAACATAAATACAATTAAATAAAGCATAGAATAAAACAACATAAATACAATTTAATAAAGCATAGGTTAAAACAACATAAATACAATTTTATAAAGCATAGGATAAAACAACATAAATACAATTTAATAAAGCATAGGTTAAAACAACATAAATACAATTTAATAAAGCATAGGATAAAACAACATAAATTAAATTTAATAAAGCATAGGATAAAACAACATAAATACAATTTAATAAAGCATAGGATAAAACAACATAAATACAATTTAATAAAGCATAGGATAAAACAACATAAATACAATTTAATAAAGCATAGGATAAAACAACATAAATACAATTTAATAAAGCATAGGATAAAACAACATAAATAAAATTTAATAAAGCATAGGTTAAACCAACATAAATACAATTTAATAAAGCATATGACAAAACAACATAAATACAATTTAATAAAGCATAGTTTAAAACAGCATGAATACAATTTAATAAAGCATAGGATAAAACCACAGAAATACAATTTAATAAAGCATAGGATAAAACAACATAAATACAATGTAATAAAGCATAGGACAAAACAACATAAATACAATTTAATAAAGCATAGGATAAAACAACATAAATACAATTTAATGAAACATAGGATAAACAACATAAATACAATTTAATAAAGCATAGGACAAAACAACATAAATACAATTTAATAAAGCATATGTTAAAACAACATAAATACAATTTAATAAAGCATAAGATAAAACAACATGAATATAATTTAGTAAAGCTTAAGATAAAACAACATGAATACAATTTAATAAAGCATAGGTTAAAACAACATAAATACAATTTAAGAAAGCATAGGATAAAACTACATAAATACATTTTAATAAAGCATAGGTTAAAACAACATAAATACAATTTAATAAAGCATAGGATAAAACAACATAAATACAATTTAATAAAGCATAGGATAAAACAACATAAATACTTTTTAAAAAAGCATAGGATAAAACCACATAAATACAATTTAATAAAGCATAGGCTAAAACAACATAAATAAAATTTAATAAAGCACAGGTTAAAACAACATAAATACAATTTAATAAAGCGTAGGACAAAACAACATAAATACAATGTAATAAAGCATAGTTTAAAACAACATAAATACAATTTAATAAAGCATAGGATAAAATAACATAAATACAATTTAATAAAGCATAGGATAAAACCACAGAAATACAATTTAATAAAGCATAGGATAAAACAACATAAATACAATTTAATAAAGCATAGGACAAAACAACATAAATACAATTTAATAAAGCATAGGACAAAACAACATAAATACAATTTAATAAAGCATAAGATAAAACAACATGAATATAATTTAGTAAAGCATAAGATAAAACAACATGAATACAATTTAATAAAGCATAGGTTAAAACAACATAAATACAATTTAAGAAAGCATAGGATAAAACTACATAAATACATTTTAATAAAGCATAGGATAAAACAACATAAATGCAATTTAATAAAGCATAGGTTAAAACAACATAAATACAATTTAATAAAGCATAGGATAAAACCACATAAATACAATTTAATAAAGCATAGGATAAAACAACATAAATACTTTTTAATAAAGCATAGGATAAAACCACATAAATACAATTTAATAAAGCACAGGATAAAACAACATAAATACAATTTAATAAAGCATAGGACAAAACAACATAAATACAATTTAATAAAGCATAGGATAAAACAACATAAATACTTTTTAATAAAGCATAGAATAAAACAACATAAATACAATTTAATTAAGCATAGGTTAAAACAACATAAATACAATTTTATAAAGCATAGGATAAAACAACATAAATACAATTTAATAAAGCATAGATTAAAACAACATAAATACAATTTAATAAAGCATAGGATAAAACAACATAAATTCAATTTAATAAAGCATAGGATAAAACAACATAAATACAATTTAATAAAGCACAGGATAAAACAACATAAATAAAATTTAATAAAGCATAGGATAAAACAACATAAATAAAATTTAATAAAGCATAGGATAAAACAACGTAAATACAATTTAATAAAGCATAGGATAAAACAACATAAATAAAATTTAATACAGCATAGGATAAAACAACATAAATACAATTTAATAAAGCATAGGATAAAACAACATAAATACAATTTAATAAAGCATAGGTTAAAACAACATAAATACAATTTAATAAAGCATAGGATAAAACAACATAAATACAATTTAATAAAGCATAGGATAAAACAACATAAATAAAATTTAATAAAGCATAGGATAAAACAACATAAATACAATTTAATAAAGCATAGGATAAAACAACATAAATACAATTTAATAAAGCATAGGATAAAACAACATAAATACAATTTAATAAAGCATAGGATAAAACAACATAAATACAATTTAATAAAGCATAGGATAAAACAACATAAATACAATTTAATAAAGCATAGGATAAAACAACATAAATAAAATTTAATAAAGCATAGGTTAAAACAACATCAATACAATTTAATAAAGCATATGACAAAACAACATAAATACAATTTAATAAAGCATAGTTTAAAACAGCATGAATACAATTTAATAAAGCATAGGATAAAACCACAGAAATACAATTTAATAAAGCATAGGATAAAACCACAGAAATACAATTTAATAAAGCATAGGATAAAACAACATAAATACAATGTAATAAAGCATAGGACAAAACAACATAAATACAATTTAATAAAGCATAGGATAAAACAACATAAATAAAATTTAATGAAACATAGGATAAACAACATAAATACAATTTAATAAAGCATAGGACAAAACAACATAAATACAATTTAATAAAGCATATGTTAAAACAACATAAATACAATTTAATAAAGCATAAGATAAAACAACATGAATATAATTTAGTAAAGCTTAAGATAAAACAACATGAATACAATTTAATAAAGCATAGGTTAAAACAACATAAATACAATTTAAGAAAGCATAGGATAAAACTACATAAATACATTTTAATAAAGCATAGGTTAAAACAACATAAATACAATTTAATAAAGCATAGGATAAAACAACATAAATACAATTTAATAAAGCATAGGATAAAACAACATAAATACTATTTAATAAAGCATACGTTAAAACAACATAAATACAATTAAATAAAGCATAGAATAAAACAACATAAATACAATTTAATAAAGCATAGGTTAAAACAACATAAATACAATTTTATAAAGCATAGGATAAAACAACATAAATACAATTTAATAAAGCATAGATTAAAACAACATAAATACAATTTAATAAAGCATAGGATAAAACAACATAAATTCAATTTAATAAAGCATAGGATAAAACAACATAAATACAATTTAATAAAGCACAGGATAAAACAACATAAATAAAATTTAATAAAGCATAGGATAAAACAACATAAATAAAATTTAATAAAGCATAGGATAAAACAACGTAAATACAATTTAATAAAGCATAGGATAAAACAACATAAATAAAATTTAATACAGCATAGGATAAAACAACATAAATACAATTTAATAAAGCATAGGATAAAACAACATAAATACAATTTAATAAAGCATAGGTTAAAACAACATAAATACAATTTAATAAAGCATAGGATAAAACAACATAAATACAATTTAATAAAGCATAGGATAAAACAACATAAATAAAATTTAATAAAGCATAGGATAAAACAACATAAATACAATTTAATAAAGCATAGGATAAAACAACATAAATAGAATTTAATAAAGCATAGGATAAAACAACATAAATACAATTTAATAAAGCATAGGATAAAACAACATAAATACAATTTAATAAAGCATAGGTTAAAACAACATAAATACAATTTTATAAAGCATAGGATAAAACAACATAAATACAATTTAATAAAGCATAGGTTAAAACAACATAAATACAATTTAATAAAGCATAGGATAAAACAACATAAATTAAATTTAATAAAGCATAGGATAAAACAACATAAATACAATTTAATAAAGCATAGGATAAAACAACATAAATACAATTTAATAAAGCATAGGATAAAACAACATAAATACAATTTAATAAAGCATAGGATAAAACAACATAAATACAATTTAATAAAGCATAGGATAAAACAACATAAATACAATTTAATAAAGCATAGGATAAAACAACATAAATAAAATTTAATAAAGCATAGGTTAAAACAACATAAATACAATTTAATAAAGCATATGACAAAACAACATAAATACAATTTAATAAAGCATAGTTTAAAACAGCATGAATACAATTTAATAAAGCATAGGATAAAACCACAGAAATACAATTTAATAAAGCATAGGATAAAACAACATAAATACAATGTAATAAAGCATAGGACAAAACAACATAAATACAATTTAATAAAGCATAGGATAAAACAACATAAATACAATTTAATGAAACATAGGATAAACAACATGAATATAATTTAGTAAAGCTTAAGATAAAACAACATGAATACAATTTAATAAAGCATAGGTTAAAACAACATAAATACAATTTAAGAAAGCATAGGATAAAACTACATAAATACATTTTAATAAAGCATAGGTTAAAACAACATAAATACAATTTAATAAAGCATAGGATAAAACAACATAAATACAATTTAATAAAGCATAGGATAAAACAACATAAATACTTTTTAAAAAAGCGTAGGATAAAACCACATAAATACAATTTAATAAAGCATAGGCTAAAACAACATAAATAAAATTTAATAAAGCACAGGTTAAAACAACATAAATACAATTTAATAAAGCGTAGGACAAAACAACATAAATACAATGTAATAAAGCATAGTTTAAAACAACATAAATACAATTTAATAAAGCATAGGATAAAATAACATAAATACAATTTAATAAAGCATAGGACAAAACAACATAAATACAATTTAATAAAGCATAGGACAAAACAACATAAATACAATTTAATAAAGCATAAGATAAAACAACATGAATATAATTTAGTAAAGCATGAGATAAAACAACATGAATACAATTTAATAAAGCATAGGTTAAAACAACATAAATACAATTTAAGAAAGCATAGGATAAAACTACATAAATACATTTTAATAAAGCATAGGATAAAACAACATAAATACAATTTAATAAAGCATAGGACAAAACAACATAAATACAATTTAATAAAGCATAGGACAAAACAACATAAATACAATTTAATAAAGCATAAGATAAAACAACATGAATATAATTTAGTAAAGCATGAGATAAAACAACATGAATACAATTTAATAAAGCATAGGTTAAAACAACATAAATACAATTTAAGAAAGCATAGGATAAAACTACATAAATACATTTTAATAAAGCATAGGATAAAACAACATAAATGCAATTTAATAAAGCATAGGTTAAAACAACATAAATACAATTTAATAAAGCATAGGACAAAACAACATAAATACAATTTAATAAAGCATAAGATAAAACAACATGAATATAATTTAGTAAAGCATAAGATAAAACAACATGAATACAATTTAATAAAGCATAGGTTAAAACAACATAAATACAATTTAAGAAAGCATAGGATAAAACTACATAAATACTTTTTAATAAAGCATAGGATAAAACCACATAAATACAATTTAATAAAGCACAGGATAAAACAACATAAATACAATTTAATAAAGCATAGGACAAAACAACATAAATACAATTTAATAAAGCATAGGATAAAACAACATAAATAAAATTTAATAAAGCATAGGTTAAAACAACATCAATACAATTTAATAAAGCATATGACAAAACAACATAAATACAATTTAATAAAGCATAGTTTAAAACAGCATGAATACAATTTAATAAAGCATAGGATAAAACCACAGAAATACAATTTAATAAAGCATAGGATAAAACAACATAAATACAATGTAATAAAGCATAGGACAAAACAACATAAATACAATTTAATAAAGCATAGGATAAAACAACATAAATAAAATTTAATGAAACATAGGATAAACAACATAAATACAATTTAATAAAGCATAGGACAAAACAACATAAATACAATTTAATAAAGCATATGTTAAAACAACATAAATACAATTTAATAAAGCATAAGATAAAACAACATGAATATAATTTAGTAAAGCTTAAGATAAAACAACATGAATACAATTTAATAAAGCATAGGTTAAAACAACATAAATACAATTTAAGAAAGCATAGGATAAAACTACATAAATACATATTAATAAAGCATAGGTTAAAACAACATAAATACAATTTAATAAAGCATAGGATAAAACAACATAAATACAATTTAATAAAGCATAGGATAAAACAACATAAATACTATTTAATAAAGCATACGTTAAAACAACATAAATACAATTAAATAAAGCATAGAATAAAACAACATAAATACAATTTAATAAAGCATAGGTTAAAACAACATAAATACAATTTTATAAAGCATAGGATAAAACAACATAAATACAATTTAATAAAGCATAGATTAAAACAACATAAATACAATTTAATAAAGCATAGGATAAAACAACATAAATTCAATTTAATAAAGCATAGGATAAAACAACATAAATACAATTTAATAAAGCACAGGATAAAACAACATAAATAAAATTTAATAAAGCATAGGATAAAACAACATAAATAAAATTTAATAAAGCATAGGATAAAACAACATAAATACAATTTAATAAAGCATAGGTTAAAACAACATAAATACAATTTAATAAAGCATAGGATAAAACAACATAAATACAATTTAATAAAGCATAGGATAAAACAACATAAATAAAATTTAATAAAGCATAGGATAAAACAACATAAATACAATTTAATAAAGCATAGGATAAAACAACATAAATACAATTTAATAAAGCATAGGATAAAACAACATAAATACAATTTAATAAAGCATAGGATAAAACAACATAAATACAATTTAATAAAGCATAGGATAAAACAACATAAATACAATTTAATAAAGCATAGGATAAAACAACATAAATAAAATTTAATAAAGCATAGGTTAAAACAACATCAATACAATTTAATAAAGCATATGACAAAACAACATAAATACAATTTAATAAAGCATAGTTTAAAACAGCATGAATACAATTTAATAAAGCATAGGATAAAACCACAGAAATACAATTTAATAAAGCATAGGATAAAACAACATAAATACAATGTAATAAAGCATAGGACAAAACAACATAAATACAATTTAATAAAGCATAGGTTAAAACAACATAAATACAATTTAATAAAGCATATGACAAAACAACATAAATACAATTTAATAAAGCATAGTTTAAAACAGCATGAATACAATTTAATAAAGCATAGGATAAAACCACAGAAATACAATTTAATAAAGCATAGGATAAAACAACATAAATACAATGTAATAAAGCATAGGACAAAACAACATAAATACAATTTAATAAAGCATAGGATAAAACAACATAAATACAATTTAATGAAACATAGGATAAACAACATGAATATAATTTAGTAAAGCTTAAGATAAAACAACATGAATACAATTTAATAAAGCATAGGTTAAAACAACATAAATACAATTTAAGAAAGCATAGGATAAAACTACATAAATACATTTTAATAAAGCATAGGTTAAAACAACATAAATACAATTTAATAAAGCATAGGATAAAACAACATAAATACAATTTAATAAAGCATAGGATAAAACAACATAAATACTTTTTAAAAAAGCGTAGGATAAAACCACATAAATACAATTTAATAAAGCATAGGCTAAAACAACATAAATAAAATTTAATAAAGCACAGGTTAAAACAACATAAATACAATTTAATAAAGCGTAGGACAAAACAACATAAATACAATGTAATAAAGCATAGTTTAAAACAACATAAATACAATTTAATAAAGCATAGGATAAAATAACATAAATACAATTTAATAAAGCATAGGACAAAACAACATAAATACAATTTAATAAAGCATAGGACAAAACAACATAAATACAATTTAATAAAGCATAAGATAAAACAACATGAATATAATTTAGTAAAGCATGAGATAAAACAACATGAATACAATTTAATAAAGCATAGGTTAAAACAACATAAATACAATTTAAGAAAGCATAGGATAAAACTACATAAATACATTTTAATAAAGCATAGGATAAAACAACATAAATACAATTTAATAAAGCATAGGACAAAACAACATAAATACAATTTAATAAAGCATAGGACAAAACAACATAAATACAATTTAATAAAGCATAAGATAAAACAACATGAATATAATTTAGTAAAGCATGAGATAAAACAACATGAATACAATTTAATAAAGCATAGGTTAAAACAACATAAATACAATTTAAGAAAGCATAGGATAAAACTACATAAATACATTTTAATAAAGCATAGGATAAAACAACATAAATGCAATTTAATAAAGCATAGGTTAAAACAACATAAATACAATTTAATAAAGCATAGGACAAAACAACATAAATACAATTTAATAAAGCATAAGATAAAACAACATGAATATAATTTAGTAAAGCATAAGATAAAACAACATGAATACAATTTAATAAAGCATAGGTTAAAACAACATAAATACAATTTAAGAAAGCATAGGATAAAACTACATAAATACTTTTTAATAAAGCATAGGATAAAACCACATAAATACAATTTAATAAAGCACAGGATAAAACAACATAAATACAATTTAATAAAGCATAGGACAAAACAACATAAATACAATTTAATAAAGCATAGGATAAAACAACATAAATAAAATTTAATAAAGCATAGGTTAAAACAACATCAATACAATTTAATAAAGCATATGACAAAACAACATAAATACAATTTAATAAAGCATAGTTTAAAACAGCATGAATACAATTTAATAAAGCATAGGATAAAACCACAGAAATACAATTTAATAAAGCATAGGATAAAACAACATAAATACAATGTAATAAAGCATAGGACAAAACAACATAAATACAATTTAATAAAGCATAGGATAAAACAACATAAATAAAATTTAATGAAACATAGGATAAACAACATAAATACAATTTAATAAAGCATAGGACAAAACAACATAAATACAATTTAATAAAGCATATGTTAAAACAACATAAATACAATTTAATAAAGCATAAGATAAAACAACATGAATATAATTTAGTAAAGCTTAAGATAAAACAACATGAATACAATTTAATAAAGCATAGGTTAAAACAACATAAATACAATTTAAGAAAGCATAGGATAAAACTACATAAATACATATTAATAAAGCATAGGTTAAAACAACATAAATACAATTTAATAAAGCATAGGATAAAACAACATAAATACAATTTAATAAAGCATAGGATAAAACAACATAAATACTATTTAATAAAGCATACGTTAAAACAACATAAATACAATTAAATAAAGCATAGAATAAAACAACATAAATACAATTTAATAAAGCATAGGTTAAAACAACATAAATACAATTTTATAAAGCATAGGATAAAACAACATAAATACAATTTAATAAAGCATAGATTAAAACAACATAAATACAATTTAATAAAGCATAGGATAAAACAACATAAATTCAATTTAATAAAGCATAGGATAAAACAACATAAATACAATTTAATAAAGCACAGGATAAAACAACATAAATAAAATTTAATAAAGCATAGGATAAAACAACATAAATAAAATTTAATAAAGCATAGGATAAAACAACATAAATACAATTTAATAAAGCATAGGTTAAAACAACATAAATACAATTTAATAAAGCATAGGATAAAACAACATAAATACAATTTAATAAAGCATAGGATAAAACAACATAAATAAAATTTAATAAAGCATAGGATAAAACAACATAAATACAATTTAATAAAGCATAGGATAAAACAACATAAATACAATTTAATAAAGCATAGGATAAAACAACATAAATACAATTTAATAAAGCATAGGATAAAACAACATAAATACAATTTAATAAAGCATAGGATAAAACAACATAAATACAATTTAATAAAGCATAGGATAAAACAACATAAATAAAATTTAATAAAGCATAGGTTAAAACAACATCAATACAATTTAATAAAGCATATGACAAAACAACATAAATACAATTTAATAAAGCATAGTTTAAAACAGCATGAATACAATTTAATAAAGCATAGGATAAAACCACAGAAATACAATTTAATAAAGCATAGGATAAAACAACATAAATACAATGTAATAAAGCATAGGACAAAACAACATAAATACAATTTAATAAAGCATAGGTTAAAACAACATAAATACAATTTAATAAAGCATATGACAAAACAACATAAATACAATTTAATAAAGCATAGTTTAAAACAGCATGAATACAATTTAATAAAGCATAGGATAAAACCACAGAAATACAATTTAATAAAGCATAGGATAAAACAACATAAATACAATGTAATAAAGCATAGGACAAAACAACATAAATACAATTTAATAAAGCATAGGATAAAACAACATAAATACAATTTAATGAAACATAGGATAAACAACATGAATATAATTTAGTAAAGCTTAAGATAAAACAACATGAATACAATTTAATAAAGCATAGGTTAAAACAACATAAATACAATTTAAGAAAGCATAGGATAAAACTACATAAATACATTTTAATAAAGCATAGGTTAAAACAACATAAATACAATTTAATAAAGCATAGGATAAAACAACATAAATACAATTTAATAAAGCATAGGATAAAACAACATAAATACTTTTTAAAAAAGCGTAGGATAAAACCACATAAATACAATTTAATAAAGCATAGGCTAAAACAACATAAATAAAATTTAATAAAGCACAGGTTAAAACAACATAAATACAATTTAATAAAGCGTAGGACAAAACAACATAAATACAATGTAATAAAGCATAGTTTAAAACAACATAAATACAATTTAATAAAGCATAGGATAAAATAACATAAATACAATTTAATAAAGCATAGGACAAAACAACATAAATACAATTTAATAAAGCATAGGACAAAACAACATAAATACAATTTAATAAAGCATAAGATAAAACAACATGAATATAATTTAGTAAAGCATGAGATAAAACAACATGAATACAATTTAATAAAGCATAGGTTAAAACAACATAAATACAATTTAAGAAAGCATAGGATAAAACTACATAAATACATTTTAATAAAGCATAGGATAAAACAACATAAATACAATTTAATAAAGCATAGGACAAAACAACATAAATACAATTTAATAAAGCATAGGACAAAACAACATAAATACAATTTAATAAAGCATAAGATAAAACAACATGAATATAATTTAGTAAAGCATGAGATAAAACAACATGAATACAATTTAATAAAGCATAGGTTAAAACAACATAAATACAATTTAAGAAAGCATAGGATAAAACTACATAAATACATTTTAATAAAGCATAGGATAAAACAACATAAATGCAATTTAATAAAGCATAGGTTAAAACAACATAAATACAATTTAATAAAGCATAGGACAAAACAACATAAATACAATTTAATAAAGCATAAGATAAAACAACATGAATATAATTTAGTAAAGCATAAGATAAAACAACATGAATACAATTTAATAAAGCATAGGTTAAAACAACATAAATACAATTTAAGAAAGCATAGGATAAAACTACATAAATACTTTTTAATAAAGCATAGGATAAAACCACATAAATACAATTTAATAAAGCACAGGATAAAACAACATAAATACAATTTAATAAAGCATAGGACAAAACAACATAAATACAATTTAATAAAGCATAGGATAAAACAACATAAATACAATGTAATAAAGCATAGGACAAAACAACATAAATACAATTTAATAAAGCATAGGTTAAAACAACATAAATACAATTTAATAAAGCATATGACAAAACAACATAAATACAATTTAATAAAGCATAGTTTAAAACAGCATGAATACAATTTAATAAAGCATAGGATAAAACCACAGAAATACAATTTAATAAAGCATAGGATAAAACAACATAAATACAATGTAATAAAGCATAGGACAAAACAACATAAATACAATTTAATAAAGCATAGGATAAAACAACATAAATACAATTTAATGAAACATAGGATAAACAACATGAATATAATTTAGTAAAGCTTAAGATAAAACAACATGAATACAATTTAATAAAGCATAGGTTAAAACAACATAAATACAATTTAAGAAAGCATAGGATAAAACTACATAAATACATTTTAATAAAGCATAGGTTAAAACAACATAAATACAATTTAATAAAGCATAGGATAAAACAACATAAATACAATTTAATAAAGCATAGGATAAAACAACATAAATACTTTTTAAAAAAGCGTAGGATAAAACCACATAAATACAATTTAATAAAGCATAGGCTAAAACAACATAAATAAAATTTAATAAAGCACAGGTTAAAACAACATAAATACAATTTAATAAAGCGTAGGACAAAACAACATAAATACAATGTAATAAAGCATAGTTTAAAACAACATAAATACAATTTAATAAAGCATAGGATAAAATAACATAAATACAATTTAATAAAGCATAGGACAAAACAACATAAATACAATTTAATAAAGCATAGGACAAAACAACATAAATACAATTTAATAAAGCATAAGATAAAACAACATGAATATAATTTAGTAAAGCATGAGATAAAACAACATGAATACAATTTAATAAAGCATAGGTTAAAACAACATAAATACAATTTAAGAAAGCATAGGATAAAACTACATAAATACATTTTAATAAAGCATAGGATAAAACAACATAAATACAATTTAATAAAGCATAGGACAAAACAACATAAATACAATTTAATAAAGCATAGGACAAAACAACATAAATACAATTTAATAAAGCATAAGATAAAACAACATGAATATAATTTAGTAAAGCATGAGATAAAACAACATGAATACAATTTAATAAAGCATAGGTTAAAACAACATAAATACAATTTAAGAAAGCATAGGATAAAACTACATAAATACATTTTAATAAAGCATAGGATAAAACAACATAAATGCAATTTAATAAAGCATAGGTTAAAACAACATAAATACAATTTAATAAAGCATAGGACAAAACAACATAAATACAATTTAATAAAGCATAAGATAAAACAACATGAATATAATTTAGTAAAGCATAAGATAAAACAACATGAATACAATTTAATAAAGCATAGGTTAAAACAACATAAATACAATTTAAGAAAGCATAGGATAAAACTACATAAATACTTTTTAATAAAGCATAGGATAAAACCACATAAATACAATTTAATAAAGCACAGGATAAAACAACATAAATACAATTTAATAAAGCATAGGACAAAACAACATAAATACAATTTAATAAAGCATAGGATAAAACAACATAAATAAAATTTAATAAAGCATAGGTTAAAACAACATCAATACAATTTAATAAAGCATATGACAAAACAACATAAATACAATTTAATAAAGCATAGTTTAAAACAGCATGAATACAATTTAATAAAGCATAGGATAAAACCACAGAAATACAATTTAATAAAGCATAGGATAAAACAACATAAATACAATGTAATAAAGCATAGGACAAAACAACATAAATACAATTTAATAAAGCATAGGATAAAACAACATAAATAAAATTTAATGAAACATAGGATAAACAACATAAATACAATTTAATAAAGCATAGGACAAAACAACATAAATACAATTTAATAAAGCATATGTTAAAACAACATAAATACAATTTAATAAAGCATAAGATAAAACAACATGAATATAATTTAGTAAAGCTTAAGATAAAACAACATGAATACAATTTAATAAAGCATAGGTTAAAACAACATAAATACAATTTAAGAAAGCATAGGATAAAACTACATAAATACATATTAATAAAGCATAGGTTAAAACAACATAAATACAATTTAATAAAGCATAGGATAAAACAACATAAATACAATTTAATAAAGCATAGGATAAAACAACATAAATACTATTTAATAAAGCATACGTTAAAACAACATAAATACAATTAAATAAAGCATAGAATAAAACAACATAAATACAATTTAATAAAGCATAGGATAAAACAACATAAATACAATTTAATAAAGCATAGGATAAAACAACATAAATAGAATTTAATAAAGCATAGGATAAAACAACATAAATACAATTTAATAAAGCATAGGATAAAACAACATAAATACAATTTAATAAAGCATAGGATAAAACAACGTAAATACAATTTAATAAAGCATAGGATAAAACAACATAAATAAAATTTAATACAGCATAGGATAAAACAACATAAATACAATTTAATAAAGCATAGGATAAAACAACATAAATACAATTTAATAAAGCATAGGTTAAAACAACATAAATACAATTTAATAAAGCATAGGATAAAACAACATAAATACAATTTAATAAAGCATAGGATAAAACAACATAAATAAAATTTAATAAAGCATAGGATAAAACAACATAAATACAATTTAATAAAGCATAGGATAAAACAACATAAATACAATTTAATAAAGCATAGGATAAAACAACATAAATACAATTTAATAAAGCATAGGATAAAACAACATAAATACAATTTAATAAAGCATAGGATAAAACAACATAAATACAATTTAATAAAGCATAGGATAAAACAACATAAATAAAATTTAATAAAGCATAGGTTAAAACAACATCAATACAATTTAATAAAGCATATGACAAAACAACATAAATACAATTTAATAAAGCATAGTTTAAAACAGCATGAATACAATTTAATAAAGCATAGGATAAAACCACAGAAATACAATTTAATAAAGCATAGGATAAAACAACATAAATACAATGTAATAAAGCATAGGACAAAACAACATAAATACAATTTAATAAAGCATAGGATAAAACAACATAAATAAAATTTAATGAAACATAGGATAAACAACATAAATACAATTTAATAAAGCATAGGACAAAACAACATAAATACAATTTAATAAAGCATATGTTAAAACAACATAAATACAATTTAATAAAGCATAAGATAAAACAACATGAATATAATTTAGTAAAGCTTAAGATAAAACAACATGAATACAATTTAATAAAGCATAGGTTAAAACAACATAAATACAATTTAAGAAAGCATAGGATAAAACTACATAAATACATTTTAATAAAGCATAGGTTAAAACAACATAAATACAATTTAATAAAGCATAGGATAAAACAACATAAATACAATTTAATAAAGCATAGGATAAAACAACATAAATACTATTTAATAAAGCATACGTTAAAACAACATAAATACAATTAAATAAAGCATAGAATAAAACAACATAAATACAATTTAATAAAGCATAGGTTAAAACAACATAAATACAATTTTATAAAGCATAGGATAAAACAACATAAATACAATTTAATAAAGCATAGATTAAAACAACATAAATACAATTTAATAAAGCATAGGATAAAACAACATAAATAAAATTTAATAAAGCATAGGATAAAACAACATAAATACAATTTAATAAAGCATAGGTTAAAACAACATAAATACAATTTTATAAAGCATAGGATAAAACAACATAAATACAATTTAATAAAGCATAGGTTAAAACAACATAAATACAATTTAATAAAGCATAGGATAAAACAACATAAATTAAATTTAATAAAGCATAGGATAAAACAACATAAATACAATTTAATAAAGCATAGGATAAAACAACATAAATACAATTTAATAAAGCATAGGATAAAACAACATAAATACAATTTAATAAAGCATAGGATAAAACAACATAAATACAATTTAATAAAGCATAGGATAAAACAACATAAATACAATTTAATAAAGCATAGGATAAAACAACATAAATAAAATTTAATAAAGCATAGGTTAAAACAACATAAATACAATTTAATAAAGCATATGACAAAACAACATAAATACAATTTAATAAAGCATAGTTTAAAACAGCATGAATACAATTTAATAAAGCATAGGATAAAACCACAGAAATACAATTTAATAAAGCATAGGATAAAACAACATAAATACAATGTAATAAAGCATAGGACAAAACAACATAAATACAATTTAATAAAGCATAGGATAAAACAACATAAATACAATTTAATGAAACATAGAATAAACAACATGAATATAATTTAGTAAAGCTTAAGATAAAACAACATTAATACAATTTAATAAAGCATAGGTTAAAACAACATAAATACAATTTAAGAAAGCATAGGATAAAACTACATAAATACATTTTAATAAAGCATAGGTTAAAACAACATAAATACAATTTAATAAAGCATAGGATAAAACAACATAAATACAATTTAATAAAGCATAGGATAAAACAACATAAATACTTTTTAAAAAAGCGTAGGATAAAACCACATAAATACAATTTAATAAAGCATAGGCTAAAACAACATAAATAAAATTTAATAAAGCACAGGTTAAAACAACATAAATACAATTTAATAAAGCGTAGGACAAAACAACATAAATACAATGTAATAAAGCATAGTTTAAAACAACATAAATACAATTTAATAAAGCATAGGATAAAATAACATAAATACAATTTAATAAAGCATAGGACAAAACAACATAAATACAATTTAATAAAGCATAGGACAAAACAACATAAATACAATTTAATAAAGCATAAGATAAAACAACATGAATATAATTTAGTAAAGCATGAGATAAAACAACATGAATACAATTTAATAAAGCATAGGTTAAAACAACATAAATACAATTTAAGAAAGCATAGGATAAAACTACATAAATACATTTTAATAAAGCATAGGATAAAACAACATAAATACAATTTAAAAAAGCATAGGACAAAACAACATAAATTCAATTTAATAAAGCATAGGACAAAACAACATAAATACAATTTAATAAAGCATAAGATAAAACAACATGAATATAATTTAGTAAAGCATGAGATAAAACAACATGAATACAATTTAATAAAGCATAGGTTAAAACAACATAAATACAATTTAAGAAAGCATAGGATAAAACTACATAAATACATTTTAATAAAGCATAGGATAAAACAACATAAATGCAATTTAATAAAGCATAGGTTAAAACAACATAAATACAATTTAATAAAGCATAGGACAAAACAACATAAATACAATTTAATAAAGCATAAGATAAAACAACATGAATATAATTTAGTAAAGCATAAGATAAAACAACATGAATACAATTTAATAAAGCATAGGTTAAAACAACATAAATACAATTTAAGAAAGCATAGGATAAAACTACATAAATACTTTTTAATAAAGCATAGGATAAAACCACATAAATACAATTTAATAAAGCACAGGATAAAACAACATAAATACAATTTAATAAAGCATAGGACAAAACAACATAAATACAATTTAATAAAGCATAGGATAAAACAACATAAATAAAATTTAATAAAGCATAGGTTAAAACAACATCAATACAATTTAATAAAGCATATGACAAAACAACATAAATACAATTTAATAAAGCATAGTTTAAAACAGCATGAATACAATTTAATAAAGCATAGGATAAAACCACAGAAATACAATTTAATAAAGCATAGGATAAAACAACATAAATACAATGTAATAAAGCATAGGACAAAACAACATAAATACAATTTAATAAAGCATAGGATAAAACAACATAAATAAAATTTAATGAAACATAGGATAAACAACATAAATACAATTTAATAAAGCATAGGACAAAACAACATAAATACAATTTAATAAAGCATATGTTAAAACAACATAAATACAATTTAATAAAGCATAAGATAAAACAACATGAATATAATTTAGTAAAGCTTAAGATAAAACAACATGAATACAATTTAATAAAGCATAGGTTAAAACAACATAAATACAATTTAAGAAAGCATAGGATAAAACTACATAAATACATATTAATAAAGCATAGGTTAAAACAACATAAATACAATTTAATAAAGCATAGGATAAAACAACATAAATACAATTTAATAAAGCATAGGATAAAACAACATAAATACTATTTAATAAAGCATACGTTAAAACAACATAAATACAATTAAATAAAGCATAGAATAAAACAACATAAATACAATTTAATAAAGCATAGGTTAAAACAACATAAATACAATTTTATAAAGCATAGGATAAAACAACATAAATACAATTTAATAAAGCATAGATTAAAACAACATAAATACAATTTAATAAAGCATAGGATAAAACAACATAAATTCAATTTAATAAAGCATAGGATAAAACAACATAAATACAATTTAATAAAGCACAGGATAAAACAACATAAATAAAATTTAATAAAGCATAGGATAAAACAACATAAATAAAATTTAATAAAGCATAGGATAAAACAACGTAAATACAATTTAATAAAGCATAGGATAAAACAACATAAATAAAATTTAATACAGCATAGGATAAAACAACATAAATACAATTTAATAAAGCATAGGATAAAACAACATAAATACAATTTAATAAAGCATATGTTAAAACAACATAAATACAATTTAATAAAGCATAGGATAAAACAACATAAATACAATTTAATAAAGCATAGGATAAAACAACATAAATAAAATTTAATAAAGCATAGGATAAAACAACATAAATACAATTTAATAAAGCATAGGATAAAACAACATAAATATAATTTAATAAAGCATAGGATAAAACAACATAAATACAATTTAATAAAGCATAGGATAAAACAACATAAATACAATTTAATAAAGCATAGGATAAAACAACATAAATACAATTTAATAAAGCATAGGATAAAACAACATAAATAAAATTTAATAAAGCATAGGTTAAAACAACATCAATACAATTTAATAAAGCATATGACAAAACAACATAAATACAATTTAATAAAGCATAGTTTAAAACAGCATGAATACAATTTAATAAAGCATAGGATAAAACCACAGAAATACAATTTAATAAAGCATAGGATAAAACAACATAAATACAATGTAATAAAGCATAGGACAAAACAACATAAATACAATTTAATAAAGCATAGGATAAAACAACATAAATAAAATTTCATGAAACATAGGATAAACAACATAAATACAATTTAATAAAGCATAGGACAAAACAACATAAATACAATTTAATAAAGCATATGTTAAAACAACATAAATACAATTTAATAAAGCATAAGATAAAACAACATGAATATAATTTAGTAAAGCTTAAGATAAAACAACATGAATACAATTTAATAAAGCATAGGTTAAAACAACATAAATACAATTTAAGAAAGCATAGGATAAAACTACATAAATACATTTTAATAAAGCATAGGTTAAAACAACATAAATACAATTTAATAAAGCATAGGATAAAACAACATAAATACAATTTAATAAAGCATAGGATAAAACAACATAAATACTTTTTAATAAAGCGTAGGATAAAACCACATAAATACAATTTAATAAAGCATAGGCTAAAACAACATAAATAAAATTTAATAAAGCATAGGTTAAAACAACATAAATACAATTTAATAAAGCGTAGGACAAAACAACATAAATACAATGTAATAAAGCATAGTTTAAAACAACATAAATACAATTTAATAAAGCATAGGATAAAATAACATAAATACAATTTAATAAAGCATAGGATAAAACCACAGAAATACAATTTAATAAAGCATAGGATAAAACAACATAAATACAATTTAATAAAGCATAGGACAAAACAACATAAATACAATTTAATAAAGCATAGGACAAAACAACAAAAATACAATTTAATAAAGCATAAGATAAAACAACATGAATATAATTTAGTAAAGCATAAGATAAAACAACATGAATACAATTTAATAAAGCATAGGTTAAAACAACATAAATACAATTTAAGAAAGCATAGGATAAAACTACATAAATACATTTTAATAAAGCATAGGATAAAACAACATAAATGCAATTTAATAAAGCATAGGTTAAAACAACATAAATACAATTTAATAAAGCTTCGGACAAAACAACATAAATACAATTTAATAAAGCATAGGATAAAACAACATAAATACAATTTATAAAGCATAGGATCAAACAACATAAATACAAATTAATAAAGCATAGGATAAAACAACATAAATACAATTTAATAAAGCATAGGATAAAATACCATAAAAACAATTTAATAAAGCATAGGCTAAAACTACATAAATACAATTTAATAACGCATAGGATAAAACAAATTAAATACAATTTAATAAAGCATAGGTTAAAACAACATAAATACAATTTAATAAAGCATAGGATAAAACAACATAAATACAATTTAATAAAGCATAGGATAAAACAACATAAATAAAATTTAATAAAGCATAGGTTAAAACAACATAAATACAATTTAATAAAGCATCGGACAAAACAACATGAATACAATTAAATAAAGCATAGGATAAAACAACATAAATACAATTTATAAAGCATAGGATAAAACAACATAAATACAATTTAATAAAGCATAGGATAAAACAACATAAATACAATTTAATAAAGCATAGGATAAAACAACATAAATACAATTTAATAAAGCATAGGATAAAACAACATAAATACAATTTAATAAAGCATAGGATAAAACAACATAAATACAATTTAATTAAGCATAGGATAAAACAACATAAATACAATTTAATAAAGCATAGGATAAAACAACATAAATACAATTTAATAAAGCATATGACAAAACAACATAAATACAATTTAATAAAGCATAGTTTAAAACAGCATGAATACAATTTAATAAAGCATAGGATAAAACCACAGAAATACAATTTAATAAAGCATAGGATAAAACAACATAAATACAATTTAATAAAGCATAGGACAAAACAACATAAATACAATTTAATAAAGCATAGGACAAAACAACATAAATACAATTTAATAAAGCATAAGATAAAACAACATGAATATAATTTAGTAAAGCATAAGATAAAACAACATGAATACAATTTAATAAAGCATAGGTTAAAACAACATAAATACAATTTAAGAAAGCATAGGATAAAACTACATAAATACATTTTAATAAAGCATAGGATAAAACAACATAAATGCAATTTAATAAAGCATAGGTTAAAACAACATAAATACAATTTAATAAAGCTTCGGACAAAACAACATAAATACAATTTAATAAAGCATAGGATAAAACAACATAAATCCAATTTATAAATCATAGGATCAAACAACATAAATACAAATTAATAAAGCATAGGATAAAACAACATGAATACAATTTAATAAAGCATAGGATAAAATACCATAAAAACAATTTAATAAAGCATAGGCTAAAACTACATAAATACAATTTAATAACGCATAGGATAAAACAAATTAAATACAATTTAATAAAGCATAGGTTAAAACAACATAAATACAATTTAATAAAGCATAGGATAAAACAACATAAATACAATTTAATAAAGCATAGGATAAAACAACATAAATAAAATTTAATAAAGCATAGGTTAAAACAACATAAATACAATTTAATAAAGCATCGGACAAAACAACATAAATACAATTAAATAAAGCATAGGATAAAACAACATAAATACAATTTATAAAGCATAGGATAAAACAACATAAATACAATTTAATAAAGCATAGGATAAAACAACATAAATACAATTTAATAAAGCATAGGATAAAACAACATAAATACAATTTAATAAAGCATAGGATAAAACATCATAAATACAATTTAATAAAGCATAGGATAAAACAACATAAATACAATTTAATTAAGCATAGGATAAAACAACATAAATACAATTTAATAAAGCATAGGATAAAACAACATAAATACAATTTAATAAAGCATATGACAAAACAACATAAATACAATTTAATAAAGCATAGTTTAAAACAGCATGAATACAATTTAATAAAGCATAGGATAAAACCACAGAAATACAATTTAATAAAGCATAGGATAAAACAACATAAATACAATGTAATTAAGCATAGGACAAAACAACATAAATACAATTTAATAAAGCATAGGTTAAAACAACATAAATACAATTTAATAAAGCTGCGGACAAAACAACATAAATACAATTTAATAAAGCATAGGATAAAACAACATAAATACAATTTATAAAGCATAGGATAAAACAACATAAATACTATTTAATAAAGCATACGTTAAAACAACATAAATACAATTAAATAAAGCATAGAATAAAACAACATAAATACAATTTAATAAAGCATAGGTTAAAACAACATAAATACAATTTAATAAAGCATAGTTTAAAACAGCATGAATACAATTTAATAAAGCATAGGATAAAACCACAGAAATACAATTTAATAAAGCATAGGATAAAACAACATAAATACAATTTAATAAAGCATAGGACAAAACAACATAAATACAATTTAATAAAGCATAGGACAAAACAACATAAATACAATTTAATAAAGCATAAGATAAAACAACATGAATATAATTTAGTAAAGCATAAGATAAAACAACATGAATACAATTTAATAAAGCATAGGTTAAAACAACATAAATACAATTTAAGAAAGCATAGGATAAAACTACATAAATACATTTTAATAAAGCATAGGATAAAACAACATAAATGCAATTTAATAAAGCATAGGTTAAAACAACATAAATACAATTTAATAAAGCTTCGGACAAAACAACATAAATACAATTTAATAAAGCATAGGATAAAACAACATAAATACAATTTATAAATCATAGGATCAAACAACATAAATACAAATTAATAAAGCATAGGATAAAACAACATAAATACAATTTAATAAAGCATAGGATAAAATACCATAAAAACAATTTAATAAAGCATAGGCTAAAACTACATAAATACAATTTAATAACGCATAGGATAAAACAAATTAAATACAATTTAATAAAGCATAGGTTAAAACAACATAAATACAATTTAATAAAGCATAGGATAAAACAACATAAATACAATTTAATAAAGCATAGGATAAAACAACATAAATAAAATTTAATAAAGCATAGGTTAAAACAACATAAATACAATTTAATAAAGCATCGGACAAAACAACATAAATACAATTAAATAAAGCATAGGATAAAACAACATAAATACAATTTATAAAGCATAGGATAAAACAACATAAATACAATTTAATAAAGCATAGGATAAAACAACATAAATACAATTTAATAAAGCATAGGATAAAACAACATAAATACAATTTAATAAAGCATAGGATAAAACAACATAAATACAATTTAATAAAGCATAGGATAAAACAACATAAATACAATTTAATTAAGCATAGGATAAAACAACATAAATACAATTTAATAAAGCATAGGATAAAACAACATAAATACAATTTAATAAAGCATATGACAAAACAACATAAATACAATTTAATAAAGCATAGTTTAAAACAGCATGAATACAATTTAATAAAGCATAGGATAAAACCACAGAAATACAATTTAATAAAGCATAGGATAAAACAACATAAATACAATGTAATTAAGCATAGGACAAAACAACATAAATACAATTTAATAAAGCATAGGTTAAAACAACATAAATACAATTTAATAAAGCTGCGGACAAAACAACATAAATACAATTTAATAAAGCATAGGATAAAACAACATAAATACAATTTATAAAGCATAGGATAAAACAACATAAATACTATTTAATAAAGCATACGTTAAAACAACATAAATACAATTAAATAAAGCATAGAATAAAACAACATAAATACAATTTAATAAAGCATAGGTTAAAACAACATAAATATAATTTAATAAAGCATCGGACAAAACAACATAAATACAATTTAATAAAGCATAGGATAAAACAACATAAATACAATTTATAAAGCATAGGATAAAACAACATAAATACAATTTAATAAAGCATAGGATAAAACAACATAAATACAATTTAATAAAGCATAGGATAAAACAACATAATTACAATTTAATAAAGCATAGGCTAAAACTACATAAATACAATTTAATAAAGCATAGGATAAAACAACATAAATACAATTTAATAAAGCATAGGTTAAAACAACATAAATACAATTTAATAAAGCATAGGATAAAACAACATAAATACAATTTAATAAAGCATAGGATAAAACAACATAAATAAAATTTAATAAAGCATAGGTTAAAACAACATAAATACAATTTAATAAAGCATAGGATAAAACCACATAAATACAATTTAATAAAGCATAGGATAAAACAACATAAATACTTTTTAATAAAGCATAGGATAAAACCACATAAATACAATTTAATAAAGCACAGGATAAAACAACATAAATACAATTTAATAAAGCATAGGAGAAAACAACATAAATACAATTTAATAAAGCATAGGATAAAACAACATAAATACAATTTAATAAAGCATAGGATAAAACAACATAAATACTATTTAATAAAGCATACGTTAAAACAACATAAATACAATTTAATAAAGCATAAGATAAAACAACATGAATATAATTTAGTAAAGCATAAGATAAAACAACATGAATACAATTTAATAAAGCATAGGATAAAACTACATAAATGCAATTTAATAAAGCATAGGTTAAAACAACATAAATACAATTTAATAAAGCTTCGGACAAAACAACATAAATACAATTTAATAAAGCATAGGATAAAACAACATAAATACAATTTATAAAGCATAGGATCAAACAACATAAATACAAATTAATAAAGCATAGGATAAAACAACATAAATACAATTTAATAAAGCATAGGATAAAATAACATAAAAACAATTTAATAAAGCATAGGCTAAAACTACATAAATACAATTTAATAAAGCATAGGATAAAACAAATTAAATACAATTTAATAAAGCATAGGTTAAAACAACATAAATACAATTTAATAAAGCATCGGAAAAAACAACATAAATACAATTTAATAAAGCATAGGTTAAAACAACATAAATACAATTTAATAAAGCATCGGACAAAACAACATAAATACAATTTAATAAAGCATAGGATAAAACAACATAAATACAATTTAATAAAGCATAGGTTAAAACAACATAAATACAATTTAATAAAGCATAGGATAAAACAACATAAATACAATTTAATAAAGCATAGGATAAAACAACATAAATACTATTTAATAAAGCATAGGATAAAACAACATAAATACAATTTAATAAAGCATAGGATAAAACAACATAAATACTTTTTAATAAAGCGTAGGATAAAACCACATAAATACAATTTAATAAAGCATAGGATAAAACAACATAAATAAAATTTAATAAAGCATAGGTTAAAACAACATAAATACAATTTAATAAAGCGTAGGACAAAACAACATAAATACATTTTAATAAAGCATAGGATAAAACAACATAAATGCAATTTAATAAAGCATAGGTTAAAACAACATAAATACAATTTAATAAAGCTTCGGACAAAACAACATAAATACAATTTAATAAAGCATAGGATAAAACAACATAAATACAATTTATAAAGCATAGGATAAAACAACATAAATACAATTTAATAAAGCATAGGATAAAACAACATAAATACAATTTAATAAAGCATAGGATAAAACAACATAATTACAATTTAATAAAGCATAGGCTAAAACTACATAAATACAATTTAATAAAGCATAGGATAAAACAACATAAATACAATTTAATAAAGCATAGGTTAAAACAACATAAATACAATTCAATAAAGCATAGGATAAAACAACATAAATACAATTTAATAAAGCATAGGATAAAACAACATAAATACTATTTAATAAAGCATACGTTAAAACAACATAAATACAATTAAATAAAGCATAGAATAAAACAACATAAATACAATTTAATAAAGCATAGGTTAAAACAACATAAATACAATTTTATAAAGCATAGGATAAAACAACATAAATACAATTTAATAAAGCATAGGTTAAAACAACATAAATACAATTTAATAAAGCATAGGATAAAACAACATAAATTAAATTTAATAAAGCATAGGATAAAACAACATAAATACAATTTAATAAAGCATAGGATAAAACAACATAAATACAATTTAATAAAGCATAGGATAAAACAACATAAATACAATTTAATAAAGCATAGGATAAAACAACATAAATACAATTTAATAAAGCATAGGATAAAACAACATAAATGCAATTTAATAAAGCATAGGTTAAAACAACATAAATACAATTTAATAAAGCTTCGGACAAAACAACATAAATACAATTTAATAAAGCATAGGATAAAACAACATAAATACAATTTATAAATCATAGGATCAAACAACATAAATACAAATTAATAAAGCATAGGATAAAACAACATGAATACAATTTAATAAAGCATAGGATAAAATACCATAAAAACAATTTAATAAAGCATAGGCTAAAACTACATAAATACAATTTAATAACGCATAGGATAAAACAAATTAAATACAATTTAATAAAGCATAGGTTAAAACAACATAAATACAATTTAATAAAGCATAGGATAAAACAACATAAATACAATTTAATAAAGCATAGGATAAAACAACATAAATAAAATTTAATAAAGCATAGGTTAAAACAACATAAATACAATTTAATAAAGCATACGTTAAAACAACATAAATACAATTAAATAAAGCATAGAATAAAACAACATAAATACAATTTAATAAAGCATAGGTTAAAACAACATAAATACAATTTAATAAAGCATAGTTTAAAACAGCATGAATACAATTTAATAAAGCATAGGATAAAACCACAGAAATACAATTTAATAAAGCATAGGATAAAACAACATAAATACAATTTAATAAAGCATAGGACAAAACAACATAAATACAATTTAATAAAGCATAGGACAAAACAACATAAATACAATTTAATAAAGCATAAGATAAAACAACATGAATATAATTTAGTAAAGCATAAGATAAAACAACATGAATACAATTTAATAAAGCATAGGTTAAAACAACATAAATACAATTTAAGAAAGCATAGGATAAAACTACATAAATACATTTTAATAAAGCATAGGATAAAACAACATAAATGCAATTTAATAAAGCATAGGTTAAAACAACATAAATACAATTTAATAAAGCTTCGGACAAAACAACATAAATACAATTTAATAAAGCATAGGATAAAACAACATAAATACAATTTATAAATCATAGGATCAAACAACATAAATACAAATTAATAAAGCATAGGATAAAACAACATAAATACAATTTAATAAAGCATAGGATAAAATACCATAAAAACAATTTAATAAAGCATAGGCTAAAACTACATAAATACAATTTAATAACGCATAGGATAAAACAAATTAAATACAATTTAATAAAGCATAGGTTAAAACAACATAAATACAATTTAATAAAGCATAGGATAAAACAACATAAATACAATTTAATAAAGCATAGGATAAAACAACATAAATAAAATTTAATAAAGCATAGGTTAAAACAACATAAATACAATTTAATAAAGCATCGGACAAAACAACATAAATACAATTAAATAAAGCATAGGATAAAACAACATAAATACAATTTATAAAGCATAGGATAAAACAACATAAATACAATTTAATAAAGCATAGGATAAAACAACATAAATACAATTTAATAAAGCATAGGATAAAACAACATAAATACAATTTAATAAAGCATAGGATAAAACAACATAAATACAATTTAATAAAGCATAGGATACAACAACATAAATACAATTTAATTAAGCATAGGATAAAACAACATAAATACAATTTAATAAAGCATAGGATAAAACAACATAAATACAATTTAATAAAGCATATGACAAAACAACATAAATACAATTTAATAAAGCATAGTTTAAAACAGCATGAATACAATTTAATAAAGCATAGGATAAAACCACAGAAATACAATTTAATAAAGCATAGGATAAAACAACATAAATACAATGTAATTAAGCATAGGACAAAACAACATAAATACAATTTAATAAAGCATAGGTTAAAACAACATAAATACAATTTAATAAAGCTGCGGACAAAACAACATAAATACAATTTAATAAAGCATAGGATAAAACAACATAAATACAATTTATAAAGCATAGGATAAAACAACATAAATACTATTTAATAAAGCATACGTTAAAACAACATAAATACAATTAAATAAAGCATAGAATAAAACAACATAAATACAATTTAATAAAGCATAGGTTAAAACAACATAAATATAATTTAATAAAGCATCGGACAAAACAACATAAATACAATTTAATAAAGCATAGGATAAAACAACATAAATACAATTTATAAAGCATAGGATAAAACAACATAAATACAATTTAATAAAGCATAGGATAAAACAACATAAATACAATTTAATAAAGCATAGGATAAAACAACATAATTACAATTTAATAAAGCATAGGCTAAAACTACATAAATACAATTTAATAAAGCATAGGATAAAACAACATAAATACAATTTAATAAAGCATAGGTTAAAACAACATAAATACAATTTAATAAAGCATAGGATAAAACAACATAAATACAATTTAATAAAGCATAGGATAAAACAACATAAATAAAATTTAATAAAGCATAGGTTAAAACAACATAAATACAATTTAATAAAGCATAGGATAAAACCACATAAATACAATTTAATAAAGCATAGGATAAAACAACATAAATACTTTTTAATAAAGCATAGGATAAAACCACATAAATACAATTTAATAAAGCACAGGATAAAACAACATAAATACAATTTAATAAAGCATAGGATAAAACAACATAAATACAATTTAATAAAGCATAGGATAAAACAACATAAATACAATTTAATAAAGCATAGGATAAAACAACATAAATACTATTTAATAAAGCATACGTTAAAACAACATAAATACAATTTAATAAAGCATAAGATAAAACAACATGAATATAATTTAGTAAAGCATAAGATAAAACAACATGAATACAATTTAATAAAGCATAGGATAAAACTACATAAATGCAATTTAATAAAGCATAGGTTAAAACAACATAAATACAATTTAATAAAGCTTCGGACAAAACAACATAAATACAATTTAATAAAGCATAGGATAAAACAACATAAATACAATTTATAAAGCATAGGATCAAACAACATAAATACAAATTAATAAAGCATAGGATAAAACAACATAAATACAATTTAATAAAGCATAGGATAAAATAACATAAAAACAATTTAATAAAGCATAGGCTAAAACTACATAAATACAATTTAATAAAGCATAGGATAAAACAAATTAAATACAATTTAATAAAGCATAGGTTAAAACAACATAAATACAATTTAATAAAGCATCGGAAAAAACAACATAAATACAATTTAATAAAGCATAGGTTAAAACAACATAAATACAATTTAATAAAGCATCGGACAAAACAACATAAATACAATTTAATAAAGCATAGGATAAAACAACATAAATACAATTTAATAAAGCATAGGTTAAAACAACATAAATACAATTTAATAAAGCATAGGATAAAACAACATAAATACAATTTAATAAAGCATAGGATAAAACAACATAAATACTATTTAATAAAGCATAGGATAAAACAACATAAATACAATTTAATAAAGCATAGGATAAAACAACATAAATACTTTTTAATAAAGCGTAGGATAAAACCACATAAATACAATTTAATAAAGCATAGGATAAAACAACATAAATAAAATTTAATAAAGCATAGGTTAAAACAACATAAATACAATTTAATAAAGCGTAGGACAAAACAACATAAATACATTTTAATAAAGCATAGGATAAAACAACATAAATGCAATTTAATAAAGCATAGGTTAAAACAACATAAATACAATTTAATAAAGCTTCGGACAAAACAACATAAATACAATTTAATAAAGCATAGGATAAAACAACATAAATACAATTTATAAAGCATAGGATAAAACAACATAAATACAATTTAATAAAGCATAGGATAAAACAACATAAATACAATTTAATAAAGCATAGGATAAAACAACATAATTACAATTTAATAAAGCATAGGCTAAAACTACATAAATACAATTTAATAAAGCATAGGATAAAACAACATAAATACAATTTAATAAAGCATAGGATAAAACAACATAAATAAAATTTAATAAAGCATAGGTTAAAACAACATAAATACAATTTAATAAAGCATATGACAAAACAACATAAATACAATTTAATAAAGCATAGTTTAAAACAGCATGAATACAATTTAATAAAGCATAGGATAAAACCACAGAAATACAATTTAATAAAGCATAGGATAAAACAACATAAATACAATGTAATAAAGCATAGGACAAAACAACATAAATACAATTTAATAAAGCATAGGATAAAACAACATAAATACAATTTAATGAAACATAGGATAAACAACATAAATACAATTTATTAAAGCATAGGACAAAACAACATAAATACAATTTAATAAAGCATATGTTAAAACAACATAAATACAATTTAATAAAGCATAAGATAAAACAACATGAATATAATTTAGTAAAGCTTAAGATAAAACAACATGAATACAATTTAATATAGCATAGGTTAAAACAACATAAATACAATTTAAGAAAGCATAGGATAAAACTACATAAATACATTTTAATAAAGCATAGGTTAAAACAACATAAATACAATTTAATAAAGCACAGGATAAAACAACATAAATACAATTTAATAAAGCATAGGATAAAACAACATAAATACTTTTTAATAAAGCGTAGGATAAAACCACATAAATACAATTTAATAATGCATAGGATAAAACAACATAAATAAAATTTAATAAAGCATAGGTTAAAACAACATAAATACAATTTAATAAAGCGTAGGACAAAACAACATAAATACAATGTAATAAAGCATAGTTTAAAACAACATAAATACAATTTAATAAAGCATAAGATAAAACAACATGAATATAATTTAGTAAAGCATAAGATAAAACAACATGAATACAATTTAATAAAGCATAGGTTAAAACAACATAAATACAATTTAAGAAAGCATAGGATAAAACTACATAAATACATTTTAATAAAGCATAGGATAAAACAACATAAATGCAATTTAATAAAGCATAGGTTAAAACAAAATAAATACAATTTAATAAAGCTTCGGACAAAACAACATAAATACAATTTAATAAAGCATAGGATAAAACAACATAAATACAATTTATAAAGCATAGGATCAAACAACATAAATACAAATTAATAAAGCATAGGATAAAACAACATAAATACAATTTAATAAAGCATAGGATAAAATAACATAAAAACAATTTAATAAAGCATAGGCTAAAACTACATAAATACAATTTAATAAAGCATAGGATAAAACAACATAAATTAAATTTAATAAAGCATAGGATAAAACAACATAAATACAATTTAATAAAGCATAGGATAAAACAACATAAATACAATTTAATAAAGCATAGGATAAAACAACATAAATACAATTTAATAAAGCATAGGATAAAACAACATAAATACAATTTAATAAAGCATAGGATAAAACAACATAAATAAAATTTAATAAAGCATAGGTTAAAACAACATAAATACAATTTAATAAAGCATATGACAAAACAACATAAATACAATTTAATAAAGCATAGTTTAAAACAGCATGAATACAATTTAATAAAGCATAGGATAAAACCACAGAAATACAATTTAATAAAGCATAGGATAAAACAACATAAATACAATGTAATAAAGCATAGGACAAAACAACATAAATACAATTTAATAAAGCATAGGATAAAACAACATAAATACAATTTAATGAAACATAGGATAAACAACATAAATACAATTTATTAAAGCATAGGACAAAACAACATAAATACAATTTAATAAAGCATATGTTAAAACAACATAAATACAATTTAATAAAGCATAAGATAAAACAACATGAATATAATTTAGTAAAGCTTAAGATAAAACAACATGAATACAATTTAATATAGCATAGGTTAAAACAACATAAATACAATTTAAGAAAGCATAGGATAAAACTACATAAATACATTTTAATAAAGCATAGGTTAAAACAACATAAATACAATTTAATAAAGCACAGGATAAAACAACATAAATACAATTTAATAAAGCATAGGATAAAACAACATAAATACTTTTTAATAAAGCGTAGGATAAAACCACATAAATACAATTTAATAATGCATAGGATAAAACAACATAAATAAAATTTAATAAAGCATAGGTTAAAACAACATAAATACAATTTAATAAAGCGTAGGACAAAACAACATAAATACAATGTAATAAAGCATAGTTTAAAACAACATAAATACAATTTAATAAAGCATAAGATAAAACAACATGAATATAATTTAGTAAAGCATAAGATAAAACAACATGAATACAATTTAATAAAGCATAGGTTAAAACAACATAAATACAATTTAAGAAAGCATAGGATAAAACTACATAAATACATTTTAATAAAGCATAGGATAAAACAACATAAATGCAATTTAATAAAGCATAGGTTAAAACAAAATAAATACAATTTAATAAAGCTTCGGACAAAACAACATAAATACAATTTAATAAAGCATAGGATAAAACAACATAAATACAATTTATAAAGCATAGGATCAAACAACATAAATACAAATTAATAAAGCATAGGATAAAACAACATAAATACAATTTAATAAAGCATAGGATAAAATAACATAAAAACAATTTAATAAAGCATAGGCTAAAACTACATAAATACAATTTAATAAAGCATAGGATAAAACAACATAAATTAAATTTAATAAAGCATAGGATAAAACAACATAAATACAATTTAATAAAGCATAGGATAAAACAACATAAATACAATTTAATAAAGCATAGGATAAAACAACATAAATACAATTTAATAAAGCATAGGATAAAACAACATAAATACAATTTAATAAAGCATAGGATAAAACAACATAAATAAAATTTAATAAAGCATAGGTTAAAACAACATAAATACAATTTAATAAAGCATATGACAAAACAACATAAATACAATTTAATAAAGCATAGTTTAAAACAGCATGAATACAATTTAATAAAGCATAGGATAAAACCACAGAAATACAATTTAATAAAGCATAGGATAAAACAACATAAATACAATGTAATAAAGCATAGGACAAAACAACATAAATACAATTTAATAAAGCATAGGATAAAACAACATAAATACAATTTAATGAAACATAGGATAAACAACATAAATACAATTTATTAAAGCATAGGACAAAACAACATAAATACAATTTAATAAAGCATATGTTAAAACAACATAAATACAATTTAATAAAGCATAAGATAAAACAACATGAATATAATTTAGTAAAGCTTAAGATAAAACAACATGAATACAATTTAATATAGCATAGGTTAAAACAACATAAATACAATTTAAGAAAGCATAGGATAAAACTACATAAATACATTTTAATAAAGCATAGGTTAAAACAACATAAATACAATTTAATAAAGCACAGGATAAAACAACATAAATACAATTTAATAAAGCATAGGATAAAACAACATAAATACTTTTTAATAAAGCGTAGGATAAAACCACATAAATACAATTTAATAATGCATAGGATAAAACAACATAAATAAAATTTAATAAAGCATAGGTTAAAACAACATAAATACAATTTAATAAAGCGTAGGACAAAACAACATAAATACAATGTAATAAAGCATAGTTTAAAACAACATAAATACAATTTAATAAAGCATAAGATAAAACAACATGAATATAATTTAGTAAAGCATAAGATAAAACAACATGAATACAATTTAATAAAGCATAGGTTAAAACAACATAAATACAATTTAAGAAAGCATAGGATAAAACTACATAAATACATTTTAATAAAGCATAGGATAAAACAACATAAATGCAATTTAATAAAGCATAGGTTAAAACAAAATAAATACAATTTAATAAAGCTTCGGACAAAACAACATAAATACAATTTAATAAAGCATAGGATAAAACAACATAAATACAATTTATAAAGCATAGGATCAAACAACATAAATACAAATTAATAAAGCATAGGATAAAACAACATAAATACAATTTAATAAAGCATAGGATAAAATAACATAAAAACAATTTAATAAAGCATAGGCTAAAACTACATAAATACAATTTAATAAAGCATAGGATAAAACAACATAAATTAAATTTAATAAAGCATAGGATAAAACAACATAAATACAATTTAATAAAGCATAGGATAAAACAACATAAATACAATTTAATAAAGCATAGGATAAAACAACATAAATACAATTTAATAAAGCATAGGATAAAACAACATAAATACAATTTAATAAAGCATAGGATAAAACAACATAAATACAATTTAATAAAGCATAGGATAAAACAACATAAATAAAATTTAATAAAGCATAGGTTAAAACAACATAAATACAATTTAATAAAGCATATGACAAAACAACATAAATACAATTTAATAAAGCATAGTTTAAAACAGCATGAATACAATTTAATAAAGCATAGGATAAAACCACAGAAATACAATTTAATAAAGCATAGGATAAAACAACATAGATACAATGTAATAAAGCATAGGACAAAACAACATAAATACAATTTAATAAAGCATAGGATAAAACAACATAAATACAATTTAATGAAACATAGGATAAACAACATAAATACAATTTAATAAAGCATAGGACAAAACAACATAAATACAATTTAATAAAGCATATGTTAAAACAACATAAATACAATTTAATAAAGCATAAGATAAAACAACATGAATATAATTTAGTAAAGCTTAAGATAAAACAACATGAATACAATTTAATAAAGCATAGGTTAAAACAACATAAATACAATTTAAGAAAGCATAGGATAAAACTACATAAATACATTTTAATAAAGCATAGGTTAAAACAACATAAATACAATTTAATAAAGCATAGGATAAAACAACATAAATACAATTTATTAAAGCATAGGATAAAACAACATAAATACTTTTTAATAAAGCGTAGGATAAAACCACATAAATACAATTTAATAAAGCATTAGATAAAACAACATAAATAAAATTTAATAAAGCATAGGTTAAAACAACATAAATACAATTTAATAAAGCGTAGGACAAAACAACATAAATACAATGTAATAAAGCATAGTTTAAAACAACATAAATACAATTTAATAAAGCATAAGATAAAACAACATGAATATAATTTAGTAAAGCATAAGATAAAACAACATGAATACAATTTAATAAAGCATAGGTTAAAACAACATAAACACAATTTAAGAAAGCATAGGATAAAACTACATAAATACATTTTAATAAAGCATAGGATAAAACAACATAAATGCAATTTAATAAAGCATAGGTTAAAACAAAATAAATACAATTTAATAAAGCTTCGGACAAAACAACATAAATACAATTTAATAAAGCATAGGATAAAACAACATAAATACAATTTATAAAGCATAGGATCAAACAACATAAATACAATTTAATAAAGCATAGGATAAAATACCATAAAAACAATTTAATAAAGCATAGGCTAAAACTACATAAATACAATTTAATAACGCATAGGATAAAACAAATTAAATACAATTTAATAAAGCATAGGTTAAAACAACATAAATACAATTTAATAAAGCATAGGATAAAACAACATAAATACAATTTAATAAAGCATAGGATAAAACAACATAAATAAAATTTAATAAAGCATAGGTTAAAACAACATAAATACAATTTAATAAAGCACAGGATAAAACAACATAAATACAATTTAATAAAGCATAGGATAAAACAACATAAATACTTTTTAATAAAGCGTAGGATAAAACCACATAAATACAATTTAATAATGCATAGGATAAAACAACATAAATAAAATTTAATAAAGCATAGGTTAAAACAACATAAATACAATTTAATAAAGCGTAGGACAAAACAACATAAATACAATGTAATAAAGCATAGTTTAAAACAACATAAATACAATTTAATAAAGCATAAGATAAAACAACATGAATATAATTTAGTAAAGCATAAGATAAAACAACATGAATACAATTTAATAAAGCATAGGTTAAAACAACATAAATACAATTTAAGAAAGCATAGGATAAAACTACATAAATACATTTTAATAAAGCATAGGATAAAACAACATAAATGCAATTTAATAAAGCATAGGTTAAAACAAAATAAATACAATTTAATAAAGCTTCGGACAAAACAACATAAATACAATTTAATAAAGCATAGGATAAAACAACATAAATACAATTTATAAAGCATAGGATCAAACAACATAAATACAAATTAATAAAGCATAGGATAAAACAACATAAATACAATTTAATAAAGCATAGGATAAAATAACATAAAAACAATTTAATAAAGCATAGGCTAAAACTACATAAATACAATTTAATAAAGCATAGGATAAAACAACATAAATTAAATTTAATAAAGCATAGGATAAAACAACATAAATACAATTTAATAAAGCATAGGATAAAACAACATAAATACAATTTAATAAAGCATAGGATAAAACAACATAAATACAATTTAATAAAGCATAGGATAAAACAACATAAATACAATTTAATAAAGCATAGGATAAAACAACATAAATACAATTTAATAAAGCATAGGATAAAACAACATAAATAAAATTTAATAAAGCATAGGTTAAAACAACATAAATACAATTTAATAAAGCATATGACAAAACAACATAAATACAATTTAATAAAGCATAGTTTAAAACAGCATGAATACAATTTAATAAAGCATAGGATAAAACCACAGAAATACAATTTAATAAAGCATAGGATAAAACAACATAGATACAATGTAATAAAGCATAGGACAAAACAACATAAATACAATTTAATAAAGCATAGGATAAAACAACATAAATACAATTTAATGAAACATAGGATAAACAACATAAATACAATTTAATAAAGCATAGGACAAAACAACATAAATACAATTTAATAAAGCATATGTTAAAACAACATAAATACAATTTAATAAAGCATAAGATAAAACAACATGAATATAATTTAGTAAAGCTTAAGATAAAACAACATGAATACAATTTAATAAAGCATAGGTTAAAACAACATAAATACAATTTAAGAAAGCATAGGATAAAACTACATAAATACATTTTAATAAAGCATAGGTTAAAACAACATAAATACAATTTAATAAAGCATAGGATAAAACAACATAAATACAATTTATTAAAGCATAGGATAAAACAACATAAATACTTTTTAATAAAGCGTAGGATAAAACCACATAAATACAATTTAATAAAGCATTAGATAAAACAACATAAATAAAATTTAATAAAGCATAGGTTAAAACAACATAAATACAATTTAATAAAGCGTAGGACAAAACAACATAAATACAATGTAATAAAGCATAGTTTAAAACAACATAAATACAATTTAATAAAGCATAAGATAAAACAACATGAATATAATTTAGTAAAGCATAAGATAAAACAACATGAATACAATTTAATAAAGCATAGGTTAAAACAACATAAACACAATTTAAGAAAGCATAGGATAAAACTACATAAATACATTTTAATAAAGCATAGGATAAAACAACATAAATGCAATTTAATAAAGCATAGGTTAAAACAAAATAAATACAATTTAATAAAGCTTCGGACAAAACAACATAAATACAATTTAATAAAGCATAGGATAAAACAACATAAATACAATTTATAAAGCATAGGATCAAACAACATAAATACAATTTAATAAAGCATAGGATAAAATACCATAAAAACAATTTAATAAAGCATAGGCTAAAACTACATAAATACAATTTAATAACGCATAGGATAAAACAAATTAAATACAATTTAATAAAGCATAGGTTAAAACAACATAAATACAATTTAATAAAGCATAGGATAAAACAACATAAATACAATTTAATAAAGCATAGGATAAAACAACATAAATAAAATTTAATAAAGCATAGGTTAAAACAACATAAATACAATTTAATAAAGCACAGGATAAAACAACATAAATACAATTTAATAAAGCATAGGATAAAACAACATAAATACTTTTTAATAAAGCGTAGGATAAAACCACATAAATACAATTTAATAATGCATAGGATAAAACAACATAAATAAAATTTAATAAAGCATAGGTTAAAACAACATAAATACAATTTAATAAAGCGTAGGACAAAACAACATAAATACAATGTAATAAAGCATAGTTTAAAACAACATAAATACAATTTAATAAAGCATAAGATAAAACAACATGAATATAATTTAGTAAAGCATAAGATAAAACAACATGAATACAATTTAATAAAGCATAGGTTAAAACAACATAAATACAATTTAAGAAAGCATAGGATAAAACTACATAAATACATTTTAATAAAGCATAGGATAAAACAACATAAATGCAATTTAATAAAGCATAGGTTAAAACAAAATAAATACAATTTAATAAAGCTTCGGACAAAACAACATAAATACAATTTAATAAAGCATAGGATAAAACAACATAAATACAATTTATAAAGCATAGGATCAAACAACATAAATACAAATTAATAAAGCATAGGATAAAACAACATAAATACAATTTAATAAAGCATAGGATAAAATAACATAAAAACAATTTAATAAAGCATAGGCTAAAACTACATAAATACAATTTAATAAAGCATAGGATAAAACAACATAAATTAAATTTAATAAAGCATAGGATAAAACAACATAAATACAATTTAATAAAGCATAGGATAAAACAACATAAATACAATTTAATAAAGCATAGGATAAAACAACATAAATACAATTTAATAAAGCATAGGATAAAACAACATAAATACAATTTAATAAAGCATAGGATAAAACAACATAAATAAAATTTAATAAAGCATAGGTTAAAACAACATAAATACAATTTAATAAAGCATATGACAAAACAACATAAATACAATTTAATAAAGCATAGTTTAAAACAGCATGAATACAATTTAATAAAGCATAGGATAAAACCACAGAAATACAATTTAATAAAGCATAGGATAAAACAACATAAATACAATGTAATAAAGCATAGGACAAAACAACATAAATACAATTTAATAAAGCATAGGATAAAACAACATAAATACAATTTAATGAAACATAGGATAAACAACATAAATACAATTTATTAAAGCATAGGACAAAACAACATAAATACAATTTAATAAAGCATATGTTAAAACAACATAAATACAATTTAATAAAGCATAAGATAAAACAACATGAATATAATTTAGTAAAGCTTAAGATAAAACAACATGAATACAATTTAATATAGCATAGGTTAAAACAACATAAATACAATTTAAGAAAGCATAGGATAAAACTACATAAATACATTTTAATAAAGCATAGGTTAAAACAACATAAATACAATTTAATAAAGCACAGGATAAAACAACATAAATACAATTTAATAAAGCATAGGATAAAACAACATAAATACTTTTTAATAAAGCGTAGGATAAAACCACATAAATACAATTTAATAATGCATAGGATAAAACAACATAAATAAAATTTAATAAAGCATAGGTTAAAACAACATAAATACAATTTAATAAAGCGTAGGACAAAACAACATAAATACAATGTAATAAAGCATAGTTTAAAACAACATAAATACAATTTAATAAAGCATAAGATAAAACAACATGAATATAATTTAGTAAAGCATAAGATAAAACAACATGAATACAATTTAATAAAGCATAGGTTAAAACAACATAAATACAATTTAAGAAAGCATAGGATAAAACTACATAAATACATTTTAATAAAGCATAGGATAAAACAACATAAATGCAATTTAATAAAGCATAGGTTAAAACAAAATAAATACAATTTAATAAAGCTTCGGACAAAACAACATAAATACAATTTAATAAAGCATAGGATAAAACAACATAAATACAATTTATAAAGCATAGGATCAAACAACATAAATACAAATTAATAAAGCATAGGATAAAACAACATAAATACAATTTAATAAAGCATAGGATAAAATAACATAAAAACAATTTAATAAAGCATAGGCTAAAACTACATAAATACAATTTAATAAAGCATAGGATAAAACAACATAAATTAAATTTAATAAAGCATAGGATAAAACAACATAAATACAATTTAATAAAGCATAGGATAAAACAACATAAATACAATTTAATAAAGCATAGGATAAAACAACATAAATACAATTTAATAAAGCATAGGATAAAACAACATAAATACAATTTAATAAAGCATAGGATAAAACAACATAAATACAATTTAATAAAGCATAGGATAAAACAACATAAATAAAATTTAATAAAGCATAGGTTAAAACAACATAAATACAATTTAATAAAGCATATGACAAAACAACATAAATACAATTTAATAAAGCATAGTTTAAAACAGCATGAATACAATTTAATAAAGCATAGGATAAAACCACAGAAATACAATTTAATAAAGCATAGGATAAAACAACATAGATACAATGTAATAAAGCATAGGACAAAACAACATAAATACAATTTAATAAAGCATAGGATAAAACAACATAAATACAATTTAATGAAACATAGGATAAACAACATAAATACAATTTAATAAAGCATAGGACAAAACAACATAAATACAATTTAATAAAGCATATGTTAAAACAACATAAATACAATTTAATAAAGCATAAGATAAAACAACATGAATATAATTTAGTAAAGCTTAAGATAAAACAACATGAATACAATTTAATAAAGCATAGGTTAAAACAACATAAATACAATTTAAGAAAGCATAGGATAAAACTACATAAATACATTTTAATAAAGCATAGGTTAAAACAACATAAATACAATTTAATAAAGCATAGGATAAAACAACATAAATACAATTTATTAAAGCATAGGATAAAACAACATAAATACTTTTTAATAAAGCGTAGGATAAAACCACATAAATACAATTTAATAAAGCATTAGATAAAACAACATAAATAAAATTTAATAAAGCATAGGTTAAAACAACATAAATACAATTTAATAAAGCGTAGGACAAAACAACATAAATACAATGTAATAAAGCATAGTTTAAAACAACATAAATACAATTTAATAAAGCATAAGATAAAACAACATGAATATAATTTAGTAAAGCATAAGATAAAACAACATGAATACAATTTAATAAAGCATAGGTTAAAACAACATAAACACAATTTAAGAAAGCATAGGATAAAACTACATAAATACATTTTAATAAAGCATAGGATAAAACAACATAAATGCAATTTAATAAAGCATAGGTTAAAACAAAATAAATACAATTTAATAAAGCTTCGGACAAAACAACATAAATACAATTTAATAAAGCATAGGATAAAACAACATAAATACAATTTATAAAGCATAGGATCAAACAACATAAATACAATTTAATAAAGCATAGGATAAAATACCATAAAAACAATTTAATAAAGCATAGGCTAAAACTACATAAATACAATTTAATAACGCATAGGATAAAACAAATTAAATACAATTTAATAAAGCATAGGTTAAAACAACATAAATACAATTTAATAAAGCATAGGATAAAACAACATAAATACAATTTAATAAAGCATAGGATAAAACAACATAAATAAAATTTAATAAAGCATAGGTTAAAACAACATAAATACAATTTAATAAAGCATCGGACAAAACAACATGAATACAATTAAATAAAGCATAGGATAAAACAACATAAATACAATTTATAAAGCATAGGATAAAACAACATAAATACAATTTAATAAAGCATAGGATAAAACAACATAAATACAATTTAATAAAGCATAGGATAAAACAACATAAATACAATTTAATAAAGCATAGGATAAAACAACATAAATACAATTTAATAAAGCATAGGATAAAACAACATAAATACAATTTAATTAAGCATAGGATAAAACAACATAAATACAATTTAATAAAGCATAGGATAAAACAACATAAATACAATTTAATAAAGCATATGACAAAACAACATAAATACAATTTAATAAAGCATAGTTTAAAACAGCATGAATACAATTTAATAAAGCATAGGATAAAACCACAGAAATACAATTTAATAAAGCATAGGATAAAACAACATAAATACAATTTAATAAAGCATAGGACAAAACAACATAAATACAATTTAATAAAGCATAGGACAAAACAACATAAATACAATTTAATAAAGCATAAGATAAAACAACATGAATATAATTTAGTAAAGCAGAAGATAAAACAACATGAATACAATTTAATAAAGCATAGGTTAAAACAACATAAATACAATTTAAGAAAGCATAGGATAAAAATACATAAATACATTTTAATAAAGCATAGGATAAAACAACATAAATGCAATTTAATAAAGCATAGTTTAAAACAACATAAATACAATTTAATAAAGCTTCGGACAAAACAACATAAATACAATTTAATAAAGCATAGGATAAAACAACATAAATACAATTTATAAATCATAGGATCAAACAACATAAATACAAATTAATAAAGCATAGGATAAAACAACATGAATACAATTTAATAAAGCATAGGATAAAATACCATAAAAACAATTTAATAAAGCATAGGCTAAAACTACATAAATACAATTTAATAACGCATAGGATAAAACAAATTAAATACAATTTAATAAAGCATAGGTTAAAACAACATAAATACAATTTAATAAAGCATAGGATAAAACAACATAAATACAATTTAATAAAGCATAGGATAAAACAACATAAATAAAATTTAATAAAGCATAGGTTAAAACAACATAAATACAATTTAATAAAGCATCGGACAAAACAACATAAATACAATTAAATAAAGCATAGGATAAAACAACATAAATACAATTTATAAAGCATAGGATAAAACAACATAAATACAATTTAATAAAGCATAGGATAAAACAACATAAATACAATTTAATAAAGCATAGGATAAAACAACATAAATACAATTTAATAAAGCATAGGATAAAACAACATAAATACAATTTAATAAAGCATAGGATAAAACAACATAAATACAATTTAATTAAGCATAGGATAAAACAACATAAATACAATTTAATAAAGCATAGGATAAAACAACATAAATACTATTTAATAAAGCATACGTTAAAACAACATAAATACAATTAAATAAAGCATAGAATAAAACAACATAAATACAATTTAATAAAGCATAGGTTAAAACAACATAAATACAATTTTATAAAGCATAGGATAAAACAACATAAATACAATTTAATAAAGCATAGGTTAAAACAACATAAATACAATTTAATAAAGCATAGGATAAAACAACATAAATTAAATTTAATAAAGCATAGGATAAAACAACATAAATACAATTTAATAAAGCATAGGATAAAACAACATAAATACAATTTAATAAAGCATAGGATAAAACAACATAAATACAATTTAATAAAGCATAGGATAAAACAACATAAATACAATTTAATAAAGCATAGGATAAAACAACATAAATACAATTTAATAAAGCATAGGATAAAACAACATAAATAAAATTTAATAAAGCATAGGTTAAAACAACATAAATACAATTTAATAAAGCATATGACAAAACAACATAAATACAATTTAATAAAGCATAGTTTAAAACAGCATGAATACAATTTAATAAAGCATAGGATAAAACCACAGAAATACAATTTAATAAAGCATAGGATAAAACAACATAAATACAATGTAATAAAGCATAGGACAAAACAACATAAATACAATTTAATAAAGCATAGGATAAAACAACATAAATACAATTTAATGAAACATAGGATAAACAACATAAATACAATTTATTAAAGCATAGGACAAAACAACATAAATACAATTTAATAAAGCATATGTTAAAACAACATAAATACAATTTAATAAAGCATAAGATAAAACAACATGAATATAATTTAGTAAAGCTTAAGATAAAACAACATGAATACAATTTAATATAGCATAGGTTAAAACAACATAAATACAATTTAAGAAAGCATAGGATAAAACTACATAAATACATTTTAATAAAGCATAGGTTAAAACAACATAAATACAATTTAATAAAGCACAGGATAAAACAACATAAATACAATTTAATAAAGCATAGGATAAAACAACATAAATACTTTTTAATAAAGCGTAGGATAAAACCACATAAATACAATTTAATAATGCATAGGATAAAACAACATAAATAAAATTTAATAAAGCATAGGTTAAAACAACATAAATACAATTTAATAAAGCGTAGGACAAAACAACATAAATACAATGTAATAAAGCATAGTTTAAAACAACATAAATACAATTTAATAAAGCATAAGATAAAACAACATGAATATAATTTAGTAAAGCATAAGATAAAACAACATGAATACAATTTAATAAAGCATAGGTTAAAACAACATAAATACAATTTAAGAAAGCATAGGATAAAACTACATAAATACATTTTAATAAAGCATAGGATAAAACAACATAAATGCAATTTAATAAAGCATAGGTTAAAACAAAATAAATACAATTTAATAAAGCTTCGGACAAAACAACATAAATACAATTTAATAAAGCATAGGATAAAACAACATAAATACAATTTATAAAGCATAGGATCAAACAACATAAATACAAATTAATAAAGCATAGGATAAAACAACATAAATACAATTTAATAAAGCATAGGATAAAATAACATAAAAACAATTTAATAAAGCATAGGCTAAAACTACATAAATACAATTTAATAAAGCATAGGATAAAACAACATAAATTAAATTTAATAAAGCATAGGATAAAACAACATAAATACAATTTAATAAAGCATAGGATAAAATAACATAAATACAATTTAATAAAGCATAGGATAAAACAACATAAATACAATTTAATAAAGCATAGGATAAAACAACATAAATACAATTTAATAAAGCATAGGATAAAACAACATAAATACAATTTAATAAAGCATAGGATAAAACAACATAAATAAAATTTAATAAAGCATAGGTTAAAACAACATAAATACAATTTAATAAAGCATATGACAAAACAACATAAATACAATTTAATAAAGCATAGTTTAAAACAGCATGAATACAATTTAATAAAGCATAGGATAAAACCACAGAAATACAATTTAATAAAGCATAGGATAAAACAACATAGATACAATGTAATAAAGCATAGGACAAAACAACATAAATACAATTTAATAAAGCATAGGATAAAACAACATAAATACAATTTAATGAAACATAGGATAAACAACATAAATACAATTTAATAAAGCATAGGACAAAACAACATAAATACAATTTAATAAAGCATATGTTAAAACAACATAAATACAATTTAATAAAGCATAAGATAAAACAACATGAATATAATTTAGTAAAGCTTAAGATAAAACAACATGAATACAATTTAATAAAGCATAGGTTAAAACAACATAAATACAATTTAAGAAAGCATAGGATAAAACTACATAAATACATTTTAATAAAGCATAGGTTAAAACAACATAAATACAATTTAATAAAGCATAGGATAAAACAACATAAATACAATTTATTAAAGCATAGGATAAAACAACATAAATACTTTTTAATAAAGCGTAGGATAAAACCACATAAATACAATTTAATAAAGCATTAGATAAAACAACATAAATAAAATTTAATAAAGCATAGGTTAAAACAACATAAATACAATTTAATAAAGCTTAGGACAAAACAACATAAATACAATGTAATAAAGCATAGTTTAAAACAACATAAATACAATTTAATAAAGCATAAGATAAAACAACATGAATATAATTTAGTAAAGCATAAGATAAAACAACATGAATACAATTTAATAAAGCATAGGTTAAAACAACATAAACACAATTTAAGAAAGCATAGGATAAAACTACATAAATACATTTTAATAAAGCATAGGATAAAACAACATAAATGCAATTTAATAAAGCATAGGTTAAAACAAAATAAATACAATTTAATAAAGCTTCGGACAAAACAACATAAATACAATTTAATAAAGCATAGGATAAAACAACATAAATACAATTTATAAAGCATAGGATCAAACAACATAAATACAATTTAATAAAGCATAGGATAAAATACCATAAAAACAATTTAATAAAGCATAGGCTAAAACTACATAAATACAATTTAATAACGCATAGGATAAAACAAATTAAATACAATTTAATAAAGCATAGGTTAAAACAACATAAATACAATTTAATAAAGCATAGGATAAAACAACATAAATACAATTTAATAAAGCATAGGATAAAACAACATAAATAAAATTTAATAAAGCATAGGTTAAAACAACATAAATACAATTTAATAAAGCATCGGACAAAACAACATGAATACAATTAAATAAAGCATAGGATAAAACAACATAAATACAATTTATAAAGCATAGGATAAAACAACATAAATACAATTTAATAAAGCATAGGATAAAACAACATAAATACAATTTAATAAAGCATAGGATAAAACAACATAAATACAATTTAATAAAGCATAGGATAAAACAACATAAATACAATTTAATAAAGCATAGGATAAAACAACATAAATACAATTTAATTAAGCATAGGATAAAACAACATAAATACAATTTAATAAAGCATAGGATAAAACAACATAAATACAATTTAATAAAGCATATGACAAAACAACATAAATACAATTTAATAAAGCATAGTTTAAAACAGCATGAATACAATTTAATAAAGCATAGGATAAAACCACAGAAATACAATTTAATAAAGCATAGGATAAAACAACATAAATACAATTTAATAAAGCATAGGACAAAACAACATAAATACAATTTAATAAAGCATAGGACAAAACAACATAAATACAATTTAATAAAGCATAAGATAAAACAACATGAATATAATTTAGTAAAGCATAAGATAAAACAACATGAATACAATTTAATAAAGCATAGGTTAAAACAACATAAATACAATTTAAGAAAGCATAGGATAAAACTACATAAATACATTTTAATAAAGCATAGGATAAAACAACATAAATGCAATTTAATAAAGCATAGTTTAAAACAACATAAATACAATTTAATAAAGCTTCGGACAAAACAACATAAATACAATTTAATAAAGCATAGGATAAATCAACATAAATACAATTTATAAATCATAGGATCAAACAACATAAATACAAATTAATAAAGCATAGGATAAAACAACATGAATACAATTTAATAAAGCATAGGATAAAATACCATAAAAACAATTTAATAAAGCATAGGCTAAAACTACATAAATACAATTTAATAACGCATAGGATAAAACAAATTAAATACAATTTAATAAAGCATAGGTTAAAACAACATAAATACAATTTAATAAAGCATAGGATAAAACAACATAAATACAATTTAATAAAGCATAGGATAAAACAACATAAATACAATTTAATAAAGCATAGGATAAAACAACATAAATACAATTTAATAAAGCATAGGATAAAACAACATAAATACAATTTAATAAAGCATAGGATAAAACAACATAAATACAATTTAATAAAGCATAGGATAAAACAACATAAATAAAATTTAATAAAGCATAGGATAAAACAACATAAATACAATTTAATAAAGCATAGGATAAAACAACATAAATAAAATTTAATAAAGCATAGGTTAAAACAACATAAATACAATTTAATAAAGCATCGGACAAAACAACATGAATACAATTAAATAAAGCATAGGATAAAACAACATAAATACAATTTATAAAGCATAGGATAAAACAACATAAATACAATTTAATAAAGCATAGGATAAAACAACATAAATACAATTTAATAAAGCATAGGATAAAACAACATAAATACAATTTAATAAAGCATAGGATAAAACAACATAAATACAATTTAATAAAGCATAGGATAAAACAACATAAATACAATTTAATTAAGCATAGGATAAAACAACATAAATACAATTTAATAAAGCATAGGATAAAACAACATAAATACAATTTAATAAAGCATATGACAAAACAACATAAATACAATTTAATAAAGCATAGTTTAAAACAGCATGAATACAATTTAATAAAGCATAGGATAAAACCACAGAAATACAATTTAATAAAGCATAGGATAAAACAACATAAATACAATTTAATAAAGCATAGGACAAAACAACATAAATACAATTTAATAAAGCATAGGACAAAACAACATAAATACAATTTAATAAAGCATAAGATAAAACAACATGAATATAATTTAGTAAAGCATAAGATAAAACAACATGAATACAATTTAATAAAGCATAGGTTAAAACAACATAAATACAATTTAAGAAAGCATAGGATAAAACTACATAAATACATTTTAATAAAGCATAGGATAAAACAACATAAATGCAATTTAATAAAGCATAGTTTAAAACAACATAAATACAATTTAATAAAGCTTCGGACAAAACAACATAAATACAATTTAATAAAGCATAGGATAAAACAACATAAATACAATTTATAAATCATAGGATCAAACAACATAAATACAAATTAATAAAGCATAGGATAAAACAACATGAATACAATTTAATAAAGCATAGGATAAAATACCATAAAAACAATTTAATAAAGCATAGGCTAAAACTACATAAATACAATTTAATAACGCATAGGATAAAACAAATTAAATACAATTTAATAAAGCATAGGTTAAAACAACATAAATACAATTTAATAAAGCATAGGATAAAACAACATAAATACAATTTAATAAAGCATAGGATAAAACAACATAAATAAAATTTAATAAAGCATAGGTTAAAACAACATAAATACAATTTAATAAAGCATCGGACAAAACAACATAAATACAATTAAATAAAGCATAGGATAAAACAACATAAATACAATTTATAAAGCATAGGATAAAACAACATAAATACAATTTAATAAAGCATAGGATAAAACAACATAAATACAATTTAATAAAGCATAGGATAAAACAACATAAATACAATTTAATAAAGCATAGGATAAAACAACATAAATACAATTTAATAAAGCATAGGATAAAACAACATAAATACAATTTAATTAAGCATAGGATAAAACAACATAAATACAATTTAATAAAGCATAGGATAAAACAACATAAATACAATTTAATAAAGCATATGACAAAACAACATAAATACAATTTAATAAAGCATAGTTTAAAACAGCATGAATACAATTTAATAAAGCATAGGATAAAACCACAGAAATACAATTTAATAAAGCATAGGATAAAACAACATAAATACAATGTAATTAAGCATAGGACAAAACAACATAAATACAATTTAATAAAGCATAGGTTAAAACAACATAAATACAATTTAATAAAGCTGCGGACAAAACAACATAAATACAATTTAATAAAGCATAGGATAAAACAACATAAATACAATTTATAAAGCATAGGATAAAACAACATAAATACTATTTAATAAAGCATACGTTAAAACAACATAAATACAATTAAATAAAGCATAGAATAAAACAACATAAATACAATTTAATAAAGCATAGGTTAAAACAACATAAATACAATTTAATAAAGCATAGTTTAAAACAGCATGAATACAATTTAATAAAGCATAGGATAAAACCACAGAAATACAATTTAATAAAGCATAGGATAAAACAACATAAATACAATTTAATAAAGCATAGGACAAAACAACATAAATACAATTTAATAAAGCATAGGACAAAACAACATAAATACAATTTAATAAAGCATAAGATAAAACAACATGAATACAATTTAATAAAGCATAGGTTAAAACAACATAAATACAATTTAAGAAAGCATAGGATAAAACTACATAAATACATTTTAATAAAGCATAGGATAAAACAACATAAATGCAATTTAATAAAGCATAGGTTAAAACAACATAAATACAATTTAATAAAGCTTCGGACAAAACAACATAAATACAATTTAATAAAGCATAGGATAAAACAACATAAATACAATTTATAAATCATAGGATCAAACAACATAAATACAAATTAATAAAGCATAGGATAAAACAACATAAATACAATTTAATAAAGCATAGGATAAAATACCATAAAAACAATTTAATAAAGCATAGGCTAAAACTACATAAATACAATTTAATAACGCATAGGATAAAACAAATTAAATACAATTTAATAAAGCATAGGTTAAAACAACATAAATACAATTTAATAAAGCATAGGATAAAACAACATAAATACAATTTAATAAAGCATAGGATAAAACAACATAAATAAAATTTAATAAAGCATAGGTTAAAACAACATAAATACAATTTAATAAAGCATCGGACAAAACAACATAAATACAATTAAATAAAGCATAGGATAAAACAACATAAATACAATTTATAAAGCATAGGATAAAACAACATAAATACAATTTAATAAAGCATAGGATAAAACAACATAAATACAATTTAATAAAGCATAGGATAAAACAACATAAATACAATTTAATAAAGCATAGGATAAAACAACATAAATACAATTTAATAAAGCATAGGATAAAACAACATAAATACAATTTAATTAAGCATAGGATAAAACAACATAAATACAATTTAATAAAGCATAGGATAAAACAACATAAATACAATTTAATAAAGCATATGACAAAACAACATAAATACAATTTAATAAAGCATAGTTTAAAACAGCATGAATACAATTTAATAAAGCATAGGATAAAACCACAGAAATACAATTTAATAAAGCATAGGATAAAACAACATAAATACAATGTAATTAAGCATAGGACAAAACAACATAAATACAATTTAATAAAGCATAGGTTAAAACAACATAAATACAATTTAATAAAGCTGCGGACAAAACAACATAAATACAATTTAATAAAGCATAGGATAAAACAACATAAATACAATTTATAAAGCATAGGATAAAACAACATAAATACTATTTAATAAAGCATACGTTAAAACAACATAAATACAATTAAATAAAGCATAGAATAAAACAACATAAATACAATTTAATAAAGCATAGGTTAAAACAACATAAATATAATTTAATAAAGCATCGGACAAAACAACATAAATACAATTTAATAAAGCATAGGATAAAACAACATAAATACAATTTATAAAGCATAGGATAAAACAACATAAATACAATTTAATAAAGCATAGGATAAAACAACATAAATACAATTTAATAAAGCATAGGATAAAACAACATAATTACAATTTAATAAAGCATAGGCTAAAACTACATAAATACAATTTAATAAAGCATAGGATAAAACAACATAAATACAATTTAATAAAGCATAGGTTAAAACAACATAAATACAATTTAATAAAGCATAGGATAAAACAACATAAATACAATTTAATAAAGCATAGGATAAAACAACATAAATAAAATTTAATAAAGCATAGGTTAAAACAACATAAATACAATTTAATAAAGCATAGGATAAAACCACATAAATACAATTTAATAAAGCATAGGATAAAACAACATAAATACTTTTTAATAAAGCATAGGATAAAACCACATAAATACAATTTAATAAAGCACAGGATAAAACAACATAAATACAATTTAATAAAGCATAGGATAAAACAACATAAATACAATTTAATAAAGCATAGGATAAAACAACATAAATACAATTTAATAAAGCATAGGATAAAACAACATAAATACTATTTAATAAAGCATACGTTAAAACAACATAAATACAATTTAATAAAGCATAAGATAAAACAACATGAATATAATTTAGTAAAGCATAAGATAAAACAACATGAATACAATTTAATAAAGCATAGGATAAAACTACATAAATGCAATTTAATAAAGCATAGGTTAAAACAACATAAATACAATTTAATAAAGCTTCGGACAAAACAACATAAAAACAATTTAATAAAGCATAGGATAAAACAACATAAATACAATTTATAAAGCATAGGATCAAACAACATAAATACAAATTAATAAAGCATAGGATAAAACAACATAAATACAATTTAATAAAGCATCGGACAAAACAACATAAATACAATTTAATAAAGCATAGGATAAAACAACATAAATACAATTTAATAAAGCATAGGTTAAAACAACATAAATACAATTTAATAAAGCATAGGATAAAACAACATAAATACAATTTAATAAAGCATAGGATAAAACAACATAAATACTATTTAATAAAGCATAGGATAAAACAACATAAATACAATTTAATAAAGCATAGGATAAAACAACATAAATACTTTTTAATAAAGCGTAGGATAAAACCACATAAATACAATTTAATAAAGCATAGGATAAAACAACATAAATAAAATTTAATAAAGCATAGGTTAAAACAACATAAATACAATTTAATAAAGCGTAGGACAAAACAACATAAATACATTTTAATAAAGCATAGGATAAAACAACATAAATGCAATTTAATAAAGCATAGGTTAAAACAACATAAATACAATTTAATAAAGCTTCGGACAAAACAACATAAATACAATTTAATAAAGCATAGGATAAAACAACATAAATACAATTTATAAAGCATAGGATAAAACAACATAAATACAATTTAATAAAGCATAGGATAAAACAACATAAATACAATTTAATAAAGCATAGGATAAAACAACATAATTACAATTTAATAAAGCATAGGCTAAAACTACATAAATACAATTTAATAAAGCATAGGATAAAACAACATAAATACAATTTAATAAAGCATAGGTTAAAACAACATAAATACAATTTAATAAAGCATAGGATAAAACAACATAAATACAATTTAATAAAGCATAGGATAAAACAACATAAATACTATTTAATAAAGCATACGTTAAAACAACATAAATACAATTAAATAAAGCATAGAATAAAACAACATAAATACAATTTAATAAAGCATAGGTTAAAACAACATAAATACAATTTTATAAAGCATAGGATAAAACAACATAAATACAATTTAATAAAGCATAGGTTAAAACAACATAAATACAATTTAATAAAGCATAGGATAAAACAACATAAATTAAATTTAATAAAGCATAGGATAAAACAACATAAATACAATTTAATAAAGCATAGGATAAAACAACATAAATACAATTTAATAAAGCATAGGATAAAACAACATAAATACAATTTAATAAAGCATAGGATAAAACAACATAAATACAATTTAATAAAGCATAGGATAAAACAACATAAATACAATTTAATAAAGCATAGGATAAAACAACATAAAAAAAAATTTAATAAAGCATAGGTTAAAACAACATAAATACAATTTAATAAAGCATATGACAAAACAACATAAATACAATTTAATAAAGCATAGTTTAAAACAGCATGAATACAATTTAATAAAGCATAGGATAAAACCACAGAAATACAATTTAATAAAGCATAGGATAAAACAACATAAATACAATGTAATAAAGCATAGGACAAAACAACATAAATACAATTTAATAAAGCATAGGATAAAACAACATAAATACAATTTAATGAAACATAGGATAAACAACATAAATACAATTTATTAAAGCATAGGACAAAACAACATAAATACAATTTAATAAAGCATATGTTAAAACAACATAAATACAATTTAATAAAGCATAAGATAAAACAACATGAATATAATTTAGTAAAGCTTAAGATAAAACAACATGAATACAATTTAATATAGCATAGGTTAAAACAACATAAATACAATTTAAGAAAGCATAGGATAAAACTACATAAATACATTTTAATAAAGCATAGGTTAAAACAACATAAATACAATTTAATAAAGCACAGGATAAAACAACATAAATACAATTTAATAAAGCATAGGATAAAACAACATAAATACTTTTTAATAAAGCGTAGGATAAAACCACATAAATACAATTTAATAATGCATAGGATAAAACAACATAAATAAAATTTAATAAAGCATAGGTTAAAACAACATAAATACAATTTAATAAAGCGTAGGACAAAACAACATAAATACAATGTAATAAAGCATAGTTTAAAACAACATAAATACAATTTAATAAAGCATAAGATAAAACAACATGAATATAATTTAGTAAAGCATAAGATAAAACAACATGAATACAATTTAATAAAGCATAGGTTAAAACAACATAAATACAATTTAAGAAAGCATAGGATAAAACTACATAAATACATTTTAATAAAGCATAGGATAAAACAACATAAATGCAATTTAATAAAGCATAGGTTAAAACAAAATAAATACAATTTAATAAAGCTTCGGACAAAACAACATAAATACAATTTAATAAAGCATAGGATAAAACAACATAAATACAATTTATAAAGCATAGGATCAAACAACATAAATACAAATTAATAAAGCATAGGATAAAACAACATAAATACAATTTAATAAAGCATAGGATAAAATAACATAAAAACAATTTAATAAAGCATAGGCTAAAACTACATAAATACAATTTAATAAAGCATAGGATAAAACAACATAAATTAAATTTAATAAAGCATAGGATAAAACAACATAAATACAATTTAATAAAGCATAGGATAAAACAACATAAATACAATTTAATAAAGCATAGGATAAAACAACATAAATACAATTTAATAAAGCATAGGATAAAACAACATAAATACAATTTAATAAAGCATAGGATAAAACAACATAAATACAATTTAATAAAGCATAGGATAAAACAACATAAATAAAATTTAATAAAGCATAGGTTAAAACAACATAAATACAATTTAATAAAGCATATGACAAAACAACATAAATACAATTTAATAAAGCATAGTTTAAAACAGCATGAATACAATTTAATAAAGCATAGGATAAAACCACAGAAATACAATTTAATAAAGCATAGGATAAAACAACATAGATACAATGTAATAAAGCATAGGACAAAACAACATAAATACAATTTAATAAAGCATAGGATAAAACAACATAAATACAATTTAATGAAACATAGGATAAACAACATAAATACAATTTAATAAAGCATAGGACAAAACAACATAAATACAATTTAATAAAGCATATGTTAAAACAACATAAATACAATTTAATAAAGCATAAGATAAAACAACATGAATATAATTTAGTAAAGCTTAAGATAAAACAACATGAATACAATTTAATAAAGCATAGGTTAAAACAACATAAATACAATTTAAGAAAGCATAGGATAAAACTACATAAATACATTTTAATAAAGCATAGGTTAAAACAACATAAATACAATTTAATAAAGCATAGGATAAAACAACATAAATACAATTTAATAAAGCATAGGATAAAACAACATAAATACTTTTTAATAAAGCGTAGGATAAAACAACATAAATACAATTTAATAAAGCATTAGATAAAACAACATAAATAAAATTTAATAAAGCATAGGTTAAAACAACATAAATACAATTTAATAAAGCGTAGGACAAAACAACATAAATACAATGTAATAAAGCATAGTTTAAAACAACATAAATACAATTTAATAAAGCATAAGATAAAACAACATGAATATAATTTAGTAAAGCATAAGATAAAACAACATGAATACAATTTAATAAAGCATAGGTTAAAACAACATAAACACAATTTAAGAAAGCATAGGATAAAACTACATAAATACATTTTAATAAAGCATAGGATAAAACAACATAAATGCAATTTAATAAAGCATAGGTTAAAACAAAATAAATACAATTTAATAAAGCTTCGGACAAAACAACATAAATACAATTTAATAAAGCATAGGATAAAACAACATAAATACAATTTATAAAGCATAGGATCAAACAACATAAATACAAATTAATAAAGCATAGGATAAAACAACATAAATACAATTTAATAAAGCATAGGATAAAATAACATAAAAACAATTTAATAAAGCATAGGCTAAAACTACATAAATACAATTTAATAAAGCATAGGATAAAACAAATTAAATACAATTTAATAAAGCATAGGTTAAAACAACATAAATACAATTTAATAAAGCATAGGATAAAACAACATAAATACAATTTAATAAAGCATAGGATAAAACAACATAAATAAAATTTAATAAAGCATAGGTTAAAACAACATAAATACAATTTAATAAAGCATCGGACAAAACAACATAAATACAATTTAATAAAGCATAGGATAAAACAACATAAATACAATTTATAAAGCATAGGATAAAACAACATAAATACAATTTAATAAAGCATAGGATAAAACAACATAAATACAATTTAATAAAGCATAGGATAAAACAACATAATTACAATTTAATAAAGCATAGGCTAAAACTACATAAATACAATTTAATAAAGCATAGGATAAAACAACATAAATACAATTTAATAAAGCATAGGTTAAAACAACATAAATACAATTTAATAAAGCATAGGATAAAACAACATAAATACAATTTAATAAAGCATAGGATAAAACAACATAAATAAAATTTAATAAAGCATAGGTTAAAACAACATAAATACAATTTAATAAAGCATAGGATAAAACAACATAAATACAATTTAATAAAGCATAGGATAAAACAACATAAATACTTTTTAATAAAGCATAGGATAAAACCACATAAATACAATTTAATAAAGCACAGGATAAAACAACATAAATACAATTTAATAAAGCATAGGATAAAACAACATAAATACAATTTAATAAAGCATAGGATAAAACAACATAAATACAATTTAATAAAGCATAGGATAAAACAACATAAATACTATTTAATAAAGCATACATTAAAACAACATAAATACAATTAAATAAAGCATAGAATAAAACAACATAAATACAATTTAATAAAGCATAGGTTAAAACAACATAAATACAATTTAATAAAGCATCGGACAAAACAACATAAATACAATTTAATAAAGCATAGGATAAAACAACATAAATACAATTTATAAAGCATAGGATTAAACAACATAAATACAATTTAATAAAGCATAGGATAAAACAACATAAATACAATTTAATAAAGCATAGGATAAAACAACATAATTACAATTTAATAAAGCATAGGCTAAAACTACATAAATACAATTTAATAAAGCATAGGCTAAAACAACATAAATACAATTTAATAAAGCATAGGTTAAAACAACATAAATACAATTTAATAAAGCATAGGATAAAACCACATAAATACAATTTAATAAAGCATAGGATAAAACAACATAAATACTTTTTAATAAAGCATAGGATAAAACCACATAAATACAATTTAATAAAGCACAGGATAAAACAACATAAATACAATTTAATAAAGCATAGGATAAAACAACATAAATACAATTTAATAAAGCATAGGATAAAACAACATAAATACAATTTAATAAAGCATAGGATAAAACAACATAAATACTATTTAATAAAGCATACGTTAAAACAACATAAATACAATTAAATAAAGCATAGAATAAAACAACATAAATACAATTTAATAAAGCATAGGTTAAAACAACATAAATACAATTTTATAAAGCATAGGATAAAACAACATAAATACAATTTAATAAAGCATAGGTTAAAACAACATAAATACAATTTAATAAAGCATAGGATAAAACAACATAAATTCAATTTAATAAAGCATAGGATAAAACAACGTAAATAAAATGTAATAAAGCATAGGATAAAACAACATAAATAAAATTTAATAAAGCATTCGTTAAAACAACATAAATACAATTAAATAAAGCATAGAATAAAACAACATAAATACAATTTAATAAAGCATAGGTTAAAACAACATAAATACAATTTAATAAAGCATCGGACAAAACAACATAAATACAATTTAATAAAGCATAGGATAAAACAACATAAATACAATTTATAAAGCATAGGATTAAACAACATAAATTCAATTTAATAAAGCATAGGATAAAACAACATAAATACAATTTAATAAAGCATAGGATAAAACAACATAATTACAATTTAATAAAGCATAGGCTAAAACTACATAAATACAATTTAATAAAGCATAGGATAAAACAACATAAATACAATTTAATAAAGCATAGGTTAAAACAACATAAATACAATTTAATAAAGCATAGGATAAAACCACATAAATACAATTTAATAAAGCATAGGATAAAACAACATAAATACAATTTAATAAAGCATAGGATAAAACAACATAAATACAATTTAATAAAGCATAGGATAAAACAACATAAATACAATTTAATAAAGCATAGGTTAAAACAACATAAATACAATTTAATAAAGCATAGGATAAAACCACATAAATACAATTTAATAAAGCATAGGATAAAACAACATAAATACAATTTAATAAAGCATAGGATAAAACAACATAAATACAATTTAATAAAGCATAGGATAAAACAACATAAATACAATTTAATAAAGCATAGGATAAAACAACATAAATACAATTTAAGAAAGCATACGTTAAAACAACACAAATACAATTAAATAAACCATAGAATAAAACAACATAAATACAATTTAATAAAGCATAGGTTAAAACAACATAAATACAATTTTATAAAGCATAGGATAAAACAACATAAATACAATTTAATAAAGCATAGGTTAAAACAACATGAATACAATTTAATAAAGCATAGGATAAAACAACATAAATTCAATTTAATAAAGCATAGGATAAAACAACATAAATACAATTTAATAAAGCACAGGATAAAACAACATAAATAAAATTTAATAAAGCATAGAATAAAACAACATAAATAAAATTTAATAAAGCATAGGATAAAACAATGTAAATACAATTTAATACAGCATAGGATAAAACAACATAAATACAATTTAATAAAGCATAGGATAAAACAACATAAATACAATTTAATAAAGCATAGGATAAAACAACATAAATAAAATTTAATAAAGCATAGGTTAAAACAACATAAATACAATTTAATAAAGCATAGGATAAAAAACATAAATACAATTTAATAAAGCATAGGATAAAACAACATAAATACTTTTTAATAAAGCAAAGGATAAAACCACATAAATACAATTTAATAAAGCATAGGATAAAACAACATAAATACAATTTAATAAAGCATAGGATAAAACAACATAAATACAATTTAATAAAGCATAGGATAAAACAACATAAATACTATTTAATAAAGCATACGTTAAAACAACATAAATACAATTAAATAAAGCATAGAATAAAGCAACATAAATACAATTTAATAAAGCATAGGTTAAAACAACATAAATACAATTTTATAAAGCATAGGATAAAACAACATAAATACAATTTAATAAAGCATAGGTTAAAACAACATAAATACAATATAATAAAGCATAGGATAAAACAACATAAATACAATTTAATAAAGCACAGGATAAAACAACATAAATAAAATTTAATAAAGCATAGGATAAAACAACATAAATAAAATTTAATAAAGCATAGGATAAAACAACGTAAATACAATTTAATAAAGTATAGGATAAAACAACATAAATAAAATTTAATACAGCATAGGATAAAACAACATAAATACAATTTAATAAAGCATAGGATAAAACAACATAAATACAATTTAATAAAGCATAGGTTAAAACAACATAAATACGATTTAATAAAGCATAGGATAAAACAACATAAATACAACTTAATAAAGCATAGGATAAAACAACATAAATACAATTTAATAAAGCATAGGCTAAAACAACATAAATAAAATTTAATAAAGCATAGGCTAAAACAACATAAATACAATTTAATAAAGCGTAGGACAAAACAACATAAATACAATGTAATAAAGCATAGTTTAAAACAACATAAATACAATTTAATAAAGCATAGGATAAAATAACATAAATACAATTTAATAAAGCATAGGATAAAACCACAGAAATACAATTTAATAAAGCATAGGATAAAACAACATAAATACAATTTAATAAAGCATAGGACAAAACAACATAAATACAATTTAATAAAGCATAGGACAAAACAACATAAATACAATTTAATAAAGCATAAGATAAAACAACATGAATATAATTTAGTAAAGCATAAGATAAAACAACATGAATACAATTTAATAAAGCATAGGATAAAACAACATAATTACAATTTAATAAAGCATAGGCTAAAACTACATAAATACAATTTAATAAAGCATAGGATAAAACAACATAAATACAATTTAATAAAGCATAGGTTAAAACAACATAAATACAATTTAATAAAGCATAGGATAAAACAACATAAATACAATTTAATAAAGCATAGGATAAAACCACAGAAATACAATTCAATAAAGCATAGGATAAAACAACATAAATACAATGTAATAAAGCATAGGACAAAACAACATAAATACAATTTATTAAAGCATAGGATAGAACAACATAAATACAATTTAATGAAACATAGGATAAACAACATAAATACAATTTAATAAAGCATAGGACAAAACAGCATAAATACAATTTAATAAAGCATATGTTAAAACAACATAAATACAATTTAATAAAGCATAGTTTAAAACAACATAAATACAATTTAATAAAGCATAGCTTAAAACAACATAAATACAATTTAATAAAGCATAGTTTAAAACAACATAAATACAATTTAATAAAGCATAGTTTAAAACAACATAAATACAATTTAATAAAGCATAGTTTAAAACAACATAAATACAACTTAATAAAGCATAGTTTAAAACAACATAAATACAATTTAATAAAGCATAGGATAAAACAACATAAATACAATTTAATAAAGCATAGGATAAAACAACATAAATACTTTTTAATAAAGCAAAGGATAAAACCACATAAATACAATTTAATAAAGCACAGGATAAAACAACATAAATACAATTTAATAAAGCATAGGATAAAACAACATAAATACAATTTAATAAAGCATAGGATAAAACAACATAAATAAAATTTAATAAAGCATAGGATAAAACAACATAAATACAATTTAATAAAGCATAGGATAAAACAACATAAATACAATTTAATAAAGCATAGGTTAAAACAACATAAATACAATTTAATAAAGCATAGGTTAAAACAACATAAATACAATTTAATAAAGCATAGGTTAAAACAACATAAATACAATTTAATAAAGCATAGGATAAAACAACATAAATAAAATTTAATAAAGCATAGGCTAAAACTACATAAATACAATTTAATAAAGCATAGGATAAAACAACATAAATACAATTTAATAAAGCATAGGTTAAAACAACATAAATACAATTTAATAAAGCATAGGATAAAACCACATAAATACAATTTAATAAAGCATAGGATAAAACAACATAAATACTTTTTAATAAAGCATAGGATAAAACCACATAAATACAATTTAATAAAGCACAGGATAAAACAACGTAAATACAATTTAATAAAGCATAGGATAAAACAACATAAATACAATTTAATAAAGCATAAGATAAAACAACATGAATATAATTTAGTAAAGCTTAAGATAAAACAACATGAATACAATTTAATAAAGCATAGGTTAAAACAACATAAATACAATTTAAGAAAGCATAGGATAAAACTACATAAATACATTTTAATAAAGCATAGGTTAAAACAACATAAATACAATTTAATAAAGCATAGGATAAAACAACATAAATACAATTTAATAAAGCATAGGATAAAACAACATAAATACTTTTTAATAAAGCGTAGGATAAAACCACATAAATACAATTTAATAAAGCATAGGCTAAAACAACATAAATAAAATTTAATAAAGCATAGGCTAAAACAACATAAATACAATTTAATAAAGCGTAGGACAAAACAACATAAATACAATGTAATAAAGCATAGTTTAAAACAACATAAATACAATTTAATAAAGCATAGGATAAAATAACATAAATACAATTTAATAAAGCATAGGATAAAACCACAGAAATACAATTTAATAAAGCATAGGATAAAACAACATAAATACAATTTAATAAAGCATAGGACAAAACAACATAAATACAATTTAATAAAGCATAGGACAAAACAACATAAATACAATTTAATAAAGCATAAGATAAAACAACATGAATATAATTTAGTAAAGCATAAGATAAAACAACATGAATACAATTTAATAAAGCATAGGATAAAACAACATAATTACAATTTAATAAAGCATAGGCTAAAACTACATAAATACAATTTAATAAAGCATAGGATAAAACAACATAAATACAATTTAATAAAGCATAGGTTAAAACAACATAAATACAATTTAATAAAGCATAGGATAAAACAACATAAATACAATTTAATAAAGCATAGGATAAAACAACATAAATACTTTTTAATAAGCAAAGGATAAAACCACATAAATACAATTTAATAAAGCACAGGATAAAACAACATAAATACAATTTAATAAAGCATAGGATAAAACAACATAAATACAATTTAATAAAGCATAGGATAAAACAACATAAATACAATTTAATAAAGCATAGGATAAAACAACATAAATACTATTTAATAAAGCATACGTTAAAACAACATAAATACAATTAAATAAAGCATAGAATAAAGCAACATAAATACAATTTAATAAAGCATAGGTTAAAACAACATAAATACAATTTTATAAAGCATAGGATAAAACAACATAAATACAATTTAATAAAGCATAGGTTAAAACAACATAAATACAATATAATAAAGCATAGGATAAAACAACATAAATACAATTTAATAAAGCACAGGATAAAACAACATAAATAAAATTTAATAAAGCATAGGATAAAACAACATAAATAAAATTTAATAAAGCATAGGATAAAACAATGTAAATACAATTTAATAAAGCATAGGATAAAACAACATAAATAAAATTTAATACAGCATAGGATAAAACAACATAAATAAAATTTAATAAAGCATAGGATAAAACAACATAAATACAATTTAATAAAGCATAGGTTAAAACAACATAAATACGATTTAATAAAGCATAGGATAAAACAACATAAATACAATTTAATAAAGCATAGGATAAAACAACATAAATACAATTTAATAAAGCATAGGATAAAACAACATAAATACTATTTAATAAAGCATACATTAAAACAACATAAATACAATTAAATAAAGCATAGAATAAAACAACATAAATACAATTTAATAAAGCATAGGTTAAAACAACATAAATACAATTTAATAAAGCATCGGACAAAACAACATAAATACAATTTAATAAAGCATAGGATAAAACAACATAAATACAATTTATAAAGCATAGGATTAAACAACATAAATACAATTTAATAAAGCATAGGATAAAACAACATAAATACAATTTAATAAAGCATAGGATAAAACAACATAATTACAATTTAATAAAGCATAGGCTAAAACTACATAAATACAATTTAATAAAGCATAGGCTAAAACAACATAAATACAATTTAATAAAGCATAGGTTAAAACAACATAAATACAATTTAATAAAGCATAGGATAAAACCACATAAATACAATTTAATAAAGCATAGGATAAAACAACATAAATACTATTTAATAAAGCATACATTAAAACAACATAAATACAATTAAATAAAGCATAGAATAAAACAACATAAATACAATTTAATAAAGCATAGGTTAAAACAACATAAATACAATTTAATAAAGCATCGGACAAAACAACATAAATACAATTTAATAAAGCATAGGATAAAACAACATAAATACAATTTATAAAGCATAGGATTAAACAACATAAATACAATTTAATAAAGCATAGGATAAAACAACATAAATACAATTTAATAAAGCATAGGATAAAACAACATAATTACAATTTAATAAAGCATAGGCTAAAACTACATAAATACAATTTAATAAAGCATAGGCTAAAACAACATAAATACAATTTAATAAAGCATAGGTTAAAACAACATAAATACAATTTAATAAAGCATAGGATAAAACCACATAAATACAATTTAATAAAGCATAGGATAAAACAACATAAATACTTTTTAATAAAGCATAGGATAAAACCACATAAATACAATTTAATAAAGCACAGGATAAAACAACATAAATACAATTTAATAAAGCATAGGATAAAACAACATAAATACAATTTAATAAAGCATAGGATAAAACAACATAAATACAATTTAATAAAGCATAGGATAAAACAACATAAATACTATTTAATAAAGCATACGTTAAAACAACATAAATACAATTAAATAAAGCATAGAATAAAACAACATAAATACAATTTAATAAAGCATAGGTTAAAACAACATAAATACAATTTTATAAAGCATAGGATAAAACAACATAAATACAATTTAATAAAGCATAGGTTAAAACAACATAAATACAATTTAATAAAGCATAGTATAAAACAACATAAATTCAATTTAATAAAGCATAGGATAAAACAACATAAATACAATTTAATAAAGCACAGGATAAAAAAACATAAATAAAATTTAATAAAGCATAGGATAAAACAACATAAATACAATTTAATAAAAAATAGGTTAAAACAACATAAATACAATTTAATAAAGCATAGTATAAAACAACATAAATTCAATTTAATAAAGCATACGTTAAAACAACATAAATACAATTAAATAAAGCATAGAATAAAACAACATAAATACAATTTAATAAAGCATAGGATAAAACAACATAAATACTTTTTAATAAAGCGTAGGATAAAACCACATAAATACAATTTAATAAAGCATAGGCTAAAACAACATAAATAAAATTTAATAAAGCATAGGCTAAAACAACATAAATACAATTTAATAAAGCATAGGATAAAATAACATAAATACAATTTAATAAAGCATAGGATAAAACCACAGAAATACAATTTAATAAAGCATAGGATAAAACAACATAAATACAATTTAATAAAGCATAGGACAAACCAACATAAATACAATTTAATAAAGCATAGGACAAAACAACATAAATACAATTTAATAAAGCATAAGATAAAACAACATGAATATAATTTAGTAAAGCATAAGATAAAACAACATGAATACAATTTAATAAAGCATAGGTTAAAACAACATAAATACAATTTAAGAAAGCATAGGATAAAACTACATAAATACATTTTAATAAAGCATAGGATAAAACAACATAAATACAATTTATAAAGCATAGGATAAAACAACATAAATACAATTTAATAAAGCATAGGATAAAACAACATAATTACAATTTAATAAAGCATAGGCTAAAACTACATAAATACAATTTAATAAAGCATAGGATAAAACAACATAAATACAATTTAATAAAGCATAGGTTAAAACAACATAAATACAATTTAATAAAGCATAGGATAAAACAACTTAAATACAATTTAATAAAGCATAGGATAAAACAACATAAATAAAATTTAATAAAGCATAGGTTAAAACAACATAAATACAATTTAATAAAGCATAGCTTAAAACAACATAAATACAATTTAATAAAGCATAGGATAAAACAACATAAATAAAATTTAATAAAGCATAGGCTAAAACTACATAAATACAATTTAATAAAGCATAGGATAAAACAACATAAATACAATTTAATAAAGCATAGGTTAAAACAACATAAATACAATTTAATAAAGCATAGGATAAAACCACATAAATACAATTTAATAAAGCATAGGATAAAACAACATAAATACTTTTTAATAAAGCATAGGATAAAACAACATAAATACAATTTAATAAAGCACAGGATAAAACAACGTAAATACAATTTAATAAAGCATAGGATAAAACAACATAAATACAATTTAATAAAGCATAAGATAAAACAACATGAATATAATTTAGTAAAGCTTAAGATAAAACAACATGAATACAATTTAATAAAGCATAGGTTAAAACAACATAAATACAATTTAAGAAAGCATAGGATAAAACTACATAAATACATTTTAATAAAGCATAGGTTAAAACAACATAAATACAATTTAATAAAGCATAGGATAAAACAACATAAATACAATTTAATAAAGCATAGGATAAAACAACATAAATACTTTTTAATAAAGCGTAGGATAAAACCACATAAATACAATTTAATAAAGCATAGGCTAAAACAACATAAATAAAATTTAATAAAGCATAGGCTAAAACAACATAAATACAATTTAATAAAGCGTAGGACAAAACAACATAAATACAATGTAATAAAGCATAGTTTAAAACAACATAAATACAATTTAATAAAGCATAGGATAAAATAACATAAATACAATTTAATAAAGCATAGGATAAAACCACAGAAATACAATTTAATAAAGCATAGGATAAAACAACATAAATACAATTTAATAAAGCATAGGACAAAACAACATAAATACAATTTAATAAAGCATAGGACAAAACAACATAAATACAATTTAATAAAGCATAAGATAAAACAACATGAATATAATTTAGTAAAGCATAAGATAAAACAACATGAATACAATTTAATAAAGCATAGGATAAAACAACATAATTACAATTTAATAAAGCATAGGCTAAAACTAAATAAATACAATTTAATAAAGCATAGGATAAAACAACATAAATACAATTTAATAAAGCATAGGTTAAAACAACATAAATACAATTTAATAAAGCATAGGATAAAACAACATAAATACAATTTAATAAAGCATAGGATAAAACAACATAAATAAAATTTAATAAAGCATAGGTTAAAACAACATAAATACAATTTAATAAAGCATAGGATAAAACAACATAAATACAATTTAATAAAGCATAGGATAAAACAACATAAATACTTTTTAATAAAGCAAAGGATAAAACCACATAAATACAATTTAATAAAGCACAGGATAAAACAACATAAATACAATTTAATAAAGCATAGGATAAAACAACATAAATACAATTTAATAAAGCATAGGATAAAACAACATAAATACAATTTAATAAAGCATAGGATAAAACAACATAAATACTATTTAATAAAGCATACGTTAAAACAACATAAATACAATTAAATAAAGCATAGAATAAAGCAACATAAATACAATTTAATAAAGCATATGTTAAAACAACATAAATACAATTTAATAAAGCATAGGATAAAACAACATAAATTCAATTTAATAAAGCATAGGATAAAACAACGTAAATACAATTTAATAAAGCACAGGATAAAAAAACATAAATAAAATTTAATAAAGCATAGGATAAAACAACATAAATAAAATTTAATAAAGCATAGGATAAAACAACGTAAATAAAATTTAATAAAGCATAGGATAAAGCAACATAAATAAAATTTAATACAGCATAGGATAAAACAACATAAATACAATTTAATAAAGCATAGGATAAAACAACATAAATACAATTTAATAAAGCATAGGTTAAAACAACATAAATACAATTTAATAAAGCATAGGATAAAACAACATAAATACAATTTAATAAAGCATAGGATAAAACAACATAAATACAATTTAATAAAGCATAGGATAAAACAACATAAATACAATTTAATAAAGCATAGGATAAAACAACATAAATACAATTTAATAAAGCATAGGATAAAACAACATAAATACAATTTAATAAAGCATAGGATAAAACAACATAAATAAAATTTAATAAAGCATAGGCTAAAACTACATAAATACAATTTAATAAAGCATAGGATAAAACAACATAAATACAATTTAATAAAGCATAGGTTAAAACAACATAAATACAATTTAATAAAGCATAGGATAAAACCACATAAATACAATTTAATAAAGCATAGGATAAAACAACATAAATACTTTTTAATAAAGCATAGGATAAAACCACATAAATACAATTTAATAAAGCACAGGATAAAGCAACATAAATACAATTTAATAAAGCATAGGATAAAACAACATAAATACAATTTAATAAAGCATAGGATAAAACAACATAAATACAATTTAATAAAGCATAGGATAAAACAACATAAATACAATTTAATAAAGCATAGGATAAAACAACATAAATAAAATTTAATAAAGCATAGGTTAAAACAACATAAATACAATTTAATAAAGCATAGGATAAAACAACATAAATACAATTTAATAAAGCATAGGATAAAACAACATAAATACTTTTTAATAAAGCAAAGGATAAAACCACATAAATACAATTTAATAAAGCACAGGATAAAACAACATAAATACAATTTAATAAAGCATAGGATAAAACAACATAAATACAATTTAATAAAGCATAGGATAAAACAACATAAATACAATTTAATAAAGCATAGGATAAAACAACATAAATACTATTTAATAAAAGCATACGTTAAAACAACATAAATACAATTAAATAAAGCATAGAATAAAGCAACATAAATACAATTTAATAAAGCATAGGTTAAAACAACATAAATACAATTTTATAAAGCATAGGATAAAACAACATAAATACAATTTAATAAAGCATAGGTTAAAACAACATAAATACAATATAATAAAGCATAGGATAAAACAACATAAATACAATTTAATAAAGCACAGGATAAAACAACATAAATAAAATTTAATAAAGCATAGGATAAAACAACATAAATAAAATTTAATAAAGCATAGGATAAAACAACGTAAATACAATTTAATAAAGCATAGGATAAAACAACATAAATAAAATTTAATACAGCATAGGATAAAACAACATAAATACAATTTAATAAAGCATAGGATAAAACAACATAAATACAATTTAATAAAGCATAGGTTAAAACAACATAAATACGATTTAATAAAGCATAGGATAAAACAACATAAATACAATTTAATAAAGCATAGGATAAAACAACATAAATACAATTTAATAAAGCATAGGATAAAACAACATAAATACTATTTAATAAAGCATACATTAAAACAACATAAATACAATTAAATAAAGCATAGAATAAAACAACATAAATACAATTTAATAAAGCATAGGTTAAAACAACATAAATACAATTTAATAAAGCATCGGACAAAACAACATAAATACAATTTAATAAAGCATAGGATAAAACAACATAAATACAATTTATAAAGCATAGGATTAAACAACATAAATACAATTTAATAAAGCATAGGATAAAACAACATAAATACAATTTAATAAAGCATAGGATAAAACAACATAATTACAATTTAATAAAGCATAGGCTAAAACTACATAAATACAATTTAATAAAGCATAGGCTAAAACAACATAAATACAATTTAATAAAGCATAGGTTAAAACAACATAAATACAATTTAATAAAGCATAGGATAAAACCACATAAATACAATTTAATAAAGCATAGGATAAAACAACATAAATACTTTTTAATAAAGCATAGGATAAAACCACATAAATACAATTTAATAAAGCACAGGATAAAACAACATAAATACAATTTAATAAAGCATAGGATAAAACAACATAAATACAATTTAATAAAGCATAGGATAAAACAACATAAATACAATTTAATAAAGCATAGGATAAAACAACATAAATACTATTTAATAAAGCATACGTTAAAACAACATAAATACAATTAAATAAAGCATAGAATAAAACAACATAAATACAATTTAATAAAGCATAGGTTAAAACAACATAAATACAATTTTATAAAGCATAGGATAAAACAACATAAATACAATTTAATAAAGCATATGTTAAAACAACATAAATACAATTTAATAAAGCATAGGATAAAACAACATAAATTCAATTTAATAAAGCATAGGATAAAACAACGTAAATACAATTTAATAAAGCACAGGATAAAAAAACATAAATAAAATTTAATAAAGCATAGGATAAAACAACATAAATAAAATTTAATAAAGCATAGGATAAAACAACGTAAATAAAATTTAATAAAGCATAGGATAAAGCAACATAAATAAAATTTAATACAGCATAGGATAAAACAACATAAATACAATTTAATAAAGCATAGGATAAAACAACATAAATACAATTTAATAAAGCATAGGTTAAAACAACATAAATACAATTTAATAAAGCATAGGATAAAACAACATAAATACAATTTAATAAAGCATAGGATAAAACAACATAAATACAATTTAATAAAGCATAGGATAAAACAACATAAATACAATTTAATAAAGCATAGGATAAAACAACATAAATACAATTTAATAAAGCATAGGATAAAACAACATAAATACAATTTAATAAAGCATAGGATAAAACAACATAAATAAAATTTAATAAAGCATAGGCTAAAACTACATAAATACAATTTAATAAAGCATAGGATAAAACAACATAAATACAATTTAATAAAGCATAGGTTAAAACAACATAAATACAATTTAATAAAGCATAGGATAAAACCACATAAATACAATTTAATAAAGCATAGGATAAAACAACATAAATACTTTTTAATAAAGCATAGGATAAAACCACATAAATACAATTTAATAAAGCACAGGATAAAGCAACATAAATACAATTTAATAAAGCATAGGATAAAACAACATAAATACAATTTAATAAAGCATAGGATAAAACAACATAAATACAATTTAATAAAGCATAGGATAAAACAACATAAATACTATTTAATAAAGCATACGTTAAAACAACATAAATACAATTAAATAAAGCATAGAATAAAACAACATAAATACAATTTAATAAAGCATAGGTTAAAACAACATAAATACAATTTTATAAAGCATAGGATAAAACAACATAAATACAATTTAATAAAGCGTTTGTTAAAACAACATAAATACAATTTAATAAAGCATAGGTTAAAACAACATAAATACAATTTAATAAAGCATAGGATAAAACCACATAAATACAATTTAATAAAGCATAGGATAAAACAACATAAATACTTTTTAATAAAGCATAGGATAAAACCACATAAATACAATTTAATAAAGCACAGGATAAAACAACGTAAATACAATTTAATAAAGCATAGGATAAAACAACATAAATACAATTTAATAAAGCATAAGATAAAACAACATGAATATAATTTAGTAAAGCTTAAGATAAAACAACATGAATACAATTTAATAAAGCATAGGTTAAAACAACATAAATACAATTTAAGAAAGCATAGGATAAAACTACATAAATACATTTTAATAAAGCATAGGTTAAAACAACATAAATACAATTTAATAAAGCATAGGACAAAACAACATAAATACAATTTAATAAAGCATAAGATAAAACAACATGAATATAATTTAGTAAAGCATAAGATAAAACAACATGAATACAATTTAATAAAGCATAGGTTAAAACAACATAAATACAATTTAAGAAAGCATAGGATAAAACTACATAAATACATTTTAATAAAGCATAGGATAAAACAACATAAATACAATTTATAAAGCATAGGATAAAACAACATAAATACAATTTAATAAAGCATAGGATAAAACAACATAAATACAATTTAATAAAGCATAGGATAAAACAACATAATTACAATTTAATAAAGCATAGGCTAAAACTACATAAATACAATTTAATAAAGCATAGGATAAAACAACATAAATACAATTTAATAAAGCATAGGTTAAAACAACATAAATACAATTTAATAAAGCATAGGATAAAACAACATAAATACAATTTAATAAAGCATAGGATAAAACAACATAAATAAAATTTAATAAAGCATAGGTTAAAACAACATAAATACAATTTAATAAAGCATAGGATAAAAAAACATAAATACAATTTAATAAAGCATAGGATAAAACAACATAAATACTTTTTAATAAAGCAAAGGATAAAACCACATAAATACAATTTAATAAAGCATAGGATAAAACAACATAAATACAATTTAATAAAGCATAGGATAAAACAACATAAATACAATTTAATAAAGCATAGGATAAAACAACATAAATACTATTTAATAAAGCATACGTTAAAACAACATAAATACAATTAAATAAAGCATAGAATAAAGCAACATAAATACAATTTAATAAAGCATAGGTTAAAACAACATAAATACAATTTTATAAAGCATAGGATAAAACAACATAAATACAATTTAATAAAGCATAGGTTAAAACAACATAAATACAATATAATAAAGCATAGGATAAAACAACATAAATACAATTTAATAAAGCACAGGATAAAACAACATAAATAAAATTTAATAAAGCATTAGATAAAACAACATAAATAAAATTTAATAAAGCATAGGATAAAACAACGTAAATACAATTTAATAAAGCATAGGATAAAACAACATAAATACAATTTAATAAAGCATAGGTTAAAACAACATAAATACGATTTAATAAAGCATAGGATAAAACAACATAAATACAACTTAATAAAGCATAGGATAAAACAACATAAATACAATTTAATAAAGCATAGGATAAAACAACATAAATAAAATTTAATAAAGCATAGGATAAAACAACATAAATACAATTTAATAAAGCATATGACAAAACAACATAAATACAATTTAATAAAGCATAGTTTAAAACAGCATGAATACAATTTAATAAAGCATAGGATAAAACCACAGAAATACAATTCAATAAAGCATAGGATAAAACAACATAAATACAATGTAATAAAGCATAGGACAAAACAACATAAATACAATTTATTAAAGCATAGGATAAAACAACATAAATACAATTTAATGAAACATAGTATAAACAACATAAATACAATTTAATAAAGCATAGGACAAAACAGCATAAATACAATTTAATAAAGCATATGTTAAAACAACATAAATACAATTTAATAAAGCATAGTTTAAAACAACATAAATACAATTTAATAAAGCATAGCTTAAAACAACATAAATACAATTTAATAAAGCATAGTTTAAAACAACATAAATACAATTTAATAAAGCATAGTTTAAAACAACATAAATACAATTTAATAAAGCATAGTTTAAAACAACATAAATACAACTTAATAAAGCATAGTTTAAAACAACATAAATACAATTTAATAAAGCATAGGATAAAACAACATAAATACAATTTAATAAAGCATAGGATAAAACAACATAAATACTTTTTAATAAAGCAAAGGATAAAACCACATAAATACAATTTAATAAAGCACAGGATAAAACAACATAAATACAATTTAATAAAGCATAGGATAAAACAACATAAATACAATTTAATAAAGCATAGGATAAAACAACATAAATAAAATTTAATAAAGCATAGGATAAAACAACATAAATACAATTTAATAAAGCATAGGATAAAACAACATAAATATAATTTAATAAAGCATAGGTTAAAACAACATAAATACAATTTAATAAAGCATAGGTTAAAACAACATAAATACAATTTAATAAAGCATAGGTTAAAACAACATAAATACAATTTAATAAAGCATAGGATAAAACAACATAAATAAAATTTAATAAAGCATAGGCTAAAACTACATAAATACAATTTAATAAAGCATAGGATAAAACAACATAAATACAATTTAATAAAGCATAGGTTAAAACAACATAAATACAATTTAATAAAGCATAGGATAAAACCACATAAATACAATTTAATAAAGCATAGGATAAAACAACATAAATACTTTTTAATAAAGCATAGGATAAAACCACATAAATACAATTTAATAAAGCACAGGATAAAACAACGTAAATACAATTTAATAAAGCATAGGATAAAACAACATAAATACAATTTAATAAAGCATAAGATAAAACAACATGAATATAATTTAGTAAAGCTTAAGATAAAACAACATGAATACAATTTAATAAAGCATAGGTTAAAACAACATAAATACAATTTAAGAAAGCATAGGATAAAACTACATAAATACATTTTAATAAAGCATAGGTTAAAACAACATAAATACAATTTAATAAAGCATAGGATAAAACAACATAAATACAATTTAATAAAGCATAGGATAAAACAACATAAATACTTTTTAATAAAGCGTAGGATAAAACCACATAAATACAATTTAATAAAGCATAGGCTAAAACAACATAAATAAAATTTAATAAAGCATAGGCTAAAACAACATAAATACAATTTAATAAAGCGTAGGACAAAACAACATAAATACAATGTAATAAAGCATAGTTTAAAACAACATAAATACAATTTAATAAAGCATAGGATAAAATAACATAAATACAATTTAATAAAGCATAGGATAAAACCAGAGAAATACAATTTAATAAAGCATAGGATAAAACAACATAAATACAATTTAATAAAGCATAGGACAAAACAACATAAATACAATTTAATAAAGCATAGGACAAAACAACATAAATACAATTTAATAAAGCATAAGATAAAACAACATGAATATAATTTAGTAAAGCATAAGATAAAACAACATGAATACAATTTAATAAAGCATAGGATAAAACAACATAATTACAATTTAATAAAGCATAGGCTAAAACTACATAAATACAATTTAATAAAGCATAGGATAAAACAACATAAATACAATTTAATAAAGCATAGGTTAAAACAACATAAATACAATTTAATAAAGCATAGGATAAAACAACATAAATACAATTTAATAAAGCATAGGATAAAACCACAGAAATACAATTCAATAAAGCATAGGATAAAACAACATAAATACAATGTAATAAAGCATAGGACAAAACAACATAAATACAATTTATTAAAGCATAGGATAAAACAACATAAATACAATTTAATGAAACATAGGATAAACAACATAAATACAATTTAATAAAGCATAGGACAAAACAGCATAAATACAATTTAATAAAGCATATGTTAAAACAACATAAATACAATTTAATAAAGCATAGTTTAAAACAACATAAATACAATTTAATAAAGCATAGCTTAAAACAACATAAATACAATTTAATAAAGCATAGTTTAAAACAACATAAATACAATTTAATAAAGCATAGTTTAAAACAACATAAATACAATTTAATAAAGCATAGTTTAAAACAACATAAATACAACTTAATAAAGCATAGTTTAAAACAACATAAATACAATTTAATAAAGCATAGGATAAAACAACATAAATACAATTTAATAAAGCATAGGATAAAACAACATAAATACTTTTTAATAAAGCAAAGGATAAAACCACATAAATACAATTTAATAAAGCACAGGATAAAACAACATAAATACAATTTAATAAAGCATAGGATAAAACAACATAAATACAATTTAATAAAGCATAGGATAAAACAACATAAATAAAATTTAATAAAGCATAGGATAAAACAACATAAATACAATTTAATAAAGCATAGGATAAAACAACATAAATACAATTTAATAAAGCATAGGTTAAAACAACATAAATACAATTTAATAAAGCATAGGTTAAAACAACATAAATACAATTTAATAAAGCATAGGTTAAAACAACATAAATACAATTTAATAAAGCATAGGATAAAACAACATAAATAAAATTTAATAAAGCATAGGCTAAAACTACATAAATACAATTTAATAAAGCATAGGATAAAACAACATAAATACAATTTAATAAAGCATAGGTTAAAACAACATAAATACAATTTAATAAAGCATAGGATAAAACCACATAAATACAATTTAATAAAGCATAGGATAAAACAACATAAATACTTTTTAATAAAGCATAGGATAAAACCACATAAATACAATTTAATAAAGCACAGGATAAAACAACGTAAATACAATTTAATAAAGCATAGGATAAAACAACATAAATACAATTTAATAAAGCATAAGATAAAACAACATGAATATAATTTAGTAAAGCTTAAGATAAAACAACATGAATACAATTTAATAAAGCATAGGTTAAAACAACATAAATACAATTTAAGAAAGCATAGGATAAAACTACATAAATACATTTTAATAAAGCATAGGTTAAAACAACATAAATACAATTTAATAAAGCATAGGATAAAACAACATAAATACAATTTAATAAAGCATAGGATAAAACAACATAAATACTTTTTAATAAAGCGTAGGATAAAACCACATAAATACAATTTAATAAAGCATAGGCTAAAACAACATAAATAAAATTTAATAAAGCATAGGCTAAAACAACATAAATACAATTTAATAAAGCGTAGGACAAAACAACATAAATACAATGTAATAAAGCATAGTTTAAAACAACATAAATACAATTTAATAAAGCATAGGATAAAATAACATAAATACAATTTAATAAAGCATAGGATAAAACCACAGAAATACAATTTAATAAAGCATAGGATAAAACAACATAAATACAATTTAATAAAGCATAGGACAAAACAACATAAATACAATTTAATAAAGCATAGGACAAAACAACATAAATACAATTTAATAAAGCATAAGATAAAACAACATGAATATAATTTAGTAAAGCATAAGATAAAACAACATGAATACAATTTAATAAAGCATAGGATAAAACAACATAAATACAATTTAATAAAGCATAGTTTAAAACAGCATGAATACAATTTAATAAAGCATAGGATAAAACCACAGAAATACAATTCAATAAAGCATAGGATAAAACAACATAAATACAATGTAATAAAGCATAGGACAAAACAACATAAATACAATTTATTAAAGCATAGGATAAAACAACATAAATACAATTTAATGAAACATAGTATAAACAACATAAATACAATTTAATAAAGCATAGGACAAAACAGCATAAATACAATTTAATAAAGCATATGTTAAAACAACATAAATACAATTTAATAAAGCATAGTTTAAAACAACATAAATACAATTTAATAAAGCATAGCTTAAAACAACATAAATACAATTTAATAAAGCATAGTTTAAAACAACATAAATACAACTTAATAAAGCATAGTTTAAAACAACATAAATACAATTTAATAAAGCATAGGATAAAACAACATAAATACAATTTAATAAAGCATAGGATAAAACAACATAAATACTTTTTAAAAAGCAAAGGATAAAACCACATAAATACAATTTAATAAAGCACAGGATAAAACAACATAAATACAATTTAATAAAGCATAGGATAAAACAACATAAATACAATTTAATAAAGCATAGGATAAAACAACATAAATAAAATTTAATAAAGCATAGGATAAAACAACATAAATACAATTTAATAAAGCATAGGATAAAACAACATAAATATAATTTAATAAAGCATAGGTTAAAACAACATAAATACAATTTAATAAAGCATAGGTTAAAACAACATAAATACAATTTAATAAAGCATACGTTAAAACAACATAAATACAATTTAATAAAGCATAGGATAAAACAACATAAATAAAATTTAATAAAGCATAGGCTAAAACTACATAAATACAATTTAATAAAGCATAGGATAAAACAACATAAATACAATTTAATAAAGCATAGGTTAAAACAACATAAATACAATTTAATAAAGCATAGGATAAAACCACATAAATACAATTTAATAAAGCATAGGATAAAACAACATAAATACTTTTTAATAAAGCATAGGATAAAACCACATAAATACAATTTAATAAAGCATAGGATAAAACAACATAAATAAAATTTAATAAAGCATAGGATAAAACAACATAAATACAATTTAATAAAGCATATGACAAAACAACATAAATACAATTTAATAAAGCATAGTTTAAAACAGCATGAATACAATTTAATAAAGCATAGGATAAAACCACAGAAATACAATTCAATAAAGCATAGGATAAAACAACATAAATACAATGTAATAAAGCATAGGACAAAACAACATAAATACAATTTATTAAAGCATAGGATAAAACAACATAAATACAATTTAATGAAACATAGTATAAACAACATAAATACAATTTAATAAAGCATAGGACAAAACAGCATAAATACAATTTAATAAAGCATATGTTAAAACAACATAAATACAATTTAATAAAGCATAGTTTAAAACAACATAAATACAATTTAATAAAGCATAGCTTAAAACAACATAAATACAATTTAATAAAGCATAGTTTAAAACAACATAAATACAATTTAATAAAGCATAGTTTAAAACAACATAAATACAATTTAATAAAGCATAGTTTAAAACAACATAAATACAACTTAATAAAGCATAGTTTAAAACAACATAAATACAATTTAATAAAGCATAGGATAAAACAACATAAATACAATTTAATAAAGCATAGGATAAAACAACATAAATACTTTTTAATAAAGCAAAGGATAAAACCACATAAATACAATTTAATAAAGCACAGGATAAAACAACATAAATACAATTTAATAAAGCATAGGATAAAACAACATAAATACAATTTAATAAAGCATAGGATAAAACAACATAAATAAAATTTAATAAAGCATAGGATAAAACAACATAAATACAATTTAATAAAGCATAGGATAAAACAACATAAATATAATTTAATAAAGCATAGGTTAAAACAACATAAATACAATTTAATAAAGCATAGGTTAAAACAACATAAATACAATTTAATAAAGCATAGGTTAAAACAACATAAATACAATTTAATAAAGCATAGGATAAAACAACATAAATAAAATTTAATAAAGCATAGGCTAAAACTACATAAATACAATTTAATAAAGCATAGGATAAAACAACATAAATACAATTTAATAAAGCATAGGTTAAAACAACATAAATACAATTTAATAAAGCATAGGATAAAACCACATAAATACAATTTAATAAAGCATAGGATAAAACAACATAAATACTTTTTAATAAAGCATAGGATAAAACCACATAAATACAATTTAATAAAGCACAGGATAAAACAACGTAAATACAATTTAATAAAGCATAGGATAAAACAACATAAATACAATTTAATAAAGCATAAGATAAAACAACATGAATATAATTTAGTAAAGCTTAAGATAAAACAACATGAATACAATTTAATAAAGCATAGGTTAAAACAACATAAATACAATTTAAGAAAGCATAGGATAAAACTACATAAATACATTTTAATAAAGCATAGGTTAAAACAACATAAATACAATTTAATAAAGCATAGGATAAAACAACATAAATACAATTTAATAAAGCATAGGATAAAACAACATAAATACTTTTTAATAAAGCGTAGGATAAAACCACATAAATACAATTTAATAAAGCATAGGCTAAAACAACATAAATAAAATTTAATAAAGCATAGGCTAAAACAACATAAATACAATTTAATAAAGCGTAGGACAAAACAACATAAATACAATGTAATAAAGCATAGTTTAAAACAACATAAATACAATTTAATAAAGCATAGGATAAAATAACATAAATACAATTTAATAAAGCATAGGATAAAACCAGAGAAATACAATTTAATAAAGCATAGGATAAAACAACATAAATACAATTTAATAAAGCATAGGACAAAACAACATAAATACAATTTAATAAAGCATAGGACAAAACAACATAAATACAATTTAATAAAGCATAAGATAAAACAACATGAATATAATTTAGTAAAGCATAAGATAAAACAACATGAATACAATTTAATAAAGCATAGGATAAAACAACATAATTACAATTTAATAAAGCATAGGCTAAAACTACATAAATACAATTTAATAAAGCATAGGATAAAACAACATAAATACAATTTAATAAAGCATAGGTTAAAACAACATAAATACAATTTAATAAAGCATAGGATAAAACAACATAAATACAATTTAATAAAGCATAGGATAAAACCACAGAAATACAATTCAATAAAGCATAGGATAAAACAACATAAATACAATGTAATAAAGCATAGGACAAAACAACATAAATACAATTTATTAAAGCATAGGATAAAACAACATAAATACAATTTAATGAAACATAGGATAAACAACATAAATACAATTTAATAAAGCATAGGACAAAACAGCATAAATACAATTTAATAAAGCATATGTTAAAACAACATAAATACAATTTAATAAAGCATAGTTTAAAACAACATAAATACAATTTAATAAAGCATAGCTTAAAACAACATAAATACAATTTAATAAAGCATAGTTTAAAACAACATAAATACAATTTAATAAAGCATAGTTTAAAACAACATAAATACAATTTAATAAAGCATAGTTTAAAACAACATAAATACAACTTAATAAAGCATAGTTTAAAACAACATAAATACAATTTAATAAAGCATAGGATAAAACAACATAAATACAATTTAATAAAGCATAGGATAAAACAACATAAATACTTTTTAATAAAGCAAAGGATAAAACCACATAAATACAATTTAATAAAGCACAGGATAAAACAACATAAATACAATTTAATAAAGCATAGGATAAAACAACATAAATACAATTTAATAAAGCATAGGATAAAACAACATAAATAAAATTTAATAAAGCATAGGATAAAACAACATAAATACAATTTAATAAAGCATAGGATAAAACAACATAAATACAATTTAATAAAGCATAGGATAAAACAACATAAATACAATTTAATAAAGCATAGGTTAAAACAACATAAATACAATTTAATAAAGCATAGGATAAAACCACATAAATACAATTTAATAAAGCATAGGATAAAACAACATAAATACTTTTTAATAAAGCATAGGATAAAACCACATAAATACAATTTAATAAAGCACAGGATAAAACAACGTAAATACAATTTAATAAAGCATAGGATAAAACAACATAAATACAATTTAATAAAGCATAAGATAAAACAACATGAATATAATTTAGTAAAGCTTAAGATAAAACAACATGAATACAATTTAATAAAGCATAGGTTAAAACAACATAAATACAATTTAAGAAAGCATAGGATAAAACTACATAAATACATTTTAATAAAGCATAGGTTAAAACAACATAAATACAATTTAATAAAGCATAGGATAAAACAACATAAATACAATTTAATAAAGCATAGGATAAAACAACATAAATACTTTTTAATAAAGCGTAGGATAAAACCACATAAATACAATTTAATAAAGCATAGGCTAAAACAACATAAATAAAATTTAATAAAGCATAGGCTAAAACAACATAAATACAATTTAATAAAGCGTAGGACAAAACAACATAAATACAATGTAATAAAGCATAGTTTAAAACAACATAAATACAATTTAATAAAGCATAGGATAAAATAACATAAATACAATTTAATAAAGCATAGGATAAAACCACAGAAATACAATTTAATAAAGCATAGGATAAAACAACATAAATACAATTTAATAAAGCATAGGACAAAACAACATAAATACAATTTAATAAAGCATAGGACAAAACAACATAAATACAATTTAATAAAGCATAAGATAAAACAACATGAATATAATTTAGTAAAGCATAAGATAAAACAACATGAATACAATTTAATAAAGCATAGGATAAAACAACATAATTACAATTTAATAAAGCATAGGCTAAAACTACATAAATACAATTTAATAAAGCATAGGATAAAACAACATAAATACAATTTAATAAAGCATAGGTTAAAACAACATAAATACAATTTAATAAAGCATAGGATAAAACAACATAAATACAATTTAATAAAGCATAGGATAAAACAACATAAATAAAATTTAATAAAGCATAGGTTAAAACAACATAAATACAATTTAATAAAGCATAGGATAAAACAACATAAATACAATTTAATAAAGCATAGGATAAAACAACATAAATACTTTTTAATAAAGCAAAGGATAAAACCACATAAATACAATTTAATAAAGCACAGGATAAAACAACATAAATACAATTTAATAAAGCATAGGATAAAACAACATAAATACAATTTAATAAAGCATAGGATAAAACAACATAAATACAATTTAATAAAGCACAGGATAAAACAACATAAATAAAATTTAATAAAGCATAGGATAAAACAACATAAATAAAATTTAATAAAGCATAGGATAAAACAACGTAAATACAATTTAATAAAGCATAGGATAAAACAACATAAATAAAATTTAATACAGCATAGGATAAAACAACATAAATACAATTTAATAAAGCATAGGATAAAACAACATAAATACAATTTAATAAAGCATAGGTTAAAACAACATAAATACGATTTAATAAAGCATAGGATAAAACAACATAAATACAACTTAATAAAGCATAGGATAAAACAACATAAATACAATTTAATAAAGCATAGGATAAAACAACATAAATAAAATTTAATAAAGCATAGGATAAAACAACATAAATACAATTTAATAAAGCATATGACAAAACAACATAAATACAATTTAATAAAGCATAGTTTAAAACAGCATGAATACAATTTAATAAAGCATAGGATAAAACCACAGAAATACAATTCAATAAAGCATAGGATAAAACAACATAAATACAATGTAATAAAGCATAGGACAAAACAACATAAATACAATTTATTAAAGCATAGGATAAAACAACATAAATACAATTTAATGAAACATAGGATAAACAACATAAATACAATTTAATAAAGCATAGGACAAAACAGCATAAATACAATTTAATAAAGCATATGTTAAAACAACATAAATACAATTTAATAAAGCATAGTTTAAAACAACATAAATACAATTTAATAAAGCATAGCTTAAAACAACATAAATACAATTTAATAAAGCATAGTTTAAAACAACATAAATACAACTTAATAAAGCATAGTTTAAAACAACATAAATACAATTTAATAAAGCATAGGATAAAACAACATAAATACAATTTAATAAAGCATAGGATAAAACAACATAAATACTTTTTAATAAAGCAAAGGATAAAACCACATAAATACAATTTAATAAAGCACAGGATAAAACAACATAAATACAATTTAATAAAGCATAGGATAAAACAACATAAATACAATTTAATAAAGCATAGGATAAAACAACATAAATAAAATTTAATAAAGCATAGGATAAAACAACATAAATACAATTTAATAAAGCATAGGATAAAACAACATAAATATAATTTAATAAAGCATAGGTTAAAACAACATAAATACAATTTATTAAAGCATAGGTTAAAACAACATAAATACAATTTAATAAAGCATAGGTTAAAACAACATAAATACAATTTAATAAAGCATAGGATAAAACAACATAAATAAAATTTAATAAAGCATAGGCTAAAACTACATAAATACAATTTAATAAAGCATAGGATAAAACAACATAAATACAATTTAATAAAGCATAGGTTAAAACAACATAAATACAATTTAATAAAGCATAGGATAAAACCACATAAATACAATTTAATAAAGCATAGGATAAAACAACATAAATACTTTTTAATAAAGCATAGGATAAAACCACATAAATACAATTTAATAAAGCACAGGATAAAACAACGTAAATACAATTTAATAAAGCATAGGATAAAACAACATAAATACAATTTAATAAAGCATAAGATAAAACAACATGAATATAATTTAGTAAAGCTTAAGATAAAACAACATGAATACAATTTAATAAAGCATAGGTTAAAACAACATAAATACAATTTAAGAAAGCATAGGATAAAACTACATAAATACATTTTAATAAAGCATAGGTTAAAACAACATAAATACAATTTAATAAAGCATAGGATAAAACAACATAAATACAATTTAATAAAGCATAGGATAAAACAACATAAATACAATTTAATAAAGCATAGGATAAAACAACATAAATACTATTTAATAAAGCATACGTTAAAACAACATAAATACAATTAAATAAAGCATAGAATAAAACAACATAAATACAATTTAATAAAGCATAGGTTAAAACAACATAAATACAATTTTATAAAGCATAGGATAAAACAACATAAATACAATTTAATAAAGCGTAGGTTAAAACAACATAAATACAATTTAATAAAGCATAGGTTAAAACAACATAAATACAATTTAATAAAGCATAGGATAAAACCACATAAATACAATTTAATAAAGCATAGGATAAAACAACATAAATACTTTTTAATAAAGCATAGGATAAAACCACATAAATACAATTTAATAAAGCACAGGATAAAACAACGTAAATACAATTTAATAAAGCATAGGATAAAACAACATAAATACAATTTAATAAAGCATAAGATAAAACAACATGAATATAATTTAGTAAAGCTTAAGATAAAACAACATGAATACAATTTAATAAAGCATAGGTTAAAACAACATAAATACAATTTAAGAAAGCATAGGATAAAACTACATAAATACATTTTAATAAAGCATAGGTTAAAACAACATAAATACAATTTAATAAAGCATAGGACAAAACAACATAAATACAATTTAATAAAGCATAAGATAAAACAACATGAATATAATTTAGTAAAGCATAAGATAAAACAACATGAATACAATTTAATAAAGCATAGGTTAAAACAACATAAATACAATTTAATAAAGCATAGGATAAAACAACATAAATACTTTTTAATAAAGCAAAGGATAAAACCACATAAATACAATTTAATAAAGCATAGGATAAAACAACATAAATACAATTTAATAAAGCATAGGATAAAACAACATAAATAAAATTTAATAAAGCATAGGATAAAACAACATAAATACTATTTAATAAAGCATACGTTAAAACAACATAAATACAATTAAATAAAGCATAGAATAAAGCAACATAAATACAATTTAATAAAGCATAGGTTAAAACAACATAAATACAATTTTATAAAGCATAGGATAAAACAACATAAATACAATTTAATAAAGCATAGGTTAAAACAACATAAATACAATATAATAAAGCATAGGATAAAACAACATAAATACAATTTAATAAAGCACAGGATAAAACAACATAAATAAAATTTAATAAAGCATAGGATAAAACAACATAAATAAAATTTAATAAAGCATAGGATAAAACAACGTAAATACAATTTAATAAAGCATAGGATAAAACAACATAAATACAATTTAATAAAGCATAGGTTAAAACAACATAAATACGATTTAATAAAGCATAGGATAAAACAACATAAATACAACTTAATAAAGCATAGGATAAAACAACATAAATACAATTTAATAAAGCATAGGATAAAACAACATAAATAAAATTTAATAAAGCATAGGATAAAACAACATAAATACAATTTAATAAAGCATATGACAAAACAACATAAATACAATTTAATAAAGCATAGTTTAAAACAGCATGAATACAATTTAATAAAGCATAGGATAAAACCACAGAAATACAATTTAATAAAGCATAGGATAAAACAACATAAATACTTTTTAATAAAGCAAAGGATAAAACCACATAAATACAATTTAATAAAGCACAGGATAAAACAACATAAATACAATTTAATAAAGCATAGGATAAAACAACATAAATACAATTTAATAAAGCATAGGATAAAACAACATAAATAAAATTTAATAAAGCATAGGATAAAACAACATAAATACAATTTAATAAAGCATAGGATAAAACAACATAAATATAATTTAATAAAGCATAGGTTAAAACAACATAAATACAATTTAATAAAGCATAGGTTAAAACAACATAAATACAATTTAATAAAGCACAGGATAAAACAACATAAATAAAATTTAATAAAGCATAGGATAAAACAACATAAATAAAATTTAATAAAGCATAGGATAAAACAACGTAAATACAATTTAATAAAGCATAGGATAAAACAACATAAATACAATTTAATAAAGCATAGGTTAAAACAACATAAATACGATTTAATAAAGCATAGGATAAAACAACATAAATACAACTTAATAAAGCATAGGATAAAACAACATAAATACAATTTAATAAAGCATAGGATAAAACAACATAAATAAAATTTAATAAAGCATAGGATAAAACAACATAAATACAATTTAATAAAGCATATGACAAAACAACATAAATACAATTTAATAAAGCATAGTTTAAAACAGCATGAATACAATTTAATAAAGCATAGGATAAAACCACAGAAATACAATTTAATAAAGCATAGGATAAAACAACATAAATACTTTTTAATAAAGCAAAGGATAAAACCACATAAATACAATTTAATAAAGCACAGGATAAAACAACATAAATACAATTTAATAAAGCATAGGATAAAACAACATAAATACAATTTAATAAAGCATAGGATAAAACAACATAAATAAAATTTAATAAAGCATAGGATAAAACAACATAAATACAATTTAATAAAGCATAGGATAAAACAACATAAATATAATTTAATAAAGCATAGGTTAAAACAACATAAATACAATTTAATAAAGCATAGGTTAAAACAACATAAATACAATTTAATAAAGCATAGGTTAAAACAACATAAATACAATTTAATAAAGCATAGGATAAAACAACATAAATAAAATTTAATAAAGCATAGGCTAAAACTACATAAATACAATTTAATAAAGCATAGGATAAAACAACATAAATACAATTTAATAAAGCATAGGTTAAAACAACATAAATACAATTTAATAAAGCATAGGATAAAACCACATAAATACAATTTAATAAAGCATAGGATAAAACCACATAAATACAATTTAATAAAGCATAGGATAAAACAACATAAATACTTTTTAATAAAGCATAGGATAAAACCACATAAATACAATTTAATAAAGCACAGGATAAAACAACGTAAATACAATTTAATAAAGCATAGGATAAAACAACATAAATACAATTTAATAAAGCATAAGATAAAACAACATGAATATAATTTAGTAAAGCTTAAGATAAAACAACATGAATACAATTTAATAAAGCATAGGTTAAAACAACATAAATACAATTTAAGAAAGCATAGGATAAAACTACATAAATACATTTTAATAAAGCATAGGTTAAAACAACATAAATACAATTTAATAAAGCATAGGATAAAACAACATAAATACAATTTAATAAAGCATAGGATAAAACAACATAAATACTTTTTAATAAAGCGTAGGATAAAACCACATAAATACAATTTAATAAAGCATAGGCTAAAACAACATAAATAAAATTTAATAAAGCATAGGCTAAAACAACATAAATACAATTTAATAAAGCGTAGGACAAAACAACATAAATACAATGTAATAAAGCATAGTTTAAAACAACATAAATACAATTTAATAAAGCATAGGATAAAATAACATAAATACAATTTAATAAAGCATAGGATAAAACCAGAGAAATACAATTTAATAAAGCATAGGATAAAACAACATAAATACAATTTAATAAAGCATAGGACAAAACAACATAAATACAATTTAATAAAGCATAGGACAAAACAACATAAATACAATTTAATAAAGCATAAGATAAAACAACATGAATATAATTTAGTAAAGCATAAGATAAAACAACATGAATACAATTTAATAAAGCATAGGATAAAACAACATAATTACAATTTAATAAAGCATAGGCTAAAACTACATAAATACAATTTAATAAAGCATAGGATAAAACAACATAAATACAATTTAATAAAGCATAGGTTAAAACAACATAAATACAATTTAATAAAGCATAGGATAAAACAACATAAATACAATTTAATAAAGCATAGGATAAAACCACAGAAATACAATTCAATAAAGCATAGGATAAAACAACATAAATACAATGTAATAAAGCATAGGACAAAACAACATAAATACAATTTATTAAAGCATAGGATAAAACAACATAAATACAATTTAATGAAACATAGGATAAACAACATAAATACAATTTAATAAAGCATAGGACAAAACAGCATAAATACAATTTAATAAAGCATATGTTAAAACAACATAAATACAATTTAATAAAGCATAGTTTAAAACAACATAAATACAATTTAATAAAGCATAGCTTAAAACAACATAAATACAATTTAATAAAGCATAGTTTAAAACAACATAAATACAATTTAATAAAGCATAGTTTAAAACAACATAAATACAATTTAATAAAGCATAGTTTAAAACAACATAAATACAACTTAATAAAGCATAGTTTAAAACAACATAAATACAATTTAATAAAGCATAGGATAAAACAACATAAATACAATTTAATAAAGCATAGGATAAAACAACATAAATACTTTTTAATAAAGCAAAGGATAAAACCACATAAATACAATTTAATAAAGCACAGGATAAAACAACATAAATACAATTTAATAAAGCATAGGATAAAACAACATAAATACAATTTAATAAAGCATAGGATAAAACAACATAAATAAAATTTAATAAAGCATAGGATAAAACAACATAAATACAATTTAATAAAGCATAGGATAAAACAACATAAATACAATTTAATAAAGCATAGGTTAAAACAACATAAATACAATTTAATAAAGCATAGGTTAAAACAACATAAATACAATTTAATAAAGCATAGGTTAAAACAACATAAATACAATTTAATAAAGCATAGGATAAAACAACATAAATAAAATTTAATAAAGCATAGGCTAAAACTACATAAATACAATTTAATAAAGCATAGGATAAAACAACATAAATACAATTTAATAAAGCATAGGTTAAAACAACATAAATACAATTTAATAAAGCATAGGATAAAACCACATAAATACAATTTAATAAAGCATAGGATAAAACAACATAAATACTTTTTAATAAAGCATAGGATAAAACCACATAAATACAATTTAATAAAGCACAGGAGAAAACAACGTAAATACAATTTAATAAAGCATAGGATAAAACAACATAAATACAATTTAATAAAGCATAAGATAAAACAACATGAATATAATTTAGTAAAGCTTAAGATAAAACAACATGAATACAATTTAATAAAGCATAGGTTAAAACAACATAAATACAATTTAAGAAAGCATAGGATAAAACTACATAAATACATTTTAATAAAGCATAGGTTAAAACAACATAAATACAATTTAATAAAGCATAGGATAAAACAACATAAATACAATTTAATAAAGCATAGGATAAAACAACATAAATACTTTTTAATAAAGCGTAGGATAAAACCACATAAATACAATTTAATAAAGCATAGGCTAAAACAACATAAATAAAATTTAATAAAGCATAGGCTAAAACAACATAAATACAATTTAATAAAGCGTAGGACAAAACAACATAAATACAATGTAATAAAGCATAGTTTAAAACAACATAAATACAATTTAATAAAGCATAGGATAAAATAACATAAATACAATTTAATAAAGCATAGGATAAAACCACAGAAATACAATTTAATAAAGCATAGGATAAAACAACATGAATACAATTTAATAAAGCATAGGACAAAACAACATAAATACAATTTAATAAAGCATAGGACAAAACAACATAAATACAATTTAATAAAGCATAAGATAAAACAACATGAATATAATTTAGTAAAGCATAAGATAAAACAACATGAATACAATTTAATAAAGCATAGGATAAAACAACATAATTACAATTTAATAAAGCATAGGCTAAAACTATATAAATACAATTTAATAAAGCATAGGATAAAACAACATAAATACAATTTAATAAAGCATAGGTTAAAACAACATAAATACAATTTAATAAAGCATAGGATAAAACAACATAAATACAATTTAATAAAGCATAGGATAAAACAACATAAATAAAATTTAATAAAGCATAGGTTAAAACAACATAAATACAATTTAATAAAGCATAGGATAAAACAACATAAATACAATTTAATAAAGCATAGGATAAAACAACATAAATACTTTTTAATAAAGCAAAGGATAAAACCACATAAATACAATTTAATAAAGCACAGGATAAAACAACATAAATACAATTTAATAAAGCATAGGATAAAACAACATAAATACAATTTAATAAAGCATAGGATAAAACAACATAAATACAATTTAATAAAGCACAGGATAAAACAACATAAATAAAATTTAATAAAGCATAGGATAAAACAACATAAATAAAATTTAATAAAGCATAGGATAAAACAACGTAAATACAATTTAATAAAGCATAGGATAAAACAACATAAATAAAATTTAATACAGCATAGGATAAAACAACATAAATACAATTTAATAAAGCATAGGATAAAACAACATAAATACAATTTAATAAAGCATAGGTTAAAACAACATAAATACGATTTAATAAAGCATAGGATAAAACAACATAAATACAACTTAATAAAGCATAGGATAAAACAACATAAATACAATTTAATAAAGCATAGCATAAAACAACATAAATAAAATTTAATAAAGCATAGGATAAAACAACATAAATACAATTTAATAAAGCATATGACAAAACAACATAAATACAATTTAATAAAGCATAGTTTAAAACAGCATGAATACAATTTAATAAAGCATAGGATAAAACCACAGAAATACAATTCAATAAAGCATAGGATAAAACAACATAAATACAATGTAATAAAGCATAGGACAAAACAACATAAATACAATTTATTAAAGCATAGGATAAAACAACATAAATACAATTTAATGAAACATAGGATAAACAACATAAATACAATTTAATAAAGCATAGGACAAAACAGCATAAATACAATTTAATAAAGCATATGTTAAAACAACATAAATACAATTTAATAAAGCATAGTTTAAAACAACATAAATACAATTTAATAAAGCATAGCTTAAAACAACATAAATACAATTTAATAAAGCATAGTTTAAAACAACATAAATACAATTTAATAAAGCATAGTTTAAAACAACATAAATACAATTTAATAAAGCATAGTTTAAAACAACATAAATACAACTTAATAAAGCATAGTTTAAAACAACATAAATACAATTTAATAAAGCATAGGATAAAACAACATAAATACAATTTAATAAAGCATAGGATAAAACAACATAAATACTTTTTAATAAAGCAAAGGATAAAACCACATAAATACAATTTAATAAAGCACAGGATAAAACAACATAAATACAATTTAATAAAGCATAGGATAAAACAACATAAATACAATTTAATAAAGCATAGGATAAAACAACATAAATAAAATTTAATAAAGCATAGGATAAAACAACATAAATACAATTTAATAAAGCATAGGATAAAACAACATAAATATAATTTAATAAAGCATAGGTTAAAACAACATAAATACAATTTAATAAAGCATAGGTTAAAACAACATAAATACAATTTAATAAAGCATAGGTTAAAACAACATAAATACAATTTAATAAAGCATAGGATAAAACAACATAAATAAACTTTAATAAAGCATAGGCTAAAACTACATAAATACAATTTAATAAAGCATAGGATAAAACAACATAAATACAATTTAATAAAGCATAGGTTAAAACAACATAAATACAATTTAATAAAGCATAGGATAAAACCACATAAATACAATTTAATAAAGCATAGGATAAAACAACATAAATACTTTTTAATAAAGCATAGGATAAAACCACATAAATACAATTTAATAAAGCACAGGATAAAACAACGTAAACACAATTTAATAAAGCATAGGATAAAACAACATAAATAAAATTTAATAAAGCATAGGTTAAAACAACATAAATACAATTTAATAAAGCATAGGATAAAACAACATAAATACAATTTAATAAAGCATAGGATAAAACAACATAAATACTTTTTAATAAAGCAAAGGATAAAACCACATAAATACAATTTAATAAAGCACAGGATAAAACAACATAAATACAATTTAATAAAGCATAGGATAAAACAACATAAATACAATTTAATAAAGCATAGGATAAAACAACATAAATACAATTTAATAAAGCACAGGATAAAACAACATAAATAAAATTTAATAAAGCATAGGATAAAACAACATAAATAAAATTTAATAAAGCATAGGATAAAACAACGTAAATACAATTTAATAAAGCATAGGATAAAACAACATAAATAAAATTTAATACAGCATAGGATAAAACAACATAAATACAATTTAATAAAGCATAGGATAAAACAACATAAATACAATTTAATAAAGCATAGGTTAAAACAACATAAATACGATTTAATAAAGCATAGGATAAAACAACATAAATACAACTTAATAAAGCATAGGATAAAACAACATAAATACAATTTAATAAAGCATAGCATAAAACAACATAAATAAAATTTAATAAAGCATAGGATAAAACAACATAAATACAATTTAATAAAGCATATGACAAAACAACATAAATACAATTTAATAAAGCATAGTTTAAAACAGCATGAATACAATTTAATAAAGCATAGGATAAAACCACAGAAATACAATTCAATAAAGCATAGGATAAAACAACATAAATACAATGTAATAAAGCATAGGACAAAACAACATAAATACAATTTATTAAAGCATAGGATAAAACAACATAAATACAATTTAATGAAACATAGGATAAACAACATAAATACAATTTAATAAAGCATAGGACAAAACAGCATAAATACAATTTAATAAAGCATATGTTAAAACAACATAAATACAATTTAATAAAGCATAGTTTAAAACAACATAAATACAATTTAATAAAGCATAGCTTAAAACAACATAAATACAATTTAATAAAGCATAGTTTAAAACAACATAAATACAATTTAATAAAGCATAGTTTAAAACAACATAAATACAATTTAATAAAGCATAGTTTAAAACAACATAAATACAACTTAATAAAGCATAGTTTAAAACAACATAAATACAATTTAATAAAGCATAGGATAAAACAACATAAATACAATTTAATAAAGCATAGGATAAAACAACATAAATACTTTTTAATAAAGCAAAGGATAAAACCACATAAATACAATTTAATAAAGCACAGGATAAAACAACATAAATACAATTTAATAAAGCATAGGATAAAACAACATAAATACAATTTAATAAAGCATAGGATAAAACAACATAAATAAAATTTAATAAAGCATAGGATAAAACAACATAAATACAATTTAATAAAGCATAGGATAAAACAACATAAATATAATTTAATAAAGCATAGGTTAAAACAACATAAATACAATTTAATAAAGCATAGGTTAAAACAACATAAATACAATTTAATAAAGCATAGGTTAAAACAACATAAATACAATTTAATAAAGCATAGGATAAAACAACATAAATAAACTTTAATAAAGCATAGGCTAAAACTACATAAATACAATTTAATAAAGCATAGGATAAAACAACATAAATACAATTTAATAAAGCATAGGTTAAAACAACATAAATACAATTTAATAAAGCATAGGATAAAACCACATAAATACAATTTAATAAAGCATAGGATAAAACAACATAAATACTTTTTAATAAAGCATAGGATAAAACCACATAAATACAATTTAATAAAGCACAGGATAAAACAACGTAAACACAATTTAATAAAGCATAGGATAAAACAACATAAATACAATTTAATAAAGCATAAGATAAAACAACATGAATATAATTTAGTAAAGCTTAAGATAAAACAACATGAATACAATTTAATAAAGCATAGGTTAAAACAACATAAATACAATTTAAGAAAGCATAGGATAAAACTACATAAATACATTTTAATAAAGCATAGGTTAAAACAACATAAATACAATTTAATAAAGCATAGGATAAAACAACATAAATACAATTTAATAAAGCATAGGATAAAACAACATAAATACTTTTTAATAAAGCGTAGGATAAAACCACATAAATACAATTTAATAAAGCATAGGCTAAAACAACATAAATAAAATTTAATAAAGCATAGGCTAAAACAACATAAATACAATTTAATAAAGCGTAGGACAAAACAACATAAATACAATGTAATAAAGCATAGTTTAAAACAACATAAATACAATTTAATAAAGCATAGGATAAAATAACATAAATACAATTTAATAAAGCATAGGATAAAACCACAGAAATACAATTTAATAAAGCATAGGATAAAACAACATAAATACAATTTAATAAAGCATAGGACAAAACAACATAAATACAATTTAATAAAGCATAGGACAAAACAACATAAATACAATTTAATAAAGCATAAGATAAAACAACATGAATACAATTTAATAAAGCATAGGTTAAAACAACATAAATACAATATAATAAAGCATAGGATAAAACAACATAAATACAATTTAATAAAGCACAGGATAAAACAACATAAATAAAATTTAATAAAGCATAGGATAAAACAACATAAATAAAATTTAATAAAGCATAGGATAAAACAACGTAAATACAATTTAATAAAGCATAGGATAAAACAACATAAATAAAATTTAATACAGCATAGGATAAAACAACATAAATACAATTTAATAAAGCATAGGATAAAACAACATAAATACAATTTAATAAAGCATAGGTTAAAACAACATAAATACGATTTAATAAAGCATAGGATAAAACAACATAAATACAATTTAATAAAGCATAGGATAAAACAACATAAATACAATTTAATAAAGCATAGGATAAAACAACATAAATACAATGTAATAAAGCAGAGGACAAAACAACATAAATACAATTTAATAAAGCATAGGATAAAACAACATAAATACAATTTAATGAAACATAGGATAAACAACATAAATACAATTTAATAAAGCATAGGACAAAACAACATAAATACAATTTAATAAAGCATATGTTAAAACAACATAAATACAATTTAATAAAGCATAACATAAAACAACATGAATATAATTTAGTAAAGCTTAAGATAAAACAACATGAATACAATTTAATAAAGCATAGGTTAAAACAACATAAATACAATTTAAGAAAGCATAGGATAAAACTACATAAATACATTTTAATAAAGCATAGGTTAAAACAACATAAATACAATTTAATAAAGCATAGGATAAAACAACATAAATACAATTTAATAAAGCATAGGATAAAACAACATAAATACAATTTAATAAAGCATAGGATAAAACAACATAAATACAATTTAATAAAGCATAGGTTAAAACAACATAAATACAATTTAATAAAGCATCGGACAAAACAACATAAATACAATTTAATAAAGCATAGGATAAAACAACATAAATACAATTTATAAAGCATAGGATTAAACAACATAAATACAATTTAATAAAGCATAGGATAAAACAACATAAATACAATTTAATAAAGCATAGGATAAAACAACATAATTACAATTTAATAAAGCATAGGCTAAAACTACATAAATACAATTTAATAAAGCATAGGCTAAAACTACATAAATACAATTTAATAAAGCATAGGCTAAAACAACATAAATACAATTTAATAAAGCATAGGTTAAAAAAACATAAATACAATTTAATAAAGCATAGGATAAAACCACATAAATACAATTTAATAAAGCATAGGATAAAACAACATAAATACTTTTTAATAAAGCATAGGATAAAACCACATAAATACAATTTAATAAAGCACAGGATAAAACAACATAAATACTATTTAATAAAGCATACGTTAAAACAACATAAATAGAATTAAATAAAGCATAGAATAAAACAACATAAATACAATTTAATAAAGCATAGGTTAAAACAACATAAATACAATTTTATAAAGCATAGGATAAAACAACATAAATACAATTTAATAAAGCATAGGTTAAAACAACATAAATACAATTTAATAAAGCATAGGATAAAACAACATAAATTCAATTTAATAAAGCATAGGATAAAACAACATAAATACAATTTAATAAAGCACAGGATAAAAAAACATAAATAAAATTTAATAAAGCATAGGATAAAACAACATAAATAAAATTTAATAAAGCATAGGATAAAACAACGTAAATAAAATTTAATAAAGCATAGGATAAAACAACATAAATAAAATTTAATACAGCATAGGATAAAACAACATAAATACAATTTAATAAAGCATAGGATAAAACAACATAAATACAATTTAATAAAGCATAGGTTAAAACAACATAAATACAATTTAATAAAGCATAGGATAAAACAACATAAATACAATTTAATAAAGCATAGGATAAAACAACATAAATAAAATTTAATAAAGCATAGGATAAAACAACATAAATACAATTTAATAAAGCATAGGATAAAACAAGATAAATACTATTTAATAAAGCATAGGATAAAACAACATAAATACAATTTAATAAAGCATAGGATAAAACAACATAAATACAATTTAATAAAGCATAGGTTAAAACAACATAAATACAATTTAATAAAGCATAGGATAAAATAACATAAATACAATTTAATAAAGCATAGGATAAAACCACAGAAATACAATTTAATAAAGCATAGGATAAAACAACATGAATACAATTTAATAAAGCATAGGACAAAACAACATAAATACAATTTAATAAAGCATAGGACAAAACAACATAAATACAATTTAATAAAGCATAAGATAAAACAACATGAATATAATTTAGTAAAGCATAAGATAAAACAACATGAATACAATTTAATAAAGCATAGGATAAAACAACATAATTACAATTTAATAAAGCATAGGCTAAAACTATATAAATACAATTTAATAAAGCATAGGATAAAACAACATAAATACAATTTAATAAAGCATAGGTTAAAACAACATAAATACAATTTAATAAAGCATAGGATAAAACAACATAAATACAATTTAATAAAGCATAGGATAAAACAACATAAATAAAATTTAATAAAGCATAGGTTAAAACAACATAAATACAATTTAATAAAGCATAGGATAAAACAACATAAATACAATTTAATAAAGCATAGGATAAAACAACATAAATACTTTTTAATAAAGCAAAGGATAAAACCACATAAATACAATTTAATAAAGCACAGGATAAAACAACATAAATACAATTTAATAAAGCATAGGATAAAACAACATAAATACAATTTAATAAAGCATAGGATAAAACAACATAAATACAATTTAATAAAGCACAGGATAAAACAACATAAATAAAATTTAATAAAGCATAGGATAAAACAACATAAATAAAATTTAATAAAGCATAGGATAAAACAACGTAAATACAATTTAATAAAGCATAGGATAAAACAACATAAATAAAATTTAATACAGCATAGGATAAAACAACATAAATACAATTTAATAAAGCATAGGATAAAACAACATAAATACAATTTAATAAAGCATAGGTTAAAACAACATAAATACGATTTAATAAAGCATAGGATAAAACAACATAAATACAACTTAATAAAGCATAGGATAAAACAACATAAATACAATTTAATAAAGCATAGCATAAAACAACATAAATAAAATTTAATAAAGCATAGGATAAAACAACATAAATACAATTTAATAAAGCATATGACAAAACAACATAAATACAATTTAATAAAGCATAGTTTAAAACAGCATGAATACAATTTAATAAAGCATAGGATAAAACCACAGAAATACAATTCAATAAAGCATAGGATAAAACAACATAAATACAATGTAATAAAGCATAGGACAAAACAACATAAATACAATTTATTAAAGCATAGGATAAAACAACATAAATACAATTTAATGAAACATAGGATAAACAACATAAATACAATTTAATAAAGCATAGGACAAAACAGCATAAATACAATTTAATAAAGCATATGTTAAAACAACATAAATACAATTTAATAAAGCATAGTTTAAAACAACATAAATACAATTTAATAAAGCATAGCTTAAAACAACATAAATACAATTTAATAAAACATAGTTTAAAACAACATAAATACAATTTAATAAAGCATAGTTTAAAACAACATAAATACAATTTAATAAAGCATAGTTTAAAACAACATAAATACAACTTAATAAAGCATAGTTTAAAACAACATAAATACAATTTAATAAAGCATAGGATAAAACAACATAAATACAATTTAATAAAGCATAGGATAAAACAACATAAATACTTTTTAATAAAGCAAAGGATAAAACCACATAAATACAATTTAATAAAGCACAGGATAAAACAACATAAATACAATTTAATAAAGCATAGGATAAAACAACATAAATACAATTTAATAAAGCATAGGATAAAACAACATAAATAAAATTTAATAAAGCATAGGATAAAACAACATAAATACAATTTAATAAAGCATAGGATAAAACAACATAAATATAATTTAATAAAGCATAGGTTAAAACAACATAAATACAATTTAATAAAGCATAGGTTAAAACAACATAAATACAATTTAATAAAGCATAGGTTAAAACAACATAAATACAATTTAATAAAGCATAGGATAAAACAACATAAATAAACTTTAATAAAGCATAGGCTAAAACTACATAAATACAATTTAATAAAGCATAGGATAAAACAACATAAATACAATTTAATAAAGCATAGGTTAAAACAACATAAATACAATTTAATAAAGCATAGGATAAAACCACATAAATACAATTTAATAAAGCATAGGATAAAACAACATAAATACTTTTTAATAAAGCATAGGATAAAACCACATAAATACAATTTAATAAAGCACAGGATAAAACAACGTAAACACAATTTAATAAAGCATAGGATAAAACAACATAAATAAAATTTAATAAAGCATAGGTTAAAACAACATAAATACAATTTAATAAAGCATAGGATAAAACAACATAAATACAATTTAATAAAGCATAGGATAAAACAACATAAATACTTTTTAATAAAGCAAAGGATAAAACCACATAAATACAATTTAATAAAGCACAGGATAAAACAACATAAATACAATTTAATAAAGCATAGGATAAAACAACATAAATACAATTTAATAAAGCATAGGATAAAACAACATAAATACAATTTAATAAAGCACAGGATAAAACAACATAAATAAAATTTAATAAAGCATAGGATAAAACAACATAAATAAAATTTAATAAAGCATAGGATAAAACAACGTAAATACAATTTAATAAAGCATAGGATAAAACAACATAAATAAAATTTAATACAGCATAGGATAAAACAACATAAATACAATTTAATAAAGCATAGGATAAAACAACATAAATACAATTTAATAAAGCATAGGTTAAAACAACATAAATACGATTTAATAAAGCATAGGATAAAACAACATAAATACAACTTAATAAAGCATAGGATAAAACAACATAAATACAATTTAATAAAGCATAGCATAAAACAACATAAATAAAATTTAATAAAGCATAGGATAAAACAACATAAATACAATTTAATAAAGCATATGACAAAACAACATAAATACAATTTAATAAAGCATAGTTTAAAACAGCATGAATACAATTTAATAAAGCATAGGATAAAACCACAGAAATACAATTCAATAAAGCATAGGATAAAACAACATAAATACAATGTAATAAAGCATAGGACAAAACAACATAAATACAATTTATTAAAGCATAGGATAAAACAACATAAATACAATTTAATGAAACATAGGATAAACAATATAAATACAATTTAATAAAGCATAGGACAAAACAGCATAAATACAATTTAATAAAGCATATGTTAAAACAACATAAATACAATTTAATAAAGCATAGTTTAAAACAACATAAATACAATTTAATAAAGCATAGCTTAAAACAACATAAATACAATTTAATAAAGCATAGTTTAAAACAACATAAATACAATTTAATAAAGCATAGTTTAAAACAACATAAATACAATTTAATAAAGCATAGTTTAAAACAACATAAATACAACTTAATAAAGCATAGTTTAAAACAACATAAATACAATTTAATAAAGCATAGGATAAAACAACATAAATACAATTTAATAAAGCATAGGATAAAACAACATAAATACTTTTTAATAAAGCAAAGGATAAAACCACATAAATACAATTTAATAAAGCACAGGATAAAACAACATAAATACAATTTAATAAAGCATAGGATAAAACAACATAAATACAATTTAATAAAGCATAGGATAAAACAACATAAATAAAATTTAATAAAGCATAGGATAAAACAACATAAATACAATTTAATAAAGCATAGGATAAAACAACATAAATATAATTTAATAAAGCATAGGTTAAAACAACATAAATACAATTTAATAAAGCATAGGTTAAAACAACATAAATACAATTTAATAAAGCATAGGTTAAAACAACATAAATACAATTTAATAAAGCATAGGATAAAACAACATAAATAAACTTTAATAAAGCATAGGCTAAAACTACATAAATACAATTTAATAAAGCATAGGATAAAACAACATAAATACAATTTAATAAAGCATAGGTTAAAACAACATAAATACAATTTAATAAAGCATAGGATAAAACCACATAAATACAATTTAATAAAGCATAGGATAAAACAACATAAATACTTTTTAATAAAGCATAGGATAAAACCACATAAATACAATTTAATAAAGCACAGGATAAAACAACGTAAACACAATTTAATAAAGCATAGGATAAAACAACATAAATACAATTTAATAAAGCATAAGATAAAACAACATGAATATAATTTAGTAAAGCTTAAGATAAAACAACATGAATACAATTTAATAAAGCATAGGTTAAAACAACATAAATACAATTTAAGAAAGCATAGGATAAAACTACATAAATACATTTTAATAAAGCATAGGTTAAAACAACATAAATACAATTTAATAAAGCATAGGATAAAACAACATAAATACAATTTAATAAAGCATAGGATAAAACAACATAAATACTTTTTAATAAAGCGTAGGATAAAACCACATAAATACAATTTAATAAAGCATAGGCTAAAACAACATAAATAAAATTTAATAAAGCATAGGCTAAAACAACATAAATACAATTTAATAAAGCGTAGGACAAAACAACATAAATACAATGTAATAAAGCATAGTTTAAAACAACATAAATACAATTTAATAAAGCATAGGATAAAATAACATAAATACAATTTAATAAAGCATAGGATAAAACCACAGAAATACAATTTAATAAAGCATAGGATAAAACAACATAAATACAATTTAATAAAGCATAGGACAAAACAACATAAATACAATTTAATAAAGCATAGGACAAAACAACATAAATACAATTTAATAAAGCATAAGATAAAACAACATGAATACAATTTAATAAAGCATAGGTTAAAACAACATAAATACAATATAATAAAGCATAGGATAAAACAACATAAATACAATTTAATAAAGCACAGGATAAAACAACATAAATAAAATTTAATAAAGCATAGGATAAAACAACATAAATAAAATTTAATAAAGCATAGGATAAAACAACGTAAATACAATTTAATAAAGCATAGGATAAAACAACATAAATAAAATTTAATACAGCATAGGATAAAACAACATAAATACAATTTAATAAAGCATAGGATAAAACAACATAAATACAATTTAATAAAGCATAGGTTAAAACAACATAAATACGATTTAATAAAGCATAGGATAAAACAACATAAATACAATTTAATAAAGCATAGGATAAAACAACATAAATACAATTTAATAAAGCATAGGATAAAACAACATAAATACAATGTAATAAAGCAGAGGACAAAACAACATAAATACAATTTAATAAAGCATAGGATAAAACAACATAAATACAATTTAATGAAACATAGGATAAACAACATAAATACAATTTAATAAAGCATAGGACAAAACAACATAAATACAATTTAATAAAGCATATGTTAAAACAACATAAATACAATTTAATAAAGCATAACATAAAACAACATGAATATAATTTAGTAAAGCTTAAGATAAAACAACATGAATACAATTTAATAAAGCATAGGTTAAAACAACATAAATACAATTTAAGAAAGCATAGGATAAAACTACATAAATACATTTTAATAAAGCATAGGTTAAAACAACATAAATACAATTTAATAAAGCATAGGATAAAACAACATAAATACAATTTAATAAAGCATAGGATAAAACAACATAAATACAATTTAATAAAGCATAGGATAAAACAACATAAATACAATTTAATAAAGCATAGGTTAAAACAACATAAATACAATTTAATAAAGCATCGGACAAAACAACATAAATACAATTTAATAAAGCATAGGATAAAACAACATAAATACAATTTATAAAGCATAGGATTAAACAACATAAATACAATTTAATAAAGCATAGGATAAAACAACATAAATACAATTTAATAAAGCATAGGATAAAACAACATAATTACAATTTAATAAAGCATAGGCTAAAACTACATAAATACAATTTAATAAAGCATAGGCTAAAACTACATAAATACAATTTAATAAAGCATAGGCTAAAACAACATAAATACAATTTAATAAAGCATAGGTTAAAAAAACATAAATACAATTTAATAAAGCATAGGATAAAACCACATAAATACAATTTAATAAAGCATAGGATAAAACAACATAAATACTTTTTAATAAAGCATAGGATAAAACCACATAAATACAATTTAATAAAGCACAGGATAAAACAACATAAATACTATTTAATAAAGCATACGTTAAAACAACATAAATAGAATTAAATAAAGCATAGAATAAAACAACATAAATACAATTTAATAAAGCATAGGTTAAAACAACATAAATACAATTTTATAAAGCATAGGATAAAACAACATAAATACAATTTAATAAAGCATAGGTTAAAACAACATAAATACAATTTAATAAAGCATAGGATAAAACAACATAAATTCAATTTAATAAAGCATAGGATAAAACAACATAAATACAATTTAATAAAGCACAGGATAAAAAAACATAAATAAAATTTAATAAAGCATAGGATAAAACAACATAAATAAAATTTAATAAAGCATAGGATAAAACAACGTAAATAAAATTTAATAAAGCATAGGATAAAACAACATAAATAAAATTTAATACAGCATAGGATAAAACAACATAAATACAATTTAATAAAGCATAGGATAAAACAACATAAATACAATTTAATAAAGCATAGGTTAAAACAACATAAATACAATTTAATAAAGCATAGGATAAAACAACATAAATACAATTTAATAAAGCATAGGATAAAACAACATAAATAAAATTTAATAAAGCATAGGATAAAACAACATAAATACAATTTAATAAAGCATAGGATAAAACAAGATAAATACTATTTAATAAAGCATAGGATAAAACAACATAAATACAATTTAATAAAGCATAGGATAAAACAACATAAATACAATTTAATAAAGCATAGGTTAAAACAACATAAATACAATTTAATAAAGCATAGGATAAAACAACATAAATACAATTTAATAAAGCATAGGATAAAACCACAGAAATACAATTCAATAAAGCATAGGATAAAACAACATAAATACAATGTAATAAAGCATAGGACAAAACAACATAAATACAATTTATTAAAGCATAGGATAAAACAACATAAATACAATTTAATGAAACATAGGATAAACAACATAAATACAATTTAATAAAGCATAGGACAAAACAGCATAAATACAATTTAATAAAGCATATGTTAAAACAACATAAATACAATTTAATAAAGCATAGTTTAAAACAACATAAATACAATTTAATAAAGCATAGCTTAAAACAACATAAATACAATTTAATAAAGCATAGTTTAAAACAACATAAATACAATTTAATAAAGCATAGTTTAAAACAACATAAATACAATTTAATAAAGCATAGTTTAAAACAACATAAATACAACTTAATAAAGCATAGTTTAAAACAACATAAATACAATTTAATAAAGCATAGGATAAAACAACATAAATACAATTTAATAAAGCATAGGATAAAACAACATAAATACTTTTTAATAAAGCAAAGGATAAAACCACATAAATACAATTTAATAAAGCACAGGATAAAACAACATAAATACAATTTAATAAAGCATAGGATAAAACAACATAAATACAATTTAATAAAGCATAGGATAAAACAACATAAATAAAATTTAATAAAGCATAGGATAAAACAACATAAATACAATTTAATAAAGCATAGGATAAAACAACATAAATACAATTTAATAAAGCATAGGTTAAAACAACATAAATACAATTTAATAAAGCATAGGTTAAAACAACATAAATACAATTTAATAAAGCATAGGTTAAAACAACATAAATACAATTTAATAAAGCATAGGATAAAACAACATAAATAAAATTTAATAAAGCATAGGCTAAAACTACATAAATACAATTTAATAAAGCATAGGATAAAACAACATAAATACAATTTAATAAAGCATAGGTTAAAACAACATAAATACAATTTAATAAAGCATAGGATAAAACCACATAAATACAATTTAATAAAGCATAGGATAAAACAACATAAATACTTTTTAATAAAGCATAGGATAAAACCACATAAATACAATTTAATAAAGCACAGGATAAAACAACGTAAATACAATTTAATAAAGCATAGGATAAAACAACATAAATACAATTTAATAAAGCATAAGATAAAACAACATGAATATAATTTAGTAAAGCTTAAGATAAAACAACATGAATACAATTTAATAAAGCATAGGTTAAAACAACATAAATACAATTTAAGAAAGCATAGGATAAAACTACATAAATACATTTTAATAAAGCATAGGTTAAAACAACATAAATACAATTTAATAAAGCATAGGATAAAACAACATAAATACAATTTAATAAAGCATAGGATAAAACAACATAAATACTTTTTAATAAAGCGTAGGATAAAACCACATAAATACAATTTAATAAAGCATAGGCTAAAACAACATAAATAAAATTTAATAAAGCATAGGCTAAAACAACATAAATACAATTTAATAAAGCGTAGGACAAAACAACATAAATACAATGTAATAAAGCATAGTTTAAAACAACATAAATACAATTTAATAAAGCATAGGATAAAATAACATAAATACAATTTAATAAAGCATAGGATAAAACCACAGAAATACAATTTAATAAAGCATAGGATAAAACAACATAAATACAATTTAATAAAGCATAGGACAAAACAACATAAATACAATTTAATAAAGCATAGGACAAAACAACATAAATACAATTTAATAAAGCATAAGATAAAACAACATGAATATAATTTAGTAAAGCATAAGATAAAACAACATGAATACAATTTAATAAAGCATAGGATAAAACAACATAATTACAATTTAATAAAGCATAGGCTAAAACTACATAAATACAATTTAATAAAGCATAGGATAAAACAACATAAATACAATTTAATAAAGCATAGGTTAAAACAACATAAATACAATTTAATAAAGCATAGGATAAAACAACATAAATACAATTTAATAAAGCATAGGATAAAACAACATAAATAAAATTTAATAAAGCATAGGTTAAAACAACATAAATACAATTTAATAAAGCATAGGATAAAACAACATAAATACAATTTAATAAAGCATAGGATAAAACAACATAAATACTTTTTAATAAAGCAAAGGATAAAACCACATAAATACAATTTAATAAAGCACAGGATAAAACAACATAAATACAATTTAATAAAGCATAGGATAAAACAACATAAATACAATTTAATAAAGCATAGGATAAAACAACATAAATACAATTTAATAAAGCACAGGATAAAACAACATAAATAAAATTTAATAAAGCATAGGATAAAACAACATAAATAAAATTTAATAAAGCATAGGATAAAACAACGTAAATACAATTTAATAAAGCATAGGATAAAACAACATAAATAAAATTTAATACAGCATAGGATAAAACAACATAAATACAATTTAATAAAGCATAGGATAAAACAACATAAATACAATTTAATAAAGCATAGGTTAAAACAACATAAATACGATTTAATAAAGCATAGGATAAAACAACATAAATACAACTTAATAAAGCATAGGATAAAACAACATAAATACAATTTAATAAAGCATAGCATAAAACAACATAAATAAAATTTAATAAAGCATAGGATAAAACAACATAAATACAATTTAATAAAGCATATGACAAAACAACATAAATACAATTTAATAAAGCATAGTTTAAAACAGCATGAATACAATTTAATAAAGCATAGGATAAAACCACAGAAATACAATTCAATAAAGCATAGGATAAAACAACATAAATACAATGTAATAAAGCATAGGACAAAACAACATAAATACAATTTATTAAAGCATAGGATAAAACAACATAAATACAATTTAATGAAACATAGGATAAACAACATAAATACAATTTAATAAAGCATAGGACAAAACAGCATAAATACAATTTAATAAAGCATATGTTAAAACAACATAAATACAATTTAATAAAGCATAGTTTAAAACAACATAAATACAATTTAATAAAGCATAGCTTAAAACAACATAAATACAATTTAATAAAGCATAGTTTAAAACAACATAAATACAATTTAATAAAGCATAGTTTAAAACAACATAAATACAATTTAATAAAGCATAGTTTAAAACAACATAAATACAACTTAATAAAGCATAGTTTAAAACAACATAAATACAATTTAATAAAGCATAGGATAAAACAACATAAATACAATTTAATAAAGCATAGGATAAAACAACATAAATACTTTTTAATAAAGCAAAGGATAAAACCACATAAATACAATTTAATAAAGCACAGGATAAAACAACATAAATACAATTTAATAAAGCATAGGATAAAACAACATAAATACAATTTAATAAAGCATAGGATAAAACAACATAAATAAAATTTAATAAAGCATAGGATAAAACAACATAAATACAATTTAATAAAGCATAGGATAAAACAACATAAATATAATTTAATAAAGCATAGGTTAAAACAACATAAATACAATTTAATAAAGCATAGGTTAAAACAACATAAATACAATTTAATAAAGCATAGGTTAAAACAACATAAATACAATTTAATAAAGCATAGGATAAAACAACATAAATAAACTTTAATAAAGCATAGGCTAAAACTACATAAATACAATTTAATAAAGCATAGGATAAAACAACATAAATACAATTTAATAAAGCATAGGTTAAAACAACATAAATACAATTTAATAAAGCATAGGATAAAACCACATAAATACAATTTAATAAAGCATAGGATAAAACAACATAAATACTTTTTAATAAAGCATAGGATAAAACCACATAAATACAATTTAATAAAGCACAGGATAAAACAACGTAAACACAATTTAATAAAGCATAGGATAAAACAACATAAATACAATTTAATAAAGCATAAGATAAAACAACATGAATATAATTTAGTAAAGCTTAAGATAAAACAACATGAATACAATTTAATAAAGCATAGGTTAAAACAACATAAATACAATTTAAGAAAGCATAGGATAAAACTACATAAATACATTTTAATAAAGCATAGGTTAAAACAACATAAATACAATTTAATAAAGCATAGGATAAAACAACATAAATACAATTTAATAAAGCATAGGATAAAACAACATAAATACTTTTTAATAAAGCGTAGGATAAAACCACATAAATACAATTTAATAAAGCATAGGCTAAAACAACATAAATAAAATTTAATAAAGCATAGGCTAAAACAACATAAATACAATTTAATAAAGCGTAGGACAAAACAACATAAATACAATGTAATAAAGCATAGTTTAAAACAACATAAATACAATTTAATAAAGCATAGGATAAAATAACATAAATACAATTTAATAAAGCATAGGATAAAACCACAGAAATACAATTTAATAAAGCATAGGATAAAACAACATAAATACAATTTAATAAAGCATAGGACAAAACAACATAAATACAATTTAATAAAGCATAGGACAAAACAACATAAATACAATTTAATAAAGCATAAGATAAAACAACATGAATATAATTTAGTAAAGCATAAGATAAAACAACATGAATACAATTTAATAAAGCATAGGATAAAACAACATAATTACAATTTAATAAAGCATAGGCTAAAACTACATAAATACAATTTAATAAAGCATAGGATAAAACAACATAAATACAATTTAATAAAGCATAGGTTAAAACAACATAAATACAATTTAATAAAGCATAGGATAAAACAACATAAATACAATTTAATAAAGCATAGGATAAAACAACATAAATAAAATTTAATAAAGCATAGGTTAAAACAACATAAATACAATTTAATAAAGCATAGGATAAAACAACATAAATACAATTTAATAAAGCATAGGATAAAACAACATAAATACTTTTTAATAAAGCAAAGGATAAAACCACATAAATACAATTTAATAAAGCACAGGATAAAACAACATAAATACAATTTAATAAAGCATAGGATAAAACAACATAAATACAATTTAATAAAGCATAGGATAAAACAACATAAATACAATTTAATAAAGCATAGGATAAAACAACATAAATACTATTTAATAAAGCATACGTTAAAACAACATAAATACAATTAAATAAAGCATAGAATAAAGCAACATAAATACAATTTAATAAAGCATAGGTTAAAACAACATAAATACAATTTTATAAAGCATAGGATAAAACAACATAAATACAATTTAATAAAGCATAGGTTAAAACAACATAAATACAATATAATAAAGCATAGGATAAAACAACATAAATACAATTTAATAAAGCACAGGATAAAACAACATAAATAAAATTTAATAAAGCATAGGATAAAACAACATAAATAAAATTTAATAAAGCATAGGATAAAACAACGTAAATACAATTTAATAAAGCATAGGATAAAACAACATAAATAAAATTTAATACAGCATAGGATAAAACAACATAAATACAATTTAATAAAGCATAGGATAAAACAACATAAATACAATTTAATAAAGCATAGGTTAAAACAACATAAATACGATTTAATAAAGCATAGGATAAAACAACATAAATACAATTTAATAAAGCATAGGATAAAACAACATAAATACAATTTAATAAAGCATAGGATAAAACAACATAAATACAATGTAATAAAGCAGAGGACAAAACAACATAAATACAATTTAATAAAGCATAGGATAAAACAACATAAATACAATTTAATGAAACATAGGATAAACAACATAAATACAATTTAATAAAGCATAGGACAAAACAACATAAATACAATTTAATAAAGCATATGTTAAAACAACATAAATACAATTTAATAAAGCATAACATAAAACAACATGAATATAATTTAGTAAAGCTTAAGATAAAACAACATGAATACAATTTAATAAAGCATAGGTTAAAACAACATAAATACAATTTAAGAAAGCATAGGATAAAACTACATAAATACATTTTAATAAAGCATAGGTTAAAACAACATAAATACAATTTAATAAAGCATAGGATAAAACAACATAAATACAATTTAATAAAGCATAGGATAAAACAACATAAATACAATTTAATAAAGCATAGGATAAAACAACATAAATACAATTTAATAAAGCATAGGTTAAAACAACATAAATACAATTTAATAAAGCATTGGACAAAACAACATAAATACAATTTAATAAAGCATAGGATAAAACAACATAAATACAATTTATAAAGCATAGGATTAAACAACATAAATACAATTTAATAAAGCATAGGATAAAACAACATAAATACAATTTAATAAAGCATAGGATAAAACAACATAATTACAATTTAATAAAGCATAGGCTAAAACTACATAAATACAATTTAATAAAGCATAGGCTAAAACTACATAAATACAATTTAATAAAGCATAGGCTAAAACAACATAAATACAATTTAATAAAGCATAGGTTAAAAAAACATAAATACAATTTAATAAAGCATAGGATAAAACCACATAAATACAATTTAATAAAGCATAGGATAAAACAACATAAATACTTTTTAATAAAGCATAGGATAAAACCACATAAATACAATTTAATAAAGCACAGGATAAAACAACATAAATACAATTTAATAAAGCATAGGATAAAACAACATAAATACAATTTAATAAAGCATAGGATAAAACAACATAAATACAATTTAATAAAGCATAGGATAAAACAACATAAATACTATTTAATAAAGCATACGTTAAAACAACATAAATAGAATTAAATAAAGCATAGAATAAAACAACATAAATACAATTTAATAAAGCATAGGTTAAAACAACATAAATACAATTTTATAAAGCATAGGATAAAACAACATAAATACAATTTAATAAAGCATAGGTTAAAACAACATAAATACAATTTAATAAAGCATAGGATAAAACAACATAAATTCAATTTAATAAAGCATAGGATAAAACAACATAAATACAATTTAATAAAGCACAGGATAAAAAAACATAAATAAAATTTAATAAAGCATAGGATAAAACAACATAAATAAAATTTAATAAAGCATAGGATAAAACAACGTAAATAAAATTTAATAAAGCATAGGATAAAACAACATAAATAAAATTTAATACAGCATAGGATAAAACAACATAAATACAATTTAATAAAGCATAGGATAAAACAACATAAATACAATTTAATAAAGCATAGGTTAAAACAACATAAATACAATTTAATAAAGCATAGGATAAAACAACATGAATACAATTTAATAAAGCATAGGATAAAACAACATAAATAAAATTTAATAAAGCATAGGATAAAACAACATAAATACAATTTAATAAAGCATAGGATAAAACAAGATAAATACTATTTAATAAAGCATAGGATAAAACAACATAAATACAATTTAATAAAGCATAGGATAAAACAACATAAATACAATTTAATAAAGCATAGGATAAAACAACATAAATACAATTTAATAAAGCATAGGATAAAACAACATAAATAAAATTTAATAAAGCATAGGTTAAAACAACATAAATACAATTTAATAAAGCATATGACAAAACAACATAAATACAATTTAATAAAGCATAGTTTAAAACAGCATGAATACAATTTAATAAAGCATAGTTTAAAACAACATAAATACAACTTAATAAAGCATAGTTTAAAACAACATAAATACAATTTAATAAAGCATAGGATAAAACAACATAAATACAATTTAATAAAGCATAGGATAAAACAACATAAATACTTTTTAATAAAGCAAAGGATAAAACCACATAAATACAATTTAATAAAGCACAGGATAAAACAACATAAATACAATTTAATAAAGCATAGGATAAAACAACATAAATACAATTTAATAAAGCATAGGATAAAACAACATAAATAAAATTTAATAAAGCATAGGATAAAACAACATAAATACAATTTAATAAAGCATAGGATAAAACAACATAAATACAATTTAATAAAGCATAGGTTAAAACAACATAAATACAATTTAATAAAGCATAAGATAAAACAACATGAATATAATTTAGTAAAGCTTAAGATAAAACAACATGAATACAATTTAATAAAGCATAGGTTAAAACAACATAAATACAATTTAAGAAAGCATAGGATAAAACTACATAAATACATTTTAATAAAGCATAGGTTAAAACAACATAAATACAATTTAATAAAGCATAGGATAAAACAACATAAATACAATTTAATAAAGCATAGGATAAAACAACATAAATACTTTTTAATAAAGCGTAGGATAAAACCACATAAATACAATTTAATAAAGCATAGGCTAAAACAACATAAATAAAATTTAATAAAGCATAGGCTAAAACAACATAAATACAATTTAATAAAGCGTAGGACAAAACAACATAAATACAATGTAATAAAGCATAGTTTAAAACAACATAAATACAATTTAATAAAGCATAGGATAAAATAACATAAATACAATTTAATAAAGCATAGGATAAAACCACAGAAATACAATTTAATAAAGCATAGGATAAAACAACATAAATACAATTTAATAAAGCATAGGACAAAACAACATAAATACAATTTAATAAAGCATAGGACAAAACAACATAAATACAATTTAATAAAGCATAAGATAAAACAACATGAATACAATTTAATAAAGCATAGGTTAAAACAACATAAATACAATATAATAAAGCATAGGATAAAACAACATAAATACAATTTAATAAAGCACAGGATAAAACAACATAAATAAAATTTAATAAAGCATAGGATAAAACAACATAAATAAAATTTAATAAAGCATAGGATAAAACAACGTAAATACAATTTAATAAAGCATAGGATAAAACAACATAAATAAAATTTAATACAGCATAGGATAAAACAACATAAATACAATTTAATAAAGCATAGGATAAAACAACATAAATACAATTTAATAAAGCATAGGTTAAAACAACATAAATACGATTTAATAAAGCATAGGATAAAACAACATAAATACAATTTAATAAAGCATAGGATAAAACAACATAAATACAATTTAATAAAGCATAGGATAAAACAACATAAATACAATGTAATAAAGCAGAGGACAAAACAACATAAATACAATTTAATAAAGCATAGGATAAAACAACATAAATACAATTTAATGAAACATAGGATAAACAACATAAATACAATTTAATAAAGCATAGGACAAAACAACATAAATACAATTTAATAAAGCATATGTTAAAACAACATAAATACAATTTAATAAAGCATAACATAAAACAACATGAATATAATTTAGTAAAGCTTAAGATAAAACAACATGAATACAATTTAATAAAGCATAGGTTAAAACAACATAAATACAATTTAAGAAAGCATAGGATAAAACTACATAAATACATTTTAATAAAGCATAGGTTAAAACAACATAAATACAATTTAATAAAGCATAGGATAAAACAACATAAATACAATTTAATAAAGCATAGGATAAAACAACATAAATACAATTTAATAAAGCATAGGATAAAACAACATAAATACAATTTAATAAAGCATAGGTTAAAACAACATAAATACAATTTAATAAAGCATCGGACAAAACAACATAAATACAATTTAATAAAGCATAGGATAAAACAACATAAATACAATTTATAAAGCATAGGATTAAACAACATAAATACAATTTAATAAAGCATAGGATAAAACAACATAAATACAATTTAATAAAGCATAGGATAAAACAACATAATTACAATTTAATAAAGCATAGGCTAAAACTACATAAATACAATTTAATAAAGCATAGGCTAAAACTACATAAATACAATTTAATAAAGCATAGGCTAAAACAACATAAATACAATTTAATAAAGCATAGGTTAAAAAAACATAAATACAATTTAATAAAGCATAGGATAAAACCACATAAATACAATTTAATAAAGCATAGGATAAAACAACATAAATACTTTTTAATAAAGCATAGGATAAAACCACATAAATACAATTTAATAAAGCACAGGATAAAACAACATAAATACAATTTAATAAAGCATAGGATAAAACAACATAAATACAATTTAATAAAGCATAGGATAAAACAACATAAATACAATTTAATAAAGCATAGGATAAAACAACATAAATACTATTTAATAAAGCATACGTTAAAACAACATAAATAGAATTAAATAAAGCATAGAATAAAACAACATAAATACAATTTAATAAAGCATAGGTTAAAACAACATAAATACAATTTTATAAAGCATAGGATAAAACAACATAAATACAATTTAATAAAGCATAGGTTAAAACAACATAAATACAATTTAATAAAGCATAGGATAAAACAACATAAATTCAATTTAATAAAGCATAGGATAAAACAACATAAATACAATTTAATAAAGCACAGGATAAAAAAACATAAATAAAATTTAATAAAGCATAGGATAAAACAACATAAATAAAATTTAATAAAGCATAGGATAAAACAACGTAAATAAAATTTAATAAAGCATAGGATAAAACAACATAAATAAAATTTAATACAGCATAGGATAAAACAACATAAATACAATTTAATAAAGCATAGGATAAAACAACATAAATACAATTTAATAAAGCATAGGTTAAAACAACATAAATACAATTTAATAAAGCATAGGATAAAACAACATAAATACAATTTAATAAAGCATAGGATAAAACAACATAAATAAAATTTAATAAAGCATAGGATAAAACAACATAAATACAATTTAATAAAGCATAGGATAAAACAAGATAAATACTATTTAATAAAGCATAGGATAAAACAACATAAATACAATTTAATAAAGCATAGGATAAAACAACATAAATACAATTTAATAAAGCATAGGTTAAAACAACATAAATACAATTTAATAAAGCATAGGATAAAACAACATAAATACAATTTAATAAAGCATAGGATAAAACCACAGAAATACAATTCAATAAAGCATAGGATAAAACAACATAAATACAATGTAATAAAGCATAGGACAAAACAACATAAATACAATTTATTAAAGCATAGGATAAAACAACATAAATACAATTTAATGAAACATAGGATAAACAACATAAATACAATTTAATAAAGCATAGGACAAAACAGCATAAATACAATTTAATAAAGCATATGTTAAAACAACATAAATACAATTTAATAAAGCATAGTTTAAAACAACATAAATACAATTTAATAAAGCATAGCTTAAAACAACATAAATACAATTTAATAAAGCATAGTTTAAAACAACATAAATACAATTTAATAAAGCATAGTTTAAAACAACATAAATACAAATTAATAAAGCATAGTTTAAAACAACATAAATACAACTTAATAAAGCATAGTTTAAAACAACATAAATACAATTTAATAAAGCATAGGATAAAACAACATAAATACAATTTAATAAAGCATAGGATAAAACAACATAAATACTTTTTAATAAAGCAAAGGATAAAACCACATAAATACAATTTAATAAAGCACAGGATAAAACAACATAAATACAATTTAATAAAGCATAGGATAAAACAACATAAATACAATTTAATAAAGCATAGGATAAAACAACATAAATAAAATTTAATAAAGCATAGGATAAAACAACATAAATACAATTTAATAAAGCATAGGATAAAACAACATAAATACAATTTAATAAAGCATAGGTTAAAACAACATAAATACAATTTAATAAAGCATAGGTTAAAACAACATAAATACAATTTAATAAAGCATAGGTTAAAACAACATAAATACAATTTAATAAAGCATAGGATAAAACAACATAAATAAAATTTAATAAAGCATAGGCTAAAACTACATAAATACAATTTAATAAAGCATAGGATAAAACAACATAAATACAATTTAATAAAGCATAGGTTAAAACAACATAAATACAATTTAATAAAGCATAGGATAAAACCACATAAATACAATTTAATAAAGCATAGGATAAAACAACATAAATACTTTTTAATAAAGCATAGGATAAAACCACATAAATACAATTTAATAAAGCACAGGATAAAACAACGTAAATACAATTTAATAAAGCATAGGATAAAACAACATAAATACAATTTAATAAAGCATAAGATAAAACAACATGAATATAATTTAGTAAAGCTTAAGATAAAACAACATGAATACAATTTAATAAAGCATAGGTTAAAACAACATAAATACAATTTAAGAAAGCATAGGATAAAACTACATAAATACATTTTAATAAAGCATAGGTTAAAACAACATAAATACAATTTAATAAAGCATAGGATAAAACAACATAAATACAATTTAATAAAGCATAGGATAAAACAACATAAATACTTTTTAATAAAGCGTAGGATAAAACCACATAAATACAATTTAATAAAGCATAGGCTAAAACAACATAAATAAAATTTAATAAAGCATAGGCTAAAACAACATAAATACAATTTAATAAAGCGTAGGACAAAACAACATAAATACAATGTAATAAAGCATAGTTTAAAACAACATAAATACAATTTAATAAAGCATAGGATAAAATAACATAAATACAATTTAATAAAGCATAGGATAAAACCACAGAAATACAATTTAATAAAGCATAGGATAAAACAACATAAATACAATTTAATAAAGCATAGGACAAAACAACATAAATACAATTTAATAAAGCATAGGACAAAACAACATAAATACAATTTAATAAAGCATAAGATAAAACAACATGAATATAATTTAGTAAAGAATAAGATAAAACAACATGAATACAATTTAATAAAGCATAGGATAAAACAACATAATTACAATTTAATAAAGCATAGGCTAAAACTACATAAATACAATTTAATAAAGCATAGGATAAAACAACATAAATACAATTTAATAAAGCATAGGTTAAAACAACATAAATACAATTTAATAAAGCATAGGATAAAACAACATAAATACAATTTAATAAAGCATAGGATAAAACAACATAAATAAAATTTAATAAAGCATAGGTTAAAACAACATAAATACAATTTAATAAAGCATAGGATAAAACAACATAAATACAATTTAATAAAGCATAGGATAAAACAACATAAATACTTTTTAATAAAGCAAAGGATAAAACCACATAAATACAATTTAATAAAGCACAGGATAAAACAACATAAATACAATTTAATAAAGCATAGGATAAAACAACATAAATACAATTTAATAAAGCATAGGATAAAACAACATAAATACAATTTAATAAAGCACAGGATAAAACAACATAAATAAAATTTAATAAAGCATAGGATAAAACAACATAAATAAAATTTAATAAAGCATAGGATAAAACAACGTAAATACAATTTAATAAAGCATAGGATAAAACAACATAAATAAAATTTAATACAGCATAGGATAAAACAACATAAATACAATTTAATAAAGCATAGGATAAAACAACATAAATACAATTTAATAAAGCATAGGTTAAAACAACATAAATACGATTTAATAAAGCATAGGATAAAACAACATAAATACAACTTAATAAAGCATAGGATAAAACAACATAAATACAATTTAATAAAGCATAGCATAAAACAACATAAATAAAATTTAATAAAGCATAGGATAAAACAACATAAATACAATTTAATAAAGCATATGACAAAACAACATAAATACAATTTAATAAAGCATAGTTTAAAACAGCATGAATACAATTTAATAAAGCATAGGATAAAACCACAGAAATACAATTCAATAAAGCATAGGATAAAACAACATAAATACAATGTAATAAAGCATAGGACAAAACAACATAAATACAATTTATTAAAGCATAGGATAAAACAACATAAATACAATTTAATGAAACATAGGATAAACAACATAAATACAATTTAATAAAGCATAGGACAAAACAGCATAAATACAATTTAATAAAGCATATGTTAAAACAACATAAATACAATTTAATAAAGCATAGTTTAAAACAACATAAATACAATTTAATAAAGCATAGCTTAAAACAACATAAATACAATTTAATAAAGCATAGTTTAAAACAACATAAATACAATTTAATAAAGCATAGTTTAAAACAACATAAATACAATTTAATAAAGCATAGTTTAAAACAACATAAATACAACTTAATAAAGCATAGTTTAAAACAACATAAATACAATTTAATAAAGCATAGGATAAAACAACATAAATACAATTTAATAAAGCATAGGATAAAACAACATAAATACTTTTTAATAAAGCAAAGGATAAAACCACATAAATACAATTTAATAAAGCACAGGATAAAACAACATAAATACAATTTAATAAAGCATAGGATAAAACAACATAAATACAATTTAATAAAGCATAGGATAAAACCACATAAATACAATTTAATAAAGCACAGGATAAAACAACATAAATACAATTTAATAAAGCATAGGATAAAACAACATAAATAAAATTTAATAAAGCATAGGATAAAACAACATAAATACAATTTAATAAAGCATAGGATAAAACAACATAAATATAATTTAATAAAGCATAGGTTAAAACAACATAAATACAATTTAATAAAGCATAGGATAAAACAACATAAATACAATTTAATAAAGCATAGGATAAAACAACATAAATAAAATTTAATAAAGCATAGGTTAAAACAACATAAATACAATTTAATAAAGCATAGGATAAAACAACATAAATACAATTTAATAAAGCATAGGATAAAACAACATAAATACTTTTTAATAAAGCAAAGGATAAAACCACATAAATACAATTTAATAAAGCACAGGATAAAACAACATAAATACAATTTAATAAAGCATAGGATAAAACAACATAAATACAATTTAATAAAGCATAGGATAAAACAACATAAATACAATTTAATAAAGCATAGGATAAAACAACATAAATACTATTTAATAAAGCATACGTTAAAACAACATAAATACAATTAAATAAAGCATAGAATAAAGCAACATAAATACAATTTAATAAAGCATAGGTTAAAACAACATAAATACAATTTTATAAAGCATAGGATAAAACAACATAAATACAATTTAATAAAGCATAGGTTAAAACAACATAAATACAATATAATAAAGCATAGGATAAAACAACATAAATACAATTTAATAAAGCACAGGATAAAACAACATAAATAAAATTTAATAAAGCATAGGATAAAACAACATAAATAAAATTTAATAAAGCATAGGATAAAACAACGTAAATACAATTTAATAAAGCATAGGATAAAACAACATAAATAAAATTTAATACAGCATAGGATAAAACAACATAAATACAATTTAATAAAGCATAGGATAAAACAACATAAATACAATTTAATAAAGCATAGGTTAAAACAACATAAATACGATTTAATAAAGCATAGGATAAAACAACATAAATACAATTTAATAAAGCATAGGATAAAACAACATAAATACAATTTAATAAAGCATAGGATAAAACAACATAAATACAATGTAATAAAGCAGAGGACAAAACAACATAAATACAATTTAATAAAGCATATGTTAAAACAACATAAATACAATTTAATAAAGCATAACATAAAACAACATGAATATAATTTAGTAAAGCTTAAGATAAAACAACATGAATACAATTTAATAAAGCATAGGTTAAAACAACATAAATACAATTTAAGAAAGCATAGGATAAAACTACATAAATACATTTTAATAAAGCATAGGTTAAAACAACATAAATACAATTTAATAAAGCATAGGATAAAACAACATAAATACAATTTAATAAAGCATAGGATAAAACAACATAAATACAATTTAATAAAGCATAGGATAAAACAACATAAATACAATTTAATAAAGCATAGGTTAAAACAACATAAATACAATTTAATAAAGCATTGGACAAAACAACATAAATACAATTTAATAAAGCATAGGATAAAACAACATAAATACAATTTATAAAGCATAGGATTAAACAACATAAATACAATTTAATAAAGCATAGGATAAAACAACATAAATACAATTTAATAAAGCATAGGATAAAACAACATAATTACAATTTAATAAAGCATAGGCTAAAACTACATAAATACAATTTAATAAAGCATAGGCTAAAACTACATAAATACAATTTAATAAAGCATAGGCTAAAACAACATAAATACAATTTAATAAAGCATAGGTTAAAAAAACATAAATACAATTTAATAAAGCATAGGATAAAACCACATAAATACAATTTAATAAAGCATAGGATAAAACAACATAAATACTTTTTAATAAAGCATAGGATAAAACCACATAAATACAATTTAATAAAGCACAGGATAAAACAACATAAATACAATTTAATAAAGCATAGGATAAAACAACATAAATACAATTTAATAAAGCATAGGATAAAACAACATAAATACAATTTAATAAAGCATAGGATAAAACAACATAAATACTATTTAATAAAGCATACGTTAAAACAACATAAATAGAATTAAATAAAGCATAGAATAAAACAACATAAATACAATTTAATAAAGCATAGGTTAAAACAACATAAATACAATTTTATAAAGCATAGGATAAAACAACATAAATACAATTTAATAAAGCATAGGTTAAAACAACATAAATACAATTTAATAAAGCATAGGATAAAACAACATAAATTCAATTTAATAAAGCATAGGATAAAACAACATAAATACAATTTAATAAAGCACAGGATAAAAAAACATAAATAAAATTTAATAAAGCATAGGATAAAACAACATAAATAAAATTTAATAAAGCATAGGATAAAACAACGTAAATAAAATTTAATAAAGCATAGGATAAAACAACATAAATAAAATTTAATACAGCATAGGATAAAACAACATAAATACAATTTAATAAAGCATAGGATAAAACAACATAAATACAATTTAATAAAGCATAGGTTAAAACAACATAAATACAATTTAATAAAGCATAGGATAAAACAACATAAATACAATTTAATAAAGCATAGGATAAAACAACATAAATAAAATTTAATAAAGCATAGGATAAAACAACATAAATACAATTTAATAAAGCATAGGATAAAACAAGATAAATACTATTTAATAAAGCATAGGATAAAACAACATAAATACAATTTAATAAAGCATAGGATAAAACAACATAAATACAATTTAATAAAGCATAGGATAAAACAACATAAATACAATTTAATAAAGCATAGGATAAAACAACATAAATAAAATTTAATAAAGCATAGGTTAAAACAACATAAATACAATTTAATAAAGCATATGACAAAACAACATAAATACAATTTAATAAAGCATAGTTTAAAACAGCATGAATACAATTTAATAAAGCATAGGATAAAACCACAGAAATACAATTTAATAAAGCATAGGATAAAACAACATAAATACAATGTAATAAAGCATATGACAAAACAACATAAATACAATTTAATAAAGCATAGTTTAAAACAGCATGAATACAATTTAATAAAGCATAGGATAAAACCACAGAAATACAATTTAATAAAGCATAGGATAAAACAACATAATTACAATTTAATAAAGCATAGGCTAAAACTACATAAATACAATTTAATAAAGCATAGGATAAAACAACATAAATACAATTTAATAAAGCATAGGTTAAAACAACATAAATACAATTTAATAAAGCATAGGATAAAACCACATAAATACAATTTAATAAAGCATAGGATAAAACAACATAAATACAATTTAATAAAGCATAGGATAAAACAACATAAATACAATTTAATAAAGCATAGGATAAAACAACATAAATACAATTTAATAAAGCATAGGTTAAAACAACATAAATACAATTTAATAAAGCATTGGATAAAACCACATAAATACAATTTAATAAAGCATAGGATAAAACAACATAAATACAATTTAATAAAGCATAGGATAAAACAACATAAATACAATTTAATAAAGCATAGGATAAAACAACATAAATACAATTTAATAAAGCATAGGATAAAACAACATAAATACAATTTAATAAAGCATAGGATAAAACAACATAAATAAAATTTAATAAAGCATAGGCTAAAACTACATAAATACAATTTAATAAAGCATAGGATAAAACAATATAAATACAATTTAATAAAGCATAGGTTAAAACAACATAAATACAATTTAATAAAGCATAGGATAAAACCACATAAATACAATTTAATAAAGCATAGGATAAAACAACATAAATACTTTTTAATAAAGCATAGGATAAAACCACATAAATACAATTTAATAAAGCACAGGATAAAACAACATAAATACAATTTAATAAAGCATAGGATAAAACAACATAAATACAATTTAATAAAGCATAGGATAAAACAACATAAATACAATTTAATAAAGCATAGGATAAAACAACATAAATACTATTTAATAAAGCATACGTTAAAACAACATAAATACAATTAAATAAAGCATAGAATAAAACAACATAAATACAATTTAATAAAGCATAGGTTAAAACAACATAAATACAATTTTATAAAGCATAGGATAAAACAACATAAATACAATTTAATAAAGCATAGGTTAAAACAACATAAATACAATTTAATAAAGCATAGGATAAAACAACATAAATTCAATTTAATAAAGCATAGGATAAAACAACATAAATACAATTTAATAAAGCACAGGATAAAACAACATAAATAAAATTTAATAAAGCATAGAATAAAACAACATAAATAAAATTTAATAAAGCATAGGATAAAACAATGTAAATACAATTTAATAAAGCATAGGATAAAACAACATAAATAAAATTTAATACAGCATAGGATAAAACAACATAAATACAATTTAATAAAGCATAGGATAAAACAACATAAATACAATTTAATAAAGCATAGGTTAAAACAACATAAATACAATTTAATAAAGCATAGGATAAAACAACATAAATACAATTTAATAAAGCATAGGATAAAACAACATAAATAAAATTTAATAAAGCATAGGATAAAACAACATAAATACAATTTAATAAAGCATAGGATAAAACAACATAAATACAATTTAATAAAGCATAGGATAAAACAACATAAATACAATTTAATAAAGCATAGGATAAAACAACATAAATACAATTTAATAAAGCATAGGATAAAACAACATAAATAAAATTTAATAAAGCATAGGCTAAAACTACATAAATACAATTTAATAAAGCATAGGATAAAACAACATAAATACAATTTAATAAAGCATAGGTTAAAACAACATAAATACAATTTAATAAAGCATAGGATAAAACCACATAAATACAATTTAATAAAGCATAGGATAAAACAACATAAATACTTTTTAATAAAGCATAGGATAAAACCACATAAATACAATTTAATAAAGCACAGGATAAAACAACATAAATACAATTTAATAAAGCATAGGATAAAACAACATAAATACAATTTAATAAAGCATAGGATAAAACAACATAAATACAATTTAATAAAGCATAGGATAAAACAACATAAATACTATTTAATAAAGCATACGTTAAAACAACATAAATACAATTAAATAAAGCATAGAATAAAACAACATAAATACAATTTAATAAAGCATAGGTTAAAACAACATAAATACAATTTAATAAAGCATCGGACAAAACAACATAAATACAATTTAATAAAGCATAGGATAAAACAACATAAATACAATTTATAAAGCATAGGATTAAACAACATAAATACAATTTAATAAAGCATAGGATAAAACAACATAAATACAATTTAATAAAGCATAGGATAAAACAACATAATTACAATTTAATAAAGCATAGGCTAAAACTACATAAATACAATTTAATAAAGCATAGGATTAAACAACATAAATACAATTTAATAAAGCATAGGATAAAACAACATAAATAAAATTTAATAAAGCATAGGATAAAACAACATAAATACAATTTAATAAAGCATAGGATAAAACAACATAAATACAATTTAATAAAGCATAGGTTAAAACAACATAAATACAATGTAATAAAGCATATGACAAAACAACATAAATACAATTTAATAAAGCATAGTTTAAAACAGCATGAATACAATTTAATAAAGCATAGGATAAAACCACAGAAATACAATTTAATAAAGCATAGGATAAAACAACATAATTACAATTTAATAAAGCATAGGATAAAACAACATAAATACAATTTAATAAAGCATAGGTTAAAACAACATAAATACAATTTAATAAAGCATTGGATAAAACCACATAAATACAATTTAATAAAGCATAGGATAAAACCACATAAATACAATTTAATAAAGCATAGGATAAAACAACATAAATACTTTTTAATAAAGCATAGGATAAAACCACATAAATACAATTTAATAAAGCACAGGATAAAACAACATAAATACAATTTAATAAAGCATAGGATAAAACAACATAAATACAATTTAATAAAGCATAGGATAAAACAACATAAATACAATTTAATAAAGCATAGGATAAAACAACATAAATACTATTTAATAAAGCATACGTTAAAACAACATAAATACAATTAAATAAAGCATAGAATAAAACAACATAAATACAATTTAATAAAGCATAGGTTAAAACAACATAAATACAATTTTATAAAGCATAGGATAAAACAACATAAATACAATTTAATAAAGCATAGGTTAAAACAACATAAATACAATTTAATAAAGCATAGGATAAAACAACATAAATTCAATTTAATAAAGCATAGGATAAAACAACATAAATACAATTTAATAAAGCACAGGATAAAACAACATAAATAAAATTTAATAAAGCATAGAATAAAACAACATAAATAAAATTTAATAAAGCATAGGATAAAACAATGTAAATACAATTTAATAAAGCATAGGATAAAACAACATAAATAAAATTTAATACAGCATAGGATAAAACAACATAAATACAATTTAATAAAGCATAGGATAAAACAACATAAATACAATTTAATAAAGCATAGGTTAAAACAACATAAATACAATTTAATAAAGCATAGGATAAAACAACATAAATACAATTTAATAAAGCATAGGATAAAACAACATAAATAAAATTTAATAAAGCATAGGATAAAACAACATAAATACAATTTAATAAAGCATAGGATAAAACAACATAAATACAATTTAATAAAGCATAGGATAAAACAACATAAATACAATTTAATAAAGCATAGGATAAAACAACATAAATACAATTTAATAAAGCATAGGATAAAACAACATAAATAAAATTTAATAAAGCATAGGCTAAAACTACATAAATACAATTTAATAAAGCATAGGATAAAACAACATAAATACAATTTAATAAAGCATAGGTTAAAACATCATAAATACAATTTAATAAAGCATAGGATAAAACCACATAAATACAATTTAATAAAGCATAGGATAAAACAACATAAATACTTTTTAATAAAGCATAGGATAAAACCACATAAATACAATTTAATAAAGCACAGGATAAAACAACATAAATACAATTTAATAAAGCATAGGATAAAACAACATAAATACAATTTAATAAAGCATAGGATAAAACAACATAAATACAATTTAATAAAGCATAGGATAAAACAACATAAATACTATTTAATAAAGCATACGTTAAAACAACATAAATACAATTAAATAAAGCATAGAATAAAACAACATAAATACAATTTAATAAAGCATAGGTTAAAACAACATAAATACAATTTAATAAAGCATCGGACAAAACAACATAAATACAATTTAATAAAGCATAGGATAATACAACATAAATACAATTTATAAAGCATAGGATAAAACAACATAAATACAATTTAATAAAGCATAGGATAAAACAACATAAATACAATTTAATAAAGCATAGGATAAAACAACATAAATAAAATTTAATAAAGCATAGGATAAAACAACATAAATACAATTTAATAAAGCATAGGATAAAACAACATAAATACAATTTAATAAAGCATAGGATAAAACAACATAAATACAATTTAATAAAGCATAGGATAAAACAACATAAATACAATTTAATAAAGCATAGGATAAAACAACATAAATAAAATTTAATAAAGCATAGGCTAAAACTACATAAATACAATTTAATAAAGCATAGGATAAAACAATATAAATACAATTTAATAAAGCATAGGTTAAAACAACATAAATACAATTTAATAAAGCATAGGATAAAACCACATAAATACAATTTAATAAAGCATAGGATAAAACAACATAAATACTTTTTAATAAAGCATAGGATAAAACCACATAAATACAATTTAATAAAGCACAGGATAAAACAACATAAATACAATTTAATAAAGCATAGGATAAAACAACATAAATACAATTTAATAAAGCATAGGATAAAACAACATAAATACAATTTAATAAAGCATAGGATAAAACAACATAAATACTATTTAATAAAGCATACGTTAAAACAACATAAATACAATTAAATAAAGCATAGAATAAAACAACATAAATACAATTTAATAAAGCATAGGTTAAAACAACATAAATACAATTTTATAAAGCATAGGATAAAACAACATAAATACAATTTAATAAAGCATAGGTTAAAACAACATAAATACAATTTAATAAAGCATAGGATAAAACAACATAAATTCAATTTAATAAAGCATAGGATAAAACAACATAAATACAATTTAATAAAGCACAGGATAAAACAACATAAATAAAATTTAATAAAGCATAGAATAAAACAACATAAATAAAATTTAATAAAGCATAGGATAAAACAATGTAAATACAATTTAATAAAGCATAGGATAAAACAACATAAATCAAATTTAATACAGCATAGGATAAAACAACATAAATACAATTTAATAAAGCATAGGATAAAACAACATAAATACAATTTAATAAAGCATAGGTTAAAACAACATAAATACAATTTAATAAAGCATAGGATAAAACAACATAAATACAATTTAATAAAGCATAGGATAAAACAACATAAATACAATTTAATAAAGCATAGGTTAAAACAACATAAATACAATTTAATAAAGCATAGGATAAAACCACATAAATACAATTTAATAAAGCATAGGATAAAACAACATAAATACTTTTTAATAAAGCATAGGATAAAACCACATAAATACAATTTAATAAAGCACAGGATAAAACAACATAAATACAATTTAATAAAGCATAGGATAAAACCACATAAATACAATTTAATAAAGCATAGGATAAAACAACATAAATACAATTTAATAAAGCATAGGATAAAACAACATAAATACAATTTAATAAAGCATAGGATAAAACAACATAAATACAATTTAATAAAGCATAGGATAAAACAACATAAATACTATTTAATAAAGCATACGTTAAAACAACATAAATACAATTAAATAAAGCATAGAATAAAACAACATAAATACAATTTAATAAAGCATAGGTTAAAACAACATAAATACAATTTAATAAAGCATCGGACAAAACAACATAAATACAATTTAATAAAGCATAGGATAAAACAACATAAATACAATTTATAAAGCATAGGATTAAACAACATAAATACAATTTAATAAAGCATAGGATAAAACAACATAAATACAATTTAATAAAGCATAGGATAAAACAACATAATTACAATTTAATAAAGCATAGGCTAAAACTACATAAATACAATTTAATAAAGCATAGGATAAAACAACATAAATACAATTTAATAAAGCATAAGATAAAACAACATGAATATAATTTAGTAAAGCTTAAGATAAAACAACATGAATACAATTTAATAAAGCATAGGTTAAAACAACATAAATACAATTTAAGAAAGCATAGGATAAAACTACATAAATACATTTTAATAAAGCATAGGTTAAAACAACATAAATACAATTTAATAAAGCATAGGACAAAACAACATAAATACAATTTAATAAAGCATAAGATAAAACAACATGAATATAATTTAGTAAAGCATAAGATAAAACAACATGAATACAATTTAATAAAGCATAGGTTAAAACAACATAAATACAATTTAATAAAGCATAGGATAAAACAACATAAATACTTTTTAATAAAGCAAAGGATAAAACCACATAAATACAATTTAATAAAGCATAGGATAAAACAACATAAATACAATTTAATAAAGCATAGGATAAAACAACATAAATACAATTTAATAAAGCATAGGATAAAACAACATAAATACTATTTAATAAAGCATACGTTAAAACAACATAAATACAATTAAATAAAGCATAGAATAAAGCAACATAAATACAATTTAATAAAGCATAGGTTAAAACAACATAAATACAATTTTATAAAGCATAGGATAAAACAACATAAATACAATTTAATAAAGCATAGGTTAAAACAACATAAATACAATATAATAAAGCATAGGATAAAACAACATAAATACAATTTAATAAAGCACAGGATAAAACAACATAAATAAAATTTAATAAAGCATAGGATAAAACAACATAAATAAAATTTAATAAAGCATAGGATAAAACAACGTAAATACAATTTAATAAAGCATAGGATAAAACAACATAAATACAATTTAATAAAGCATAGGTTAAAACAACATAAATACGATTTAATAAAGCATAGGATAAAACAACATAAATACAACTTAATAAAGCATAGGATAAAACAACATAAATACAATTTAATAAAGCATAGGATAAAACAACATAAATAAAATTTAATAAAGCATAGGATAAAACAACATAAATACAATTTAATAAAGCATATGACAAAACAACATAAATACAATTTAATAAAGCATAGTTTAAAACAGCATGAATACAATTTAATAAAGCATAGGATAAAACCACAGAAATACAATTCAATAAAGCATAGGATAAAACAACATAAATACAATGTAATAAAGCATAGGACAAAACAACATAAATACAATTTATTAAAGCATAGGATAAAACAACATAAATACAATTTAATGAAACATAGTATAAACAACATAAATACAATTTAATAAAGCATAGGACAAAACAGCATAAATACAATTTAATAAAGCATATGTTAAAACAACATAAATACAATTTAATAAAGCATAGTTTAAAACAACATAAATACAATTTAATAAAGCATAGCTTAAAACAACATAAATACAATTTAATAAAGCATAGTTTAAAACAACATAAATACAATTTAATAAAGCATAGTTTAAAACAACATAAATACAATTTAATAAAGCATAGTTTAAAACAACATAAATACAACTTAATAAAGCATAGTTTAAAACAACATAAATACAATTTAATAAAGCATAGGATAAAACAACATAAATACAATTTAATAAAGCATAGGATAAAACAACATAAATACTTTTTAATAAAGCAAAGGATAAAACCACATAAATACAATTTAATAAAGCACAGGATAAAACAACATAAATACAATTTAATAAAGCATAGGATAAAACAACATAAATACAATTTAATAAAGCATAGGATAAAACAACATAAATAAAATTTAATAAAGCATAGGATAAAACAACATAAATACAATTTAATAAAGCATAGGATAAAACAACATAAATATAATTTAATAAAGCATAGGTTAAAACAACATAAATACAATTTAATAAAGCATAGGTTAAAACAACATAAATACAATTTAATAAAGCATAGGTTAAAACAACATAAATACAATTTAATAAAGCATAGGATAAAACAACATAAATAAAATTTAATAAAGCATAGGCTAAAACTACATAAATACAATTTAATAAAGCATAGGATAAAACAACATAAATACAATTTAATAAAGCATAGGTTAAAACAACATAAATACAATTTAATAAAGCATAGGATAAAACCACATAAATACAATTTAATAAAGCATAGGATAAAACCACATAAATACAATTTAATAAAGCATAGGATAAAACAACATAAATACTTTTTAATAAAGCATAGGATAAAACCACATAAATACAATTTAATAAAGCACAGGATAAAACAACGTAAATACAATTTAATAAAGCATAGGATAAAACAACATAAATACAATTTAATAAAGCATAAGATAAAACAACATGAATATAATTTAGTAAAGCTTAAGATAAAACAACATGAATACAATTTAATAAAGCATAGGTTAAAACAACATAAATACAATTTAAGAAAGCATAGGATAAAACTACATAAATACATTTTAATAAAGCATAGGTTAAAACAACATAAATACAATTTAATAAAGCATAGGATAAAACAACATAAATACAATTTAATAAAGCATAGGATAAAACAACATAAATACTTTTTAATAAAGCGTAGGATAAAACCACATAAATACAATTTAATAAAGCATAGGCTAAAACAACATAAATAAAATTTAATAAAGCATAGGCTAAAACAACATAAATACAATTTAATAAAGCGTAGGACAAAACAACATAAATACAATGTAATAAAGCATAGTTTAAAACAACATAAATACAATTTAATAAAGCATAGGATAAAATAACATAAATACAATTTAATAAAGCATAGGATAAAACCAGAGAAATACAATTTAATAAAGCATAGGATAAAACAACATAAATACAATTTAATAAAGCATAGGACAAAACAACATAAATACAATTTAATAAAGCATAGGACAAAACAACATAAATACAATTTAATAAAGCATAAGATAAAACAACATGAATATAATTTAGTAAAGCATAAGATAAAACAACATGAATACAATTTAATAAAGCATAGGATAAAACAACATAATTACAATTTAATAAAGCATAGGCTAAAACTACATAAATACAATTTAATAAAGCATAGGATAAAACAACATAAATACAATTTAATAAAGCATAGGTTAAAACAACATAAATACAATTTAATAAAGCATAGGATAAAACAACATAAATACAATTTAATAAAGCATAGGATAAAACCACAGAAATACAATTCAATAAAGCATAGGATAAAACAACATAAATACAATGTAATAAAGCATAGGACAAAACAACATAAATACAATTTATTAAAGCATAGGATAAAACAACATAAATACAATTTAATGAAACATAGGATAAACAACATAAATACAATTTAATAAAGCATAGGACAAAACAGCATAAATACAATTTAATAAAGCATATGTTAAAACAACATAAATACAATTTAATAAAGCATAGTTTAAAACAACATAAATACAATTTAATAAAGCATAGCTTAAAACAACATAAATACAATTTAATAAAGCATAGTTTAAAACAACATAAATACAATTTAATAAAGCATAGTTTAAAACAACATAAATACAATTTAATAAAGCATAGTTTAAAACAACATAAATACAACTTAATAAAGCATAGTTTAAAACAACATAAATACAATTTAATAAAGCATAGGATAAAACAACATAAATACAATTTAATAAAGCATAGGATAAAACAACATAAATACTTTTTAATAAAGCAAAGGATAAAACCACATAAATACAATTTAATAAAGCACAGGATAAAACAACATAAATACAATTTAATAAAGCATAGGATAAAACAACATAAATACAATTTAATAAAGCATAGGATAAAACAACATAAATAAAATTTAATAAAGCATAGGATAAAACAACATAAATACAATTTAATAAAGCATAGGATAAAACAACATAAATACAATTTAATAAAGCATAGGTTAAAACAACATAAATACAATTTAATAAAGCATAGGTTAAAACAACATAAATACAATTTAATAAAGCATAGGTTAAAACAACATAAATACAATTTAATAAAGCATAGGATAAAACAACATAAATAAAATTTAATAAAGCATAGGCTAAAACTACATAAATACAATTTAATAAAGCATAGGATAAAACAACATAAATACAATTTAATAAAGCATAGGTTAAAACAACATAAATACAATTTAATAAAGCATAGGATAAAACCACATAAATACAATTTAATAAAGCATAGGATAAAACAACATAAATACTTTTTAATAAAGCATAGGATAAAACCACATAAATACAATTTAATAAAGCACAGGATAAAACAACGTAAATACAATTTAATAAAGCATAGGATAAAACAACATAAATACAATTTAATAAAGCATAAGATAAAACAACATGAATATAATTTAGTAAAGCTTAAGATAAAACAACATGAATACAATTTAATAAAGCATAGGTTAAAACAACATAAATACAATTTAAGAAAGCATAGGATAAAACTACATAAATACATTTTAATAAAGCATAGGTTAAAACAACATAAATACAATTTAATAAAGCATAGGATAAAACAACATAAATACAATTTAATAAAGCATAGGATAAAACAACATAAATACTTTTTAATAAAGCGTAGGATAAAACCACATAAATACAATTTAATAAAGCATAGGCTAAAACAACATAAATAAAATTTAATAAAGCATAGGCTAAAACAACATAAATACAATTTAATAAAGCGTAGGACAAAACAACATAAATACAATGTAATAAAGCATAGTTTAAAACAACATAAATACAATTTAATAAAGCATAGGATAAAATAACATAAATACAATTTAATAAAGCATAGGATAAAACCACAGAAATACAATTTAATAAAGCATAGGATAAAACAACATAAATACAATTTAATAAAGCATAGGACAAAACAACATAAATACAATTTAATAAAGCATAGGACAAAACAACATAAATACAATTTAATAAAGCATAAGATAAAACAACATGAATATAATTTAGTAAAGCATAAGATAAAACAACATGAATACAATTTAATAAAGCATAGGATAAAACAACATAATTACAATTTAATAAAGCATAGGCTAAAACTACATAAATACAATTTAATAAAGCATAGGATAAAACAACATAAATACAATTTAATAAAGCATAGGTTAAAACAACATAAATACAATTTAATAAAGCATAGGATAAAACAACATAAATACAATTTAATAAAGCATAGGATAAAACAACATAAATAAAATTTAATAAAGCATAGGTTAAAACAACATAAATACAATTTAATAAAGCATAGGATAAAACAACATAAATACAATTTAATAAAGCATAGGATAAAACAACATAAATACTTTTTAATAAAGCAAAGGATAAAACCACATAAATACAATTTAATAAAGCACAGGATAAAACAACATAAATACAATTTAATAAAGCATAGGATAAAACAACATAAATACAATTTAATAAAGCATAGGATAAAACAACATAAATACAATTTAATAAAGCACAGGATAAAACAACATAAATAAAATTTAATAAAGCATAGGATAAAACAACATAAATAAAATTTAATAAAGCATAGGATAAAACAACGTAAATACAATTTAATAAAGCATAGGATAAAACAACATAAATAAAATTTAATACAGCATAGGATAAAACAACATAAATACAATTTAATAAAGCATAGGATAAAACAACATAAATACAATTTAATAAAGCATAGGTTAAAACAACATAAATACGATTTAATAAAGCATAGGATAAAACAACATAAATACAACTTAATAAAGCATAGGATAAAACAACATAAATACAATTTAATAAAGCATAGCATAAAACAACATAAATAAAATTTAATAAAGCATAGGATAAAACAACATAAATACAATTTAATAAAGCATATGACAAAACAACATAAATACAATTTAATAAAGCATAGTTTAAAACAGCATGAATACAATTTAATAAAGCATAGGATAAAACCACAGAAATACAATTCAATAAAGCATAGGATAAAACAACATAAATACAATGTAATAAAGCATAGGACAAAACAACATAAATACAATTTATTAAAGCATAGGATAAAACAACATAAATACAATTTAATGAAACATAGGATAAACAACATAAATACAATTTAATAAAGCATAGGACAAAACAGCATAAATACAATTTAATAAAGCATATGTTAAAACAACATAAATACAATTTAATAAAGCATAGTTTAAAACAACATAAATACAATTTAATAAAGCATAGCTTAAAACAACATAAATACAATTTAATAAAGCATAGTTTAAAACAACATAAATACAATTTAATAAAGCATAGTTTAAAACAACATAAATACAATTTAATAAAGCATAGTTTAAAACAACATAAATACAACTTAATAAAGCATAGTTTAAAACAACATAAATACAATTTAATAAAGCATAGGATAAAACAACATAAATACAATTTAATAAAGCATAGGATAAAACAACATAAATACTTTTTAATAAAGCAAAGGATAAAACCACATAAATACAATTTAATAAAGCACAGGATAAAACAACATAAATACAATTTAATAAAGCATAGGATAAAACAACATAAATACAATTTAATAAAGCATAGGATAAAACAACATAAATAAAATTTAATAAAGCATAGGATAAAACAACATAAATACAATTTAATAAAGCATAGGATAAAACAACATAAATATAATTTAATAAAGCATAGGTTAAAACAACATAAATACAATTTAATAAAGCATAGGTTAAAACAACATAAATACAATTTAATAAAGCATAGGTTAAAACAACATAAATACAATTTAATAAAGCATAGGATAAAACAACATAAATAAAATTTAATAAAGCATAGGCTAAAACTACATAAATTCAATTTAATAAAGCATAGGATAAAACAACATAAATACAATTTAAAAAAGCATAGGTTAAAACAACATAAATACAATTTAATAAAGCATAGGATAAAACCACATAAATACAATTTAATAAAGCATAGGATAAAACAACATAAATACTTTTTAATAAAGCATAGGATAAAACCACATAAATACAATTTAATAAAGCACAGGATAAAACAACGTAAACACAATTTAATAAAGCATAGGATAAAACAACATAAATACAATTTAATAAAGCATAAGATAAAACAACATGAATATAATTTAGTAAAGCTTAAGATAAAACAACATGAATACAATTTAATAAAGCATAGGTTAAAACAACATAAATACAATTTAAGAAAGCATAGGATAAAACTACATAAATACATTTTAATAAAGCATAGGTTAAAACAACATAAATACAATTTAATAAAGCATAGGATAAAACAACATAAATACAATTTAATAAAGCATAGGATAAAACAACATAAATACTTTTTAATAAAGCGTAGGATAAAACCACATAAATACAATTTAATAAAGCATAGGCTAAAACAACATAAATAAAATTTAATAAAGCATAGGCTAAAACAACATAAATACAATTTAATAAAGCGTAGGACAAAACAACATAAATACAATGTAATAAAGCATAGTTTAAAACAACATAAATACAATTTAATAAAGCATAGGATAAAATAACATAAATACAATTTAATAAAGCATAGGATAAAACCACAGAAATACAATTTAATAAAGCATAGGATAAAACAACATAAATACAATTTAATAAAGCATAGGACAAAACAACATAAATACAATTTAATAAAGCATAGGACAAAACAACATAAATACAATTTAATAAAGCATAAGATAAAACAACATGAATATAATTTAGTAAAGCATAAGATAAAACAACATGAATACAATTTAATAAAGCATAGGATAAAACAACATAATTACAATTTAATAAAGCATAGGCTAAAACTACATAAATACAATTTAATAAAGCATAGGATAAAACAACATAAATACAATTTAATAAAGCATAGGTTAAAACAACATAAATACAATTTAATAAAGCATAGGATAAAACAACATAAATACAATTTAATAAAGCATAGGATAAAACAACATAAATAAAATTTAATAAAGCATAGGTTAAAACAACATAAATACAATTTAATAAAGCATAGGATAAAACAACATAAATACAATTTAATAAAGCATAGGATAAAACAACATAAATACTTTTTAATAAAGCAAAGGATAAAACCACATAAATACAATTTAATAAAGCACAGGATAAAACAACATAAATACAATTTAATAAAGCATAGGATAAAACAACATAAATACAATTTAATAAAGCATAGGATAAAACAACATAAATACAATTTAATAAAGCACAGGATAAAACAACATAAATAAAATTTAATAAAGCATAGGATAAAACAACATAAATAAAATTTAATAAAGCATAGGATAAAACAACGTAAATACAATTTAATAAAGCATAGGATAAAACAACATAAATAAAATTTAATACAGCATAGGATAAAACAACATAAATACAATTTAATAAAGCATAGGATAAAACAACATAAATACAATTTAATAAAGCATAGGTTAAAACAACATAAATACGATTTAATAAAGCATAGGATAAAACAACATAAATACAACTTAATAAAGCATAGGATAAAACAACATAAATACAATTTAATAAAGCATAGCATAAAACAACATAAATAAAATTTAATAAAGCATAGGATAAAACAACATAAATACAATTTAATAAAGCATATGACAAAACAACATAAATACAATTTAATAAAGCATAGTTTAAAACAGCATGAATACAATTTAATAAAGCATAGCTTAAAACAACATAAATACAATTTAATAAAGCATAGTTTAAAACAACATAAATACAATTTAATAAAGCATAGTTTAAAACAACATAAATACAATTTAATAAAGCATAGTTTAAAACAACATAAATACAACTTAATAAAGCATAGTTTAAAACAACATAAATACAATTTAATAAAGCATAGGATAAAACAACATAAATACAATTTAATAAAGCATAGGATAAAACAACATAAATACTTTTTAATAAAGCAAAGGATAAAACCACATAAATACAATTTAATAAAGCACAGGATAAAACAACATAAATACAATTTAATAAAGCATAGGATAAAACAACATAAATACAATTTAATAAAGCATAGGATAAAACAACATAAATAAAATTTAATAAAGCATAGGATAAAACAACATAAATACAATTTAATAAAGCATAGGATAAAACAACATAAATATAATTTAATAAAGCATAGGTTAAAACAACATAAATACAATTTAATAAAGCATAGGTTAAAACAACATAAATACAATTTAATAAAGCATAGGTTAAAACAACATAAATACAATTTAATAAAGCATAGGATAAAACAACATAAATAAAATTTAATAAAGCATAGGCTAAAACTACATAAATTCAATTTAATAAAGCATAGGATAAAACAACATAAATACAATTTAATAAAGCATAGGTTAAAACAACATAAATACAATTTAATAAAGCATAGGATAAAACCACATAAATACAATTTAATAAAGCATAGGATAAAACAACATAAATACTTTTTAATAAAGCATAGGATAAAACCACATAAATACAATTTAATAAAGCACAGGATAAAACAACGTAAACACAATTTAATAAAGCATAGGATAAAACAACATAAATACAATTTAATAAAGCATAAGATAAAACAACATGAATATAATTTAGTAAAGCTTAAGATAAAACAACATGAATACAATTTAATAAAGCATAGGTTAAAACAACATAAATACAATTTAAGAAAGCATAGGATAAAACTACATAAATACATTTTAATAAAGCATAGGTTAAAACAACATAAATACAATTTAATAAAGCATAGGATAAAACAACATAAATACAATTTAATAAAGCATAGGATAAAACAACATAAATACTTTTTAATAAAGCGTAGGATAAAACCACATAAATACAATTTAATAAAGCATAGGCTAAAACAACATAAATAAAATTTAATAAAGCATAGGCTAAAACAACATAAATACAATTTAATAAAGCGTAGGACAAAACAACATAAATACAATGTAATAAAGCATAGTTTAAAACAACATAAATACAATTTAATAAAGCATAGGATAAAATAACATAAATACAATTTAATAAAGCATAGGATAAAACCACAGAAATACAATTTAATAAAGCATAGGATAAAACAACATAAATACAATTTAATAAAGCATAGGACAAAACAACATAAATACAATTTAATAAAGCATAGGACAAAACAACATAAATACAATTTAATAAAGCATAAGATAAAACAACATGAATATAATTTAGTAAAGCATAAGATAAAACAACATGAATACAATTTAATAAAGCATAGGATAAAACAACATAATTACAATTTAATAAAGCATAGGCTAAAACTACATAAATACAATTTAATAAAGCATAGGATAAAACAACATAAATACAATTTAATAAAGCATAGGTTAAAACAACATAAATACAATTTAATAAAGCATAGGATAAAACAACATAAATACAATTTAATAAAGCATAGGATAAAACAACATAAATAAAATTTAATAAAGCATAGGTTAAAACAACATAAATACAATTTAATAAAGCATAGGATAAAACAACATAAATACAATTTAATAAAGCATAGGATAAAACAACATAAATACTTTTTAATAAAGCAAAGGATAAAACCACATAAATACAATTTAATAAAGCACAGGATAAAACAACATAAATACAATTTAATAAAGCATAGGATAAAACAACATAAATACAATTTAATAAAGCATAGGATAAAACAACATAAATACAATTTAATAAAGCATAGGATAAAACAACATAAATACTATTTAATAAAGCATACGTTAAAACAACATAAATACAATTAAATAAAGCATAGAATAAAGCAACATAAATACAATTTAATAAAGCATAGGTTAAAACAACATAAATACAATTTTATAAAGCATAGGATAAAACAACATAAATACAATTTAATAAAGCATAGGTTAAAACAACATAAATACAATATAATAAAGCATAGGATAAAACAACATAAATACAATTTAATAAAGCACAGGATAAAACAACATAAATAAAATTTAATAAAGCATAGGATAAAACAACATAAATAAAATTTAATAAAGCATAGGATAAAACAACGTAAATACAATTTAATAAAGCATAGGATAAAACAACATAAATAAAATTTAATACAGCATAGGATAAAACAACATAAATACAATTTAATAAAGCATAGGATAAAACAACATAAATACAATTTAATAAAGCATAGGTTAAAACAACATAAATACGATTTAATAAAGCATAGGATAAAACAACATAAATACAATTTAATAAAGCATAGGATAAAACAACATAAATACAATTTAATAAAGCATAGGATAAAACAACATAAATACAATGTAATAAAGCATAGGACAAAACAACATAAATACAATTTAATAAAGCATAGGATAAAACAACATAAATACAATTTAATGAAACATAGGATAAACAACATAAATACAATTTAATAAAGCATAGGACAAAACAACATAAATACAATTTAATAAAGCATATGTTAAAACAACATAAATACAATTTAATAAAGCATAACATAAAACAACATGAATATAATTTAGTAAAGCTTAAGATAAAACAACATGAATACAATTTAATAAAGCATAGGTTAAAACAACATAAATACAATTTAAGAAAGCATAGGATAAAACTACATAAATACATTTTAATAAAGCATAGGTTAAAACAACATAAATACAATTTAATAAAGCATAGGATAAAACAACATAAATACAATTTAATAAAGCATAGGATAAAACAACATAAATACAATTTAATAAAGCATAGGATAAAACAACATAAATACAATTTAATAAAGCATAGGTTAAAACAACATAAATACAATTTAATAAAGCATCGGACAAAACAACATAAATACAATTTAATAAAGCATAGGATAAAACAACATAAATACAATTTATAAAGCATAGGATTAAACAACATAAATACAATTTAATAAAGCATAGGATAAAACAACATAAATACAATTTAATAAAGCATAGGATAAAACAACATAATTACAATTTAATAAAGCATAGGCTAAAACTACATAAATACAATTTAATAAAGCATAGGCTAAAACTACATAAATACAATTTAATAAAGCATAGGCTAAAACAACATAAATACAATTTAATAAAGCATAGGTTAAAAAAACATAAATACAATTTAATAAAGCATAGGATAAAACCACATAAATACAATTTAATAAAGCATAGGATAAAACAACATAAATACAATGTAATAAAGCATAGGACAAAACAACATAAATACAATTTAATAAAGCATAGGATAAAACAACATAAATACAATTTAATGAAACATAGGATAAACAACATAAATACAATTTAATAAAGCATAGGACAAAACAACATAAATACAATTTAATAAAGCATATGTTAAAACAACATAAATACAATTTAATAAAGCATAACATAAAACAACATGAATATAATTTAGTAAAGCTTAAGATAAAACAACATGAATACAATTTAATAAAGCATAGGTTAAAACAACATAAATACAATTTAAGAAAGCATAGGATAAAACTACATAAATACATTTTAATAAAGCATAGGTTAAAACAACATAAATACAATTTAATAAAGCATAGGATAAAACAACATAAATACAATTTAATAAAGCATAGGATAAAACAACATAAATACAATTTAATAAAGCATAGGATAAAACAACATAAATACAATTTAATAAAGCATAGGTTAAAACAACATAAATACAATTTAATAAAGCATCGGACAAAACAACATAAATACAATTTAATAAAGCATAGGATAAAACAACATAAATACAATTTATAAAGCATAGGATTAAACAACATAAATACAATTTAATAAAGCATAGGATAAAACAACATAAATACAATTTAATAAAGCATAGGATAAAACAACATAATTACAATTTAATAAAGCATAGGCTAAAACTACATAAATACAATTTAATAAAGCATAGGCTAAAACTACATAAATACAATTTAATAAAGCATAGGCTAAAACAACATAAATACAATTTAATAAAGCATAGGTTAAAAAAACATAAATACAATTTAATAAAGCATAGGATAAAACCACATAAATACAATTTAATAAAGCATAGGATAAAACAACATAAATACTTTTTAATAAAGCATAGGTTAAAACCACATAAATACAATTTAATAAAGCACAGGATAAAACAACATAAATACAATTTAATAAAGCATAGGATAAAACAACATAAATACAATTTAATAAAGCATAGGATAAAACAACATAAATACAATTTAATAAAGCATAGGATAAAACAACATAAATACTATTTAATAAAGCATACGTTAAAACAACATAAATAGAATTAAATAAAGCATAGAATAAAACAACATAAATACAATTTAATAAAGCATAGGTTAAAACAACATAAATACAATTTTATAAAGCATAGGATAAAACAACATAAATACAATTTAATAAAGCATAGGTTAAAACAACATAAATACAATTTAATAAAGCATAGGATAAAACAACATAAATAAAATTTAATAAAGCATAGGATAAAACAACGTAAATAAAATTTAATAAAGCATAGGATAAAACAACATAAATAAAATTTAATACAGCATAGGATAAAACAACATAAATACAATTTAATAAAGCATAGGATAAAACAACATAAATACAATTTAATAAAGCATAGGTTAAAACAACATAAATACAATTTAATAAAGCATAGGATAAAACAACATAAATACAATTTAATAAAGCATAGGATAAAACAACATAAATAAAATTTAATAAAGCATAGGATAAAACAACATAAATACAATTTAATAAAGCATAGGATAAAACAAGATAAATACTATTTAATAAAGCATAGGATAAAACAACATAAATACAATTTAATAAAGCATAGGATAAAACAACATAAATACAATTTAATAAAGCATAGGATAAAACAACATAAATACAATTTAATAAAGCATAGGATAAAACAACATAAATAAAATTTAATAAACCATAGGTTAAAACAACATAAATACAATTTAATAAAGCATATGACAAAACAACATAAATACAATTTAATAAAGCATAGTTTAAAACAGCATGAATACAATTTAATAAAGCATAGGATAAAACCACAGAAATACAATTTAATAAAGCATAGGATAAAACAACATAAATACAATGTAATAAAGCATATGACAAAACAACATAAATACAATTTAATAAAGCATAGTTTAAAACAGCATGAATACAATTTAATAAAGCATAGGATAAAACCACAGAAATACAATTTAATAAAGCATAGGATAAAACAACATAATTACAATTTAATAAAGCATAGGACAAAACAACATAAATACAATTTAATAAAGCATAGGATAAAACAACATAAATACAAATTAATGAAACATAGGATAAACAACATAAATACAATTTAATAAAGCATAGGATAAACAACATAAATACAATTTAATAAAGCATAGGCTAAAACTACATAAACACAATTTAATAAAGCTTAGGATAAAACAAAGTAAATACAATATAATAAAGCATAGGATAAAACAACATAAATTCAATTTTATAAAGCATAGGATAAAACAACATAAATACAATTTAATAAAGCATAAGATAAAACAACATGAATACAATTTAATAAAGCATAGGTTAAAACAACATAAATACTATTTAATAAAGCATAGGATAAAACAACATAAATACAATTTAATAAAGCATAGGATAAAACAACATAAATACAATTTAATAAAGCATAGGTTAAAACAACATAAATACAATTTAATAAAGCATTGGATAAAACCACATAAATACAATTTAATAAAGCATAGGATAAAACAACATAAATACAATTTAATAAAGCATAGGATAAAACAACATAAATACAATTTAATAAAGCATAGGATAAAACAACATAAATACAATTTAATAAAGCATAGGATAAAACAACATAAATACAATTTAATAAAGCATACGTTAAAACAACATAAATACAATTAAATAAAGCATAGAATAAAACAACATAAATACAATTTAATAAAGCATAGGTTAAAACAACATAAATACAATTTTATAAAGCATAGGATAAAACAACATAAATACAATTTAATAAAGCATAGGTTAAAACAACATGAATACAATTTAATAAAGCATAGGATAAAACAACATAAATTCAATTTAATAAAGCATAGGATAAAACAACATAAATACAATTTAATAAAGCACAGGATAAAACAACATAAATAAAATTTAATAAAGCATAGAATAAAACAACATAAATAAAATTTAATAAAGCATAGGATAAAACAATGTAAATACAATTTAATAAAGCATAGGATAAAACAACATAAATAAAATTTAATACAGCATAGGATAAAACAACATAAATACAATTTAATAAAGCATAGGATAAAACAACATAAATACAATTTAATAAAGCATAGGTTAAAACAACATAAATACAATTTAATAAAGCATAGGATAAAACAACATAAATACAATTTAATAAAGCATAGGATAAAACAACATAAATAAAATTTAATAAAGCATAGGATAAAACAACATAAATACAATTTAATAAAGCATAGGATAAAACAACATAAATACAATTTAATAAAGCATAGGATAAAACAACATAAATACAATTTAATAAAGCATAGGATAAAACAACATAAATACAATTTAATAAAGCATAGGATAAAACAACATAAATAAAATTTAATAAAGCATAGGCTAAAACTACATAAATACAATTTAATAAAGCATAGGATAAAACAATATAAATACAATTTAATAAAGCATAGGTTAAAACAACATAAATACAATTTAATAAAGCATAGGATAAAACCACATAAATACAATTTAATAAAGCATAGGATAAAACAACATAAATACTTTTTAATAAAGCATAGGATAAAACCACATAAATACAATTTAATAAAGCACAGGATAAAACAACATAAATACAATTTAATAAAGCATAGGATAAAACAACATAAATACAATTTAATAAAGCATAGGATAAAACAACATAAATACAATTTAATAAAGCATAGGATAAAACAACATAAATACTATTTAATAAAGCATACGTTAAAACAACATAAATACAATTAAATAAAACATAGAATAAAACAACATAAATACAATTTAATAAAGCATAGGTTAAAACAACATAAATACAATTTTATAAAGCATAGGATAAAACAACATAAATACAATTTAATAAAGCATAGGTTAAAACAACATAAATACAATTTAATAAAGCATAGGATAAAACAACATAAATTCAATTTAATAAAGCATAGGATAAAACAACATAAATACAATTTAATAAAGCACAGGATAAAACAACATAAATAAAATTTAATAAAGCATAGAATAAAACAACATAAATAAAATTTAATAAAGCATAGGATAAAACAATGTAAATACAATTTAATAAAGCATAGGATAAAACAACATAAATAAAATTTAATACAGCATAGGATAAAACAACATAAATACAATTTAATAAAGCATAGGATAAAACAACATAAATACAATTTAATAAAGCATAGGTTAAAACAACATAAATACAATTTAATAAAGCATAGGATAAAACAACATAAATACAATTTAATAAAGCATAGGATAAAACAACATAAATAAAATTTAATAAAGCATAGGATAAAACAACATAAATACAATTTAATAAAGCATAGGATAAAACAACATAAATACAATTTAATAAAGCATAGGATAAAACAACATAAATACAATTTAATAAAGCATAGGATAAAACAACATAAATACAATTTAATAAAGCATAGGATAAAACAACATAAATAAAATTTAATAAAGCATAGGCTAAAACTACATAAATACAATTTAATAAAGCATAGGATAAAACAACATAAATACAATTTAATAAAGCATAGGTTAAAACAACATAAATACAATTTAATAAAGCATAGGATAAAACCACATAAATACAATTTAATAAAGCATAGGATAAAACAACATAAATACTTTTTAATAAAGCATAGGATAAAACCACATAAATACAATTTAATAAAGCACAGGATAAAACAACATAAATACAATTTAATAAAGCATAGGATAAAACAACATAAATACAATTTAATAAAGCATAGGATAAAACAACATAAATACAATTTAATAAAGCATAGGATAAAACAACATAAATACTATTTAATAAAGCATACGTTAAAACAACATAAATACAATTAAATAAAGCATAGAATAAAACAACATAAATACAATTTAATAAAGCATAGGTTAAAACAACATAAATACAATTTAATAAAGCATCGGACAAAACAACATAAATACAATTTAATAAAGCATAGGATAAAACAACATAAATACAATTTATAAAGCATAGGATTAAACAACATAAATACAATTTAATAAAGCATAGGATAAAACAACATAAATACAATTTAATAAAGCATAGGATAAAACAACATAATTACAATTTAATAAAGCATAGGCTAAAACTACATAAATACAATTTAATAAAGCATAGGATTAAACAACATAAATACAATTTAATAAAGCATAGGATAAAACAACATAAATAAAATTTAATAAAGCATAGGATAAAACAACATAAATACAATTTAATAAAGCATAGGATAAAACAACATAAATACAATTTAATAAAGCATAGGTTAAAACAACATAAATACAATGTAATAAAGCATATGACAAAACAACATAAATACAATTTAATAAAGCATAGTTTAAAACAGCATGAATACAATTTAATAAAGCATAGGATAAAACCACAGAAATACAATTTAATAAAGCATAGGATAAAACAACATAATTACAATTTAATAAAGCATAGGCTAAAACTACATAAATACAATTTAATAAAGCATAGGATAAAACAACATAAATACAATTTAATGAAGCATAGGTTAAAACAACATAAATACAATTTAATAAAGCATAGGATAAAACCACATAAATACAATTTAATAAAGCATAGGATAAAACAACATAAATACAATTTAATAAAGCATAGGATAAAACAACATAAATACAATTTAATAAAGCATAGGATAAAACAACATAAATACAATTTAATAAAGCATAGGTTAAAACAACATAAATACAATTTAATAAAGCATTGGATAAAACCACATAAATACAATTTAATAAAGCATAGGATAAAACAACATAAATACAATTTAATAAAGCATAGGATAAAACAACATAAATACAATTTAATAAAGCATAGGATAAAACAACATAAATACAATTTAATAAAGCATAGGATAAAACAACATAAATACAATTTAATAAAGCATACGTTAAAACAACATAAATACAATTAAATAAAGCATAGAATAAAACAACATAAATACAATTTAATAAAGCATAGGTTAAAACAACATAAATACAATTTTATAAAGCATAGGATAAAACAACATAAATACAATTTAATAAAGCATAGGTTAAAACAACATGAATACAATTTAATAAAGCATAGGATAAAACAACATAAATTCAATTTAATAAAGCATAGGATAAAACAACATAAATACAATTTAATAAAGCACAGGATAAAACAACATAAATAAAATTTAATAAAGCATAGAATAAAACAACATAAATAAAATTTAATAAAGCATAGGATAAAACAATGTAAATACAATTTAATAAAGCATAGGATAAAACAACATAAATAAAATTTAATACAGCATAGGATAAAACAACATAACTACAATTTAATAAAGCATAGGATAAAACAACATAAATACAATTTAATAAAGCATAGGTTAAAACAACATAAATACAATTTAATAAAGCATAGGATAAAACAACATAAATACAATTTAATAAAGCATAGGATAAAACAACATAAATAAAATTTAATAAAGCATAGGATAAAACAACATAAATACAATTTAATAAAGCATAGGATAAAACAACATAAATACAATTTAATAAAGCATAGGATAAAACAACATAAATACAATTTAATAAAGCATAGGATAAAACAACATAAATACAATTTAATAAAGCATAGGATAAAACAACATAAATAAAATTTAATAAAGCATAGGCTAAAACTACATAAATACAATTTAATAAAGCATAGGATAAAACAATATAAATACAATTTAATAAAGCATAGGTTAAAACAACATAAATACAATTTAATAAAGCATAGGATAAAACCACATAAATACAATTTAATAAAGCATAGGATAAAACAACATAAATACTTTTTAATAAAGCATTGGATAAAACCACATAAATACAATTTAATAAAGCACAGGATAAAACAACATAAATACAATTTAATAAAGCATAGGATAAAACAACATAAATACAATTTAATAAAGCATAGGATAAAACAACATAAATACAATTTAATAAAGCATAGGATAAAACAACATAAATACTATTTAATAAAGCATACGTTAAAACAACATAAATACAATTAAATAAAGCATAGAATAAAACAACATAAATACAATTTAATAAAGCATAGGTTAAAACAACATAAATACAATTTTATAAAGCATAGGATAAAACAACATAAATACAATTTAATAAAGCATAGGTTAAAACAACATAAATACAATTTAATAAAGCATAGGATAAAACAACATAAATTCAATTTAATAAAGCATAGGATAAAACAACATAAATACAATTTAATAAAGCACAGGATAAAACAACATAAATAAAATTTAATAAAGCATAGAATAAAACAACATAAATAAAATTTAATAAAGCATAGGATAAAACAATGTAAATACAATTTAATAAAGCATAGGATAAAACAACATAAATAAAATTTAATACAGCATAGGATAAAACAACATAAATACAATTTAATAAAGCATAGGATAAAACAACATAAATACAATTTAATAAAGCATAGGTTAAAACAACATAAATACAATTTAATAAAGCATAGGATAAAACAACATAAATACAATTTAATAAAGCATAGGATAAAACAACATAAATACAATTTAATAAAGCATAGGATAAAACAACATAAATACAATTTAATAAAGCATAGGATAAAACAACATAAATACAATTTAATAAAGCATAGGATAAAACAACATAAATACAATTTAATAAAGCATAGGATAAAACAACATAAATACAATTTAATAAAGCATAGGATAAAACAACATAAATAAAATTTAATAAAGCATAGGCTAAAACTACATAAATACAATTTAATAAAGCATAGGATAAAACAACATAAATACAATTTAATAAAGCATAGGTTAAAACAACATAAATACAATTTAATAAAGCATAGGATAAAACCACATAAATACAATTTAATAAAGCATAGGATAAAACAACATAAATACTTTTTAATAAAGCATAGGATAAAACCACATAAATACAATTTAATAAAGCACAGGATAAAACAACATAAATACAATTTAATAAAGCATAGGATAAAACAACATAAATACAATTTAATAAAGCATAGGATAAAACAACATAAATACAATTTAATAAAGCATAGGATAAAACAACATAAATACTATTTAATAAAGCATACGTTAAAACAACATAAATACAATTAAATAAAGCATAGAATAAAACAACATAAATACAATTTAATAAAGCATAGGTTAAAACAACATAAATACAATTTAATAAAGCATCGGACAAAACAACATAAATACAATTTAATAAAGCATAGGATAAAACAACATAAATACAATTTATAAAGCATAGGATTAAACAACATAAATACAATTTAATAAAGCATAGGATAAAACAACATAAATACAATTTAATAAAGCATAGGATAAAACAACATAATTACAATTTAATAAAGCATAGGCTAAAACTACATAAATACAATTTAATAAAGCATAGGATAAAACAACATAAATACAATTTAATAAAGCATAGGTTAAAACAACATAAATACAATTTAATAAAGCATAGGATAAAACCACATAAATACAATTTAATAAAGCATAGGATAAAACAACATAAATACAATTTAATAAAGCATAGGATAAAACAACATAAATACAATTTAATAAAGCATAGGATAAAACAACATAAATACAATTTAATAAAGCATAGGTTAAAACAACATAAATACAATTTAATAAAGCATAGGATAAAACCACATGAATACAATTTAATAAAGCATAGGATAAAACAACATAAATACAATTTAATAAAGCATAGGATAAAACAACATAAATACAATTTAATAAAGCATAGGATAAAACAACATAAATACAATTTAATAAAGCATAGGATAAAACAACATAAATACAATTTAATAAAGCATACGTTAAAACAACATAAATACAATTAAATAAAGCATAGAATAAAACAACATAAATACAATTTAATAAAGCATAGGTTAAAACAACATAAATACAATTTTATAAAGCATAGGATAAAACAACATAAATACAATTTAATAAAGCATAAGATAAAACAACATGAATATAATTTAGTAAAGCTTAAGATAAAACAACATGAATACAATTTAATAAAGCATAGGTTAAAACAACATAAATACAATTTAAGAAAGCATAGGATAAAACAACATAAATACAATTTAATAAAGCACAGGATAAAACAACATAAATAAAATTTAATAAAGCATAGAATAAAACAACATAAATAAAATTTAATAAAGCATAGGATAAAACAATGTAAATACAATTTAATAAAGCATAGGATAAAACAACATAAATAAAATTTAATACAGCATAGGATAAAACAACATAAATACAATTTAATAAAGCATAGGATAAAACAACATAAATACAATTTAATAAAGCATAGGTTAAAACAACATAAATACAATTTAATAAAGCATAGGATAAAACAACATAAATACAATTTAATAAAGCATAGGATAAAACAACATAAATAAAATTTAATAAAGCATAGGATAAAACAACATAAATACAATTTAATAAAGCATAGGATAAAACAACATAAATACAATTTAATAAAGCATAGGATAAAACAACATAAATACAATTTAATAAAGCATAGGATAAAACAACATAAATACAATTTAATAAAGCATAGGATAAAACAACATAAATAAAATTTAATAAAGCATAGGCTAAAACTACATAAATACAATTTAATAAAGCATAGGATAAAACAACATAAATACAATTTAATAAAGCATAGGTTAAAACAACATAAATACAATTTAATAAAGCATAGGATAAAACCACATAAATACAATTTAATAAAGCATAGGATAAAACAACATAAATACTTTTTAATAAAGCATAGGATAAAACCACATAAATACAATTTAATAAAGCACAGGATAAAACAACATAAATACAATTTAATAAAGCATAGGATAAAACAACATAAATACAATTTAATAAAGCATAGGATAAAACAACATAAATACAATTTAATAAAGCATAGGATAAAACAACATAAATACTATTTAATAAAGCATACGTTAAAACAACATAAATACAATTAAATAAAGCATAGAATAAAACAACATAAATACAATTTAATAAAGCATAGGTTAAAACAACATAAATACAATTTAATAAAGCATCGGACAAAACAACATAAATACAATTTAATAAAGCATAGGATAAAACAACATAAATACAATTTATAAAGCATAGGATTAAACAACATAAATACAATTTAATAAAGCATAGGATAAAACAACATAAATACAATTTAATAAAGCATAGGATAAAACAACATAATTACAATTTAATAAAGCATAGGCTAAAACTACATAAATACAATTTAATAAAGCATAGGATTAAACAACATAAATACAATTTAATAAAGCATAGGATAAAACAACATAAATAAAATTTAATAAAGCATAGGATAAAACAACATAAATACAATTTAATAAAGCATAGGATAAAACAACATAAATACAATTTAATAAAGCATAGGTTAAAACAACATAAATACAATGTAATAAAGCATATGACAAAACAACATAAATACAATTTAATAAAGCATAGTTTAAAACAGCATGAATACAATTTAATAAAGCATAGGATAAAACCACAGAAATACAATTTAATAAAGCATAGGATAAAACAACATAATTACAATTTAATAAAGCATAGGCTAAAACTACATAAATACAATTTAATAAAGCATAGGATAAAACAACATAAATACAATTTAATGAAGCATAGGTTAAAACAACATAAATACAATTTAATAAAGCATAGGATAAAACCACATAAATACAATTTAATAAAGCATAGGATAAAACAACATAAATACAATTTAATAAAGCATAGGATAAAACAACATAAATACAATTTAATAAAGCATAGGATAAAACAACATAAATACAATTTAATAAAGCATAGGTTAAAACAACATAAATACAATTTAATAAAGCATTGGATAAAACCACATAAATACAATTTAATAAAGCATAGGATAAAACAACATAAATACAATTTAATAAAGCATAGGATAAAACAACATAAATACAATTTAATAAAGCATAGGATAAAACAACATAAATACAATTTAATAAAGCATAGGATAAAACAACATAAATACAATTTAATAAAGCATACGTTAAAACAACATAAATACAATTAAATAAAGCATAGAATAAAACAACATAAATACAATTTAATAAAGCATAGGTTAAAACAACATAAATACAATTTTATAAAGCATAGGATAAAACAACATAAATACAATTTAATAAAGCATAGGTTAAAACAACATGAATACAATTTAATAAAGCATAGGATAAAACAACATAAATTCAATTTAATAAAGCATAGGATAAAACAACATAAATACAATTTAATAAAGCACAGGATAAAACAACATAAATAAAATTTAATAAAGCATAGAATAAAACAACATAAATAAAATTTAATAAAGCATAGGATAAAACAATGTAAATACAATTTAATAAAGCATAGGATAAAACAACATAAATAAAATTTAATACAGCATAGGATAAAACAACATAACTACAATTTAATAAAGCATAGGATAAAACAACATAAATACAATTTAATAAAGCATAGGTTAAAACAACATAAATACAATTTAATAAAGCATAGGATAAAACAACATAAATACAATTTAATAAAGCATAGGATAAAACAACATAAATAAAATTTAATAAAGCATAGGATAAAACAACATAAATACAATTTAATAAAGCATAGGATAAAACAACATAAATACAATTTAATAAAGCATAGGATAAAACAACATAAATACAATTTAATAAAGCATAGGATAAAACAACATAAATACAATTTAATAAAGCATAGGATAAAACAACATAAATAAAATTTAATAAAGCATAGGCTAAAACTACATAAATACAATTTAATAAAGCATAGGATAAAACAATATAAATACAATTTAATAAAGCATAGGTTAAAACAACATAAATACAATTTAATAAAGCATAGGATAAAACCACATAAATACAATTTAATAAAGCATAGGATAAAACAACATAAATACTTTTTAATAAAGCATTGGATAAAACCACATAAATACAATTTAATAAAGCACAGGATAAAACAACATAAATACAATTTAATAAAGCATAGGATAAAACAACATAAATACAATTTAATAAAGCATAGGATAAAACAACATAAATACAATTTAATAAAGCATAGGATAAAACAACATAAATACTATTTAATAAAGCATACGTTAAAACAACATAAATACAATTAAATAAAGCATAGAATAAAACAACATAAATACAATTTAATAAAGCATAGGTTAAAACAACATAAATACAATTTTATAAAGCATAGGATAAAACAACATAAATACAATTTAATAAAGCATAGGTTAAAACAACATAAATACAATTTAATAAAGCATAGGATAAAACAACATAAATTCAATTTAATAAAGCATAGGATAAAACAACATAAATACAATTTAATAAAGCACAGGATAAAACAACATAAATAAAATTTAATAAAGCATAGAATAAAACAACATAAATAAAATTTAATAAAGCATAGGATAAAACAATGTAAATACAATTTAATAAAGCATAGGATAAAACAACATAAATAAAATTTAATACAGCATAGGATAAAACAACATAAATACAATTTAATAAAGCATAGGATAAAACAACATAAATACAATTTAATAAAGCATAGGTTAAAACAACATAAATACAATTTAATAAAGCATAGGATAAAACAACATAAATACAATTTAATAAAGCATAGGATAAAACAACATAAATACAATTTAATAAAGCATAGGATAAAACAACATAAATACAATTTAATAAAGCATAGGATAAAACAACATAAATACAATTTAATAAAGCATAGGATAAAACAACATAAATACAATTTAATAAAGCATAGGATAAAACAACATAAATACAATTTAATAAAGCATAGGATAAAACAACATAAATAAAATTTAATAAAGCATAGGCTAAAACTACATAAATACAATTTAATAAAGCATAGGATAAAACAACATAAATACAATTTAATAAAGCATAGGTTAAAACAACATAAATACAATTTAATAAAGCATAGGATAAAACCACATAAATACAATTTAATAAAGCATAGGATAAAACAACATAAATACTTTTTAATAAAGCATAGGATAAAACCACATAAATACAATTTAATAAAGCACAGGATAAAACAACATAAATACAATTTAATAAAGCATAGGATAAAACAACATAAATACAATTTAATAAAGCATAGGATAAAACAACATAAATACAATTTAATAAAGCATAGGATAAAACAACATAAATACTATTTAATAAAGCATACGTTAAAACAACATAAATACAATTAAATAAAGCATAGAATAAAACAACATAAATACAATTTAATAAAGCATAGGTTAAAACAACATAAATACAATTTAATAAAGCATCGGACAAAACAACATAAATACAATTTAATAAAGCATAGGATAAAACAACATAAATACAATTTATAAAGCATAGGATTAAACAACATAAATACAATTTAATAAAGCATAGGATAAAACAACATAAATACAATTTAATAAAGCATAGGATAAAACAACATAATTACAATTTAATAAAGCATAGGCTAAAACTACATAAATACAATTTAATAAAGCATAGGATAAAACAACATAAATACAATTTAATAAAGCATAGGTTAAAACAACATAAATACAATTTAATAAAGCATAGGATAAAACCACATAAATACAATTTAATAAAGCATAGGATAAAACAACATAAATACAATTTAATAAAGCATAGGATAAAACAACATAAATACAATTTAATAAAGCATAGGATAAAACAACATAAATACAATTTAATAAAGCATAGGTTAAAACAACATAAATACAATTTAATAAAGCATAGGATAAAACCACATAAATACAATTTAATAAAGCATAGGATAAAACAACATAAATACAATTTAATAAAGCATAGGATAAAACAACATAAATACAATTTAATAAAGCATAGGATAAAACAACATAAATACAATTTAATAAAGCATAGGATAAAACAACATAAATACAATTTAATAAAGCATACGTTAAAACAACATAAATACAATTAAATAAAGCATAGAATAAAACAACATAAATACAATTTAATAAAGCATAGGTTAAAACAACATAAATACAATTTTATAAAGCATAGGATAAAACAACATAAATACAATTTAATAAAGCATAAGATAAAACAACATGAATATAATTTAGTAAAGCTTAAGATAAAACAACATGAATACAATTTAATAAAGCATAGGTTAAAACAACATAAATACAATTTAAGAAAGCATAGGATAAAACTACATAAATACATTTTAATAAAGCATAGGTTAAAACAACATAAATACAATTTAATAAAGCATAGGATAAAACAACATAAATACAATTTAATAAAGCATAGGATAAAACAACATAAATACTTTTTAATAAAGCGTAGGATAAAACCATATAAATACAATTTAATAAAGCATAGGCTAAAACAACATAAATAAAATTTAATAAAGCATAGGCTAAAACAACATAAATACAATTTAATAAAGCGTAGGACAAAACAACATAAATACAATGTAATAAAGCATAGTTTAAAACAACATAAATACAATTTAATAAAGCATAGGATAAAATAACATAAATACAATTTAATAAAGCATAGGATAAAACCACAGAAATACAATTTAATAAAGCATAGGATAAAACAACATAAATACAATTTAATAAAGCATAGGACAAAACAACATAAATACAATTTAATAAAGCATAGGACAAAACAACATAAATACAATTTAATAAAGCATAAGATAAAACAACATGAATATAATTTAGTAAAGCATAAGATAAAACAACATGAATACAATTTAATAAAGCATAGGTTAAAACAACATAAATACAATTTAAGAAAGCATAGGATAAAACTACATAAATACATTTTAATAAAGCATAGGATAAAACAACATAAATGCAATTTAATAAAGCATAGGTTAAAACAACATAAATACAATTTAATAAAGCTTCGGACAAAACAACATAAATACAATTTAATAAAGCATAGGATAAAACAACATAAATACAATTTATAAAGCATAGGATCAAACAACATAAATACAAATTAATAAAGCATAGGATAAAACAACATAAATACAATTTAATAAAGCATAGGATAAAATAACATAAAAACAATTTAATAAAGCATAGGCTAAAACTACATAAATACAATTTAATAAAGCATAGGATTAAACAACATAAATACAATTTAATAAAGCATAGGATAAAACAACATAAATAAAATTTAATAAAGCATAGGTTAAAACAACATAAATACAATTTAATAAAGCATCGGACAAAACAACATAAATACAATTTAATAAAGCATAGGATAAAACAACATAAATACAATTTATAAAGCATAGGATAAAACAACATAAATACAATTTAATAAAGCATAGGTTAAAACAACATAAATACAATTTTATAAAGCATAGGATAAAACAACATAAATACAATTTAATAAAGCATAGGTTAAAACAACATAAATACAATTTAATAAAGCATAGGATAAAACAACATAAATTCAATTTAATAAAGCATAGGATAAAACAACATAAATACAATTTAATAAAGCACAGGATAAAACAACATAAATAAAATTTAATAAAGCATAGAATAAAACAACATAAATAAAATTTAATAAAGCATAGGATAAAACAATGTAAATACAATTTAATAAAGCATAGGATAAAACAACATAAATAAAATTTAATACAGCATAGGATAAAACAACATAAATACAATTTAATAAAGCATAGGATAAAACAACATAAATACAATTTAATAAAGCATAGGTTAAAACAACATAAATACAATTTAATAAAGCATAGGATAAAACAACATAAATACTATTTAATAAAGCATAGGATAAAACAACATAAATACAATTTAATAAAGCATAGGATAAAACAACATAAATAAAATTTAATAAAGCATAGGCTAAAACTACATAAATACAATTTAATAAAGCATAGGATAAAACAACATAAATACAATTTAATAAAGCATAGGTTAAAACAACATAAATACAATTTAATAAAGCATAGGATAAAACCACATAAATACAATTTAATAAAGCATAGGATAAAACAACATAAATACTTTTTAATAAAGCATAGGATAAAACCACATAAATACAATTTAATAAAGCACAGGATAAAACAACATAAATACAATTTAATAAAGCATAGGATAAAACAACATAAATACAATTTAATAAAGCATAGGATAAAACAACATAAATACAATTTAATAAAGCATAGGATAAAACAACATAAATACTATTTAATAAAGCATACGTTAAAACAACATAAATACAATTAAATAAAGCATAGAATAAAACAACATAAATACAATTTAATAAAGCATAGGTTAAAACAACATAAATACAATTTTATAAAGCATAGGATTAAACAACATAAATACAATTTAATAAAGCGTAGGTTAAAACAACATAAATACAATTTAATAAAGCATAGGTTAAAACAACATAAATACAATTTAATAAAGCATAGGATAAAACCACATAAATACAATTTAATAAAGCATAGGATAAAACAACATAAATACTTTTTAATAAAGCATAGGATAAAACCACATAAATACAATTTAATAAAGCACAGGATAAAACAACGTAAATACAATTTAATAAAGCATAGGATAAAACAACATAAATACAATTTAATAAAGCATAGGATAAAACCACATAAATACAATTTAATAAAGCATAGGATAAAACCACAGAAATAGAATTTAATAAAGCATAGGATAAAACAACATAAATACAATTTAATAAAGCATAGGACAAAACAACATAAAAACAATTTAATAAAGCATAGGACAAAACAACATAAATACAATTTAATAAAGCATAAGATAAAACAACAGGAATATAATTTAGTAAAGCATAAGATAAAACAACATGAATACAATTTAATAAAGCATAGGTTAAAACAACATAAATACAATTTAAGAAAGCATAGGATAAAACTACATAAATACATTTTAATAAAGCATAGGATAAAACAACATAAATGCAATTTAATAAAGCATAGGTTAAAACAACATAAATACAATTTAATAAAGCTTCGGACAAAACAACATAAATACAATTTAATAAAGCATAGGATAAAACAACATAAATACAATTTATAAAGCATAGGATCAAACAACATAAATACAAATTAATAAAGCATAGGATAAAACAACATAAATACAATTTAATAAAGCATAGGATAAAATAACATAAAAACAATTTAATAAAGCATAGGCTAAAACTACATAAATACAATTTAATAAAGCATAGGATAAAACAAATTAAATACAATTTAATAAAGCATAGGTTAAAACAACATAAATACAATTTAATAAAGCATAGGATAAAACAACATAAATACAATTTAATAAAGCACAGGATAAAACAACATAAATAAAATTTAATAAAGCATAGAATAAAACAACATAAATAAAATTTAATAAAGCATAGGATAAAACAATGTAAATACAATTTAATAAAGCATAGGATAAAACAACATAAATAAAATTTAATACAGCATAGGATAAAACAACATAAATACAATTTAATAAAGCATAGGATAAAACAACATAAATACAATTTAATAAAGCATAGGTTAAAACAACATAAATACAATTTAATAAAGCATAGGATAAAACAACATAAATACTATTTAATAAAGCATAGGATAAAACAACATAAATACAATTTAATAAAGCATAGGATAAAACAACATAAATAAAATTTAATAAAGCATAGGCTAAAACTACATAAATACAATTTAATAAAGCATAGGATAAAACAACATAAATACAATTTAATAAAGCATAGGTTAAAACAACATAAATACAATTTAATAAAGCATAGGATAAAACCACATAAATACAATTTAATAAAGCATAGGATAAAACAACATAAATACTTTTTAATAAAGCATAGGATAAAACCACATAAATACAATTTAATAAAGCACAGGATAAAACAACATAAATACAATTTAATAAAGCATAGGATAAAACAACATAAATACAATTTAATAAAGCATAGGATAAAACAACATAAATACAATTTAATAAAGCATAGGATAAAACAACATAAATACTATTTAATAAAGCATACGTTAAAACAACATAAATACAATTAAATAAAGCATAGAATAAAACAACATAAATACAATTTAATAAAGCATAGGTTAAAACAACATAAATACAATTTTATAAAGCATAGGATAAAACAACATAAATACAATTTAATAAAGCGTAGGTTAAAACAACATAAATACAATTTAATAAAGCATAGGTTAAAACAACATAAATACAATTTAATAAAGCATAGGATAAAACCACATAAATACAATTTAATAAAGCATAGGATAAAACAACATAAATACTTTTTAATAAAGCATAGGATAAAACCACATAAATACAATTTAATAAAGCACAGGATAAAACAACGTAAATACAATTTAATAAAGCATAGGATAAAACAACATAAATACAATTTAATAAAGCATAAGATAAAACAACATGAATATAATTTAGTAAAGCTTAAGATAAAACAACATGAATACAATTTAATAAAGCATAGGTTAAAACAACATAAATACAATTTAAGAAAGCATAGGATAAAACTACATAAATACATTTTAATAAAGCATAGGTTAAAACAACATAAATACAATTTAATAAAGCATAGGATAAAACAACATAAATACAATTTAATAAAGCATAGGATAAAACAACATAAATACTTTTTAATAAAGCGTAGGATAAAACCACATAAATACAATTTAATAAAGCATAGGCTAAAACAACATAAATAAAATTTAATAAAGCATAGGCTAAAACAACATAAATACAATTTAATAAAGCATAGGATAAAATAACATAAATACAATTTAATAAAGCGTAGGATAAAACCACAGAAATAGAATTTAATAAAGCATAGGATAAAACAACATAAATACAATTTAATAAAGCATAGGACAAAACAACATAAAAACAATTTAATAAAGCATAGGACAAAACAACATAAATACAATTTAATAAAGCATAAGATAAAACAACATGAATATAATTTAGTAAAGCATAAGATAAAACAACATGAATACAATTTAATAAAGCATAGGTTAAAACAACATAAATACAATTTAAGAAAGCATAGGATAAAACTACATAAATACATTTTAATAAAGCATAGGATAAAACAACATAAATGCAATTTAATAAAGCATAGGTTAAAACAACATAAATACAATTTAATAAAGCTTCGGACAAAACAACATAAATACAATTTAATAAAGCATAGGATAAAACAACATAAATACAATTTATAAAGCATAGGATCAAACAACATAAATACAAATTAATAAAGCATAGGATAAAACAACATAAATACAATTTAATAAAGCATAGGATAAAATAACATAAAAACAATTTAATAAAGCATAGGCTAAAACTACATAAATACAATTTAATAAAGCATAGGATAAAAAAAATTAAATACAATTTAATAAAGCATAGGTTAAAACAACATAAATACAATTTAATAAAGCATAGGATAAAACAACATAAATACAATTTAATAAAGCATAGGATAAAACAACATAAATAAAATTTAATAAAGCATAGGTTAAAACAACATAAATACAATTTAATAAAGCATAGGATAAAACAACATAATTACAATTTAATAAAGCATAGGCTAAAACTACATAAATACAATTTAATAAAGCATAGGATAAAACAACATAAATACAATTTAATAAAGCATAGGTTAAAACAACATAAATACAATTTAATAAAGCATAGGATAAAACAACATAAATACAATTTAATAAAGCATAGGATAAAACAACATAAATAAAATTTAATAAAGCATAGGTTAAAACAACATAAATACAATTTAATAAAGCATAGGATAAAAAAACATAAATACAATTTAATAAAGCATAGGATAAAACAACATAAATACAATTTAATAAAGCATAGGATAAAACAACATAAATACAATTTAATAAAGCATAGGATAAAACAACATAAATACTATTTAATAAAGCATACGTTAAAACAACATAAATACAATTAAATAAAGCATAGAATAAAGCAACATAAATACAATTTAATAAAGCATAGGTTAAAACAACATAAATACAATTTTATAAAGCATAGGATAAAACAACATAAATACAATTTAATAAAGCATAGGTTAAAACAACATAAATACAATATAATAAAGCATAGGATAAAACAACATAAATACAATTTAATAAAGCACAGGATAAAACAACATAAATAAAATGTAATAAAGCATAGGATAAAACAACATAAATACAATTTAATAAAGCATAGGATAAAACAACGTAAATACAATTTAATAAAGCATAGGATAAAACAACATAAATAAAATTTAATACAGCATAGGATAAAACAACATAAATACAATTTAATAAAGCATAGGATAAAACAACATAAATACAATTTAATAAAGCATAGGTTAAAACAACATAAATACGATTTAATAAAGCATAGGATAAAACAACATAAATACAACTTAATAAAGCATAGGATAAAACAACATAAATACAATTTAATAAAGCATAGGATAAAACAACATAAATAAAATTTAATAAAGCATAGGATAAAACAACATAAATACAATTTAATAAAGCATATGACAAAACAACATAAATACAATTTAATAAAGCATAGTTTAAAACAGCATGAATACAATTTAATAAAGCATAGGATAAAACCACAGAAATACAATTCAATAAAGCATAGGATAAAACAACATAAATACAATGTAATAAAGCATAGGACAAAACAACATAAATACAATTTATTAAAGCATAGGATAAAACAACATAAATACAATTTAATGAAACATAGGATAAACAACATAAATACAATTTAATAAAGCATAGGACAAAACAGCATAAATACAATTTAATAAAGCATATGTTAAAACAACATAAATACAATTTAATAAAGCATAGTTTAAAACAACATAAATACAATTTAATAAAGCATAGCTTAAAACAACATAAATACAATTTAATAAAGCATAGTTTAAAACAACATAAATACAATTTAATAAAGCATAGGACAAAACAACATAAATACAATTTAATAAAGCATAAGATAAAACAACATGAATATAATTTAGTAAAGCATAAGATAAAACAACATGAATACAATTTAATAAAGCATAGGTTAAAACAACATAAATACAATTTAAGAAAGCATAGGATAAAACTACATAAATACATTTTAATAAAGCATAGGATAAAACAACATAAATGCAATTTAATAAAGCATAGGTTAAAACAACATAAATACAATTTAATAAAGCTTCGGACAAAACAACATAAATACAATTTAATAAAGCATAGGATAAAACAACATAAATACAATTTATAAAGCATAGGATCAAACAACATAAATACAAATTAATAAAGCATAGGATAAAACAACATAAATACAATTTAATAAAGCATAGGATAAAATAACATAAAAACAATTTAATAAAGCATAGGCTAAAACTACATAAATACAATTTAATAAAGCATAGGATAAAACAAATTAAATACAATTTAATAAAGCATAGGTTAAAACAACATAAATACAATTTAATAAAGCATAGGATAAAACAACATAAATACAATTTAATAAAGCATAGGATAAAACAACATAAATAAAATTTAATAAAGCATAGGTTAAAACAACATAAATACAATTTAATAAAGCATCGGACAAAACAACATAAATACAATTTAATAAAGCATAGGATAAAACAACATAAATACAATTTATAAAGCATAGGATAAAACAACATAAATACAATTTAATAAAGCATAGGATAAAACAACATAAATACAATTTAATAAAGCATAGGATAAAACAACATAATTACAATTTAATAAAGCATAGGCTAAAACTACATAAATACAATTTAATAAAGCATAGGATAAAACAACATAAATACAATTTAATAAAGCATAGGTTAAAACAACATAAATACAATTTAATAAAGCATAGGATAAAACAACATAAATACAATTTAATAAAGCATAGGATAAAACAACATAAATAAAATTTAATAAAGCATAGGTTAAAACAACATAAATACAATTTAATAAAGCATAGGATAAAAAAACATAAATACAATTTAATAAAGCATAGGATAAAACAACATAAATACTTTTTAATAAAGCAAAGGATAAAACCACATAAATACAATTTAATAAAGCACAGGATAAAACAACATAAATACAATTTAATAAAGCATAGGATAAAACAACATAAATACAATTTAATAAAGCATAGGTTAAAACAACATAAATACAATTTAATAAAGCATCGGACAAAACAACATAAATACAATTTAATAAAGCATAGGATAAAACAACATAAATACAATTTATAAAGCATAGGATAAAACAACATAAATACAATTTAATAAAGCATAGGATAAAACAACATAAATACAATTTAATAAAGCATAGGATAAAACAACATAATTACAATTTAATAAAGCATATGCTAAAACTACATAAATACAATTTAATAAAGCATAGGATAAAACAACATAAATACAATTTAATAAAGCATAGGATAAAACAACATAAATACAATTTAATAAAGCATAGGATAAAACAACATAAATACTATTTAATAAAGCATACGTTAAAACAACATAAATACAATTAAATAAAGCATAGAATAAAGCAACATAAATACAATTTAATAAAGCATAGGTTAAAACAACATAAATACAATTTTATAAAGCATAGGATAAAACAACATAAATACAATTTAATAAAGCATAGGTTAAAACAACATAAATACAATATAATAAAGCATAGGATAAAACAACATAAATACAATTTAATAAAGCACAGGATAAAACAACATAAATAAAATGTAATAAAGCATAGGATAAAACAACATAAATACAATTTAATAAAGCATAGGATAAAACAACGTAAATACAATTTAATAAAGCATAGGATAAAACAACATAAATAAAATTTAATACAGCATAGGATAAAACAACATAAATACAATTTAATAAAGCATAGGATAAAACAACATAAATACAATTTAATAAAGCATAGGTTAAAACAACATAAATACGATTTAATAAAGCATAGGATAAAACAACATAAATACAACTTAATAAAGCATAGGATAAAACAACATAAATACAATTTAATAAAGCATAGGATAAAACAACATAAATAAAATTTAATAAAGCATAGGATAAAACAACATAAATACAATTTAATAAAGCATATGACAAAACAACATAAATACAATTTAATAAAGCATAGTTTAAAACAGCATGAATACAATTTAATAAAGCATAGGATAAAACCACAGAAATACAATTCAATAAAGCATAGGATAAAACAACATAAATACAATGTAATAAAGCATAGGACAAAACAACATAAATACAATTTATTAAAGCATAGGATAAAACAACATAAATACAATTTAATGAAACATAGGATAAACAACATAAATACAATTTAATAAAGCATAGGACAAAACAGCATAAATACAATTTAATAAAGCATATGTTAAAACAACATAAATACAATTTAATAAAGCATAGTTTAAAACAACATAAATACAATTTAATAAAGCATAGCTTAAAACAACATAAATACAATTTAATAAAGCATAGTTTAAAACAACATAAATACAATTTAATAAAGCATAGGACAAAACAACATAAATACAATTTAATAAAGCATAAGATAAAACAACATGAATATAATTTAGTAAAGCATAAGATAAAACAACATGAATACAATTTAATAAAGCATAGGTTAAAACAACATAAATACAATTTAAGAAAGCATAGGATAAAACTACATAAATACATTTTAATAAAGCATAGGATAAAACAACATAAATGCAATTTAATAAAGCATAGGTTAAAACAACATAAATACAATTTAATAAAGCTTCGGACAAAACAACATAAATACAATTTAATAAAGCATAGGATAAAACAACATAAATACAATTTATAAAGCATAGGATCAAACAACATAAATACAAATTAATAAAGCATAGGATAAAACAACATAAATACAATTTAATAAAGCATAGGATAAAATAACATAAAAACAATTTAATAAAGCATAGGCTAAAACTACATAAATACAATTTAATAAAGCATAGGATAAAACAAATTAAATACAATTTAATAAAGCATAGGTTAAAACAACATAAATACAATTTAATAAAGCATAGGATAAAACAACATAAATACAATTTAATAAAGCATAGGATAAAACAACATAAATAAAATTTAATAAAGCATAGGTTAAAACAACATAAATACAATTTAATAAAGCATCGGACAAAACAACATAAATACAATTTAATAAAGCATAGGATAAAACAACATAAATACAATTTATAAAGCATAGGATAAAACAACATAAATACAATTTAATAAAGCATAGGATAAAACAACATAAATACAATTTAATAAAGCATAGGATAAAACAACATAATTACAATTTAATAAAGCATAGGCTAAAACTACATAAATACAATTTAATAAAGCATAGGATAAAACAACATAAATACAATTTAATAAAGCATAGGTTAAAACAACATAAATACAATTTAATAAAGCATAGGATAAAACAACATAAATACAATTTAATAAAGCATAGGATAAAACAACATAAATAAAATTTAATAAAGCATAGGTTAAAACAACATAAATACAATTTAATAAAGCATAGGATAAAAAAACATAAATACAATTTAATAAAGCATAGGATAAAACAACATAAATACTTTTTAATAAAGCAAAGGATAAAACCACATAAATACAATTTAATAAAGCACAGGATAAAACAACATAAATACAATTTAATAAAGCATAGGATAAAACAACATAAATACAATTTAATAAAGCATAGGTTAAAACAACATAAATACAATTTAATAAAGCATCGGACAAAACAACATAAATACAATTTAATAAAGCATAGGATAAAACAACATAAATACAATTTATAAAGCATAGGATAAAACAACATAAATACAATTTAATAAAGCATAGGATAAAACAACATAAATACAATTTAATAAAGCATAGGATAAAACAACATAATTACAATTTAATAAAGCATAGGCTAAAACTACATAAATACAATTTAATAAAGCATAGGATAAAACAACATAAATACAATTTAATAAAGCATAGGTTAAAACAACATAAATACAATTTAATAAAGCATAGGATAAAACAACATAAATACAATTTAATAAAGCATAGGATAAAACAACATAAATAAAATTTAATAAAGCATAGGTTAAAACAACATAAATACAATTTAATAAAGCATAGGATAAAAAAACATAAATACAATTTAATAAAGCATAGGATAAAACAACATAAATACTTTTTAATAAAGCAAAGGATAAAACCACATAAATACAATTTAATAAAGCACAGGATAAAACAACATAAATACAATTTAATAAAGCATAGGATAAAACAACATAAATACAATTTAATAAAGCATAGGATAAAACAACATAAATACAATTTAATAAAGCATAGGATAAAACAACATAAATACTATTTAATAAAGCATACGTTAAAACAACATAAATACAATTAAATAAAGCATAGAATAAAGCAACATAAATACAATTTAATAAAGCATAGGTTAAAACAACATAAATACAATTTTATAAAGCATAGGATAAAACAACATAAATACAATTTAATAAAGCATAGGTTAAAACAACATAAATACAATATAATAAAGCATAGGATAAAACAACATAAATACAATTTAATAAAGCACAGGATAAAACAACATAAATAGAATTTAATAAAGCATAGGATAAAACAACATAAATAAAATTTAATAAAGCATAGGATAAAACAACGTAAATACAATTTAATAAAGCATAGGATAAAACAACATAAATAAAATTTAATACAGCATAGGATAAAACAACATAAATACAATTTAATAAAGCATAGGATAAAACAACATAAATACAATTTAATAAAGCATAGGTTAAAACAACATAAATACGATTTAATAAAGCATAGGATAAAACAACATAAATACAACTTAATAAAGCATAGGATAAAACCACAGAAATACAATTTAATAAAGCATAGGATAAAACAACATAAATACAATTTAATAAAGCATAGGATAAAACAACATAAATAAAATTTAATAAAGCATAGGTTAAAACAACATAAATACAATTTAATAAAGCATCGGACAAAACAACATAAATACAATTTAATAAAGCATAGGATAAAACAACATAAATACAATTTATAAAGCATAGGATAAAACAACATAAATACAATTTAATAAAGCATAGGATAAAACAACATAAATACAATTTAATAAAGCATAGGATAAAACAACATAATTACAATTTAATAAAGCATAGGCTAAAACTACATAAATACAATTTAATAAAGCATAGGATAAAACAACATAAATACAATTTAATAAAGCATAGGTTAAAACAACATAAATACAATTTAATAAAGCATAGGATAAAACAACATAAATACAATTTAATAAAGCATAGGATAAAACAACATAAATAAAATTTAATAAAGCATAGGTTAAAACAACATAAATACAATTTAATAAAGCATAGGATAAAAAAACATAAATACAATTTAATAAAGCATAGGATAAAACAACATAAATACTTTTTAATAAAGCAAAGGATAAAACCACATAAATACAATTTAATAAAGCACAGGATAAAACAACATAAATACAATTTAATAAAGCATAGGATAAAACAACATAAATACAATTTAATAAAGCATAGGTTAAAACAACATAAATACAATTTAATAAAGCATCGGACAAAACAACATAAATACAATTTAATAAAGCATAGGATAAAACAACATAAATACAATTTATAAAGCATAGGATAAAACAACATAAATACAATTTAATAAAGCATAGGATAAAACAACATAAATACAATTTAATAAAGCATAGGATAAAACAACATAATTACAATTTAATAAAGCATAGGCTAAAACTACATAAATACAATTTAATAAAGCATAGGATAAAACAACATAAATACAATTTAATAAAGCATAGGTTAAAACAACATAAATACAATTTAATAAAGCATAGGATAAAACAACATAAATACAATTTAATAAAGCATAGGATAAAACAACATAAATAAAATTTAATAAAGCATAGGTTAAAACAACATAAATACAATTTAATAAAGCATAGGATAAAAAAACATAAATACAATTTAATAAAGCATAGGATAAAACAACATAAATACTTTTTAATAAAGCAAAGGATAAAACCACACAAATACAATTTAATAAAGCACAGGATAAAACAACATAAATACAATTTAATAAAGCATAGGATAAAACAACATAAATACAATTTAATAAAGCATAGGATAAAACAACATAAATACAATTTAATAAAGCATAGGATAAAACAACATAAATACTATTTAATAAAGCATACGTTAAAACAACATAAATACAATTAAATAAAGCATAGAATAAAGCAACATAAATACAATTTAATAAAGCATAGGCTAAAACTACATAAATACAATTTAATAAAGCATAGGATAAAACAAATTAAATACAATTTAATAAAGCATAGGTTAAAACAACATAAATACAATTTAATAAAGCATAGGATAAAACAACATAAATACAATTTAATAAAGCATAGGATAAAACAACATAAATAAAATTTAATAAAGCATAGGTTAAAACAACATAAATACAATTTAATAAAGCATCGGACAAAACAACATAAATACAATTTAATAAAGCATAGGATAAAACAACATAAATACAATTTATAAAGCATAGGATAAAACAACATAAATACAATTTAATAAAGCATAGGATAAAACAACATAAATACAATTTAATAAAGCATAGGATAAAACAACATAATTACAATTTAATAAAGCATAGGCTAAAACTACATAAATACAATTTAATAAAGCATAGGATAAAACAACATAAATACAATTTAATAAAGCATAGGTTAAAACAACATAAATACAATTTAATAAAGCATAGGATAAAACAACATAAATACAATTTAATAAAGCATAGGATAAAACAACATAAATAAAATTTAATAAAGCATAGGTTAAAACAACATAAATACAATTTAATAAAGCATAGGATAAAAAAACATAAATACAATTTAATAAAGCATAGGATAAAACAACATAAATACTTTTTAATAAAGCAAAGGATAAAACCACATAAATACAATTTAATAAAGCACAGGATAAAACAACATAAATACAATTTAATAAAGCATAGGATAAAACAACATAAATACAATTTAATAAAGCATAGGTTAAAACAACATAAATACAATTTAATAAAGCATCGGACAAAACAACATAAATACAATTTAATAAAGCATAGGATAAAACAACATAAATACAATTTATAAAGCATAGGATAAAACAACATAAATACAATTTAATAAAGCATAGGATAAAACAACATAAATACAATTTAATAAAGCATAGGATAAAACAACATAATTACAATTTAATAAAGCATAGGCTAAAACTACATAAATACAATTTAATAAAGCATAGGATAAAACAACATAAATACAATTTAATAAAGCATAGGTTAAAACAACATAAATACAATTTAATAAAGCATAGGATAAAACAACATAAATACAATTTAATAAAGCATAGGATAAAACAACATAAATAAAATTTAATAAAGCATAGGTTAAAACAACATAAATACAATTTAATAAAGCATAGGATAAAAAAACATAAATACAATTTAATAAAGCATAGGATAAAACAACATAAATACTTTTTAATAAAGCAAAGGATAAAACCACATAAATACAATTTAATAAAGCACAGGATAAAACAACATAAATACAATTTAATAAAGCATAGGATAAAACAACATAAATACAATTTAATAAAGCATAGGATAAAACAACATAAATACAATTTAATAAAGCATAGGATAAAACAACATAAATACTATTTAATAAAGCATACGTTAAAACAACATAAATACAATTAAATAAAGCATAGAATAAAGCAACATAAATACAATTTAATAAAGCATAGGTTAAAACAACATAAATACAATTTTATAAAGCATAGGATAAAACAACATAAATACAATTTAATAAAGCATAGGTTAAAACAACATAAATACAATATAATAAAGCATAGGATAAAACAACATAAATACAATTTAATAAAGCACAGGATAAAACAACATAAATAGAATTTAATAAAGCATAGGATAAAACAACATAAATAAAATTTAATAAAGCATAGGATAAAACAACGTAAATACAATTTAATAAAGCATAGGATAAAACAACATAAATAAAATTTAATACAGCATAGGATAAAACAACATAAATACAATTTAATAAAGCATAGGATAAAACAACATAAATACAATTTAATAAAGCATAGGTTAAAACAACATAAATACGATTTAATAAAGCATAGGATAAAACAACATAAATACAACTTAATAAAGCATAGGATAAAACCACAGAAATACAATTTAATAAAGCATAGGATAAAACAACATAAATACAATTTAATAAAGCATAGGATAAAACAACATAAATAAAATTTAATAAAGCATAGGTTAAAACAACATAAATACAATTTAATAAAGCATCGGACAAAACAACATAAATACAATTTAATAAAGCATAGGATAAAACAACATAAATACAATTTATAAAGCATAGGATAAAACAACATAAATACAATTTAATAAAGCATAGGATAAAACAACATAAATACAATTTAATAAAGCATAGGATAAAACAACATAATTACAATTTAATAAAGCATAGGCTAAAACTACATAAATACAATTTAATAAAGCATAGGATAAAACAACATAAATACAATTTAATAAAGCATAGGTTAAAACAACATAAATACAATTTAATAAAGCATAGGATAAAACAACATAAATACAATTTAATAAAGCATAGGATAAAACAACATAAATAAAATTTAATAAAGCATAGGTTAAAACAACATAAATACAATTTAATAAAGCATAGGATAAAAAAACATAAATACAATTTAATAAAGCATAGGATAAAACAACATAAATACTTTTTAATAAAGCAAAGGATAAAACCACATAAATACAATTTAATAAAGCACAGGATAAAACAACATAAATACAATTTAATAAAGCATAGGATAAAACAACATAAATACAATTTAATAAAGCATAGGTTAAAACAACATAAATACAATTTAATAAAGCATCGGACAAAACAACATAAATACAATTTAATAAAGCATAGGATAAAACAACATAAATACAATTTATAAAGCATAGGATAAAACAACATAAATACAATTTAATAAAGCATAGGATAAAACAACATAAATACAATTTAATAAAGCATAGGATAAAACAACATAATTACAATTTAATAAAGCATAGGCTAAAACTACATAAATACAATTTAATAAAGCATAGGATAAAACAACATAAATACAATTTAATAAAGCATAGGTTAAAACAACATAAATACAATTTAATAAAGCATAGGATAAAACAACATAAATACAATTTAATAAAGCATAGGATAAAACAACATAAATAAAATTTAATAAAGCATAGGTTAAAACAACATAAATACAATTTAATAAAGCATAGGATAAAAAAACATAAATACAATTTAATAAAGCATAGGATAAAACAACATAAATACTTTTTAATAAAGCAAAGGATAAAACCACACAAATACAATTTAATAAAGCACAGGATAAAACAACATAAATACAATTTAATAAAGCATAGGATAAAACAACATAAATACAATTTAATAAAGCATAGGATAAAACAACATAAATACAATTTAATAAAGCATAGGATAAAACAACATAAATACTATTTAATAAAGCATACGTTAAAACAACATAAATACAATTAAATAAAGCATAGAATAAAGCAACATAAATACAATTTAATAAAGCATAGGTTAAAACAACATAAATACAATTTTATAAAGCATAGGATAAAACAACATAAATACAATTTAATAAAGCATAGGTTAAAACAACATAAATACAATATAATAAAGCATAGGATAAAACAACATAAATACAATTTAATAAAGCACAGGATAAAACAACATAAATAGAATTTAATAAAGCATAGGATAAAACAACATAAATAAAATTTAATAAAGCATAGGATAAAACAACGTAAATACAATTTAATAAAGCATAGGATAAAACAACATAAATAAAATTTAATACAGCATAGGATAAAACAACATAAATACAATTTAATAAAGCATAGGATAAAACAACATAAATACAATTTAATAAAGCATAGGTTAAAACAACATAAATACGATTTAATAAAGCATAGGATAAAACAACATAAATACAACTTAATAAAGCATAGGATAAAACCACAGAAATACAATTCAATAAAGCATAGGATAAAACAACATAAATACAATGTAATAAAGCATAGGACAAAACAACATAAATACAATTTATTAAAGCATAGGATAAAACAACATAAATACAATTTAATGAAACATAGGATAAACAACATAAATACAATTTAATAAAGCATAGGACAAAACAGCATAAATACAATTTAATAAAGCATATGTTAAAACAACATAAATACATTTTAATAAAGCATAGTTTAAAACAACATAAATACAATTTAATAAAGCATAGCTTAAAACAACATAAATACAATTTAATAAAGCATAGTTTAAAACAACATAAATACAATTTAATAAAGCATAGTTTAAAACAACATAAATACAACTTAATAAAGCATAGTTTAAAACAACATAAATACAATTTAATAAAGCATAGTTTAAAACAACATAAATACAATTTAATAAAGCATTAGATAAAACAACATGAATATAATTTAGTAAAGCATAAGATAAAACAACATGAATACAATTTAATAAAGCATAGGATAAAACAACATAAATAAAATTTAATAAAGCATAGGTTAAAACAGCATAAATACAATTTAATAAAGCATAGTTTAAAACAACATAAATATAATTTAATAAAGCATAGTTTAAAACAACATAAATACAATTTAATAAAGCTTAGGATAAAACCACAAAAATACAATTTAATAAAGCATAGGATAAAACAACATAATTAAAATTTAATAAAGCATAGGTTAAAACAACATAAATACAATTTAATAAAGCATAGGATAAAACAACATAAATACAATTTAATAAAGCATAGGATAAAACAACATAAATACTTTTTAATAAAGCAAAGGATAAAACCACATAAATACAATTTAATAAAGCACAGGATAAAACAACATAAATACAATTTAATAAAGCATAGGATAAAACAACATAAATACAATTTAATAAAGCATAGGATAAAACAACATAAATAAAATTTAATAAAGCATAGGATAAAACAACATAAATACAATTTAATAAAGCATAGGATAAAACAACATAAATACAATTTAATAAAGCATAGGTTAAAACAACATAAATACAATTTAATAAAGCATAGGTTAAAACAACATAAATACAATTTAATAAAGCATAGGTTAAAACAATATAAATACAATTTAATAAAGCATAGGATAAAACAACATAAATAAAATTTAATAAAGCATAGGCTAAAACTACATAAATACAATTTAATAAAGCATAGGATAAAACAACATAAATACAATTTAATAAAGCATAGGTTAAAACAACATAAATACAATTTAATAAAGCATAGGATAAAACCACATAAATACAATTTAATAAAGCATAGGATAAAACAACATAAATACTTTTTAATAAAGCATAGGATAAAACCACATAAATACAATTTAATAAAGCACAGGATAAAACAACGTAAATGCAATTTAATAAAGCATAGGATAAAACAACATAAATACAATTTAATAAAGCATAAGATAAAACAACATGAATATAATTTAGTAAAGCTTAAGATAAAACAACATGAATACAATTTAATAAAGCATAGGTTAAAACAACATAAATACAATTTAAGAAAGCATAGGATAAAACTACATAAATACATTTTAATAAAGCATAGGTTAAAACAACATAAATACAATTTAATAAAGCATAGGATAAAACAACATAAATACAATTTAATAAAGCATAGGATAAAACAACATAAATACTTTTTAATAAAGCGTAGGATAAAACCACATAAATACAATTTAATAAAGCATAGGCTAAAACAACATAAATAAAATTTAATAAAGCATAGGCTAAAACAACATAAATACAATTTAATAAAGCGTAGGACAAAACAACATAAATACAATGTAATAAAGCATAGTTTAAAACAACATAAATACAATTTAATAAAGCATAGGATAAAATAACATAAATACAATTTAATAAAGCATAGGATAAAACCACAGAAATACAATTTAATAAAGCATAGGATAAAACAACATAAATACAATTTAATAAAGCATAGGACAAAACAACATAAATACAATTTAATAAAGCATAGGACAAAACAACATAAATACAATTTAATAAAGCATAAGATAAAACAACATGAATATAATTTAGTAAAGCATAAGATAAAACAACATGAATACAATTTAATAAAGCATAGGTTAAAACAACATAAATACAATTTAATAAAGCATAGGATAAAATAACATAAAAACAATTTAATAAAGCATAGGCTAAAACTACATAAATACAATTTAATAAAGCATAGGATAAAACAACATAAATACAATTTAATAAAGCATAGGATAAAACAACATAAATAAAATTTAATAAAGCATAGGTTAAAACAACATAAATACAATTTAATAAAGCATCGGACAAAACAACATAAATACAATTTAATAAAGCATAGGATAAAACAACATAAATACAATTTATAAAGCATAGGATAAAACAACATAAATACAATTTAATAAAGCATAGGATAAAACAACATAAATACAATTTAATAAAGCATAGGTTAAAACAACATAAATACAATTTAATAAAGCATAGGATAAAACAACATAAATAAAATTTAATAAAGCATAGGTTAAAACAACATAAATACAATTTAATAAAGCATAGGATAAAAAAACATAAATACAATTTAATAAAGCATAGGATAAAACAACATAAATACTTTTTAATAAAGCAAAGGATAAAACCACATAAATACAATTTAATAAAGCACAGGATAAAACAACATAAATACAATTTAATAAAGCATAGGATAAAACAACATAAATACAATTTAATAAAGCATAGGTTAAAACAACATAAATACAATTTAATAAAGCATCGGACAAAACAACATAAATACAATTTAATAAAGCATAGGATAAAACAACATAAATACAATTTATAAAGCATAGGATAAAACAACATAAATACAATTTAATAAAGCATAGGATAAAACAACATAAATACAATTTAATAAAGCATAGGATAAAACAACATAATTACAATTTAATAAAGCATAGGCTAAAACTACATAAATACAATTTAATAAAGCATAGGATAAAACAACATAAATACAATTTAATAAAGCATAGGTTAAAACAACATAAATACAATTTAATAAAGCATAGGATAAAACAACATAAATACAATTTAATAAAGCATAGGATAAAACAACATAAATAAAATTTAATAAAGCATAGGTTAAAACAACATAAATACAATTTAATAAAGCATAGGATAAAAAAACATAAATACAATTTAATAAAGCATAGGATAAAACAACATAAATACTTTTTAATAAAGCAAAGGATAAAACCACACAAATACAATTTAATAAAGCACAGGATAAAACAACATAAATACAATTTAATAAAGCATAGGATAAAACAACATAAATACAATTTAATAAAGCATAGGATAAAACAACATAAATACAATTTAATAAAGCATAGGATAAAACAACATAAATACTATTTAATAAAGCATACGTTAAAACAACATAAATACAATTAAATAAAGCATAGAATAAAGCAACATAAATACAATTTAATAAAGCATAGGTTAAAACAACATAAATACAATTTTATAAAGCATAGGATAAAACAACATAAATACAATTTAATAAAGCATAGGTTAAAACAACATAAATACAATATAATAAAGCATAGGATAAAACAACATAAATACAATTTAATAAAGCACAGGATAAAACAACATAAATAGAATTTAATAAAGCATAGGATAAAACAACATAAATAAAATTTAATAAAGCATAGGATAAAACAACGTAAATACAATTTAATAAAGCATAGGATAAAACAACATAAATAAAATTTAATACAGCATAGGATAAAACAACATAAATACAATTTAATAAAGCATAGGATAAAACAACATAAATACAATTTAATAAAGCATAGGTTAAAACAACATAAATACGATTTAATAAAGCATAGGATAAAACAACATAAATACAACTTAATAAAGCATAGGATAAAACCACAGAAATACAATTCAATAAAGCATAGGATAAAACAACATAAATACAATGTAATAAAGCATAGGACAAAACAACATAAATACAATTTATTAAAGCATAGGATAAAACAACATAAATACAATTTAATGAAACATAGGATAAACAACATAAATACAATTTAATAAAGCATAGGACAAAACAGCATAAATACAATTTAATAAAGCATATGTTAAAACAACATAAATACATTTTAATAAAGCATAGTTTAAAACAACATAAATACAATTTAATAAAGCATAGCTTAAAACAACATAAATACAATTTAATAAAGCATAGTTTAAAACAACATAAATACAATTTAATAAAGCATAGTTTAAAACAACATAAATACAACTTAATAAAGCATAGTTTAAAACAACATAAATACAATTTAATAAAGCATAGTTTAAAACAACATAAATACAATTTAATAAAGCATTAGATAAAACAACATGAATATAATTTAGTAAAGCATAAGATAAAACAACATGAATACAATTTAATAAAGCATAGGATAAAACAACATAAATAAAATTTAATAAAGCATAGGTTAAAACAGCATAAATACAATTTAATAAAGCATAGTTTAAAACAACATAAATATAATTTAATAAAGCATAGTTTAAAACAACATAAATACAATTTAATAAAGCTTAGGATAAAACCACAAAAATACAATTTAATAAAGCATAGGATAAAACAACATAATTAAAATTTAATAAAGCATAGGTTAAAACAACATAAATACAATTTAATAAAGCATAGGATAAAACAACATAAATACAATTTAATAAAGCATAGGATAAAACAACATAAATACTTTTTAATAAAGCAAAGGATAAAACCACATAAATACAATTTAATAAAGCACAGGATAAAACAACATAAATACAATTTAATAAAGCATAGGATAAAACAACATAAATACAATTTAATAAAGCATAGGATAAAACAACATAAATACAATTTAATAAAGCATAGGTTAAAACAACATAAATACAATTTAATAAAGCATAGGATAAAACAACATAAATACAATTTAATAAAGCATAGGATAAAACCACATAAATACAATTTAATAAAGCATAGGATAAAACAACATAAATACTTTTTAATAAAGCATAGGATAAAACCACATAAATACAATTTAATAAAGCACAGGATAAAACAACGTAAATGCAATTTAATAAAGCATAGGATAAAACAACATAAATACAATTTAATAAAGCATAAGATAAAACAACATGAATATAATTTAGTAAAGCTTAAGATAAAACAACATGAATACAATTTAATAAAGCATAGGTTAAAACAACATAAATACAATTTAAGAAAGCATAGGATAAAACTACATAAATACATTTTAATAAAGCATAGGTTAAAACAACATAAATACAATTTAATAAAGCATAGGATAAAACAACATAAATACAATTTAATAAAGCATAGGATAAAACAACATAAATACTTTTTAATAAAGCGTAGGATAAAACCACATAAATACAATTTAATAAAGCATAGGCTAAAACAACATAAATAAAATTTAATAAAGCATAGGCTAAAACAACATAAATACAATTTAATAAAGCGTAGGACAAAACAACATAAATACAATGTAATAAAGCATAGTTTAAAACAACATAAATACAATTTAATAAAGCATAGGATAAAATAACATAAATACAATTTAATAAAGCATAGGATAAAACCACAGAAATACAATTTAATAAAGCATAGGATAAAACAACATAAATACAATTTAATAAAGCATAGGACAAAACAACATAAATACAATTTAATAAAGCATAGGACAAAACAACATAAATACAATTTAATAAAGCATAAGATAAAACAACATGAATATAATTTAGTAAAGCATAAGATAAAACAACATGAATACAATTTAATAAAGCATAGGTTAAAACAACATAAATACAATTTAATAAAGCATAGGATAAAATAACATAAAAACAATTTAATAAAGCATAGGCTAAAACTACATAAATACAATTTAATAAAGCATAGGATAAAACAACATAAATACAATTTAATAAAGCATAGGATAAAACAACATAAATAAAATTTAATAAAGCATAGGTTAAAACAACATAAATACAATTTAATAAAGCATCGGACAAAACAACATAAATACAATTTAATAAAGCATAGGATAAAACAACATAAATACAATTTATAAAGCATAGGATAAAACAACATAAATACAATTTAATAAAGCATAGGATAAAACAACATAAATACAATTTAATAAAGCATAGGATAAAACAACATAATTACAATTTAATAAAGCATAGGCTAAAACTACATAAATACAATTTAATAAAGCATAGGATAAAACAACATAAATACAATTTAATAAAGCATAGGTTAAAACAACATAAATACAATTTAATAAAGCATAGGATAAAACAACATAAATACAATTTAATAAAGCATAGGATAAAACAACATAAATAAAATTTAATAAAGCATAGGTTAAAACAACATAAATACAATTTAATAAAGCATAGAATAAAACAACATAAATACAATTTAATAAAGCATAGGATAAAACAACATAAATACTTTTTAATAAAGCAAAGGATAAAACCACATAAATACAATTTAATAAAGCACAGGATAAAACAACATAAATACAATTTAATAAAGCATAGGATAAAACAACATAAATACAATTTAATAAAGCATAGGATAAAACAACATAAATACAATTTAATAAAGCATAGGATAAAACAACATAAATACTATTTAATAAAGCATACGTTAAAACAACATAAATACAATTAAATAAAGCATAGAATAAAGCAACATAAATACAATTTAATAAAGCATAGGTTAAAACAACATAAATACAATTTTATAAAGCATAGGATAAAACAACATAAATACAATTTAATAAAGCATAGGTTAAAACAACATAAATACAATATAATAAAGCATAGGATAAAACAACATAAATACAATTTAATAAAGCACAGGATAAAACAACATAAATAAAATTTAATAAAGCATAGGATAAAACAACATAAATAAAATTTAATAAAGCATAGGATAAAACAACGTAAATACAATTTAATAAAGCATAGGATAAAACAACATAAATAAAATTTAATACAGCATAGGATAAAACAACATAAATAAAATTTAATAAAGCATAGGATAAAACAACATAAATACAATTTAATAAAGCATAGGTTAAAACAACATAAATACGATTTAATAAAGCATAGGATAAAACAACATAAATACAACTTAATAAAGCATAGGATAAAACAACATAAATACAATTTAATAAAGCATAGGATAAAACAACATAAATAAAATTTAATAAAGCATAGGATAAAAAAACATAAATACAATTTAATAAAGCATATGACAAAACAACATAAATACAATTTAATAAAGCATAGTTTAAAACAGCATGAATACAATTTAATAAAGCATAGGATAAAACCACAGAAATACAATTCAATAAAGCATAGGATAAAACAACATAAATACAATGTAATAAAGCATAGGACAAAACAACATAAATACAATTTATTAAAGCATAGGATAAAACAACATAAATACAATTTAATGAAACATAGGATAAACAACATAAATACAATTTAATAAAGCATAGGACAAAACAGCATAAATACAATTTAATAAAGCATATGTTAAAACAACATAAATACAATTTAATAAAGCATAGTTTAAAACAACATAAATACAATTTAATAAAGCATAGCTTAAAACAACATAAATACAATTTAATAAAGCATAGTTTAAAACAACATAAATACAATTTAATAAAGCATAGTTTAAAACAACATAAATACAACTTAATAAAGCATAGTTTAAAACAACATAAATACAATTTAATAAAGCATAGTTTAAAACAACATAAATACAATTTAATAAAGCATTAGATAAAACAACATGAATATAATTTAGTAAAGCATAAGATAAAACAACATGAATACAATTTAATAAAGCATAGGATAAAACAACATAAATAAAATTTAATAAAGCATAGGTTAAAACAGCATAAATACAATTTAATAAAGCATAGTTTAAAACAACATAAATATAATTTAATAAAGCATAGTTTAAAACAACATAAATACAATTTAATAAAGCATAGGATAAAACCACAAAAATACAATTTAATAAAGCATAGGATAAAACAACATAAATAAAATTTAATAAAGCATAGGTTAAAACAACATAAATACAATTTAATAAAGCATAGGATAAAACAACATAAATACAATTTAATAAAGCATAGGATAAAACAACATAAATACTTTTTAATAAAGCAAAGGATAAAACCACATAAATACAATTTAATAAAGCACAGGATAAAACAACATAAATACAATTTAATAAAGCATAGGATAAAACAACATAAATACAATTTAATAAAGCATAGGATAAAACAACATAAATACTATTTAATAAAGCATACGTTAAAACAACATAAATACAATTAAATAAAGCATAGAATAAAGCAACATAAATACAATTTAATAAAGCATAGGTTAAAACAACATAAATACAATTTTATAAAGCATAGGATAAAACAACATAAATACAATTTAATAAAGCATAGGTTAAAACAACATAAATACAATATAATAAAGCATAGGATAAAACAACATAAATACAATTTAATAAAGCATAGTTTAAAACAGCATGAATACAATTTAATAAAGCATAGGATAAAACCACAGAAATACAATTCAATAAAGCATAGGATAAAACAACATAAATACAATGTAATAAAGCATAGGACAAAACAACATAAATACAATTTATTAAAGCATAGGATAAAACAACATAAATACAATTTAATGAAACATAGGATAAACAACATAAATACAATTTAATAAAGCATAGGACAAAACAGCATAAATACAATTTAATAAAGCATATGTTAAAACAACATAAATACAATTTAATAAAGCATAGTTTAAAACAACATAAATACAATTTAATAAAGCATAGCTTAAAACAACATAAATAGAATTTAATAAAGCATAGTTTAAAACAACATAAATACAATTTAATAAAGCATAGTTTAAAACAACATAAATACAACTTAATAAAGCATAGTTTAAAACAACATAAATACAATTTAATAAAGCATAGTTTAAAACAACATAAATACAATTTAATAAAGCATTAGATAAAACAACATGAATATAATTTAGTAAAGCATAAGATAAAACAACATGAATACAATTTAATAAAGCATAAGATAAAACAACATGAATACAATTTAATAAAGCATAGGATAAAACAACATAAATAAAATTTAATAAAGCATAGGTTAAAACAGCATAAATACAATTTAATAAAGCATAGTTTAAAACAACATAAATATAATTTAATAAAGCATAGTTTAAAACAACATAAATACAATTTAATAAAGCATAGGATAAAACCACAAAAATACAATTTAATAAAGCATAGGATAAAACAACATAAATACAATTTAATAAAGCATAGGACAAAACAACATAAATACAATTTAATAAAGCATAGGATAAAACAACATAAATACAATTCAATGAAACATAGGATAAACAACATAAATACAATTTAATAAAGCATAGGACAAAACAACATAAATACAATTTAATAAAGCATATGTTAAAACAACATAAATACAATTTAATAAAGCATAAGATAAAACAACATGAATATAATTTAGTAAAGCTTAAGATAAAACAACATGAATACAATTTAATAAAGCATAGGATAAAACAACATAAATACAATTTAATAAAGCATAGGATAAAACAACATGAATACAATTTAATGAAGCATAAGATAAAACAACATGAATATAATTTAATAAAGCATAGGTTAAAACAACATAAATACAATTTAATAAAGCATAGGTTAAAACAACATAAATACAATTTAATAAAGCATAGGTTAAAACAACATAAATACAATTTAATAAAGCATAGGATAAAACAACATAAATACAATTTAATAAAGCATAGGATAAAACAACATAAATAAAATTTAATAAAGCATAGGTTAAAACAACATAAATACAATTTAATAAAGCATAGGATAAAACAACATAAATACAATTTAATAAAGCATAGGATAAAACAACATAAATATTTTTTAATAAAGCATAGGATAAAACCACATAAATACAATTTAATAAAGCATAGGATAAAACAACATAAATAAAATTTAATAAAGCATAGGTTAAAACAGCATAAATACAATTTAATAAAGCATAGTTTAAAACAACATAAATATAATTTAATAAAGCATAGTTTAAAACAACATAAATACAATTTAATAAAGCATAGGATAAAACCACAAAAATACAATTTAATAAAGCATAGGATAAAACAACATAAATACAATTTAATAAAGCATAGGACAAAACAACATAAATACAATTTAATAAAGCATAGGATAAAACAACATAAATACAATTCAATGAAACATAGGATAAACAACATAAATACAATTTAATAAAGCATAGGACAAAACAACATAAATACAATTTAATAAAGCATATGTTAAAACAACATAAATACAATTTAATAAAGCATAAGATAAAACAACATGAATATAATTTAGTAAAGCTTAAGATAAAACAACATGAATACAATTTAATAAAGCATAGGATAAAACAACATAAATGCAATTTAATAAAGCATAGGCTAAAACTACATAAATACAATTTAATAAAGCATAGGATAAAACAAATTAAATACAATTTAATAAAGCATAGGATAAAACAAATTAAATACAATTTAATAAAGCATAGGATAAAACAACATAAATTCAAGTTAATAAAGCATAGGATAAAACAACATAAATTCAATTTAATAAAGCATAGGATAAAACAACATAAATACAATTTAATAAAGCATAGGATAAAACAACATGAATACAATTTAATAAAGCATAAGATAAAACAACATGAATACAATTTAATAAAGCATAGGTTAAAACAACATAAATACAATTTAATAAAGCATAGGTTAAAACAACATAAATACAATTTAATAAAGCATAGGATAAAACAACATAAATACAATTTAATAAAGCATAGGTTAAAACAACATAAATACAATTTAATAAAGCATAGGATAAAACAACATAAATACAATTTAATAAAGCATAGGATAAAACAACATAAATATTTTTTAATAAAGCATAGGATAAAACCACATAAATACAATTTAATAAAGCATAGGATAAAACAACATAAATAAAATTTAATAAAGCATAGGTTAAAACAACATAAATACAATTTAATAAAGCATAAGATAAAACAACATGAATAAAATTTAATAAAGCATAGGTTAAAACAACATAAATACAATTTAATAAAGCATAGGATAAAACAACATAAATACAATTTAATAAAGCGTAGGACAAAACAACATAAATACAATGTAATAAAGCATAGTTTAAAACAACATAAATACAATTTAATAAAGCATAGGATAAAATAACATAAATACAATTTAATAAAGCATAGGATAAAACCACAGAAATACAATTTAATAAAGCATAGGATGAAACAACATAAATACAATTTAATAAAGCATAGGACAAAACAACATAAATACAATTTAATAAAGCATAGGACAAAACAACATAAATACAATTTAATAAAGCATAAGATAAAACAACATGAATATAATTTAGTAAAGCATAAGATAAAACAACATGAATACAATTTAATAAAGCATAGGTTAAAACAACATAAATACAATTTAATAAAGCATAGGATAAAATAACATAAAAACAATTTAATAAAGCATAGGCTAAAACTACATAAATACAATTTAATAAAGCATAGGATAAAACAACATAAATACAATTTAATAAAGCATAGGATAAAACAACATAAATAAAATTTAATAAAGCATAGGTTAAAACAACATAAATACAATTTAATAAAGCATCGGACAAAACAACATAAATACAATTTAATAAAGCATAGGATAAAACAACATAAATACAATTTATAAAGCATAGGATAAAACAACATAAATACAATTTAATAAAGCATAGGATAAAACAACATAAATACAATTTAATAAAGCATAGGATAAAACAACATAATTACAATTTAATAAAGCATAGGCTAAAACTACATAAATACAATTTAATAAAGCATAGGATAAAACAACATAAATACAATTTAATAAAGCATAGGTTAAAACAACATAAATACTATTTAATAAAGCATAGGATAAAACAACATAAATACAATTTAATAAAGCATAGGATAAAACAACATAAATAAAATTTAATAAAGCATAGGTTAAAACAACATAAATACAATTTAATAAAGCATAGAATAAAACAACATAAATACAATTTAATAAAGCATAGGATAAAACAACATAAATACTTTTTAATAAAGCAAAGGATAAAACCACATAAATACAATTTAATAAAGCACAGGATAAAACAACATAAATACAATTTAATAAAGCATAGGATAAAACAACATAAATACAATTTAATAAAGCATAGGATAAAACAACATAAATACAATTTAATAAAGCATAGGATAAAACAACATAAATACTATTTAATAAAGCATACGTTAAAACAACATAAATACAATTAAATAAAGCATAGAATAAAGCAACATAAATACAATTTAATAAAGCATAGGTTAAAACAACATAAATACAATTTTATAAAGCATAGGATAAAACAACATAAATACAATTTAATAAAGCATAGGTTAAAACAACATAAATACAATATAATAAAGCATAGGATAAAACAACATAAATACAATTTAATAAAGCACAGGATAAAACAACATAAATAAAATTTAATAAAGCATAGGATAAAACAACATAAATAAAATTTAATAAAGCATAGGATAAAACAACGTAAATACAATTTAATAAAGCATAGGATAAAACAACATAAATAAAATTTAATACAGCATAGGATAAAACAACATAAATAAAATTTAATAAAGCATAGGATAAAACAACATAAATACAATTTAATAAAGCATAGGTTAAAACAACATAAATACGATTTAATAAAGCATAGGATAAAACAACATAAATACAACTTAATAAAGCATAGGATAAAACAACATAAATACAATTTAATAAAGCATAGGATAAAACAACATAAATAAAATTTAATAAAGCATAGGATAAAAAAACATAAATACAATTTAATAAAGCATATGACAAAACAACATAAATACAATTTAATAAAGCATAGTTTAAAACAGCATGAATACAATTTAATAAAGCATAGGATAAAACCACAGAAATACAATTCAATAAAGCATAGGATAAAACAACATAAATACAATGTAATAAAGCATAGGACAAAACAACATAAATACAATTTATTAAAGCATAGGATAAAACAACATAAATACAATTTAATGAAACATAGGATAAACAACATAAATACAATTTAATAAAGCATAGGACAAAACAGCATAAATACAATTTAATAAAGCATATGTTAAAACAACATAAATACAATTTAATAAAGCATAGTTTAAAACAACATAAATACAATTTAATAAAGCATAGCTTAAAACAACATAAATACAATTTAATAAAGCATAGTTTAAAACAACATAAATACAATTTAATAAAGCATAGTTTAAAACAACATAAATACAACTTAATAAAGCATAGTTTAAAACAACATAAATACAATTTAATAAAGCATAGTTTAAAACAACATAAATACAATTTAATAAAGCATTAGATAAAACAACATGAATATAATTTAGTAAAGCATAAGATAAAACAACATGAATACAATTTAATAAAGCATAGGATAAAACAACATAAATAAAATTTAATAAAGCATAGGTTAAAACAGCATAAATACAATTTAATAAAGCATAGTTTAAAACAACATAAATATAATTTAATAAAGCATAGTTTAAAACAACATAAATACAATTTAATAAAGCATAGGATAAAACCACAAAAATACAATTTAATAAAGCATAGGATAAAACAACATAAATAAAATTTAATAAAGCATAGGTTAAAACAACATAAATACAATTTAATAAAGCATAGGATAAAACAACATAAATACAATTTAATAAAGCATAGGATAAAACAACATAAATACTTTTTAATAAAGCAAAGGATAAAACCACATAAATACAATTTAATAAAGCACAGGATAAAACAACATAAATACAATTTAATAAAGCATAGGATAAAACAACATAAATACAATTTAATAAAGCATAGGATAAAACAACATAAATACTATTTAATAAAGCATACGTTAAAACAACATAAATACAATTAAATAAAGCATAGAATAAAGCAACATAAATACAATTTAATAAAGCATAGGTTAAAACAACATAAATACAATTTTATAAAGCATAGGATAAAACAACATAAATACAATTTAATAAAGCATAGGTTAAAACAACATAAATACAATATAATAAAGCATAGGATAAAACAACATAAATACAATTTAATAAAGCACAGGATAAAACAACATAAATAAAATTTAATAAAGCATAGGATAAAACAACATAAATAAAATTTAATAAAGCATAGGATAAAACAACGTAAATACAATTTAATAAAGCATAGGATAAAACAACATAAATAAAATTTAATACAGCATAGGATAAAACAACATAAATACAATTTAATAAAGCATAGGATAAAACAACATAAATACAATTTAATAAAGCATAGGTTAAAACAACATAAATACGATTTAATAAAGCATAGGATAAAACAACATAAATACAACTTAATAAAGCATAGGATAAAACAACATAAATACAATTTAATAAAGCATAGGATAAAACAACATAAATAAAATTTAATAAAGCATAGGATAAAACAACATAAATACAATTTAATAAAGCATATGACAAAACAACATAAATACAATTTAATAAAGCATAGTTTAAAACAGCATGAATACAATTTAATAAAGCATAGGATAAAACCACAGAAATACAATTCAATAAAGCATAGGATAAAACAACATAAATACAATGTAATAAAGCATAGGACAAAACAACATAAATACAATTTATTAAAGCATAGGATAAAACAACATAAATACAATTTAATGATACATAGGATAAACAACATAAATACAATTTAATAAAGCATAGGACAAAACAGCATAAATACAATTTAATAAAGCATATGTTAAAACAACATAAATACAATTTAATAAAGCATAGTTTAAAACAACATAAATACAATTTAATAAAGCATAGCTTAAAACAACATAAATAGAATTTAATAAAGCATAGTTTAAAACAACATAAATACAATTTAATAAAGCATAGTTTAAAACAACATAAATACAACTTAATAAAGCATAGTTTAAAACAACATAAATACAATTTAATAAAGCATAGTTTAAAACAACATAAATACAATTTAATAAAGCATTAGATAAAACAACATGAATATAATTTAGTAAAGCATAAGATAAAACAACATGAATACAATTTAATAAAGCATAAGATAAAACAACATGAATACAATTTAATAAAGCATAGGATAAAACAACATAAATAAAATTTAATAAAGCATAGGTTAAAACAGCATAAATACAATTTAATAAAGCATAGTTTAAAACAACATAAATATAATTTAATAAAGCATAGTTTAAAACAACATAAATACAATTTAATAAAGCATAGGATAAAACCACAAAAATACAATTTAATAAAGCATAGGATAAAACAACATAAATACAATTTAATAAAGCATAGGACAAAACAACATAAATACAATTTAATAAAGCATAGGATAAAACAACATAAATACAATTCAATGAAACATAGGATAAACAACATAAATACAATTTAATAAAGCATAGGACAAAACAACATAAATACAATTTAATAAAGCATATGTTAAAACAACATAAATACAATTTAATAAAGCATAAGATAAAACAACATGAATATAATTTAGTAAAGCTTAAGATAAAACAACATGAATACAATTTAATAAAGCATAGGATAAAACAACATAAATGCAATTTAATAAAGCATAGGCTAAAACTACATAAATACAATTTAATAAAGCATAGGATAAAACAAATTAAATACAATTTAATAAAGCATAGGATAAAACAAATTAAATACAATTTAATAAAGCATAGGATAAAACAACATAAATTCAATTTAATAAAGCATAGGATAAAACAACATAAATTCAATTTAATAAAGCATAGGATAAAACAACATAAATACAATTTAATAAAGCATAGGATAAAACAACATGAATACAATTTAATGAAGCATAAGATAAAACAACATGAATATAATTTAATAAAGCATAGGTTAAAACAACATAAATACAATTTAATAAAGCATAGGTTAAAACAACATAAATACAATTTAATAAAGCATAGGTTAAAACAACATAAATACAATTTAATAAAGCATAGGATAAAACAACATAAATACAATTTAATAAAGCATAGGATAAAACAACATAAATAAAATTTAATAAAGCATAGGTTAAAACAACATAAATACAATTTAATAAAGCATAGGATAAAACAACATAAATACAATTTAATAAAGCATAGGATAAAACAACATAAATATTTTTTAATAAAGCATAGGATAAAACCACATAAATACAATTTAATAAAGCATAGGATAAAACAACATAAATAAAATTTAATAAAGCATAGGTTAAAACAGCATAAATACAATTTAATAAAGCATAGTTTAAAACAACATAAATATAATTTAATAAAGCATAGTTTAAAACAACATAAATACAATTTAATAAAGCATAGGATAAAACCACAAAAATACAATTTAATAAAGCATAGGATAAAACAACATAAATACAATTTAATAAAGCATAGGACAAAACAACATAAATACAATTTAATAAAGCATAGGATAAAACAACATAAATACAATTCAATGAAACATAGGATAAACAACATAAATACAATTTAATAAAGCATAGGACAAAACAACATAAATACAATTTAATAAAGCATATGTTAAAACAACATAAATACAATTTAATAAAGCATAAGATAAAACAACATGAATATAATTTAGTAAAGCTTAAGATAAAACAACATGAATACAATTTAATAAAGCATAGGATAAAACAACATAAATGCAATTTAATAAAGCATAGGCTAAAACTACATAAATACAATTTAATAAAGCATAGGATAAAACAAATTAAATACAATTTAATAAAGCATAGGATAAAACAAATTAAATACAATTTAATAAAGCATAGGATAAAACAACATAAATTCAAGTTAATAAAGCATAGGATAAAACAACATAAATTCAATTTAATAAAGCATAGGATAAAACAACATAAATACAATTTAATAAAGCATAGGATAAAACAACATGAATACAATTTAATAAAGCATAAGATAAAACAACATGAATACAATTTAATAAAGCATAGGTTAAAACAACATAAATACAATTTAATAAAGCATAGGTTAAAACAACATAAATACAATTTAATAAAGCATAGGATAAAACAACATAAATACAATTTAATAAAGCATAGGTTAAAACAACATAAATACAATTTAATAAAGCATAGGATAAAACAACATAAATACAATTTAATAAAGCATAGGATAAAACAACATAAATATTTTTTAATAAAGCATAGGATAAAACCACATAAATACAATTTAATAAAGCATAGGATAAAACAACATAAATAAAATTTAATAAAGCATAGGTTAAAACAACATAAATACAATTTAATAAAGCATAAGATAAAACAACATGAATAAAATTTAATAAAGCATAGGTTAAAACAACATAAATACAATTTAATAAAGCATAGGATAAAACAACATAAATACAATTTAATAAAGCATAGGTTAAAACAACATAAATACAATTTAATAAAGCATAGGATAAAACAACATAAATACAATTTAATAAAGCATAGGATAAAACAACATAAATAAAATTTAATAAAGCATAGGTTAAAACAACATAAATACAATTTAATAAAGCGTAGGACAAAACAACATAAATACAATTTAATAAAGCATAGTTTAAAACAACATAAATACAATTTAATAAAGCATAGGATAAAACCACAGAAATACAATTTAATAAAGCATAGGATAAAACAACATAAATACAATTTAATAAAGCATAGGACAAAACAACATAAATACAATTTAATAAAGCATAGGATAAAACAACATAAATACAATTTAATGAAACATAGGATAAACAACATAAATACAATTTAAGAAAGCATAGGACAAAACAACATAAATACAATTTAATAAAGCATAGGTTAAAACAACATAAATACAATTTAATAAAGCATAGGATAAAACAACATAAATTCAATTTAATAAAGCATAGGATAAAACAACATAAATACAATTTAATAAAGCACAGGATAAAACAACATAAATAAAATTTAATAAAGCATAGGATAAAACAACATAAATAAAATTTAATACAGCATAGGATAAAACAACATGAATACAATTTAATAAAGCATAGGATAAAACAACATAAATACAATTTAATAAAGCATAGGTTAAAACAACATAAATACAATTTAATAAAGCATAGGATAAAACAACATAAATAAAATTTAATAAAGCATAGGATAAAACAACATAAATACAATTTAATAAAGCATAGGATAAAACAACATAAATACAATTTAATAAAGCATAGGATAAAACAACATAAATACAATTTAATAAAGCATAGGATAAAACAACATAAATACAATTTAATAAAGCATAGGATAAAACAACATAAATACAATTTAATAAAGCATAGGATAAAACAACATAAATACAATTTAATAAAGCATAGTTTAAAACAACATAAATACAATTTAATAAAGCATAGCTTAAAACAACATAAATACAATTTAATAAAGCATAGTTTAAAACAACATAAATACAATTTAATAAAGCATAGTTTAAAAAAACATAAATATAATTTAATAAAGCATAAGATAAAACAACATGAATACAATTTAATAAAGCATAGGATAAAACAACATAAATACAATTTAATGAAACATAGGATAAACAACATAAATACAATTTAATAAAGCATAGGACAAAACAACATAGATACAATTTAATAAAGCATATGTTAAAACAACATAAATACAATTTAATAAAGCATAAGATAAAACAACATGAATTTAATTTAGTAAAGCATAAGATAAAACAACATGAATACAATTTAATAAAGCATAGGTTAAAACAACATAAATACAATTTAAGAAAGCATAGGATAAAACTACATAAATACATTTTAATAAAGCATAGGTTAAAACAACAGAAATACAATTTAATAAAGCATAGGATAAAACAACATAAATACAATTTAATAAAGCATAGGACAAAACAACATAAATACAATTTAATAAAGCATAGGACAAAACAACATAAATACAATTTAATAAAGCATAAGATAAACCAACATGAATATAATTTAGTAAAGCATAAGATAAAACAACATGAATACAATTTAATAAAGCATAGGTTAAAACAACATAAATACAATTTAAGAAAGCATAGGATAAAACTACATAAATACATTTTAATAAAGCATAGGATAAAACAACATAAATGCAATTTAATAAAGCATAGGTTAAAACAACATAAATACAATTTAATAAAGCTTCGGACAAAACAACATAAATACAATTTAATAAAGCATAAGATAAAACATCATAAATACAATTTATAAAGCATAGGATCAAACAACATAAATACAATTTAATAAAGCATAGGATAAAACAACATAAATACTTTTTAATAAAGCATAGGATAAAACCACATAAATACAATTTAATAAAGCACAGGATAAAACAACATAAATACAATTTAATAAAGCATAGGATAAAACAACATAAATACAATTTAATAAAGCATAGGATAAAACAACATAAATACAATTTAATAAAGTATAGTTTAAAACAACATAAATACAATTTAATAAAGCATAGCTTAAAACAACATAAATACAATTTAATAAAGCATAGTTTAAAACAACATAAATACAATTTAATAAAGCATAGTTTAAAAAAACATAAATATAATTTAATAAAGCATAAGATAAAACAACATGAATACAATTTAATAAAGCATAGGATAAAACAACATAAATACAATTTAATGAAACATAGGATAAACAACATAAATACAATTTAATAAAGCATAGGACAAAACAACATAGATACAATTTAATAAAGCATATGTTAAAACAACATAAATACAATTTAATAAAGCATAAGATAAAACAACATGAATTTAATTTAGTAAAGCATAAGATAAAACAACATGAATACAATTTAATAAAGCATAGGTTAAAACAACATAAATACAATTTAAGAAAGCATAGGATAAAACTACATAAATACATTTTAATAAAGCATAGGATAAAACCACATAAATACAATTTAATAAAGCACAGGATAAAACAACATAAATACAATTTAATAAAGCATAGGATAAAACAACATAAATACAATTTAATAAAGCATAGGATAAAACAACATAAATACTATTTAATAAAGCATACGTTAAAACAACATAAATACAATTAAATAAAGCATAGAATAAAACAACATAAATACAATTTAATAAAGCATAGGTTAAAACAACATAAATACAATTTTATAAAGCATAGGATAAAACAACATAAATACAATTTAATAAAGCATAGGTTAAAACAACATAAATACAATTTAATAAAGCATAGGATAAAACAACATAAATTCAATTTAATAAAGCATAGGATAAAACAACATTAATACAATTTAATAAAGCACAGGATAAAACAACATAAATAAAATTTAATAAAGCATAGGATAAAACAACATAAATAAAATTTAATAAAGCATAGGATAAAACAACGTAAATACAATTTAATAAAGCATAGGATAAAACAATATAAATAAAATTTAATACAGCATAGGATAAAACAACATAAATACAATTTAATAAAGCATAGGATAAAACAACATAAATACAATTTAATAAAGCATAGGTTAAAACAACATAAATACAATTTAATAAAGCATAGGATAAAACAACATAAATACAATTTAATAAAGCAAAGGATAAAACAACATAAATAAAATTTAATAAAGCAAAGGATAAAACAACATAAATACAATTTAATAAAGCATAGGATAAAACAACATAAATACAATTTAATAAAGCATAGGATAAAACAACATAAATACAATTTAATAAAGCATAGGATAAAACAACATAAATACAATTTAATAAAGCATAGGATAAAACAACATAAATACAATTTAATAAAGCATAGGATAAAACAACATAAATAAAATTTAATAAAGCATAGGTTAAAACAACATAAATACAATTTAATAAAGCATATGACAAAACAACATAAATACAATTTAATAAAGCATAGTTTAAAACAGCATGAATACAATTTAATAAAGCATAGGATAAAACCACAGAAATACAATTTAATAAAGCATAGGATAAAACAACATAAATACAATTTAATAAAGCGTAGGACAAAACAACATAAATACAATGTAATAAAGCATAGTTTAAAACAACATAAATACAATTTAATAAAGCATATGATAAAATAACATAAATACAATTTAATAAAGCATAGGATAAAACCACAGAAATACAATTTAATAAAGCATAGGATAAAACAACATAAATACAATTTAATAAAGCATAGGACAAAACAATATAAATACAATTTAATAAAGCATAGGACAAAACAACATAAATACAATTTAATAAAGCATAAGATAAAACAACATGAATATAATTTAGTAAAGCATAAGATAAAACAACATGAATACAATTTAATAAAGCATAGGTTAAAACAACATAAATACAATTTAAGAAAGCATAGGATAAAACTACATAAATACATTTTAATAAAGCATAGGATAAAAGAACATAAATGCAATTTAATAAAGCATAGGTTAAAATAACATAAATACAATTTAATAAAGCTTCGGACAAAACAACATAAATACAATTTAATAAAGCATAGGATAAAACAATATAAATACAATTTATAAAGCATAGGATCAAACAACATAAATACAAATTAATAAAGCATAGGATAAAACAACATAAATACAATTTAATAAAGCATATTATAAAATAACATAAAAACAATTTAATAAAGCATAGGCTAAAACTACATAAATACAATTTAATAAAGCATAGGTTAAATCAAATTAAATACAATTTAATAAAGCATAGGACAAAACAACATAAATACAAATTAATAAAGCATAAGATAAAACAACATGAATATAATTTAGTAAAGCATAAGATAAAACAACATGAATACAATTTAATAAAGCATAGGTTAAAACAACATAAATACAATTTAATAAAGCATAGGATAAAACAACATAAATACTTTTTAATAAAGCATAGGATAAAACCACATAAATACAATTTAATAAAGCACAGGATAAAACAACATAAATACAATTTAATAAAGCATAGGATAAAACAACATAAATACAATTTAATAAAGCATAGGATAAAACAACATAAATACTATTTAATAAAGCATACGTTAAAACAACATAAATACAATTAAATAAAGCATAGAATAAAACAACATAAATACAATTTAATAAAGCATAGGTTAAAACAACATAAATACAATTTTATAAAGCATAGGATAAAACAACATAAATACAATTTAATAAAGCATAGGTTAAAACAACATAAATACAATTTAATAAAGCATAGGATAAAACAACATAAATTCAATTTAATAAAGCATAGGATAAAACAACATAAATACAATTTAATAAAGCACAGGATAAAACAACATAAATACAATTTAATAAAGCATAGGATAAAACAACATAAATACAATTTAATAAAGCATAGGATAAAACAACATAAATACAATTTAATAAAGCATACGATAAAACAACATAAAAACAATTTAATAAAGCATAGGATAAAACAACATAAATACAATTTAATAAAACATAGGTTAAAACAACATAAATACAATTTAATAAAGCATATGACAAAACAACATAAATACAATTTAATAAAGCATAGTTTAAAACAGCATGAATACAATTTAATAAAGCATAGGATAAAACCACAGAAATACAATTTAATAAAGCATAGGATAAAACAACATAAATACAATGTAATAAAGCATAGGACAAAACAACATAAATACAATTTATTAAAGCATAGGATAAAACAACATAAATACAATTTAATGAAACATAGGATAATCAACATAAATACAATTTAATAAAGCATAGGACAAAACAGCATAAATACAATTTAATAAAGCATATGTTAAAACAACATAAATACAATTTAATAAAGCATAGTTTAAAACAACATAAATACAATTTAATAAAGCATAGCTTAAAACAACATAAATACAATTTAATAAAGCATAGTTTAAAACAACATAAATACAATTTAATAAAGCATAGTTTAAAACAACATAAATATAATTTAATAAAGCATAGTTTAAAACAACATAAATACAATTTAATAAAGCATAGGATAAAACCACAAAAATACAATTTCATAAGGCATAGGATAAAACAACGTAAATACAATTTAATAAAGCATAGGACAAAACAACATAAATACAATTTAATAAAGCATAGGTTAAAACAACATAAATACAATTTAATAAAGCATAGGATAAAACAACATAAATACAATTTAATAAAGCATAGGATAAAACAACATAAATACTTTTTAATAAAGCAAAGGATAAAACCACATAAATACAATTTAATAAAGCACAGGATAAAACAACATAAATACAATTTAATAAAGCATAGGATAAAACAACATAAATACAATTTAATAAAGCATAGGATAAAACAACATAAATACTATTTAATAAAGCATACGTTAAAACAACATAAATACAATTAAATAAAGCATAGAATAAAGCAACATAAATACAATTTAATAAAGCATAGGTTAAAACAACATAAATACAATTTTATAAAGCATAGGATAAAACAACATAAATACAATTTAATAAAGCATAGGTTAAAACAACATAAATACAATATAATAAAGCATAGGATAAAACAACATAAATACAATTTAATAAAGCACAGGATAAAACAACATAAATAAAATTTAATAAAGCATAGGATAAAACAACATAAATAAAATTTAATAAAGCATAGGATAAAACAACGTAAATACAATTTAATAAAGCATAGGATAAAACAACATAAATAAAATTTAATACAGCATAGGATAAAACAACATAAATACAATTTAATAAAGCATAGGATAAAACAACATAAATACAATTTAATAAAGCATAGGTTAAAACAACATAAATACGATTTAATAAAGCATAGGATAAAACAACATAAATACAACTTAATAAAGCATAGGATAAAACAACATAAATACAATTTAATAAAGCATAGGATAAAACAACATAAATAAAATTTAATAAAGCATAGGATAAAACAACATAAATACAATTTAATAAAGCATATGACAAAACAACATAAATACAATTTAATAAAGCATAGTTTAAAACAGCATGAATACAATTTAATAAAGCATAGGATAAAACCACAGAAATACAATTCAATAAAGCATAGGATAAAACAACATAAATACAATGTAATAAAGCATAGGACAAAACAACATAAATACAATTTATTAAAGCATAGGATAAAACAACATAAATACAATTTAATGAAACATAGGATAAACAACATAAATACAATTTAATAAAGCATAGGACAAAACAGCATAAATACAATTTAATAAAGCATATGTTAAAACAACATAAATACAATTTAATAAAGCATAGTTTAAAACAACATAAATACAATTTAATAAAGCATAGCTTAAAACAACATAAATACAATTTAATAAAGCATAGTTTAAAACAACATAAATACAATTTAATAAAGCATAGTTTAAAACAACATAAATACAACTTAATAAAGCATAGTTTAAAACAACATAAATACAATTTAATAAAGCATAGTTTAAAACAACATAAATACAATTTAATAAAGCATTAGATAAAACAACATGAATATAATTTAGTAAAGCATAAGATAAAACAACATGAATACAATTTAATAAAGCATAAGATAAAACAACATGAATACAATTTAATAAAGCATAGGATAAAACAACATAAATAAAATTTAATAAAGCATAGGTTAAAACAGCATAAATACAATTTAATAAAGCATAGTTTAAAACAACATAAATATAATTTAATAAAGCATAGTTTAAAACAACATAAATACAATTTAATAAAGCATAGGATAAAACCACAAAAATACAATTTAATAAAGCATAGGATAAAACAACATAAATACAATTTAATAAAGCATAGGACAAAACAACATAAATACAATTTAATAAAGCATAGGATAAAACAACATAAATACAATTCAATGAAACATAGGATAAACAACATAAATACAATTTAATAAAGCATAGGACAAAACAACATAAATACAATTTAATAAAGCATATGTTAAAACAACATAAATACAATTTAATAAAGCATAAGATAAAACAACATGAATATAATTTAGTAAAGCTTAAGATAAAACAACATGAATACAATTTAATAAAGCATAGGATAAAACAACATAAATGCAATTTAATAAAGCATAGGCTAAAACTACATAAATACAATTTAATAAAGCATAGGATAAAACAAATTAAATACAATTTAATAAAGCATAGGATAAAACAAATTAAATACAATTTAATAAAGCATAGGATAAAACAACATAAATTCAATTTAATAAAGCATAGGATAAAACAACATAAATTCAATTTAATAAAGCATAGGATAAAACAACATAAATACAATTTAATAAAGCATAGGATAAAACAACATGAATACAATTTAATGAAGCATAAGATAAAACAACATGAATATAATTTAATAAAGCATAGGTTAAAACAACATAAATACAATTTAATAAAGCATAGGTTAAAACAACATAAATACAATTTAATAAAGCATAGGTTAAAACAACATAAATACAATTTAATAAAGCATAGGATAAAACAACATAAATACAATTTAATAAAGCATAGGATAAAACAACATAAATAAAATTTAATAAAGCATAGGTTAAAACAACATAAATACAATTTAATAAAGCATAGGATAAAACAACATAAATACAATTTAATAAAGCATAGGATAAAACAACATAAATATTTTTTAATAAAGCATAGGATAAAACCACATAAATACAATTTAATAAAGCATAGGATAAAACAACATAAATAAAATTTAATAAAGCATAGGTTAAAACAGCATAAATACAATTTAATAAAGCATAGTTTAAAACAACATAAATATAATTTAATAAAGCATAGTTTAAAACAACATAAATACAATTTAATAAAGCATAGGATAAAACCACAAAAATACAATTTAATAAAGCATAGGATAAAACAACATAAATACAATTTAATAAAGCATAGGACAAAACAACATAAATACAATTTAATAAAGCATAGGATAAAACAACATAAATACAATTCAATGAAACATAGGATAAACAACATAAATACAATTTAATAAAGCATAGGACAAAACAACATAAATACAATTTAATAAAGCATATGTTAAAACAACATAAATACAATTTAATAAAGCATAAGATAAAACAACATGAATATAATTTAGTAAAGCTTAAGATAAAACAACATGAATACAATTTAATAAAGCATAGGATAAAACAACATAAATGCAATTTAATAAAGCATAGGCTAAAACTACATAAATACAATTTAATAAAGCATAGGATAAAACAAATTAAATACAATTTAATAAAGCATAGGATAAAACAAATTAAATACAATTTAATAAAGCATAGGATAAAACAACATAAATTCAAGTTAATAAAGCATAGGATAAAACAACATAAATTCAATTTAATAAAGCATAGGATAAAACAACATAAATACAATTTAATAAAGCATAGGATAAAACAACATGAATACAATTTAATAAAGCATAAGATAAAACAACATGAATACAATTTAATAAAGCATAGGTTAAAACAACATAAATACAATTTAATAAAGCATAGGTTAAAACAACATAAATACAATTTAATAAAGCATAGGATAAAACAACATAAATACAATTTAATAAAGCATAGGTTAAAACAACATAAATACAATTTAATAAAGCATAGGATAAAACAACATAAATACAATTTAATAAAGCATAGTATAAAACAACATAAATATTTTTTAATAAAGCATAGGATAAAACCACATAAATACAATTTAATAAAGCATAGGATAAAACAACATAAATAAAATTTAATAAAGCATAGGTTAAAACAACATAAATACAATTTAATAAAGCATAAGATAAAACAACATGAATAAAATTTAATAAAGCATAGGTTAAAACAACATAAATACAATTTAATAAAGCATAGGATAAAACAACATAAATACAATTTAATAAAGCATAGGTTAAAACAACATAAATACAATTTAATAAAGCATAGGATAAAACAACATAAATACAATTTAATAAAGCATAGGATAAAACAACATAAATAAAATTTAATAAAGCATAGGTTAAAACAACATAAATACAATTTAATAAAGCGTAGGACAAAACAACATAAATACAATTTAATAAAGCATAGTTTAAAACAACATAAATACAATTTAATAAAGCATAGGATAAAACCACAGAAATACAATTTAATAAAGCATAGGATAAAACAACATAAATACAATTTAATAAAGCATAGGACAAAACAACATAAATACAATTTAATAAAGCATAGGATAAAACAACATAAATACAATTTAATGAAACATAGGATAAACAACATAAATACAATTTAAGAAAGCATAGGACAAAACAACATAAATACAATTTAATAAAGCATAGGTTAAAACAACATAAATACAATTTAATAAAGCATAGGATAAAACAACATAAATTCAATTTAATAAAGCATAGGATAAAACAACATAAATACAATTTAATAAAGCACAGGATAAAACAACATAAATACAATTTAATAAAGCATAGGATAAAACAACATAAATAAAATTTAATACAGCATAGGATAAAACAACATGAATACAATTTAATAAAGCATAGGATAAAACAACATAAATACAATTTAATAAAGCATAGGTTAAAACAACATAAATACAATTTAATAAAGCATAGGATAAAACAACATAAATAAAATTTAATAAAGCATAGGATAAAACAACATAAATACAATTTAATAAAGCATAGGATAAAACAACATAAATACAATTTAATAAAGCATAGGATAAAACAACATAAATACAATTTAATAAAGCATAGGATAAAACAACATAAATACAATTTAATAAAGCATAGGATAAAACAACATAAATACAATTTAATAAAGCATAGGATAAAACAACATAAATACAATTTAATAAAGCATAGTTTAAAACAACATAAATACAATTTAATAAAGCATAGCTTAAAACAACATAAATACAATTTAATAAAGCATAGTTTAAAACAACATAAATACAATTTAATAAAGCATAGTTTAAAAAAACATAAATATAATTTAATAAAGCATAAGATAAAACAACATGAATACAATTTAATAAAGCATAGGATAAAACAACATAAATACAATTTAATGAAACATAGGATAAACAACATAAATACAATTTAATAAAGCATAGGACAAAACAACATAGATACAATTTAATAAAGCATATGTTAAAACAACATAAATACAATTTAATAAAGCATAAGATAAAACAACATGAATTTAATTTAGTAAAGCATAAGATAAAACAACATGAATACAATTTAATAAAGCATAGGTTAAAACAACATAAATACAATTTAAGAAAGCATAGGATAAAACTACATAAATACATTTTAATAAAGCATAGGTTAAAACAACAGAAATACAATTTAATAAAGCATAGGATAAAACAACATAAATACAATTTAATAAAGCATAGGACAAAACAACATAAATACAATTTAATAAAGCATAGGACAAAACAACATAAATACAATTTAATAAAGCATAAGATAAACCAACATGAATATAATTTAGTAAAGCATAAGATAAAACAACATGAATACAATTTAATAAAGCATAGGTTAAAACAACATAAATACAATTTAAGAAAGCATAGGATAAAACTACATAAATACATTTTAATAAAGCATAGGATAAAACAACATAAATGCAATTTAATAAAGCATAGGTTAAAACAACATAAATACAATTTAATAAAGCTTCGGACAAAACAACATAAATACAATTTAATAAAGCATAAGATAAAACATCATAAATACAATTTATAAAGCATAGGATCAAACAACATAAATACAATTTAATAAAGCATAGGATAAAACAACATAAATAATTTTTAATAAAGCATAGGATAAAACCACATAAATACAATTTAATAAAGCACAGGATAAAACAACATAAATACAATTTAATAAAGCATAGGATAAAACAACATAAATACAATTTAATAAAGCATAGGATAAAACAACATAAATACAATTTAATAAAGCATAGTTTAAAACAACATAAATACAATTTAATAAAGCATAGCTTAAAACAACATAAATACAATTTAATAAAGCATAGTTTAAAACAACATAAATACAATTTAATAAAGCATAGTTTAAAAAAACATAAATATAATTTAATAAAGCATAAGATAAAACAACATGAATACAATTTAATAAAGCATAGGATAAAACAACATAAATACAATTTAATGAAACATAGGATAAACAACATAAATACAATTTAATAAAGCATAGGACAAAACAACATAGATACAATTTAATAAAGCATATGTTAAAACAACATAAATACAATTTAATAAAGCATAAGATAAAACAACATGAATTTAATTTAGTAAAGCATAAGATAAAACAACATGAATACAATTTAATAAAGCATAGGTTAAAACAACATAAATACAATTTAAGAAAGCATAGGATAAAACTACATAAATACATTTTAATAAAGCATAGGATAAAACCACATAAATACAATTTAATAAAGCACAGGATAAAACAACATAAATACAATTTAATAAAGCATAGGATAAAACAACATAAATACAATTTAATAAAGCATAGGATAAAACAACATAAATACTATTTAATAAAGCATACGTTAAAACAACATAAATACAATTAAATAAAGCATAGAATAAAACAACATAAATACAATTTAATAAAGCATAGGTTAAAACAACATAAATACAATTTTATAAAGCATAGGATAAAACAACATAAATACAATTTAATAAAGCATAGGTTAAAACAACATAAATACAATTTAATAAAGCATAGGATAAAACAACATAAATTCAATTTAATAAAGCATAGGATAAAACAACATTAATACAATTTAATAAAGCACAGGATAAAACAACATAAATAAAATTTAATAAAGCATAGGATAAAACAACATAAATAAAATTTAATAAAGCATAGGATAAAACAACGTAAATACAATTTAATAAAGCATAGGATAAAACAATATAAATAAAATTTAATACAGCATAGGATAAAACAACATAAATACAATTTAATAAAGCATAGGATAAAACAACATAAATACAATTTAATAAAGCATAGGTTAAAACAACATAAATACAATTTAATAAAGCATAGGATAAAACAACATAAATACAATTTAATAAAGCAAAGGATAAAACAACATAAATAAAATTTAATAAAGCAAAGGATAAAACAACATAAATACAATTTAATAAAGCATAGGATAAAACAACATAAATACAATTTAATAAAGCATAGGATAAAACAACATAAATACAATTTAATAAAGCATAGGATAAAACAACATAAATACAATTTAATAAAGCATAGGATAAAACAACATAAATACAATTTAATAAAGCATAGGATAAAACAACATAAATAAAATTTAATAAAGCATAGGTTAAAACAACATAAATACAATTTAATAAAGCATATGACAAAACAACATAAATACAATTTAATAAAGCATAGTTTAAAACAGCATGAATACAATTTAATAAAGCATAGGATAAAACCACAGAAATACAATTTAATAAAGCATAGGATAAAACAACATAAATACAATTTAATAAAGCGTAGGACAAAACAACATAAATACAATGTAATAAAGCATAGTTTAAAACAACATAAATACAATTTAATAAAGCATATGATAAAATAACATAAATACAATTTAATAAAGCATAGGATAAAACCACAGAAATACAATTTAATAAAGCATAGGATAAAACAACATAAATACAATTTAATAAAGCATAGGACAAAACAATATAAATACAATTTAATAAAGCATAGGACAAAACAACATAAATACAATTTAATAAAGCATAAGATAAAACAACATGAATATAATTTAGTAAAGCATAAGATAAAACAACATGAATACAATTTAATAAAGCATAGGTTAAAACAACATAAATACAATTTAAGAAAGCATAGGATAAAACTACATAAATACATTTTAATAAAGCATAGGATAAAAGAACATAAATGCAATTTAATAAAGCATAGGTTAAAATAACATAAATACAATTTAATAAAGCTTCGGACAAAACAACATAAATACAATTTAATAAAGCATAGGATAAAACAATATAAATACAATTTATAAAGCATAGGATCAAACAACATAAATACAAATTAATAAAGCATAGGATAAAACAACATAAATACAATTTAATAAAGCATATTATAAAATAACATAAAAACAATTTAATAAAGCATAGGCTAAAACTACATAAATACAATTTAATAAAGCATAGGATAAATCAAATTAAATACAATTTAATAAAGCATAGGACAAAACAACATAAATACAAATTAATAAAGCATAAGATAAAACAACATGAATATAATTTAGTAAAGCATAAGATAAAACAACATGAATACAATTTAATAAAGCATAGGTTAAAACAACATAAATACAATTTAATAAAGCATAGGATAAAACAACATAAATACTTTTTAATAAAGCATAGGATAAAACCACATAAATACAATTTAATAAAGCACAGGATAAAACAACATAAATACAATTTAATAAAGCATAGGATAAAACAACATAAATACAATTTAATAAAGCATAGGATAAAACAACATAAATACTATTTAATAAAGCATACGTTAAAACAACATAAATACAATTAAATAAAGCATAGAATAAAACAACATAAATACAATTTAATAAAGCATAGGTTAAAACAACATAAATACAATTTTATAAAGCATAGGATAAAACAACATAAATACAATTTAATAAAGCATAGGTTAAAACAACATAAATACAATTTAATAAAGCATAGGATAAAACAACATAAATTCAATTTAATAAAGCATAGGATAAAACAACATAAATACAATTTAATAAAGCACAGGATAAAACAACATAAATACAATTTAATAAAGCATAGGATAAAACAACATAAATACAATTTAATAAAGCATAGGATAAAACAACATAAATACAATTTAATAAAGCATACGATAAAACAACATAAAAACAATTTAATAAAGCATAGGATAAAACAACATAAATACAATTTAATAAAACATAGGTTAAAACAACATAAATACAATTTAATAAAGCATATGACAAAACAACATAAATACAATTTAATAAAGCATAGTTTAAAACAGCATGAATACAATTTAATAAAGCATAGGATAAAACCACAGAAATACAATTTAATAAAGCATAGGATAAAACAACATAAATACAATGTAATAAAGCATAGGACAAAACAACATAAATACAATTTAATAAAGCATAGTTTAAAACAACATAAATACAATTTAATAAAGCATAGCTTAAAACAACATAAATACAATTTAATAAAGCATAGTTTAAAACAACATAAATACAATTTAATAAAGCATAGTTTAAAACAACATAAATATAATTTAATAAAGCATAGTTTAAAACAACATAAATACAATTTAATAAAGCATAGGATAAAACCACAAAAATACAATTTCATAAGGCATAGGATAAAACAACGTAAATACAATTTAATAAAGCATAGGACAAAACAACATAAATACAATTTAATAAAGCATAGGATAAAACAACATAAATACAATTTAATGAAACATAGGATAAACAACATAAATACAATTTAATAAAGCATAGGACAAAACAACATAAATACAATTTAATAAAGCATATGTTAAAACAACATAAATACAATTTAATAAAGCATAAGATAAAACAACATGAATATAATTTAGTAAAGCTTAAGATAAAACAACATGAATACAATTTAATAAAGCATAGGATAAAACAACATAAATGCAATTTAATAAAGCATAGGCTAAAACTACATAAATACAATTTAATAAATCATAGGATAAAACAAATTAAATACAATTTAATAAAGCATAGGATAAAACAAATTAAATACAATTTAATAAAGCATAGGATAAAACAACATAAATTCAATTTAATAAAGCATAGGATAAAACAACATAAATTAAATTTAATAAAGCATAGGATAAAACAACATAAATACAATTTAATAAAGCATAGGATAAAACAACATGAATACAATTTAATAAAGCATAAGATAAAACAACATGAATACAATTTAATAAAGCATAGGTTAAAACAACATGAATACAATTTAATAAAGCATAGGTTAAAACAACATAAATACAACTTAATAAAGCATAAGATAAAACAACATGAATATAATTTAGTAAAGCATAAGATAAAACAACATGAAAACAATTTAATAAAGCATAGGTTAAAACAACATGAATACAATTTAAGAAAGCATAGGATAAAACTACATAAATACATTTTAATAAAGCATAGGATAAAACAACATAAATACAATTTAATAAAGCATAGGATAAAACAACATAAATAAAATTTAATAAAGCATAGGTTAAAACAACATAAATACAATTTAATAAAGCATAGGATAAAACAACATAAATACAATTTAATAAAGCATAGGATAAAACAACATAAATAATTTTTAATAAAGCATAGGATAAAACCACATAAATACAATTTAATAAAGCATAGGATAAAACAACATAAATACAATTTAATAAAGCATAGGACAAAACAACATAAATACAATTTAATAAAGCATAGGATAAAACAACATAAATACAATTTAATAAAGCATAGGATAAAACCACATAAATACAATTTAATAAAGCATAGGATAAAACAACATAAATAAAAATTAATAAAGCATAGGTTAAAACAACATAAATACAATTTAATAAAGCATAGGATAAAACAACATAAATACAATTTAATAAAGCATAGGATAAAACAACATAAATAAAATTTAATAAAGCATAGCTTAAAACAACATAAATACAATTTAATAAAGCGTAGGACAAAACAACATAAATACAATTTAATAAAGCATAGTTTAAAACAACATAAATACAATTTAATAAAGCATAGGATAAAACCACAGAAATACAATTTAATAAAGCATAGGATAAAACAACATAAATACAATTTATAAAGCATAGGATAAAACAAGATAAATACAATTTAATAAAGCATAGGATAAAACAACATAAATACAATTTAATAAAGCATAGGATAAAACAACATAATTACAATTTAATAAAGCATAGGATAAAACAACATAAATACAATTTAATAAAGCATAGGACAAAACAACATAAATACAATTTAATAAAGCATAGGATAAAACAACATAAATACAATTTAATGAAACATAGGATAAACAACATAAATACAATTTAATAAAGCATAGGACAAAACAACATAAATACAATTTAATAAAGCATATGTTAAAACAACATAAATACAATTTAATAAAGCATAAGATAAAACAACATGAATATAATTTAGTAAAGCTTAAGATAAAACAACATGAATACAATTTAATAAAGCATAGGATAAAACAACATAAATGCAATTTAATAAAGCATAGGCTAAAACTACATAAATACAATTTAATAAAGCATAGGATAAAACAAATTAAATACAATTTAATAAAGCATAGGATAAAACAAATTAAATACAATTTAATAAAGCATAGGATAAAACAACATAAATTCAATTTAATAAAGCATAGGATAAAACAACATGAATACAATTTAATAAAGCATAGGATAAAACAACATAAATACAATTTAATAAAGCATAGGTTAAAACAACATAAATACAATTTAATAAAGCATAGGATAAAACAACATAAATAAAATTTAATAAAGCATAGGATAAAACAACATAAATACAATTTAATAAAGCATAGGATAAAACAACATAAATACAATTTAATAAAGCATAGGATAAAACAACATAAATACAATTTAATAAAGCATAGGATAAAACAACATAAATACAATTTAATAAAGCATAGGATAAAACAACATAAATACAATTTAATAAAGCATAGGATAAAACAACATAAATACAATTTAATAAAGCATAGTTTAAAACAACATAAATACAATTTAATAAAGCATAGCTTAAAACAACATAAATACAATTTAATAAAGCATAGTTTAAAACAACATAAATACAATTTAATAAAGCATAGTTTAAAAAAACATAAATATAATTTAATAAAGCATAAGATAAAACAACATGAATACAATTTAATAAAGCATAGGATAAAACAACATAAATACAATTTAATGAAACATAGGATAAACAACATAAATACAATTTAATAAAGCATAGGACAAAACAACATAGATACAATTTAATAAAGCATATGTTAAAACAACATAAATACAATTTAATAAAGCATAAGATAAAACAACATGAATTTAATTTAGTAAAGCATAAGATAAAACAACATGAATACAATTTAATAAAGCATAGGTTAAAACAACATAAATACAATTTAAGAAAGCATAGGATAAAACTACATAAATACATTTTAATAAAGCATAGGTTAAAACAACAGAAATACAATTTAATAAAGCATAGGATAAAACAACATAAATACAATTTAATAAAGCATAGGACAAAACAACATAAATACAATTTAATAAAGCATAGGACAAAACAACATAAATACAATTTAATAAAGCATAAGATAAACCAACATGAATATAATTTAGTAAAGCATAAGATAAAACAACATGAATACAATTTAATAAAGCATAGGTTAAAACAACATAAATACAATTTAAGAAAGCATAGGATAAAACTACATAAATACATTTTAATAAAGCATAGGATAAAACAACATAAATGCAATTTAATAAAGCATAGGTTAAAACAACATAAATACAATTTAATAAAGCTTCGGACAAAACAACATAAATACAATTTAATAAAGCATAGGTTAAAACAACATAAATACAATTTAATAAAGCATAGGATAAAACAACATAAATTCAATTTAATAAAGCATAGGATAAAACAACATTAATACAATTTAATAAAGCACAGGATAAAACAACATAAATAAAATTTAATAAAGCATAGGATAAAACAACATAAATAAAATTTAATAAAGCATAGGATAAAACAACGTAAATACAATTTAATAAAGCATAGGATAAAACAATATAAATAAAATTTAATACAGCATAGGATAAAACAACATAAATACAATTTAATAAAGCATAGGATAAAACAACATAAATACAATTTAATAAAGCATAGGTTAAAACAACATAAATACAATTTAATAAAGCATAGGATAAAACAACATAAATACAATTTAATAAAGCAAAGGATAAAACAACATAAATAAAATTTAATAAAGCAAAGGATAAAACAACATAAATACAATTTAATAAAGCATAGGATAAAACAACATAAATACAATTTAATAAAGCATAGGATAAAACAACATAAATACAATTTAATAAAGCATAGGATAAAACAACATAAATACAATTTAATAAAGCATAGGATAAAACAACATAAATACAATTTAATAAAGCATAGGATAAAACAACATAAATAAAATTTAATAAAGCATAGGTTAAAACAACATAAATACAATTTAATAAAGCATATGACAAAACAACATAAATACAATTTAATAAAGCATAGTTTAAAACAGCATGAATACAATTTAATAAAGCATAGGATAAAACCACAGAAATACAATTTAATAAAGCATAGGATAAAACAACATAAATACAATTTAATAAAGCGTAGGACAAAACAACATAAATACAATGTAATAAAGCATAGTTTAAAACAACATAAATACAATTTAATAAAGCATATGATAAAATAACATAAATACAATTTAATAAAGCATAGGATAAAACCACAGAAATACAATTTAATAAAGCATAGGATAAAACAACATAAATACAATTTAATAAAGCATAGGACAAAACAATATAAATACAATTTAATAAAGCATAGGACAAAACAACATAAATACAATTTAATAAAGCATAAGATAAAACAACATGAATATAATTTAGTAAAGCATAAGATAAAACAACATGAATACAATTTAATAAAGCATAGGTTAAAACAACATAAATACAATTTAAGAAAGCATAGGATAAAACTACATAAATACATTTTAATAAAGCATAGGATAAAAGAACATAAATGCAATTTAATAAAGCATAGGTTAAAATAACATAAATACAATTTAATAAAGCTTCGGACAAAACAACATAAATACAATTTAATAAAGCATAGGATAAAACAATATAAATACAATTTATAAAGCATAGGATCAAACAACATAAATACAAATTAATAAAGCATAGGATAAAACAACATAAATACAATTTAATAAAGCATATTATAAAATAACATAAAAACAATTTAATAAAGCATAGGCTAAAACTACATAAATACAATTTAATAAAGCATAGGATAAATCAAATTAAATACAATTTAATAAAGCATAGGACAAAACAACATAAATACAAATTAATAAAGCATAAGATAAAACAACATGAATATAATTTAGTAAAGCATAAGATAAAACAACATGAATACAATTTAATAAAGCATAGGTTAAAACAACATAAATACAATTTAATAAAGCATAGGATAAAACAACATAAATACTTTTTAATAAAGCATAGGATAAAACCACATAAATACAATTTAATAAAGCACAGGATAAAACAACATAAATACAATTTAATAAAGCATAGGATAAAACAACATAAATACAATTTAATAAAGCATAGGATAAAACAACATAAATACTATTTAATAAAGCATACGTTAAAACAACATAAATACAATTAAATAAAGCATAGAATAAAACAACATAAATACAATTTAATAAAGCATAGGTTAAAACAACATAAATACAATTTTATAAAGCATAGGATAAAACAACATAAATACAATTTAATAAAGCATAGGTTAAAACAACATAAATACAATTTAATAAAGCATAGGATAAAACAACATAAATTCAATTTAATAAAGCATAGGATAAAACAACATAAATACAATTTAATAAAGCACAGGATAAAACAACATAAATACAATTTAATAAAGCATAGGATAAAACAACATAAATACAATTTAATAAAGCATAGGATAAAACAACATAAATACAATTTAATAAAGCATACGATAAAACAACATAAAAACAATTTAATAAAGCATAGGATAAAACAACATAAATACAATTTAATAAAACATAGGTTAAAACAACATAAATACAATTTAATAAAGCATATGACAAAACAACATAAATACAATTTAATAAAGCATAGTTTAAAACAGCATGAATACAATTTAATAAAGCATAGGATAAAACCACAGAAATACAATTTAATAAAGCATAGGATAAAACAACATAAATACAATGTAATAAAGCATAGGACAAAACAACATAAATACAATTTAATAAAGCATAGTTTAAAACAACATAAATACAATTTAATAAAGCATAGCTTAAAACAACATAAATACAATTTAATAAAGCATAGTTTAAAACAACATAAATACAATTTAATAAAGCATAGTTTAAAACAACATAAATATAATTTAATAAAGCATAGTTTAAAACAACATAAATACAATTTAATAAAGCATAGGATAAAACCACAAAAATACAATTTCATAAGGCATAGGATAAAACAACGTAAATACAATTTAATAAAGCATAGGACAAAACAACATAAATACAATTTAATAAAGCATAGGATAAAACAACATAAATACAATTTAATGAAACATAGGATAAACAACATAAATACAATTTAATAAAGCATAGGACAAAACAACATAAATACAATTTAATAAAGCATATGTTAAAACAACATAAATACAATTTAATAAAGCATAAGATAAAACAACATGAATATAATTTAGTAAAGCTTAAGATAAAACAACATGAATACAATTTAATAAAGCATAGGATAAAACAACATAAATGCAATTTAATAAAGCATAGGCTAAAACTACATAAATACAATTTAATAAATCATAGGATAAAACAAATTAAATACAATTTAATAAAGCATAGGATAAAACAAATTAAATACAATTTAATAAAGCATAGGATAAAACAACATAAATTCAATTTAATAAAGCATAGGATAAAACAACATAAATTAAATTTAATAAAGCATAGGATAAAACAACATAAATACAATTTAATAAAGCATAGGATAAAACAACATGAATACAATTTAATAAAGCATAAGATAAAACAACATGAATACAATTTAATAAAGCATAGGTTAAAACAACATGAATACAATTTAATAAAGCATAGGTTAAAACAACATAAATACAACTTAATAAAGCATAAGATAAAACAACATGAATATAATTTAGTAAAGCATGAGATAAAACAACATGAAAACAATTTAATAAAGCATAGGTTAAAACAACATGAATACAATTTAAGAAAGCATAGGATAAAACTACATAAATACATTTTAATAAAGCATAGGATAAAACAACATAAATACAATTTAATAAAGCATAGGATAAAACCACATAAATACAATTTAATAAAGCATAGGATAAAACAACATAAATAAAAATTAATAAAGCATAGGTTAAAACAACATAAATACAATTTAATAAAGCATAGGATAAAACAACATAAATACAATTTAATAAAGCATAGGATAAAACAACATAAATAAAATTTAATAAAGCATAGCTTAAAACAACATAAATACAATTTAATAAAGCGTAGGACAAAACAACATAAATACAATTTAATAAAGCATAGTTTAAAACAACATAAATACAATTTAATAAAGCATAGGATAAAACCACAGAAATACAATTTAATAAAGCATAGGATAAAACAACATAAATACAATTTATAAAGCATAGGATAAAACAAGATAAATACAATTTAATAAAGCATAGGATAAAACAACATAAATACAATTTAATAAAGCATAGGATAAAACAACATAATTACAATTTAATAAAGCATAGGATAAAACAACATAAATACAATTTAATAAAGCATAGGACAAAACAACATAAATACAATTTAATAAAGCATAGGATAAAACAACATAAATACAATTTAATGAAACATAGGATAATCAACATAAATACAATTTAATAAAGCATAGGACAAAACAACATAAATACAATTTAATAAAGCATATGTTAAAACAACATAAATACAATTTAATAAAGCATAAGATAAAACAACATGAATATAATTTAGTAAAGCTTAAGATAAAACAACATGAATACAATTTAATAAAGCATAGGATAAAACAACATAAATGCAATTTAATAAAGCATAGGCTAAAACTACATAAATACAATTTAATAAAGCATAGGATAAAACAAATTAAATACAATTTAATAAAGCATAGGATAAAACAAATTAAATACAATTTAATAAAGCATAGGATAAAACAACATAAATTCAATTTAATAAAGCATAGGATAAAACAACATAAATTCAATTTAATAAAGCATAGGATAAAACAACATGAATACAATTTAATAAAGCATAAGATAAAACAACATGAATTCAATTTAATAAAGCATAGGTTAAAACAACATAAATACAATTTAATAAAGCATAGGTTAAAACAACATAAATACAATTTAATAAAGCATAGGTTAAAACAACATAAATACAGTTTAATAAAGCATAGGATAAAACAACATAAATACAATTTAATAAAGCATAGGATAAAACAACATAAATAAAATTTAATAAAGCATAGGTTAAAACAACATAAATACAATTTAATAAAGCATAGGATAAAACAACATAAATACAATTTAATAAAGCATAGGATAAAACAACATAAATATTTTTTAATAAAGCATAGGATAAAACCACATAAATACAATTTAATAAAGCATAGGATAAAACAACATAAATTAAATTTAATAAAGCATAGGTTAAAACAACATAAATACAATTTAATAAAGCATAAGATAAAACAACATGAATAAAATTTAATAAAGCATAGGTTAAAACAACATAAATACAATTTAATAAAGCATAGGATAAAACAACATAAATACAATTTAATAAAGCATAGGATAAAACAACATATATAAAATTTAATAAAGCATAGGTTAAAACAACATAAATACAATTTAATAAAGCGTAGGACAAAACAACATAAATACAATTTAATAAAGCATAGGATAAAACAACATAAATACAATTTAATGAAACATAGGATAAACAACATAAATACAATTTAAGAAAGCATAGGACAAAACAACATAAATACAATTTAATAAAGCATATGATAAAACAACATAAATACAATTTAATAAAGCATAAGATAAAACAACATGAATATAATTTAGTAAAGCATAAGATAAAACAACATGAAAACAATTTAATAAAGCATAGGTTAAAACAACATGAATACAATTAAGAAAGCATAGGATAAAACTACATAAATACATTTTAATAAAGCATAGGATAAAACAACATGAATATAATTTAGTAAAGCATAGGACAAAACAACAGAAATACAATTTAATAAAGCATAGGTTAAAACAACATAAATACAATTTAATAAAGCATAGGTTAAAACAACATAAATACAATTTAATAAAGCATAGGACAAAACAACATAAATGCAATTTAATAAAGCATAGGTTAAAACAACATAAATACAATTTAATAAAGCTTCGGACAAAACAACATAAATACAATTTAATAAAGCATAAGATAAAACATCATAAATACAATTTATAAAGCATAGGATCAAACAACATAAATACAATTTAATAAAGCATAGGATAAAACATCATAAATACTTTTTAATAAAGCATAGGATAAAACCACATAAATACAATTTAATAAAGCACAGGATAAAACAACATAAATACAATTTAATAAAGCATAGGATAAAACAACATAAATACAATTTAATAAAGCATAGGATAAAACAACATAAATACAATTTAATAAAGCATAGGATAAAACAACATAAATACTATTTAATAAAGCATACGTTAAAACAACATAAATACAATTAAATAAAGCATAGAATAAAACAACATAAATACAATTTAATAAAGCATAGGTTAAAACAACATAAATACAATTTTATAAAGCATAGGATAAAACAACATAAATACAATTTAATAAAGCATATGTTAAAACAACATAAATACAATTAAATAAAGCATAGAATAAAACAACATAAATACAATTTAATAAAGCATAGGATCAAACAACATAAATACAATTTAATAAAGCATAGGATAAAACAACATAAATACAATTTAATAAAGCATAGGATAAAACAACATAAATACTATTTAATAAAGCATAGGTTAAAACAACATAAATACAATTTAATAAAGCATAGGATAAAACAACATAAATACAATTTAATAAAGCATAGGATAAAACAACATAAATAAAATTTAATAAAGCAAAGGATAAAACAACATAAATACAATTTAATAAAGCATAGGATAAAACAACATAAATACAATTTAATAAAGCATAGGACAAAACAACATAAATACAATTTAATAAAGCATAGGACAAAACAACATAAATACAATTTAATAAAGCATAAGATAAAACAACATGAATATAATTTAGTAAAGCATAAGATAAAACAACATGAATACAATTTAATAAAGCATAGGTTAAAACAACATAAATACAATTTAAGAAAGCATAGGATAAAACTACATAAATACATTTTAATAAAGCATAGGATAAAACAACATAAATGCAATTTAATAAAGCATAGGTTAAAATAACATAAATACAATTTAATAAAGCTTCGGACAAAACAACATAAATACAATTTAATAAAGCATAGGATAAAACAATATAAATACAATTTATAAAGCATAGGATCAAACAACATAAATACAAATTAATAAAGCATAGGATAAAACAACATAAATACAATTTAATAAAGCATAGGATAAAATAACATAAAAACAATTTAATAAAGCATAGGCTAAAACTACATAAATACAATTTAATAAAGCATAGGATAAATCAAATTAAATACAATTTAATAAAGCATAGGACAAAACAACATAAATACAATTTAATAAAGCATAAGATAAAACAACATGAATATAATTTATTAAAGCATAAGATAAAACAACATGAATACAATTTAATAAAGCATAGGTTAAAACAACATAAATACAATTTAATAAAGCATAGGTTAAAACAACATAAATACAATTTAATAAAGCATAGGATAAAACAACATAAATACAATTTAATAAAGCATAGGATAAAACAACATAAATACTTTTTAATAAAGCATAGGATAAAACCACATAAATACAATTTAATAAAGCACAGGATAAAACAACATAAATACAATTTAATAAAGCATAGGATAAAACAACATAAATACAATTTAATAAAGCATAGGATAAAACAACATAAATACAATTTAATAAAGCATAGGATAAAACAACATAAATACTATTTAATAAAGCATACGTTAAAACAACATAAATACAATTAAATAAAGCATAGAATAAAACAACATAAATACAATTTAATAAAGCATAGGTTAAAACAACATAAATACAATTTTATAAAGCATAGGATAAAACAACATAAATACAATTTAATAAAGCATAGGTTAAAACAACATAAATACAATTTAATAAAGCATAGGATAAAACAACATAAATTCAATTTAATAAAGCATAGGATAAAACAACATAAATACAATTTAATAAAGCACAGGATAAAACAACATAAATGCAATTTAATAAAGCATAGGCTAAAACTACATAAATACAATTTAATAAAGCATAGGATAAAACAAATTAAATACAATTTAATAAAGCATAGGATAAAACAAATTAAATACAATTTAATAAAGCATAGGATAAAACAACATAAATTCAATTTAATAAAGCATAGGATAAAACAACATAAATTAAATTTAATAAAGCATAGGATAAAACAACATAAATACAATTTAATAAAGCATAGGATAAAACAACATGAATACAATTTAATAAAGCATAAGATAAAACAACATGAATACAATTTAATAAAGCATAGGTTAAAACAACATAAATACAATTTAATAAAGCATAGGTTAAAACAACATAAATACAATTTAATAAAGCATAGGTTAAAACAACATAAATACAATTTAATAAAGCATAGGTTAAAACAACATAAAAACAATGTAATAAAGCATAGGATAAAACAACATAAATATTTTTTAATAAAGCATAGGATAAAACCACATAAATACAATTTAATAAAGCATAGGATAAAACAACATAAATAAAATTTAATAAAGCATAGGTTAAAACAACATAAATACAATTTAATAAAGCATAGGTTAAAACAACATAAATACAATTTAATAAAGCATAGGATAAAACAACATAAATACAATTTAATAAAGCATAGGATAAAACAACATAAATAAAATTTAATAAAGCATAGGTTAAAACAACATAAATACAATTTAATAAAGCGTAGGACAAAACAACATAAATACAATTTAATAAAGCATAGTTTAAAACAACATAAATACAATTTAATAAAGCATAGGATAAAACCACAGAAATACAATTTAATAAAGCATAGGATAAAACAACATAAATACAATTTAATAAAGCATAGGATAAAACAACATAAATACAATTTAATAAAGCATAGGATAAAACAACATAAATACAATTTAATAAAGCATAGGATAAAACAACATAAATACAATTTAATAAAGCATAGGATAAAACAACATAAATAAAATTTAATAAAGCATAGGTTAAAACAACATAAATACAATTTAATAAAGCATAGGATAAAACAACATAAATACAATTTAATAAAGCATAGGATAAAACAACATAAATAATTTTTAATAAAGCATAGGATAAAACCACATAAATACAATTTAATAAAGCATAGGATAAAACAACATAAATACAATTTAGTAAAGCATAGGACAAAACAACATAAATACAATTTAATAAAGCATAGGATAAAACAACATAAATACAATTTAATAAAGCATAGGATAAAACCACATAAATACAATTTAAAAAAGCATAGGATAAAACAACATAAATAAAAATTAATAAAGCATAGGTTAAAACAACATAAATACAATTTAATAAAGCATAGGATAAAACAACATAAATACAATTTAATAAAGCATAGGATAAAACAACATAAATAAAATTTAATAAAGCATAGCTTAAAACAACATAAATACAATTTAATAAAGCGTAGGACAAAACAACATAAATACAATTTAATAAAGCATAGTTTAAAACAACATAAATACAATTTAATAAAGCATAGGATAAAACCACAGAAATACAATTTAATAAAGCATAGGATAAAACAACATAAATACAATTTAATAAAGCATAGGATAAAACAACATAATTACAATTTAATAAAGCATAGGATAAAACAACATAAATACAATTTAATAAAGCATAGGACAAAACAACATAAATTCAATTTAATAAAGCATAGGATAAAACAACATGAATACAATTTAATAAAGCATAAGATAAAACAACATGAATACAATTTAATAAAGCATAGGTTAAAACAACATAAATACAATTTAATAAAGCATAGGATAAAACAACATAAATGCAATTTAATAAAGCATAGGCTAAAACTACATAAATACAATTTAATAAAGCATAGGATAAAACAAATTAAATACAATTTAATAAAGCATAGGATAAAACAAATTAAATACAATTTAATAAAGCATAGGATAAAACAACATAAATTCAATTTAATAAAGCATAGGATAAAACAACATAAATTCAATTTAATAAAGCATAGGATAAAACAACATGAATACAATTTAATAAAGCATAAGATAAAACAACATGAATACAATTTAATAAAGCATAGGTTAAAACAACATAAATACAATTTAATAAAGCATAGGTTAAAACAACATAAATACAATTTAATAAAGCATAGGTTAAAACAACATAAATACAGTTTAATAAAGCATAGGATAAAACAACATAAATACAATTTAATAAAGCATAGGATAAAACAACATAAATAAAATTTAATAAAGCATAGGTTAAAACAACATAAATACAATTTAATAAAGCATAGGATAAAACAACATAAATACTATTTAATAAAGCATAGGTTAAAACAACATAAATACAATTTAATAAAGCATAGGATAAAACAACATAAATACAATTTAATAAAGCATAGGATAAAACAACATAAATAAAATTTAATAAAGCAAAGGATAAAACAACATAAATACAATTTAATAAAGCATAGGATAAAACAACATAAATACAATTTAATAAAGCATAGGACAAAACAACATAAATACAATTTAATAAAGCATAGGACAAAACAACATAAATACAATTTAATAAAGCATAAGATAAAACAACATGAATATAATTTAGTAAAGCATAAGATAAAACAACATGAATACAATTTAATAAAGCATAGGTTAAAACAACATAAATACAATTTAAGAAAGCATAGGATAAAACTACATAAATACATTTTAATAAAGCATAGGATAAAACAACATAAATGCAATTTAATAAAGCATAGGTTAAAATAACATAAATACAATTTAATAAAGCTTCGGACAAAACAACATAAATACAATTTAATAAAGCATAGGATAAAACAATATAAATACAATTTATAAAGCATAGGATCAAACAACATAAATACAAATTAATAAAGCATAGGATAAAACAACATAAATACAATTTAATAAAGCATAGGATAAAATAACATAAAAACAATTTAATAAAGCATAGGCTAAAACTACATAAATACAATTTAATAAAGCATAGGATAAATCAAATTAAATACAATTTAATAAAGCATAGGACAAAACAACATAAATACAATTTAATAAAGCATAAGATAAAACAACATGAATATAATTTATTAAAGCATAAGATAAAACAACATGAATACAATTTAATAAAGCATAGGTTAAAACAACATAAATACAATTTAATAAAGCATAGGTTAAAACAACATAAATACAATTTAATAAAGCATAGGATAAAACAACATAAATACAATTTAATAAAGCATAGGATAAAACAACATAAATACTTTTTAATAAAGCATAGGATAAAACCACATAAATACAATTTAATAAAGCACAGGATAAAACAACATAAATACAATTTAATAAAGCATAGGATAAAACAACATAAATACAATTTAATAAAGCATAGGATAAAACAACATAAATACAATTTAATAAAGCATAGGATAAAACAACATAAATACTATTTAATAAAGCATACGTTAAAACAACATAAATACAATTAAATAAAGCATAGAATAAAACAACATAAATACAATTTAATAAAGCATAGGTTAAAACAACATAAATACAATTTTATAAAGCATAGGATAAAACAACATAAATACAATTTAATAAAGCATAGGTTAAAACAACATAAATACAATTTAATAAAGCATAGGATAAAACAACATAAATTCAATTTAATAAAGCATAGGATAAAACAACATAAATACAATTTAATAAAGCACAGGATAAAACAACATAAATGCAATTTAATAAAGCATAGGCTAAAACTACATAAATACAATTTAATAAAGCATAGGATAAAACAAATTAAATACAATTTAATAAAGCATAGGATAAAACAAATTAAATACAATTTAATAAAGCATAGGATAAAACAACATAAATTCAATTTAATAAAGCATAGGATAAAACAACATAAATTAAATTTAATAAAGCATAGGATAAAACAACATAAATACAATTTAATAAAGCATAGGATAAAACAACATGAATACAATTTAATAAAGCATAAGATAAAACAACATGAATACAATTTAATAAAGCATAGGTTAAAACAACATAAATACAATTTAATAAAGCATAGGTTAAAACAACATAAATACAATTTAATAAAGCATAGGTTAAAACAACATAAATACAATTTAATAAAGCATAGGTTAAAACAACATAAAAACAATGTAATAAAGCATAGGATAAAACAACATAAATATTTTTTAATAAAGCATAGGATAAAACCACATAAATACAATTTAATAAAGCATAGGATAAAACAACATAAATAAAATTTAATAAAGCATAGGTTAAAACAACATAAATACAATTTAATAAAGCATAGGTTAAAACAACATAAATACAATTTAATAAAGCATAGGATAAAACAACATAAATACAATTTAATAAAGCATAGGATAAAACAACATAAATAAAATTTAATAAAGCATAGGTTAAAACAACATAAATACAATTTAATAAAGCGTAGGACAAAACAACATAAATACAATTTAATAAAGCATAGTTTAAAACAACATAAATACAATTTAATAAAGCATAGGATAAAACCACAGAAATACAATTTAATAAAGCATAGGATAAAACAACATAAATACAATTTAATAAAGCATAGGATAAAACAACATAAATACAATTTAATAAAGCATAGGATAAAACAACATAAATACAATTTAATAAAGCATAGGATAAAACAACATAAATACAATTTAATAAAGCATAGGATAAAACAACATAAATAAAATTTAATAAAGCATAGGTTAAAACAACATAAATACAATTTAATAAAGCATAGGATAAAACAACATAAATACAATTTAATAAAGCATAGGATAAAACAACATAAATAATTTTTAATAAAGCATAGGATAAAACCACATAAATACAATTTAATAAAGCATAGGATAAAACAACATAAATACAATTTAGTAAAGCATAGGACAAAACAACATAAATACAATTTAATAAAGCATAGGATAAAACAACATAAATACAATTTAATAAAGCATAGGATAAAACCACATAAATACAATTTAAAAAAGCATAGGATAAAACAACATAAATAAAAATTAATAAAGCATAGGTTAAAACAACATAAATACAATTTAATAAAGCATAGGATAAAACAACATAAATACAATTTAATAAAGCATAGGATAAAACAACATAAATAAAATTTAATAAAGCATAGCTTAAAACAACATAAATACAATTTAATAAAGCGTAGGACAAAACAACATAAATACAATTTAATAAAGCATAGTTTAAAACAACATAAATACAATTTAATAAAGCATAGGATAAAACCACAGAAATACAATTTAATAAAGCATAGGATAAAACAACATAAATACAATTTAATAAAGCATAGGATAAAACAACATAATTACAATTTAATAAAGCATAGGATAAAACAACATAAATACAATTTAATAAAGCATAGGACAAAACAACATAAATTCAATTTAATAAAGCATAGGATAAAACAACATGAATACAATTTAATAAAGCATAAGATAAAACAACATGAATACAATTTAATAAAGCATAGGTTAAAACAACATAAATACAATTTAATAAAGCATAGGATAAAACAACATAAATGCAATTTAATAAAGCATAGGCTAAAACTACATAAATACAATTTAATAAAGCATAGGATAAAACAAATTAAATACAATTTAATAAAGCATAGGATAAAACAAATTAAATACAATTTAATAAAGCATAGGATAAAACAACATAAATTCAATTTAATAAAGCATAGGATAAAACAACATAAATTCAATTTAATAAAGCATAGGATAAAACAACATGAATACAATTTAATAAAGCATAAGATAAAACAACATGAATACAATTTAATAAAGCATAGGTTAAAACAACATAAATACAATTTAATAAAGCATAGGTTAAAACAACATAAATACAATTTAATAAAGCATAGGTTAAAACAACATAAATACAGTTTAATAAAGCATAGGATAAAACAACATAAATACAATTTAATAAAGCATAGGATAAAACAACATAAATAAAATTTAATAAAGCATAGGTTAAAACAACATAAATACAATTTAATAAAGCATAGGATAAAACAACATAAATACAATTTAATAAAGCATAGGATAAAACAACATAAATATTTTTTAATAAAGCATAGGATAAAACCACATAAATACAATTTAATAAAGCATAGGATAAAACAACATAAATAAAATTTAATAAAGCATAGGTTAAAACAACATAAATACAATTTAATAAAGCATAAGATAAAACAACATGAATAAAATTTAATAAAGCATAGGTTAAAACAACATAAATACAATTTAATAAAGCATAGGTTAAAACAACATAAATACAATTTAATAAAGCATAGGATAAAACAACATAAATACAATTTAATAAAGCATAGGATAAAACAACATAAATAAAATTTAATAAAGCATAGGTTAAAACAACATAAATACAATTTAATAAAGCGTAGGACAAAACAACATAAATACAATTTAATAAAGCATAGTTTAAAACAACATAAATACAATTTAATAAAGCATAGGATAAAACCACAGAAATACAATTTAATAAAGCATAGGATAAAACAACATAAATACAATTTAATAAAGCATAGGACAAAACAACATAAATACAATTTAATAAAGCATAGGATAAAACAACATAAATACAATTTAATGAAACATAGGATAAACAACATAAATACAATTTAAGAAAGCATAGGACAAAACAACATAAATACAATTTAATAAAGCATATGATAAAACAACATAAATACAACTTAATAAAGCATAAGATAAAACAACATGAATATAATTTAGTAAAGCATAAGATAAAACAACATGAAAACAATTTAATAAAGCATAGGTTAAAACAACATGAATACAATTTAAGAAAGCATAGGATAAAACTACATAAATACATTTTAATAAAGCATAGGATAAAACAACATAAATACAATTTAATAAAGCATAGGATAAAACAACATAAATAAAATTTAATAAAGCATAGGTCAAAACAACATAAATACAATTTAATAAAGCATAGGATAAAACAACATAAATACAATTTAATAAAGCATAGGATAAAACAACATAAATGATTTTTAATAAAGCATAGGATAAAACCACATAAATACAATTTAATAAAGCATAGGATAAAACAACATAAATACAATTTAGTAAAGCATAGGACAAAACAACATAAATACAATTTAATAAAGCATAGGATAAAACAACATAAATACAATTTAATAAAGCATAGGATAAAACCACATAAATACAATTTAATAAAGCATAGGTTAAAACAACATAAATACAATTTAATAAAGCATAGGATAAAACAACATAAATACAATTTAATAAAGCATAGGATAAAACAACATATATAAAATTTAATAAAGCATAGGTTAAAACAACATAAATACAATTTAATAAAGCGTAGGACAAAACAACATAAATACAATTTAATAAAGCATAGGATAAAACAACATAAATACAATTTAATGAAACATAGGATAAACAACATAAATACAATTTAAGAAAGCATAGGACAAAACAACATAAATACAATTTAATAAAGCATATGATAAAACAACATAAATACAATTTAATAAAGCATAAGATAAAACAACATGAATATAATTTAGTAAAGCATAAGATAAAACAACATGAAAACAATTTAATAAAGCATAGGTTAAAACAACATGAATACAATTAAGAAAGCATAGGATAAAACTACATAAATACATTTTAATAAAGCATAGGATAAAACAACATGAATATAATTTAGTAAAGCATAGGACAAAACAACAGAAATACAATTTAATAAAGCATAGGTTAAAACAACATAAATACAATTTAATAAAGCATAGGTTAAAACAACATAAATACAATTTAATAAAGCATAGGACAAAACAACATAAATGCAATTTAATAAAGCATAGGTTAAAACAACATAAATACAATTTAATAAAGCTTCGGACAAAACAACATAAATACAATTTAATAAAGCATAAGATAAAACATCATAAATACAATTTATAAAGCATAGGATCAAACAACATAAATACAATTTAATAAAGCATAGGATAAAACAACATAAATACTTTTTAATAAAGCATAGGATAAAACCACATAAATACAATTTAATAAAGCACAGGATAAAACAACATAAATACAATTTAATAAAGCATAGGATAAAACAACATAAATACAATTTAATAAAGCATAGGATAAAACAACATAAATACAATTTAATAAAGCATAGGATAAAACAACATAAATACTATTTAATAAAGCATACGTTAAAACAACATAAATACAATTAAATAAAGCATAGAATAAAACAACATAAATACAATTTAATAAAGCATAGGTTAAAACAACATAAATACAATTTTATAAAGCATAGGATAAAACAACATAAATACAATTTAATAAAGCATATGTTAAAACAACATAAATACAATTAAATAAAGCATAGAATAAAACAACATAAATACAATTTAATAAAGCATAGGATCAAACAACATAAATACAATTTAATAAAGCATAGGATAAAACAACATAAATACAATTTAATAAAGCATAGGATAAAACAACATAAATACTATTTAATAAAGCATAGGTTAAAACAACATAAATACAATTTAATAAAGCATATGATAAAACAACATAAATACAATTTAATAAAGCATAGGATAAAACAACATAAATAAAATTTAATAAAGCAAAGGATAAAACAACATAAATACAATTTAATAAAGCATAGGACAAAACAACATAAATACAATTTAATAAAGCATAGGATAAAACAACATAAATACAATTTAATAAAGCATAGGATAAAACAACATAAATAAAATTTAATAAAGCAAAGGATAAAACAACATAAATACAATTTAATAAAGCATAGGACAAAACAACATAAATACAATTTAATAAAGCATAGGACAAAACAACATAAATACAATTTAATAAAGCATAAAATAAAACAACATGAATATAATTTAGTAAAGCATAAGATAAAACAACATGAATACAATTTAATAAAGCATAGGATAAAACAACATAAATACAATTTAATAAAGCATAGGACAAAACAACATAAATACAATTTAATAAAGCATAGGACAAAACAACATAAATACAATTTAATAAAGCATAAGATAAAACAACATGAATATAATTTAGTAAAGCATAAGATAAAACAACATGAATACAATTTAATAAAGCATAGGTTAAAATAACATAAATACAATTTAATAAAGCTTCGGACAAAACAACATAAATACAATTTAATAAAGCATAGGATAAAACAATATAAATACAATTTATAAAGCATAGGATCAAACAACATAAATACAAATTAATAAAGCATAGGATAAAACAACATAAATACAATTTAATAAAGCATAGGATAAAATAACATAAAAACAATTTAATAAAGCATAGGCTAAAACTACATAAATACAATTTAATAAAGCATAGGATAAATCAAATTAAATACAATTTAATAAAGCATAGGACAAAACAACATAAATACAATTTAATAAAGCATAAGATAAAACAACATGAATATAATTTAGTAAAGCATAAGATAAAACAACATGAATTCAATTTAATAAAGCATAGGTTAAAACAACATAAATACAATTTAATAAAGCATAGGTTAAAACAACATAAATACAATTTAATAAAGCATAGGATAAAACAACATAAATACAATTTAATAAAGCATAGGATAAAACAACATAAATACTTTTTAATAAAGCATAGGATAAAACCACATAAATACAATTAAATAAAGCACAGGATAAAACAACATAAATACAATTTAATAAAGCATAGGTTAAAACAACATAAATACAATTTTATAAAGCATAGGATAAAACAACATAAATACAATTTAATAAAGCATAGGTTAAAACAACATAAATACAATTTAATAAAGCATAGGATAAAACAACATAAATTCAATTTAATAAAGCATAGGATAAAACAACATAAATACAATTTAATAAAGCACAGGATAAAACAACATAAATGCAATTTAATAAAGCATAGGCTAAAACTACATAAATACAATTTAATAAAGCATAGGATAAAACAAATTAAATACAATTTAATAAAGCATAGGATAAAACAAATTAAATACAATTTAATAAAGCATAGGATAAAACAACATAAATTCAATTTAATAAAGCATAGGATAAAACAACATAAATTAAATTTAATAAAGCATAGGATAAAACAACATAAATACAATTTAATAAAGCATAGGATAAAACAACATGAATACAATTTAATAAAGCATAAGATAAAACAACATGAATACAATTTAATAAAGCATAGGTTAAAACAACATAAATACAATTTAATAAAGCATAGGTTAAAACAACATAAATACAATTTAATAAAGCATAGGTTAAAACAACATAAATACAATTTAATAAAGCATAGGTTAAAACAACATAAAAACAATGTAATAAAGCATAGGATAAAACAACATAAATATTTTTTAATAAAGCATAGGATAAAACCACATAAATACAATTTAATAAAGCATAGGATAAAACAACATAAATAAAATTTAATAAAGCATAGGTTAAAACAACATAAATACAATTTAATAAAGCATAGTTTAAAACAACATAAATACAATTTAATAAAGCATAGGATAAAACCACAGAAATACAATTTAATAAAGCATAGGATAAAACAACATAAATACAATTTAATAAAGCATAGGACAAAACAACATAAATACAATTTAATAAAGCATAGGATAAAACAACATAAATACAATTTAATGAAACATAGGATAAACAACATAAATACAATTTAAGAAAGCATAGGACAAAACAACATAAATACAATTTAATAAAGCATATGATAAAACAACATAAATACAACTTAATAAAGCATAAGATAAAACAACATGAATATAATTTAGTAAAGCATAAGATAAAACAACATGAAAACAATTTAATAAAGCATAGGTTAAAACAACATGAATACAATTTAAGAAAGCATAGGATAAAACTACATAAATACATTTTAATAAAGCATAGGATAAAACAACATAAATACAATTTAATAAAGCATAGGATAAAACAACATAAATAAAATTTAATAAAGCATAGGTTAAAACAACATAAATACAATTTAATAAAGCATAGGATAAAACAACATAAATACAATTTAATAAAGCATAGGATAAAACAACATAAATAATTTTTAATAAAACATAGGATAAAACCACATAAATACAATTTAATAAAGCATAGGATAAAACAACATAAATACAATTTAGTAAAGCATAGGACAAAACAACATAAATACAATTTAATAAAGCATAGGATAAAACAACATAAATACAATTTAATAAAGCATAGGATAAAACCACATAAATACAATTTAATAAAGCATAGGATAAAACAACATAAATAAAAATTAATAAAGCATAGGTTAAAACAACATAAATACAATTTAATAAAGCATAGGATAAAACAACATAAATACAATTTAATAAAGCATAGGATAAAACAACATAAATAAAATTTAATAAAGCATAGCTTAAAACAACATAAATACAATTTAATAAAGCGTAGGACAAAACAACATAAATACAATTTAATAAAGCATAGTTTAAAACAACATAAATACAATTTAATAAAGCATAGGATAAAACCACAGAAATACAATTTAATAAAGCATAGGATAAAACAACATAAATACAATTTATAAAGCATAGGATAAAACAACATAAATACAATTTAATAAAGCATAGGATAAAACAACATAAATACAATTTAATAAAGCATAGGATAAAACAACATAATTATAATTTAATAAAGCATAGGATAAAACAACATAAATACAATTTAATAAAGCATAGGACAAAACAACATAAATACAATTTAATAAAGCATAGGATAAAACAACATAAATACAATTTAATGAAACATAGGATAAACAACATAAATACAATTTAATAAAGCATAGGACAAAACAACATAAATACAATTTAATAAAGCATATGTTAAAACAACATAAATACAATTTAATAAAGCATAAGATAAAACAACATGAATATAATTTAGTAAAGCTTAAGATAAAACAACATGAATACAATTTAATAAAGCATAGGATAAAACAAATTAAATACAATTTAATAAAGCATAGGATAAAACAAATTAAATACAATTTAATAAAGCATAGGATAAAACAACATAAATTCAATTTAATAAAGCATAGGATAAAACAACATAAATTCAATTTAATAAAGCATAGGATAAAACAACATGAATACAATTTAATAAAGCATAAGATAAAACAACATGAATACAATTTAATAAAGCATAGGTTAAAACAACATAAATACAATTTAATAAAGCATAGGTTAAAACAACATAAATACAATTTAATAAAGCATAGGTTAAAACAACATAAATACAGTTTAATAAAGCATAGGATAAAACAACATAAATACAATTTAATAAAGCATAGGATAAAACAACATAAATAAAATTTAATAAAGCATAGGTTAAAACAACATAAATACAATTTAATAAAGCATAGGATAAAACAACATAAATACAATTTAATAAAGCATAGGATAAAACAACATAAATATTTTTTAATAAAGCATAGGATAAAACCACATAAATACAATTTAATAAAGCATAGGATAAAACAACATAAATAAAATTTAATAAAGCATAGGTTAAAACAACATAAATACAATTTAATAAAGCATAAGATAAAACAACATGAATAAAATTTAATAAAGCATAGGTTAAAACAACATAAATACAATTTAATAAAGCATAGGATAAAACAACATAAATACAATTTAATAAAGCATAGGATAAAACAACATATATAAAATTTAATAAAGCATAGGTTAAAACAACATAAATACAATTTAATAAAGCGTAGGACAAAACAACATAAATACAATTTAATAAAGCATAGGATAAAACAACATAAATACAATTTAATGAAACATAGGATAAACAACATAAATACAATTTAAGAAAGCATAGGACAAAACAACATAAATACAATTTAATAAAGCATATGATAAAACAACATAAATACAATTTAATAAAGCATAAGATAAAACAACATGAATATAATTTAGTAAAGCATAAGATAAAACAACATGAAAACAATTTAATAAAGCATAGGTTAAAACAACATGAATACAATTAAGAAAGCATAGGATAAAACTACATAAATACATTTTAATAAAGCATAGGATAAAACAACATGAATATAATTTAGTAAAGCATAGGACAAAACAACAGAAATACAATTTAATAAAGCATAGGTTAAAACAACATAAATACAATTTAATAAAGCATAGGTTAAAACAACATAAATACAATTTAATAAAGCATAGGACAAAACAACATAAATGCAATTTAATAAAGCATAGGTTAAAACAACATAAATACAATTTAATAAAGCTTCGGACAAAACAACATAAATACAATTTAATAAAGCATAAGATAAAACATCATAAATACAATTTATAAAGCATAGGATCAAACAACATAAATACAATTTAATAAAGCATAGGATAAAACAACATAAATACTTTTTAATAAAGCATAGGATAAAACCACATAAATACAATTTAATAAAGCACAGGATAAAACAACATAAATACAATTTAATAAAGCATAGGATAAAACAACATAAATACAATTTAATAAAGCATAGGATAAAACAACATAAATACAATTTAATAAAGCATAGGATAAAACAACATAAATACTATTTAATAAAGCATACGTTAAAACAACATAAATACAATTAAATAAAGCATAGAATAAAACAACATAAATACAATTTAATAAAGCATAGGTTAAAACAACATAAATACAATTTTATAAAGCATAGGATAAAACAACATAAATACAATTTAATAAAGCATATGTTAAAACAACATAAATACAATTAAATAAAGCATAGAATAAAACAACATAAATACAATTTAATAAAGCATAGGATCAAACAACATAAATACAATTTAATAAAGCATAGGATAAAACAACATAAATACAATTTAATAAAGCATAGGATAAAACAACATAAATACTATTTAATAAAGCATAGGTTAAAAAAACATAAATACAATTTAATAAAGCATAGGATAAAACAACATAAATACAATTTAATAACGCATAGGATAAAACAACATAAATAAAATTTAATAAAGCAAAGGATAAAACAACATAAATACAATTTAATAAAGCATAGGATAAAACAACATAAATACAATTTAATAAAGCATAGGACAAAACAACATAAATACAATTTAATAAAGCATAGGACAAAACAACATAAATACAATTTAATAAAGCATAAGATAAAACAACATGAATATAATTTAGTAAAGCATAAGATAAAACAACATGAATACAATTTAATAAAGCATAGGTTAAAACAACATAAATACAATTTAAGAAAGCATAGGATAAAACTACATAAATACATTTTAATAAAGCATAGGATAAAACAACATAAATGCAATTTAATAAAGCATAGGTTAAAATAACATAAATACAATTTAATAAAGCTTCGGACAAAACAACATAAATACAATTTAATAAAGCATAGGATAAAACAATATAAATACAATTTATAAAGCATAGGATCAAACAACATAAATACAAATTAATAAAGCATAGGATAAAACAACATAAATACAATTTAATAAAGCATAGGATAAAATAACATAAAAACAATTTAATAAAGCATAGGCTAAAACTACATAAATACAATTTAATAAAGCATAGGATAAATCAAATTAAATACAATTTAATAAAGCATAGGACAAAACAACATAAATACAATTTAATAAAGCATAAGATAAAACAACATGAATATAATTTAGTAAAGCATAAGATAAAACAACATGAATACAATTTAATAAAGCATAAAACAACATAAATACAATTTAATAAAGCATAGGATAAAACAACATAAAAACAATTTAATAAAGCATAGGATAAAACAACATAAAAAAAATTTAATAAAACATAGGTTAAAACAACATAAATACAATTTAATAAAGCATATGACAAAACAACATAAATACAATTTAATAAAGCATAGTTTAAAACAGCATGAATACAATTTAATAAAGCATAGGATAAAACCACAGAAATACAATTTAATAAAGCATAGGATAAAACAACATAAATAAAATTTAATAAAGCAAAGGATAAAACAACATAAATACAATTTAATAAAGCATAGGACAAAACAACATAAATACAATTTAATAAAGCATAGGATAAAACAACATAAATACAATTTAATAAAGCATAGGATAAAACAACATAAATAAAATTTAATAAAGCAAAGGATAAAACAACATAAATACAATTTAATAAAGCATAGGACAAAACAACATAAATACAATTTAATAAAGCATAGGACAAAACAACATAAATACAATTTAATAAAGCATAAAATAAAACAACATGAATATAATTTAGTAAAGCATAAGATAAAACAACATGAATACAATTTAATAAAGCATAGGATAAAACAACATAAATACAATTTAATAAAGCATAGGACAAAACAACATAAATACAATTTAATAAAGCATAGGACAAAACAACATAAATACAATTTAATAAAGCATAAGATAAAACAACATGAATATAATTTAGTAAAGCATAAGATAAAACAACATGAATACAATTTAATAAAGCATAGGTTAAAATAACATAAATACAATTTAATAAAGCTTCGGACAAAACAACATAAATACAATTTAATAAAGCATAGGATAAAACAATATAAATACAATTTATAAAGCATAGGATCAAACAACATAAATACAAATTAATAAAGCATAGGATAAAACAACATAAATACAATTTAATAAAGCATAGGATAAAATAACATAAAAACAATTTAATAAAGCATAGGCTAAAACTACATAAATACAATTTAATAAAGCATAGGATAAATCAAATTAAATACAATTTAATAAAGCATAGGACAAAACAACATAAATACAATTTAATAAAGCATAAGATAAAACAACATGAATATAATTTAGTAAAGCATAAGATAAAACAACATGAATTCAATTTAATAAAGCATAGGTTAAAACAACATAAATACAATTTAATAAAGCATAGGTTAAAACAACATAAATACAATTTAATAAAGCATAGGATAAAACAACATAAATACAATTTAATAAAGCATAGGATAAAACAACATAAATACTTTTTAATAAAGCATAGGATAAAACCACATAAATACAATTAAATAAAGCACAGGATAAAACAACATAAATACAATTTAATAAAGCATAGGTTAAAACAACATAAATACAATTTTATAAAGCATAGGATAAAACAACATAAATACAATTTAATAAAGCATAGGTTAAAACAACATAAATACAATTTAATAAAGCATAGGATAAAACAACATAAATTCAATTTAATAAAGCATAGGATAAAACAACATAAATACAATTTAATAAAGCACAGGATAAAACAACATAAATGCAATTTAATAAAGCATAGGCTAAAACTACATAAATACAATTTAATAAAGCATAGGATAAAACAAATTAAATACAATTTAATAAAGCATAGGATAAAACAAATTAAATACAATTTAATAAAGCATAGGTTAAAACAACATAAATACAATTTAATAAAGCATAGGTTAAAACAACATAAAAACAATGTAATAAAGCATAGGATAAAACAACATAAATATTTTTTAATAAAGCATAGGATAAAACCACATAAATACAATTTAATAAAGCATAGGATAAAACAACATAAATAAAATTTAATAAAGCATAGGTTAAAACAACATAAATACAATTTAATAAAGCATAGTTTAAAACAACATAAATACAATTTAATGAAGCATAGGATAAAACCACAGAAATACAATTTAAGAAAGCATAGGATAAAACAACATAAATACAATTTAATAAAGCATAGGACAAAACAACATAAATACAATTTAATAAAGCATAGGATAAAACAACATAAATACAATTTAATGAAACATAGGATAAACAACATAAATACAATTTAAGAAAGCATAGGACAAAACAACATAAATACAATTTAATAAAGCATATGATAAAACAACATGAATACAACTTAATAAAGCATAAGATAAAACAACATGAATATAATTTAGTAAAGCATAAGATAAAACAACATGAAAACAATTTAATAAAGCATAGGTTAAAACAACATGAATACAATTTAAGAAAGCATAGGATAAAACTACATAAATACATTTTAATAAAGCATAGGATAAAACAACATAAATACAATTTAATAAAGCATAGGATAAAACAACATAAATAAAATTTAATAAAGCATAGGTTAAAACAACATAAATACAATTTAATAAAGCATAGGATAAAACAACATAAATACAATTTAATAAAGCATAGGATAAAACAACATAAATAATTTTTAATAAAACATAGGATAAAACCACATAAATACAATTTAATAAAGCATAGGATAAAACAACATAAATACAATTTAGTAAAGCATAGGACAAAACAACATAAATACAATTTAATAAAGCATAGGATAAAACAACATAAATACAATTTAATAAAGCATAGGATAAAACCACATAAATACAATTTAATAAAGCATAGGATAAAACAACATAAATAAAAATTAATAAAGCATAGGTTAAAACAACATAAATACAATTTAATAAAGCATAGGATAAAACAACATAAATACAATTTAATAAAGCATAGGATAAAACAACATAAATAAAATTTAATAAAGCATAGCTTAAAACAACATAAATACAATTTAATAAAGCGTAGGACAAAACAACATAAATACAATTTAATAAAGCATAGTTTAAAACAACATAAATACAATTTAATAAAGCATAGGATAAAACCACAGAAATACAATTTAATAAAGCATAGGATAAAACAACATAAATACAATTTATAAAGCATAGGATAAAACAACATAAATACAATTTAATAAAGCATAGGATAAAACAACATAAATACAATTTAATAAAGCATAGGATAAAACAACATAATTATAATTTAATAAAGCATAGGATAAAACAACATAAATACAATTTAATAAAGCATAGGACAAAACAACATAAATACAATTTAATAAAGCATAGGATAAAACAACATAAATACAATTTAATGAAACATAGGATAAACAACATAAATACAATTTAATAAAGCATAGGACAAAACAACATAAATACAATTTAATAAAGCATATGTTAAAACAACATAAATACAATTTAATAAAGCATAAGATAAAACAACATGAATATAATTTAGTAAAGCTTAAGATAAAACAACATGAATACAATTTAATAAAGCATAGGATAAAACAAATTAAATACAATTTAATAAAGCATAGGATAAAACAAATTAAATACAATTTAATAAAGCATAGGATAAAACAACATAAATTCAATTTAATAAAGCATAGGATAAAACAACATAAATTCAATTTAATAAAGCATAGGATAAAACAACATGAATACAATTTAATAAAGCATAAGATAAAACAACATGAATACAATTTAATAAAGCATAGGTTAAAACAACATAAATACAATTTAATAAAGCATAGGTTAAAACAACATAAATACAATTTAATAAAGCATAGGTTAAAACAACATAAATACAGTTTAATAAAGCATAGGATAAAACAACATAAATACAATTTAATAAAGCATAGGATAAAACAACATAAATAAAATTTAATAAAGCATAGGTTAAAACAACATAAATACAATTTAATAAAGCATAGGATAAAACAACATAAATACAATTTAATAAAGCATAGGATAAAACAACATAAATATTTTTTAATAAAGCATAGGATAAAACCACATAAATACAATTTAATAAAGCATAGGATAAAACAACATAAATAAAATTTAATAAAGCATAGGTTAAAACAACATAAATACAATTTAATAAAGCATAAGATAAAACAACATGAATAAAATTTAATAAAGCATAGGTTAAAACAACATAAATACAATTTAATAAAGCATAGGATAAAACAACATAAATACAATTTAATAAAGCATAGGATAAAACAACATATATAAAATTTAATAAAGCATAGGTTAAAACAACATAAATACAATTTAATAAAGCGTAGGACAAAACAACATAAATACAATTTAATAAAGCATAGGATAAAACAACATAAATACAATTTAATGAAACATAGGATAAACAACATAAATACAATTTAAGAAAGCATAGGACAAAACAACATAAATACAATTTAATAAAGCATATGATAAAACAACATAAATACAATTTAATAAAGCATAAGATAAAACAACATGAATATAATTTAGTAAAGCATAAGATAAAACAACATGAAAACAATTTAATAAAGCATAGGTTAAAACAACATGAATACAATTAAGAAAGCATAGGATAAAACTACATAAATACATTTTAATAAAGCATAGGATAAAACAACATGAATATAATTTAGTAAAGCATAGGACAAAACAACAGAAATACAATTTAATAAAGCATAGGTTAAAACAACATAAATACAATTTAATAAAGCATAGGTTAAAACAACATAAATACAATTTAATAAAGCATAGGACAAAACAACATAAATGCAATTTAATAAAGCATAGGTTAAAACAACATAAATACAATTTAATAAAGCTTCGGACAAAACAACATAAATACAATTTAATAAAGCATAAGATAAAACATCATAAATACAATTTATAAAGCATAGGATCAAACAACATAAATACAATTTAATAAAGCATAGGATAAAACAACATAAATACTTTTTAATAAAGCATAGGATAAAACCACATAAATACAATTTAATAAAGCACAGGATAAAACAACATAAATACAATTTAATAAAGCATAGGATAAAACAACATAAATACAATTTAATAAAGCATAGGATAAAACAACATAAATACAATTTAATAAAGCATAGGATAAAACAACATAAATACTATTTAATAAAGCATACGTTAAAACAACATAAATACAATTAAATAAAGCATAGAATAAAACAACATAAATACAATTTAATAAAGCATAGGTTAAAACAACATAAATACAATTTTATAAAGCATAGGATAAAACAACATAAATACAATTTAATAAAGCATATGTTAAAACAACATAAATACAATTAAATAAAGCATAGAATAAAACAACATAAATACAATTTAATAAAGCATAGGATCAAACAACATAAATACAATTTAATAAAGCATAGGATAAAACAACATAAATACAATTTAATAAAGCATAGGATAAAACAACATAAATACTATTTAATAAAGCATAGGTTAAAAAAACATAAATACAATTTAATAAAGCATAGGATAAAACAACATAAATACAATTTAATAACGCATAGGATAAAACAACATAAATAAAATTTAATAAAGCAAAGGATAAAACAACATAAATACAATTTAATAAAGCATAGGATAAAACAACATAAATACAATTTAATAAAGCATAGGACAAAACAACATAAATACAATTTAATAAAGCATAGGACAAAACAACATAAATACAATTTAATAAAGCATAAGATAAAACAACATGAATATAATTTAGTAAAGCATAAGATAAAACAACATGAATACAATTTAATAAAGCATAGGTTAAAACAACATAAATACAATTTAAGAAAGCATAGGATAAAACTACATAAATACATTTTAATAAAGCATAGGATAAAACAACATAAATGCAATTTAATAAAGCATAGGTTAAAATAACATAAATACAATTTAATAAAGCTTCGGACAAAACAACATAAATACAATTTAATAAAGCATAGGATAAAACAATATAAATACAATTTATAAAGCATAGGATCAAACAACATAAATACAAATTAATAAAGCATAGGATAAAACAACATAAATACAATTTAATAAAGCATAGGATAAAATAACATAAAAACAATTTAATAAAGCATAGGCTAAAACTACATAAATACAATTTAATAAAGCATAGGATAAATCAAATTAAATACAATTTAATAAAGCATAGGACAAAACAACATAAATACAATTTAATAAAGCATAAGATAAAACAACATGAATATAATTTAGTAAAGCATAAGATAAAACAACATGAATACAATTTAATAAAGCATAAAACAACATAAATACAATTTAATAAAGCATAGGATAAAACAACATAAAAACAATTTAATAAAGCATAGGATAAAACAACATAAAAAAAATTTAATAAAACATAGGTTAAAACAACATAAATACAATTTAATAAAGCATATGACAAAACAACATAAATACAATTTAATAAAGCATAGTTTAAAACAGCATGAATACAATTTAATAAAGCATAGGATAAAACCACAGAAATACAATTTAATAAAGCATAGGATAAAACAACATAAATACAATGTAATAAAGCATAGGACAAAACAACATAAATACAATTTATTAAAGCATAGGATAAAACAACATAAATACAATTTAATGAAACATAGGATAATCAACATAAATACAATTTAATAAAGCATAGGATAAAACAACATAAATAAAATTTAATAAAGCATAGGTTAAAACAACATAAATACAATTTAATAAAGCATAGGTTAAAACAACATAAATACAATTTAATAAAGCATAGGATAAAACAACATAAATACAATTTAATAAAGCATAGGTTAAAACAACATAAATACAATTTAATAAAGCATAGGTTAAAACAACATAAATACAATTTAATAAAGCGTAGGACAAAACAACATAAATACAATTTAATAAAGCATAGTTTAAAACAACATAAATACAATTTAATAAAGCATAGGATAAAACAACATAAATACAATTTAATAAAGCATAGGACAAAACAACATAAATACAATTTAATAAAGCATAGGATAAAACAACATAAATACAATTTAATAAAGCATAGGATAAAACAACATATATAAAATTTAATAAAGCATAGGTTAAAACAACATAAATACAATTTAATAAAGCGTAGGACAAAACAACATAAATACAATTTAATAAAGCATAGGATAAAACAACATAAATACAATTTAATGAAACATAGGATAAACAACATAAATACAATTTAAGAAAGCATAGGACAAAACAACATAAATACAATTTAATAAAGCATATGATAAAACAACATAAATACAATTTAATAAAGCATAAGATAAAACAACATGAATATAATTTAGTAAAGCATAAGATAAAACAACATGAAAACAATTTAATAAAGCATAGGTTAAAACAACATGAATACAATTAAGAAAGCATAGGATAAAACTACATAAATACATTTTAATAAAGCATAGGATAAAACAACATGAATATAATTTAGTAAAGCATAGGACAAAACAACAGAAATACAATTTAATAAAGCATAGGTTAAAACAACATAAATACAATTTAATAAAGCATAGGTTAAAACAACATAAATACAATTTAATAAAGCATAGGACAAAACAACATAAATGCAATTTAATAAAGCATAGGTTAAAACAACATAAATACAATTTAATAAAGCTTCGGACAAAACAACATAAATACAATTTAATAAAGCATAAGATAAAACATCATAAATACAATTTATAAAGCATAGGATCAAACAACATAAATACAATTTAATAAAGCATAGGATAAAACAACATAAATACTTTTTAATAAAGCATAGGATAAAACCACATAAATACAATTTAATAAAGCACAGGATAAAACAACATAAATACAATTTAATAAAGCATAGGATAAAACAACATAAATACAATTTAATAAAGCATAGGATAAAACAACATAAATACAATTTAATAAAGCATAGGATAAAACAACATAAATACTATTTAATAAAGCATACGTTAAAACAACATAAATACAATTAAATAAAGCATAGAATAAAACAACATAAATACAATTTAATAAAGCATAGGTTAAAACAACATAAATACAATTTTATAAAGCATAGGATAAAACAACATAAATACAATTTAATAAAGCATATGTTAAAACAACATAAATACAATTAAATAAAGCATAGAATAAAACAACATAAATACAATTTAATAAAGCATAGGATCAAACAACATAAATACAATTTAATAAAGCATAGGATAAAACAACATAAATACAATTTAATAAAGCATAGGATAAAACAACATAAATACTATTTAATAAAGCATAGGTTAAAACAACATAAATACAATTTAATAAAGCATAGGATAAAACAACATAAATACAATTTAATAAAGCATAGGATAAAACAACATAAATAAAATTTAATAAAGCAAAGGATAAAACAACATAAATACAATTTAATAAAGCATAGGACAAAACAACATAAATACAATTTAATAAAGCATAGGATAAAACAACATAAATACAATTTAATAAAGCATAGGATAAAACAACATAAATAAAATTTAATAAAGCAAAGGATAAAACAACATAAATACAATTTAATAAAGCATAGGACAAAACAACATAAATACAATTTAATAAAGCATAGGACAAAACAACATAAATACAATTTAATAAAGCATAAGATAAAACAACATGAATATAATTTAGTAAAGCATAAGATAAAACAACATGAATACAATTTAATAAAGCATAGGATAAAACAACATAAATACAATTTAATAAAGCATAGGACAAAACAACATAAATACAATTTAATAAAGCATAGGACAAAACAACATAAATACAATTTAATAAAGCATAAGATAAAACAACATGAATATAATTTAGTAAAGCATAAGATAAAACAACATGAATACAATTTAATAAAGCATAGGTTAAAATAACATAAATACAATTTAATAAAGCTTCGGACAAAACAACATAAATACAATTTAATAAAGCATAGGATAAAACAATATAAATACAATTTATAAAGCATAGGATCAAACAACATAAATACAAATTAATAAAGCATAGGATAAAACAACATAAATACAATTTAATAAAGCATAGGATAAAATAACATAAAAACAATTTAATAAAGCATAGGCTAAAACTACATAAATACAATTTAATAAAGCATAGGATAAATCAAATTAAATACAATTTAATAAAGCATAGGACAAAACAACATAAATACAATTTAATAAAGCATAAGATAAAACAACATGAATATAATTTAGTAAAGCATAAGATAAAACAACATGAATTCAATTTAATAAAGCATAGGTTAAAACAACATAAATACAATTTAATAAAGCATAGGTTAAAACAACATAAATACAATTTAATAAAGCATAGGATAAAACAACATAAATACAATTTAATAAAGCATAGGATAAAACAACATAAATACTTTTTAATAAAGCATAGGATAAAACCACATAAATACAATTTAATAAAGCACAGGATAAAACAACATAAATACAATTTAATAAAGCATAGGTTAAAACAACATAAATACAATTTAATAAAGCATAGGATAAAACAACATAAATTCAATTTAATAAAGCATAGGATAAAACAACATAAATACAATTTAATAAAGCACAGGATAAAACAACATAAATGCAATTTAATAAAGCATAGGCTAAAACTGCATAAATACAATTTAATAAAGCATAGGATAAAACAAATTAAATACAATTTAATAAAGCATAGGATAAAACAAATTAAATACAATTTAATAAAGCATAGGATAAAACAACATAAATTCAATTTAATAAAGCATAGGATAAAACAACATAAATTAAATTTAATAAAGCATAGGATAAAACAACATAAATACAATTTAATAAAGCATAGGATAAAACAACATGAATACAATTTAATAAAGCATAAGATAAAACAACATGAATACAATTTAATAAAGCATAGGTTAAAACAACATAAATACAATTTAATAAAGCATAGGTTAAAACAACATAAATACAATTTAATAAAGCATAGGTTAAAACAACATAAATACAATTTAATAAAGCATAGGTTAAAACAACATAAAAACAATGTAATAAAGCATAGGATAAAACAACATAAATATTTTTTAATAAAGCATAGGATAAAACCACATAAATACAATTTAATAAAGCATAGGATAAAACAACATAAATACAATTTAATGAAACATAGGATAAACAACATAAATACAATTTAAGAAAGCATAGGACAAAACAACATAAATACAATTTAATAAAGCATATGATAAAACAACATAAATACAACTTAATAAAGCATAAGATAAAACAACATGAATATAATTTAGTAAAGCATAAGATAAAACAACATGAAAACAATTTAATAAAGCATAGGTTAAAACAACATGAATACAATTTAAGAAAGCATAGGATAAAACTACATAAATACATTTTAATAAAGCATAGGATAAAACAACATAAATACAATTTAATAAAGCATAGGATAAAACAACATAAATAAAATTTAATAAAGCATAGGTTAAAACAACATAAATACAATTTAATAAAGCATAGGATAAAACAACATAAATACAATTTAATAAAGCATAGGATAAAACAACATAAATAATTTTTAATAAAACATAGGATAAAACCACATAAATACAATTTAATAAAGCATAGGATAAAACAACATAAATACAATTTAGTAAAGCATAGGACAAAACAACATAAATACAATTTAATAAAGCATAGGATAAAACAACATAAATACAATTTAATAAAGCATAGGATAAAACCACATAAATACAATTTAATAAAGCATAGGATAAAACAACATAAATAAAAATTAATAAAGCATAGGTTAAAACAACATAAATACAATTTAATAAAGCATAGGATAAAACAACATAAATACAATTTAATAAAGCATAGGATAAAACAACATAAATAAAATTTAATAAAGCATAGCTTAAAACAACATAAATACAATTTAATAAAGCGTAGGACAAAACAACATAAATACAATTTAATAAAGCATAGTTTAAAACAACATAAATACAATTTAATAAAGCATAGGATAAAACCACAGAAATACAATTTAATAAAGCATAGGATAAAACAACATAAATACAATTTATAAAGCATAGGATAAAACAACATAAATACAATTTAATAAAGCATAGGATAAAACAACATAAATACAATTTAATAAAGCATAGGATAAAACAACATAATTATAATTTAATAAAGCATAGGATAAAACAACATAAATACAATTTAATAAAGCATAGGACAAAACAACATAAATACAATTTAATAAAGCATAGGATAAAACAACATAAATACAATTTAATGAAACATAGGATAAACAACATAAATACAATTTAATAAAGCATAGGACAAAACAACATAAATACAATTTAATAAAGCATATGTTAAAACAACATAAATACAATTTAATAAAGCATAAGATAAAACAACATGAATATAATTTAGTAAAGCTTAAGATAAAACAACATGAATACAATTTAATAAAGCATAGGATAAAACAAATTAAATACAATTTAATAAAGCATAGGATAAAACAAATTAAATACAATTTAATAAAGCATAGGATAAAACAACATAAATTCAATTTAATAAAGCATAGGATAAAACAACATAAATTCAATTTAATAAAGCATAGGATAAAACAACATGAATACAATTTAATAAAGCATAAGATAAAACAACATGAATACAATTTAATAAAGCATAGGTTAAAACAACATAAATACAATTTAATAAAGCATAGGTTAAAACAACATAAATACAATTTAATAAAGCATAGGTTAAAACAACATAAATACAGTTTAATAAAGCATAGGATAAAACAACATAAATACAATTTAATAAAGCATAGGATAAAACAACATAAATAAAATTTAATAAAGCATAGGTTAAAACAACATAAATACAATTTAATAAAGCATAGGATAAAACAACATAAATACAATTTAATAAAGCATAGGATAAAACAACATAAATATTTTTTAATAAAGCATAGGATAAAACCACATAAATACAATTTAATAAAGCATAGGATAAAACAACATAAATAAAATTTAATAAAGCATAGGTTAAAACAACATAAATACAATTTAATAAAGCATAAGATAAAACAACATGAATAAAATTTAATAAAGCATAGGTTAAAACAACATAAATACAATTTAATAAAGCATAGGATAAAACAACATAAATACAATTTAATAAAGCATAGGATAAAACAACATATATAAAATTTAATAAAGCATAGGTTAAAACAACATAAATACAATTTAATAAAGCGTAGGACAAAACAACATAAATACAATTTAATAAAGCATAGGATAAAACAACATAAATACAATTTAATGAAACATAGGATAAACAACATAAATACAATTTAAGAAAGCATAGGACAAAACAACATAAATACAATTTAATAAAGCATATGATAAAACAACATAAATACAATTTAATAAAGCATAAGATAAAACAACATGAATATAATTTAGTAAAGCATAAGATAAAACAACATGAAAACAATTTAATAAAGCATAGGTTAAAACAACATGAATACAATTAAGAAAGCATAGGATAAAACTACATAAATACATTTTAATAAAGCATAGGATAAAACAACATGAATATAATTTAGTAAAGCATAGGACAAAACAACAGAAATACAATTTAATAAAGCATAGGTTAAAACAACATAAATACAATTTAATAAAGCATAGGTTAAAACAACATAAATACAATTTAATAAAGCATAGGACAAAACAACATAAATGCAATTTAATAAAGCATAGGTTAAAACAACATAAATACAATTTAATAAAGCTTCGGACAAAACAACATAAATACAATTTAATAAAGCATAAGATAAAACATCATAAATACAATTTATAAAGCATAGGATCAAACAACATAAATACAATTTAATAAAGCATAGGATAAAACAACATAAATACTTTTTAATAAAGCATAGGATAAAACCACATAAATACAATTTAATAAAGCACAGGATAAAACAACATAAATACAATTTAATAAAGCATAGGATAAAACAACATAAATACAATTTAATAAAGCATAGGATAAAACAACATAAATACAATTTAATAAAGCATAGGATAAAACAACATAAATACTATTTAATAAAGCATACGTTAAAACAACATAAATACAATTAAATAAAGCATAGAATAAAACAACATAAATACAATTTAATAAAGCATAGGTTAAAACAACATAAATACAATTTTATAAAGCATAGGATAAAACAACATAAATACAATTTAATAAAGCATATGTTAAAACAACATAAATACAATTAAATAAAGCATAGAATAAAACAACATAAATACAATTTAATAAAGCATAGGATCAAACAACATAAATACAATTTAATAAAGCATAGGATAAAACAACATAAATACAATTTAATAAAGCATAGGATAAAACAACATAAATACTATTTAATAAAGCATAGGTTAAAAAAACATAAATACAATTTAATAAAGCATAGGATAAAACAACATAAATACAATTTAATAACGCATAGGATAAAACAACATAAATAAAATTTAATAAAGCAAAGGATAAAACAACATAAATACAATTTAATAAAGCATAGGATAAAACAACATAAATACAATTTAATAAAGCATAGGACAAAACAACATAAATACAATTTAATAAAGCATAGGACAAAACAACATAAATACAATTTAATAAAGCATAAGATAAAACAACATGAATATAATTTAGTAAAGCATAAGATAAAACAACATGAATACAATTTAATAAAGCATAGGTTAAAACAACATAAATACAATTTAAGAAAGCATAGGATAAAACTACATAAATACATTTTAATAAAGCATAGGATAAAACAACATAAATGCAATTTAATAAAGCATAGGTTAAAATAACATAAATACAATTTAATAAAGCTTCGGACAAAACAACATAAATACAATTTAATAAAGCATAGGATAAAACAATATAAATACAATTTATAAAGCATAGGATCAAACAACATAAATACAAATTAATAAAGCATAGGATAAAACAACATAAATACAATTTAATAAAGCATAGGATAAAATAACATAAAAACAATTTAATAAAGCATAGGCTAAAACTACATAAATACAATTTAATAAAGCATAGGATAAATCAAATTAAATACAATTTAATAAAGCATAGGACAAAACAACATAAATACAATTTAATAAAGCATAAGATAAAACAACATGAATATAATTTAGTAAAGCATAAGATAAAACAACATGAATACAATTTAATAAAGCATAAAACAACATAAATACAATTTAATAAAGCATAGGATAAAACAACATAAAAACAATTTAATAAAGCATAGGATAAAACAACATAAAAAAAATTTAATAAAACATAGGTTAAAACAACATAAATACAATTTAATAAAGCATATGACAAAACAACATAAATACAATTTAATAAAGCATAGTTTAAAACAGCATGAATACAATTTAATAAAGCATAGGATAAAACCACAGAAATACAATTTAATAAAGCATAGGATAAAACAACATAAATACAATGTAATAAAGCATAGGACAAAACAACATAAATACAATTTATTAAAGCATAGGATAAAACAACATAAATACAATTTAATGAAACATAGGATAATCAACATAAATACAATTTAATAAAGCATAGGATAAAACAACATAAATAAAATTTAATAAAGCATAGGTTAAAACAACATAAATACAATTTAATAAAGCATAGGTTAAAACAACATAAATACAATTTAATAAAGCATAGGATAAAACAACATAAATACAATTTAATAAAGCATAGGTTAAAACAACATAAATACAATTTAATAAAGCATAGGTTAAAACAACATAAATACAATTTAATAAAGCGTAGGACAAAACAACATAAATACAATTTAATAAAGCATAGTTTAAAACAACATAAATACAATTTAATAAAGCATAGGATAAAACAACATAAATACAATTTAATAAAGCATAGGACAAAACAACATAAATACAATTTAATAAAGCATAGGATAAAACAACATAAATACAATTTAATAAAGCATAGGATAAAACCACATAAATACAATTTAATAAAGCATAGGATAAAACAACATAAATAAAAATGAATAAAGCATAGGTTAAAACAACATAAATACAATTTAATAAAGCATAGGATAAAACAACATAAATACAATTTAATAAAGCATAGGATAAAACAACATAAATAAAATTTAATAAAGCATAGCTTAAAACAACATAAATACAATTTAATAAAGCGTAGGACAAAACAACATAAATACAATTTAATAAAGCATAGTTTAAAACAACATAAATACAATTTAATAAAGCATAGGATAAAACCACAGAAATACAATTTAATAAAGCATAGGATAAAACAACATAAATACAATTTATAAAGCATAGGATAAAACAACATAAATACAATTTAATAAAGCATAGGATAAAACAACATAAATAAAATTTAATAAAGCATAGGTTAAAACAACATAAATACAATTTAATAAAGCATAGGATAAAACAACATAAATACAATTTAATAAAGCATAGGATAAAACAACATAAATATTTTTTAATAAAGCATAGGATAAAACCACATAAATACAATTTAATAAAGCATAGGATAAAACAACATAAATAAAATTTAATAAAGCATAGGTTAAAACAACATAAATACAATTTAATAAAGCATAAGATAAAACAACATGAATAAAATTTAATAAAGCATAGGTTAAAACAACATAAATACAATTTAATAAAGCATAGGAAAAAACAACATAAATACAATTTAATAAAGCATAGGTTAAAACAACATAAATACAATTTAATAAAGCATAGGATAAAACAACATAAATACAATTTAATAAAGCATAGGATAAAACAACATATATAAAATTTAATAAAGCATAGGTTAAAACAACATAAATACAATTTAATAAAGCGTAGGACAAAACAACATAAATACAATTTAATAAACCATAGGATAAAACAACATAAATACAATTTAATGAAACATAGGATAAACAACATAAATACAATTTAAGAAAGCATAGGACAAAACAACATAAATACAATTTAATAAAGCATATGATAAAACAACATAAATACAATTTAATAAAGCATAAGATAAAACAACATGAATATAATTTAGTAAAGCATAAGATAAAACAACATGAAAACAATTTAATAAAGCATAGGTTAAAACAACATGAATACAATTAAGAAAGCATAGGATAAAACTACATAAATACATTTTAATAAAGCATAGGATAAAACAACATGAATATAATTTAGTAAAGCATAGGACAAAACAACAGAAATACAATTTAATAAAGCATAGGTTAAAACAACATAAATACAATTTAATAAAGCATAGGTTAAAACAACATAAATACAATTTAATAAAGCATAGGACAAAACAACATAAATGCAATTTAATAAAGCATAGGTTAAAACAACATAAATACAATTTAATAAAGCTTCGGACAAAACAACATAAATACAATTTAATAAAGCATAAGATAAAACATCATAAATACAATTTATAAAGCATAGGATCAAACAACATAAATACAATTTAATAAAGCATAGGATTAAACAACATAAATACTTTTTAATAAAGCATAGGATAAAACCACATAAATACAATTTAATAAAGCACAGGATAAAACAACATAAATACAATTTAATAAAGCATAGGATAAAACAACATAAATACAATTTAATAAAGCATAGGATAAAACAACATAAATACAATTTAATAAAGCATAGGATAAAACAACATAAATACTATTTAATAAAGCATACGTTAAAACAACATAAATACAATTAAATAAAGCATAGAATAAAACAACATAAATACAATTTAATAAAGCATAGGTTAAAACAACATAAATACAATTTTATAAAGCATAGGATAAAACAACATAAATACAATTTAATAAAGCATATGTTAAAACAACATAAATACAATTAAATAAAGCATAGAATAAAACAACATAAATACAATTTAATAAAGCATAGGATCAAACAACATAAATACAATTTAATAAAGCATAGGATAAAACAACATAAATACAATTTAATAAAGCATAGGATAAAACAACATAAATACTATTTAATAAAGCATAGGTTAAAACAACATAAATACAATTTAATAAAGCATAGGATAAAACAACATAAATACAATTTAATAAAGCATAGGATAAAACAACATAAATAAAATTTAATAAAGCAAAGGATAAAACAACATAAATACAATTTAATAAAGCATAGGATAAAACAACATAAATACAATTTAATAAAGCATAGGACAAAACAACATAAATACAATTTAATAAAGCATAGGACAAAACAACATAAATACAATTTAATAAAGCATAAGATAAAACAACATGAATATAATTTAGTAAAGCATAAGATAAAACAACATGAATACAATTTAATAAAGCATAGGTTAAAACAACATAAATACAATTTAAGAAAGCATAGGATAAAACTACATAAATACATTTTAATAAAGCATAGGATAAAACAACATAAATGCAATTTAATAAAGCATAGGTTAAAATAACATAAATACAATTTAATAAAGCTTCGGACAAAACAACATAAATACAATTTAATAAAGCATAGGATAAAACAATATAAATACAATTTATAAAGCATAGGATCAAACAACATAAATACAAATTAATAAAGCATAGGATAAAACAACATAAATACAATTTAATAAAGCATAGGATAAAATAACATAAAAACAATTTAATAAAGCATAGGCTAAAACTACATAAATACAATTTAATAAAGCATAGGATAAATCAAATTAAATACAATTTAATAAAGCATAGGACAAAACAACATAAATACAATTTAATAAAGCATAAGATAAAACAACATGAATATAATTTAGTAAAGCATAAGATAAAACAACATGAATTCAATTTAATAAAGCATAGGTTAAAACAACATAAATACAATTTAATAAAGCATAGGTTAAAACAACATAAATACAATTTAATAAAGCATAGGATAAAACAACATAAATACAATTTAATAAAGCATAGGATAAAACAACATAAATACTTTTTAATAAAGCATAGGATAAAACCACATAAATACAATTTAATAAAGCACAGGATAAAACAACATAAATACAATTTAATAAAGCATAGGATAAAACAACATAAATACAATTTAATAAAGCATAGGATAAAACAACATAAATACAATTTAATAAAGCATAGGATAAAACAACATAAATACTATTTAATAAAGCATACGTTAAAACAACATAAATACAATTAAATAAAGCATAGAATAAAACAACATAAATACAATTTAATAAAGCATAGGTTAAAACAACATAAATACAATTTTATAAAGCATAGGATAAAACAACATAAATACAATTTAATAAAGCATAGGTTAAAACAACATAAATACAATTTAATAAAGCATAGGATAAAACAACATAAATTCAATTTAATAAAGCATAGGATAAAACAACATAAATACAATTTAATAAAGCACAGGATAAAACAACATAAATGCAATTTAATAAAGCATAGGCTAAAACTACATAAATACAATTTAATAAAGCATAGGATAAAACAAATTAAATACAATTTAATAAAGCATAGGATAAAACAAATTAAATACAATTTAATAAAGCATAGGATAAAACAACATAAATTCAATTTAATAAAGCATAGGATAAAACAACATAAATTAAATTTAATAAAGCATAGGATAAAACAACATAAATACAATTTAATAAAGCATAGGATAAAACAACATGAATACAATTTAATAAAGCATAAGATAAAACAACATGAATACAATTTAATAAAGCATAGGTTAAAACAACATAAATACAATTTAATAAAGCATAGGTTAAAACAACATAAATACAATTTAATAAAGCATAGGTTAAAACAACATAAATACAATTTAATAAAGCATAGGTTAAAACAACATAAAAACAATGTAATAAAGCATAGGATAAAACAACATAAATATTTTTTAATAAAGCATAGGATAAAACCACATAAATACAATTTAATAAAGCATAGGATAAAACAACATAAATAAAATTTAATAAAGCATAGGTTAAAACAACATAAATACAATTTAATAAAGCATAGGTTAAAACAACATAAATACAATTTAATAAAGCATAGGATAAAACCACAGAAATACAATTTAATAAAGCATAGGATAAAACAACATAAATACAATTTAATAAAGCATAGGACAAAACAACATAAATACAATTTAATAAAGCATAGGATAAAACAACATAAATACAATTTAATGAAACATAGGATAAACAACATAAATACAATTTAAGAAAGCATAGGACAAAACAACATAAATACAATTTAATAAAGCATATGATAAAACAACATAAATACAACTTAATAAAGCATAAGATAAAACAACATGAATATAATTTAGTAAAGCATAAGATAAAACAACATGAAAACAATTTAATAAAGCATAGGTTAAAACAACATGAATACAATTTAAGAAAGCATAGGATAAAACTACATAAATACATTTTAATAAAGCATAGGATAAAACAACATAAATACAATTTAATAAAGCATAGGATAAAACAACATAAATAAAATTTAATAAAGCATAGGTTAAAACAACATAAATACAATTTAATAAAGCATAGGATAAAACAACATAAATACAATTTAATAAAGCATAGGATAAAACAACATAAATAATTTTTAATAAAACATAGGATAAAACCACATAAATACAATTTAATAAAGCATAGGATAAAACAACATAAATACAATTTAGTAAAGCATAGGACAAAACAACATAAATACAATTTAATAAAGCATAGGATAAAACAACATAAATACAATTTAATAAAGCATAGGATAAAACCACATAAATACAATTTAATAAAGCATAGGATAAAACAACATAAATAAAAATTAATAAAGCATAGGTTAAAACAACATAAATACAATTTAATAAAGCATAGGATAAAACAACATAAATACAATTTAATAAAGCATAGGATAAAACAACATAAATAAAATTTAATAAAGCATAGCTTAAAACAACATAAATACAATTTAATAAAGCGTAGGACAAAACAACATAAATACAATTTAATAAAGCATAGTTTAAAACAACATAAATACAATTTAATAAAGCATAGGATAAAACCACAGAAATACAATTTAATAAAGCATAGGATAAAACAACATAAATACAATTTATAAAGTATAGGATAAAACAACATAAATACAATTTAATAAAGCATAGGATAAAACAACATAAATACAATTTAATAAAGCATAGGATAAAACAACATAATTACAATTTAATAAAGCATAGGATAAAACAACATAAATACAATTTAATAAAGCATAGGACAAAACAACATAAATACAATTTAATAAAGCATAGGATAAAACAACATAAATACAATTTAATGAAACATAGGATAAACAACATAAATACAATTTAATAAAGCATAGGACAAAACAACATAAATACAATTTAATAAAGCATATGTTAAAACAACATAAATACAATTTAATAAAGCATAAGATAAAACAACATGAATATAATTTAGTAAAGCTTAAGATAAAACAACATGAATACAATTTAATAAAGCATAGGATAAAACAAATTAAATACAATTTAATAAAGCATAGGATAAAACAAATTAAATACAATTTAATAAAGCATAGGATAAAACAACATAAATTCAATTTAATAAAGCATAGGATAAAACAACATAAATTCAATTTAATAAAGCATAGGATAAAACAACATGAATACAATTTAATAAAGCATAAGATAAAACAACATGAATACAATTTAATAAAGCATAGGTTAAAACAACATAAATACAATTTAATAAAGCATAGGTTAAAACAACATAAATACAATTTAATAAAGCATAGGTTAAAACAACATAAATACAGTTTAATAAAGCATAGGATAAAACAACATAAATACAATTTAATAAAGCATAGGATAAAACAACATAAATAAAATTTAATAAAGCATAGGTTAAAACAACATAAATACAATTTAATAAAGCATAGGATAAAACAACATAAATACAATTTAATAAAGCATAGGATAAAACAACATAAATATTTTTTAATAAAGCATAGGATAAAACCACATAAATACAATTTAATAAAGCATAGGATAAAACAACATAAATAAAATTTAATAAAGCATAGGTTAAAACAACATAAATACAATTTAATAAAGCATAAGATAAAACAACATGAATAAAATTTAATAAAGCATAGGTTAAAACAACATAAATACAATTTAATAAAGCATAGGATAAAACAACATAAATACAATTTAATAAAGCATAGGATAAAACAACATATATAAAATTTAATAAAGCATAGGTTAAAACAACATAAATACAATTTAATAAAGCGTAGGACAAAACAACATAAATACAATTTAATAAAGCATAGGATAAAACAACATAAATACAATTTAATGAAACATAGGATAAACAACATAAATACAATTTAAGAAAGCATAGGACAAAACAACATAAATACAATTTAATAAAGCATATGATAAAACAACATAAATACAATTTAATAAAGCATAAGATAAAACAACATGAATATAATTTAGTAAAGCATAAGATAAAACAACATGAAAACAATTTAATAAAGCATAGGTTAAAACAACATGAATACAATTAAGAAAGCATAGGATAAAACTACATAAATACATTTTAATAAAGCATAGGATAAAACAACATGAATATAATTTAGTAAAGCATAGGACAAAACAACAGAAATACAATTTAATAAAGCATAGGTTAAAACAACATAAATACAATTTAATAAAGCATAGGTTAAAACAACATAAATACAATTTAATAAAGCATAGGACAAAACAACATAAATGCAATTTAATAAAGCATAGGTTAAAACAACATAAATACAATTTAATAAAGCTTCGGACAAAACAACATAAATACAATTTAATAAAGCATAAGATAAAACATCATAAATACAATTTATAAAGCATAGGATCAAACAACATAAATACAATTTAATAAAGCATAGGATAAAACAACATAAATACTTTTTAATAAAGCATAGGATAAAACCACATAAATACAATTTAATAAAGCACAGGATAAAACAACATAAATACAATTTAATAAAGCATAGGATAAAACAACATAAATACAATTTAATAAAGCATAGGATAAAACAACATAAATACAATTTAATAAAGCATAGGATAAAACAACATAAATACTATTTAATAAAGCATACGTTAAAACAACATAAATACAATTAAATAAAGCATAGAATAAAACAACATAAATACAATTTAATAAAGCATAGGTTAAAACAACATAAATACAATTTTATAAAGCATAGGATAAAACAACATAAATACAATTTAATAAAGCATATGTTAAAACAACATAAATACAATTAAATAAAGCATAGAATAAAACAACATAAATACAATTTAATAAAGCATAGGATCAAACAACATAAATACAATTTAATAAAGCATAGGATAAAACAACATAAATACAATTTAATAAAGCATAGGATAAAACAACATAAATACTATTTAATAAAGCATAGGTTAAAAAAACATAAATACAATTTAATAAAGCATAGGATAAAACAACATAAATACAATTTAATAAAGCATAGGATAAAACAACATAAATAAAATTTAATAAAGCAAAGGATAAAACAACATAAATACAATTTAATAAAGCATAGGATAAAACAACATAAATACAATTTAATAAAGCATAGGACAAAACAACATAAATACAATTTAATAAAGCATAGGACAAAACAACATAAATACAATTTAATAAAGCATAAGATAAAACAACATGAATATAATTTAGTAAAGCATAAGATAAAACAACATGAATACAATTTAATAAAGCATAGGTTAAAACAACATAAATACAATTTAAGAAAGCATAGGATAAAACTACATAAATACATTTTAATAAAGCATAGGATAAAACAACATAAATGCAATTTAATAAAGCATAGGTTAAAATAACATAAATACAATTTAATAAAGCTTCGGACAAAACAACATAAATACAATTTAATAAAGCATAGGATAAAACAATATAAATACAATTTATAAAGCATAGGATCAAACAACATAAATACAAATTAATAAAGCATAGGATAAAACAACATAAATACAATTTAATAAAGCATAGGATAAAATAACATAAAAACAATTTAATAAAGCATAGGCTAAAACTACATAAATACAATTTAATAAAGCATAGGATAAATCAAATTAAATACAATTTAATAAAGCATAGGACAAAACAACATAAATACAATTTAATAAAGCATAAGATAAAACAACATGAATATAATTTAGTAAAGCATAAGATAAAACAACATGAATACAATTTAATAAAGCATAAAACAACATAAATACAATTTAATAAAGCATAGGATAAAACAACATAAAAACAATTTAATAAAGCATAGGATAAAACAACATAAATAAAATTTAATAAAACATAGGTTAAAACAACATAAATACAATTTAATAAAGCATATGACAAAACAACATAAATACAATTTAATAAAGCATAGTTTAAAACAGCATGAATACAATTTAATAAAGCATAGGATAAAACCACAGAAATACAATTTAATAAAGCATAGGATAAAACAACATAAATACAATGTAATAAAGCATAGGACAAAACAACATAAATACAATTTATTAAAGCATAGGATAAAACAACATAAATACAATTTAATGAAACATAGGATAATCAACATAAATACAATTTAATAAAGCATAGGATAAAACAACATAAATAAAATTTAATAAAGCATAGGTTAAAACAACATAAATACAATTTAATAAAGCATAGGTTAAAACAACATAAATACAATTTAATAAAGCATAGGATAAAACAACATAAATACAATTTAATAAAGCATAGGTTAAAACAACATAAATACAATTTAATAAAGCATAGGTTAAAACAACATAAATACAATTTAATAAAGCGTAGGACAAAACAACATAAATACAATTTAATAAAGCATAGTTTAAAACAACATAAATACAATTTAATAAAGCATAGGATAAAACAACATAAATACAATTTAATAAAGCATAGGACAAAACAACATAAATACAATTTAATAAAGCATAGGATAAAACAACATAAATACAATTTAATAAAGCATAGGATAAAACCACATAAATACAATTTAATAAAGCATAGGATAAAACAACATAAATAAAAATGAATAAAGCATAGGTTAAAACAACATAAATACAATTTAATAAAGCATAGGATAAAACAACATAAATACAATTTAATAAAGCATAGGATAAAACAACATAAATAAAATTTAATAAAGCATAGCTTAAAACAACATAAATACAATTTAATAAAGCGTAGGACAAAACAACATAAATACAATTTAATAAAGCATAGTTTAAAACAACATAAATACAATTTAATAAAGCATAGGATAAAACCACAGAAATACAATTTAATAAAGCATAGGATAAAACAACATAAATACAATTTATAAAGCATAGGATAAAACAACATAAATACAATTTAATAAAGCATAGGATAAAACAACATAAATACAATTTAATAAAGCATAGGATAAAACAACATGAATACAATTTAATAAAGCATAGGATAAAACAACATAAATGCAATTTAATAAAGCATAGGCTAAAACTACATAAATACAATTTAATAAAGCATAGGATAAAACAAATTAAATACAATTTAATAAAGCATAGGATAAAACAAATTAAATACAATTTAATAAAGCATAGGATAAAACAACATAAATTCAATTTAATAAAGCATAGGATAAAACAACATAAATTCAATTTAATAAAGCATAGGATAAAACAACATGAATACAATTTAATAAAGCATAAGATAAAACAACATGAATACAATTTAATAAAGCATAGGTTAAAACAACATAAATACAGTTTAATAAAGCATAGGATAAAACAACATAAATACAATTTAATAAAGCATAGGATAAAACAACATAAATAAAATTTAATAAAGCATAGGTTAAAACAACATAAATACAATTTAATAAAGCATAGGATAAAACAACATAAATACAATTTAATAAAGCATAGGATAAAACAACATAAATATTTTTTAATAAAGCATTGGATAAAACCACATAAATACAATTTAATAAAGCATAGGATAAAACAACATAAATAAAATTTAATAAAGCATAGGTTAAAACAACATAAATACAATTTAATAAAGCATAAGATAAAACAACATGAATAAAATTTAATAAAGCATAGGTTAAAACAACATAAATACAATTTAATAAAGCATAGGATAAAACAACATAAATACAATTTAATAAAGCATAGGTTAAAACAACATAAATACAATTTAATAAAGCATAGGATAAAACAACATAAATACAATTTAATAAAGCATAGGATAAAACAACATAAATAAAATTTAATAAAGCATAGCTTAAAACAACATAAATACAATTTAATAAAGCGTAGGACAAAACAACATAAATACAATTTAATAAAGCATAGTTTAAAACAACATAAATACAATTTAATAAAGCATAGGATAAAACCACAGAAATACAATTTAATAAAGCATAGGATAAAACAACATAAATACAATTTAATAAAGCATAGGATAAAACAACATGAATACAATTTAATAAAGCATAGGATAAAACAACATAAATGCAATTTAATAAAGCATAGGATAAAACAAATTAAATACAATTTAATAAAGCATAGGATAAAACAAATTAAATACAATTTAATAAAGCATAGGATAAAACAACATAAATTCAATTTAATAAAGCATAGGATAAAACAACATAAATTCAATTTAATAAAGCATAGGATAAAACAACATGAATACAATTTAATAAAGCATAAGATAAAACAACATGAATACAATTTAATAAAGCATAGGTTAAAACAACATAAATACAGTTTAATAAAGCATAGGATAAAACAACATAAATACAATTTAATAAAGCATAGGATAAAACAACATAAATAAAATTTAATAAAGCATAGGTTAAAACAACATAAATACAATTTAATAAAGCATAGGATAAAACAACATAAATACAATTTAATAAAGCATAGGATAAAACAACATAAATATTTTTTAATAAAGCATTGGATAAAACCACATAAATACAATTTAATAAAGCATAGGATAAAACAACATAAATAAAATTTAATAAAGCATAGGTTAAAACAACATAAATACAATTTAATAAAGCATAAGATAAAACAACATGAATAAAATTTAATAAAGCATAGGTTAAAACAACATAAATACAATTTAATAAAGCATAGGATAAAACAACATAAATACAATTTAATAAAGCATAGGTTAAAACAACATAAATACAATTTAATAAAGCATAGGATAAAACAACATAAATACAATTTAATAAAGCATAGGATAAAACAACATAAATAAAATTTAATAAAGCATAGCTTAAAACAACATAAATACAATTTAATAAAGCGTAGGACAAAACAACATAAATACAATTTAATAAAGCATAGTTTAAAACAACATAAATACAATTTAATAAAGCATAGGATAAAACCACAGAAATACAATTTAATAAAGCATAGGATAAAACAACATAAATACAATTTATAAAGCATAGGATAAAACAACATAAATACAATTTAATAAAGCATAGGATAAAACAACATAAATACAATTTAATAAAGCATAGGATAAAACAACATGAATACAATTTAATAAAGCATAGGATAAAACAACATAAATGCAATTTAATAAAGCATAGGCTAAAACTACATAAATACAATTTAATAAAGCATAGGATAAAACAAATTAAATACAATTTAATAAAGCATAGGATAAAACAAATTAAATACAATTTAATAAAGCATAGGATAAAACAACATAAATTCAATTTAATAAAGCATAGGATAAAACAACATAAATTCAATTTAATAAAGCATAGGATAAAACAACATGAATACAATTTAATAAAGCATAAGATAAAACAACATGAATACAATTTAATAAAGCATAGGTTAAAACAACATAAATACAGTTTAATAAAGCATAGGATAAAACAACATAAATACAATTTAATAAAGCATAGGATAAAACAACATAAATAAAATTTAATAAAGCATAGGTTAAAACAACATAAATACAATTTAATAAAGCATAGGATAAAACAACATAAATACAATTTAATAAAGCATAGGATAAAACAACATAAATATTTTTTAATAAAGCATTGGATAAAACCACATAAATACAATTTAATAAAGCATAGGATAAAACAACATAAATAAAATTTAATAAAGCATAGGTTAAAACAACATAAATACAATTTAATAAAGCATAAGATAAAACAACATGAATAAAATTTAATAAAGCATAGGTTAAAACAACATAAATACAATTTAATAAAGCATAGGATAAAACAACATAAATACAATTTAATAAAGCATAGGTTAAAACAACATAAATACAATTTAATAAAGCATAGGATAAAACAACATAAATACAATTTAATAAAGCATAGGATAAAACAACATATATAAAATTTAATAAAGCATAGGTTAAACAACATAAATACAATTTAATAAAGCGTAGGACAAAACAACATAAATACAATTTAATAAAGCATAGTTTAAAACAACATAAATACAATTTAATAAAGCATAGGATAAAACCACAGAAATACAATTTAATAAAGCATAGGATAAAACAACATAAATACAATTTAATAAAGCATAGGACAAAACAACATAAATACAATTTAATAAAGCATAGGATAAAACAACATAAATACAATTTAATGAAACATAGGATAAACAACATAAATACAATTTAAGAAAGCATAGGACAAAACAACATAAATACAATTTAATAAAGCATATGATAAAACAACATAAATACAATTTAATAAAGCATAAGATAAAACAACATGAATATAATTTAGTAAAGCATAAGATAAAACAACATGAAAACAATTTAATAAAGCATAGGTTAAAACAACATGAATACAATTTAAGAAAGCATAGGATAAAACTACATAAATACATTTTAATAAAGCATAGGATAAAACAACATGAATATAATTTAGTAAAGCATAGGATAAAACAACATAAATACAATTTAATGAAACATAGGATAAACAACATAAATACAATTTAAGAAAGCATAGGACAAAACAACATAAATACAATTTAATAAAGCATATGATAAAACAACATAAATACAATTTAATAAAGCATAAGATAAAACAACATGAATATAATTTAGTAAAGCTTAAGATAAAACAACATGAATACAATTTAATAAAGCATAGGATAAAACAACATAAATGCAATTTAATAAAGCATAGGCTAAAACTACATAAATACAATTTAATAAAGCATAGGATAAAACAAATTAAATACAATTTAATAAAGCATAGGATAAAACAAATTAAATACAATTTAATAAAGCATAGGATAAAACAACATAAATTCAATTTAATAAAGCATAGGATAAAACAACATAAATTCAATTTAACAAAGCATAGGATAAAACAACATAAATACAATTTAATAAAGCATAGGATAAAACAACATGAATACAATTTAATAAAGCATAAGATAAAACAACATGAATACAATTTAATAAAGCATAGGTTAAAACAACATAAATACAATTTAATAAAGCATAGGTTAAAACAACATAAATACAATTTAATAAAGCATAGGTTAAAACAACATAAATACAGTTTAATAAAGCATAGGATAAAACAACATAAATACAATTTAATAAAGCATAGGATAAAACAACATAAATAAAATTTAATAAAGCATAGGTTAAAACAACATAAATACAATTTAATAAAGCATAGGATAAAACAACATAAATACAATTTAATAAAGCATAGGATAAAACAACATAAATATTTTTTAATAAAGCATAGGATAAAACCACATAAATACAATTTAATAAAGCATAGGATAAAACAACATAAATAAAATTTAATAAAGCATAGGTTAAAACAACATAAATACAATTTAATAAAGCATAAGATAAAACAACATGAATAAAATTTAATAAAGCATAGGTTAAAACAACATAAATACAATTTAATAAAGCATAGGATAAAACAACATAAATACAATTTAATAAAGCATAGGTTAAAACAACATAAATACAATTTAATAAAGCATAGGATAAAACAACATATATAAAATTTAATAAAGCATAGGTTAAAACAACATAAATACAATTTAATAAAGCGTAGGACAAAACAACATAAATACAATTTAATAAAGCATAGTTTAAAACAACATAAATACAATTTAATAAAGCATAGGATAAAACCACAGAAATACAATTTAATAAAGCATAGGATAAAACAACATAAATACAATTTAATAAAGCATAGGACAAAACAACATAAATACAATTTAATAAAGCATAGGATAAAACAACATAAATACAATTTAATAAAGCATAAGATAAAACAACATGAATATAATTTAGTAAAGCATAATATAAAACAACATGAAAACAATTTAATAAAGCATAGGTTAAAACAACATGAATACAATTTAAGAAAGCATAGGATAAAACTACATAAATACATTTTAATAAAGCATAGGATAAAACAACATAAATACAATTTAATAAAGCATAGGATAAAACAACATAAATAAAATTTAATAAAGCATAGGTTAAAACAACATAAATACAATTTAATAAAGCATAGGATAAAACAACATAAATACAATTTAATAAAGCATAGGATAAAACAACATAAATAATTTTTAATAAAGCATAGGATAAAACCACATAAATACAATTTAATAAAGCATAGGATAAAACAACATAAATACAATTTAATAAAGCATAGGACAAAACAACATAAATACAATTTAATAAAGCATAGGATAAAACAACATAAATACAATTTAATAAAGCATAGGACAAAACAACATAAATACATTTTAATAAAGCATAGGATAAAACAACATAAATACAATTTAATAAAGCATAGGATAAAACAACATAAATACAATTTAATAAAGCATAGGATAAAACCACATAAATACAATTTAATAAAGCATAGGATAAAACAACATAAATACAATTTAATAAAGCATAGGATAAAACAACATAAATAATTTTTAATAAAGCATAGGATAAAACCACATAAATACAATTTAATAAAGCATAGGATAAAACAACATAAATAAAAATTAATAAAGCATAGGTTAAAACAACATAAATACAATTTAATAAAGCATAGGATAAAACCACAGAAATACAATTTAATAAAGCATAGGATAAAACAACATAAATAAAAATTAATAAAGCATAGGTTAAAACAACATAAATACAATTTAATAAAGCATAGGATAAAACCACAGAAATACAATTTAATAAAGCATAGGATAAAACAACATAAATACAATTTAATAAAGCATAGGACAAAACAACATAAATACAATTTAATAAAGCATAGGACAAAACAACATAAATACATTTTAATAAAGCATAGGATAAAACAACATAAATACAATTTAATAAAGCATAGGATAAAACAACATAAATAAAATTTAATAAAGCATAGGTTAAAACAACATAAATACAATTTAATAAAGCATAGGATAAAACAACATAAATACAATTTAATAAAGCATAGGATAAAACAACATAAATAATTTTTAATAAAGCATAGGATAAAACCACATAAATACAATTTAATAAAGCATAGGATAAAACAACATAAATAAAAATTAATAAAGCATAGGTTAAAACAACATAAATACAATTTAATAAAGCATAGGATAAAACAACATAAATACAATTTAATAAAGCATAGGATAAAACCACATAAATACAATTTAATAAACCATAGGATAAAACAACATAAATACAATTTAATAAAGCATAGGACAAAACAACATAAATACAATTTAATAAAGCATAGGATAAAACAACATAAATACAATTTAATAAAGCATAGGATAAAACAACATAAATAAAATTTAATAAAGCATAGGTTAAAACAACATAAATACAATTTAATAAAGCATAGGACAAAACAACATAAATACAATTTAATAAAGCATAGGATAAAACAACATAAATAATTTTTAATAAAGCATAGGATAAAACCACATAAATACAATTTAATAAAGCATAGGATAAAACAACATAAATAAAAATTAATAAAGCATAGGTTAAAACAACATAAATACAATTTAATAAAGCATAGGATTAAACAACATAAATACAATTTAATAAAGCATAGGATAAAACAACATAAATAAAATTTAATAAAGCATAGCTTAAAACAACATAAATACAATTTAATAAAGCGTAGGACAAAACAACATAAATACAATTTAATAAATCATAGTTTAAAACAACATAAATACAATTTAATAAAGCATAGGATAAAAAAACAGAAAAAAAATTTAATAAAACATAGGATAAAACAACATAAATACAATTTATAAAGCATAGGATAAAACAACATAAATACAATTTAATAAAGCATAGGATAAAACAACATAAATACAATTTAATGAAACATAGGATAAACAACATAAATACAATTTAATAAAGCATAGGACAAAACAACATAAATACAATTTAATAAAGCATAGGATAAAACAACATAAATAATTTTTAATAAAGCATAGGATAAAACCACATAAATACAATTTAATAAAGCATAGGATAAAACAACATAAATAAAAATTAATAAAGCATAGGTTAAAACAACATAAATACAAGTTAATAAAGCATAGGATAAAACAACATAAATACAATTTAATAAAGCATAGGATAAAACAACATAAATAAAATTTAATAAAGCATAGCTTAAAACAACATAAATACAATTTAATAAAGCGTAGGACAAAACAACATAAATACAATTTAATAAAGCATAGTTTAAAACAACATAAATACAATTTAATAAAGCATAGGATAAAACCACAGAAATACAATTTAATAAAACATAGGATAAAACAACATAAATACAATTTATAAAGCATAGGATAAAACAACATAAATACAATTTAATAAAGCATAGGATAAAACAACATAAATACAATTTAATGAAACATAGGATAAACAACATAAATACAATTTAATAAAGCATAGGACAAAACAACATAAATACAATTTAATAAAGCATATGTTAAAACAACATAAATACAATTTAATAAAGCATAAGATAAAACAACATGAATATAATTTAGTAAAGCTTAAGATAAAACAACATGAATACAATTTAATAAAGCATAGGATAAAACAACATAAATGCAATTTAATAAAGCATAGGCTAAAACTACATAAATACAATTTAATAAAGCATAGGATAAAACAAATTAAATACAATTTAATAAAGCATAGGATAAAACAAATAAAATACAATTTAATAAAGCATAGGATAAAACAACATAAATTCAATTTAATAAAGCATAGGATAAAACAACATAAATTCAATTTAACAAAGCATAGGATAAAACAACATAAATACAATTTAATAAAGCATAGGATAAAACAACATGAATACAATTTAATAAAGCATAAGATAAAACAACATGAATACAATTTAATAAAGCATAGGATAAAACAACATAAATACAATTTAATAAAGCATAGGACAAAACAACATAAATACAATTTAATAAAGCATAGGACAAAACAACATAAATACATTTTAATAAAGCATAGGATAAAACAACATAAATACAATTTAATAAAGCATAGGATAAAACAACATAAATAAAATTTAATAAAGCATAGGTTAAAACAACATAAATACAATTTAATAAAGCATAGGATAAAACAACATCAATACAATTTAATAAAGCATAGGATAAAACAACATAAATAATTTTTAATAAAGCATAGGATAAAACCACATAAATACAATTTAATAAAGCATAGGATAAAACAACATAAATAAAAATTAATAAAGCATAGGTTAAAACAACATAAATACAATTTAATAAAGCATAGGATAAAACAACATAAATACAATTTAATAAAGCATAGGATAAAACCACATAAATACAATTTAATAAAGCATAGGATAAAACAACATAAATACAATTTAATAAAGCATAGGATAAAACAACATAAATACAATTTAATAAAGCATAGGATAAAACAACATAAATAAAATTTAATAAAGCATAGGTTAAAACAACATAAATACAATTTAATAAAGCATAGGACAAAACAACATAAATACAATTTAATAAAGCATAGGATAAAACAACATAAATAATTTTTAATAAAGCATAGGATAAAACCACATAAATACAATTTAATAAAGCATAGGATAAAACAACATAAATAAAAATTAATAAAGCATAGGTTAAAACAACATAAATACAATTTAATAAAGCATAGGATTAAACAACATAAATACAATTTAATAAAGCATAGGATAAAACAACATAAATAAAATTTAATAAAGCATAGCTTAAAACAACATAAATACAATTTAATAAAGCGTAGGACAAAACAACATAAATACAATTTAATAAATCATAGTTTAAAACAACATAAATACAATTTAATAAAGCATAGGATAAAACCACAGAAAAAAAATTTTATAAAACATAGGATAAAACAACATAAATACAATTTATAAAGCATAGGATAAAACAACATAAATACAATTTAATAAAGCATAGGATAAAACAACATAAATACAATTTAATGAAACATAGGATAAACAACATAAATACAATTTAATAAAGCATAGGACAAAACAACATAAATACAATTTAATAAAGCATAGGATAAAACAACATAAATAATTTTTAATAAAGCATAGGATAAAACCACATAAATACAATTTAATAAAGCATAGGATAAAACAACATAAATAAAAATTAATAAAGCATAGGTTAAAACAACATAAATACAAGTTAATAAAGCATAGGATAAAACAACATAAATACAATTTAATAAAGCATAGGATAAAACAACATAAATAAAATTTAATAAAGCATAGCTTAAAACAACATAAATACAATTTAATAAAGCGTAGGACAAAACAACATAAATACAATTTAATAAAGCATAGTTTAAAACAACATAAATACAATTTAATAAAGCATAGGATAAAACCACAGAAATACAATTTAATAAAACATAGGATAAAACAACATAAATACAATTTATAAAGCATAGGATAAAACAACATAAATACAATTTAATAAAGCATAGGATAAAACAACATAAATACAATTTAATAAAGCATAGGATAAAACAACATAAATAAAATTTAATAAAGCATAGGATAAAACAACATGAATACAATTTAATAAAGCATAAGATAAAACAACATGAATACAATTTAATAAAGCATAGGTTAAAACAACATAAATACAGTTTAATAAAGCATAGGATAAAACAACATAAATACAATTTAATAAAGCATAGGATAAAACAACATAAATAAAATTTAATAAAGCATAGGTTAAAACAACATAAATACAATTTAATAAAGCATAGGATAAAACAACATAAATACAATTTAATAAAGCATAGGATAAAACAACATAAATATTTTTTAATAAAGCATTGGATAAAACCACATAAATACAATTTAATAAAGCATAGGATAAAACAACATAAATAAAATTTAATAAAGCATAGGTTAAAACAACATAAATACAATTTAATAAAGCATAAGATAAAACAACATGAATAAAATTTAATAAAGCATAGGTTAAAACAACATAAATACAATTTAATAAAGCATAGGATAAAACAACATAAATACAATTTAATAAAGCATAGGATAAAACAACATATATAAAATTTAATAAAGCATAGGTTAAAACAACATAAATACAATTTAATAAAGCGTAGGACAAAACAACATAAATACAATTTAATAAAGCATAGTTTAAAACAACATAAATACAATTTAATAAAGCATAGGATAAAACCACAGAAATACAATTTAATAAAGCATAGGATAAAACAACATAAATACAATTTAATAAAGCATAGGACAAAACAACATAAATACAATTTAATAAAGCATAGGATAAAACAACATAAATACAATTTAATGAAACATAGGATAAACAACATAAATACAATTTAAGAAAGCATAGGACAAAACAACATAAATACAATTTAATAAAGCATATGATAAAACAACATAAATACAATTTAATAAAGCATAAGATAAAACAACATGAATATAATTTAGTAAAGCATAAGATAAAACAACATGAAAACAATTTAATAAAGCATAGGTTAAAACAACATGAATACAATTTAAGAAAGCATAGGATAAAACTACATAAATACATTTTAATAAAGCATAGGATAAAACAACATGAATATAATTTAGTAAAGCATAGGATAAAACAACATAAATACAATTTAATGAAACATAGGATAAACAACATAAATACAATTTAAGAAAGCATAGGACAAAACAACATAAATACAATTTAATAAAGCATATGATAAAACAACATAAATACAATTTAATAAAGCATAAGATAAAACAACATGAATATAATTTAGTAAAGCTTAAGATAAAACAACATGAATACAATTTAATAAAGCATAGGATAAAACAACATAAATGCAATTTAATAAAGCATAGGCTAAAACTACATAAATACAATTTAATAAAGCATAGGATAAAACAAATTAAATACAATTTAATAAAGCATAGGATAAAACAAATTAAATACAATTTAATAAAGCATAGGATAAAACAACATAAATTCAATTTAATAAAGCATAGGATAAAACAACATAAATTCAATTTAACAAAGCATAGGATAAAACAACATAAATACAATTTAATAAAGCATAGGATAAAACAACATGAATACAATTTAATAAAGCATAAGATAAAACAACATGAATACAATTTAATAAAGCATAGGTTAAAACAACATAAATACAATTTAATAAAGCATAGGTTAAAACAACATAAATACAATTTAATAAAGCATAGGTTAAAACAACATAAATACAGTTTAATAAAGCATAGGATAAAACAACATAAATACAATTTAATAAAGCATAGGATAAAACAACATAAATAAAATTTAATAAAGCATAGGTTAAAACAACATAAATACAATTTAATAAAGCATAGGATAAAACAACATAAATACAATTTAATAAAGCATAGGATAAAACAACATAAATATTTTTTAATAAAGCATAGGATAAAACCACATAAATACAATTTAATAAAGCATAGGATAAAACAACATAAATAAAATTTAATAAAGCATAGGTTAAAACAACATAAATACAATTTAATAAAGCATAAGATAAAACAACATGAATAAAATTTAATAAAGCATAGGTTAAAACAACATAAATACAATTTAATAAAGCATAGGATAAAACAACATAAATACAATTTAATAAAGCATAGGTTAAAACAACATAAATACAATTTAATAAAGCATAGGATAAAACAACATATATAAAATTTAATAAAGCATAGGTTAAAACAACATAAATACAATTTAATAAAGCGTAGGACAAAACAACATAAATACAATTTAATAAAGCATAGTTTAAAACAACATAAATACAATTTAATAAAGCATAGGATAAAACCACAGAAATACAATTTAATAAAGCATAGGATAAAACAACATAAATACAATTTAATAAAGCATAGGACAAAACAACATAAATACAATTTAATAAAGCATAGGATAAAACAACATAAATACAATTTAATGAAACATAGGATAAACAACATAAATACAATTTAAGAAAGCATAGGACAAAACAACATAAATACAATTTAATAAAGCATATGATAAAACAACATAAATACAATTTAATAAAGCATAAGATAAAACAACATGAATATAATTTAGTAAAGCATAATATAAAACAACATGAAAACAATTTAATAAAGCATAGGTTAAAACAACATGAATACAATTTAAGAAAGCATAGGATAAAACTACATAAATACATTTTAATAAAGCATAGGATAAAACAACATAAATACAATTTAATAAAGCATAGGATAAAACAACATAAATAAAATTTAATAAAGCATAGGTTAAAACAACATAAATACAATTTAATAAAGCATAGGATAAAACAACATAAATACAATTTAATAAAGCATAGGATAAAACAACATAAATAATTTTTAATAAAGCATAGGATAAAACCACATAAATACAATTTAATAAAGCATAGGATAAAACAACATAAATACAATTTAATAAAGCATAGGACAAAACAACATAAATACAATTTAATAAAGCATAGGATAAAACAACATAAATACAATTTAATAAAGCATAGGACAAAACAACATAAATACATTTTAATAAAGCATAGGATAAAACAACATAAATACAATTTAATAAAGCATAGGATAAAACAACATAAATACAATTTAATAAAGCATAGGATAAAACCACATAAATACAATTTAATAAAGCATAGGATAAAACAACATAAATACAATTTAATAAAGCATAGGATAAAACAACATAAATAATTTTTAATAAAGCATAGGATAAAACCACATAAATACAATTTAATAAAGCATAGGATAAAACAACATAAATAAAAATTAATAAAGCATAGGTTAAAACAACATAAATACAATTTAATAAAGCATAGGATAAAACCACAGAAATACAATTTAATAAAGCATAGGATAAAACAACATAAATAAAAATTAATAAAGCATAGGTTAAAACAACATAAATACAATTTAATAAAGCATAGGATAAAACCACAGAAATACAATTTAATAAAGCATAGGATAAAACAACATAAATACAATTTAATAAAGCATAGGACAAAACAACATAAATACAATTTAATAAAGCATAGGACAAAACAACATAAATACATTTTAATAAAGCATAGGATAAAACAACATAAATACAATTTAATAAAGCATAGGATAAAACAACATAAATAAAATTTAATAAAGCATAGGTTAAAACAACATAAATACAATTTAATAAAGCATAGGATAAAACAACATCAATACAATTTAATAAAGCATAGGATAAAACAACATAAATAATTTTTAATAAAGCATAGGATAAAACCACATAAATACAATTTAATAAAGCATAGGATAAAACAACATAAATAAAAATTAATAAAGCATAGGTTAAAACAACATAAATACAATTTAATAAAGCATAGGATAAAACAACATAAATACAATTTAATAAAGCATAGGATAAAACCACATAAATACAATTTAATAAAGCATAGGATAAAACAACATAAATACAATTTAATAAAGCATAGGACAAAACAACATAAATACAATTTAATAAAGCATAGGATAAAACAACATAAATAAAATTTAATAAAGCATAGGTTAAAACAACATAAATACAATTTAATAAAGCATAGGATAAAACAACATAAATACAATTTAATAAAGCATAGGATAAAACAACATAAATAATTTTTAATAAAGCATAGGATAAAACCACATAAATACAATTTAATAAAGCATAGGATAAAACAACATAAATAAAAATTAATAAAGCATAGGTTAAAACAACATAAATACAATTTAATAAAGCATAGGATAAAACAACATAAATACAATTTAATAAAGCATAGGATAAAACCACATAAATACAATTTAATAAACCATAGGATAAAACAACATAAATACAATTTAATAAAGCATAGGACAAAACAACATAAATACAATTTAATAAAGCATAGGATAAAACAACATAAATACAATTTAATAAAGCATAGGATAAAACAACATAAATAAAATTTAATAAAGCATAGGTTAAAACAACATAAATACAATTTAATAAAGCATAGGACAAAACAACATAAATACAATTTAATAAAGCATAGGATAAAACAACATAAATAATTTTTAATAAAGCATAGGATAAAACCACATAAATACAATTTAATAAAGCATAGGATAAAACAACATAAATAAAAATTAATAAAGCATAGGTTAAAACAACATAAATACAATTTAATAAAGCATAGGATTAAACAACATAAATACAATTTAATAAAGCATAGGATAAAACAACATAAATAAAATTTAATAAAGCATAGCTTAAAACAACATAAATACAATTTAATAAAGCGTAGGACAAAACAACATAAATACAATTTAATAAATCATAGTTTAAAACAACATAAATACAATTTAATAAAGCATAGGATAAAAAAACAGAAAAAAAATTTAATAAAACATAGGATAAAACAACATAAATACAATTTATAAAGCATAGGATAAAACAACATAAATACAATTTAATAAAGCATAGGATAAAACAACATAAATACAATTTAATGAAACATAGGATAAACAACATAAATACAATTTAATAAAGCATAGGACAAAACAACATAAATACAATTTAATAAAGCATAGGATAAAACAACATAAATAATTTTTAATAAAGCATAGGATAAAACCACATAAATACAATTTAATAAAGCATAGGATAAAACAACATAAATAAAAATTAATAAAGCATAGGTTAAAACAACATAAATACAAGTTAATAAAGCATAGGATAAAACAACATAAATACAATTTAATAAAGCATAGGATAAAACAACATAAATAAAATTTAATAAAGCATAGCTTAAAACAACATAAATACAATTTAATAAAGCGTAGGACAAAACAACATAAATACAATTTAATAAAGCATAGTTTAAAACAACATAAATACAATTTAATAAAGCATAGGATAAAACCACAGAAATACAATTTAATAAAACATAGGATAAAACAACATAAATACAATTTATAAAGCATAGGATAAAACAACATAAATACAATTTAATAAAGCATAGGATAAAACAACATAAATACAATTTAATGAAACATAGGATAAACAACATAAATACAATTTAATAAAGCATAGGACAAAACAACATAAATACAATTTAATAAAGCATATGTTAAAACAACATAAATACAATTTAATAAAGCATAAGATAAAACAACATGAATATAATTTAGTAAAGCTTAAGATAAAACAACATGAATACAATTTAATAAAGCATAGGATAAAACAACATAAATGCAATTTAATAAAGCATAGGCTAAAACTACATAAATACAATTTAATAAAGCATAGGATAAAACAAATTAAATACAATTTAATAAAGCATAGGATAAAACAAATAAAATACAATTTAATAAAGCATAGGATAAAACAACATAAATTCAATTTAATAAAGCATAGGATAAAACAACATAAATTCAATTTAACAAAGCATAGGATAAAACAACATAAATACAATTTAATAAAGCATAGGATAAAACAACATGAATACAATTTAATAAAGCATAAGATAAAACAACATGAATACAATTTAATAAAGCATAGGATAAAACAACATAAATACAATTTAATAAAGCATAGGACAAAACAACATAAATACAATTTAATAAAGCATAGGACAAAACAACATAAATACATTTTAATAAAGCATAGGATAAAACAACATAAATACAATTTAATAAAGCATAGGATAAAACAACATAAATAAAATTTAATAAAGCATAGGTTAAAACAACATAAATACAATTTAATAAAGCATAGGATAAAACAACATCAATACAATTTAATAAAGCATAGGATAAAACAACATAAATAATTTTTAATAAAGCATAGGATAAAACCACATAAATACAATTTAATAAAGCATAGGATAAAACAACATAAATAAAAATTAATAAAGCATAGGTTAAAACAACATAAATACAATTTAATAAAGCATAGGATAAAACAACATAAATACAATTTAATAAAGCATAGGATAAAACCACATAAATACAATTTAATAAAGCATAGGATAAAACAACATAAATACAATTTAATAAAGCATAGGACAAAACAACATAAATACAATTTAATAAAGCATAGGATAAAACAACATAAATAAAATTTAATAAAGCATAGGTTAAAACAACATAAATACAATTTAATAAAGCATAGGATAAAACAACATAAATACAATTTAATAAAGCATAGGATAAAACAACATAAATAATTTTTAATAAAGCATAGGATAAAACCACATAAATACAATTTAATAAAGCATAGGATAAAACAACATAAATAAAAATTAATAAAGCATAGGTTAAAACAACATAAATACAATTTAATAAAGCATAGGATAAAACAACATAAATACAATTTAATAAAGCATAGGATAAAACCACATAAATACAATTTAATAAAGCATAGGATAAAACAACATAAATACAATTTAATAAAGCATAGGACAAAACAACATAAATACAATTTAATAAAGCATAGGATAAAACAACATAAATACAATTTAATAAAGCATAGGATAAAACAACATAAATACAATTTAATAAAGCATAGGATAAAACCACATAAATACAATTTAATAAAGCATAGGATAAAACAACATAAATACAATTTAATAAAGCATAGGACAAAACAACATAAATACAATTTAATAAAGCATAGGATAAAACAACATAAATACAATTTAATAAAGCATAGGATAAAACAACATAAATAAAATTTAATAAAGCATAGGTTAAAACAACATAAATACAATTTAATAAAGCATAGGACAAAACAACATAAATACAATTTAATAAAGCATAGGATAAAACAACATAAATAATTTTTAATAAAGCATAGGATAAAACCACATAAATACAATTTAATAAAGCATAGGATAAAACAACATAAATAAAAATTAATAAAGCATAGGTTAAAACAACATAAATACAATTTAATAAAGCATAGGATTAAACAACATAAATACAATTTAATAAAGCATAGGATAAAACAACATAAATAAAATTTAATAAAGCATAGCTTAAAACAACATAAATACAATTTAATAAAGCGTAGGACAAAACAACATAAATACAATTTAATAAATCATAGTTTAAAACAACATAAATACAATTTAATAAAGCATAGGATAAAACCACAGAAAAAAAATTTTATAAAACATAGGATAAAACAACATAAATACAATTTATAAAGCATAGGATAAAACAACATAAATACAATTTAATAAAGCATAGGATAAAACAACATAAATACAATTTAATGAAACATAGGATAAACAACATAAATACAATTTAATAAAGCATAGGACAAAACAACATAAATACAATTTAATAAAGCATAGGATAAAACAACATAAATAATTTTTAATAAAGCATAGGATAAAACCACATAAATACAATTTAATAAAGCATAGGATAAAACAACATAAATAAAAATTAATAAAGCATAGGTTAAAACAACATAAATACAAGTTAATAAAGCATAGGATAAAACAACATAAATACAATTTAATAAAGCATAGGATAAAACAACATAAATAAAATTTAATAAAGCATAGGATAAAACAACATGAATACAATTTAATAAAGCATAAGATAAAACAACATGAATACAATTTAATAAAGCATAGGTTAAAACAACATAAATACAGTTTAATAAAGCATAGGATAAAACAACATAAATACAATTTAATAAAGCATAGGATAAAACAACATAAATAAAATTTAATAAAGCATAGGTTAAAACAACATAAATACAATTTAATAAAGCATAGGATAAAACAACATAAATACAATTTAATAAAGCATAGGATAAAACAACATAAATATTTTTTAATAAAGCATTGGATAAAACCACATAAATACAATTTAATAAAGCATAGGATAAAACAACATAAATAAAATTTAATAAAGCATAGGTTAAAACAACATAAATACAATTTAATAAAGCATAAGATAAAACAACATGAATAAAATTTAATAAAGCATAGGTTAAAACAACATAAATACAATTTAATAAAGCATAGGATAAAACAACATAAATACAATTTAATAAAGCATAGGTTAAAACAACATAAATACAATTTAATAAAGCATAGGATAAAACAACATAAATACAATTTAATAAAGCATAGGATAAAACAACATATATAAAATTTAATAAAGCATAGGTTAAAACAACATAAATACAATTTAATAAAGCGTAGGACAAAACAACATAAATACAATTTAATAAAGCATAGTTTAAAACAACATAAATACAATTTAATAAAGCATAGGATAAAACCACAGAAATACAATTTAATAAAGCATAGGATAAAACAACATAAATACAATTTAATAAAGCATAGGACAAAACAACATAAATACAATTTAATAAAGCATAGGATAAAACAACATAAATACAATTTAATGAAACATAGGATAAACAACATAAATACAATTTAAGAAAGCATAGGACAAAACAACATAAATACAATTTAATAAAGCATATGATAAAACAACATAAATACAATTTAATAAAGCATAAGATAAAACAACATGAATATAATTTAGTAAAGCATAAGATAAAACAACATGAAAACAATTTAATAAAGCATAGGTTAAAACAACATGAATACAATTTAAGAAAGCATAGGATAAAACTACATAAATACATTTTAATAAAGCATAGGATAAAACAACATGAATATAATTTAGTAAAGCATAGGATAAAACAACATAAATACAATTTAATGAAACATAGGATAAACAACATAAATACAATTTAAGAAAGCATAGGACAAAACAACATAAATACAATTTAATAAAGCATATGATAAAACAACATAAATACAATTTAATAAAGCATAAGATAAAACAACATGAATATAATTTAGTAAAGCTTAAGATAAAACAACATGAATACAATTTAATAAAGCATAGGATAAAACAACATAAATATTTTTTAATAAAGCATTGGATAAAACCACATAAATACAATTTAATAAAGCATAGGATAAAACAACATAAATAAAATTTAATAAAGCATAGGTTAAAACAACATAAATACAATTTAATAAAGCATAAGATAAAACAACATGAATAAAATTTAATAAAGCATAGGTTAAAACAACATAAATACAATTTAATAAAGCATAGGATAAAACAACATAAATACAATTTAATAAAGCATAGGTTAAAACAACATAAATACAATTTAATAAAGCATAGGATAAAACAACATAAATACAATTTAATAAAGCATAGGATAAAACAACATATATAAAATTTAATAAAGCATAGGTTAAAACAACATAAATACAATTTAATAAAGCGTAGGACAAAACAACATAAATACAATTTAATAAAGCATAGTTTAAAACAACATAAATACAATTTAATAAAGCATAGGATAAAACCACAGAAATACAATTTAATAAAGCATAGGATAAAACAACATAAATACAATTTAATAAAGCATAGGACAAAACAACATAAATACAATTTAATAAAGCATAGGATAAAACAACATAAATACAATTTAATGAAACATAGGATAAACAACATAAATACAATTTAAGAAAGCATAGGACAAAACAACATAAATACAATTTAATAAAGCATATGATAAAACAACATAAATACAATTTAATAAAGCATAAGATAAAACAACATGAATATAATTTAGTAAAGCATAAGATAAAACAACATGAAAACAATTTAATAAAGCATAGGTTAAAACAACATGAATACAATTTAAGAAAGCATAGGATAAAACTACATAAATACATTTTAATAAAGCATAGGATAAAACAACATGAATATAATTTAGTAAAGCATAGGATAAAACAACATAAATACAATTTAATGAAACATAGGATAAACAACATAAATACAATTTAAGAAAGCATAGGACAAAACAACATAAATACAATTTAATAAAGCATATGATAAAACAACATAAATACAATTTAATAAAGCATAAGATAAAACAACATGAATATAATTTAGTAAAGCTTAAGATAAAACAACATGAATACAATTTAATAAAGCATAGGATAAAACAACATAAATGCAATTTAATAAAGCATAGGCTAAAACTACATAAATACAATTTAATAAAGCATAGGATAAAACAAATTAAATACAATTTAATAAAGCATAGGATAAAACAAATTAAATACAATTTAATAAAGCATAGGATAAAACAACATAAATTCAATTTAATAAAGCATAGGATAAAACAACATAAATTCAATTTAACAAAGCATAGGATAAAACAACATAAATACAATTTAATAAAGCATAGGATAAAACAACATGAATACAATTTAATAAAGCATAAGATAAAACAACATGAATACAATTTAATAAAGCATAGGTTAAAACAACATAAATACAATTTAATAAAGCATAGGTTAAAACAACATAAATACAATTTAATAAAGCATAGGTTAAAACAACATAAATACAGTTTAATAAAGCATAGGATAAAACAACATAAATACAATTTAATAAAGCATAGGATAAAACAACATAAATAAAATTTAATAAAGCATAGGTTAAAACAACATAAATACAATTTAATAAAGCATAGGATAAAACAACATAAATACAATTTAATAAAGCATAGGATAAAACAACATAAATATTTTTTAATAAAGCATAGGATAAAACCACATAAATACAATTTAATAAAGCATAGGATAAAACAACATAAATAAAATTTAATAAAGCATAGGTTAAAACAACATAAATACAATTTAATAAAGCATAAGATAAAACAACATGAATAAAATTTAATAAAGCATAGGTTAAAACAACATAAATACAATTTAATAAAGCATAGGATAAAACAACATAAATACAATTTAATAAAGCATAGGTTAAAACAACATAAATACAATTTAATAAAGCATAGGATAAAACAACATATATAAAATTTAATAAAGCATAGGTTAAAACAACATAAATACAATTTAATAAAGCGTAGGACAAAACAACATAAATACAATTTAATAAAGCATAGTTTAAAACAACATAAATACAATTTAATAAAGCATAGGATAAAACCACAGAAATACAATTTAATAAAGCATAGGATAAAACAACATAAATACAATTTAATAAAGCATAGGACAAAACAACATAAATACAATTTAATAAAGCATAGGATAAAACAACATAAATACAATTTAATGAAACATAGGATAAACAACATAAATACAATTTAAGAAAGCATAGGACAAAACAACATAAATACAATTTAATAAAGCATATGATAAAACAACATAAATACAATTTAATAAAGCATAAGATAAAACAACATGAATATAATTTAGTAAAGCATAATATAAAACAACATGAAAACAATTTAATAAAGCATAGGTTAAAACAACATGAATACAATTTAAGAAAGCATAGGATAAAACTACATAAATACATTTTAATAAAGCATAGGATAAAACAACATAAATACAATTTAATAAAGCATAGGATAAAACAACATAAATAAAATTTAATAAAGCATAGGTTAAAACAACATAAATACAATTTAATAAAGCATAGGATAAAACAACATAAATACAATTTAATAAAGCATAGGATAAAACAACATAAATAATTTTTAATAAAGCATAGGATAAAACCACATAAATACAATTTAATAAAGCATAGGATAAAACAACATAAATACAATTTAATAAAGCATAGGACAAAACAACATAAATACAATTTAATAAAGCATAGGATAAAACAACATAAATACAATTTAATAAAGCATAGGACAAAACAACATAAATACATTTTAATAAAGCATAGGATAAAACAACATAAATACAATTTAATAAAGCATAGGATAAAACAACATAAATACAATTTAATAAAGCATAGGATAAAACCACATAAATACAATTTAATAAAGCATAGGATAAAACAACATAAATACAATTTAATAAAGCATAGGATAAAACAACATAAATAATTTTTAATAAAGCATAGGATAAAACCACATAAATACAATTTAATAAAGCATAGGATAAAACAACATAAATAAAAATTAATAAAGCATAGGTTAAAACAACATAAATACAATTTAATAAAGCATAGGATAAAACCACAGAAATACAATTTAATAAAGCATAGGATAAAACAACATAAATAAAAATTAATAAAGCATAGGTTAAAACAACATAAATACAATTTAATAAAGCATAGGATAAAACCACAGAAATACAATTTAATAAAGCATAGGATAAAACAACATAAATACAATTTAATAAAGCATAGGACAAAACAACATAAATACAATTTAATAAAGCATAGGACAAAACAACATAAATACATTTTAATAAAGCATAGGATAAAACAACATAAATACAATTTAATAAAGCATAGGATAAAACAACATAAATAAAATTTAATAAAGCATAGGTTAAAACAACATAAATACAATTTAATAAAGCATAGGATAAAACAACATCAATACAATTTAATAAAGCATAGGATAAAACAACATAAATAATTTTTAATAAAGCATAGGATAAAACCACATAAATACAATTTAATAAAGCATAGGATAAAACAACATAAATAAAAATTAATAAAGCATAGGTTAAAACAACATAAATACAATTTAATAAAGCATAGGATAAAACAACATAAATACAATTTAATAAAGCATAGGATAAAACCACATAAATACAATTTAATAAAGCATAGGATAAAACAACATAAATACAATTTAATAAAGCATAGGACAAAACAACATAAATACAATTTAATAAAGCATAGGATAAAACAACATAAATAAAATTTAATAAAGCATAGGTTAAAACAACATAAATACAATTTAATAAAGCATAGGATAAAACAACATAAATACAATTTAATAAAGCATAGGATAAAACAACATAAATAATTTTTAATAAAGCATAGGATAAAACCACATAAATACAATTTAATAAAGCATAGGATAAAACAACATAAATAAAAATTAATAAAGCATAGGTTAAAACAACATAAATACAATTTAATAAAGCATAGGATAAAACAACATAAATACAATTTAATAAAGCATAGGATAAAACCACATAAATACAATTTAATAAACCATAGGATAAAACAACATAAATACAATTTAATAAAGCATAGGACAAAACAACATAAATACAATTTAATAAAGCATAGGATAAAACAACATAAATACAATTTAATAAAGCATAGGATAAAACAACATAAATAAAATTTAATAAAGCATAGGTTAAAACAACATAAATACAATTTAATAAAGCATAGGACAAAACAACATAAATACAATTTAATAAAGCATAGGATAAAACAACATAAATAATTTTTAATAAAGCATAGGATAAAACCACATAAATACAATTTAATAAAGCATAGGATAAAACAACATAAATAAAAATTAATAAAGCATAGGTTAAAACAACATAAATACAATTTAATAAAGCATAGGATTAAACAACATAAATACAATTTAATAAAGCATAGGATAAAACAACATAAATAAAATTTAATAAAGCATAGCTTAAAACAACATAAATACAATTTAATAAAGCGTAGGACAAAACAACATAAATACAATTTAATAAATCATAGTTTAAAACAACATAAATACAATTTAATAAAGCATAGGATAAAAAAACAGAAAAAAAATTTAATAAAACATAGGATAAAACAACATAAATACAATTTATAAAGCATAGGATAAAACAACATAAATACAATTTAATAAAGCATAGGATAAAACAACATAAATACAATTTAATGAAACATAGGATAAACAACATAAATACAATTTAATAAAGCATAGGACAAAACAACATAAATACAATTTAATAAAGCATAGGATAAAACAACATAAATAATTTTTAATAAAGCATAGGATAAAACCACATAAATACAATTTAATAAAGCATAGGATAAAACAACATAAATAAAAATTAATAAAGCATAGGTTAAAACAACATAAATACAAGTTAATAAAGCATAGGATAAAACAACATAAATACAATTTAATAAAGCATAGGATAAAACAACATAAATAAAATTTAATAAAGCATAGCTTAAAACAACATAAATACAATTTAATAAAGCGTAGGACAAAACAACATAAATACAATTTAATAAAGCATAGTTTAAAACAACATAAATACAATTTAATAAAGCATAGGATAAAACCACAGAAATACAATTTAATAAAACATAGGATAAAACAACATAAATACAATTTATAAAGCATAGGATAAAACAACATAAATACAATTTAATAAAGCATAGGATAAAACAACATAAATACAATTTAATGAAACATAGGATAAACAACATAAATACAATTTAATAAAGCATAGGACAAAACAACATAAATACAATTTAATAAAGCATATGTTAAAACAACATAAATACAATTTAATAAAGCATAAGATAAAACAACATGAATATAATTTAGTAAAGCTTAAGATAAAACAACATGAATACAATTTAATAAAGCATAGGATAAAACAACATAAATGCAATTTAATAAAGCATAGGCTAAAACTACATAAATACAATTTAATAAAGCATAGGATAAAACAAATTAAATACAATTTAATAAAGCATAGGATAAAACAAATAAAATACAATTTAATAAAGCATAGGATAAAACAACATAAATTCAATTTAATAAAGCATAGGATAAAACAACATAAATTCAATTTAACAAAGCATAGGATAAAACAACATAAATACAATTTAATAAAGCATAGGATAAAACAACATGAATACAATTTAATAAAGCATAAGATAAAACAACATGAATACAATTTAATAAAGCATAGGATAAAACAACATAAATACAATTTAATAAAGCATAGGACAAAACAACATAAATACAATTTAATAAAGCATAGGACAAAACAACATAAATACATTTTAATAAAGCATAGGATAAAACAACATAAATACAATTTAATAAAGCATAGGATAAAACAACATAAATAAAATTTAATAAAGCATAGGTTAAAACAACATAAATACAATTTAATAAAGCATAGGATAAAACAACATCAATACAATTTAATAAAGCATAGGATAAAACAACATAAATAATTTTTAATAAAGCATAGGATAAAACCACATAAATACAATTTAATAAAGCATAGGATAAAACAACATAAATAAAAATTAATAAAGCATAGGTTAAAACAACATAAATACAATTTAATAAAGCATAGGATAAAACAACATAAATACAATTTAATAAAGCATAGGATAAAACCACATAAATACAATTTAATAAAGCATAGGATAAAACAACATAAATACAATTTAATAAAGCATAGGACAAAACAACATAAATACAATTTAATAAAGCATAGGATAAAACAACATAAATAAAATTTAATAAAGCATAGGTTAAAACAACATAAATACAATTTAATAAAGCATAGGATAAAACAACATAAATACAATTTAATAAAGCATAGGATAAAACAACATAAATAATTTTTAATAAAGCATAGGATAAAACCACATAAATACAATTTAATAAAGCATAGGATAAAACAACATAAATAAAAATTAATAAAGCATAGGTTAAAACAACATAAATACAATTTAATAAAGCATAGGATAAAACAACATAAATACAATTTAATAAAGCATAGGATAAAACCACATAAATACAATTTAATAAAGCATAGGATAAAACAACATAAATACAATTTAATAAAGCATAGGACAAAACAACATAAATACAATTTAATAAAGCATAGGATAAAACAACATAAATACAATTTAATAAAGCATAGGATAAAACAACATAAATAAAATTTAATAAAGCATAGGTTAAAACAACATAAATACAATTTAATAAAGCATAGGACAAAACAACATAAATACAATTTAATAAAGCATAGGATAAAACAACATAAATAATTTTTAATAAAGCATAGGATAAAACCACATAAATACAATTTAATAAAGCATAGGATAAAACAACATAAATAAAAATTAATAAAGCATAGGTTAAAACAACATAAATACAATTTAATAAAGCATAGGATTAAACAACATAAATACAATTTAATAAAGCATAGGATAAAACAACATAAATAAAATTTAATAAAGCATAGCTTAAAACAACATAAATACAATTTAATAAAGCGTAGGACAAAACAACATAAATACAATTTAATAAATCATAGTTTAAAACAACATAAATACAATTTAATAAAGCATAGGATAAAACCACAGAAAAAAAATTTTATAAAACATAGGATAAAACAACATAAATACAATTTATAAAGCATAGGATAAAACAACATAAATACAATTTAATAAAGCATAGGATAAAACAACATAAATACAATTTAATGAAACATAGGATAAACAACATAAATACAATTTAATAAAGCATAGGACAAAACAACATAAATACAATTTAATAAAGCATAGGATAAAACAACATAAATAATTTTTAATAAAGCATAGGATAAAACCACATAAATACAATTTAATAAAGCATAGGATAAAACAACATAAATAAAAATTAATAAAGCATAGGTTAAAACAACATAAATACAAGTTAATAAAGCATAGGATAAAACAACATAAATACAATTTAATAAAGCATAGGATAAAACAACATAAATAAAATTTAATAAAGCATAGCTTAAAACAACATAAATACAATTTAATAAAGCGTAGGACAAAACAACATAAATACAATTTAATAAAGCATAGTTTAAAACAACATAAATACAATTTAATAAAGCATAGGATAAAACCACAGAAATACAATTTAATAAAACATAGGATAAAACAACATAAATACAATTTATAAAGCATAGGATAAAACAACATAAATACAATTTAATAAAGCATAGGATAAAACAACATAAATACAATTTAATAAAGCATAGGATAAAACAACATAAATAAAATTTAATAAAGCATAGGTTAAAACAACATAAATACAATTTAATAAAGCATAAGATAAAACAACATGAATACAATTTAATAAAGCATAGGTTAAAACAACATAAATACAATTTAATAAAGCATAGGTTAAAACAACATAAATACAATTTAATAAAGCATAGGTTAAAACAACATAAATACAATTTAATAAAGCATAGGATAAAACAACATAAATACAATTTAATAAAGCATAGGATAAAACAACATAAATAAAATTTAATAAAGCATAGGTTAAAACAACATAAATACAATTTAATAAAGCATAGGATAAAACAACATAAATACAATTTAATAAAGCATAGGATAAAACAACATAAATATTTTTTAATAAAGCATAGGATAAAACCACATAAATACAATTTAATAAAGCATAGGATAAAACAACATAAATAAAATTTAATAAAGCATAGGTTAAAACAACATAAATACAATTTAATAAAGCATAAGATAAAACAACATGAATAAAATTTAATAAAGCATAGGTTAAAACAACATAAATACAATTTAATAAAGCATAGGATAAAACAACATAAATACAATTTAATAAAGCATAGGTTAAAACAACATAAATACAATTTAATAAAGCATAGGATAAAACAACATATATAAAATTTAATAAAGCATAGGTTAAAACAACATAAATACAATTTAATAAAGCGTAGGACAAAACAACATAAATACAATTTAATAAAGCATAGTTTAAAACAACATAAATACAATTTAATAAAGCATAGGATAAAACCACAGAAATACAATTTAATAAAGCATAGGATAAAACAACATAAATACAATTTAATAAAGCATAGGACAAAACAACATAAATACAATTTAATAAAGCATAGGATAAAACAACATAAATACAATTTAATGAAACATAGGATAAACAACATAAATACAATTTAAGAAAGCATAGGACAAAACAACATAAATACAATTTAATAAAGCATATGATAAAACAACATAAATACAATTTAATAAAGCATAGGATAAAACAACATAAATAAAATTTAATAAAGCATAGGTTAAAACAACATAAATACAATTTAATAAAGCATAGGATAAAACAACATAAATACAATTTAATAAAGCATAGGATAAAACAACATAAATAATTTTTAATAAAGCATAGGATAAAACCACATAAATACAATTTAATAAAGCATAGGATAAAACAACATAAATACAATTTAATAAAGCATAGGATAAAACAACATAAATAATTTTTAATAAAGCATAGGATAAAACCACATAAATACAATTTAATAAAGCATAGGATAAAACAACATAAATAAAATTTAATAAAGCATAGCTTAAAACAACATAAATACAATTTAATAAAGCGTAGGACAAAACAACATAAATACAATTTAATAAAGCATAGTTTAAAACAACATAAATACAATTTAATAAAGCATAGGATAAAACCACAGAAATACAATTTAATAAAACATAGGATAAAACAACATAAATACAATTTATAAAGCATAGGATAAAACAACATAAATACAATTTAATAAAGCATAGGATAAAACAACATAAATACAATTTAATAAAGCATAGGATAAAACAACATAAATAAAATTTAATAAAGCATAGGTTAAAACAACATAAATACAATTTAATAAAGCATAGGATAAAACAACATAAATACAATTTAATAAAGCATAGGATAAAACAACATAAATACAATTTAATAAAGCATAGGATAAAACAACATAAATAATTTTTAATAAAGCATAGGATAAAACCACATAAATACAATTTAATAAAGCATAGGATAAAACAACATAAATAAAAATTAATAAAGCATAGGTTAAAACAACATAAATACTTTTTAATAAAGCATAGGATAAAACCACATAAATACAATTTAACAAAGCACAGGATAAAACAACATAAATACAATTTAATAAAGCATAGGATAAAACAACATAAATACAATTTAACAAAGCACAGGATAAAACAACATAAATACAATTTAATAAAGCATAGGATAAAACAACATAAATACAGTTTAATAAAGCATAGGATAAAACAACATAAATAAAATTTAATAAAGCATAGGTTAAAACAACATAAATACAATTTAATAAAGCATAGGATAAAACAACATAAATACAATTTAATAAAGCATAGGATAAAACAACATAAATACAATTTAATAAAGCATAGGATAAAACAACATAAATATTTTTTAATAAAGCATAGGATAAAACCACATAAATACAATTTAATAAAGCATAGGATAAAACAACATAAATACAATTTATAAAGCATAGGATAAAACAACATAAATACAATTTAATAAAGCATAGGATAAAACAACATAAATACAATTTAATGAAACATAGGATAAACAACATAAATACAATTTAATAAAGCATAGGACAAAACAACATAAATACAATTTAATAAAGCATAGGATAAAACAACATAAATAATTTTTAATAAAGCATAGGATAAAACCACATAAATACAATTTAATAAAGCATAGGATAAAACAACATAAATAAAAATTAATAAAGCATAGGTTAAAACAACATAAATACAATTTAATAAAGCATAGGATAAAACAACATAAATACAATTTAATAAAGCATAGGATAAAACAACATAAATAAAATTTAATAAAGCATAGCTTAAAACAACATAAATACAATTTAATAAAGCGTAGGACAAAACAACATAAATACAATTTAATAAAGCATAGTTTAAAACAACATAAATACAATTTAATAAAGCATAGGATAAAACCACAGAAATACAATTTAATAAAACATAGGATAAAACAACATAAATACAATTTATAAAGCATAGGATAAAACAACATAAATACAATTTAATAAAGCATAGGATAAAACAACATAAATACAATTTAATGAAACATAGGATAAACAACATAAATACAATTTAATAAAGCATAGGACAAAACAACATAAATACAATTTAATAAAGCATATGTTAAAACAACATTAATACAATTTAATAAAGCATAAGATAAAACAACATGAATATAATTTAGTAAAGCTTAAGATAAAACAACATGAATACAATTTAATAAAGCATAGGATAAAACAACATAAATGCAATTTAATAAAGCATAGGCTAAAACTACATAAATACAATTTAATAAAGCATAGGATAAAACAAATTAAATACAATTTAATAAAGCATAGGATAAAACAAATAAAATACAATTTAATAAAGCATAGGATAAAACAACATAAATTCAATTTAATAAAGCATAGGATAAAACAACATAAATTCAATTTAACAAAGCATAGGATAAAACAACATAAATACAATTTAATAAAGCATAGGATAAAACAACATGAATACAATTTAATAAAGCATAAGATAAAACAACATGAATACAATTTAATAAAGCATAGGTTAAAACAACATAAATACAATTTAATAAAGCATAGGTTAAAACAACATAAATACAATTTAATAAAGCATAGGTTAAAACAACATAAATACAATTTAATAAAGCATAGGATAAAACAACATAAATACAATTTAATAAAGCATAGGATAAAACAACATAAATAAAATTTAATAAAGCATAGGTTAAAACAACATAAATACAATTTAATAAAGCATAGGATAAAACAACATAAATACAATTTAATAAAGCATAGGATAAAACAACATAAATATTTTTTAATAAAGCATAGGATAAAACCACATAAATACAATTTAATAAAGCATAGGATAAAACAACATAAATAAAATTTAATAAAGCATAGGTTAAAACAACATAAATACAATTTAATAAAGCATAAGATAAAACAACATGAATAAAATTTAATAAAGCATAGGTTAAAACAACATAAATACAATTTAATAAAGCATAGGATAAAACAACATAAATACAATTTAATAAAGCATAGGTTAAAACAACATAAATACAATTTAATAAAGCATAGGATAAAACAACATATATAAAATTTAATAAAGCATAGGTTAAAACAACATAAATACAATTTAATAAAGCGTAGGACAAAACAACATAAATACAATTTAATAAAGCATAGTTTAAAACAACATAAATACAATTTAATAAAGCATAGGATAAAACAACAGAAATACAATTTAATAAAGCATAGGATAAAACAACATAAATACAATTTAATAAAGCATAGGACAAAACAACATAAATACAATTTAATAAAGCATAGGATAAAACAACATAAATACAATTTAATGAAACATAGGATAAACAACATAAATACAATTTAAGAAAGCATAGGACAAAACAACATAAATACAATTTAATAAAGCATATGATAAAACAACATAAATACAATTTAATAAAGCATAGGATAAAACAACATAAATAAAATTTAATAAAGCATAGGTTAAAACAACATAAATACAATTTAATAAAGCATAGGATAAAACAACATAAATACAATTTAATAAAGCATAGGATAAAACAACATAAATAATTTTTAATAAAGCATAGGATAAAACCACATAAATACAATTTAATAAAGCATAGGATAAAACAACATAAATAAAAATTAATAAAGCATAGGTTAAAACAACATAAATACTTTTTAATAAAGCATAGGATAAAACCACATAAATACAATTTAACAAAGCACAGGATAAAACAACATAAATACAATTTAATAAAGCATAGGATAAAACAACATAAATACAATTTAACAAAGCACAGGATAAAACAACATAAATACAATTTAATAAAGCATAGGATAAAACAACATAAATACAGTTTAATAAAGCATAGGATAAAACAACATAAATAAAATTTAATAAAGCATAGGTTAAAACAACATAAATACAATTTAATAAAGCATAGGATAAAACAACATAAATACAATTTAATAAAGCATAGGATAAAACAACATAAATACAATTTAATAAAGCATAGGATAAAACAACATAAATATTTTTTAATAAAGCATAGGATAAAACCACATAAATACAATTTAATAAAGCATAGGATAAAACAACATAAATAAAATTTAATAAAGCATAGGTTAAAACAGCATAAATACAATTTAATAAAGCATAAGATAAAACAACATGAATAAAATTTAATAAAGCATAGGTTAAAACAACATAAATACAATTTAATAAAGCATAGGATAAAACAACATAAATACAATTTAATAAAGCATAGGTTAAAACAACATAAATACAATTTAATAAAGCATAGGATAAAACAACATAAATACAATTTAATAAAGCATAGGATAAAACCACAGAAATACAATTTAATAAAGCATAGGATAAAACAACATAAATACAATTTAATAAAGCATAGGACAAAACAACATAAATACAATTTAATAAAGCATAGGATAAAACAACATAAATACAATTTAATGAAACATAGGATAAACAACATAAATACAATTTAAGAAAGCATAGGACAAAACAACATAAATACAATTTAATAAAGCATATGATAAAACAACATAAATACAATTTAATAAAGCATAAGATAAAACAACATGAATATAATTTAGTAAAGCATAAGATAAAACAACATGAAAACAATTTAATAAAGCATAGGTTAAAACAACATGAATACAATTTAAGAAAGCATAGGATAAAACAACATAAATAATTTTTAATAAAGCATAGGATAAAACCACATAAATACAATTTAATAAAGCATAGGATAAAACAACATAAATACAATTTAATAAAGCATAGGACAAAACAACATAAATACAATTTAATAAAGCATAGGATAAAACAACATAAATACAATTTAATAAAGCATAGGACAAAACAACATAAATACATTTTAATAAAGCATAGGATAAAACAACATAAATACAATTTAATAAAGCATAGGATAAAACAACATAAATAAAATTTATAAAGAATAGGATAAAACAACATAAATACAATTTAATAAAGCATAGGATAAAACAACATAAATACAATTTAATAAAGCATAGGATAAAACAACATAAATACAATTTAATAAAGCATAGGTTAAAACAACATAAATGCAATTTAATAAAGCATAGGATAAAACAACATAAATACAATTTAATAAAGCATAGGACAAAACAACATAAATACAACTTAATAACGCATAGGATAAAACAACATAAATACAATTTAATGAAACATAGGATAAACAACATAAATACAATTTAATAAAGCATAGGACAAAACAACATAAATACAATTTAATAAAGCATATGTTAAAACAACATAAATACAATTTGATAAAGCATAGTTTAAAACAACATAAATACAATTTAATAAAGCATAGTTTAAAACAACATAAATACAATTTAATAAAGCATTAGATAAAACAACATGAATATAATTTAGTAAAGCATAAGATAAAACAACATGAATACAATTTAATAAAGCATAGGATAAAACAACATAAATAAAATTTAATAAAGCATAGGACAAAACAACATAAATACAATTTAATAAAGCATAGGACAAAACAACATAAATACAATTTAATAAAGCATAGGATAAAACAACATAAATAAAATTTAATAAAGCATAGGACAAAACAACATAAATACAATTTAATAAAGCATAGGATAAAACAACATAAATAAAATTTAATAAAGCATAGGATAAAACAACATAAATACAATTTAATGAAACATAGGATAAACAAAATAAATACAATTTAATAAAGCATAGTTTAAAACAACATAAATACAATTTAATAAAGCATATGTTAAAACAACATGAATACAATTTAATAAAGCATAAGATAAAACAACATGAATATAATTTAGTAAAGCTTAAGATAAAACAACATGAATACAATTTAATAAAGCATAGGTTAAAACAACATAAATACAATTTAAGAAAGCATAGGATAAAACAACATAAATACAATTTAATAAAGCATAGGATAAAACAACATAAATACAATTTAATAAAGCATAGGTTAAAACAACATAAATGCAATTTAATAAAGCATAGGATAAAACAACATAAATACAATTTAATAAAGCATAGGAAAAAACAACATAAATACAATTTAATAAAGCATAGTTTAAAACAACATAAATACAATTTAATAAAGCATAGGATAAAACCACAGAAATACAATTTAATAAAGCATAGGATAAAACAACATAAATACAATTTAATAAAGCATAGGACAAAACAACATAAATACAACTTAATAACGCATAGGATAAAACAACATAAATAGAATTTAATGAAACATAGGATAAACAACATAAATACAATTTAATAAAGCATAGGACAAAACAACATAAATACAATTTAATAAAGCATATGTTAAAACAACATAAATACAATTTAATAAAGCATAAGATAAAACAACATGAATATAATTTAGTAAAGCTTAAGATAAAACAACATGAATACAATTTAATAAAGCATAGGATAAAACAACATAAATGCAATTTAATAAAGCATAGGCTAAAACTACATAAATACAATTTAATAAAGCATAGGATAAAACAAATTAAATACAATTTAATAAAGCATAGGATAAAACAAATAAAATACAATTTAATAAAGCATAGGATAAAACAACATAAATTCAATTTAATAAAGCATAGGATAAAACAACATAAATTCAATTTAACAAAGCATAGGATAAAACAACATAAATACAATTTAATAAAGCATAGGATAAAACAACATGAATACAATTTAATAAAGCATAAGATAAAACAACATGAATACAATTTAATAAAGCATAGGTTAAAACAACATAAATACAATTTAATAAAGCATAGGTTAAAACAACATAAATACAATTTAATAAAGCATAGGATAAAACAACATGAATACAATTTAATAAAGCATAAGATAAAACAACATGAATACAATTTAATAAAGCATAGGATAAAACAACATAAATACAATTTAATAAAGCATAGGATAAAACAACATAAATAAAATTTAATAAAGCATAGGTTAAAACAACATAAATACAATTTAATAAAGCATAGGATAAAACAACATAAATACAATTTAATAAAGCATAGGATAAAACAACATAAATATTTTTTAATAAAGCATAGGATAAAACCACATAAATACAATTTAATAAAGCATAGGATAAAACAACATAAATAAAATTTAATAAAGCATAGGTTAAAACAACATAAATACAATTTAATAAAGCATAAGATAAAACAACATGAATAAAATTTAATAAAGCATAGGTTAAAACAACATAAATACAATTTAATAAAGCATAGGATAAAACAACATAAATACAATTTAATAAAGCATAGGTTAAAACAACATAAATACAATTTAATAAAGCATAGGATAAAACAACATAAATACAATTTAATAAAGCATAGGTTAAAACAACATAAATACAATTTAATAAAGCATAGGATAAAACAACATAAATACAATTTAATAAAGCATAGGATAAAACAACATAAATAATTTTTAATAAAGCATAGGATAAAACCACATGAATACAATTTAATAAAGCATAGGATAAAACAACATAAATACAATTTAATAAAGCATAGGATAAAACAACATAAATAATTTTTAATAAAGCATAGGATAAAACCACATAAATACAATTTAATAAAGCATAGGATAAAACAACATAAATAAAAATTAATAAAGCATAGGTTAAAACAACATAAATACTTTTTAATAAAGCATAGGATAAAACCACATAAATACAATTTAACAAAGCACAGGATAAAACAACATAAATACAATTTAATAAAGCATAGGATAAAACAACATAAATACAATTTAACAAAGCACAGGATAAAACAACATAAATACAGTTTAATAAAGCATAGGATAAAACAACATAAATACAATTTAATAAAGCATAGGATAAAACAACATAAATACAATTTAATAAAGCATAGGATAAAACAACATAAATAATTTTTAATAAAGCATAGGATAAAACCACATAAATACAATTTAATAAAGCATAGGATAAAACAACATAAATAAAAATTAATAAAGCATAGGTTAAAACAACATAAATACTTTTTAATAAAGCATAGGATAAAACCACATAAATACAATTTAACAAAGCACAGGATAAAACAACATAAATACAATTTAATAAAGCATAGGATAAAACAACATAAATACAATTTAACAAAGCACAGGATAAAACAACATAAATACAATTTAATAAAGCATAGGATAAAACAACATAAATACAGTTTAATAAAGCATAGGATAAAACAACATAAATAAAATTTAATAAAGCATAGGTTAAAACAACATAAATACAATTTAATAAAGCATAGGATAAAACAACATAAATACAATTTAATAAAGCATAGGATAAAACAACATAAATACAATTTAATAAAGCATAGGATAAAACAACATAAATATTTTTTAATAAAGCATAGGATAAAACCACATAAATACAATTTAATAAAGCATAGGATAAAACAACATAAATAAAATTTAATAAAGCATAGGTTAAAACAGCATAAATACAATTTAATAAAGCATAAGATAAAACAACATGAATAAAATTTAATAAAGCATAGGTTAAAACAACATAAATACAATTTAATAAAGCATAGGATAAACAACATAAATACAATTTAATAAAGCATAGGTTAAAACAACATAAATACAATTTAATAAAGCATAGGATAAAACAACATAAATACAATTTAATAAAGCATAGGATAAAACCACAGAAATACAATTTAATAAAGCATAGGATAAAACAACATAAATACAATTTAATAAAGCATAGGACAAAACAACATAAATACAATTTAATAAAGCATAGGACAAAACAACATAAATACATTTTAATAAAGCATAGGATAAAACAACATAAATACAATTTAATAAAGCATAGAATAAAACAACATAAATAAAATTTAATAAAGCATAGGTTAAAACAACATAAATACAATTTAATAAAGCATAGGATAAAACCACAGAAAAAAAATTTAATAAAACATAGGATAAAACAACATAAATACAATTTATAAAGCATAGGATAAAACAACATAAATACAATTTAATAAAGCATAGGATAAAACAACATAAATACAATTTAATGAAACATAGGATAAACAACATAAATACAATTTAATAAAGCATAGGACAAAACAACATAAATACAATTTAATAAAGCATAGGATAAAACAACATAAATAATTTTTAATAAAGCATAGGATAAAACCACATAAATACAATTTAATAAAGCATAGGATAAAACAACATAAATAAAAATTAATAAAGCATAGGTTAAAACAACATAAATACAATTTAATAAAGCATAGGATAAAACAACATAAATACAATTTAATAAAGCATAGGATAAAACAACATAAATAAAATTTAATAAAGCATAGCTTAAAACAACATAAATACAATTTAATAAAGCGTAGGACAAAACAACATAAATACAATTTAATAAAGCATAGTTTAAAACAACATAAATACAATTTAATAAAGCATAGGATAAAACCACAGAAATACAATTTAATAAAACATAGGATAAAACAACATAAATACAATTTATAAAGCATAGGATAAAACAACATAAATACAATTTAATAAAGCATAGGATAAAACAACATAAATACAATTTAATGAAACATAGGATAAACAACATAAATACAATTTAATAAAGCATAGGACAAAACAACATAAATACAATTTAATAAAGCATATGTTAAAACAACATTAATACAATTTAATAAAGCATAAGATAAAACAACATGAATATAATTTAGTAAAGCTTAAGATAAAACAACATAAATACAATTTAATAAAGCATAGGATAAAACAACATGAATACAATTTAATAAAGCATAAGATAAAACAACATGAATACAATTTAATAAAGCATAGGTTAAAACAACATAAATACAATTTAATAAAGCATAGGTTAAAACAACATAAATACAATTTAATAAAGCATAGGTTAAAACAACATAAATACAATTTAATAAAGCATAGGATAAAACAACATAAATACAAATTAATAAAGCATAGGATAAAACAACATAAATAAAATTTAATAAAGCATAGGTTAAAACAACATAAATACAATTTAATAAAGCATAGGATAAAACAACATAAATACAATTTAATAAAGCATAGGATAAAACAACATAAATATTTTTTAATAAAGCATAGGATAAAACCACATAAATACAATTTAATAAAGCATAGGATAAAACAACATAAATAAAATTTAATAAAGCATAGGTTAAAACAACATAAATACAATTTAATAAAGCATAAGATAAAACAACATGAATAAAATTTAATAAAGCATAGGTTAAAACAACATAAATACAATTTAATAAAGCATAGGATAAAACAACATAAATACAATTTAATAAAGCATAGGTTAAAACAACATAAATACAATTTAATAAAGCATAGGATAAAACAACATATATAAAATTTAATAAAGCATAGGTTAAAACAACATAAATACAATTTAATAAAGCGTAGGACAAAACAACATAAATACAATTTAATAAAGCATAGTTTAAAACAACATAAATACAATTTAATAAAGCATAGGATAAAACAACAGAAATACAATTTAATAAAGCATAGGATAAAACAACATAAATACAATTTAATAAAGCATAGGACAAAACAACATAAATACAATTTAATAAAGCATAGGATAAAACAACATAAATACAATTTAATGAAACATAGGATAAACAACATAAATACAATTTAAGAAAGCATAGGACAAAACAACATAAATACAATTTAATAAAGCATATGATAAAACAACATAAATACAATTTAATAAAGCATAGGATAAAACAACATAAATAAAATTTAATAAAGCATAGGTTAAAACAACATAAATACAATTTAATAAAGCATAGGATAAAACAACATAAATACAATTTAATAAAGCATAGGATAAAACAACATAAATAATTTTTAATAAAGCATAGGATAAAACCACATAAATACAATTTAATAAAGCATAGGATAAAACAACATAAATAAAAATTAATAAAGCATAGGTTAAAACAACATAAATACTTTTTAATAAAGCATAGGATAAAACCACATAAATACAATTTAACAAAGCACAGGATAAAACAACATAAATACAATTTAATAAAGCATAGGATAAAACAACATAAATACAATTTAACAAAGCACAGGATAAAACAACATAAATACAATTTAATAAAGCATAGGATAAAACAACATAAATACAGTTTAATAAAGCATAGGATAAAACAACATAAATAAAATTTAATAAAGCATAGGTTAAAACAACATAAATACAATTTAATAAAGCATAGGATAAAACAACATAAATACAATTTAATAAAGCATAGGATAAAACAACATAAATACAATTTAATAAAGCATAGGATAAAACAACATAAATATTTTTTAATAAAGCATAGGATAAAACCACATAAATACAATTTAATAAAGCATAGGATAAAACAACATAAATAAAATTTAATAAAGCATAGGTTAAAACAGCATAAATACAATTTAATAAAGCATAAGATAAAACAACATGAATAAAATTTAATAAAGCATAGGTTAAAACAACATAAATACAATTTAATAAAGCATAGGATAAAACAACATAAATACAATTTAATAAAGCATAGGTTAAAACAACATAAATACAATTTAATAAAGCATAGGATAAAACAACATAAATACAATTTAATAAAGCATAGGATAAAACCACAGAAATACAATTTAATAAAGCATAGGATAAAACAACATAAATACAATTTAATAAAGCATAGGACAAAACAACATAAATACAATTTAATAAAGCATAGGATAAAACAACATAAATACAATTTAATGAAACATAGGATAAACAACATAAATACAATTTAAGAAAGCATAGGACAAAACAACATAAATACAATTTAATAAAGCATATGATAAAACAACATAAATACAATTTAATAAAGCATAAGATAAAACAACATGAATATAATTTAGTAAAGCATAAGATAAAACAACATGAAAACAATTTAATAAAGCATAGGTTAAAACAACATGAATACAATTTAAGAAAGCATAGGATAAAACAACATAAATAATTTTTAATAAAGCATAGGATAAAACCACATAAATACAATTTAATAAAGCATAGGATAAAACAACATAAATACAATTTAATAAAGCATAGGACAAAACAACATAAATACAATTTAATAAAGCATAGGATAAAACAACATAAATACAATTTAATAAAGCATAGGACAAAACAACATAAATACATTTTAATAAAGCATAGGATAAAACAACATAAATACAATTTAATAAAGCATAGGATAAAACAACATAAATAAAATTTATAAAGAATAGGATAAAACAACATAAATACAATTTAATAAAGCATAGGATAAAACAACATAAATACAATTTAATAAAGCATAGGATAAAACAACATAAATACAATTTAATAAAGCATAGGTTAAAACAACATAAATGCAATTTAATAAAGCATAGGATAAAACAACATAAATACAATTTAATAAAGCATAGTTTAAAACAACATAAATACAATTTAATAAAGCATAGGATAAAACCACAGAAATACAATTTAATAAAGCATAGGATAAAACAACATAAATACAATTTAATAAAGCATAGGACAAAACAACATAAATACAACTTAATAACGCATAGGATAAAACAACATAAATACAATTTAATGAAACATAGGATAAACAACATAAATACAATTTAATAAAGCATAGGACAAAACAACATAAATACAATTTAATAAAGCATATGTTAAAACAACATAAATACAATTTGATAAAGCATAGTTTAAAACAACATAAATACAATTTAATAAAGCATAGTTTAAAACAACATAAATACAATTTAATAAAGCATTAGATAAAACAACATGAATATAATTTAGTAAAGCATAAGATAAAACAACATGAATACAATTTAATAAAGCATAGGATAAAACAACATAAATAAAATTTAATAAAGCATAGGACAAAACAACATAAATACAATTTAATAAAGCATAGGACAAAACAACATAAATACAATTTAATAAAGCATAGGATAAAACAACATAAATAAAATTTAATAAAGCATAGGACAAAACAACATAAATACAATTTAATAAAGCATAGGATAAAACAACATAAATAAAATTTAATAAAGCATAGGATAAAACAACATAAATACAATTTAATGAAACATAGGATAAACAAAATAAATACAATTTAATAAAGCATAGTTTAAAACAACATAAATACAATTTAATAAAGCATATGTTAAAACAACATGAATACAATTTAATAAAGCATAAGATAAAACAACATGAATATAATTTAGTAAAGCTTAAGATAAAACAACATGAATACAATTTAATAAAGCATAGGTTAAAACAACATAAATACAATTTAAGAAAGCATAGGATAAAACAACATAAATACAATTTAATAAAGCATAGGATAAAACAACATAAATACAATTTAATAAAGCATAGGTTAAAACAACATAAATGCAATTTAATAAAGCATAGGATAAAACAACATAAATACAATTTAATAAAGCATAGGAAAAAACAACATAAATACAATTTAATAAAGCATAGTTTAAAACAACATAAATACAATTTAATAAAGCATAGGATAAAACCACAGAAATACAATTTAATAAAGCATAGGATAAAACAACATAAATACAATTTAATAAAGCATAGGACAAAACAACATAAATACAACTTAATAACGCATAGGATAAAACAACATAAATAGAATTTAATGAAACATAGGATAAACAACATAAATACAATTTAATAAAGCATAGGACAAAACAACATAAATACAATTTAATAAAGCATATGTTAAAACAACATAAATACAATTTAATAAAGCATAAGATAAAACAACATGAATATAATTTAGTAAAGCTTAAGATAAAACAACATGAATACAATTTAATAAAGCATAGGATAAAACAACATAAATGCAATTTAATAAAGCATAGGCTAAAACTACATAAATACAATTTAATAAAGCATAGGATAAAACAAATTAAATACAATTTAATAAAGCATAGGATAAAACAAATAAAATACAATTTAATAAAGCATAGGATAAAACAACATAAATTCAATTTAATAAAGCATAGGATAAAACAACATAAATTCAATTTAACAAAGCATAGGATAAAACAACATAAATACAATTTAATAAAGCATAGGATAAAACAACATGAATACAATTTAATAAAGCATAAGATAAAACAACATGAATACAATTTAATAAAGCATAGGTTAAAACAACATAAATACAATTTAATAAAGCATAGGTTAAAACAACATAAATACAATTTAATAAAGCATAGGATAAAACAACATGAATACAATTTAATAAAGCATAAGATAAAACAACATGAATACAATTTAATAAAGCATAGGATAAAACAACATAAATACAATTTAATAAAGCATAGGATAAAACAACATAAATAAAATTTAATAAAGCATAGGTTAAAACAACATAAATACAATTTAATAAAGCATAGGATAAAACAACATAAATACAATTTAATAAAGCATAGGATAAAACAACATAAATATTTTTTAATAAAGCATAGGATAAAACCACATAAATACAATTTAATAAAGCATAGGATAAAACAACATAAATAAAATTTAATAAAGCATAGGTTAAAACAACATAAATACAATTTAATAAAGCATAAGATAAAACAACATGAATAAAATTTAATAAAGCATAGGTTAAAACAACATAAATACAATTTAATAAAGCATAGGATAAAACAACATAAATACAATTTAATAAAGCATAGGTTAAAACAACATAAATACAATTTAATAAAGCATAGGATAAAACAACATAAATACAATTTAATAAAGCATAGGTTAAAACAACATAAATACAATTTAATAAAGCATAGGATAAAACAACATAAATACAATTTAATAAAGCATAGGATAAAACAACATAAATAATTTTTAATAAAGCATAGGATAAAACCACATGAATACAATTTAATAAAGCATAGGATAAAACAACATAAATACAATTTAATAAAGCATAGGATAAAACAACATAAATAATTTTTAATAAAGCATAGGATAAAACCACATAAATACAATTTAATAAAGCATAGGTTAAAACAACATAAATACTTTTTAATAAAGCATAGGATAAAACCACATAAATACAATTTAACAAAGCACAGGATAAAACAACATAAATATTTTTTAATAAAGCATAGGATAAAACCACATAAATACAATTTAATAAAGCATAGGATAAAACAACATAAATAAAATTTAATAAAGCATAGGTTAAAACAACATAAATAAAAATTAATAAAGCATAGGTTAAAACAACATAAATACTTTTTAATAAAGCATAGGATAAAACCACATAAATACAATTTAACAAAGCACAGGATAAAACAACATAAATACAATTTAATAAAGCATAGGATAAAACAACATAAATACAATTTAACAAAGCACAGGATAAAACAACATAAATACAATTTAATAAAGCATAGGATAAAACAACATAAATACAATTTAATAAAGCATAGGATAAAACAACATAAATACAATTTAATAAAGCATAGGATAAAACAACATAAATAATTTTTAATAAAGCATAGGATAAAACCACATAAATACAATTTAATAAAGCATAGGATAAAACAACATAAATAAAAATTAATAAAGCATAGGTTAAAACAACATAAATACTTTTTAATAAAGCATAGGATAAAACCACATAAATACAATTTAACAAAGCACAGGATAAAACAACATAAATACAATTTAATAAAGCATAGGATAAAACAACATAAATACAATTTAACAAAGCACAGGATAAAACAACATAAATACAATTTAATAAAGCATAGGATAAAACAACATAAATACAGTTTAATAAAGCATAGGATAAAACAACATAAATAAAATTTAATAAAGCATAGGTTAAAACAACATAAATACAATTTAATAAAGCATAGGATAAAACAACATAAATACAATTTAATAAAGCATAGGATAAAACAACATAAATACAATTTAATAAAGCATAGGATAAAACAACATAAATATTTTTTAATAAAGCATAGGATAAAACCACATAAATACAATTTAATAAAGCATAGGATAAAACAACATAAATAAAATTTAATAAAGCATAGGTTAAAACAGCATAAATACAATTTAATAAAGCATAAGATAAAACAACATGAATAAAATTTAATAAAGCATAGGTTAAAACAACATAAATACAATTTAATAAAGCATAGGATAAACAACATAAATACAATTTAATAAAGCATAGGTTAAAACAACATAAATACAATTTAATAAAGCATAGGATAAAACAACATAAATACAATTTAATAAAGCATAGGATAAAACCACAGAAATACAATTTAATAAAGCATAGGATAAAACAACATAAATACAATTTAATAAAGCATAGGACAAAACAACATAAATACAATTTAATAAAGCATAGGACAAAACAACATAAATACATTTTAATAAAGCATAGGATAAAACAACATAAATACAATTTAATAAAGCATAGGATAAAACAACATAAATAAAATTTAATAAAGCATAGGTTAAAACAACATAAATACAATTTAATAAAGCATAGGATAAAACCACAGAAAAAAAATTTAATAAAACATAGGATAAAACAACATAAATACAATTTATAAAGCATAGGATAAAACAACATAAATACAATTTAATAAAGCATAGGATAAAACAACATAAATACAATTTAATGAAACATAGGATAAACAACATAAATACTATTTAATAAAGCATAGGACAAAACAACATAAATACAATTTAATAAAGCATAGGATAAAACAACATAAATAATTTTTAATAAAGCATAGGATAAAACCACATAAATACAATTTAATAAAGCATAGGATAAAACAACATAAATAAAAATTAATAAAGCATAGGTTAAAACAACATAAATACAATTTAATAAAGCATAGGATAAAACAACATAAATACAATTTAATAAAGCATAGGATAAAACAACATAAATAAAATTTAATAAAGCATAGCTTAAAACAACATAAATACAATTTAATAAAGCATAGGATAAAACCACAGAAATACAATTTAATAAAACATAGGATAAAACAACATAAATACAATTTATAAAGCATAGGATAAAACAACATAAATACAATTTAATAAAGCATAGGATAAAACAACATAAATACAATTTAATGAAACATAGGATAAACAACATAAATACAATTTAATAAAGCATAGGACAAAACAACATAAATACAATTTAATAAAGCATATGTTAAAACAACATTAATACAATTTAATAAAGCATAAGATAAAACAACATGAATATAATTTAGTAAAGCTTAAGATAAAACAACATGAATACAATTTAATAAAGCATAGGATAAAACAACATAAATGCAATTTAATAAAGCATAGGCTAAAACTACATAAATACAATTTAATAAAGCATAGGATAAAACAAATTAAATACAATTTAATAAAGCATAGGATAAAACAAATAAAATACAATTTAATAAAGCATAGGATAAAACAACATAAATTCAATTTAATAAAGCATAGGATAAAACAACATAAATTCAATTTAACAAAGCATAGGATAAAACAACATAAATACAATTTAATAAAGCATAGGATAAAACAACATGAATACAATTTAATAAAGCATAAGATAAAACAACATGAATACAATTTAATAAAGCATAGGTTAAAACAACATAAATACAATTTAATAAAGCATAGGTTAAAACAACATAAATACAATTTAATAAAGCATAGGTTAAAACAACATAAATACAATTTAATAAAGCATAGGATAAAACAACATAAATACAATTTAATAAAGCATAGGATAAAACAACATAAATAAAATTTAATAAAGCATAGGTTAAAACAACATAAATACAATTTAATAAAGCATAGGATAAAACAACATAAATACAATTTAATAAAGCATAGGATAAAACAACATAAATATTTTTTAATAAAGCATAGGATAAAACCACATAAATACAATTTAATAAAGCATAGGATAAAACAACATAAATAAAATTTAATAAAGCATAGGTTAAAACAACATAAATACAATTTAATAAAGCATAAGATAAAACAACATGAATAAAATTTAATAAAGCATAGGTTAAAACAACATAAATACAATTTAATAAAGCATAGGATAAAACAACATAAATACAATTTAATAAAGCATAGGTTAAAACAACATAAATACAATTTAATAAAGCATAGGATAAAACAACATATATAAAATTTAATAAAGCATAGGTTAAAACAACATAAATACAATTTAATAAAGCGTAGGACAAAACAACATAAATACAATTTAATAAAGCATAGTTTAAAACAACATAAATACAATTTAATAAAGCATAGGATAAAACCACAGAAATACAATTTAATAAAGCATAGGATAAAACAACATAAATACAATTTAATAAAGCATAGGACAAAACAACATAAATACAATTTAATAAAGCATAGGATAAAACAACATAAATACAATTTAATGAAACATAGGATAAACAACATAAATACAATTTAAGAAAGCATAGGACAAAACAACATAAATACAATTTAATAAAGCATATGATAAAACAACATAAATACAATTTAATAAAGCATAGGATAAAACAACATAAATAAAATTTAATAAAGCATAGGTTAAAACAACATAAATACAATTTAATAAAACATAGGATAAAACAACATAAATACAATTTAATAAAGCATAGGATAAAACAACATAAATAATTTTTAATAAAGCATAGGATAAAACCACATAAATACAATTTAATAAAGCATAGGATAAAACAACATAAATAAAAATTTATAAAGCATAGGTTAAAACAACATAAATACTTTTTAATAAAGCATAGGATAAAACCACATAAATACAATTTAACAAAGCACAGGATAAAACAACATAAATACAATTTAATAAAGCATAGGATAAAACAACATAAATACAATTTAACAAAGCACAGGATAAAACAACATAAATACAATTTAATAAAGCATAGGATAAAACAACATAAATACAGTTTAATAAAGCATAGGATAAAACAACATAAATAAAATTTAATAAAGCATAGGTTAAAACAACATAAATACAATTTAATAAAGCATAGGATAAAACAACATAAATACAATTTAATAAAGCATAGGATAAAACAACATAAATACAATTTAATAAAGCATAGGATAAAACAACATAAATATTTTTTAATAAAGCATAGGATAAAACCACATAAATACAATTTAATAAAGCATAGGATAAAACAACATAAATAAAATTTAATAAAGCATAGGTTAAAACAGCATAAATACAATTTAATAAAGCATAAGATAAAACAACATGAATAAAATTTAATAAAGCATAGGTTAAAACAACATAAATACAATTTAATAAAGCATAGGATAAAACAAAATAAATACAATTTAATAAAGCATAGGTTAAAACAACATAAATACAATTTAATAAAGCATAGGATAAAACAACATAAATACAATTTAATAAAGCATAGGATAAAACCACAGAAATACAATTTAATAAAGCATAGGATAAAACAACATAAATACAATTTAATAAAGCATAGGACAAAACAACATAAATACAATTTAATAAAGCATAGGATAAAACAACATAAATACAATTTAATGAAACATAGGATAAACAACATAAATACAATTTAAGAAAGCATAGGACAAAACAACATAAATACAATTTAATAAAGCATATGATAAAACAACATAAATACAATTTAATAAAGCATAAGATAAAACAACATGAATATAATTTAGTAAAGCATAAAATAAAACAACATGAAAACAATTTAATAAAGCATAGGTTAAAACAACATGAATACAATTTAAGAAAGCATAGGATAAAACTACATAAATACATTTTAATAAAGCATAGGATAAAACAACATAAATACAATTTAATAAAGCATAGGATAAAACAACATAAATAAAATTTAATAAAGCATAGGTTAAAACAACATAAATACAATTTAATAAAGCATAGGATAAAACAACATAAATACAATTTAATAAAGCATAGGATAAAACAACATAAATAATTTTTAATAAAGCATAGGATAAAACCACATAAATACAATTTAATAAAGCATAGGATAAAACAACATAAATACAATTTAATAAAGCATAGGACAAAACAACATAAATACAATTTAATAAAGCATAGGATAAAACAACATAAATACAATTTAATAAAGCATAGGACAAAACAACATAAATACATTTTAATAAAGCATAGGATAAAACAACATAAATACAATTTAATAAAGCATAGGATAAAACAACATAAATAAAATTTAATAAAGCATAGGTTAAAACAACATAAATACAATTTAATAAATCATAGGATAAAACAACATAAATACAATTTAATAAAGCATAGGATAAAACAACATAAATAATTTTTAATAAAGCATAGGATAAAACCACATAAATACAATTTAATAAAGCATAGGATAAAACAACATAAATAAAAATTAATAAAGCATAGGTTAAAACAACATAAATACAATTTAATAAAGCATAGGATAAAACAACATAAATACAATTTAATAAAGCATAGGATAAAACAACATAAATAAAATTTAATAAAGCATAGGTTAAAACAACATAAATACAATTTAATAAAGCGTAGGACAAAACAACATAAATACAATTTAATAAAGCATAGTTTAAAACAACATAAATACAATTTAATAAAGCATAGGATAAAACCACAGAAATACAATTTAATAAAGCATAGGATAAAACAACATAAATACAATTTAATAAAGCATAGGACAAAACAACATGAATACAATTTAATAAAGCATAGGATAAAACAACATAAATACAATTTAATGAAACATAGGATAAACAACATAAATACAATTTAAGAAAGCATAGGACAAAACAACATAAATACAATTTAATAAAGCATATGATAAAACAACATAAATACAATTTAATAAAGCATAAGATAAAACAACATGAATATAATTTAGTAAAGCATAAGATAAAACAACATGAAAACAATTTAATAAAGCATAGTTTAAAACAACATGAATACAATTTAAGAAAGCATAGGATAAAACTACATAACTACATTTTAATAAAGCATAGGATAAAACAACATAAATACAATTTAATAAAGCATAGGATAAAACAACATAAATAAAATTTAATAAAGCATAGGTTAAAACAACATAAATGCAATTTAATAAAGCATAGGATAAAACAACATAAATACAATTTAATAAAGCATAGGATAAAACAACATAAATAATTTTTAATAAAGCATAGGATAAAACCACATAAATACAATTTAATAAAGCATAGGATAAAACAACATAAATACAATTTAATAAAGCATAGGACAAAACAACATAAATACAATTTAATAAAGCATAGGATAAAACAACATAAATACAATTTAATAAAGCATAGGATAAAACAACATAAATAAAATTTAATAAAGCATAGGTTAAAACAACATAAATACAATTTAATAAAGCATAGGACAAAACAACATAAATACAATTTAATAAAGCATAGGATAAAACAACATAAATAATTTTTAATAAAGCATAGGATAAAACCACATAAATACAATTTAATAAAGCATAGGATAAAACAACATAAATAAAAATTAATAAAGCATAGGTTAAAACAACATAAATACAATTTAATAAAGCATAGGATAAAACAACATAAATACAATTTAATAAAGCATAGGATAAAACAACATAAATAAAATTTAATAAAGCATAGCTTAAAACAACATAAATACAATTTAATAAAGCGTAGGACAAAACAACATAAATACAATTTAATAAAGCATAGTTTAAAACAACATAAATACAATTTAATAAAGCATAGGATAAAACCACAGAAATACAATTTAATAAAACATAGGATAAAACAACATAAATACAATTTATAAAGCATAGGATAAAACAACATAAATACAATTTAATAAAGCATAGGATAAAACAACATAAATACAATTTAATGAAACATAGGATAAACAACATAAATACAATTTAATAAAGCATAGGACAAAACAACATAAATACAATTTAATAAAGCATATGTTAAAACAACATAAATACAATTTAATAAAGCATAAGATAAAACAACATGAATATAATTTAGTAAAGCTTAAGATAAAACAACATGAATACAATTTAATAAAGCATAGGATAAAACAACATAAATGCAATTTAATAAAGCATAGGCTAAAACTACATAAATACAATTTAATAAAGCATAGGATAAAACAAATTAAATACAATTTAATAAAGCATAGGATAAAACAAATTAAATACAATTTAATAAAGCATAGGATAAAACAACATAAATTCAATTTAATAAAGCATAGGATAAAACAACATAAATTCAATTTAACAAAGCATAGGATAAAACAACATAAATACAATTTAATAAAGCATAGGATAAAACAACATGAATACAATTTAATAAAGCATAAGATAAAACAACATGAATACAATTTAATAAAGCATAGGATAAAACAACATAAATTCAATTTAACAAAGCATAGGATAAAACAACATAAATACAATTTAATAAAGCATAGGATAAAACAACATGAATACAATTTAATAAAGCATAAGATAAAACAACATGAATACAATTTAATAAAGCATAGGTTAAAACAACATAAATACAATTTAATAAAGCATAGGATAAAACAACATAAATACAATTTAATAAAGCATAGGATAAAACAACATAAATAAAATTTAATAAAGCATAGGTTAAAACAACATAAATACAATTTAATAAAGCATAGGATAAAACAACATAAATACAATTTAATAAAGCATAGGATAAAACAACATAAATATTTTTTAATAAAGCATAGGACAAAACAACATAAATACAATTTAATAAAGCATAGGATAAAACAACATAAATACAATTTAATGAAACATAGGATAAACAACATAAATACAATTTAAGAAAGCATAGGACAAAACAACATAAATACAATTTAATAAAGCATATGATAAAACAACATAAATACAATTTAATAAAGCATAGGATAAAACAACATAAATAAAATTTAATAAAGCATAGGTTAAAACAACATAAATACAATTTAATAAAGCATAGGATAAAACAACATAAATACAATTTAATAAAGCATAGGATAAAACAACATAAATAATTTTTAATAAAGCATAGGATAAAACCACATAAATACAATTTAATAAAGCATAGGATAAAACAACATAAATAAAAATTAATAAAGCATAGGTTAAAACAACATAAATACTTTTTAATAAAGCATAGGATAAAACCACATAAATACAATTTAACAAAGCACAGGATAAAACAACATAAATACAATTTAATAAAGCATAGGATAAAACAACATAAATACAATTTAACAAAGCACAGGATAAAACAAAATAAATACAATTTAATAAAGCATAGGATAAAACAACATAAATACAATTTAATAAAGCATAGGATAAAACAACATAAATAAAATTTAATAAAGCATAGGTTAAAACAACATAAATACAATTTAATAAAGCATAGGATAAAACAACATAAATACAATTTAATAAAGCATAGGATAAAACAACATAAATAATTTTTAATAAAGCATAGGATAAAACCACATAAATACAATTTAATAAAGCATAGGATAAAACAACATAAATAAAAATTAATAAAGCATAGGTTAAAACAACATAAATACTTTTTAATAAAGCATAGGATAAAACCACATAAATACAATTTAACAAAGCACAGGATAAAACAACATAAATACAATTTAATAAAGCATAGGATAAAACAATATAAATACAATTTAACAAAGCACAGGATAAAACAACATAAATACAATTTAATAAAGCATAGGATAAAACAACATAAATACAGTTTAATAAAGCATAGGATAAAACAACATAAATAAAATTTAATAAAGCATAGGTTAAAACAACATAAATACAATTTAATAAAGCATAGGATAAAACAACATAAACACAATTTAATAAAGCATAGGATAAAACAACATAAATACAATTTAATAAAGCATAGGATAAAACAACATAAATATTTTTTAATAAAGCATAGGATAAAACCACATAAATACAATTTAATAAAGCATAGGATAAAACAACATAAATAAAATTTAATAAAGCATAGGTTAAAACAGCATAAATACAATTTAATAAAGCATAGGATAAAACAACATAAATACAATTTAATAAAGCATAGGTTAAAACAACATAAATACAATTTAATAAAGCATAGGATAAAACAACATAAATACAATTTAATAAAGCATAGGATAAAACCACAGAAATACAATTTAATAAAGCATAGGATAAAACAACATAAATACAATTTAATAAAGCATAGGACAAAACAACATAAATACAATTTAATAAAGCATAGGATAAAACAACATAAATACAATTTAATGAAACATAGGATAAACAACATAAATACAATTTAAGAAAGCATAGGACAAAACAACATAAATACAATTTAATAAAGCATATGATAAAACAACATAAATACAATTTAATAAAGCATAAGATAAAACAACATGAATATAATTTAGTAAAGCATAAGATAAAACAACATGAAAACAATTTAATAAAGCATAGGTTAAAACAACATGAATACAATTTAAGAAAGCATAGGATAAAACTACATAAATACATTTTAATAAAGCATAGGATAAAACAACATAAATACAATTTAATAAAGCATAGGATAAAACAACATAAATAAAATTTAATAAAGCATAGGTTAAAACAACATAAATACAATTTAATAAAGCATAGGATAAAACAACATAAATACAATTTAATAAAGCATAGGATAAAACAACATAAATAATTTTTAATAAAGCATAGGATAAAACCACATAAATACAATTTAATAAAGCATAGGATAAAACAACATAAATACAATTTAATAAAGCATAGGACAAAACAACATAAATACAATTTAATAAAGCATAGGATAAAACAACATAAATACAATTTAATAAAGCATAGGACAAAACAACATAAATACATTTTAATAAAGCATAGGATAAAACAACATAAATACAATTTAATAAAGCATAGGATAAAACAACATAAATAAAATTTAATAAAGCATAGGTTAAAACAACATAAATACAATTTAATAAAGCATAGGATAAAACAACATAAATACAATTTAATAAAGCATAGGATAAAACAACATAAATAATTTTTAATAAAGCATAGGATAAAACCACATAAATACAATTTAATAAAGCATAGGATAAAACAACATAAATAAAAATTAATAAAGCATAGGTTAAAACAACATAAATACAATTTAACAAAGCATAGGATAAAACAACATAAATACAATTTAATAAAGCATAGGTTAAAACAACATAAATACAATTTAATAAAGCGTAGGACAAAACAACATAAATACAATTTAATAAAGCATAGTTTAAAACAACATAAATACAATTTAATAAAGCATAGGATAAAACCACAGAAATACAATTTAATAAAGCATAGGATAAAACAACATAAATACAATTTAATAAAGCATAGGACAAAACAACATAAATACAATTTAATAAAGCATAGGATAAAACAACATAAATACAATTTAATGAAACATAGGATAAACAACATAAATACAATTTAAGAAAGCATAGGACAAAACAACATAAATACAATTTAATAAAGCATATGATAAAACAACATAAATACAATTTAATAAAGCATAAGATAAAACAACATGAATATAATTTAGTAAAGCATAAGATAAAACAACATGAAAACAATTTAATAAAGCATAGGTTAAAACAACATGAATACAATTTAAGAAAGCATAGGATAAAACTACATAAATACATTTTAATAAAGCATAGGATAAAACAACATAAATACAATTTAATAAAGCATAGGATAAAACAACATAAATAAAATTTAATAAAGCATAGGTTAAAACAACATAAATACAATTTAATAAAGCATAGGATAAAACAACATAAATACAATTTAATAAAGCATAGGATAAAACAACATAAATAATTTTTAATAAAGCATAGGATAAAACCACATAAATACAATTTAATAAAGCATAGGATAAAACAACATAAATACAATTTAATAAAGCATAGGACAAAACAACATAAATACAATTTAATAAAGCATAGGATAAAACAACATAAATACAATTTAATAAAGCATAGGACAAAACAACATAAATACATTTTAATAAAGCATAGGATAAAACAACATAAATACAATTTAATAAAGCATAGGATAAAACAACATAAATAAAATTTAATAAAGCATAGGTTAAAACAACATAAATACAATTTAATAAAGCATAGGATAAAACAACATAAATACAATTTAATAAAGCATAGGATAAAACAACATAAATAATTTTTAATAAAGCATAGGATAAAACCACATAAATACAATTTAATAAAGCATAGGATAAAACAACATAAATAAAAATTAATAAAGCATAGGTTAAAACAACATAAATACAATTTAATAAAGCATAGGATAAAACAACATAAATACAATTTAATAAAGCATAGGTTAAAACAACATAAATACAATTTAATAAAGCGTAGGACAAAACAACATAAATACAATTTAATAAAGCATAGTTTAAAACAACATAAATACAATTTAATAAAGCATAGGATAAAACAACATAATTACAATTTAATAAAGCATAGGATAAAACAACATAAATACAATTTAATAAAGCATAGGACAAAACAACATAAATACAATTTAATAAAGCATAGGATAAAACAACATAAATACAATTTAATGAAACATAGGATAAACAACATAAATACAATTTAATAAAGCATAGGATAAAACAACATAAATAAAATTTAATAAAGCATAGGTTAAAACAACATAAATACAATTTAATAAAGCGTAGGACAAAACAACATAAATACAATTTAATAAAGCATAGTTTAAAACAACATAAATACAATTTAATAAAGCATAGGATAAAACCACAGAAATACAATTTAATAAAGCATAGGATAAAACAACATAAATACAATTTAATAAAGCATAGGACAAAACAACATAAATACAATTTAATAAAGCATAGGATAAAACAACATAAATACAATTTAATGAAACATAGGATAAACAACATAAATACAATTTAAGAAAGCATAGGACAAAACAACATAAATACAATTTAATAAAGCATATGATAAAACAACATAAATACAATTTAATAAAGCATAAGATAAAACAACATGAATATAATTTAGTAAAGCATAAGATAAAACAACATGAAAACAATTTAATAAAGCATAGGTTAAAACAACATGAATACAATTTAAGAAAGCATAGGATAAAACTACATAAATACATTTTAATAAAGCATAGGATAAAACAACATAAATACAATTTAATAAAGCATAGGATAAAACAACATAAATAAAATTTAATAAAGCATAGGTTAAAACAACATAAATACAATTTAATAAAGCATAGGACAAAACAACATAAATACAATTTAATAAAGCATAGGATAAAACAACATAAATACAATTTAATGAAACATAGGATAAACAACATAAATACAATTTAAGAAAGCATAGGATAAAACAACATAAATACAATTTATAAAGCATAGGATAAAACAACATAAATACAATTTAATAAAGCATAGGATAAAACAACATAAATACAATTTAATAAAGCATAGGATAAAACAACATAATTACAATTTAATAAAGCATAGGATAAAACAACATAAATACAATTTAATAAAGCATAGGACAAAACAACATAAATACAATTTAATAAAGCATAGGATAAAACAACATAAATACAATTTAATGAAACATAGGATAAACAACATAAATACAATTTAATAAAGCATAGGACAAAACAACATAAATACAATTTAATAAAGCATATGTTAAAACAACATAAATACAATTTAATAAAGCATAAGATAAAACAACATGAATATAATTTAGTAAAGCTTAAGATAAAACAACATGAATACAATTTAATAAAGCATAGGATAAAACAACATAAATGCAATTTAATAAAGCATAGGATAAAACAACATAAATTCAATTTAACAAAGCATAGGATAAAACAACATAAATACAATTTAATAAAGCATAGGATAAAACAACATGAATACAATTTAATAAAGCATAAGATAAAACAACATGAATACAATTTAATAAAGCATAGGTTAAAACAACATAAATACAATTTAATAAAGCATAGGTTAAAACAACATAAATACAATTTAATAAAGCATAGGTTAAAACAACATAAATACAATTTAATAAAGCATAGGATAAAACAACATAAATACAATTTAATAAAGCATAGGATAAAACAACATAAATAAAATTTAATAAAGCATAGGTTAAAACAACATAAATACAATTTAATAAAGCATAGGATAAAACAACATAAATACAATTTAATAAAGCATAGGATAAAACAACATAAATATTTTTTAATAAAGCATAGGATAAACCACATAAATACAATTTAATAAAGCATAGGATAAAACAACATAAATAAAATTTAATAAAGCATAGGTTAAAACAACATAAATACAATTTAATAAAGCATAAGATAAAACAACATGAATAAAATTTAATAAAGCATAGGTTAAAACAACATAAATACAATTTAATAAAGCATAGGATAAAACAACATAAATACAATTTAATAAAGCATAGGTTAAAACAACATAAATACAATTTAATAAAGCATAGGATAAAACAACATAAATACAATTTAATAAAGCATAGGATAAAACAACATATATAAAATTTAATAAAGAATAGGTTAAAACAACATAAATACAATTTAATAAAGCGTAGGACAAAACAACATAAATACAATTTAATAAAGCATAGTTTAAAACAACATAAATACAATTTAATAAAGCATAGGATAAAACAACATAAATACAATTTAATGAAACATAGGATAAACAACATAAAAACAATTTAAGAAAGCATAGGACAAAACAACATAAATACAATTTAATAAAGCATATGATAAAACAACATAAATACAATTTAATAAAGCATAAGATAAAACAACATGAATATAATTTAGTAAAGCATAAGATAAAACAACATGAAAACAATTTAATAAAGCATAGGTTAAAACAACATGAATACAATTTAATAAAGCATAGGATAAAACAACATAAATAAAATTTAATAAAGCATAGGTTAAAACAACATAAATACAATTTAATAAAGCATAGGATAAAACAACATAAATACAATTTAATAAAGCATAGGATAAAACAACATAAATATTTTTTAATAAAGCATAGGATAAACCACATAAATACAATTTAATAAAGCATAGGATAAAACAAGATAAATAAAATTTAATAAAGCATAGGTTAAAACAACATAAATACAATTTAATAAAGCATAAGATAAAACAACATGAATAAAATTTAATAAAGCATAGGATAAAACAACATAAATATTTTTTAATAAAGCATAGGATAAACCACATAAATACAATTTAATAAAGCATAGGATAAAACAACATAAATAAAATTTAATAAAGCATAGGTTAAAACAACATAAATACAATTTAATAAAGCATAAGATAAAACAACATGAATAAAATTTAATAAAGCATAGGTTAAAACAACATAAATACAATTTAATAAAGCATAGGATAAAACAACATAAATACAATTTAATAAAGCATAGGTTAAAACAACATAAATACAATTTAATAAAGCATAGGATAAAACAACATAAATACAATTTAATAAAGCATAGGATAAAACAACATATATAAAATTTAATAAAGCATAGGTTAAAACAACATAAATACAATTTAATAAAGCGTAGGACAAAACAACATAAATACAATTTAATAAAGCATAGTTTAAAACAACATAAATACAATTTAATAAAGCATAGGATAAAACAACATAAATACAATTTAATGAAACATAGGATAAACAACATAAAAACAATTTAAGAAAGCATAGGACAAAACAACATAAATACAATTTAATAAAGCATATGATAAAACAACATAAATACAATTTAATAAAGCATAAGATAAAACAACATGAATATAATTTAGTAAAGCATAAGATAAAACAACATGAAAACAATTTAATAAAGCATAGGTTAAAACAACATGAATACAATTTAAGAAAGCATAGGATAAAACTACATAAATACATTTTAATAAAGCATAGGATAAAACAACATAAATACAATTTAATAAAGCATAGGATAAAACAACATAAATAAAATTTAATAAAGCATAGGTTAAAACAACATAAATACAATTTAATAAAGCATAGGATAAAACAACATAAATACAAATTAATAAAGCACAGGATAAAACAACATAAATAATTTTTAATAAAGCATAGGATAAAACCACATAAATACAATTTAATAAAGCATAGGATAAAACAACATAAATAAAAATTAATAAAGCATAGGTTAAAACAACATAAATACTTTTTAATAAAGCATAGGATAAAACCACATAAATACAATTTAACAAAGCACAGGATAAAACAACATAAATACAATTTAATAAAGCATAGGATAAAACAACATAAATACAATTTAATAAAGCATAGGATAAAACAACATAAATACAATTTAATAAAGCATAGGATAAAACAACATAAATACTATTTAATAAAGCATACGTTAAAACAACATAAATACTTTTTAATAAAGCATAAGATAAAACAACATGAATACAATTTAATAAAGCATAGGTTAAAACAACATAAATACAATTTAATAAAGCATAGGATAAAACAACATAAATACAATTTAATAAAGCATAGGTTAAAACAACATAATACAATTTAATAAAGCATAGGATAAAACAACATAAATACAATTGAATAAAGCATAAGATAAAACAACATAAATAAAATTTAATAAAGCATAGGTTAAATCAACATAAATACAATTTAATAAAGCATAGGACAAAACAACATAAATACAATTTAATAAAGCATAGGATAAAACAACATAAATACAATTTAATGAAACATAGGATAAACAACATAAATACAATTTAATAAAGCATAGGACAAAACAACATGAATACAATTTAATAAAGCATTTGTTAAAACAACATAAATACATTTTAATAAAGCATAGTTTAAAACAACATAAATACAATTTAATAAAGCATAGTTTAAAAAAACATAAATACAATTTAATAAAGCATAGTTTAAAACAACATAAATACAATTTAATAAAGCATAGTTTAAAACAACATAAATACAATTTAATAAAGCAAAGTTTAAAACAACATAAATACAATTTAATAAAGCATAGTTTAAAACAACATAAATACAATTTAGTAAAGCATAAGATAAAACAACATGAATACAATTTAATAAAGCATAGGATAAAACAACATAAATACAATTTAATAAAGCATAGGATAAAACAACATAAATACAATTTAATGAAACATAGGATAAACAACATAAATACAATTTAATAAAGCATAGGACAAAACAACATAAATACAATTTAATAAAGCATATGTTAAAACAACATAAATACAATTTAATAAAGCATAAGATAAAACAACATGAATATAATTTAGTAAAGCTTAAGATAAAACAACATGAATACAATTTAATAAAGCATAGGATAAAACAACATAAATGCAATTTAATAAAGCATAGGCTAAAACTACATAAATACAATTTAATAAAGCATAGGATAAAACAAATTAAATACAATTTAATAAAGCATAGGATAAAACAAATTAAATACAATTTAATAAAGCATAGGATAAAACAACATAAATTCAAATTAATAAAGCATAGGATAAAACAACATAAATTCAATTTAATAAAGCATAGAATAAAACAACATAAATACAATTTAATAAAGCATAGGATAAAACAACATGAATACAATTTAATAAAGCATAAGATAAAACAACATGAATACAATTTAATAAAGCATAGGTTAAAACAACATAAATACAATTTAATAAAGCATAGGTTAAAACAACATAAATATAATTTAATAAAGCATAGGTTAAAACAACATAAATACAATTTAATAAAGCATAGGATAAAACAACATAAATACAATTTAATAAAGCATAGGATAAAACAACATAAATAAAATTTAATAAAGCATAGGTTAAAACAACATAAATACAATTTAATAAAGCATAGGATAAAACAACATAAATACAATTTAATAAAGCATAGGATAAAACAACATAAATATTTTTTAATAAAGCTTAGGATAAAACCACATAAATACAATTTAATAAAGCATAGGATAAAACAACATAAATACAATTTAATAAAGCATAGGTTAAAACAACATAAATACAATTTAATAAAGCATAAGATAAAACAACATGAATAAAATTTAATAAAGCATAGCTTAAAACAACATAAATACAATTTAATAAAGCATAGGATAAAACAACATAAATACAATTTAATAAAGCATAGGTTAAAACAACATAAATACAATTTAATAAAGCATAGGATAAAACAACATAAATACAATTTAATAAAGCATAGGATAAAACAACATAAATAAAATTTAATAAAGCATAGGTTAAAAAAACATAAATACAATTTAATAAAGCGTAGGACAAAACAACATAAATACAATTTAATAAAGCATAGTTTAAAACAACATAAATACAATTTAATAAAGCATAGTTTAAAACAACATAAATACAATTTAATAAAGCATAGTTTACAACAACATAAATACAGTTTAATAAAGCATAGTTTAAAACAACATAAATACAATTTAATAAAGCATAGTTTAAAACAACATAAATACAATTTAATAAAGCATAGTTTAAAACAACATAAATACAATTTAATAAAGCATTAGATAAAACAACATGAATATAATTTAGTAAAGCATAAGATAAAACAACATGAATACAATTTAATAAAGCATAGCATAAAACAACATAAATAATATTTAATAAAGCATAGGTTAAAACAACATAAATACAATTTAATAAAGCATAGTTTAAAACAACATAAATACAATTTAGTAAAGCATAAGATAAAACAACATGAATACAATTTAGTAAAGCATAAGATAAAACAACATGAATACAATTTAATAAAGCATAGGATAAAACAACATAAATACAATTTAATAAAGCATAGGATAAAACAACATAAATACAATTTAATGAAACATAGGATAAACAACATAAATACAATTTAATAAAGCATAGGACAAAACAACATAAATACAATTTAATAAAGCATATGTTAAAACAACATAAATACAATTTAATAAAGCATAAGAAAAAACAACATGAATATAATTTAGTAAAGCTTAAGATAAAACAACATGAATACAATTTAATAAAGCATAGGACAAAACAACATAAATACAATTTAATAAAGCATAGGATAAAACAACATAAATACAATTTAATGAAACATAGGATAAACAACATAAATACAATTTAATAAAGCATAGGATAAAACAACATAAATGCAATTTAATAAAGCATATGTTAAAACAACATAAATACAATTTAATAAAGCATAAGATAAAACAACATGAATATAATTTAGTAAAGCATAAGATAAAACAACATGAATACAATTTAATAAAGCATAGGTTAAAACAACATAAATACAATTTAAGAAAGCATAGGATAAAACTACATAAATACATTTTAATAAAGCATAGGATAAAACAACATAAATACAATTTCATAAAGCATAGGTTAAAACAACATAAATACAATTTAATAAAGCATAGGACAAAACAACATAAATACAATTTAATAAAGCATAGGATAAAACAACATAAATACAATTTATAAAGCATAGGATGAAACAACATAAATACAATTTAATAAAGCATAGGATAAAACAACATAAATACAATTTAATAAAGCATAGGATAAAACAACATAAATACAATTTAATAAAGCATAGGCTAAAACAACATAAATAAACTTTAATAAAGCATAGGATAAAACAAATTAAATACAATTTAATAAAGCATAGGATAAAACAACATAAATTCAATTTAATAAAGCATAGGATAAAACATCATAAATACAATTTAATAAAGCATAAGATAAAACAACATGAATACAATTTAATAAAGCATAGGTTAAAACAACATAAATACAATTTAATAAAGCATAGGATAAAACAACATAAATACAATTTAATAAATCATAGGTTAAAACAACATAATATAATTTAATAAAGCATAGGATGAAACAACATAAATACAATTGAATAAAGCATAAGATAAAACAACATAAATAAAATTTAATAAAGCATAGGTTAAAGCAACATAAATACAATTTAATAAAGCATAGGACAAAACAACATAAATACAATTTAATAAAGCATAGGATAAAACAACATACATACAATTTAATGAAACATAGGATAAACAACATAAATACAATTTAATAAAGCATAGGACAAAACAACATAAATAAAATTTAATAAAGCATAGGTTAAAACAACATAAATACAATTTAATAAAGCATAGGATAAAACTACATAAATACAATTTAATAAAGCATAGGATAAAACAAATTAAATACAATTTAATAAAGCATAGGATAAAACAAATTAAATACAATTTAATAAAGCATAGGATAAAACAACATAAATTCAAATTAATAAAGCATAGGATAAAACAACATAAATTCAATTTAATAAAGCATAGAATAAAACAACATAAATACAATTTAATAAAGCATAGGATAAAACAACATGAATACAATTTAATAAAGCATAAGATAAAACAACATGAATACAATTTAATAAAGCATAGGTTAAAACAACATAAATACAATTTAATAAAGCATAGGTTAAAACAACATAAATATAATTTAATAAAGCATAGGTTAAAACAACATAAATACAATTTAATAAAGCATAGGATAAAACAACATAAATACAATTTAATAAAGCATAGGATAAAACAACATAAATAAAATTTAATAAAGCATAGGTTAAAACAACATAAATACAATTTAATAAAGCATAGGATAAAACAACATAAATACAATTTAATAAAGCATAGGATAAAACAACATAAATATTTTTTAATAAAGCTTAGGATAAAACCACATAAATACAATTTAATAAAGCATAGGATAAAACAACATAAATACAATTTAATAAAGCATAGGTTAAAACAACATAAATACAATTTAATAAAGCATAAGATAAAACAACATGAATAAAATTTAATAAAGCATAGGTTAAAACAACATAAATACAATTTAATAAAGCATAGGATAAAACAACATAAATACAATTTAATAAAGCATAGGTTAAAACAACATAAATACAATTTAATAAAGCATAGGATAAAACAACATAAATACAATTTAATAAAGCATAGGATAAAACAACATAAATAAAATTTAATAAAGCATAGTTTAAAACAACATAAATACAATTTAATAAAGCATAGTTTAAAACAACATAAATACAATTTAATAAAGCATTAGATAAAACAACATGAATATAATTTAGTAAAGCATAAGATAAAACAACATGAATACAATTTAATAAAGCATAGCATAAAACAACATAAATAATATTTAATAAAGCATAGGTTAAAACAACATAAATACAATTTAATAAAGCATAGTTTAAAACAACATAAATACAATTTAGTAAAGCATAAGATAAAACAACATGAATACAATTTAGTAAAGCATAAGATAAAACAACATGAATACAATTTAATAAAGCATAGGATAAAACAACATAAATACAATTTAATAAAGCATAGGATAAAACAACATAAATACAATTTAATGAAACATAGGATAAACAACATAAATACAATTTAATAAAGCATAGGACAAAACAACATAAATACAATTTAATAAAGCATATGTTAAAACAACATAAATACAATTTAATAAAGCATAAGATAAAACAACATGAATATAATTTAGTAAAGCTTAAGATAAAACAACATGAATACAATTTAATAAAGCATAGGACAAAACAACATAAATACAATTTAATAAAGCATAGGATAAAACAACATAAATACAATTTAATAAAGCATAGGATAAAACAACATAAATACAATTTAATAAAGCATAGGATAAAACAACATAAATACAATTTAATAAAGCATAGGATAAAACAACATAATTACAATTTAATAAAGCATAGGATAAAACAACATAAATACAATTTAATAAAGCATAGGACAAAACAACATAAATACAATTTAATAAAGCATAGGATAAAACAACATAAATACAATTTAATGAAACATAGGATAAACAACATAAATACAATTTAATAAAGCATAGGACAAAACAACATAAATACAATTTAATAAAGCATATGTTAAAACAACATAAATACAATTTAATAAAGCATAAGATAAAACAACATGAATATAATTTAGTAAAGCTTAAGATAAAACAACATGAATACAATTTAATAAAGCATAGGATAAAACAACATAAATGCAATTTAATAAAGCATAGGATAAAACAACATAAATTCAATTTAACAAAGCATAGGATAAAACAACATAAATACAATTTAATAAAGCATAGGATAAAACAACATGAATACAATTTAATAAAGCATAAGATAAAACAACATGAATACAATTTAATAAAGCATAGGTTAAAACAACATAAATACAATTTAATAAAGCATAGGTTAAAACAACATAAATACAATTTAATAAAGCATAGGTTAAAACAACATAAATACAATTTAATAAAGCATAGGATAAAACAACATAAATACAATTTAATAAAGCATAGGATAAAACAACATAAATAAAATTTAATAAAGCATAGGTTAAAACAACATAAATACAATTTAATAAAGCATAGGATAAAACAACATAAATACAATTTAATAAAGCATAGGATAAAACAACATAAATATTTTTTAATAAAGCATAGGATAAACCACATAAATACAATTTAATAAAGCATAGGATAAAACAACATAAATAAAATTTAATAAAGCATAGGTTAAAACAACATAAATACAATTTAATAAAGCATAAGATAAAACAACATGAATAAAATTTAATAAAGCATAGGTTAAAACAACATAAATACAATTTAATAAAGCATAGGATAAAACAACATAAATACAATTTAATAAAGCATAGGTTAAAACAACATAAATACAATTTAATAAAGCATAGGATAAAACAACATAAATACAATTTAATAAAGCATAGGATAAAACAACATATATAAAATTTAATAAAGAATAGGTTAAAACAACATAAATACAATTTAATAAAGCGTAGGACAAAACAACATAAATACAATTTAATAAAGCATAGTTTAAAACAACATAAATACAATTTAATAAAGCATAGGATAAAACAACATAAATACAATTTAATGAAACATAGGATAAACAACATAAAAACAATTTAAGAAAGCATAGGACAAAACAACATAAATACAATTTAATAAAGCATATGATAAAACAACATAAATACAATTTAATAAAGCATAAGATAAAACAACATGAATATAATTTAGTAAAGCATAAGATAAAACAACATGAAAACAATTTAATAAAGCATAGGTTAAAACAACATGAATACAATTTAATAAAGCATAGGATAAAACAACATAAATAAAATTTAATAAAGCATAGGTTAAAACAACATAAATACAATTTAATAAAGCATAGGATAAAACAACATAAATACAATTTAATAAAGCATAGGATAAAACAACATAAATATTTTTTAATAAAGCATAGGATAAACCACATAAATACAATTTAATAAAGCATAGGATAAAACAAGATAAATAAAATTTAATAAAGCATAGGTTAAAACAACATAAATACAATTTAATAAAGCATAAGATAAAACAACATGAATAAAATTTAATAAAGCATAGGATAAAACAACATAAATATTTTTTAATAAAGCATAGGATAAACCACATAAATACAATTTAATAAAGCATAGGATAAAACAACATAAATAAAATTTAATAAAGCATAGGTTAAAACAACATAAATACAATTTAATAAAGCATAAGATAAAACAACATGAATAAAATTTAATAAAGCATAGGTTAAAACAACATAAATACAATTTAATAAAGCATAGGATAAAACAACATAAATACAATTTAATAAAGCATAGGTTAAAACAACATAAATACAATTTAATAAAGCATAGGATAAAACAACATAAATACAATTTAATAAAGCATAGGATAAAACAACATATATAAAATTTAATAAAGCATAGGTTAAAACAACATAAATACAATTTAATAAAGCGTAGGACAAAACAACATAAATACAATTTAATAAAGCATAGTTTAAAACAACATAAATACAATTTAATAAAGCATAGGATAAAACAACATAAATACAATTTAATGAAACATAGGATAAACAACATAAAAACAATTTAAGAAAGCATAGGACAAAACAACATAAATACAATTTAATAAAGCATATGATAAAACAACATAAATACAATTTAATAAAGCATAAGATAAAACAACATGAATATAATTTAGTAAAGCATAAGATAAAACAACATGAAAACAATTTAATAAAGCATAGGTTAAAACAACATGAATACAATTTAAGAAAGCATAGGATAAAACTACATAAATACATTTTAATAAAGCATAGGATAAAACAACATAAATACAATTTAATAAAGCATAGGATAAAACAACATAAATAAAATTTAATAAAGCATAGGTTAAAACAACATAAATACAATTTAATAAAGCATAGGATAAAACAACATAAATACAAATTAATAAAGCACAGGATAAAACAACATAAATAATTTTTAATAAAGCATAGGATAAAACCACATAAATACAATTTAATAAAGCATAGGATAAAACAACATAAATAAAAATTAATAAAGCATAGGTTAAAACAACATAAATACTTTTTAATAAAGCATAGGATAAAACCACATAAATACAATTTAACAAAGCACAGGATAAAACAACATAAATACAATTTAATAAAGCATAGGATAAAACAACATAAATACAATTTAATAAAGCATAGGATAAAACAACATAAATACAATTTAATAAAGCATAGGATAAAACAACATAAATACTATTTAATAAAGCATACGTTAAAACAACATAAATACTTTTTAATAAAGCATAAGATAAAACAACATGAATACAATTTAATAAAGCATAGGTTAAAACAACATAAATACAATTTAATAAAGCATAGGATAAAACAACATAAATACAATTTAATAAAGCATAGGTTAAAACAACATAATACAATTTAATAAAGCATAGGATAAAACAACATAAATACAATTGAATAAAGCATAAGATAAAACAACATAAATAAAATTTAATAAAGCATAGGTTAAATCAACATAAATACAATTTAATAAAGCATAGGACAAAACAACATAAATACAATTTAATAAAGCATAGGATAAAACAACATAAATACAATTTAATGAAACATAGGATAAACAACATAAATACAATTTAATAAAGCATAGGACAAAACAACATGAATACAATTTAATAAAGCATTTGTTAAAACAACATAAATACATTTTAATAAAGCATAGTTTAAAACAACATAAATACAATTTAATAAAGCATAGTTTAAAAAAACATAAATACAATTTAATAAAGCATAGTTTAAAACAACATAAATACAATTTAATAAAGCATAGTTTAAAACAACATAAATACAATTTAATAAAGCAAAGTTTAAAACAACATAAATACAATTTAATAAAGCATAGTTTAAAACAACATAAATACAATTTAGTAAAGCATAAGATAAAACAACATGAATACAATTTAATAAAGCATAGGATAAAACAACATAAATACAATTTAATAAAGCATAGGATAAAACAACATAAATACAATTTAATGAAACATAGGATAAACAACATAAATACAATTTAATAAAGCATAGGACAAAACAACATAAATACAATTTAATAAAGCATATGTTAAAACAACATAAATACAATTTAATAAAGCATAAGATAAAACAACATGAATATAATTTAGTAAAGCTTAAGATAAAACAACATGAATACAATTTAATAAAGCATAGGATAAAACAACATAAATGCAATTTAATAAAGCATAGGCTAAAACTACATAAATACAATTTAATAAAGCATAGGATAAAACAAATTAAATACAATTTAATAAAGCATAGGATAAAACAAATTAAATACAATTTAATAAAGCATAGGATAAAACAACATAAATTCAAATTAATAAAGCATAGGATAAAACAACATAAATTCAATTTAATAAAGCATAGAATAAAACAACATAAATACAATTTAATAAAGCATAGGATAAAACAACATGAATACAATTTAATAAAGCATAAGATAAAACAACATGAATACAATTTAATAAAGCATAGGTTAAAACAACATAAATACAATTTAATAAAGCATAGGTTAAAACAACATAAATATAATTTAATAAAGCATAGGTTAAAACAACATAAATACAATTTAATAAAGCATAGGATAAAACAACATAAATACAATTTAATAAAGCATAGGATAAAACAACATAAATAAAATTTAATAAAGCATAGGTTAAAACAACATAAATACAATTTAATAAAGCATAGGATAAAACAACATAAATACAATTTAATAAAGCATAGGATAAAACAACATAAATATTTTTTAATAAAGCTTAGGATAAAACCACATAAATACAATTTAATAAAGCATAGGATAAAACAACATAAATACAATTTAATAAAGCATAGGTTAAAACAACATAAATACAATTTAATAAAGCATAAGATAAAACAACATGAATAAAATTTAATAAAGCATAGCTTAAAACAACATAAATACAATTTAATAAAGCATAGGATAAAACAACATAAATACAATTTAATAAAGCATAGGTTAAAACAACATAAATACAATTTAATAAAGCATAGGATAAAACAACATAAATACAATTTAATAAAGCATAGGATAAAACAACATAAATAAAATTTAATAAAGCATAGGTTAAAAAAACATAAATACAATTTAATAAAGCGTAGGACAAAACAACATAAATACAATTTAATAAAGCATAGTTTAAAACAACATAAATACAATTTAATAAAGCATAGTTTAAAACAACATAAATACAATTTAATAAAGCATAGTTTACAACAACATAAATACAGTTTAATAAAGCATAGTTTAAAACAACATAAATACAATTTAATAAAGCATAGTTTAAAACAACATAAATACAATTTAATAAAGCATAGTTTAAAACAACATAAATACAATTTAATAAAGCATTAGATAAAACAACATGAATATAATTTAGTAAAGCATAAGATAAAACAACATGAATACAATTTAATAAAGCATAGCATAAAACAACATAAATAATATTTAATAAAGCATAGGTTAAAACAACATAAATACAATTTAATAAAGCATAGTTTAAAACAACATAAATACAATTTAGTAAAGCATAAGATAAAACAACATGAATACAATTTAGTAAAGCATAAGATAAAACAACATGAATACAATTTAATAAAGCATAGGATAAAACAACATAAATACAATTTAATAAAGCATAGGATAAAACAACATAAATACAATTTAATGAAACATAGGATAAACAACATAAATACAATTTAATAAAGCATAGGACAAAACAACATAAATACAATTTAATAAAGCATATGTTAAAACAACATAAATACAATTTAATAAAGCATAAGAAAAAACAACATGAATATAATTTAGTAAAGCTTAAGATAAAACAACATGAATACAATTTAATAAAGCATAGGACAAAACAACATAAATACAATTTAATAAAGCATAGGATAAAACAACATAAATACAATTTAATGAAACATAGGATAAACAACATAAATACAATTTAATAAAGCATAGGATAAAACAACATAAATGCAATTTAATAAAGCATATGTTAAAACAACATAAATACAATTTAATAAAGCATAAGATAAAACAACATGAATATAATTTAGTAAAGCATAAGATAAAACAACATGAATACAATTTAATAAAGCATAGGTTAAAACAACATAAATACAATTTAAGAAAGCATAGGATAAAACTACATAAATACATTTTAATAAAGCATAGGATAAAACAACATAAATACAATTTCATAAAGCATAGGTTAAAACAACATAAATACAATTTAATAAAGCATAGGACAAAACAACATAAATACAATTTAATAAAGCATAGGATAAAACAACATAAATACAATTTATAAAGCATAGGATGAAACAACATAAATACAATTTAATAAAGCATAGGATAAAACAACATAAATACAATTTAATAAAGCATAGGATAAAACAACATAAATACAATTTAATAAAGCATAGGCTAAAACAACATAAATAAACTTTAATAAAGCATAGGATAAAACAAATTAAATACAATTTAATAAAGCATAGGATAAAACAACATAAATTCAATTTAATAAAGCATAGGATAAAACATCATAAATACAATTTAATAAAGCATAAGATAAAACAACATGAATACAATTTAATAAAGCATAGGTTAAAACAACATAAATACAATTTAATAAAGCATAGGATAAAACAACATAAATACAATTTAATAAATCATAGGTTAAAACAACATAATATAATTTAATAAAGCATAGGATGAAACAACATAAATACAATTGAATAAAGCATAAGATAAAACAACATAAATAAAATTTAATAAAGCATAGGTTAAAGCAACATAAATACAATTTAATAAAGCATAGGACAAAACAACATAAATACAATTTAATAAAGCATAGGATAAAACAACATACATACAATTTAATGAAACATAGGATAAACAACATAAATACAATTTAATAAAGCATAGGACAAAACAACATAAATAAAATTTAATAAAGCATAGGTTAAAACAACATAAATACAATTTAATAAAGCATAGGATAAAACTACATAAATACAATTTAATAAAGCATAGGATAAAACAAATTAAATACAATTTAATAAAGCATAGGATAAAACAAATTAAATACAATTTAATAAAGCATAGGATAAAACAACATAAATTCAAATTAATAAAGCATAGGATAAAACAACATAAATTCAATTTAATAAAGCATAGAATAAAACAACATAAATACAATTTAATAAAGCATAGGATAAAACAACATGAATACAATTTAATAAAGCATAAGATAAAACAACATGAATACAATTTAATAAAGCATAGGTTAAAACAACATAAATACAATTTAATAAAGCATAGGTTAAAACAACATAAATATAATTTAATAAAGCATAGGTTAAAACAACATAAATACAATTTAATAAAGCATAGGATAAAACAACATAAATACAATTTAATAAAGCATAGGATAAAACAACATAAATAAAATTTAATAAAGCATAGGTTAAAACAACATAAATACAATTTAATAAAGCATAGGATAAAACAACATAAATACAATTTAATAAAGCATAGGATAAAACAACATAAATATTTTTTAATAAAGCTTAGGATAAAACCACATAAATACAATTTAATAAAGCATAGGATAAAACAACATAAATACAATTTAATAAAGCATAGGTTAAAACAACATAAATACAATTTAATAAAGCATAAGATAAAACAACATGAATAAAATTTAATAAAGCATAGGTTAAAACAACATAAATACAATTTAATAAAGCATAGGATAAAACAACATAAATACAATTTAATAAAGCATAGGTTAAAACAACATAAATACAATTTAATAAAGCATAGGATAAAACAACATAAATACAATTTAATAAAGCATAGGATAAAACAACATAAATAAAATTTAATAAAGCATAGTTTAAAACAACATAAATACAATTTAATAAAGCATAGTTTAAAACAACATAAATACAATTTAATAAAGCATTAGATAAAACAACATGAATATAATTTAGTAAAGCATAAGATAAAACAACATGAATACAATTTAATAAAGCATAGCATAAAACAACATAAATAATATTTAATAAAGCATAGGTTAAAACAACATAAATACAATTTAATAAAGCATAGTTTAAAACAACATAAATACAATTTAGTAAAGCATAAGATAAAACAACATGAATACAATTTAGTAAAGCATAAGATAAAACAACATGAATACAATTTAATAAAGCATAGGATAAAACAACATAAATACAATTTAATAAAGCATAGGATAAAACAACATAAATACAATTTAATGAAACATAGGATAAACAACATAAATACAATTTAATAAAGCATAGGACAAAACAACATAAATACAATTTAATAAAGCATATGTTAAAACAACATAAATACAATTTAATAAAGCATAAGATAAAACAACATGAATATAATTTAGTAAAGCTTAAGATAAAACAACATGAATACAATTTAATAAAGCATAGGACAAAACAACATAAATACAATTTAATAAAGCATAGGATAAAACAACATAAATACAATTTAATGAAACATAGGATAAACAACATAAATACAATTTAATAAAGCATAGGATAAAACAACATAAATGCAATTTAATAAAGCATATGTTAAAACAACATAAATACAATTTAATAAAGCATAAGATAAAACAACATGAATATAATTTAGTAAAGCATAAGATAAAACAACATGAATACAATTTAATAAAGCATAGGTTAAAACAACATAAATACAATTTAAGAAAGCATAGGATAAAACTACATAAATACATTTTAATAAAGCATAGGATAAAACAACATAAATACAATTTCATAAAGCATAGGTTAAAACAACATAAATACAATTTAATAAAGCATAGGACAAAACAACATAAATACAATTTAATAAAGCATAGGATAAAACAACATAAATACAATTTATAAAGCATAGGATGAAACAACATAAATACAATTTAATAAAGCATAGGATAAAACAACATAAATACAATTTAATAAAGCATAGGATAAAACAACATAAATACAATTTAATAAAGCATAGGCTAAAACAACATAAATAAACTTTAATAAAGCATAGGATAAAACAAATTAAATACAATTTAATAAAGCATAGGATAAAACAACATAAATTCAATTTAATAAAGCATAGGATAAAACATCATAAATACAATTTAATAAAGCATAAGATAAAACAACATGAATACAATTTAATAAAGCATAGGTTAAAACAACATAAATACAATTTAATAAAGCATAGGATAAAACAACATAAATACAATTTAATAAATCATAGGTTAAAACAACATAATATAATTTAATAAAGCATAGGATGAAACAACATAAATACAATTGAATAAAGCATAAGATAAAACAACATAAATAAAATTTAATAAAGCATAGGTTAAAGCAACATAAATACAATTTAATAAAGCATAGGACAAAACAACATAAATACAATTTAATAAAGCATAGGATAAAACAACATACATACAATTTAATGAAACATAGGATAAACAACATAAATACAATTTAATAAAGCATAGGACAAAACAACATAAATAAAATTTAATAAAGCATAGGTTAAAACAACATAAATACAATTTAATAAAGCATAGGATAAAACTACATAAATACAATTTAATAAAGCATAGGATAAAACAAATTAAATACAATTTAATAAAGCATAGGATAAAACAAATTAAATACAATTTAATAAAGCATAGGATAAAACAACATAAATTCAAATTAATAAAGCATAGGATAAAACAACATAAATTCAATTTAATAAAGCATAGAATAAAACAACATAAATACAATTTAATAAAGCATAGGATAAAACAACATGAATACAATTTAATAAAGCATAAGATAAAACAACATGAATACAATTTAATAAAGCATAGGTTAAAACAACATAAATACAATTTAATAAAGCATAGGTTAAAACAACATAAATATAATTTAATAAAGCATAGGTTAAAACAACATAAATACAATTTAATAAAGCATAGGATAAAACAACATAAATACAATTTAATAAAGCATAGGATAAAACAACATAAATAAAATTTAATAAAGCATAGGTTAAAACAACATAAATACAATTTAATAAAGCATAGGATAAAACAACATAAATACAATTTAATAAAGCATAGGATAAAACAACATAAATATTTTTTAATAAAGCTTAGGATAAAACCACATAAATACAATTTAATAAAGCATAGGATAAAACAACATAAATACAATTTAATAAAGCATAGGTTAAAACAACATAAATACAATTTAATAAAGCATAAGATAAAACAACATGAATAAAATTTAATAAAGCATAGGTTAAAACAACATAAATACAATTTAATAAAGCATAGGATAAAACAACATAAATACAATTTAATAAAGCATAGGTTAAAACAACATAAATACAATTTAATAAAGCATAGGATAAAACAACATAAATACAATTTAATAAAGCATAGGATAAAACAACATAAATAAAATTTAATAAAGCATAGGTTAAAACAACATAAATACAATTTAATAAAGCGTAGGACAAAACAACATAAATACAATTTAATAAAGCATAGTTTAAAACAACATAAATACAATTTAATAAAGCATAGTTTAAAACAACATAAATACAATTTAATAAAGCATAGTTTACAACAACATAAATACAGTTTAATAAAGCATAGTTTAAAACAACATAAATACAATTTAATAAAGCATAGTTTAAAACAACATAAATACAATTTAATAAAGCATAGTTTAAAACAACATAAATACAATTTAATAAAGCATTAGATAAAACAACATGAATATAATTTAGTAAAGCATAAGATAAAACAACATGAATACAATTTAATAAAGCATAGGATAAAACAACATAAATAATATTTAATAAAGCATAGGTTAAAACAACATAAATACAATTTAATAAAGCATAGTTTAAAACAACATAAATACAATTTAGTAAAGCATAAGATAAAACAACATGAATACAATTTAGTAAAGCATAAGATAAAACAACATGAATACAATTTAATAAAGCATAGGATAAAACAACATAAATACAATTTAATAAAGCATAGGATAAAACAACATAAATACAATTTAATAAAACATAGGATAAACAACATAAATACAATTTAATAAAGCATAGGACAAAACAACATAAATACAATTTAATAAAGCATATGTTAAAACAACATAAATACAATTTAATAAAGCATAAGATAAAACAACATGAATATAATTTAGTAAAGCTTAAGATAAAACAACATGAATACAATTTAATAAAGCATAGGACAAAACAACATAAATACAATTTAATAAAGCATAGGATAAAACAACATAAATACAATTTAATGAAACATAGGATAAACAACATAAATACAATTTAATAAAGCATAGGATAAAACAACATAAATGCAATTTAATAAAGCATATGTTAAAACAACATAAATACAATTTAATAAAGCATAAGATAAAACAACATGAATATAATTTAGTAAAGCATAAGATAAAACAACATGAATACAATTTAATAAAGCATAGGTTAAAACAACATAAATACAATTTAAGAAAGCATAGGATAAAACTACATAAATACATTTTAATAAAGCATAGGATAAAACAACATAAATACAATTTCATAAAGCATAGGTTAAAACAACATAAATACAATTTAATAAAGCATAGGACAAAACAACATAAATACAATTTAATAAAGCATAGGATAAAACAACATAAATACAATTTATAAAGCATAGGATGAAACAACATAAATACAATTTAATAAAGCATAGGATAAAACAACATAAATACAATTTAATAAAGCATAGGATAAAACAACATAAATACAATTTAATAAAGCATAGGCTAAAACAACATAAATAAACTTTAATAAAGCATAGGATAAAACAAATTAAATACAATTTAATAAAGCATAGGATAAAACAACATAAATTCAATTTAATAAAGCATAGGATAAAACATCATAAATACAATTTAATAAAGCATAAGATAAAACAACATGAATACAATTTAATAAAGCATAGGTTAAAACAACATAAATACAATTTAATAAAGCATAGGATAAAACAACATAAATACAATTTAATAAATCATAGGTTAAAACAACATAATATAATTTAATAAAGCATAGGATGAAACAACATAAATACAATTGAATAAAGCATAAGATAAAACAACATAAATAAAATTTAATAAAGCATAGGTTAAAGCAACATAAATACAATTTAATAAAGCATAGGACAAAACAACATAAATACAATTTAATAAAGCATAGGATAAAACAACATAAATACAATTTAATGAAACATAGGATAAACAACATAAATACAATTTAATAAAGCATAGGACAAAACAACATAAATACAATTTAATAAAGCATAGTTTAAAACAACATAAATACAATTTAATAAAGCATAGTTTAAAACAACATAAATACAATTTAATAAAGCATAGTTTAAAACAAAATAAATACAATTTAATAAAGCATTAAATAAAACAACATGAATATAATTTAGTAAAGCATAAGATAAAAAAACATGAATACAATTTAATAAAGCATAGGATAAAACAACATAAATACAATTTAATAAAGCATAGTTTAAAACAACATAAATACAATTTAATAAAGCATAGGATAAAACCACAAAATTACAATTTAATAAAGCATATAATAAAACAACATAAATACAATTTAATAAAGCATAGGACAAAACAACATAAATACAATTTAATAAAGCATAGGATAAAACAACATAAATACAATTTAATGAAACATAGGATAAACAACATAAATACAATTTAATAAAGCATAGGATAAAACAACATGAATACAATTTAATAAAGCATAAGATAAAACAACATGAATACAATTTAATAAAGCATAGGTTAAAACAACATAAATACAATTTAATAAAGCATAGGTTAAAACAACATAAATATAATTTAATAAAGCATAGGATAAAACCACATAAATACAATTTAATAAAGCATAGGATAAAACAACATAAATAAAATTTAATAAAGCATAGGTTAAAACAACATAAATACAATTTAATAAAGCATAAGATAAAACAACATGAATAAAATTTAATAAAGCATAGGTTAAAACAACATAAATACAATTTAATAAAGCATAGGATAAAACAACATAAATACAATTTAATAAAGCATAGGTTAAAACAACATAAATACAATTTAATAAAGCATAGGATAAAACAACATAAATACAATTTGATAAAGCATAGGATAAAACAACATAAATAAAATTTAATAAAGCATAGGTTAAAACAACATAAATACAATTTAATAAAGCGTAGGACAAAACAACATAAATACAATTTAATAAAGCATAGTTTAAAACAACATAAATACAATTTAATAAAGCATAGTTTAAAACAACATAAATACAATTTAATAAAGCATAGTTTACAACAACATAAATACAGTTTAATAAAGCATAGTTTAAAACAACATAAATACAATTTAATAAAGCATAGTTTAAAACAACATAAATACAATTTAATAAAGCATAGTTTAAAACAACATAAATACAATTTAATAAAGCATTAGATAAAACAACATGAATATAATTTAGTAAAGCATAAGATAAAACAACATGAATACAATTTAATAAAGCATAGGATAAAACAACATAAATAATATTTAATAAAGCATAGGTTAAAACAACATAAATACAATTTAATAAAGCATAGTTTAAAACAACATAAATACAATTTAATATAGCATAGTTTAAAACAACATAAATACAATTTAATAAAGCATAGGATAAAACCACAGAAATACAATTTAATAATGCATAGGATAAAACAACATAAATACAATTTAATAAAGCGTAGGACAAAACAACATAAATACAATTTAATAAAGCATAGTTTAAAACAACATAAATACAATTTAATAAAGCATAGTTTAAAACAACATAAATACAATTTAATAAAGCATAGTTTACAACAACATAAATACAGTTTAATAAAGCATAGTTTAAAACAACATAAATACAATTTAATAAAGCATAGTTTAAAACAACATAAATACAATTTAATAAAGCATAGTTTAAAACAACATAAATACAATTTAATAAAGCATTAGATAAAACAACATGAATATAATTTAGTAAAGCATAAGATAAAACAACATGAATACAATTTAATAAAGCATAGGATAAAACAAAATAAATAATATGTAATAAAGCATAGGTTAAAACAACATAAATACAATTTAATAAAGCATAGTTTAAAACAACATAAATACAATTTAATATAGCATAGTTTAAAACAACATAAATACAATTTAATAAAGCATAGGATAAAACCACAGAAATACAATTTAATAATGCATAGGATAAAACAACATAAATACAATTTAATAAAGCATATGACAAAACAACATAAATACAATTTAATAAAGCATAGGTTAAAACAACATAATACAATTTAATAAAGCATAGGATAAAACAACATAAATACAATTGAATAAAGCATAAGATAAAACAACATAAATAAAATTTAATAAAGCATAGGTTAAAGCAACATAAATACAATTTAATAAAGCATAGGACAAAACAACATAAATACAATTTAATAAAGCATAGGATAAAACAACATAAATGCAATTTAATGAAACATAGGATAAACAACATAAATACAATTTAATAAAGCATAGGACAAAACAACATAAATACAATTTAATAAAGCATATGTTAAAACAACATAAATACATTTTAATAAAGCATAGTTTAAAACAACATAAATACAATTTAATAAAGCATAGTTTAAAAAAACATAAATACAATTTAATAAAGCATAGTTTAAAACAACATAAATACAATTTAATAAAGCATAGTTTAAAACAACATAAATACAATTTAATAAAGCATAGTTTAAAACAAAATAAATACAATTTAATAAAGCATTAAATAAAACAACATGAATATAATTTAGTAAAGCATAAGATAAAACAACATGAATACAATTTAATAAAGCATAGGATAAAACAACATAAATACAATTTAATAAAGCATAGTTTAAAACAACATAAATACAATTTAATAAAGCATAGGATAAAACCACAAAATTACAATTTAATAAAGCATATAATAAAACAACATAAATACAATTTAATAAAGCATAGGACAAAACAACATAAATACAATTTAATAAAGCATAGGATAAAACAACATAAATACAATTTAATGAAACATAGGATAAACAACATAAATACAATTTAATAAAGCATAGGAAAAAACAACATAAATACAATTTAATAAAGCATATGTTAAAACAACATAAATACAATTTAATAAAGCATAAGATAAAACAACATGAATATAATTTAGTAAAGCTTAAGATAAAACAACATGAATACAATTTAATAAAGCATAGGATAAAACAACATAAATGCAATTTAATAAAGCATAGGCTAAAACTACATAAATACAATTTAATAAAGCATAGGATAACACAAATTAAATACAATTTAATAAAGCATAGGATAAAACAAATTAAATACAATTTAATAAAGCATAGGATAAAACAACATAAATTCAATTTAATAAAGCATAGGATAAAACAACATAAATTCAATTTAATAAAGCATAGGTTAAAACAACATAAATACAATTTAATAAAGCATAGGATAAAACAACATAAATACAATTTAATAAAGCATAGGATAAAACAACATAAATAAAATTTAATAAAGCATAGGTTAAAACAACATAAATACAATTTAATAAAGCATAGGATAAAACAACATAAATACAATTTAATAAAGCATAGGATAAAACAACATAAATATTTTTTAATAAAGCATAGGATAAAACCACATAAATACAATTTAATAAAGCATAGGATAAAACAACATAAATAAAATTTAATAAAGCATAGGTTAAAACAACATAAATACAATTTAATAAAGCATAAGATAAAACAACATGAATAAAATTTAATAAAGCATAGGTTAAAACAACATAAATACAATTTAATAAAGCATAGGATAAAGCAACATAAATACAATTTAATAAAGCATAGGTTAAAACAACATAAATACAATTTAATAAAGCATAGGATAAAACAACATAAATACAATTTAATAAAGCATAGGATAAAACAACATAAATAAAATTTAATAAAGCATAGGTTAAAACAACATAAATACAATTTAATAAAGCGTAGGACAAAACAACATAAATACAATTTAATAAAGCATAGTTTAAAACAACATAAATACAATTTAATAAAGCATAGGATAAAACCACAGAAATACAATTTAATAAAGCATAGGATAAAACAACATAAATACAATTTAAAAAAGCATAGGACAAAACAACATAAATACAATTTAATAAAGCATAGGATAAAACAACATAAATACAATTTAATGAAACATAGGATAAACAACATAAATACAATTTAAGAAAGCATAGGACAAAACAACATAAATACAATTTAATAAAGCATATGTTAGAACAACATAAATACAATTTAATAAAGCATAAGATTAAACAACATGAATATAATTTAGTAAAGCATAAGATAAAACAACATGAATACAATTTAATAAAGCATAGGTTAAAACAACATAAATACAATTTAAGAAAGCATAGGATAAAACTACATAAATACATTTTAATAAAGCATAGGATAAAACAACATAAATAATTTTTAATAAAGCATAGGATAAAACCACATAAATACAATTTAATAAAGCATAGGATAAAACAACATAAATACAATTTAAAAAAGCATAGGATAAAACATCATAAATACTTTTTAATAAAGCATAGGATAAAACCACATAAATGCAATTTAATAAAGCACAGGATAAAACAACATAAATAAAATTTAATAAAGCATAGGATAAAACAACATAAATACAATTTAATGAAACATAGGATAAACAACATAAATACAATTTAATAAAGCATAGGACAAAACAACATAAATACAATTTAATAAAGCATATGTTAAAACAACATAAATACATTTTAATAAAGCATAGTTTAAAACAACATAAATACAATTTAATAAAGCATAGTTTAAAAAAACATAAATACAATTTAATAAAGCATAGTTTAAAACAACATAAATACAATTTAATAAAGCATAGTTTAAAACAACATAAATACAATTTAATAAAGCATAGTTTAAAACAAAATAAATACAATTTAATAAAGCATTAAATAAAACAACATGAATATAATTTAGTAAAGCATAAGATAAAACAACATGAATACAATTTAATAAAGCATAGGATAAAACAACATAAATACAATTTAATAAAGCATAGTTTAAAACAACATAAATACAATTTAATAAAGCATAGGATAAAACCACAAAATTACAATTTAATAAAGCATATAATAAAACAACATAAATACAATTTAATAAAGCATAGGACAAAACAACATAAATACAATTTAATAAAGCATAGGATAAAACAACATAAATACAATTTAATGAAACATAGGATAAACAACATAAATACAATTTAATAAAGCATAGGACAAAACAACATAAATACAATTTAATAAAGCATATGTTAAAACAACATAAATACAATTTAATAAAGCATAAGATAAAACAACATGAATATAATTTAGTAAAGCTTAAGATAAAACAACATGAATACAATTTAATAAAGCATAGGATAAAACAACATAAATGCAATTTAATAAAGCATAGGCTAAAACTACATAAATACAATTTAATAAAGCATAGGATAAAACAAATTAAATACAATTTAATAAAGCATAGGAAAAAACAAATTAAATACAATTTAATAAAGCATAGGATAAAACAACATAAATTCAATTTAATAAAGCATAGGATAAAACAACATAAATTCAATTTAATAAAGCATAGGATAAAACAACATAAATACAATTTAATAAAGCATAGGATAAATCAACATGAATACAATTTAATAAAGCATAAGATAAAACAACATGAATACAATTTAATAAAGCATAGGTTAAAACAACATAAATACAATTTAATAAAGCATAGGTTAAAACAACATAAATATAATTTAATAAAGCATAGGTTAAAACAACATAAATACAATTTAATAAAGCATAGGATAAAACAACATAAATACAATTTAATAAAGCATTAGATAAAACAACATGAATATAATTTAGTAAAGCATAAGATAAAACAACATGAATACAATTTAATAAAGCATAGGATAAAACAACATAAATAATATTTAATAAAGCATAGGTTAAAACAACATAAATACAATTTAATAAAGCATAGTTTAAAACAACATAAATACAATTTAATATAGCATAGTTTAAAACAACATAAATACAATTTAATAAAGCATAGGATAAAACCACAGAAATACAATTTAATAATGCATAGGATAAAACAACATAAATACAATTTAATAAAGCATATGACAAAACAACATAAATACAATTTAATAAAGCATAGGTTAAAACAACATAATACAATTTAATAAAGCATAGGATAAAACAACATAAATACAATTGAATAAAGCATAAGATAAAACAACATAAATAAAATTTAATAAAGCATAGGTTAAAGCAACATAAATACAATTTAATAAAGCATAGGACAAAACAACATAAATACAATTTAATAAAGCATAGGATAAAACAACATAAATACAATTTAATGAAACATAGGATAAACAACATAAATACAATTTAATAAAGCATAGGACAAAACAACATAAATACAATTTAATAAAGCATATGTTAAAACAACATAAATACATTTTAATAAAGCATAGTTTAAAACAACATAAATACAATTTAATAAAGCATAGTTTAAAAAAACATAAATACAATTTAATAAAGCATAGTTTAAAACAACATAAATACAATTTAATAAAGCATAGTTTAAAACAACATAAATACAATTTAATAAAGCATAGTTTAAAACAAAATAAATACAATTTAATAAAGCATTAAATAAAACAACATGAATATAATTTAGTAAAGCATAAGATAAAACAACATGAATACAATTTAATAAAGCATAGGATAAAACAACATAAATACAATTTAATAAAGCATAGTTTAAAACAACATAAATACAATTTAATAAAGCATAGGATAAAACCACAAAATTACAATTTAATAAAGCATATAATAAAACAACATAAATACAATTTAATAAAGCATAGGACAAAACAACATAAATACAATTTAATAAAGCATAGGATAAAACAACATAAATACAATTTAATGAAACATAGGATAAACAACATAAATACAATTTAATAAAGCATAAGATAAAACAACATGAATATAATTTAGTAAAGCTTAAGATAAAACAACATGAATACAATTTAATAAAGCATAGGATAAAACAACATAAATGCAATTTAATAAAGCATAGTTTAAAAAAACATAAATACAATTTAATAAAGCATAGTTTAAAACAACATAAATACAATTTAATAAAGCATAGTTTAAAACAACATAAATACAATTTAATAAAGCATAGTTTAAAACAAAATAAATACAATTTAATAAAGCATTAAATAAAACAACATGAATATAATTTAGTAAAGCATAAGATAAAACAACATGAATACAATTTAATAAAGCATAGGATAAAACAACATAAATACAATTTAATAAAGCATAGTTTAAAACAACATAAATACAATTTAATAAAGCATAGGATAAAACCACAAAATTACAATTTAATAAAGCATATAATAAAACAACATAAATACAATTTAATAAAGCATAGGACAAAACAACATAAATACAATTTAATAAAGCATAGGATAAAACAACATAAATACAATTTAATGAAACATAGGATAAACAACATAAATACAATTTAATAAAGCATAGGACAAAACAACATAAATACAATTTAATAAAGCATATGTTAAAACAACATAAATACAATTTAATAAAGCATAAGATAAAACAACATGAATATAATTTAGTAAAGCTTAAGATAAAACAACATGAATACAATTTAATAAAGCATAGGATAAAACAACATAAATGCAATTTAATAAAGCATAGGCTAAAACTACATAAATACAATTTAATAAAGCATAGGATAAAACAAATTAAATACAATTTAATAAAGCATAGGAAAAAACAAATTAAATACAATTTAATAAAGCATAGGATAAAACAACATAAATTCAATTTAATAAAGCATAGGATAAAACAACATAAATTCAATTTAATAAAGCATAGGATAAAACAACATAAATACAATTTAATAAAGCATAGGATAAAACAACATGAATACAATTTAATAAAGCATAAGATAAAACAACATGAATACAATTTAATAAAGCATAGGTTAAAACAACATAAATACAATTTAATAAAGCATAGGTTAAAACAACATAAATATAATTTAATAAAGCATAGGTTAAAACAACATAAATACAATTTAATAAAGCATAGGATAAAACAACATAAATACAATTTAATAAAGCATTAGATAAAACAACATGAATATAATTTAGTAAAGCATAAGATAAAACAACATGAATACAATTTAATAAAGCATAGGATAAAACAACATAAATAATATTTAATAAAGCATAGGTTAAAACAACATAAATACAATTTAATAAAGCATAGTTTAAAACAACATAAATACAATTTAATATAGCATAGTTTAAAACAACATAAATACAATTTAATAAAGCATAGGATAAAACCACAGAAATACAATTTAATAATGCATAGGATAAAACAACATAAATACAATTTAATAAAGCATATGACAAAACAACATAAATACAATTTAATAAAGCATAGGTTAAAACAACATAATACAATTTAATAAAGCATAGGATAAAACAACATAAATACAATTGAATAAAGCATAAGATAAAACAACATAAATAAAATTTAATAAAGCATAGGTTAAAGCAACATAAATACAATTTAATAAAGCATAGGACAAAACAACATAAATACAATTTAATAAAGCATAGGATAAAACAACATAAATACAATTTAATGAAACATAGGATAAACAACATAAATACAATTTAATAAAGCATAGGACAAAACAACATAAATACAATTTAATAAAGCATATGTTAAAACAACATAAATACATTTTAATAAAGCATAGTTTAAAACAACATAAATACAATTTAATAAAGCATAGTTTAAAAAAACATAAATACAATTTAATAAAGCATAGTTTAAAACAACATAAATACAATTTAATAAAGCATAGTTTAAAACAACATAAATACAATTTAATAAAGCATAGTTTAAAACAAAATAAATACAATTTAATAAAGCATTAAATAAAACAACATGAATATAATTTAGTAAAGCATAAGATAAAACAACATGAATACAATTTAATAAAGCATAAGATAAAACAACATGAATATAATTTAGTAAAGCTTAAGATAAAACAACATGAATACAATTTAATAAAGCATAGGATAAAACAACATAAATGCAATTTAATAAAGCATAGGCTAAAACTACATAAATACAATTTAATAAAGCATAGGATAAAACAAATTAAATACAATTTAATAAAGCATAGGAAAAAACAAATTAAATACAATTTAATAAAGCATAGGATAAAACAACATAAATTCAATTTAATAAAGCATAGGATAAAACTACATAAATTCAATTTAATAAAGCATAGGATAAAACAACATAAATACAATTTAATAAAGCATAGGATAAAACAACATGAATACAATTTAATAAAGCATAAGATAAAACAACATGAATACAATTTAATAAAGCATAGGTTAAAACAACATAAATACAATTTAATAAAGCATAGGTTAAAACAACATAAATATAATTTAATAAAGCATAGGTTAAAACAACATAAATACAATTTAATAAAGCATAGGATAAAACAACATAAATACAATTTAATAAAGCATTAGATAAAACAACATGAATATAATTTAGTAAAGCATAAGATAAAACAACATGAATACAATTTAATAAAGCATAGGATAAAACAACATAAATAATATTTAATAAAGCATAGGTTAAAACAACATAAATACAATTTAATAAAGCATAGTTTAAAACAACATAAATACAATTTAATATAGCATAGTTTAAAACAACATAAATACAATTTAATAAAGCATAGGATAAAACCACAGAAATACAATTTAATAATGCATAGGATAAAACAACATAAATACAATTTAATAAAGCATATGACAAAACAACATAAATACAATTTAATAAAGCATAGGTTAAAACAACATAATACAATTTAATAAAGCATAGGATAAAACAACATAAATACAATTGAATAAAGCATAAGATAAAACAACATAAATAAAATTTAATAAAGCATAGGTTAAAGCAACATAAATACAATTTAATAAAGCATAGGACAAAACAACATAAATACAATTTAATAAAGCATAGGATAAAACAACATAAATACAATTTAATGAAACATAGGATAAACAACATAAATACAATTTAATAAAGCATAGGACAAAACAACATAAATACAATTTAATAAAGCATATGTTAAAACAACATAAATACATTTTAATAAAGCATAGTTTAAAACAACATAAATACAATTTAATAAAGCATAGTTTAAAAAAACATAAATACAATTTAATAAAGCATAGTTTAAAACAACATAAATACAATTTAATAAAGCATAGTTTAAAACAACATAAATACAATTTAATAAAGCATAGTTTAAAACAAAATAAATACAATTTAATAAAGCATTAAATAAAACAACATGAATATAATTTAGTAAAGCATAAGATAAAACAACATGAATACAATTTAATAAAGCATAGGATAAAACAACATAAATTCAATTTAATAAAGCATAGGATAAAACAACATAAATTCAATTTAATAAAGCATAGGTTAAAACAACATAAATACAATTTAATAAAGCATAGGATAAAACAACATAAATACAATTTAATAAAGCATAGGATAAAACAACATAAATAAAATTTAATAAAGCATAGGTTAAAACAACATAAATACAATTTAATAAAGCATAGGATAAAACAACATAAATACAATTTAATAAAGCATAGGATAAAACAACATAAATATTTTTTAATAAAGCATAGGATAAAACCACATAAATACAATTTAATAAAGCATAGGATAAAACAACATAAATAAAATTTAATAAAGCATAGGTTAAAACAACATAAATACAATTTAATAAAGCATAAGATAAAACAACATGAATAAAATTTAATAAAGCATAGGTTAAAACAACATAAATACAATTTAATAAAGCATAGGATAAAACAAAATAAATACAATTTAATAAAGCATAGGTTAAAACAACATAAATACAATTTAATAAAGCATAGGATAAAACAACATAAATACAATTTAATAAAGCATAGGATAAAACAACATAAATAAAATTTAATAAAGCATAGGTTAAAACAACATAAATACAATTTAATAAAGCGTAGGACAAAACAACATAAATACAATTTAATAAAGCATAGTTTAAAACAACATAAATACAATTTAATAAAGCATAGGATAAAACCACAGAAATACAATTTAATAAAGCATAGGATAAAACAACATAAATACAATTTAAAAAAGCATAGGACAAAACAACATAAATACAATTTAATAAAGCATAGGATAAAACAACATAAATACAATTTAATGAAACATAGGATAAACAACATAAATACAATTTAAGAAAGCATAGGACAAAACAACATAAATACAATTTAATAAAGCATATGTTAGAACAACATAAATACAATTTAATAAAGCATAAGATTAAACAACATGAATATAATTTAGTAAAGCATAAGATAAAACAACATGAATACAATTTAATAAAGCATAGGTTAAAACAACATAAATACAATTTAAGAAAGCATAGGATAAAACTACATAAATACATTTTAATAAAGCATAGGATAAAACAACATAAATAATTTTTAATAAAGCATAGGATAAAACCACATAAATACAATTTAATAAAGCATAGGATAAAACAACATAAATACAATTTAAAAAAGCATAGGATAAAACATCATAAATACTTTTTAATAAAGCATAGGATAAAACCACATAAATGCAATTTAATAAAGCACAGGATAAAACAACATAAATACAATTTAATAAAGCATAGGATAAAACAACATAAATACAATTTAATGAAACATAGGATAAACAACATAAATACAATTTAATAAAGCATAGGACAAAACAACATAAATACAATTTAATAAAGCATATGTTAAAACAACATAAATACATTTTAATAAAGCATAGTTTAAAACAACATAAATACAATTTAATAAAGCATAGTTTAAAAAAACATAAATACAATTTAATAAAGCATAGTTTAAAACAACATAAATACAATTTAATAAAGCATAGTTTAAAACAACATAAATACAATTTAATAAAGCATAGTTTAAAACAAAATAAATACAATTTAATAAAGCATTAAATAAAACAACATGAATATAATTTAGTAAAGCATAAGATAAAACAACATGAATACAATTTAATAAAGCATAGGATAAAACAACATAAATACAATTTAATAAAGCATAGTTTAAAACAACATAAATACAATTTAATAAAGCATAGGATAAAACCACAAAATTACAATTTAATAAAGCATATAATAAAACAACATAAATACAATTTAATAAAGCATAGGACAAAACAACATAAATACAATTTAATAAAGCATAGGATAAAACAACATAAATACAATTTAATGAAACATAGGATAAACAACATAAATACAATTTAAAAAAAGCATAGGACAAAACAACATAAATACAATTTAATAAAGCATATGTTAAAACAACATAAATACAATTTAATAAAGCATAAGATAAAACAACATGAATATAATTTAGTAAAGCTTAAGATAAAACAACATGAATACAATTTAATAAAGCATAGGATAAAACAACATAAATGCAATTTAATAAAGCATAGGCTAAAACTACATAAATACAATTTAATAAAGCATAGGATAAAACAAATTAAATACAATTTAATAAAGCATAGGAAAAAACAAATTAAATACAATTTAATAAAGCATAGGATAAAACAACATAAATTCAATTTAATAAAGCATAGGATAAAACAACATAAATTCAATTTAATAAAGCATAGGATAAAACAACATAAATACAATTTAATAAAGCATAGGATAAAACAACATGAATACAATTTAATAAAGCATAAGATAAAACAACATGAATACAATTTAATAAAGCATAGGTTAAAACAACATAAATACAATTTACTAAAGCATAGGTTAAAACAACATAAATATAATTTAATAAAGCATAGGTTAAAACAACATAAATACAATTTAATAAAGCATAGGATAAAACAACATAAATACTATTTAATAAAGCATAGGTTAGAACAACACAAATACTTTTTAATAAAGCATAGGTTAAAACAACATAAATACAATTTAATAAAGCATAGGATAAAACAACACAAATACTTTTTAATAAAGCATATGATAAAACCACATAAATACAATTTAATAAAGCATAGGATAAAAAAAACATAAATAAAATTTAATAAAGCATAGGTTAAAACAACATAAATACAATTTAATAAAGCGTAGGACAAAACAACATAAATACAATTTAATAAAGCATAGTTTAAAACAACATAAATACAATTTAATAAAGCATAGGATAAAACCACAGAAATACAATTTAATAAAGCATAGGATAAAACAACATAAATACAATTTAATAAAGCATAGGACAAAACAACATAAATACAATTTAATAAAGCATAGGATAAAACAACATAAATACAATTTAATGAAACATAGGATAAACAACATAAATACAATTTAATAAAGCATAGGACAAAACAACATAAATACAATTTAATAAAGCATATGTTAAAACAACATAAATACAATTTAATAAAGCATAAGATAAAACAACATGAATATAATTTAGTAAAGCATAAGATAAAACAACATGAATACAATTTAATAAAGCATAGGTTAAAACAACATAAATACAATTTAAGAAAGCATAGGATAAAACTACATAAATACATTTTAATAAAGCATAGGATAAAACAACATAAATACAATTTAATAAAGCATAGGATAAAACAACATAAATAAAATTTAATAAAGCATAGGATAAAACAACATAAATACAATTTAATAAAGCATAGGATAAAACAACATAAATACAATTTAATAAGGCATAGGATAAAACAAATTAAATACAATTTAATAAAGCATAGGATAAAACAAATTAAATACAATTTAATAAAGCATAGGATAAAACAACATAAATTCAATTTAATAAAGCATAGGATAAAACAACATAAATTCAATTTAATAAAGCATAGGATAAAACAACATAAATACAATTTAATAAAGCATAGGATAAAACAACATGAATACAATTTAATAAAGCATAAGATAAAACAACATGAATACAATTTAATAAAGCATAGGTTAAAACAACATAAATACAATTTAATAAAGCATAGATTAAAACAACATAAATACAATTTAATAAAGCATAGGTTAAAACAACATAAATACAATTTAATAAAGCATAGGATAAAACAACATAAATACAATTTAATAAAGCATAGGTTAAAACAACATAAATAAAATTTAATAAAGCATAGGTTAAAACAACATAAATACAATTTAATAAAGCATAGGATAAAACAACATAAATATTTTTTAATAAAGCATAGGATAAAACCACATAAATACAATTTAATAAAGCATAGGATAAAACAACATAAATAAAATTTAATAAAGCATAGGTTAAAACAACATAAATACAATTTAATAAAGCATAAAATAAAACAACATGAATACAATTTAATAAAGCATAGGTTAAAACAACATAAATACAATTTAATAAAGCATATGTTAAAACAACACAAATACTTTTTAATAAAGCATAGGTTAAAACAACATAAATACAATTTAATAAAGCATAGGATAAAACAACACAAATACTTTTTAATAAAGCATATGATAAAACCACATAAATACAATTTAATAAAACATAGGATAAAAAAAACATAAATAAAATTTAATAAAGCATAGGTTAAAACAACATAAATACAATTTAATAAAGCGTAGGACAAAACAACATAAATACAATTTAATAAAGCATAGTTTAAAACAACATAAATACAATTTAATAAAGCATAGGATAAAACCACAGAAATACAATTTAATAAAGCATAGGATAAAACAACATAAATACAATTTAATAAAGCATAGGACAAAACAACATAAATACAATTTAATAAAGCATAGGATAAAACAACATAAATACAATTTAATGAAACATAGGATAAACAACATAAATACAATTTAATAAAGCATAGGACAAAACAACATAAATACAATTTAATAAAGCATATGTTAAAACAACATAAATACAATTTAATAAAGCATAAGATAAAACAACATGAATATAATTTAGTAAAGCATAAGATAAAACAACATGAATACAATTTAATAAAGCATAGGTTAAAACAAAATAAATACAATTTAAGAAAGCATAGGATAAAACTACATAAATACATTTTAATAAAGCATAGGATAAAACAACATAAATACAATTTAATAAAGCATAGGATAAAACAACATAAATAAAATTTAATAAAGCATAGGTTAAAACAACATAAATACAATTTAACAAAGCATAGGATAAAACAACATAAATACAATTTAATAAAGCATAGGATAAAACAACATAAATACTTTTTAATAAAGCATAGGATAAAACCACATAAATACAATTTAATAAAGCATAGGATAAAATAACATAAATGAAATTTAATAAAGCATAGGTTAAAACAACATAAATAAAATTTAATAAAGCATAGGATAAAACAACATAAATACAATTTAATAAAGCATAGGATAAAACAACATAAATACTTTTTAATAAAGCATAGGATAAAACCACATAAATACAATTTAATAAAGCACAGGATAAAACAACATAAATACAATTTAATAAAGCATAGGATAAAACAACATAAATACAATTTAATAAAGCATAGGATAAAACAACATAAAACCAATTTAATAAAGCATAGGATAAAACAACATAAATACAATTTAATAAATCATAGGATAAAACAACATAAATAAAATTTAATAAAGCACAGGATAAAACAACATAAATAAAATTTAATAAAGCATAGGATAAAACAACATACATAAAATTTAATAAAGCATAGGATAAAACAACGTAAATACAATTTAATAAAGCATAGGATAAAACAACATAAATAAAAGTTAATAAAGCATAGGATAAAACAACATAAATACAATTTAATAAAGCATAGGATAAAACAACATAAATTCAATTTAATAAAGCATAGGTTAAAACAACATAAATGCAATTTAATAAAGCATAGGATAAAACAAATTAAATACAATTTAATAAAGCATAGGATAAAACAACATAAATAAAATTTAATAAAGCATAGGATAAAACAACATAAATACAATTTAATAAAGCATAGGTTAAAACAACATAAATGCAATTTAATAAAGCATAGGTTAAAACAACATAAATAAAATTTAATAAAGCATAGGATAAAACAACATAAATAAAATTTAATAAAGCATAGGATAAAACAACGTAAATACAATTTAATAAAGCATAGGATAAAACAAGATAAATAAAATTTAATAAAGCATAGGATAAAACAAGATAAATACAATTTAATAAAGCATAAGATAAAACAACATGAATACAATTTAATAAAGCATAGGATAAAACAACATAAATACAATTTAATAAAGCATAGGTTAAAACAACATAAATGCAATTTAATAAAGCATAGGATAAAACAACATAAATACAATTTAATAAAGCATAGGATAAAACAACATAAATAAAATTTAATAAAGCATAGGTTAAAACAACATAAATACAATTTAATAAAGCATAGGATAAAACAACATAAATACAATTTAATAAAGCATAGGATAAAACAACATAAATAAAATTTAATAAAGCATAGGTTAAAACAACATAAATACAATTTAATAAAGCATAGTTTAAAACAACATAAATACAATTTAATAAAGCATAGTTTAAAACAACATAAATACAATTTAATAAAGCATAGGATAAAACCACAGAAATACAATTTAATAAAGCATAGGATAAAACAACATAAATACAATTTAATAAAGCATAGGACAAAACAACATAAATACAATTTAATAACGCATAGGATAAAACAACATAAATACAATTTAATGAAACATAGGATAAACAACATAAATACAATTTAATAAAGCATAGGACAAAACAACATAAATACAATTTAATAAAGCATATGTTAAAACAACATAAATACAATTTAATAAAGCATATGTTAAAACAACATAAATACAATTTAATAAAGCATAGTTTAAAACAACATAAATACAATTTAATAAAGCATAGTTTAAAACAACATAAATACAATTTAATAAAGCATAGTTTAAAACAACATAAATACAATTTAATAAAGCATAGTTTAAAACAACATAAATACAATTTAATAAAGCATAGTTTAAAACAACATAAATACAATTTAATAAAGCATTAGATAAAACAACATGAATATAATTTAGTAAAGCATAAGATAAAACAACATGAATACAATTTAATAAAGCATAGGATAAAACAACATAAATAAAATGTAATAAAGCATAGGTTAAAACAACATAAATACAATTTAATAAAGCATAGTTTAAAACAACATAAATACAATTTAATAAAGCATAGGATAAAACCACAGAAATACAATTTAATAAAGCATAGGTTAAAACAACATAAATACAATTTAATAAAGCATAGGATAAAACAACATAAATACAATTTAATGAAACATAGGATAAACAACATAAATACAATTTAATAAAGCATAGGACAAAACAACATGAATACAATTTAATAAAGCCTAGGATAAAACAACATAAATACAATTTAATGAAACATAGGATAAACAAAATAAATACAATTTAATAAAGCATAGTTTAAAACAACGTAAATACAATTTAATAAAGCATATGTTAAAACAACATGAATACAATTTAATAAAGCATAAGATAAAAAAACATGAATATAATTTAGTAAAGCATAAGATAAAACAACATGAATACAATTTAATAAAGCATAGGATAAAACAACGTAAATACTTTTTAATAAAGCATAGGATAAAACCACATAAATACAATTTAATAAAGCATAGTATAAAACAACATAAATAAAATTTAATAAAGCATAGGTTAAAACAACATAAATACAATTTAATAAAGCATAGGATAAAACAACATAAATACAATTTAATAAATCATAGGATAAAACAACATAAATACAATTTAATAAAGCACAGGATAAAACAACATAAATAAAATTTAATAAAGCATAGGATAAAACAACATAAATAAAATTTAATAAAGCATAGGATAAAACAACGTAAATACAATTTAATAAAGCATAGGATAAAACAACAAAAATTAAATTTAATAAAGCATAGGATAAAACAACATAAATACAATTTAATAAAGCATAGGATAAAACAACATAAATACATTTTAATAAAGCATAGGATAAAACAACACAAATACTTTTTAATAAAGCATAGGATAAAACCACATAAATACAATTTAATAAAGCATAGGATAAAAAAACATAAATAAAATTTAATAAAGCATAGGTTAAAACAACATAAATACAATTTAATAAAGCGTAGGACAAAACAACATAAATACAATTTAATAAAGCATAGTTTAAAACAACATAAATACAATTTAATAAAGCATAGGATAAAACCACAGAAATACAATTTAATAAAGCATAGGATAAAACAACATAAATACAATTTAATAAAGCATAGGACAAAACAACATAAATACAATATAATAAAGCATAGGATAAAACAACATAAATACAATTTAATGAAACATAGGATAAACAACATAAATACAATTTAATAAAGCATAGGACAAAACAACATAAATACAATTTAATAAAGCATATGTTAAAACAACATAAATACAATTTAATAAAGCATAACATAAAACAACATGAATACAATTTAATAAAGCATAGGATAAAACAACATAAATACTTTTTAATAAAGCATAGGATAAAACCACATAAATACAATTTAATAAAGCATAGGATAAAACAACATAAATAAAATTTAATAAAGCATAGGTTAAAACAACATAAATAAAATTTAATAAAGCATAGGATAAAACAACATAAATACAATTTAATAAAGCATAGGATAAAACAACATAAATACTTTTTAATAAAGCATAGGATAAAACCACATAAATACAATTTAATAAAGCACAGGATAAAACAACATAAATACAATTTAATAAAGCATAGGATAAAACAACATAAATACAATTTAATAAAGCATAGGATAAAACAACATAAAACCAATTTAATAAAGCATAGGATAAAACAACATAAATACAATTTAATAAATCATAGGATAAAACAACATAAATACAATTTAATAAAGCACAGGATAAAACAGCATAAATAAAATTTAATAAAGCATAGGATAAAACAACATAAATAAAATTTAATAAAGCATAGGATAAAACAACGTAAATACAATTTAATAAAGCATAGGATAAAACAACATAAATAAAATTTAATAAAGCATAGGATAAAACAACATAAATACAATTTAATAAAGCATAGGATAAAACAACATAAATTCAATTTAATAAAGCATAGGTTAAAACAACATAAATGCAATTTAATAAAGCATAGGATAAAACAAATTAAATACAATTTAATAAAGCATAGGATAAAACAACATAAATAAAATTTAATAAAGCATAGGATAAAACAACATAAATACAATTTAATAAAGCATAGGTTAAAACAACATAAATGCAATTTAATAAAGCATAGGTTAAAACAACATAAATAAAATTTAATAAAGCATAGGATAAAACAACATAAATAAAATTTAATAAAGCATAGGATAAAACAACGTAAATACAATTTAATAAAGCATAGGATAAAACAACATAAATAAAATTTAATAAAGCATAGGATAAAACAACATAAATACAATTTAATAAAGCATAAGATAAAACAACATGAATACAATTTAATAAAGCATAGGATAAAACAACATAAATACAATTTAATAAAGCATAGGTTAAAACAACATAAATGCAATTTAATAAAGCATAGGATAAAACAACATAAATACAATTTAATAAAGCATAGGATAAAACAACATAAATAAAATTTAATAAAGCATAGGTTAAAACAACATAAATACAATTTAATAAAGCATAGGATAAAACAACATAAATACAATTTAATAAAGCATAGGATAAAACAACATAAATAAAATTTAATAAAGCATAGGTTAAAACAACATAAATACAATTTAATAAAGCATAGGACAAAACAACATAAATACAATTTAATAAAGCATAGGATAAAACCACAGAAATACAATTTAATAAAGCATAGGATAAAACAACATAAATACAATTTAATAAAGCATAGGACAAAACAACATAAATACAATTTAATAAAGCATAGGATAAAACAACATAAATACAATTTAATGAAACATAGGATAAACAACATAAATACAATTTAATAAAGCATAAGACAAAACAACATAAATACAATTTAATAAAGCATATGTTAAAACAACATAAATACAATTTAATAAAGCATAAGATAAAACAACATGAATATAATTTAGTAAAGCATAAGATAAAACAACATGAATACAATTTAATAAAGCATAGGTTAAAACAACATAAATACAATTTAAGAAAGCATAGGATAAAACTACATAAATACATTTTAATAAAGCATAGGATAAAACAACATAAATACAATTTAATAAAGCATAGGATAAAACAACATAAATAAAATTTAATAAAGCATAGGATAAAACAACATAAATACAATTTAATAAAGCATAGGATAAAACAACATAAATACAATTTAATAAGGCATAGGATAAAACAAATTAAATACAATTTAATAAAGCATAGGATAAAACAAATTAAATACAATTTAATAAAGCATAGGATAAAACAACATAAATTCAATTTAATAAAGCATAGGATAAAACAACATAAATTCAATTTAATAAAGCATAGGATAAAACAACATAAATACAATTTAATAAAGCATAGGATAAAACAACATGAATACAATTTAATAAAGCATAAGATAAAACAACATGAATACAATTTAATAAAGCATAGGTTAAAACAACATAAATACAATTTAATAAAGCATAGATTAAAACAACATAAATACAATTTAATAAAGCATAGGTTAAAACAACATAAATACAAATTAATAAAGCATAGGATAAAACAACATAAATACAATTTAATAAAGCATAGGTTAAAACAACATAAATAAAATTTAATAAAGCATAGGTTAAAACAACATAAATACAATTTAATAAAGCATAAAATAAAACAACATGAATACAATTTAATAAAGCATAGATTAAAACAACATAAATACAATTTAATAAAGCATAGGTTAAAACAACATAAATACAATTTAATAAAGCATAGGATAAAACAACATAAATACAATTTAATAAAGCATAGGATAAAACAACATAAATACAATTTAATAAAGCATAGGTTAAAACAACATAAATACAATTTAATAAAGCATAAAATAAAACAACATGAATACAATTTAATAAAGCATAGGTTAAAACAACATAAATACAATTTAATAAAGCATATGTTAAAACAACACAAATACTTTTTAATAAAGCATAGGTTAAAACAACATAAATACAATTTAATAAAGCATAGGATAAAACAACACAAATACTTTTTAATAAAGCATATGATAAAACCACATAAATACAATTTAATAAAGCATAGGATAAAAAAAACATAAATAAAATTTAATAAAGCATAGGTTAAAACAACATAAATACAATTTAATAAAGCGTAGGACAAAACAACATAAATACAATTTAATAAAGCATAGTTTAAAACAACATAAATACAATTTAATAAAGCATAGGATAAAACCACAGAAATACAATTTAATAAAGCATAGGATAAAACAACATAAATACAATTTAATAAAGCATAGGACAAAACAACATAAATACAATTTAATAAAGCATAGGATAAAACAACATAAATACAATTTAATGAAACATAGGATAAACAACATAAATACAATTTAATAAAGCATAGGACAAAACAACATAAATACAATTTAATAAAGCATATGTTAAAACAACATAAATACAATTTAATAAAGCATAAGATAAAACAACATGAATATAATTTAGTAAAGCATAAGATAAAACAACATGAATACAATTTAATAAAGCATAGGTTAAAACAACATAAATACAATTTAAGAAAGCATAGGATAAAACTACATAAATACATTTTAATAAAGCATAGGATAAAACAACATAAATACAATTTAATAAAGCATAGGATAAAACAACATAAATAAAATTTAATAAAGCATAGGTTAAAACAACATAAATACAATTTAACAAAGCATAGGATAAAACAACATAAATACAATTTAATAAAGCATAGGATAAAACAACATAAATACTTTTTAATAAAGCATAGGATAAAACCACATAAATACAATTTAATAAAGCATAGGATAAAATAACATAAATGAAATTTAATAAAGCATAGGTTAAAACAACATAAATAAAATTTAATAAAGCATAGGATAAAACAACATAAATACAATTTAATAAATCATAGGATAAAACAACATAAATACTTTTTAATAAAGCATAGGATAAAACCACATAAATACAATTTAATAAAGCACAGGATAAAACAACATAAATACAATTTAATAAAGCATAGGATAAAACAACATAAATACAATTTAATAAAGCATAGGATAAAATAACATAAAACCAATTTAATAAAGCATAGGATAAAACAACATAAATACAATTTAATAAATCATAGGATAAAACAACATAAATACAATTTAATAAAGCACAGGATAAAACAACATAAATAAAATTTAATAAAGCATAGGATAAAACAACATACATAAAATTTAATAAAGCATAGGATAAAACAACGTAAATACAATTTAATAAAGCATAGGATAAAACAACATAAATAAAAGTTAATAAAGCATAGGATAAAACAACATAAATACAATTTAATAAAGCATAGGATAAAACAACATAAATTCAATTTAATAAAGCATAGGTTAAAACAACATAAATGCAATTTAATAAAGCATAGGATAAAACAAATTAAATACAATTTAATAAAGCATAGGATAAAACAACATAAATAAAATTTAATAAAGCATAGGATAAAACAACATAAATACAATTTAATAAAGCATAGGTTGAAACAACATAAATGCAATTTAATAAAGCATAGGTTAAAACAACATAAATAAAATTTAATAAAGCATAGGATAAAACAACATAAATAAAATTTAATAAAGCATAGGATAAAACAACGTAAATACAATTTAATAAAGCATAGGATAAAACAACATAAATAAAATTTAATAAAGCATAGGATAAAACAACATAAATACAATTTAATAAAGCATAAGATAAAACAACATGAATACAATTTAATAAAGCATAGGATAAAACAACATAAATAAAATTTAATAAAGCATAGGTTAAAACAACATAAATACAATTTAATAAAGCATAGGATAAAACAACATAAATACAATTTAATAAAGCATAGGATAAAACAACATAAATAAAATTTAATAAAGCATAGGTTAAAACAACATAAATACAATTTAATAAAGCATAGTTTAAAACAACATAAATACAATTTAATAAAGCATAGTTTAAAACAACATAAATACAATTTAATAAAGCATAGGATAAAACCACAGAAATACAATTTAATAAAGCATAGGATAAAACAACATAAATACAATTTAATAAAGCATAGGACAAAACAACATAAATACAATTTAATAACGCATAGGATAAAACAACATAAATACAATTTAATGAAACATAGGATAAACAACATAAATACAATTTAATAAAGCATAGGACAAAACAACATAAATACAATTTAATAAAGCATATGTTAAAACAACATAAATACAATTTAATAAAGCATAGTTTAAAACAACATAAATACAATTTAATAAAGCATAGTTTAAAACAACATAAATACAATTTAATAAAGCATAGTTTAAAACAACATAAATACAATTTAATAAAGCATAGTTTAAAACAACATAAATACAATTTAATAAAGCATAGTTTAAAACAACATAAATACAATTTAATAAAGCATTAGATAAAACAACATGAATATAATTTAGTAAAGCATAAGATAAAACAACATGAATACAATTTAATAAAGCATAGGATAAAACAACATAAATAAAATTTAATAAAGCATAGGTTAAAACAACATCAATACAATTTAATAAAGCATAGTTTAAAACAACATAAATACAATTTAATAAAGCATAGGATAAAACCACAGAAATACAATTTAATAAAGCATAGGTTAAAACAACATAAATACAATTTAATAAAGCATAGGATAAAACAACATAAATACAATTTAATGAAACATAGGATAAACACCATAAATACAATTTAATAAAGCATAGGACAAAACAACATAAATACAATTTAATAAAGCCTAGGATAAAACAACATAAATACAATTTAATGAAACATAGGATAAACAAAATAAATACAATTTAATAAAGCATAGTTTAAAACAACGTAAATACAATTTAATAAAGCATATGTTAAAACAACATGAATACAATTTAATAAAGCATAAGATAAAAAAACATGAATATAATTTAGTAAAGCATAAGATAAAACAACATGAATACAATTTAATAAAGCATAGGATAAAACAACGTAAATACTTTTTAATAAAGCATAGGATAAAACCACATAAATACAATTTAATAAAGCATAGTATAAAACAACATAAATAAAATTTAATAAAGCATAGGTTAAAACAACATAAATACAATTTAATAAAGCATAGGATAAAACAACATAAATACAATTTAATAAATCATAGGATAAAACAACATAAATACAATTTAATAAAGCACAGGATAAAACAACATAAATAAAATTTAATAAAGCATAGGATAAAACAACATAAATAAAATTTAATAAAGCATAGGATAAAACAACGTAAATACAATTTAATAAAGCATAGGATAAAACAACAAAAATTAAATTTAATAAAGCATAGGATAAAACAACATAAATACAATTTAATAAAGCATAGGATAAAACAACATAAATACAATTTAATAAAGCATAGGATAAAACAACACAAATACTTTTTAATAAAGCATAGGATAAAACCACATAAATACAATTTAATAAAGCATAGGATAAAAAAAACATAAATAAAATTTAATAAAGCATAGGTTAAAACAACATAAATACAATTTAATAAAGCGTAGGACAAAACAACATAAATACAATTTAATAAAGCATAGTTTAAAACAACATAAATACAATTTAATAAAGCATAGGATAAAACCACAGAAATACAATTTAATAAAGCATAGGATAAAACAACATAAATACAATTTAATAAAGCATAGGACAAAACAACATAAATACAATATAATAAAGCATAGGATAAAACAACATAAATACAATTTAATGAAACATAGGATAAACAACATAAATACAATTTAATAAAGCATAGGACAAAACAACATAAATACAATTTAATAAAGCATATGTTAAAACAACATAAATACAATTTAATAAAGCATAACATAAAACAACATGAATACAATTTAATAAAGCATAGGATAAAACAACATAAATACTTTTTAATAAAGCATAGGATAAAACCACATAAATACAATTTAATAAAGCATAGGATAAAACAACATAAATAAAATTTAATAAAGCATAGGTTAAAACAACATAAATAAAATTTAATAAAGCATAGGATAAAACAACATAAATACAATTTAATAAAGCATAGGATAAAACAACATAAATACTTTTTAATAAAGCATAGGATAAAACCACATAAATACAATTTAATAAAGCACAGGATAAAACAACATAAATACAATTTAATAAAGCATAGGATAAAACAACATAAATACAATTTAATAAAGCATAGGATAAAACAACATAAAACCAATTTAATAAAGCATAGGATAAAACAACATAAATACAATTTAATAAATCATAGGATAAAACACCATAAATACAATTTAATAAAGCACAGGATAAAACAGCATAAATAAAATTTAATAAAGCATAGGATAAAACAACATAAATAAAATTTAATAAAGCATAGGATAAAACAACGTAAATACAATTTAATAAAGCATAGGATAAAACAACATAAATAAAATTTAATAAAGCATAGGATAAAACAACATAAATACAATTTAATAAAGCATAGGTTAAAACAACATAAATGCAATTTAATAAAGCATAGGTTAAAACAACATAAATACAATTTAATAAAGCATAGGATAAAACAACATAAATAAAATTTAATAAAGCATAGGATAAAACAACATAAATACAATTTAATAAAGCATAAGATAAAACAACATAAATACAATTTAATGAAGCACAGGATAAAACAACATAAATAAAATTTAATAATGCATAGGATAAAACAACATAAATAAAATTTAATAAAGCATTTGATAAAACAACGTAAATACAATTTAATAAAGCATAGGATAAAACAACATAAATAAAATTTAATAAAGCATAGGATAAAACAACATAAATACAATTTAATAAAGCATAAGATAAAACAACATTAATACAATTTAATAAAGCATAGGATAAAACAACATAAATACAATTTAATAAAGCATAGGACAAAACAACATAAATACAATTTAATAAAGCATAGGATAAAACAACATAAATACAATTTATAAAGCATAGGATAAAACAACATAAATACAATTTAATAAAGCATAGGATAAAACAACATAAATACAATTTAATAAAGCATAGGATAAAACAACATAAATACAATTTAATCAAGCATAGGCTAAAACAACATAAATAAACTTTAATAAAGCATAGGATAAAACAAATTAAATACAATTTAATAAAGCATAGGATAAAACAACATAAATACAATTTAATAAAGCATAAGATAAAACAACATGAATACAATTTAATAAAGCATAGGATAAAACAACATAAATACAATTTAATCAAGCATAGGCTAAAACAACATAAATACACTTTAATAAAGCATAGGATAAAACAAATTAAATACAATTTAATAAAGCATAGGATAAAACAACATAAATACAATTTAATAAAGCATAAGATAAAACAACATGAATACAATTTAATAAAGCATAGGATAAAACAACATAAATACTTTTTAATAAAGCATAGGATAAAACAACATAAATACTTTTTAATAAAGCATAGGATAAAACCACATAAATACAATTTAATAAAGCACAGGATAAAACAACATAAATACAATTTAATAAAGCATAGGATAAAACAACATAAATACAATTTAATAAAGCATAGGATAAAACAACATAAAACCAATTTAATAAAGCATAGGATAAAACAACATAAATACAATTTAATAAATCATAGGATAAAACAACATAAATACAATTTAATAAAGCACAGGATAAAACAACATAAATAAAATTTAATAAAGCATAGGATAAAACAACATAAATAAAATTTAATAAAGCATAGGATAAAACAACGTAAATACAATTTAATAAAGCATAGGATAAAACAACATAAATAAAATTTAATAAAGCATAGGATAAAACAACATAAATACAATTTAATAAAGCATAAGATAAAACAACATGAATACAATTTAATAAAGCATAGGATAAAACAACATAAATACAATTTAATAAAGCATAGGTTAAAACAACATAAATGCAATTTAATAAAGCATAGGTTAAAACAACATAAATACAATTTAATAAAGCATAGGATAAAACAACATAAATAAAATTTAATAAAGCATAGGATAAAACAACATAAATACAATTTAATAAAGCATAAGATAAAACAACATAAATACAATTTAATGAAGCACAGGATAAAACAACATAAATAAAATTTAATAATGCATAGGATAAAACAACATAAATAAAATTTAATAAAGCATTTGATAAAACAACGTAAATACAATTTAATAAAGCATAGGATAAAACAACATAAATAAAATTTAATAAAGCATAGGATAAAACAACATAAATACAATTTAATAAAGCATAAGATAAAACAACATTAATACAATTTAATAAAGCATAGGATAAAACAACATAAATACAATTTAATAAAGCATAGGACAAAACAACATAAATACAATTTAATAAAGCATAGGATAAAACAACATAAATACAATTTATAAAGCATAGGATAAAACAACATAAATACAATTTAATAAAGCATAGGATAAAACAACATAAATACAATTTAATAAAGCATAGGATAAAACAACATAAATACAATTTAATCAAGCATAGGCTAAAACAACATAAATACACTTTAATAAAGCATAGGATAAAACAAATTAAATACAATTTAATAAAGCATAGGATAAAACAACATAAATACAATTTAATAAAGCATAAGATAAAACAACATGAATACAATTTAATAAAGCATAGGATAAAACAACATAAATACTTTTTAATAAAGCATAGGATAAAACCACATAAATACAATTTAATAAAGCATAGGATAAAACAACATAAATAAAATTTAATAAAGCATAGGTTAAAACAACATAAATACAATTTAATAAAGCATAGGATAAAACAACATAAATACAATTTAATAAATCATAGGATAAAACAACATAAATACAATTTAATAAAGCACAGGATAAAACAACATAAATAAAATTTAATAAAGCATAGGATAAAACAACATAAATACAATTTAATAAAGCATAGGATAAAACAACATAAATAAAATTTAATAAAGCATAGGTTAAAACAACATAAATAAAATTTAATAAAGCATAGTTTAAAACAACATAAATACAATTTAATAAAGCATAGGACAAAACAACATAAATACAATTTAATAAAGCATAGGATAAAACAACATAAATACAATTTAATGAAACATAGGATAAACAACATAAATACAATTTAATAAAGCATAGGACAAAACAACATAAATACAATTTAATAAAGCATATTTTAAAACAACATAAATACAATTTAATAAAGCATAAGATAAAACAACATGAATATAATTTAGTAAAGCATAAGATAAAACAACATGAATACAATTTAATAAAGCATAGGTTAAAACAACATAAATACAATTTAATAAAGCATAGGATAAAACAACATAAATACTTTTTAATAAAGCATAGGATAAAACCACATAAATACAATTTAATAAAGCATAGGATAAAACAACATAAATAAAATTTAATAAAGCATAGGTTAAAACAACATAAATAAAATTTAATAAAGCATAGGATAAAACAACATAAATACAATTTAATAAAGCATAGGATAAAACAACATAAATACTTTTTAATAAAGCATAGGATAAAACCACATAAATACAATTTAATAAAGCACAGGATAAAACAACATAAATACCATTTAATAAAGCATAGGATAAAACAACATAAATACAATTTAATAAAGCATAGGATAAAACAACATAAAACCAATTTAATAAAGCATAGGATAAAACAACATAAATATAATTTAATAAATCATAGGATAAAACAACATAAATACAATTTAATAAAGCACAGGATAAAACAACATAAATAAAATTTAATAAAGCATAGGATAAAACAACATACATAAAATTTAATAAAGCATAGGATAAAACAACGTAAATACAATTTAATAAAGCATAGGATAAAACAACATAAATAAAAGTTAATAAAGCATAGGATAAAACAACATAAATACAATTTAATAAAGCATAGGATAAAACAACATAAATTCAATTTAATAAAGCATAGGTTAAAACAACATAAATGCAATTTAATAAAGCATAGGATAAAACAAATTAAATACAATTTAATAAAGCATAGGATAAAACAACATAAATAAAATTTAATAAAGCATAGGATAAAACAACATAAATACAATTTAATAAAGCATAAGATAAAACAACATAAATACAATTTAATGAAGCACAGGATAAAACAACATAAATAAAATTTAATAAAGCATAGGATAAAACAACATAAATAAAATTTAATAAAGCATAGGATAAAACAACGTAAATACAATTTAATAAAGCATAGGATAAAACAACATAAATAAAATTTAATAAAGCATAGGATAAAACAACATAAATACAATTTAATAAAGCATAAGATAAAACAACATGAATACAATTTAATAAAGCATAGGATAAAACAACATAAATACAATTTAATAAAGCATAGGTTAAAACAACATAAATGCAATTTAATAAAGCATAGGTTAAAACAACATAAATACAATTTAATAAAGCATAGGACAAAACAACATAAATACAATTTAATAAAGCATAGGATAAAACAACATAAATACAATTTATAAAGCATAGGATAAAACAACATAAATACAATTTAATAAAGCATAGGATAAAACAACATAAATACAATTTAATAAAGCATAGGATAAAACAACATAAATACAATTTAATCAAGCATAGGCTAAAACAACATAAATACACTTTAATAAAGCATAGGATAAAACAAATTAAATACAATTTAATAAAGCATAGGATAAAACAACATAAATACAATTTAATAAAGCATAAGATAAAACAACATGAATACAATTTAATAAAGCATAGGATAAAACAACGTAAATACTTTTTAATAAAGCATAGGATAAAACCACATAAATACAATTTAATAAAGCATAGGATAAAACAACATAAATAAAATTTAATAAAGCATAGGTTAAAACAACATAAATACAATTTAATAAAGCATAGGATAAAACAACATAAATACAATTTAATAAATCATAGGATAAAACAACATAAATACAATTTAATAAAGCACAGGATAAAACAACATAAATACAATTTAATAAAGCATAGGATAAAACAACATAAATACAATTTAATAAAGCATAGGATAAAACAACATAAATACAATTTAATGAAACATAGGATAAACAACATAAATACAATTTAATAAAGCATAGGACAAAACAACATAAATACAATTTAATAAAGCATATGTTAAAACAACATAAATACAATTTAATAAAGCATAAGATAAAACAACATGAATATAATTTAGTAAAGCATAAGATAAAACAACATGAATACAATTTAATAAAGCATAGGTTAAAACAACATAAATACAATTTAAGAAAGCATAGGATAAAACTACATAAATACATTTTAATAAAGCATAGGATAAAACAACATAAATACAATTTAATAAAGCATAGGATAAAACAACATAAATAAAATTTAATGAAGCATAGGTTAAAACAACATAAATACAATTTAATAAAGCATAGGATAAAACAACATAAATACAATTTAATAAAGCATAGGATAAAACAACATAAATACTTTTTAATAAAGCATAGGATAAAACCACATAAATACAATTTAATAAAGCATAGGATAAAACAACATAAATAAAATTTAATAAAGCATAGGTTAAAACAACATAAATAAAATTTAATAAAGCATAGGATAAAACAACATAAATACAATTTAATAAAGCATAGGATAAAACAACATAAATACTTTTTAATAAAGCATAGGATAAAACCACATAAATACAATTTAATAAAGCACAGGATAAAACAACATAAATACAATTTAATAAAGCATAGGATAAAACAACATAAATACAATTTAATAAAGCATAGGATAAAACAACATAAATAAAATTTAATAAAGCATAGGTTAAAACAACATAAATACAATTTAATAAAGCATAGGATAAAACAACATAAATACAATTTAATAAAGCATAGGATAAAACAACATAAATACTTTTTAATAAAGCATAGGATAAAACCACATAAATACAATTTAATAAAGCATAGGATAAAACAACATAAATAAAATTTAATAAAGCATAGGTTAAAACAACATAAATAAAATTTAATAAAGCATAGGATAAAACAACATAAATACAATTTAATAAAGCATAGGATAAAACAACATAAATACTTTTTAATAAAGCATAGGATAAAACCACATAAATACAATTTAATAAAGCACAGGATAAAACAACATAAATACAATTTAATAAAGCATAGGATAAAACAACATAAATACAATTTAATAAAGCATAGGATAAAACAACATAAAACCAATTTAATAAAGCATAGGATAAAACAACATAAATACAATTTAATAAATCATAGGATAAAACAACATAAATACAATTTAATAAAGCACAGGATAAAACAACATAAATAAAATTTAATAAAGCATAGGATAAAACAACATACATAAAATTTAATAAAGCATAGGATAAAACAACGTAAATACAATTTAATAAAGCATAGGATAAAACAACATAAATAAAAGTTAATAAAGCATAGGATAAAACAACATAAATACAATTTAATAAAGCATAGGATAAAACAACATAAATTCAATTTAATAAAGCATAGGTTAAAACAACATAAATGCAATTTAATAAAGCATAGGATAAAACAACATAAATGCAATTTAATAAAGCATAGGTTAAAACAACATAAATGCAATTTAATAAAGCATAGGTTAAAACAACATAAATACAATTTAATAAAGCATAGGACAAAACAACATAAATACAATTTAATAAAGCATAGGATAAAACAACATAAATACAATTTATAAAGCATTGGATAAAACAACATAAATACAATTTAATAAAGCATAGGATAAAACAACATAAATACAATTTAATAAAGCATAGGATAAAACAACATAAATACAATTTAATCAAGCATAGGCTAAAACAACATAAATACACTTTAATAAAGCATAGGATAAAACAAATTAAATACAATTTAATAAAGCATAGGTTAAAACAACATAAATGCAATTTAATAAAGCATAGGTTAAAACAACATAAATACAATTTAATAAAGCATAGGATAAAACAACATAAATACAATTTAATAAAGCATAGGATAAAACAACATAAATACTTTTTAATAAAGCATAGGATAAAACCACATAAATACAATTTAATAAAGCATAGGATAAAACAACATAAATAAAATTTAATAAAGCATAGGTTAAAACAACATAAATAAAATTTAATAAAGCATAGGATAAAACAACATAAATACAATTTAATAAAGCATAGGATAAAACAACATAAATACTTTTTAATAAAGCATAGGATAAAACCACATAAATACAATTTAATAAAGCATAGGATAAAACAACATAAATAAAATTTAATAAAGCATAGGTTAAAACAACATAAATACAATTTAATAAAGCATAGGATAAAACAACATAAATACAATTTAATAAATCATAGGATAAAACAACATAAATACAATTTAATAAAGCACAGGATAAAAAAACATAAATAAAATTTAATAAAGCATAGGATAAAACAACATAAATACAATTTAATAAAGCATAGGATAAAACAACATAAATAAAATTTAATAAAGCATAGGTTAAAACAACATAAATAAAATTTAATAAAGCATAGTTTAAAACAACATAAATACAATTTAATAAAGCATAGGACAAAACAACATAAATACAATTTAATAAAGCATAGGATAAAACAACATAAATACAATTTAATGAAACATAGGATAAACAACATAAATACAATTTAATAAAGCATAGGACAAAACAACATAAATACAATTTAATAAAGCATATGTTAAAACAACATAAATACAATTTAATAAAGCATAAGATAAAACAACATGAATATAATTTAGTAAAGCATAAGATAAAACAACATGAATACAATTTAATAAAGCATAGGTTAAAACAACATAAATACAATTTAAGAAAGCATAGGATAAAACTACATAAATACATTTTAATAAAGCATAGGATAAAACAACATAAATACAATTTAATAAAGCATAGGATAAAACAACATAAATAAAATTTAATAAAGCATAGGTTAAAACAACATAAATACAATTTAATAAAGCATAGGATAAAACAACATAAATACAATTTAATAAAGCATAGGATAAAACAACATAAATACTTTTTAATAAAGCATAGGATAAAACCACATAAATACAATTTAATAAAGCATAGGATAAAACAACATAAATAAAATTTAATAAAGCATAGGTTAAAACAACATAAATAAAATTTAATAAAGCATAGGATAAAACAACATAAATACAATTTAATAAAGCATAGGATAAAACAACATAAATACTTTTTAATAAAGCATAGGATAAAACCACATAAATACAATTTAATAAAGCACAGGATAAAACAACATAAATACCATTTAATAAAGCATAGGATAAAACAACATAAATACAATTTAATAAAGCATAGGATAAAACAACATAAAACCAATTTAATAAAGCATAGGATAAAACAACATAAATAAAATTTAATAAAGCATAGGTTAAAACAACATAAATACAATTTAATAAAGCATAGGATAAAACAACATAAATACAATTTAATAAAGCATAGGATAAAACAACATAAATACTTTTTAATAAAGCATAGGATAAAACCACATAAATACAATTTAATAAAGCATAGGATAAAACAACATAAATAAAATTTAATAAAGCATAGGTTAAAACAACATAAATAAAATTTAATAAAGCATAGGATAAAACAACATAAATACAATTTAATAAAGCATAGGATAAAACAACATAAATACTTTTTAATAAAGCATAGGATAAAACCACATAAATACAATTTAATAAAGCACAGGATAAAACAACATAAATACCATTTAATAAAGCATAGGATAAAACAACATAAATACAATTTAATAAAGCACAGGATAAAACAACATAAATAAAATTTAATAAAGCATAGGATAAAACAACATACATAAAATTTAATAAAGCATAGGATAAAACAACGTAAATACAATTTAATAAAGCATAGGATAAAACAACATAAATAAAAGTTAATAAAGCATAGGATAAAACAACATAAATACAATTTAATAAAGCATAGGATAAAACAACATAAATTCAATTTAATAAAGCATAGGTTAAAACAACATAAATGCAATTTAATAAAGCATAGGATAAAACAAATTAAATACAATTTAATAAAGCATAGGATAAAACAACATAAATAAAATTTAATAAAGCATAGGATAAAACAACATAAATACAATTTAATAAAGCATAAGATAAAACAACATAAATACAATTTAATGAAGCACAGGATAAAACAACATAAATAAAATTTAATAAAGCATAGGATAAAACAACATAAATAAAATTTAATAAAGCATAGGATAAAACAACGTAAATACAATTTAATAAAGCATAGGATAAAACAACATAAATAAAATTTAATAAAGCATAGGATAAAACAACATAAATACAATTTAATAAAGCATAAGATAAAACAACATGAATACAATTTAATAAAGCATAGGATAAAACAACATAAATACAATTTAATAAAGCATAGGTTAAAACAACATAAATGCAATTTAATAAAGCATAGGTTAAAACAACATAAATACAATTTAATAAAGCATAGGACAAAACAACATAAATACAATTTAATAAAGCATAGGATAAAACAACATAAATACAATTTATAAAGCATAGGATAAAACAACATAAATACAATTTAATAAAGCATAGGATAAAACAACATAAATACAATTTAATAAAGCATAGGATAAAACAACATAAATACAATTTAATCAAGCATAGGCTAAAACAACATAAATACACTTTAATAAAGCATAGGATAAAACAAATTAAATACAATTTAATAAAGCATAGGATAAAACAACATAAATACAATTTAATAAAGCATAAGATAAAACAACATGAATACAATTTAATAAAGCATAGGATAAAACAACGTAAATACTTTTTAATAAAGCATAGGATAAAACCACATAAATACAATTTAATAAAGCATAGGATAAAACAACATAAATAAAATTTAATAAAGCATAGGTTAAAACAACATAAATACAATTTAATAAAGCATAGGATAAAACAACATAAATACAATTTAATAAATCATAGGATAAAACAACATAAATACAATTTAATAAAGCACAGGATAAAACAACATAAATACAATTTAATAAAGCATAGGATAAAACAACATAAATACAATTTAATAAAGCATAGGATAAAACAACATAAATACAATTTAATGAAACATAGGATAAACAACATAAATACAATTTAATAAAGCATAGGACAAAACAACATAAATACAATTTAATAAAGCATATGTTAAAACAACATAAATACAATTTAATAAAGCATAAGATAAAACAACATGAATATAATTTAGTAAAGCATAAGATAAAACAACATGAATACAATTTAATAAAGCATAGGTTAAAACAACATAAATACAATTTAAGAAAGCATAGGATAAAACTACATAAATACATTTTAATAAAGCATAGGATAAAACAACATAAATACAATTTAATAAAGCATAGGATAAAACAACATAAATAAAATTTAATAAAGCATAGGTTAAAACAACATAAATACAATTTAATAAAGCATAGGATAAAACAACATAAATACAATTTAATAAAGCATAGGATAAAACAACATAAATACTTTTTAATAAAGCATAGGATAAAACCACATAAATACAATTTAATAAAGCATAGGATAAAACAACATAAATAAAATTTAATAAAGCATAGGTTAAAACAACATAAATAAAATTTAATAAAGCATAGGATAAAACAACATAAATACAATTTAATAAAGCATAGGATAAAACAACATAAATACTTTTTAATAAAGCATAGGATAAAACCACATAAATACAATTTAATAAAGCACAGGATAAAACAACATAAATACAATTTAATAAAGCATAGGATAAAACAACATAAATACAATTTAATAAAGCATAGGATAAAACAACATAAATAAAATTTAATAAAGCATAGGTTAAAACAACATAAATACAATTTAATAAAGCATAGGATAAAACAACATAAATACAATTTAATAAAGCATAGGATAAAACAACATAAATACTTTTTAATAAAGCATAGGATAAAACCACATAAATACAATTTAATAAAGCATAGGATAAAACAACATAAATAAAATTTAATAAAGCATAGGTTAAAACAACATAAATAAAATTTAATAAAGCATAGGATAAAACAACATAAATACAATTTAATAAAGCATAGGATAAAACAACATAAATACTTTTTAATAAAGCATAGGATAAAACCACATAAATACAATTTAATAAAGCACAGGATAAAACAACATAAATACAATTTAATAAAGCATAGGATAAAACAACATAAATACAATTTAATAAAGCATAGGATAAAACAACATAAAACCAATTTAATAAAGCATAGGATAAAACAACATAAATACAATTTAATAAATCATAGGATAAAACAACATAAATACAATTTAATAAAGCACAGGATAAAACAACATAAATAAAATTTAATAAAGCATAGGATAAAACAACATACATAAAATTTAATAAAGCATAGGATAAAACAACGTAAATACAATTTAATAAAGCATAGGATAAAACAACATAAATAAAAGTTAATAAAGCATAGGATAAAACAACATAAATACAATTTAATAAAGCATAGGATAAAACAACATAAATTCAATTTAATAAAGCATAGGTTAAAACAACATAAATGCAATTTAATAAAGCATAGGATAAAACAACATAAATGCAATTTAATAAAGCATAGCTTAAAACAACATAAATGCAATTTAATAAAGCATAGGTTAAAACAACATAAATACAATTTAATAAAGCATAGGACAAAACAACATAAATACAATTTAATAAAGCATAGGATAAAACAACATAAATACAATTTATAAAGCATTGGATAAAACAACATAAATACAATTTAATAAAGCATAGGATAAAACAACATAAATACAATTTAATAAAGCATAGGATAAAACAACATAAATACAATTTAATCAAGCATAGGCTAAAACAACATAAATACACTTTAATAAAGCATAGGATAAAACAAATTAAATACAATTTAATAAAGCATAGGTTAAAACAACATAAATGCAATTTAATAAAGCATAGGTTAAAACAACATAAATACAATTTAATAAAGCATAGGATAAAACAACATAAATACAATTTAATAAAGCATAGGATAAAACAACATAAATACTTTTTAATAAAGCATAGGATAAAACCACATAAATACAATTTAATAAAGCATAGGATAAAACAACATAAATAAAATTTAATAAAGCATAGGTTAAAACAACATAAATAAAATTTAATAAAGCATAGGATAAAACAACATAAATACAATTTAATAAAGCATAGGATAAAACAACATAAATACTTTTTAATAAAGCATAGGATAAAACCACATAAATACAATTTAATAAAGCACAGGATAAAACAACATAAATACAATTTAATAAAGCATAGGATAAAACAACATAAATACAATTTAATAAAGCATAGGATAAAACAACATAAAACCAATTTAATAAAGCATAGGATAAAACAACATAAATACAATTTAATAAATCATAGGATAAAACAACATAAATACAATTTAATAAAGCACAGGATAAAACAACATAAATAAAATTTAATAAAGCATAGGATAAAACAACATACATAAAATTTAATAAAGCATAGGATAAAACAACGTAAATACAATTTAATAAAGCATAGGATAAAACAACATAAATACAATTTAATCAAGCATAGGCTAAAACAACATAAATACACTTTAATAAAGCATAGGATAAAACAAATTAAATACAATTTAATAAAGCATAGGATAAAACAACATAAATACAATTTAATAAAGCATAAGATAAAACAACATGAATACAATTTAATAAAGCATAGGATAAAACCACATAAATACAATTTAATAAAGCATAGGATAAAACAACATAAATAAAATTTAATAAAGCATAGGTTAAAACAACATAAATACAATTTAATAAAGCATAGGATAAAACAACATAAATACAATTTAATAAATCAAAGGATAAAACAACATAAATACAATTTAATAAAGCACAGGATAAAACAACATAAATAAAATTTAATAAAGCATAGGATAAAACAACATAAATACAATTTAATAAAGCATAGGATAAAACAACATAAATAAAATTTAATAAAGCATAGGTTAAAACAACATAAATACAATTTAATAAAGCATAGTTTAAAACAACATAAATACAATTTAATAAAGCATAGTTTAAAACAACATAAATACAATTTAATAAAGCATAGGATAAAACCACATAAATACAATTTAATAAAGCATAGGATAAAACAACATAAATACAATTTAATAAAGCATAGGATAAAACCACAGAAATACAATTTAATAAAGCATAGGATAAAACAACATAAATACAATTTAATAAAGCATAGGACAAAACAACATAAATACAATTTAATAACGCATAGGATAAAACAACATAAATACACTTTAATGAAACATAGGATAAACAACATAAATACAATTTAATAAAGCATAGGACAAAACAACATAAATACAATTTAATAAAGCATATGTTAAAACAACATAAATACAATTTAATAAAGCATAGTTTAAAACAACATAAATACAATTTAATAAAGCATAGCTTAAAACAACATAAATACAATTTAATAAAGCATTAGATAAAACAACATGAATATAATTTAGTAAAGCATAATATAAAACAACATGAATACAATTTAATAAAGCATAGGATAAAACAACATAAATAAAATTTAATAAAGCATAGGTTAAAACAACATAAATACAATTTAATAAAGCATAGTTTAAAACAACATAAATACAATTTAATAAAGCATAGGATAAAACCACAGAAATACAATTTAATAAAGCATAGGTTAAAACAACATAAATACAATTTAATAAAGCATAGGACAAAACAACATAAATACAATTTAATAAAGCATAGGATAAAACAACATAAATACAATTTAATGAAACATAGGATAAACAACATAAATACAATTTAATAAAGCATAGGACAAAACAACATAAATACAATTTAATAAAGCCTAGGATAAAACAACATAAATACAATTTAATGAAACATAGGATAAACAAAATAAATACAATTTAATAAAGCATAGTTTAAAACAACATAAATACAATTTAATAAAGCATATGTTAAAACAACATGAATACAATTTAATAAAGCATAGGATAAAACAACATAAATACTTTTTAATAAAGCATAGGATAAAACCACATAAATACAATTTAATAAAGCACAGGATAAAACAACATAAATACAATTTAATAAAGCATAGGATAAAACAACATAAATACAATTTAATAAAGCATAGGATAAAACAACGTAAATACAATTTAATAAAGCATAGGATAAAACAACATAAATAAAATTTAATAAAGCATAGGATAAAACAACATAAATGCAATTTAATAAAGCATAAGATAAAACAACATGAATACAATTTAATAAAGCATAGGATAAAACAACATAAATACAATTTAATAAAGCATAGGTTAAAACAACATAAATGCAATTTAATAAAGCATAGGTTAAAACAACATAAATACAATTTAATAAAGCATAGGACAAAACAACATAAATACAATTTAATAAAGCATAGGATAAAACAACATAAATACAATTTATAAAGCATAGGATAAAACAACATAACTACAATTTAATAAAGCATAGGATAAAACAACATAAATACAATTTAATCAAGCATAGGCTAAAACAACATAAATACACTTTAATAAAGCATAGGATAAAACAAATTAAATACAATTTAATAAAGCATAGGATAAAACAACATAAATACAATTTAATAAAGTATAAGATAAAACAACATGAATACAATTTAATAAAGCATAGGATAAAACAACGTAAATACTTTTTAATAAAGCATAGGATAAAACCACATAAATACAATTTAATAAAGCATAGGATAAAACAACATAAATAAAATTTAATAAAGCATAGGTTAAAACAACATAAATACAATTTAATAAAGCATAGGATAAAACAACATAAATACAATTTAATAAATCATAGGATAAAACAACATAAATACAATTTAATAAAGCACAGGATAAAACAACATAAATAAAATTTAATGAAGCATAGGATAAAACAACATAAATAAAATTTAATAAAGCATAGGATAAAACAACGTAAATACAATTTAATAAAGCATAGGATAAAACAACAAAAATTAAATTTAATAAAGCATAGGATAAAACAACATAAATACAATTTAATAAAGCATAGGATAAAACAACATAAATAGAATTTAATAAAGCATAGGATAAAACAACATAAATACAATTTAATAAAGCATAGGATAAAACAACATAAATACAATTTAATAAAGCATAGGATAAAACAACATAAATAAAATTTAATAAAGCATAGGTTAAAACAACATAAATACAATTTAATAAAGCATAGTTTAAAACAACATAAATACAATTTAATAAAGCATAGTTTAAAACAACATAAATACAATTTAATAAAGCATAGGATAAAACCACATAAATACAATTTAATAACGCATAGGATAAAACAACATAAATACAATTTAATGAAACATAGGATAAACAACATAAATACAATTTAATAAAGCATAGGACAAAACAACATAAATACAATTTAATAAAGCATATGTTAAAACAACATAAATGCAATTTAATAAAGCATAGTTTAAAACAACATAAATACAATTTAATAAAGCATAGTTTAAAACAACATAAATACAATTTAATAAAGCATAGTTTAAAACAACATAAATAAAATTTAATAAAGCATAGTTTAAAACAACATAAATACAATTTAATAAAGCATAGTTTAAAACAACATAAATACAATTTAATAAAGCATTAGATAAAACAACATGAATATAATTTAGTAAAGCATAAGATAAAACAACATGAATACAATTTAATAAAGCATAGGATAAAACAACATAAATAAAATTTAATAAAGCATAGGTTAAAACAACATAAATACAATTTAATAAAGCATAGTTTACAACAACATAAATACAATTTAATAAAGCATAGGATAAAACAACATAACTACAATTTAATAAAGCATAGGATAAAACAACATAAATACTTTTTAATAAAGCATAGGATAAAACCACATAAATACAATTTAATAAAGCATAGGATAAAACAACATAAATAAAATTTAATAAAGCATAGGTTAAAACAACATAAATAAAATTTAATAAAGCATAGGATAAAACAACATAAATACAATTTAATAAAGCATAGGATAAAACAACATAAATACTTTTTAATAAAGCATAGGATAAAACCACATAAATACAATTTAATAAAGCACAGGATAAAACAACATAAATACAATTTAATAAAGCATAGGATAAAACAACATAAATACAATTTAATAAAGCATAGGATAAAACAACATAAAACCAATTTAATAAAGCATAGGATAAAACAACATAAATACAATTTAATAAATCATAGGATAAAACAACATAAATACAATTTAATAAAGCACAGGATAAAACAACATAAATAAAATTTAATAAAGCATAGGATAAAACAACATACATAAAATTTAATAAAGCATAGGATAAAACAACGTAAATACAATTTAATAAAGCATAGGATAAAACAACATAAATAAAAGTTAATAAAGCATAGGATAAAACAACATAAATACAATTTAATAAAGCATAGGATAAAACAACATAAATTCAATTTAATAAAGCATAGGTTAAAACAACATAAATGCAATTTAATAAAGCATAGGATAAAACAACATAAATGCAATTTAATAAAGCATAGGTTAAAACAACATAAATGCAATTTAATAAAGCATAGGTTAAAACAACATAAATACAATTTAATAAAGCATAGGACAAAACAACATAAATACAATTTAATAAAGCATAGGATAAAACAACATAAATACAATTTATAAAGCATTGGATAAAACAACATAAATACAATTTAATAAAGCATAGGATAAAACAACATAAATACAATTTAATAAAGCATAGGATAAAACAACATAAATACAATTTAATCAAGCATAGGCTAAAACAACATAAATACACTTTAATAAAGCATAGGATAAAACAAATTAAATACAATTTAATAAAGCATAGGTTAAAACAACATAAATGCAATTTAATAAAGCATAGGTTAAAACAACATAAATACAATTTAATAAAGCATAGGATAAAACAACATAAATACAATTTAATAAAGCATAGGATAAAACAACATAAATACTTTTTAATAAAGCATAGGATAAAACCACATAAATACAATTTAATAAAGCATAGGATAAAACAACATAAATAAAATTTAATAAAGCATAGGTTAAAACAACATAAATAAAATTTAATAAAGCATAGGATAAAACAACATAAATACAATTTAATAAAGCATAGGATAAAACAACATAAATACTTTTTAATAAAGCATAGGATAAAACCACATAAATACAATTTAATAAAGCACAGGATAAAACAACATAAATACAATTTAATAAAGCATAGGATAAAACAACATAAATACAATTTAATAAAGCATAGGATAAAACAACATAAAACCAATTTAATAAAGCATAGGATAAAACAACATAAATACAATTTAATAAATCATAGGATAAAACAACATAAATACAATTTAATAAAGCACAGGATAAAACAACATAAATAAAATTTAATAAAGCATAGGATAAAACAACATACATAAAATTTAATAAAGCATAGGATAAAACAACGTAAATACAATTTAATAAAGCATAGGATAAAACAACATAAATACAATTTAATCAAGCATAGGCTAAAACAACATAAATACACTTTAATAAAGCATAGGATAAAACAAATTAAATACAATTTAATAAAGCATAGGATAAAACAACATAAATACAATTTAATAAAGCATAAGATAAAACAACATGAATACAATTTAATAAAGCATAGGATAAAACCACATAAATACAATTTAATAAAGCATAGGATAAAACAACATAAATAAAATTTAATAAAGCATAGGTTAAAACAACATAAATACAATTTAATAAAGCATAGGATAAAACAACATAAATACAATTTAATAAATCAAAGGATAAAACAACATAAATACAATTTAATAAAGCACAGGATAAAACAACATAAATAAAATTTAATAAAGCATAGGATAAAACAACATAAATACAATTTAATAAAGCATAGGATAAAACAACATAAATAAAATTTAATAAAGCATAGGTTAAAACAACATAAATACAATTTAATAAAGCATAGTTTAAAACAACATAAATACAATTTAATAAAGCATAGTTTAAAACAACATAAATACAATTTAATAAAGCATAGGATAAAACCACATAAATACAATTTAATAAAGCATAGGATAAAACAACATAAATACAATTTAATAAAGCATAGGATAAAACCACAGAAATACAATTTAATAAAGCATAGGATAAAACAACATAAATACAATTTAATAAAGCATAGGACAAAACAACATAAATACAATTTAATAACGCATAGGATAAAACAACATAAATACACTTTAATGAAACATAGGATAAACAACATAAATACAATTTAATAAAGCATAGGACAAAACAACATAAATACAATTTAATAAAGCATATGTTAAAACAACATAAATACAATTTAATAAAGCATAGTTTAAAACAACATAAATACAATTTAATAAAGCATAGCTTAAAACAACATAAATACAATTTAATAAAGCATTAGATAAAACAACATGAATATAATTTAGTAAAGCATAATATAAAACAACATGAATACAATTTAATAAAGCATAGGATAAAACAACATAAATAAAATTTAATAAAGCATAGGTTAAAACAACATAAATACAATTTAATAAAGCATAGTTTAAAACAACATAAATACAATTTAATAAAGCATAGGATAAAACCACAGAAATACAATTTAATAAAGCATAGGTTAAAACAACATAAATACAATTTAATAAAGCATAGGACAAAACAACATAAATACAATTTAATAAAGCATAGGATAAAACAACATAAATACAATTTAATGAAACATAGGATAAACAACATAAATACAATTTAATAAAGCATAGGACAAAACAACATAAATACAATTTAATAAAGCCTAGGATAAAACAACATAAATACAATTTAATGAAACATAGGATAAACAAAATAAATACAATTTAATAAAGCATAGTTTAAAACAACATAAATACAATTTAATAAAGCATATGTTAAAACAACATGAATACAATTTAATAAAGCATAGGATAAAACAACATAAATACTTTTTAATAAAGCATAGGATAAAACCACATAAATACAATTTAATAAAGCACAGGATAAAACAACATAAATACAATTTAATAAAGCATAGGATAAAACAACATAAATACAATTTAATAAAGCATAGGATAAAACAACGTAAATACAATTTAATAAAGCATAGGATAAAACAACATAAATAAAATTTAATAAAGCATAGGATAAAACAACATAAATGCAATTTAATAAAGCATAAGATAAAACAACATGAATACAATTTAATAAAGCATAGGATAAAACAACATAAATACAATTTAATAAAGCATAGGTTAAAACAACATAAATGCAATTTAATAAAGCATAGGTTAAAACAACATAAATACAATTTAATAAAGCATAGGACAAAACAACATAAATACAATTTAATAAAGCATAGGATAAAACAACATAAATACAATTTATAAAGCATAGGATAAAACAACATAACTACAATTTAATAAAGCATAGGATAAAACAACATAAATACAATTTAATCAAGCATAGGCTAAAACAACATAAATACACTTTAATAAAGCATAGGATAAAACAAATTAAATACAATTTAATAAAGCATAGGATAAAACAACATAAATACAATTTAATAAAGTATAAGATAAAACAACATGAATACAATTTAATAAAGCATAGGATAAAACAACGTAAATACTTTTTAATAAAGCATAGGATAAAACCACATAAATACAATTTAATAAAGCATAGGATAAAACAACATAAATAAAATTTAATAAAGCATAGGTTAAAACAACATAAATACAATTTAATAAAGCATAGGATAAAACAACATAAATACAATTTAATAAATCATAGGATAAAACAACATAAATACAATTTAATAAAGCACAGGATAAAACAACATAAATAAAATTTAATGAAGCATAGGATAAAACAACATAAATAAAATTTAATAAAGCATAGGATAAAACAACGTAAATACAATTTAATAAAGCATAGGATAAAACAACAAAAATTAAATTTAATAAAGCATAGGATAAAACAACATAAATACAATTTAATAAAGCATAGGATAAAACAACATAAATAGAATTTAATAAAGCATAGGATAAAACAACATAAATACAATTTAATAAAGCATAGGATAAAACAACATAAATACAATTTAATAAAGCATAGGATAAAACAACATAAATAAAATTTAATAAAGCATAGGTTAAAACAACATAAATACAATTTAATAAAGCATAGTTTAAAACAACATAAATACAATTTAATAAAGCATAGTTTAAAACAACATAAATACAATTTAATAAAGCATAGGATAAAACCACATAAATACAATTTAATAACGCATAGGATAAAACAACATAAATACAATTTAATGAAACATAGGATAAACAACATAAATACAATTTAATAAAGCATAGGACAAAACAACATAAATACAATTTAATAAAGCATATGTTAAAACAACATAAATGCAATTTAATAAAGCATAGTTTAAAACAACATAAATACAATTTAATAAAGCATAGTTTAAAACAACATAAATACAATTTAATAAAGCATAGTTTAAAACAACATAAATAAAATTTAATAAAGCATAGTTTAAAACAACATAAATACAATTTAATAAAGCATAGTTTAAAACAACATAAATACAATTTAATAAAGCATTAGATAAAACAACATGAATATAATTTAGTAAAGCATAAGATAAAACAACATGAATACAATTTAATAAAGCATAGGATAAAACAACATAAATAAAATTTAATAAAGCATAGGTTAAAACAACATAAATACAATTTAATAAAGCATAGTTTACAACAACATAAATACAATTTAATAAAGCATAGGATAAAACAACATAACTACAATTTAATAAAGCATAGGATAAAACAACATAAATACTTTTTAATAAAGCATAGGATAAAACCACATAAATACAATTTAATAAAGCATAGGATAAAACAACATAAATAAAATTTAATAAAGCATAGGTTAAAACAACATAAATAAAATTTAATAAAGCATAGGATAAAACAACATAAATACAATTTAATAAAGCATAGGATAAAACAACATAAATACTTTTTAATAAAGCATAGGATAAAACCACATAAATACAATTTAATAAAGCACAGGATAAAACAACATAAATACAATTTAATAAAGCATAGGATAAAACAACATAAATACAATTTAATAAAGCATAGGATAAAACAACATAAAACCAATTTAATAAAGCATAGGATAAAACAACATAAATACAATTTAATAAATCATAGGATAAAACAACATAAATACAATTTAATAAAGCACAGGATAAAACAACATAAATAAAATTTAATAAAGCATAGGATAAAACAACATACATAAAATTTAATAAAGCATAGGATAAAACAACGTAAATACAATTTAATAAAGCATAGGATAAAACAACATAAATAAAATTTAATAAAGCATAGGATAAAACAACATAAATACAATTTAATAAAGCATAAGATAAAACAACATGAATACAATTTAATAAAGCATAGGATAAAACAACATAAATACAATTTAATAAAGCATAGGTTAAAACAACATAAATGCAATTTAATAAAGCATAGGTTAAAACAACATAAATACAATTTAATAAAGCATAGGATAAAACTACATAAATACATTTTAATAAAGCATAGGATAAAACAAAATAAATACAATTTAATAAAGCATAGGATAAAACAACATAAATAAAATTTAATAAAGCATAGGTTAAAACAACATAAATACAATTTAATAAAGCATAGGATAAAACAACATAAATACAATTTAATAAAGCATAGGATAAAACAACATAAATACTTTTTAATAAAGCATAGGATAAAACCACATAAATACAATTTAATAAAGCATAGGATAAAACAACATAAATAAAATTTAATAAAGCATAGGTTAAAACAACATAAATAAAATTTAATAAAGCATAGGATAAAACAACATAAATACAATTTAATAAAGCATAGGATAAAACAACATAAATACTTTTTAATAAAGCATAGGATAAAACCACATAAATACAATTTAATAAAGCACAGGATAAAACAACATAAATACAATTTAATAAAGCATAGGATAAAACAACATAAATACAATTTAATAAAGCATAGGATAAAACAACATAAATAAAATTTAATAAAGCATAGGTTAAAACAACATAAATACAATTTAATAAAGCATAGGATAAAACAACATAAATACAATTTAATAAAGCATAGGATAAAACAACATAAATACTTTTTAATAAAGCATAGGATAAAACCACATAAATACAATTTAATAAAGCATAGGATAAAACAACATAAATAAAATTTAATAAAGCATAGGTTAAAACAACATAAATAAAATTTAATAAAGCATAGGATAAAACAACATAAATACAATTTAATAAAGCATAGGATAAAACAACATAAATACTTTTTAATAAAGCATAGGATAAAACCACATAAATACAATTTAATAAAGCACAGGATAAAACAACATAAATACAATTTAATAAAGCATAGGATAAAACAACATAAATACAATTTAATAAAGCATAGGATAAAACAACATAAAACCAATTTAATAAAGCATAGGATAAAACAACATAAATACAATTTAATAAATCATAGGATAAAACAACATAAATACAATTTAATAAAGCACAGGATAAAACAACATAAATAAAATTTAATAAAGCATAGGATAAAACAACATACATAAAATTTAATAAAGCATAGGATAAAACAACGTAAATACAATTTAATAAAGCATAGGATAAAACAACATAAATAAAAGTTAATAAAGCATAGGATAAAACAACATAAATACAATTTAATAAAGCATAGGATAAAACAACATAAATTCAATTTAATAAAGCATAGGTTAAAACAACATAAATGCAATTTAATAAAGCATAGGATAAAACAACATAAATGCAATTTAATAAAGCATAGGTTAAAACAACATAAATGCAATTTAATAAAGCATAGGTTAAAACAACATAAATACAATTTAATAAAGCATAGGACAAAACAACATAAATACAATTTAATAAAGCATAGGATAAAACAACATAAATACAATTTATAAAGCATTGGATAAAACAACATAAATACAATTTAATAAAGCATAGGATAAAACAACATAAATACAATTTAATAAAGCATAGGATAAAACAACATAAATACAATTTAATCAAGCATAGGCTAAAACAACATAAATACACTTTAATAAAGCATAGGATAAAACAAATTAAATACAATTTAATAAAGCATAGGATAAAACAACATAAATACAATTTAATAAAGCATAAGATAAAACAACATGAATACAATTTAATAAAGCATAGGATAAAACAACGTAAATACTTTTTAATAAAGCATAGGATAAAACCACATAAATACAATTTAATAAAGCATAGGATAAAACAACATAAATAAAATTTAATAAAGCATAGGTTAAAACAACATAAATACAATTTAATAAAGCATAGGATAAAACAACATAAATACAATTTAATAAATCAAAGGATAAAACAACATAAATACAATTTAATAAAGCACAGGATAAAACAACATAAATAAAATTTAATAAAGCATAGGATAAAACAACATAAATACAATTTAATAAAGCATAGGATAAAACAACATAAATAAAATTTAATAAAGCATAGGTTAAAACAACATAAATACAATTTAATAAAGCATAGTTTAAAACAACATAAATACAATTTAATAAAGCATAGTTTAAAACAACATAAATACAATTTAATAAAGCATAGGATAAAACCACATAAATACAATTTAATAAAGCATAGGATAAAACAACATAAATACAATTTAATAAAGCATAGGATAAAACCACAGAAATACAATTTAATAAAGCATAGGATAAAACAACATAAATACAATTTAATAAAGCATAGGACAAAACAACATAAATACAATTTAATAACGCATAGGATAAAACAACATAAATACAATTTAATGAAACATAGGATAAACAACATAAATACAATTTAATAAAGCATAGGACAAAACAACATAAATACAATTTAATAAAGCATATGTTAAAACAACATAAATACAATTTAATAAAGCATAGTTTAAAACAACATAAATACAATTTAATAAAGCATAGCTTAAAACAACATAAATACAATTTAATAAAGCATTAGATAAAACAACATGAATATAATTTAGTAAAGCATAATATAAAACAACATGAATACAATTTAATAAAGCATAGGATAAAACAACATAAATAAAATTTAATAAAGCATAGGTTAAAACAACATAAATACAATTTAATAAAGCATAGTTTAAAACAACATAAATACAATTTAATAAAGCATAGGATAAAACCACAGAAATACAATTTAATAAAGCATAGGTTAAAACAACATAAATACAATTTAATAAAGCATAGGACAAAACAACATAAATACAATTTAATAAAGCATAGGATAAAACAACATAAATACAATTTAATGAAACATAGGATAAACAACATAAATACAATTTAATAAAGCATAGGACAAAACAACATAAATACAATTTAATAAAGCCTAGGATAAAACAACATAAATACAATTTAATGAAACATAGGATAAACAAAATAAATACAATTTAATAAAGCATAGTTTAAAACAACATAAATACAATTTAATAAAGCATATGTTAAAACAACATGAATACAATTTAATAAAGCATAGGATAAAACAACATAAATACTTTTTAATAAAGCATAGGATAAAACCACATAAATACAATTTAATAAAGCACAGGATAAAACAACATAAATACAATTTAATAAAGCATAGGATAAAACAACATAAATACAATTTAATAAAGCATAGGATAAAACAACATAAAACCAATTTAATAAAGCATAGGATAAAACAACATAAATACAATTTAATAAATCATAGGATAAAACAACATAAATACAATTTAATAAAGCACAGGATAAAACAACATAAATAAAATTTAATAAAGCATAGGATAAAACAACATACATAAAATTTAATAAAGCATAGGATAAAACAACGTAAATACAATTTAATAAAGCATAGGATAAAACAACATAAATAAAAGTTAATAAAGCATAGGATAAAACAACATAAATACAATTTAATAAAGCATAGGATAAAACAACATAAATTCAATTTAATAAAGCATAGGTTAAAACAACATAAATGCAATTTAATAAAGCATAGGATAAAACAACGTAAATACAATTTAATAAAGCATAGGATAAAACAACATAAATAAAATTTAATAAAGCATAGGATAAAACAACAAAAATACAATTTAATAAAGCATAAGATAAAACAACATAAATACAATTTAATAAAGCACAGGATAAAACAACATAAATAAAATTTAATAAAGCATAGGATAAAACAACATAAATAAAATTTAATAAAGCATAGGATAAAACAACGTAAATACAATTTAATAAAGCATAGGATAAAACAACATAAATAAAATTTAATAAAGCATAGGATAAAACAACATAAATGCAATTTAATAAAGCATAAAATAAAACAACATGAATACAATTTAATAAAGCATAGGATAAAACAACATAAATACAATATAATAAAGCATAGGTTAAAACAACATAAATGCAATTTAATAAAGCATAGGTTAAAACAACATAAATACAATTTAATAAAGCATAGGACAAAACAACATAAATACAATTTAATAAAGCATAGGATAAAACAACATAAATACAATTTATAAAGCATAGGATAAAACAACATAAATACAATTTAATAAAGCATAGGATAAAACAACATAAATACAATTTAATAAAGCATAGGATAAAACAACATAAATACAATTTAATCAAGCATAGGCTAAAACAACATAAATACACTTTAATAAAGCATAGGATAAAACAAATTAAATACAATTTAATAAAGCATAGGATAAAACAACATAAATACAATTTAATAAAGTATAAGATAAAACAACATGAATACAATTTAATAAAGCATAGGATAAAACAACGTAAATACTTTTTAATAAAGCATAGGATAAAACCACATAAATACAATTTAATAAAGCATAGGATAAAACAACATAAATAAAATTTAATAAAGCATAGGTTAAAACAACATAAATACAATTTAATAAAGCATAGGATAAAACAACATAAATACAATTTAATAAATCATAGGATAAAACAACATAAATACAATTTAATAAAGCACAGGATAAAACAACATAAATAAAATTTAATGAAGCATAGGATAAAACAACATAAATAAAATTTAATAAAGCATAGGATAAAACAACGTAAATACAATTTAATAAAGCATAGGATAAAACAACAAAAATTAAATTTAATAAAGCATAGGATAAAACAACATAAATACAATTTAATAAAGCATAGGATAAAACAACATAAATAGAATTTAATAAAGCATAGGATAAAACAACATAAATACAATTTAATAAAGCATAGGATAAAACAACATAAATACAATTTAATAAAGCATAGGATAAAACAACATAAATAAAATTTAATAAAGCATAGGTTAAAACAACATAAATACAATTTAATAAAGCATAGTTTAAAACAACATAAATACAATTTAATAAAGCATAGTTTAAAACAACATAAATACAATTTAATAAAGCATAGGATAAAACCACATAAATACAATTTAATAACGCATAGGATAAAACAACATAAATACAATTTAATGAAACATAGGATAAACAACATAAATACAATTTAATAAAGCATAGGACAAAACAACATAAATACAATTTAATAAAGCATATGTTAAAACAACATAAATGTAATTTAATAAAGCATAGTTTAAAACAACATAAATACAATTTAATAAAGCATAGTTTAAAACAACATAAATACAATTTAATAAAGCATAGTTTAAAACAACATAAATACAATTTAATAAAGCATAGTTTAAAACAACATAAATACAATTTAATAAAGCATTAGATAAAACAACATGAATATAATTTAGTAAAGCATAAGATAAAACAACATGAATACAATTTAATAAAGCATAGGATAAAACAACATAAATAAAATTTAATAAAGCATAGGTTAAAACAACATAAATACAATTTAATAAAGCATAGTTTACAACAACATAAATACAATTTAATAAAGCATAGGATAAAACAACATAAATACAATTTAATAAAGCATAGGATAAAACAACATAAATACTTTTTAATAAAGCATAGGATAAAACCACATAAATACAATTTAATAAAGCATAGGATAAAACAACATAAATAAAATTTAATAAAGCATAGGTTAAAACAACATAAATAAAATTTAATAAAGCATAGGATAAAACAACATAAATACAATTTAATAAAGCATAGGATAAAACAACATAAATACTTTTTAATAAAGCATAGGATAAAACCACATAAATACAATTTAATAAAGCACAGGATAAAACAACATAAATACAATTTAATAAAGCATAGGATAAAACAACATAAATACAATTTAATAAAGCATAGGATAAAACAACATAAAACCAATTTAATAAAGCATAGGATAAAACAACATAAATACAATTTAATAAATCATAGGATAAAACAACATAAATACAATTTAATAAAGCACAGGATAAAACAACATAAATAAAATTTAATAAAGCATAGGATAAAACAACATACATAAAATTTAATAAAGCATAGGATAAAACAACGTAAATACAATTTAATAAAGCATAGGATAAAACAACATAAATAAAAGTTAATAAAGCATAGGATAAAACAACATAAATACAATTTAATAAAGCATAGGATAAAACAACATAAATTCAATTTAATAAAGCATAGGTTAAAACAACATAAATGCAATTTAATAAAGCATAGGATAAAACAAATTAAATACAATTTAATAAAGCATAGGATAAAACAACATAAATAAAATTTAATAAAGCATAGGATAAAACAACGTAAATACAATTTAATAAAGCATAGGATAAAACAACATAAATAAAATTTAATAAAGCATAGGATAAAACAACATAAATACAATTTAATAAAGCATAAGATAAAACAACATGAATACAATTTAATAAAGCATAGGATAAAACAACATAAATACAATTTAATAAAGCATAGGTTAAAACAACATAAATGCAATTTAATAAAGCATAGGTTAAAACAACATAAATACAATTTAATAAAGCATAGGACAAAACAACATAAATACAATTTAATAAAGCATAGGATAAAACAACATAAATACAATTTATAAAGCATAGGATAAAACAACATAAATACAATTTAATAAAGCATAGGATGAAACAACATAAATAAAATTTAATAAAGCATAGGTTAAAACAACATAAATACAATTTAATAAAGCATAGGATAAAACAACATAAATACAATTTAATAAAGCATAGGATAAAACAACATAAATACTTTTTAATAAAGCATAGGATAAAACCACATAAATACAATTTAATAAAGCATAGGATAAAACAACATAAATAAAATTTAATAAAGCATAGGTTAAAACAACATAAATAAAATTTAATAAAGCATAGGATAAAACAACATAAATACAATTTAATAAAGCATAGGATAAAACAACATAAATACTTTTTAATAAAGCATAGGATAAAACCACATAAATACAATTTAATAAAGCACAGGATAAAACAACATAAATACAATTTAATAAAGCATAGGATAAAACAACATAAATACAATTTAATAAAGCATAGGATAAAACAACATAAAACCAATTTAATAAAGCATAGGATAAAACAACATAAATACAATTTAATAAATCATAGGATAAAACAACATAAATACAATTTAATAAAGCACAGGATAAAACAACATAAATAAAATTTAATAAAGCATAGGATAAAACAACATACATAAAATTTAATAAAGCATAGGATAAAACAATGTAAATACAATTTAATAAAGCATAGGATAAAACAACATAAATAAAAGTTAATAAAGCATAGGATAAAACAACATAAATACAATTTAATAAATCATAGGATAAAACAACATAAATTCAATTTAATAAAGCATAGGTTAAAACAACATAAATGCAATTTAATAAAGCATAGGATAAAACAACATAAATACAATTTAATAAAGCATAGGTTAAAACAACATAAATGCAATTTAATAAAGCATAGGTTAAAACAACATAAATACAATTTAATAAAGCATAGGACAAAACAACATAAATACAATTTAATAAAGCATAGGATAAAACAACATAAATACAATTTATAAAGCATTGGATAAAACAACATAAATACAATTTAATAAAGCATAGGATAAAACAACATAAATACAATTTAATAAAGCATAGGATAAAACAACATAAATACAATTTAATCAAGCATAGGCTAAAACAACATAAATACACTTTAATAAAGCATAGGATAAAACAAATTAAATACAATTTAATAAAGCATAGGATAAAACAACATAAATACAATTTAATAAAGCATAAGATAAAACAACATGAATACAATTTAATAAAGCATAGGATAAAACAACGTAAATACTTTTTAATAAAGCATAGGATAAAACCACATAAATACAATTTAATAAAGCATAGGATAAAACAACATAAATAAAATTTAATAAAGCATAGTTTAAAACAACATAAATACAATTTAATAAAGCATAGTTTAAAACAACATAAATACAATTTAATAAAGCATAGGATAAAACCACATAAATACAATTTAATAAAGCATAGGATAAAACAACATAAATACAATTTAATAAAGCATAGGATAAAACCACAGAAATACAATTTAATAAAGCATAGGATAAAACAACATAAATACAATTTAATAAAGCATAGGACAAAACAACATAAATACAATTTAATAACGCATAGGATAAAACAACATAAATACAATTTAATGAAACATAGGATAAACAACATAAATACAATTTAATAAAGCGTAGGACAAAACAACATAAATACAATTTAATAAAGCATATGTTAAAACAACATAAATACAATTTAATAAAGCATAGTTTAAAACAACATAAATACAATTTAATAAAGCATAGTTTAAAACAACATAAATACAATTTAATAAAGCATTAGATAAAACAACATGAATATAATTTAGTAAAGCATAAGATAAAACAACATGAATACAATTTAATAAAGCATAGGATAAAACAACATAAATAAAATTTAATAAAGCATAGGTTAAAACAACATAAATACAATTTAATAAAGCATAGTTTAAAACAACATAAATACAATTTAATAAAGCATAGGATAAAACCACAGAAATACAATTTAATAAAGCATAGGTTAAAACAACATAAATACAATTTAATAAAGCATAGGACAAAACAACATAAATACAATTTAATAAAGCATAGGACAAAACAACATAAATACAATTTAATAAAGCATAGGTTAAAACAACATAAATACAATTTAATAAAGCACAGGATAAAACAACATAAATAAAATTTAATAAAGCATAGGATAAAACAACATAAATAAAATTTAATAAAGCATAGGATAAAACAACGTAAATACAATTTAATAAAGCATAGGATAAAACAACAAAAATTAAATTTAATAAAGCATAGGATAAAACAACATAAATACAATTTAATAAAGCATAGGATAAAACAACATAAATACAATTTAATAAAGCATAGGATAAAACAACATAAATACAATTTAATAAAGCATAGGATAAAACAACATAAATACAATTTAATAAAGCATAGGATAAAACAACATAAATAAAATTTAATAAAGCATAGGTTAAAACAACATAAATACAATTTAATAAAGCATAGTTTAAAACAACATAAATACAATTTAATAAAGCATAGTTTAAAACAACATAAATACAATTTAATAAAGCATAGGATAAAATAAACAGAAATACAATTTAATAAAGCATAGGATAAAACAACATAAATACAATTTAATAAAGCATAGGACAAAACAACATAAATACAATTTAATAACGCATAGGATAAAACAACATAAATACAATTTAATGAAACATAGGATAAACAACATAAATACAATTTAATAAAGCATAGGACAAAACAACATAAATACAATTTAATAAAGCATATGTTAAAACAACATAAATACAATTTAATAAAGCATAGTTTAAAACAACATAAATACAATTTAATAAAGCATAGTTTAAAACAACATAAATACAATTTAATAAAGCATAGTTTAAAACAACATAAATACAATTTAATAAAGCATAGTTTAAAACAACATAAATACAATTTAATAAAGCATAGTTTAAAACAACATAAATACAATTTAATAAAGCATTAGATAAAACAACATGAATATAATTTAGTAAAGCATAAGATAAAACAACATGAATACAATTTAATAAAGCATAGGATAAAACAACATAAATAAAATTTAATAAAGCATAGGTTAAAACAACATAAATACAATTTAATAAAGCATAGTTTAAAACAACATAAATACAATTTAATAAAGCATAGGATAAAACCACAGAAATACAATTTAATAAAGCATAGGTTAAAACAACATAAATACAATTTAATAAAGCATAGGATAAAACCACAGAAATACAATTTAATAAAGCATAGGATAAAACAACATAAATACAATTTAATAAAGCATAGGACGAAACAACATAAATACAATTTAATAAAGCATAGGATAAAACAACATAAATACAATTTAATGAAACATAGGATAAACAACATAAATACAATTTAATAAAGCATAGGACAAAACAACATAAATACAATTTAATAAAGCATATGTTAAAACAACATAAATACAATTTAATAAAGCATAAGATAAAACAACATGAATATAATTTAGTAAAGCATAAGATAAAACAACATGAATACAATTTAATAAACCATAGGTTAAAACAACATAAATACAATTTAAGAAAGCATAGGATAAAACTACATAAATACATTTTAATAAAGCATAGGATAAAACAACATAAATACAATTTAATAAAGCATAGGATAAAACAACATAAATAAAATTTAATAAAGCATAGGTTAAAACAACATAAATACAATTTAATAAAGCATAGGATAAAACAACATAAATACAATTTAATAAAGCATAGGATAAAACAACATAAATACTTTTTAATAAAGCATAGGATAAAACAACATACATAAAATTTAATAAAGCATAGGATAAAACAACGTAAATACAATTTAATAAAGCATAGGATAAAACAACATAAATAAAAGTTAATAAAGCATAGGATAAAACAACATAAATACAATTTAATAAATCATAGGATAAAACAACATAAATTCAATTTAATAAAGCATAGGTTAAAACAACATAAATGCAATTTAATAAAGCATAGGATAAAACAACATAAATACAATTTAATAAAGCATAGGTTAAAACAACATAAATGCAACTTAATAAAGCATAGGTTAAAACAACATAAATACAATTTAATAAAGCATAGGACAAAACAACATAAATACAATTTAATAAAGCATAGGATAAAACAACATAAATACAATTTATAAAGCATTGGATAAAACAACATAAATACAATTTAATAAAGCATAGGATAAAACAACATAAATACAATTTAATAAAGCATAGGATAAAACAACATAAATACAATTTAATCAAGCATAGGCTAAAACAACATAAATACACTTTAATAAAGCATAGGATAAAACAAATTAAATACAATTTAATAAAGCATAGGATAAAACAACATAAATACAATTTAATAAAGCATAAGATAAAACAACATGAATACAATTTAATAAAGCATAGGATAAAACAACGTAAATACTTTTTAATAAAGCATAGGATAAAACCACATAAATACAATTTAATAAAGCATAGGATAAAACAACATAAATAAAATTTAATAAAGCATAGGTTAAAACAACATAAATACAATTTAATAAAGCATAGGATAAAACAACATAAATACAATTTAATAAATCAAAGGATAAAACAACATAAATACAATTTAATAAAGCACAGGATAAAACAACATAAATAAAATTTAATAAAGCATAGGATAAAACAACATAAATACATTTTAATAAAGCATAGGATAAAACAACATAAATAAAATTTAATAAAGCATAGGTTAAAACAACATAAATACAATTTAATAAAGCATAGTTTAAAACAACATAAATACAATTTAATAAAGCATAGTTTAAAACAACATAAATACAATTTAATAAAGCATAGGATAAAACCACATAAATACAATTTAATAAAGCATAGGATAAAACAACATAAATACAATTTAATAAAGCATAGGATAAAACCACAGAAATACAATTTAATAAAGCATAGGATAAAACAACATAAATACAATTTAATAAAGCATAGGACAAAACAACATAAATACAATTTAATAACGCATAGGATAAAACAACATAAATACAATTTAATGAAACATAGGATAAACAACATAAATACAATTTAATAAAGCATAGGACAAAACAACATAAATACAATTTAATAAAGCATATGTTAAAACAACATAAATACAATTTAATAAAGCATAGTCTAAAACAACATAAATACAATTTAATAAAGCATAGTTTAAAACAACATAAATACAATTTAATAAAGCATTAGATAAAACAACATGAATATAATTTAGTAAAGCATAAGATAAAACAACATGAATACAATTTAATAAAGCATAGGATAAAACAAAATAAATAAAATTTAATAAAGCATAGGTTAAAACAACATAAATACAATTTAATAAAGCATAGTTTAAAACAACATAAATACAATTTAATAAAGCATAGGATAAAACCACAGAAATACAATTTAATAAAGCATAGGTTAAAACAACATAAATACAATTTAATAAAGCATAGGACAAAACAACATAAATACAATTTAATAAAGCATAGGATAAAACAACATAAATACAATTTAATGAAACATAGGATAAACAACATAAATACAATTTAATAAAGCATAGGACAAAACAACATAAATACAATTTAATAAAGCCTAGGATAAAACAACATAAATACAATTTAATGAAACATAGGATAAACAAATTAAATACAATTTAATAAAGCATAGTTTAAAACAACATAAATACAATTTAATAAAGCATATGTTAAAACAACATGAATACAATTTAATAAAGCATAGGATAAAACAACATAAATACTTTTTAATAAAGCATAGGATAAAACAACATAAATACAATTTAATAAAGCATAAGATAAAACAACATAAATACAATTTAATAAAGCATAGGATAAAACAACATAAATACAATTTAATAAAGCATAGGATAAAACAACATAAATACAATTTAATCAAGCATAGGCTAAAACAACATAAATACACTTTAATAAAGCATAGGATAAAACAAATTAAATACAATTTAATAAAGCATAGGATAAAGCAACATAAATACAATTTAATAAAGTATAAGATAAAACAACATGAATACAATTTAATAAAGCATAGGATAAAACAACGTAAATACTTTTTAATAAAGCATAGGATAAAACCACATAAATACAATTTAATAAAGCATAGGATAAAACAACATAAATAAAATTTAATAAAGCATAGGTTAAAACAACATAAATACAATTTAATAAAGCATAGGATAAAACAACATAAATACAATTTAATAAATCATAGGATAAAACAACATAAATACAATTTAATAAAGCACAGGATAAAACAACATAAATAAAATTTAATAAAGCATAGGTTAAAACAACATAAATACAATTTAATAAAGCATAGTTTAAAACAACATAAATACAATTTAATAAAGCATAGGATAAAACCACAGAAATACAATTTAATAAAGCATAGGTTAAAACAACATAAATACAATTTAATAAAGCATAGGACAAAACAACATAAATACAATTTAATAAAGCATAGGATAAAACAACATAAATACAATTTAATGAAACATAGGATAAACAACATAAATACAATTTAATAAAGCATAGGACAAAACAACATAAATACAATTTAATAAAGCCTAGGATAAAACAACATAAATACAATTTAATGAAACATAGGATAAACAAAATAAATACAATTTAATAAAGCATAGTTTAAAACAACATAAATACAATTTAATAAAGCATATGTTAAAACAACATGAATACAATTTAATAAAGCATAGGATAAAACAACATAAATACTTTTTAATAAAGCATAGGATAAAACAACATAAATACAATTTAATAAAGCATAAGATAAAACAACATAAATACAATTTAATAAAGCATAGGATAAAACAACATAAATACAATTTAATAAAGCATAGGATAAAACAACATAAATACAATTTAATCAAGCATAGGCTAAAACAACATAAATACACTTTAATAAAGCATAGGATAAAACAAATTAAATACAATTTAATAAAGCATAGGATAAAGCAACATAAATACAATTTAATAAAGTATAAGATAAAACAACATGAATACAATTTAATAAAGCATAGGATAAAACAACGTAAATACTTTTTAATAAAGCATAGGATAAAACCACATAAATACAATTTAATAAAGCATAGGATAAAACAACATAAATAAAATTTAATAAAGCATAGGTTAAAACAACATAAATACAATTTAATAAAGCATAGGATAAAACAACATAAATACAATTTAATAAATCATAGGATAAAACAACATAAATACAATTTAATAAAGCACAGGATAAAACAACATAAATAAAATTTAATAAAGCATAGGATAAAACAACATAAATAAAATTTAATAAAGCATAGGATAAAACAACGTAAATACAATTTAATAAAGCATAGGATAAAACAACAAAAATTAAATTTAATAAAGCATAGGATAAAACAACATAAATACAATTTAATAAAGCATAGGATAAAACAACATAAATACAATTTAATAAAGCATAGGATAAAACAACATAAATACAATTTAATAAAGCATAGGATAAAACAACATAAATACAATTTAATAAAGCATAGGATAAAACAACATAAATAAAATTTAATAAAGCATAGGTTAAAACAACATAAATACAATTTAATAAAGCATAGTTTAAAACAACATAAATACAATTTAATAAAGCATAGTTTAAAACAACATAAATACAATTTAATAAAGCATAGGATAAAACCACAGAAATACAATTTAATAAAGCATAGGATAAAACAACATAAATACAATTTAATAAAGCATAGGACAAAACAACATAAATACAATTTAATAACGCATAGGATAAAACAACATAAATACAATTTAATGAAACATAGGATAAACAACATAAATACAATTTAATAAAGCGTAGGACAAAACAACATAAATACAATTTAATAAAGCATATGTTAAAACAACATAAATACAATTTAATAAAGCATAGTTTAAAACAACATAAATACAATTTAATAAAGCATAGTTTAAAACAACATAAATACAATTTAATAAAGCATAGTTTAAAACAACATAAATACAATTTAATAAAGCATAGTTTAAAACAACATAAATACAATTTAATAAAGCATAGTTTAAAACAACATAAATACAATTTAATAAAGCATTAGATAAAACAACATGAATATAATTTAGTAAAGCATAAGATAAAACAACATGAATACAATTTAATAAAGCATAGGATAAAACAACATAAATAAAATTTAATAAAGCATAGGTTAAAACAACATAAATACAATTTAATAAAGCATAGTTTAAAACAACATAAATACAATTTAATAAAGCATAGGATAAAACCACAGAAATACAATTTAATAAAGCATAGGTTAAAACAACATAAATACAATTTAATAAAGCATAGGATAAAACCACAGAAATACAATTTAATAAAGCATAGGATAAAACAACATAAATACAATTTAATAAAGCATAGGACGAAACAACATAAATACAATTTAATAAAGCATAGGATAAAACAACATAAATACAATTTAATGAAACATAGGATAAACAACATAAATACAATTTAATAAAGCATAGGACAAAACAACATAAATACAATTTAATAAAGCATATGTTAAAACAACATAAATACAATTTAATAAAGCATAAGATAAAACAACATGAATATAATTTAGTAAAGCATAAGATAAAACAACATGAATACAATTTAATAAACCATAGGTTAAAACAACATAAATACAATTTAAGAAAGCATAGGATAAAACTACATAAATACATTTTAATAAAGCATAGGATAAAACAACATAAATACAATTTAATAAAGCATAGGATAAAACAACATAAATAAAATTTAATAAAGCATAGGTTAAAACAACATAAATACAATTTAATAAAGCATAGGATAAAACAACATAAATACAATTTAATAAAGCATAGGATAAAACAACATAAATACTTTTTAATAAAGCATAGGATAAAACCACATAAATACAATTTAATAAAGCATAGGATAAAACAACATAAATAAAATTTAATAAAGCATAGGTTAAAACAACATAAATAAAATTTAATAAAGCATAGGATAAAACAACATAAATACAATTTAATAAAGCATAGGATAAAACCACAGAAATACAATTTAATAAAGCATAGGTTAAAACAACATAAATACAATTTAATAAAGCATAGGACAAAACAACATAAATACAATTTAATAAAGCATAGGATAAAACAACATAAATACAATTTAATGAAACATAGGATAAACAAGATAAATACAATTTAATAAAGCATAGGACAAAACAACATAAATACAATTTAATAAAGCCTAGGATAAAACAACATAAATACAATTTAATGAAACATAGGATAAACAAAATAAATACAATTTAATAAAGCATAGTTTAAAACAACATAAATACAATTTAATAAAGCATATGTTAAAACAACATGAATACAATTTAATAAAGCATAGGATAAAACAACATAAAACCAATTTAATAAAGCATAGGATAAAACAACATAAATACAATTTAATAAATCATAGGATAAAACAACATAAATACAATTTAATAAAGCACAGGATAAAACAACATAAATAAAATTTAATAAAGCATAGGATAAAACAACGTAAATACAATTTAATAAAGCATAGGATAAAACAACATAAATAAAAGTTAATAAAGCATAGGATAAAACAACATAAATACAATTTAATAAAGCATAGGATAAAACAACATAAATTCAATTTAATAAAGCATAGGTTAAAACAACATAAATGCAATTTAATAAAGCATAGGATAAAACAACGTAAATACAATTTAATAAAGCATTGGATAAAACAACATAAATAAAATTTAATAAAGCATAGGATAAAACAACATAAATACAATTTAATAAAGCATAAGATAAAACAACATAAATACAATTTAATAAAGCATAGGATAAAACAACATAAATACAATTTAATAAAGCATAGGATAAAACAACGTAAATACTTTTTAATAAAGCATAGGATAAAACCACATAAATACAATTTAATAAAGCATAGGATAAAACAACATAAATAAAATTTAATAAAGCATAAGTTAAAACAACATAAATACAATTTAATAAAGCATAGGATAAAACAACATAAATACAATTTAATAAATCATAGGATAAAACAACATAAATACAATTTAATAAAGCACAGGATAAAACAACATAAATAAAATTTAATAAAGCATAGGATAAAACAACATAAATAAAATTTAATAAAGCATAGGATAAAACAACGTAAATACAATTTAATAAAGCATAGGATAAAACAACAAAAATTAAATTTAATAAAGCATAGGATAAAACAACATAAATACAATTTAATAAAGCATAGGATAAAACAACATAAATACAATTTAATAAAGCATAGGATAAAACAACATAAATACAATTTAATAAAGCATAGGATAAAACAACATAAATACAATTTAATAAAGCATAGGATAAAACAACATAAATAAAATTTAATAAAGCATAGGTTAAAACAACATAAATACAATTTAATAAAGCATAGTTTAAAACAACATAAATACAATTTAATAAAGCATAGTTTAAAACAACATAAATACAATTTAATAAAGCATAGGATAAAACCACAGAAATACAATTTAATAAAGCATAGGATAAAACAACATAAATACAATTTAATAAAGCATAGGACAAAACAACATAAATACAATTTAATAACGCATAGGATAAAACAACATAAATACAATTTAATGAAACATAGGATAAACAACATAAATACAATTTAATAAAGCATAGGACAAAACAACATAAATACAATTTAATAAAGCATATGTTAAAACAACATAAATACAATTTAATAAAGCATAGTTTAAAACAACATAAATACAATTTAATAAAGCATAGTTTAAAACAACATAAATACAATTTAATAAAGCATAGTTTAAAACAACATAAATACAATTTAATAAAGCATAGTTTAAAACAACATAAATACAATTTAATAAAGCATAGTTTAAAACAACATAAATACAATTTAATGAAACATAGGATAAACAACATAAATACAATTTAATAAAGCATAGGACAAAACAACATAAATGCAATTTAATAAAGCATATGTTAAAACAACATAAATACAATTTAATAAAGCATAAGATAAAACAACATGAATATAATTTAGTAAAGCATAAGATAAAACAACATGAATACAATTTAATAAACCATAGGTTAAAACAACATAAATACAATTTAAGAAAGCATAGGATAAAACTACATAAATACATTTTAATAAAGCATAGGATAAAACAACATAAATACAATTTAATAAAGCATAGGATAAAACAACATAAATAAAATTTAATAAAGCATAGGTTAAAACAACATAAATACAATTTAATAAAGCATAGGATAAAACAACATAAATACAATTTAATAAAGCATAGGATAAAACAACATAAATACTTTTTAATAAAGCATAGGATAAAACCACATAAATACAATTTAATAAAGCATAGGATAAAACAACATAAATAAAATTTAATAAAGCATAGGTTAAAACAACATAAATAAAATTTAATAAAGCATAGGATAAAACAACATAAATACAATTTAATAAAGCATAGGATAAAACAACATAAATACTTTTTAATAAAGCATAGGATAAAACCACATAAATACAATTTAATAAAGCACAGGATAAAACAACATAAATACAATTTAATAAAGCATAGGATAAAACAACATAAATACAATTTAATAAAGCATAGGATAAAACAACATAAAACCAATTTAATAAAGCATAGGATAAAACAACATAAATACAATTTAATAAATCATAGGATAAAACAACATAAATACAATTTAATAAAGCACAGGATAAAACAACATAAATAAAATTTAATAAAGCATAGGATAAAACAACATACATAAAATTTAATAAAGCATAGGATAAAACAACGTAAATACAATTTAATAAAGCATAGGATAAAAAAACATAAATAAAAGTTAATAAAGCATAGGATAAAACAACATAAATACAATTTAATAAAGCATAGGATAAAACAACATAAATTCAATTTAATAAAGCATAGGTTAAAACAACATAAATGCAATTTAATAAAGCATAGGATAAAACAAATTAAATACAATTTAATAAAGCATAGGATAAAACAACATAAATACAATTTAATAAAGCATAGGATAAAACAACATAAATACAATTTAATCAAGCATAGGCTAAAACAACATAAATACACTTTAATAAAGCATAGGATAAAACAAATTAAATACAATTTAATAAAGCATAGGATAAAACAACATAAATACAATTTAATAAAGCATAAGATAAAACAACATGAATACAATTTAATAAAGCATAGGATAAAACAACGTAAATACTTTTTAATAAAGCATAGGATAAAACCACATAAATACAATTTAATAAAGCATAGGATAAAACAACATAAATAAAATTTAATAAAGCATAGGTTAAAACAACATAAATACAATTTAATAAAGCATAGGATAAAACAACATAAATACAATTTAATAAATCATAGGATAAAACAACATAAATACAATTTAATAAAGCACAGGATAAAACAACATAAATAAAATTTAATAAAGCATAGGTTAAAACAACATAAATGCAATTTAATAAAGCATAGGTTAAAACAACATAAATACAATTTAATAAAGCATAGGATAAAACAACATAAATACAATTTAATAAAGCATAGGTTAAAACAACATAAATGCAATTTAATAAAGCATAGGTTAGAACAACATAAATACAATTTAATAAAGCATAGGATAAAACAACATAAATAAAATTTAATAAAGCATAGGATAAAACAACATAAATAAAATTTAATAAAGCATAGGATAAAACAACGTAAATACAATTTAATAAAGCATAGGATAAAACAACAAAAATTAAATTTAATAAAGCATAGGATAAAACAACATAAATACAATTTAATAAAGCATAGGATAAAACAACATAAATACAATTTAATAAAGCATAGGATAAAACAACATAAATATAATTTAATAAAGCATAGGATAAAACAACATAAATACAATTTAATAAAGCATAAGATAAAACAACATGAATACAATTTAATAAAGCATAGGATAAAACAACATAAATACAATTTAATAAAGCATAGGTTAAAACAACATAAATGCAATTTAATAAAGCATAGGTTAAAACAACATAAATACAATTTAATAAAGCATAGGACAAAACAACATAAATACAATTTAATAAAGCATAGGATAAAACAACATAAATACACTTTAATCAAGCATAGGCTAAAACAACATAAATACACTTTAATAAAGCATAGGATAAAACAAATTAAATACAATTTAATAAAGCATAGGATAAAACAACATAAATACAATTTAATAAAGCATAAGATAAAACAACATGAATACAATTTAATAAAGCATAGGATAAAACAACGTAAATACTTTTTAATAAAGCATAGGATAAAACCACATAAATACAATTTAATAAAGCATAGGATAAAACAACATAAATAAAATTTAATAAAGCATACGTTAAAACAACATAAATACAATTTAATAAAGCATAGGAAAAAACAACATAAATACAATTTAATAAATCATAGGATAAAACAACATAAATACAATTTAATAAAGCACAGGATAAAACAACATAAATAAAATTTAATAAAGCATAGGATAAAACAACATAAATACAATTTAATAAAGCATAGGATAAAACAACATAAATACAATTTAATAAAGCATAGGATAAAACAACATAAATACAATTTAATAAAGCATAGGATAAAACAACATAAATACAATTTAATAAAGCATAGGATAAAACAACATAAATAAAATTTAATAAAGCATAGGTTAAAACAACATAAATACAATTTAATAAAGCATAGTTTAAAACAACATAAATACAATTTAATAAAGCATAGTTTAAAACAACATAAATACAATTTAATAAAGCATAGGATAAAACCACAGAAATACAATTTAATAAAGCATAGTTTAAAACAACATAAATACAATTTAATGAAACATAGGATAAACAACATAAATACAATTTAATAAAGCATAGGACAAAACAACATAAATACAATTTAATAAAGCATATGTTAAAACAACATAAATACAATTTAATAAAGCATAGTTTAAAACAACATAAATACAATTTAATAAAGCATAGTTTAAAACAACATAAATACAATTTAATAAAGCATAGTTTAAAACAACATAAATACAATTTAATAAAGCATAGTTTAAAACAACATAAATACAATTTAATAAAGCATAGTTTAAAACAACATAAATACAATTTAATAAAGCATTAGATAAAACAACATGAATATAATTTAGTAAAGCATAAGATAAAACAACATGAATACAATTTAATAAAGCATAGGATAAAACAACATAAATAAAATTTAATAAAGCATAGGTTAAAACAACATAAATACAATTTAATAAAGCATAGTTTAAAACAACATAAATACAATTTAATAAAGCATAGGATAAAACCACAGAAATACAATTTAATAAAGCATAGGTTAAAACAACATAATACAATTTAATAAAGCATAGGATAAAACAACATAAATACAATTTAATGAAACATAGGATAAACAACATAAATACAATTTAATAAAGCATAGGACAAAACAACATAAATACAATTTAATAAAGCCTAGGATAAAACAACATAAATACAATTTAATGAAACATAGGATAAACAAAATAAATACAATTTAATAAAGCATAGTTTAAAACAACATAAATACAATTTAATAAAGCATATGTTAAAACAACATGAATACAATTTAATAAAGCATAAGATAAAACAACATGAATATAATTTAGTAAAGCATAAGATAAAACAACATGAATACAATTTAATAAAGCATAGGATAAAACAACGTAAATACTTTTTAATAAAGCATAGGATAAAACCACATAAATACAATTTAATAAAGCATAGGATAAAACAACATAAATAAAATTTAATAAAGCATAGGATAAAACAACATAAATACAATTTAATAAATCATAGGATAAAACAACATAAATTCAATTTAATAAAGCACAGGATAAAACAACATAAATACAATTTAATAAAGCATCGTTTAAAACAACATAAATACAATTTAATAAAGCATAGTTTAAAACAACATAAATACAATTTAATAAAGCATAGTTTAAAACAACATAAATACAATTTAATAAAGCATAGTTTAAAACAACATAAATACAATTTAATAAAGCATAGTTTAAAACAACATAAATACAATTTAATAAAGCATTAGATAAAACAACATGAATATAATTTAGTAAAGCATAAGATAAAACAACATGAATACAATTTAATAAAGCATAGGATAAAACAACATAAATAAAATTTAATAAAGCATAGGTTAAAACAACATAAATACAATTTAATAAAGCATAGTTTAAAACAACATAAATACAATTTAATAAAGCATAGGATAAAACCACAGAAATACAATTTAATAAAGCATAGGTTAAAACAACATAATACAATTTAATAAAGCATAGGATAAAACAACATAAATACAATTTAATGAAACATAGGATAAACAACATAAATACAATTTAATAAAGCATAGGACAAAACAACATAAATACAATTTAATAAAGCCTAGGATAAAACAACATAAATACAATTTAATGAAACATAGGATAAACAAAATAAATACAATTTAATAAAGCATAGTTTAAAACAACATAAATACAATTTAATAAAGCATATGTTAAAACAACATGAATACAATTTAATAAAGCATAAGATAAAACAACATGAATATAATTTAGTAAAGCATAAGATAAAACAACATGAATACAATTTAATAAAGCATAGGATAAAACAACGTAAATACTTTTTAATAAAGCATAGGATAAAACCACATAAATACAATTTAATAAAGCATAGGATAAAACAACATAAATAAAATTTAATAAAGCATAGGATAAAACAACATAAATACAATTTAATAAATCATAGGATAAAACAACATAAATACAATTTAATAAAGCACAGGATAAAACAACATAAATAAAATTTAATAAAGCATAGGATAAAACAACATAAATAAAATTTAATAAAGCATAGGATAAAACAACGTAAATACAATTTAATAAAGCATAGGATAAAACAACAAAAATTAAATTTAATAAAGCATAGGATAAAACAACATAAATACAATTTAATAAAGCATAGGATAAAACAACATAAATACAATTTAATAAAGCATAGGATAAAACAACATAAATACAATTTAATAAAGCATAGGATAAAACAACATAAATAAAATGTAATAAAGCATAGGTTAAAACAACATAAATACAATTTAATAAAGCATAGGACAAAACAACATAAATACAATTTAATAAAGCATAGGATAAAACAACATAAATACAATTTATAAAGCATAGGATAAAACAACATAAATACAATTTAATAAAGCATAGGATAAAACAACGTAAATACTTTTTAATAAAGCATAGGATAAAACCACATAAATACAATTTAATAAAGCATAGGATAAAACAACATAAATAAAATTTAATAAAGCATAGGTTAAAACAACATAAATACAATTTAATAAAGCATAGGATAAAACAACATAAATACAATTTAATAAATCATAGGATAAAACAACATAAATACAATTTAATAAAGCACAGGATAAAACAACATAAATAAAATTTAATAAAGCATAGGTTAAAACAACATAAATGCAATTTAATAAAGCATAGGTTAAAACAACATAAATACAATTTAATAAAGCATAGGATAAAACAACATAAATACAATTTAATAAAGCATAGGTTAAAACAACATAAATGCAATTTAATAAAGCATAGGTTAGAACAACATAAATACAATTTAATAAAGCATAGGATAAAACAACATAAATAAAATTTAATAAAGCATAGGATAAAACAACATAAATAAAATTTAATAAAGCATAGGATAAAACAACGTAAATACAATTTAATAAATCATAGGATAAAACAACAAAAATTAAATTTAATAAAGCATAGGATAAAACAACATAAATACAATTTAATAAAGCATAGGATAAAACAACATAAATACAATTTAATAAAGCATAGGATAAAACAACATAAATATAATTTAATAAAGCATAGGATAAAACAACATAAATACAATTTAATAAAGCATAAGATAAAACAACATGAATACAATTTAATAAAGCATAGGATAAAACAACATAAATACAATTTAATAAAGCATAGGTTAAAACAACATAAATGCAATTTAATAAAGCATAGGTTAAAACAACATAAATACAATTTAATAAAGCATAGGACAAAACAACATAAATACAATTTAATAAAGCATAGGATAAAACAACATAAATACACTTTAATCAAGCATAGGCTAAAACAACATAAATACACTTTAATAAAGCATAGGATAAAACAAATTAAATACAATTTAATAAAGCATAGGATAAAACAACATAAATACAATTTAATAAAGCATAAGATAAAACAACATGAATACAATTTAATAAAGCATAGGATAAAACAACGTAAATACTTTTTAATAAAGCATAGGATAAAACCACATAAATACAATTTAATAAAGCATAGGATAAAACAACATAAATAAAATTTAATAAAGCATACGTTAAAACAACATAAATACAATTTAATAAAGCATAGGAAAAAACAACATAAATACAATTTAATAAATCATAGGATAAAACAACATAAATACAATTTAATAAAGCACAGGATAAAACAACATAAATAAAATTTAATAAAGCATAGGATAAAACAACATAAATACAATTTAATAAAGCATAGGATAAAACAACATAAATACAATTTAATAAAGCATAGGATAAAACAACATAAATACAATTTAATAAAGCATAGGATAAAACAACATAAATACAATTTAATAAAGCATAGGATAAAACAACATAAATAAAATTTAATAAAGCATAGGTTAAAACAACATAAATACAATTTAATAAAGCATAGTTTAAAACAACATAAATACAATTTAATAAAGCATAGTTTAAAACAACATAAATACAATTTAATAAAGCATAGGATAAAACCACAGAAATACAATTTAATAAAGCATAGTTTAAAACAACATAAATACAATTTAATAAAGCATAGAATAAAACCACAGAAATACAATTTAATAAAGCATAGGATAAAACAACATAAATACAATTTAATAAAGCATAGGACAAAACAACATAAATACAATTTAATAACGCATAGGATAAAACAACAAAAATACAATTTAATGAAACATAGGATAAACAACATAAATACAATTTAATAAAGCATAGGACAAAACAACATAAATACAATTTAATAAAGCATATGTTAAAACAACATAAATACAATTTAATAAAGCATAGTTTAAAACAACATAAATACAATTTAATAAAGCATAGTTTAAAACAACATAAATACAATTTAATAAAGCATAGTTTAAAACAACATAAATACAATTTAATAAAGCATAGTTTAAAACAACATAAATACAATTTAATAAAGCATAGTTTAAAACAACATAAATACAATTTAATAAAGCATTAGATAAAACAATATGAATATAATTTAGTAAAGCATAAGATAAAACAACATGAATACAATTTAATAAAGCATAGGATAAAACAACATAAATAAAATTTAATAAAGCATAGGTTAAAACAACATAAATACAATTTAATAAAGCATAGTTTAAAACAACATAAATACAATTTAATAAAGCATAGGATAAAACCACAGAAATACAATTTAATAAAGCATAGGTTAAAACAACATAATACAATTTAATAAAGCATAGGATAAAACAACATAAATACAATTTAATGAAACATAGGATAAACAACATAAATACAATTTAATAAAGCATAGGACAAAACAAGATAAATACAATTTAATAAAGCCTAGGATAAAACAACATAAATACAATTTAATGAAACATAGGATAAACAAAATAAATACAATTTAATAAAGCATAGTTTAAAACAACATAAATACAATTTAATAAAGCATATGTTAAAACAACATGAATACAATTTAATAAAGCATAAGATAAAACAACATGAATATAATTTAGTAAAGCATAAGATAAAACAACATGAATACAATTTAATAAAGCATAGGATAAAACAACGTAAATACTTTTTAATAAAGCATAGGATAAAACCACATAAATACAATTTAATAAAGCATAGGATAAAACAACATAAATAAAATTTAATAAAGCATAGGATAAAACAACATAAATACAATTTAATAAATCATAGGATAAAACAACATAAATTCAATTTAATAAAGCACAGGATAAAACAACATAAATACAATTTAATAAAGCATCGTTTAAAACAACATAAATACAATTTAATAAAGCATAGTTTAAAACAACATAAATACAATTTAATAAAGCATAGTTTAAAACAACATAAATACAATTTAATAAAGCATAGTTTAAAACAACATAAATACAATTTAATAAAGCATAGTTTAAAACAACATAAATACAATTTAATAAAGCATTAGATAAAACAACATGAATATAATTTAGTAAAGCATAAGATAAAACAACATGAATACAATTTAATAAAGCATAGGATAAAACAACATAAATAAAATTTAATAAAGCATAGGTTAAAACAACATAAATACAATTTAATAAAGCATAGTTTAAAACAACATAAATACAATTTAATAAAGCATAGGATAAAACCACAGAAATACAATTTAATAAAGCATAGGTTAAAACAACATAATACAATTTAATAAAGCATAGGATAAAACAACATAAATACAATTTAATGAAACATAGGATAAACAACATAAATACAATTTAATAAAGCATAGGACAAAACAACATAAATACAATTTAATAAAGCCTAGGATAAAACAACATAAATACAATTTAATGAAACATAGGATAAACAAAATAAATACAATTTAATAAAGCATAGTTTAAAACAACATAAATACAATTTAATAAAGCATATGTTAAAACAACATGAATACAATTTAATAAAGCATAAGATAAAACAACATGAATATAATTTAGTAAAGCATAAGATAAAACAACATGAATACAATTTAATAAAGCATAGGATAAAACAACGTAAATACTTTTTAATAAAGCATAGGATAAAACCACATAAATACAATTTAATAAAGCATAGGATAAAACAACATAAATAAAATTTAATAAAGCATAGGATAAAACAACATAAATACAATTTAATAAATCATAGGATAAAACAACATAAATACAATTTAATAAAGCACAGGATAAAACAACATAAATACAATTTAATAAAGCATAGGACAAAACAACATAAATAAAATTTAATAACGCATAGGATAAAACAACATAAATACAATTTAATGAAACATAGGATAAACAACATAAATACAATTTAATAAAGCATAGGACAAAACAACATAAATACAATTTAATAAAGCATATGTTAAAACAACATAAATACAATTTAATAAAGCATAGTTTAAAACAACATAAATACAATTTAATAAAGCATAGTTTAAAACAACATAAATACAATTTAGTAAAGCATAGTTTAAAACAACATAAATACAATTTAATAAAGCATAGTTTAAAACAACATAAATACAATTTAATAAAGCATAGTTTAAAACAACATAAATACAATTTAATAAAGCATTAGACAAAACAACATGAATATAATTTAGTAAAGCATAAGATAAAACAACATGAATACAATTTAATAAAGCATAGGATAAAACAACATAAATACAATTTAATAAAGCATAGTTTAAAACAACATAAATACAATTTAATAAAGCATAGGATAAAACCACAGAAATACAATTTAATAAAGCATAGGTTAAAACAACATAAATACAATTTAATAAAGCATAGGATAAAACCACAGAAATACAATTTAATAAAGCACAGGATAAAACAACATAAATACAATTTAATAAAGCATAGGATAAAACAACATAAATACAATTTAATAAAGCATAGGATAAAACAACATAAAACCAATTTAATAAAGCATAGGATAAAACAACATAAATACAATTTAATAAAGCACAGGATAAAACAACATAAATAAAATTTAATAAAGCATAGGATAAAACAACATACATAAAATTTAATAAAGCATGGGATAAAACAACGTAAATACAATTTAATAAAGCATAGGATAAAACAACATAAATAAAAGTTAATAAAGCATAGGATAAAACAACATAAATACAATTTAATAAAGCATAGGATAAAACAACATAAATTCAATTTAATAAAGCATAGGTTAAAACAACATAAATGCAATTTAATAAAGCATAGGATAAAACAAAGTAAATACAATTTAATAAAGCATAGGATAAAACAACATAAATAAAATTTAATAAAGCATAGGATAAAACAACATAAATACAATTTAATAAAGCATAAGATAAAACAACATAAATACAATTTAATAAAGCACAGGATAAAACAACATAAATAAAATTTAATAAAGCATAGGATAAAACAACATAAATAAAATTTAATAAAGCATAGGATAAAACAACGTAAATACAATTTAATAAAGCATAGGATAAAACAACATAAATAAAATTTAATAAAGCATAGGATAAAACAACATAAATACAATTTAATAAAGCATAAGATAAAACAACATAAATACAATTTAATAAAGCATAGGATAAAACAACATAAATTCAATTTAATAAAGCATAGGTTAAAACAACATAAATGCAATTTAATAAAGCATAGGATAAAACAAAGTAAATACAATTTAATAAAGCATAGTTTAAAACAACATAAATACAATTTAATAAAGCATTAGATAAAACAACATGAATATAATTTAGTAAAGCATAAGATAAAACAACATGAATACAATTTAATAAAGCATAGGATAAAACAACATAAATAAAATTTAATAAAGCATAGGATAAAACAACATAAATAAAATTTAATAAAGCATAGGATAAAACAACGTAAATACAATTTAATAAAGCATAGGATAAAACAACATAAATAAAATTTAATAAAGCATAGGATAAAACAACGTAAATACAATTTAATAAAGCATAGGATAAAACAACATAAATAAAATTTAATAAAGCATAGGATAAAACAACATAAATACAATTTAATAAAGCATAAGATAAAACAACATGAATACAATTTAATAAAGCATAGGATAAAACAACATAAATACAATTTAATAAAGCATAGGTTAAAACAACATAAATGCAATTTAATAAAGCATAGGTTAAAACAACATAAATACACTTTAATCAAGCATAGGCTAAAACAACATAAATACACTTTAATAAAGCATAGGATAAAACAAATTAAATACAATTTAATAAAGCATAGGATAAAACAACATAAATACAATTTAATAAAGCATAAGATAAAACAACATGAATACAATTTAATAAAGCATAGGATAAAACAACGTAAATACTTTTTAATAAAGCATAGGATAAAACCACATAAATACAATTTAATAAAGCATAGGATAAAACAACATAAATAAAATTTAATAAAGCATAGGTTAAAACAACATAAATACAATTTAATAAAGCATAGGAAAAAACAACATAAATACAATTTATTAAATCATAGGATAAAACAACATAAATACAATTTAATAAAGCACAGGATAAAACAACATAAATAAAATTTAATAAAGCATAGGATAAAACAACATAAATACAATTTAATAAAGCATAGGATAAAACAACATAAATACAATTTAATAAAGCATAGGATAAAACAACATAAATACAATTTAATAAAGCATAGGATAAAACAACATAAATACAATTTAATAAAGCATAGGATAAAACAACATAAATAAAATTTAATAAAGCATAGGATAAAACAACATAAATACAATTTAATAAAGCATAGGATAAAACAACATAAATAAAATTTAATAAAGCATAGGTTAAAACAACATAAATACAATTTAATAAAGCATAGTTTAAAACAACATGAATACAATTTAATAAAGCATAGGACAAAACAACATAAATACAATTTAATAACGCATAGGATAAAACAACATAAATACAATTTAATGAAACATAGGATAAACAACATAAATACAATTTAATAAAGCATAGGACAAAACAACATAAATACAATTTAATAAAGCATATGTTAAAACAACATAAATACAATTTAATAAAGCATAGTTTAAAACAACATAAATACAATTTAATAAAGCATAGTTTAAAACAACATAAATACAATTTAATAAAGCATAGTTTAAAACAACATAAATACAATTTAATAAAGCATAGTTTAAAACAACATAAATACAATTTAATAAAGCATAGTTTAAAACAACATAAATACAATTTAATAAAGCATTAGATAAAACAACATGAATATAATTTAGTAAAGCATAAGATAAAACAACATGAATACAATTTAATAAAGCATAGGATAAAACAACATAAATAAAATTTAATAAAGCATAGGTTAAAACAACATAAATACAATTTAATAAAGCATAGTTTAAAACAACATAAATACAATTTAATAAAGCATAGGATAAAACCACAGAAATACAATTTAATAAAGCATAGGTTAAAACAACATAAATACAATTTAATAAAGCATAGGACAAAACAACATAAATACAATTTAATAAAGCATAGGATAAAACAACATAAATACAATTTATAAAGCATAGGATAAAACAACATAAATACAATTTAATAAAGCATAGGATAAAACAACATAAATACAATTTAATAAAGCATAGGATAAAACAACATAAATACACTTTAATCAAGCATAGGCTAAAACAACATAAATACACTTTAATAAAGCATAGGATAAAACAAATTAAATACAATTTAATAAAGCATAGGATAAAACAACATAAATACAATTTAATAAAGCATAAGATAAAACAACATGAATACAATTTAATAAAGCATAGGATAAAACAACGTAAATACTTTTTAATAAAGCATAGGATAAAACCACATAAATACAATTTAATAAAGCATAGGATAAAACAACATAAATAAAATTTAATAAAGCATAGGTTAAAACAACATAAATACAATTTAATAAAGCATAGGAAAAAACAACATAAATACAATTTAATAAATCATAGGATAAAACAACATAAATACAATTTAATAAAGCACAGGATAAAACAACATAAATAAAATTTAATAAAGCATAGGATAAAACAACATAAATACAATTTAATAAAGCATAGGATAAAACAACATAAATACAATTTAATAAAGCATAGGATAAAACAACATACATACAATTTAATAAAGCATAGGATAAAACAACATAAATACAATTTAATAAAGCATAGGATAAAACAACATAAATAAAATTTAATAAAGCATAGGATAAAACAACATAAATACAATTTAATAAAGCATAGGATAAAACAACATAAATAAAATTTAATAAAGCATAGGTTAAAACAACATAAATACAATTTAATAAAGCATAGTTTAAAACAACATAAATACAATTTAATAAAGCATAGGATAAAACCACAGAAATACAATTTAATAAAGCATAGGATAAAACAACATAAATACAATTTAATAAAGCATAGGACAAAACAACATAAATACAATTTAATAACGCATAGGATAAAACAACATAAATACAATTTAATGAAACTTAGGATAAACAACATAAATACAATTTAATAAAGCATAGGACAAAACAACATAAATACAATTTAATAAAGCATATGTTAAAACAACATAAATACAATTTAATAAAGCATAGTTTAAAACAACATAAATACAATTTAATAAAGCATAGTTTAAAACAACATAAATACAATTTAATAAAGCATAGTTTAAAACAACATAAATACAATTTAATAAAGCATAGTTTAAAACAACATAAATACAATTTAATAAAGCATAGTTTAAAACAACATAAATACAATTTAATAAAGCATTAGATAAAACAACATGAATATAATTTAGTAAAGCATAAGATAAAACAACATGAATACAATTTAATAAAGCATAGGATAAAACAACATAAATAAAATTTAATAAAGCATAGTTTAAAACAACATAAATACAATTTAATAAAGCATAGGATAAAACCACAGAAATACAATTTAATAAAGCATAGGTTAAAACAACATAAATACAATTTAATAAAGCATAGGATAAAACCACAGAAATACAATTTAATAAAGCACAGGATAAAACAACATAAATACAATTTAATAAAGCATAGGATAAAACAACAGAAATACAATTTAATAAAGCATAGGATAAAACAACATAAAACCAATTTAATAAAGCATAGGATAAAACAACATAAATACAATTTAATAAATCATAGGATAAAACAACATAAATACAATTTAATAAAGCATAGGATAAAACAACATAAATAAAAGTTAATAAAGCATAGGATAAAACAACATAAATGCAATTTAATAAAGCATAGGATAAAACAACATAAATACAATTTAATAAAGCATAAGATAAAACAACATAAATACAATTTAATAAAGCACAGGATAAAACAACATAAATAAAATTTAATAAAGCATAGGATAAAACAACATAAATAAAATTTAATAAAGCATAGGATAAAACAACGTAAATACAATTTAATAAAGCATAGGATAAAACAACATAAATAAAATTTAATAAAGCATAGGATAAAACAACATAAATACAATTTAATAAAGCATAAGATAAAACAACATGAATACAATTTAATAAAGCATAGGATAAAACAACATAAATACAATTTAATAAAGCATAGGTTAAAACAACATAAATGAAATTTAATAAAGCATAGGTTAAAACAACATAAATACAATTTAATAAAGCATAGGACAAAACAACATAAATACAATTTAATAAAGCATAGGATAAAACAACATAAATACAATTTATAAAGCATAGGATAAAACAACATAAATACAATTTAATAAAGCATAGGATAAAACAACATAAATACAATTTAATAAAGCATAGGATAAAACAACATAAATACACTTTAATCAAGCATAGGCTAAAACAACATAAATACACTTTAATAAAGCATAGGATAAAACAAATTAAATACAATTTAATAAAGCATAGGATAAAACAACATAAATACAATTTAATAAAGCATAAGATAAAACAACATGAATACAATTTAATAAAGCATAGGATAAAACAACGTAAATACTTTTTAATAAAGCATAGGATAAAACCACATAAATGCAATTTATTAAAGCATAGGATAAAACAACATAAATAAAATTTAATAAAGCATAGGTTAAAACAACATAAATAAAATTTAATAAAGCATAGGTTAAAACAACATAAATACAATTTAATAAAGCATAGTTTAAAACAACATAAATACAATTTAATAAAGCATAGTTTAAAACAACATAAATACAATTTAATAAAGCATAGGATAAAACAACATAAATAAAATTTAATAAAGCATAGGATAAAACAACGTAAATACAATTTAATAAAGCATAGGATAAAACAACAAAAATTAAATTTAATAAAGCATAGGATAAAACAACATAAATACAATTTAATAAAGCATAGGATAAAACAACATAAATACAATTTAATAAAGCATAGGATAAAACAACATAAATACAATTTAATAACGCATATGATAAAACAACATAAATACAATTTAATGAAACATAGGATAAACAACATAAATACAATTTAATAAAGCATAGGACAAAACAACATAAATACAATTTAATAAAGCATATGTTAAAACAACATAAATACAATTTAATAAAGCATAGTTTAAAACAACATAAATACAATTTAATAAAGCATAGTTTAAAACAACATAAATACAATTTAATAAAGCATAGTTTAAAACAACATAAATACAATTTAATAAAGCATAGTTTAAAACAACATAAATACAATTTAATAAAGCATAGTTTAAAACAACATAAATACAATTTAATAAAGCATTAGATAAAACAACATGAATATAATTTAGTAAAGCATAAGATAAAACAACATGAATACAATTTAATAAAGCATAGGATAAAACAACATAAATAAAATTTAATAAAGCATAGGTTAAAACAACATAAATACAATTTAATAAAGCATAGTTTAAAACAACATAAATACAATTTAATAAAGCATAGGATAAAACCACAGAAATACAATTTAATAAAGCATAGGTTAAAACAACATAATACAATTTAATAAAGCATAGGATAAAACAACATAAATACAATTTAATGAAACATAGGATAAACAACATAAATACAATTTAATAAAGCATAGGACAAAACAACATAAATACAATTTAATAAAGCCTAGGATAAAACAACATAAATACAATTTAATGAAACATAGGATAAACAAAATAAATACAATTTAATAAAGCATAGTTTAAAACAACATAAATACAATTTAATAAAGCATATGTTAAAACAACATGAATACAATTTAATAAAGCATAAGATAAAACAACATGAATATAATTTAGTAAAGCATAAGATAAAACAACATGAATACAATTTAATAAAGCATAGGATAAAACAACGTAAATACTTTTTAATAAAGCATAGGATAAAACCACATAAATACAATTTAATAAAGCATAGGATAAAACAACATAAATAAAATTTAATAAAGCATAGGATAAAACAACATAAATACAATTTAATAAATCATAGGATAAAACAACATAAATACAATTTAATAAAGCACAGGATAAAACAACATAAATACAATTTAATAAAGCATAGGACAAAACAACATAAATAAAATTTAATAACGCATAGGATAAAACAACATAAATACAATTTAATGAAACATAGGATAAACAACATAAATACAATTTAATAAAGCATAGGACAAAACAACATAAATACAATTTAATAAAGCATATGTTAAAACAACATAAATACAATTTAATAAAGCATAGTTTAAAACAACATAAATACAATTTAATAAAGCATAGTTTAAAACAACATAAATACAATTTAATAAAGCATAGTTTAAAACAACATAAATACAATTTAATAAAGCATAGTTTAAAACAACATAAATACAATTTAATAAAGCATAGTTTAAAACAACATAAATACAATTTAATAAAGCATTAGACAAAACAACATGAATATAATTTAGTAAAGCATAAGATAAAACAACATGAATACAATTTAATAAAGCATAGGATAAAACAACATAAATAAAATTTAATAAAGCATAGTTTAAAACAACATAAATACAATTTAATAAAGCATAGGATAAAACCACAGAAATACAATTTAATAAAGCATAGGTTAAAACAACATAAATACAATTTAATAAAGCATAGGATAAAACCACAGAAATACAATTTAATAAAGCACAGGATAAAACAACATAAATACAATTTAATAAAGCATAGGATAAAACAACAGAAATACAATTTAATAAAGCATAGGATAAAACAACATAAAACCAATTTAATAAAGCATAGGATAAAACAACATAAATACAATTTAATAAATCATAGGATAAAACAACATAAATACAATTTAATAAAGCATAGGATAAAACAACATAAATAAAAGTTAATAAAGCATAGGATAAAACAACATAAATGCAATTTAATAAAGCATAGGATAAAACAACATAAATACAATTTAATAAAGCATAAGATAAAACAACATAAATACAATTTAATAAAGCACAGGATAAAACAACATAAATAAAATTTAATAAAGCATAGGATAAAACAACATAAATAAAATTTAATAAAGCATAGGATAAAACAACGTAAATACAATTTAATAAAGCATAGGATAAAACAACATAAATAAAATTTAATAAAGCATAGGATAAAACAACATAAATACAATTTAATAAAGCATAAGATAAAACAACATGAATACAATTTAATAAAGCATAGGATAAAACAACATAAATACAATTTAATAAAGCATAGGTTAAAACAACATAAATGAAATTTAATAAAGCATAGGTTAAAACAACATAAATACAATTTAATAAAGCATAGGACAAAACAACATAAATACAATTTAATAAAGCATAGGATAAAACAACATAAATACAATTTATAAAGCATAGGATAAAACAACATAAATACAATTTAATAAAGCATAGGATAAAACAACATAAATACAATTTAATAAAGCATAGGATAAAACAACATAAATACACTTTAATCAAGCATAGGCTAAAACAACATAAATACACTTTAATAAAGCATAGGATAAAACAAATTAAATACAATTTAATAAAGCATAGGATAAAACAACATAAATACAATTTAATAAAGCATAAGATAAAACAACATGAATACAATTTAATAAAGCATAGGATAAAACAACGTAAATACTTTTTAATAAAGCATAGGATAAAACCACATAAATGCAATTTATTAAAGCATAGGATAAAACAACATAAATAAAATTTAATAAAGCATAGGTTAAAACAACATAAATAAAATTTAATAAAGCATAGGTTAAAACAACATAAATACAATTTAATAAAGCATAGTTTAAAACAACATAAATACAATTTAATAAAGCATAGTTTAAAACAACATAAATACAATTTAATAAAGCATAGGATAAAACAACATAAATAAAATTTAATAAAGCATAGGATAAAACAACGTAAATACAATTTAATAAAGCATAGGATAAAACAACAAAAATTAAATTTAATAAAGCATAGGATAAAACAACATAAATACAATTTAATAAAGCATAGGATAAAACAACATAAATACAATTTAATAAAGCATAGGATAAAACAACATAAATACAATTTAATAACGCATATGATAAAACAACATAAATACAATTTAATGAAACATAGGATAAACAACATAAATACAATTTAATAAAGCATAGGACAAAACAACATAAATACAATTTAATAAAGCATATGTTAAAACAACATAAATACAATTTAATAAAGCATAGTTTAAAACAACATAAATACAATTTAATAAAGCATAGTTTAAAACAACATAAATACAATTTAATAAAGCATAGTTTAAAACAACATAAATACAATTTAATAAAGCATAGTTTAAAACAACATAAATACAATTTAATAAAGCATAGTTTAAAACAACATAAATACAATTTAATAAAGCATTAGATAAAACAACATGAATATAATTTAGTAAAGCATAAGATAAAACAACATGAATACAATTTAATAAAGCATAGGATAAAACAACATAAATAAAATTTAATAAAGCATAGGTTAAAACAACATAAATACAATTTAATAAAGCATAGTTTAAAACAACATAAATACAATTTAATAAAGCATAGGATAAAACCACAGAAATACAATTTAATAAAGCATAGGTTAAAACAACATAATACAATTTAATAAAGCATAGGATAAAACAACATAAATACAATTTAATGAAACATAGGATAAACAACATAAATACAATTTAATAAAGCATAGGACAAAACAACATAAATACAATTTAATAAAGCCTAGGATAAAACAACATAAATACAATTTAATGAAACATAGGATAAACAAAATAAATACAATTTAATAAAGCATAGTTTAAAACAACATAAATACAATTTAATAAAGCATATGTTAAAACAACATGAATACAATTTAATAAAGCATAAGATAAAACAACATGAATATAATTTAGTAAAGCATAAGATAAAACAACATGAATACAATTTAATAAAGCATAGGATAAAACAACGTAAATACTTTTTAATAAAGCATAGGATAAAACCACATAAATACAATTTAATAAAGCATAGGATAAAACAACATAAATAAAATTTAATAAAGCATAGGATAAAACAACATAAATACAATTTAATAAATCATAGGATAAAACAACATAAATACAATTTAATAAAGCACAGGATAAAACAACATAAATACAATTTAATAAAGCATAGGACAAAACAACATAAATAAAATTTAATAACGCATAGGATAAAACAACATAAATACAATTTAATGAAACATAGGATAAACAACATAAATACAATTTAATAAAGCATAGGACAAAACAACATAAATACAATTTAATAAAGCATATGTTAAAACAACATAAATACAATTTAATAAAGCATAGTTTAAAACAACATAAATACAATTTAATAAAGCATAGTTTAAAACAACATAAATACAATTTAATAAAGCATAGTTTAAAACAACATAAATACAATTTAATAAAGCATAGTTTAAAACAACATAAATACAATTTAATAAAGCATAGTTTAAAACAACATAAATACAATTTAATAAAGCATTAGACAAAACAACATGAATATAATTTAGTAAAGCATAAGATAAAACAACATGAATACAATTTAATAAAGCATAGGATAAAACAACATAAATACAATTTAATAAAGCATAGTTTAAAACAACATAAATACAATTTAATAAAGCATAGGATAAAACCACAGAAATACAATTTAATAAAGCATAGGTTAAAACAACATAAATACAATTTAATAAAGCATAGGATAAAACCACAGAAATACAATTTAATAAAGCACAGGATAAAACAACATAAATACAATTTAATAAAGCATAGGATAAAACAACATAAATACAATTTAATAAAGCATAGGATAAAACAACATAAAACCAATTTAATAAAGCATAGGATAAAACAACATAAATACAATTTAATAAAGCACAGGATAAAACAACATAAATAAAATTTAATAAAGCATAGGATAAAACAACATACATAAAATTTAATAAAGCATGGGATAAAACAACGTAAATACAATTTAATAAAGCATAGGATAAAACAACATAAATAAAAGTTAATAAAGCATAGGATAAAACAACATAAATACAATTTAATAAAGCATAGGATAAAACAACATAAATTCAATTTAATAAAGCATAGGTTAAAACAACATAAATGCAATTTAATAAAGCATAGGATAAAACAAAGTAAATACAATTTAATAAAGCATAGGATAAAACAACATAAATAAAATTTAATAAAGCATAGGATAAAACAACATAAATACAATTTAATAAAGCATAAGATAAAACAACATAAATACAATTTAATAAAGCACAGGATAAAACAACATAAATAAAATTTAATAAATCATAGGATAAAACAACATAAATAAAATTTAATAAAGCATAGGATAAAACAACGTAAATACAATTTAATAAAGCATAGGATAAAACAACATAAATAAAATTTAATAAAGCATAGGATAAAACAACATAAATACAATTTAATAAAGCATAAGATAAAACAACATAAATACAATTTAATAAAGCATAGGATAAAACAACATAAATTCAATTTAATAAAGCATAGGTTAAAACAACATAAATGCAATTTAATAAAGCATAGGATAAAACAAAGTAAATACAATTTAATAAAGCATAGTTTAAAACAACATAAATACAATTTAATAAAGCATTAGATAAAACAACATGAATATAATTTAGTAAAGCATAAGATAAAACAACATGAATACAATTTAATAAAGCATAGGATAAAACAACATAAATAAAATTTAATAAAGCATAGGATAAAACAACATAAATAAAATTTAATAAAGCATAGGATAAAACAACGTAAATACAATTTAATAAAGCATAGGATAAAACAACATAAATAAAATTTAATAAAGCATAGGATAAAACAACGTAAATACAATTTAATAAAGCATAGGATAAAACAACATAAATAAAATTTAATAAAGCATAGGATAAAACAACATAAATACAATTTAATAAAGCATAAGATAAAACAACATGAATACAATTTAATAAAGCATAGGATAAAACAACATAAATACAATTTAATAAAGCATAGGTTAAAACAACATAAATGCAATTTAATAAAGCATAGGTTAAAACAACATAAATACACTTTAATCAAGCATAGGCTAAAACAACATAAATACACTTTAATAAAGCATAGGATAAAACAAATTAAATACAATTTAATAAAGCATAGGATAAAACAACATAAATACAATTTAATAAAGCATAAGATAAAACAACATGAATACAATTTAATAAAGCATAGGATAAAACAACGTAAATACTTTTTAATAAAGCATAGGATAAAACCACATAAATACAATTTAATAAAGCATAGGATAAAACAACATAAATAAAATTTAATAAAGCATAGGTTAAAACAACATAAATACAATTTAATAAAGCATAGGAAAAAACAACATAAATACAATTTATTAAATCATAGGATAAAACAACATAAATACAATTTAATAAAGCACAGGATAAAACAACATAAATAAAATTTAATAAAGCATAGGATAAAACAACATAAATACAATTTAATAAAGCATAGGATAAAACAACATAAATACAATTTAATAAAGCATAGGATAAAACAACATAAATACAATTTAATAAAGCATAGGATAAAACAACATAAATACAATTTAATAAAGCATAGGATAAAACAACATAAATAAAATTTAATAAAGCATAGGATAAAACAACATAAATACAATTTAATAAAGCATAGGATAAAACAACATAAATAAAATTTAATAAAGCATAGGTTAAAACAACATAAATACAATTTAATAAAGCATAGTTTAAAACAACATGAATACAATTTAATAAAGCATAGGACAAAACAACATAAATACAATTTAATAACGCATAGGATAAAACAACATAAATACAATTTAATGAAACATAGGATAAACAACATAAATACAATTTAATAAAGCATAGGACAAAACAACATAAATACAATTTAATAAAGCATATGTTAAAACAACATAAATACAATTTAATAAAGCATAGTTTAAAACAACATAAATACAATTTAATAAAGCATAGTTTAAAACAACATAAATACAATTTAATAAAGCATAGTTTAAAACAACATAAATACAATTTAATAAAGCATAGTTTAAAACAACATAAATACAATTTAATAAAGCATAGTTTAAAACAACATAAATACAATTTAATAAAGCATTAGATAAAACAACATGAATATAATTTAGTAAAGCATAAGATAAAACAACATGAATACAATTTAATAAAGCATAGGATAAAACAACATAAATAAAATTTAATAAAGCATAGGTTAAAACAACATAAATACAATTTAATAAAGCATAGTTTAAAACAACATAAATACAATTTAATAAAGCATAGGATAAAACCACAGAAATACAATTTAATAAAGCATAGGTTAAAACAACATAAATACAATTTAATAAAGCATAGGACAAAACAACATAAATACAATTTAATAAAGCATAGGATAAAACAACATAAATACAATTTATAAAGCATAGGATAAAACAACATAAATACAATTTAATAAAGCATAGGATAAAACAACATAAATACAATTTAATAAAGCATAGGATAAAACAACATAAATACACTTTAATCAAGCATAGGCTAAAACAACATAAATACACTTTAATAAAGCATAGGATAAAACAAATTAAATACAATTTAATAAAGCATAGGATAAAACAACATAAATACAATTTAATAAAGCATAAGATAAAACAACATGAATACAATTTAATAAAGCATAGGATAAAACAACGTAAATACTTTTTAATAAAGCATAGGATAAAACCACATAAATACAATTTAATAAAGCATAGGATAAAACAACATAAATAAAATTTAATAAAGCATAGGTTAAAACAACATAAATACAATTTAATAAAGCATAGGAAAAAACAACATAAATACAATTTAATAAATCATAGGATAAAACAACATAAATACAATTTAATAAAGCACAGGATAAAACAACATAAATAAAATTTAATAAAGCATAGGATAAAACAACATAAATACAATTTAATAAAGCATAGGATAAAACAACATAAATACAATTTAATAAAGCATAGGATAAAACAACATACATACAATTTAATAAAGCATAGGATAAAACAACATAAATACAATTTAATAAAGCATAGGATAAAACAACATAAATAAAATTTAATAAAGCATAGGATAAAACAACATAAATACAATTTAATAAAGCATAGGATAAAACAACATAAATAAAATTTAATAAAGCATAGGTTAAAACAACATAAATACAATTTAATAAAGCATAGTTTAAAACAACATAAATACAATTTAATAAAGCATAGGATAAAACCACAGAAATACAATTTAATAAAGCATAGGATAAAACAACATAAATACAATTTAATAAAGCATAGGACAAAACAACATAAATACAATTTAATAACGCATAGGATAAAACAACATAAATACAATTTAATGAAACATAGGATAAACAACATAAATACAATTTAATAAAGCATAGGACAAAACAACATAAATACAATTTAATAAAGCATATGTTAAAACAACATAAATACAATTTAATAAAGCATAGTTTAAAACAACATAAATACAATTTAATAAAGCATAGTTTAAAACAACATAAATACAATTTAATAAAGCATAGTTTAAAACAACATAAATACAATTTAATAAAGCATAGTTTAAAACAACATAAATACAATTTAATAAAGCATAGTTTAAAACAACATAAATACAATTTAATAAAGCATTAGATAAAACAACATGAATATAATTTAGTAAAGCATAAGATAAAACAACATGAATACAATTTAATAAAGCATAGGATAAAACAACATAAATAAAATTTAATAAAGCATAGGTTAAAACAACATAAATACAATTTAATAAAGCATAGTTTAAAACCACAGAAATACAATTTAATAAAGCACAGGATAAAACAACATAAATACAATTTAATAAAGCATAGGATAAAACAACAGAAATACAATTTAATAAAGCATAGGATAAAACAACATAAAACCAATTTAATAAAGCATAGGATAAAACAACATAAATACAATTTAATAAATCATAGGATAAAACAACATAAATACAATTTAATAAAGCATAGGATAAAACAACATAAATAAAAGTTAATAAAGCATAGGATAAAACAACATAAATACAATTTAATAAAGCATAGGATAAAACAACATAAATACAATTTAATAAATCATAGGATAAAACAACATAAATACAATTTAATAAAGCACAGGATAAAACAACATAAATAAAATTTAATAAAGCATAGGATAAAACAACATAAATACAATTTAATAAAGCATAGGATAAAACAACATAAATTCAATTTAATAAAGCATAGGTTAAAACAACATAAATGCAATTTAATAAAGCATAGGATAAAACAACATAAATACAATTTAATAAAGCATAAGATAAAACAACATAAATACAATTTAATAAAGCACAGGATAAAACAACATAAATAAAATTTAATAAAGCATAGGATAAAACAACATAAATAAAATTTAATAAAGCATAGGATAAAACAACATAAATACACTTTAATCAAGCATAGGCTAAAACAACATAAATACACTTTAATAAAGCATAGGATAAAACAAATTAAATACAATTTAATAAAGCATAGGATAAAACAACATAAATACAATTTAATAAAGCATAAGATAAAACAACATGAATACAATTTAATAAAGCATAGGATAAAACAACGTAAATACTTTTTAATAAAGCATAGGATAAAACCACATAAATACAATTTAATAAAGCATAGGATAAAACAACATAAATAAAATTTAATAAAGCATAGGTTAAAACAACATAAATACAATTTAATAAAGCATAGGAAAAAACAACATAAATACAATTTATTAAATCATAGGATAAAACAACATAAATACAATTTAATAAAGCACAGGATAAAACAACATAAATAAAATTTAATAAAGCATAGGATAAAACAACATAAATACAATTTAATAAAGCATAGGATAAAACAACATAAATACAATTTAATAAAGCATAGGATAAAACAACATAAATACAATTTAATAAAGCATAGGATAAAACAACATAAATACAATTTAATAAAGCATAGGATAAAACAACATAAATAAAATTTAATAAAGCATAGGATAAAACAACATAAATACAATTTAATAAAGCATAGGATAAAACAACATAAATAAAATTTAATAAAGCATAGGTTAAAACAACATAAATACAATTTAATAAAGCATAGTTTAAAACAACATGAATACAATTTAATAAAGCATAGGACAAAACAACATAAATACAATTTAATAACGCATAGGATAAAACAACATAAATACAATTTAATGAAACATAGGATAAACAACATAAATACAATTTAATAAAGCATAGGACAAAACAACATAAATACAATTTAATAAAGCATATGTTAAAACAACATAAATACAATTTAATAAAGCATAGTTTAAAACAACATAAATACAATTTAATAAAGCATAGTTTAAAACAACATAAATACAATTTAATAAAGCATAGTTTAAAACAACATAAATACAATTTAATAAAGCATAGTTTAAAACAACATAAATACAATTTAATAAAGCATAGTTTAAAACAACATAAATACAATTTAATAAAGCATTAGATAAAACAACATGAATATAATTTAGTAAAGCATAAGATAAAACAACATGAATACAATTTAATAAAGCATAGGATAAAACAACATAAATAAAATTTAATAAAGCATAGGTTAAAACAACATAAATACAATTTAATAAAGCATAGTTTAAAACAACATAAATACAATTTAATAAAGCATAGGATAAAACCACAGAAATACAATTTAATAAAGCATAGGTTAAAACAACATAAATACAATTTAATAAAGCATAGGACAAAACAACATAAATACAATTTAATAAAGCATAGGATAAAACAACATAAATACAATTTATAAAGCATAGGATAAAACAACATAAATACAATTTAATAAAGCATAGGATAAAACAACATAAATACAATTTAATAAAGCATAGGATAAAACAACATAAATACACTTTAATCAAGCATAGGCTAAAACAATATAAATACACTTTAATAAAGCATAGGATAAAACAAATTAAATACAATTTAATAAAGCATAGGATAAAACAACATAAATACAATTTAATAAAGCATAAGATAAAACAACATGAATACAATTTAATAAAGCATAGGATAAAACAACGTAAATACTTTTTAATAAAGCATAGGATAAAACCACATAAATACAATTTAATAAAGCATAGGATAAAACAACATAAATAAAATTTAATAAAGCATAGGTTAAAACAACATAAATACAATTTAATAAAGCATAGGAAAAAACAACATAAATACAATTTAATAAATCATAGGATAAAACAACATAAATACAATTTAATAAAGCACAGGATAAAACAACATAAATAAAATTTAATAAAGCATAGGATAAAACAACATAAATACAATTTAATAAAGCATAGGATAAAACAACATAAATACAATTTAATAAAGCATAGGATAAAACAACATACATACAATTTAATAAAGCATAGGATAAAACAACATAAATACAATTTAATAAAGCATAGGATAAAACAACATAAATAAAATTTAATAAAGCATAGGATAAAACAACATAAATACAATTTAATAAAGCATAGGATAAAACAACATAAATAAAATTTAATAAAGCATAGGTTAAAACAACATAAATACAATTTAATAAAGCATAGTTTAAAACAACATAAATACAATTTAATAAAGCATAGGATAAAACCACAGAAATACAATTTAATAAAGCATAGGATAAAACAACATAAATACAATTTAATAAAGCATAGGACAAAACAACATAAATACAATTTAATAACGCATAGGATAAAACAACATAAATACAATTTAATGAAACATAGGATAAACAACATAAATACAATTTAATAAAGCATAGGACAAAACAACATAAATACAATTTAATAAAGCATATGTTAAAACAACATAAATACAATTTAATAAAGCATAGTTTAAAACAACATAAATACAATTTAATAAAGCATAGTTTAAAACAACATAAATACAATTTAATAAAGCATAGTTTAAAACAACATAAATACAATTTAATAAAGCATAGTTTAAAACAACATAAATACAATTTAATAAAGCATAGTTTAAAACAACATAAATACAATTTAATAAAGCATTAGATAAAACAACATGAATATAATTTAGTAAAGCATAAGATAAAACAACATGAATACAATTTAATAAAGCATAGGATAAAACAACATAAATAAAATTTAATAAAGCATAGGTTAAAACAACATAAATACAATTTAATAAAGCATAGTTTAAAACAACATAAATACAATTTAATAAAGCATAGGATAAAACCACAGAAATACAATTTAATAAAGCATAGGTTAAAACAACATAAATACAATTTAATAAAGCATAGGATAAAACCACAGAAATACAATTTAATAAAGCACAGGATAAAACAACATAAATACAATTTAATAAAGCATAGGATAAAACAACAGAAATACAATTTAATAAAGCATAGGATAAAACAACATAAAACCAATTTAATAAAGCATAGGATAAAACAACATAAATACAATTTAATAAATCATAGGATAAAACAACATAAATACAATTTAATAAAGCATAGGATAAAACAACATAAATAAAAGTTAATAAAGCATAGGATAAAACAACATAAATACAATTTAATAAAGCATAGGATAAAACAACATAAATACAATTTAATAAATCATAGGATAAAACAACATAAATACAATTTAATAAAGCACAGGATAAAACAACATAAATAAAATTTAATAAAGCATAGGATAAAACAACATAAATACAATTTAATAAAGCATAGGATAAAACAACATAAATTCAATTTAATAAAGCATAGGTTAAAACAACATAAATGCAATTTAATAAAGCATAGGATAAAACAACATAAATACAATTTAATAAAGCATAAGATAAAACAACATAAATACAATTTAATAAAGCACAGGATAAAACAACATAAATAAAATTTAATAAAGCATAGGATAAAACAACATAAATAAAATTTAATAAAGCATAGGATAAAACAACGTAAATACAATTTAATAAAGCATAGGATAAAACAACATAAATAAAATTTAATAAAGCATAGGATAAAACAACATAAATACAATTTAATAAAGCATAAGATAAAACAACATGAATACAATTTAATAAAGCATAGGATAAAACAACATAAATACAATTTAATAAAGCATAGGTTAAAACAACATAAATGAAATTTAATAAAGCATAGGTTAAAACAACATAAATACAATTTAATAAAGCATAGGACAAAACAACATAAATACAATTTAATAAAGCATAGGATAAAACAACATAAATACAATTTATAAAGCATAGGATAAAACAACATAAATACAATTTAATAAAGCATAGGATAAAACAACATAAATACAATTTAATAAAGCATAGGATAAAACAACATAAATACACTTTAATCAAGCATAGGCTAAAACAACATAAATACACTTTAATAAAGCATAGGATAAAACAAATTAAATACAATTTAATAAAGCATAGGATAAAACAACATAAATACAATTTAATAAAGCATAAGATAAAACAACATGAATACAATTTAATAAAGCATAGGATAAAACAACGTAAATACTTTTTAATAAAGCATAGGATAAAACCACATAAATGCAATTTATTAAAGCATAGGATAAAACAACATAAATAAAATTTAATAAAGCATAGGTTAAAACAACATAAATAAAATTTAATAAAGCATAGGTTAAAACAACATAAATACAATTTAATAAAGCATAGTTTAAAACAACATAAATACAATTTAATAAAGCATAGTTTAAAACAACATAAATACAATTTAATAAAGCATAGGATAAAACAACATAAATAAAATTTAATAAAGCATAGGATAAAACAACGTAAATACAATTTAATAAAGCATAGGATAAAACAACAAAAATTAAATTTAATAAAGCATAGGATAAAACAACATAAATACAATTTAATAAAGCATAGGATAAAACAACATAAATACAATTTAATAAAGCATAGGATAAAACAACATAAATACAATTTAATAACGCATATGATAAAACAACATAAATACAATTTAATGAAACATAGGATAAACAACATAAATACAATTTAATAAAGCATAGGACAAAACAACATAAATACAATTTAATAAAGCATATGTTAAAACAACATAAATACAATTTAATAAAGCATAGTTTAAAACAACATAAATACAATTTAATAAAGCATAGTTTAAAACAACATAAATACAATTTAATAAAGCATAGTTTAAAACAACATAAATACAATTTAATAAAGCATAGTTTAAAACAACATAAATACAATTTAATAAAGCATAGTTTAAAACAACATAAATACAATTTAATAAAGCATTAGATAAAACAACATGAATATAATTTAGTAAAGCATAAGATAAAACAACATGAATACAATTTAATAAAGCATAGGATAAAACAACATAAATAAAATTTAATAAAGCATAGGTTAAAACAACATAAATACAATTTAATAAAGCATAGTTTAAAACAACATAAATACAATTTAATAAAGCATAGGATAAAACCACAGAAATACAATTTAATAAAGCATAGGTTAAAACAACATAAATACAATTTAATAAAGCATAGGATAAAACAACATAAATACAATTTAATGAAACATAGGATAAACAACATAAATACAATTTAATAAAGCATAGGACAAAACAACATAAATACAATTTAATAAAGCCTAGGATAAAACAACATAAATACAATTTAATGAAACATAGGATAAACAAAATAAATACAATTTAATAAAGCATAGTTTAAAACAACATAAATACAATTTAATAAAGCATATGTTAAAACAACATGAATACAATTTAATAAAGCATAAGATAAAACAACATGAATATAATTTAGTAAAGCATAAGATAAAACAACATGAATACAATTTAATAAAGCATAGGATAAAACAACGTAAATACTTTTTAATAAAGCATAGGATAAAACCACATAAATACAATTTAATAAAGCATAGGATAAAACAACATAAATAAAATTTAATAAAGCATAGGATAAAACAACATAAATACAATTTAATAAATCATAGGATAAAACAACATAAATACAATTTAATAAAGCACAGGATAAAACAACATAAATAAAATTTAATAAAGCATAGGATAAAACAACATAAATAAAATTTAATAAAGCATAGGATAAAACAACGTAAATACAATTTAATAAAGCATAGGATAAAACAACAAAAATTAAATTTAATAAAGCATAGGATAAAACAACATAAATACAATTTAATAAAGCATAGGATAAAACAACATAAATACAATTTAATAAAGCATAGGATAAAACAACATAAATACAATTTAATAAAGCATAGGATAAAACAACATAAATACAATTTAATAAAGCATAGGATAAAACAACATAAATAAAATTTAATAAAGCATAGGTTAAAACAACATAAATACAATTTAATAAAGCATAGTTTAAAACAACATAAATACAATTTAATAAAGCATAGTTTAAAACAACATAAATACAATTTAATAAAGCATAGGATAAAACCACAGAAATACAATTTAATAAAGCATAGGATAAAACAACATAAATACAATTTAATAAAGCATAGGACAAAACAACATAAATAAAATTTAATAACGCATAGGATAAAACAACATAAATACAATTTAATGAAACATAGGATAAACAACATAAATACAATTTAATAAAGCATAGGACAAAACAACATAAATACAATTTAATAAAGCATATGTTAAAACAACATAAATACAATTTAATAAAGCATAGTTTAAAACAACATAAATACAATTTAATAAAGCATAGTTTAAAACAACATAAATACAATTTAATAAAGCATAGTTTAAAACAACATAAATACAATTTAATAAAGCATAGTTTAAAACAACATAAATACAATTTAATAAAGCATAGGATAAAACCACAGAAATACAATTTAATAAAGCATAGGTTAAAACAACATAAATACAATTTAATAAAGCATAGGATAAAACCACAGAAATACAATTTAATAAAGCACAGGATAAAACAACATAAATACAATTTAATAAAGCATAGGATAAAACAACATAAATACAATTTAATAAAGCATAGGATAAAAAAACATAAAACCAATTTAATAAAGCATAGGATAAAACAACATAAATACAATTTAATAAAGCACAGGATAAAACAACATAAATAAAATTTAATAAAGCATAGGATAAAACAACATACATAAAATTTAATAAAGCATAGGATAAAACAACGTAAATACAATTTAATAAAGCATAGGATAAAACAACATAAATAAAAGTTAATAAAGCATAGGATAAAACAACATAAATACAATTTAATAAAGCATAGGATAAAACAACATAAATTCAATTTAATAAAGCATAGGTTAAAACAACATAAATGCAATTTAATAAAGCATAGGATAAAACAAAGTAAATACAATTTAATAAAGCATAGGATAAAACAACATAAATAAAATTTAATAAAGCATAGGATAAAACAACATAAATACAATTTAATAAAGCATAAGATAAAACAACATAAATACAATTTAATAAAGCACAGGATAAAACAACATAAATAAAATTTAATAAAGCATAGGATAAAACAACATAAATAAAATTTAATAAAGCATAGGATAAAACAACGTAAATACAATTTAATAAAGCATAGGATAAAACAACATAAATAAAATTTAATAAAGCATAGGATAAAACAACATAAATACAATTTAATAAAGCATAAGATAAAACAACATAAATACAATTTAATAAAGCATAGGATAAAACAACATAAATTCAATTTAATAAAGCATAGGTTAAAACAACATAAATGCAATTTAATAAAGCATAGGATAAAACAAAGTAAATACAATTTAATAAAGCATAGTTTAAAACAACATAAATACAATTTAATAAAGCATTAGATAAAACAACATGAATATAATTTAGTAAAGCATAAGATAAAACAACATGAATACAATTTAATAAAGCATAGGATAAAACAACATAAATAAAATTTAATAAAGCATAGGATAAAACAACATAAATAAAATTTAATAAAGCATAGGATAAAACAACGTAAATACAATTTAATAAAGCATAGGATAAAACAACATAAATAAAATTTAATAAAGCATAGGATAAAACAACGTAAATACAATTTAATAAAGCATAGGATAAAACAACATAAATAAAATTTAATAAAGCATAGGATAAAACAACATAAATACAATTTAATAAAGCATAAGATAAAACAACATGAATACAATTTAATAAAGCATAGGATAAAACAACATAAATACAATTTAATAAAGCATAGGTTAAAACAACATAAATGCAATTTAATAAAGCATAGGTTAAAACAACATAAATACACTTTAATCAAGCATAGGCTAAAACAACATAAATACACTTTAATAAAGCATAGGATAAAACAAATTAAATACAATTTAATAAAGCATAGGATAAAACAACATAAATACAATTTAATAAAGCATAAGATAAAACAACATGAATACAATTTAATAAAGCATAGGATAAAACAACGTAAATACTTTTTAATAAAGCATAGGATAAAACCACATAAATACAATTTAATAAAGCATAGGATAAAACAACATAAATAAAATTTAATAAAGCATAGGTTAAAACAACATAAATACAATTTAATAAAGCATAGGAAAAAACAACATAAATACAATTTAATAAATCATAGGATAAAACAACATAAATACAATTTAATAAAGCACAGGATAAAACAACATAAATAAAATTTAATAAAGCATAGGATAAAACAACATAAATACAATTTAATAAAGCATAGGATAAAACAACATAAATACAATTTAATAAAGCATAGGATAAAACAACATAAATACAATTTAATAAAGCATAGGATAAAACAACATAAATACAATTTAATAAAGCATAGGATAAAACAACATAAATAAAATTTAATAAAGCATAGGATAAAACAACATAAATACAATTTAATAAAGCATAGGATAAAACAACATAAATAAAATTTAATAAAGCATAGGTTAAAACAACATAAATACAATTTAATAAAGCATAGTTTAAAACAACATGAATACAATTTAATAAAGCATAGGACAAAACAACATAAATACAATTTAATAACGCATAGGATAAAACAACATAAATACAATTTAATGAAACATAGGATAAACAACATAAATACAATTTAATAAAGCATAGGACAAAACAACATAAATACAATTTAATAAAGCATATGTTAAAACAACATAAATACAATTTAATAAAGCATAGTTTAAAACAACATAAATACAATTTAATAAAGCATAGTTTAAAACAACATAAATACAATTTAATAAAGCATAGTTTAAAACAACATAAATACAATTTAATAAAGCATTAGATAAAACAACATGAATATAATTTAGTAAAGCATAAGATAAAACAACATGAATACAATTTAATAAAGCATAGGATAAAACAACATAAATAAAATTTAATAAAGCATAGGTTAAAACAACATAAATACAATTTAATAAAGCATAGTTTAAAACAACATAAATACAATTTAATAAAGCATAGGATAAAACCACAGAAATACAATTTAATAAAGCATAGGTTAAAACAACATAAATACAATTTAATAAAGCATAGGACAAAACAACATAAATACAATTTAATAAAGCATAGGATAAAACAACATAAATACAATTTATAAAGCATAGGATAAAACAACATAAATACAATTTAATAAAGCATAGGATAAAACAACATAAATACAATTTAATAAAGCATAGGATAAAACAACATAAATACAATTTAATAAAGCATAGGATAAAACAACATAAATACAATTTAATAAAGCATAGGATAAAACAACATAAATACAATTTAATAAAGCATAGGATAAAACAACATAAATACAATTTAATAAAGCATAGGATAAAACCACAGAAATACAATTTAATAAAGCATAAGATAAAACAACATGAATACAATTTAATAAAGCATAGGATAAAACAACGTAAATACTTTTTAATAAAGCATAGGATAAAACCACATAAATACAATTTAATAAAGCATAGGATAAAACAACATAAATAAAATTTAATAAAGCATAGGTTAAAACAACATAAATACAATTTAATAAAGCATAGGAAAAAACAACATAAATACAATTTAATAAATCATAGGATAAAACAACATAAATACAATTTAATAAAGCACAGGATAAAACAACATAAATAAAATTTAATAAAGCATAGGATAAAACAACATAAATACAATTTAATAAAGCATAGGATAAAACAACATAAATACAATTTAATAAAGCATAGGATAAAACAACATAAATACAATTTAATAAAGCATAGGATAAAACCACAGAAATACAATTTAATAAAGCATAGGATAAAACAACATAAATACAATTTAATAAAGCATAGGACAAAACAACATAAATACAATTTAATAACGCATAGGATAAAACAACATAAATACAATTTAATGAAACATAGGATAAACAACATAAATACAATTTAATAAAGCATAGGACAAAACAACATAAATACAATTTAATAAAGCATATGTTAAAACAACATAAATACAATTTAATAAAGCATAGTTTAAAACAACATAAATACAATTTAATAAAGCATAGTTTAAAACAACATAAATACAATTTAATAAAGCATAGTTTAAAACAACATAAATACAATTTAATAAAGCATAGTTTAAAACAACATAAATACAATTTAATAAAGCATAGTTTAAAACAACATAAATACAATTTAATAAAGCATTAGATAAAACAACATGAATATAATTTAGTAAAGCATAAGATAAAACAACATGAATACAATTTAATAAAGCATAGGATAAAACAACATAAATAAAATTTAATAAAGCATAGGTTAAAACAACATAAATACAATTTAATAAAGCATAGTTTAAAACAACATAAATACAATTTAATAAAGCATAGGATAAAACCACAGAAATACAATTTAATAAAGCATAGGTTAAAACAACATAAATACAATTTAATAAAGCATAGGATAAAACCACAGAAATACAATTTAATAAAGCACAGGATAAAACAACATAAATACAATTTAATAAAGCATAGGATAAAACAACATAAATACAATTTAATAAAGCATAGGATAAAACAACATAAAACCAATTTAATAAAGCATAGGATAAAACAACATAAATACAATTTAATAAATCATAGGATAAAACAACATAAATACAATTTAATAAAGCACAGGATAAAACAACATAAATAAAATTTAATAAAGCATAGGATAAAACAACATACATAAAATTTAATAAAGCATAGGATAAAACAACGTAAATACAATTTAATAAAGCATAGGATAAAACAACATAAATAAAAGTTAATAAAGCATAGGATAAAACAATGTAAATACAATTTAATAAAGCATAGGATAAAACAACATAAATAAAATTTAATAAAGCATAGGATAAAACAACATAAATACAATTTAATAAAGCATAAGATAAAACAACATGAATACAATTTAATAAAGCATAGGATAAAACAACATAAATACAATTTAATAAAGCATAGGTTAAAACAACATAAATGAAATTTAATAAAGCATAGGTTAAAACAACATAAATACAATTTAATAAAGCATAGGACAAAACAACATAAATACAATTTAATAAAGCATAGGATAAAACAACATAAATACAATTTATAAAGCATAGGATAAAACAACATAAATACAATTTAATAAAGCATAGGATAAAACAACATAAATACAATTTAATAAAGCATAGGATAAAACAACATAAATACACTTTAATCAAGCATAGGCTAAAACAACATAAATACACTTTAATAAAGCATAGGATAAAACAAATTAAATACAATTTAATAAAGCATAGGATAAAACAACATAAATACAATTTAATAAAGCATAGGATAAAACAACATAAATACAATTTAATAAAGCATAGGATAAAACAACATAAATACAATTTAATAACGCATATGATAAAACAACATAAATACAATTTAATGAAACATAGGATAAACAACATAAATACAATTTAATAAAGCATAGGACAAAACAACATAAATACAATTTAATAAAGCATATGTTAAAACAACATAAATACAATTTAATAAAGCATAGTTTAAAACAACATAAATACAATTTAATAAAGCATAGTTTAAAACAACATAAATACAATTTAATAAAGCATAGTTTAAAACAACATAAATACAATTTAATAAAGCATAGTTTAAAACAACATAAATACAATTTAATAAAGCATAGTTTAAAACAACATAAATACAATTTAATAAAGCATTAGATAAAACAACATGAATATAATTTAGTAAAGCATAAGATAAAACAACATGAATACAATTTAATAAAGCATAGGATAAAACAACATACATAAAATTTAATAAAGCATAGGTTAAAACAACATAAATACAATTTAATAAAGCATAGTTTAAACAACATAAATACAATTTAATAAAGCATAGGATAAAACCACAGAAATACAATTTAATAAAGCATAGGTTAAAACAACATAAATACAATTTAATAAAGCATAGGATAAAACAACATAAATACAATTTAATGAAACATAGGATAAACAACATAAATACAATTTAATAAAGCATAGGACAAAACAACATAAATACAATTGAATAAAGCCTAGGATAAAACAACATAAATACAATTTAATGAAACATAGGATAAACAAAATAAATACAATTTAATAAAGCATAGTTTAAAACAACATAAATACAATTTAATAAAGCATATGTTAAAACAACATGAATACAATTTAATAAAGCATAAGATAAAACAACATGAATAAAATTTAGTAAAGCATAAGATAAAACAACATGAATACAATTTAATAAAGCATAGGATAAAACTACATAAATACATTTTAATAAAGCATAGGATAAAACAACATAAATACAATTTAATAAAGCATAGGTTAAAACAACATAAATACAATTTAATAAAGCATAGGACAAAACAACATAAATACAATTTAATAAAGCATAGGATAAAACCACAGAAATACAATTTAATAAAGCATAGGATAAAACAACATAAATAAAATTTAATAAAGCATAGGATAAAACAACATGAATACAATTTAATGAAACATAGGATAAACAACATAAATACAATTTAATAAAGCATAGAAAAAAACAACATAAATACAATTTAATAAAGCATAGGATAAAACCACAGAAATACAATTTAATAAAGCATAGGTTAAAACAACATAAATACAATTTAATAAAGCATAGGACAAAACAACATAAATACAATTTAATAAAGCATAGGACAAAACAACATAAATACAATTTAATAAAGCATAGGATAAAACAACATAAATACAATTTAATGAAACATAGGATAAACAATATAAATACAATTTAATAAAGCATAGGACAAAACAACATAAATACAATTTAATAAAGCCTAGGATAAAACAACATAAATACAATTTAATGAAACATAGGATAAACAAAATAAATACAATTTAATAAAGCATAGTTTAAAACAACATAAATACAATTTAATAAAGCATATGTTAAAACAACATGAATACAATTTAATAAAGCATAGGATAAAACAACATAAATACTTTTTAATAAAGCATAGGATAAAACCACATAAATACAATTTAATAAAGCACAGGATAAAACAACATAAATACAATTTAATAAAGCATAGGATAAAACAACATAAATACAATTTAATAAAGCATAGGATAAAACAACATAAATAAAAGTTAATAAAGCATAGGATAAAACAACATAAATACAATTTAATAAAGCATAGGATAAAACAACATAAATTCAATTTAATAAAGCATAGGTTAAAACAACATAAATGCAATTTAATAAAGCATAGGATAAAACGACGTAAATACAATTTAATAAAGCATAGGATAAAACAACATAAATAAAATTTAATAAAGCATAGGATAAAACAACATAAATACAATTTAATAAAGCATAAGATAAAACAACATAAATACAATTTAATAAAGCACAGGATAAAACAACATAAATAAAATTTAATAAAGCATAGGATAAAACAACATAAATAAAATTTAATAAAGCATAGGATAAAACAACGTAAATACAATTTAATAAAGCATAGGATAAAACAACATAAATAAAATTTAATAAATCATAGGATAAAACAACATAAATACAATTTAATAAAGCATAAGATAAAACAACATGAATACAATTTAATAAAGCATAGGATAAAACAACATAAATACAATTTAATAAAGCATAGGTTAAAACAACATAAATGCAATTTAATAAAGCATAGGTTAAAACAACATAAATACAATTTAATAAAGCATAGGACAAAACAACATAAATACAATTTAATAAAGCATAGGATAAAACAACATAAATACAATTTATAAAGCATAGGATAAAACAACATAAATACAATTTAATAAAGCATAGGATAAAACAACATAAATACAATTTAATAAAGCATAGGATAAAACAACATAAATACAATTTAATCAAGCATAGGCTAAAACAACATAAATACACTTTAATAAAGCATAGGATAAAACAAATTAAATACAATTTAATAAAGCATAGGATAAAACAACATAAATACAATTTAATAAAGCATAAGATAAAACAACATGAATACAATTTAATAAAGCATAGGATAAAACAACGTAAATACTTTTTAATAAAGCATAGGATAAAACCACATAAATACAATTTAATAAAGCATAGGATAAAGCAACATAAATAAAATTTAATAAAGCATAGGTTAAAACAACATAAATACAATTTAATAAAGCATAGGATAAAACAACATAAATACAATTTAATAAATCATAGGACAAAACAACATAAATACAATTTAATAACGCATAGGATAAAACAACATAAATACAATTTAATAAAGCATAGGACAAAACAACATAAATACAATTTAATAACGCATAGGATAAAATAACATAAATACAATTTAATGAAACATAGGATAAACAACATAAATACAATTTAATAAAGCATAGGACAAAACAACATAAATACAATTTAATAAAGCATATGTTAAAACAACATAAATACAATTTAATAAAGCATAGTTTAAAACAACATAAATACAATTTAATAAAGCATAGTTTAAAACAACATAAATACAATTTAATAAAGCATAGTTTAAAACAACATAAATACAATTTAATAAAGCATAGTTTAAAACAACATAAATACAATTTAATAAAGCATAGTTTAAAACAACATAAATACAATTTAATAAAGCATTAGATAAAACAACATGAATATAATTTAGTAAAGCATAAGATAAAACAACATGAATACAATTTAATAAAGCATAGGATAAAAGAACATAAATAAAATTTAATAAAGCATAGGTTAAAACAACATAAATACAATTTAATAAAGCATAGTTTAAAACAACATAAATACAATTTAATAAAGCATAGGATAAAACCACAGAAATACAATTTAATAAAGCATAGGTTAAAACAACATAAATACAATTTAATAAAGCATAGGACAAAACAACATAAATACAATTTAATAAAGCATAGGATAAAACAACATAAATACAATTTAATGAAACATAGGATAAACAACATAAATACAATTTAATAAAGCATAGGACAAAACAACATAAATACAATTTAATAAAGCCTAGGATAAAACAACATAAATACAATTTAATGAAACATAGGATAAACAAAATAAATACAATTTAATAAAGCATAGTTTAAAACAACATAAATACAATTTAATAAAGCATATGTTAAAACAACATAAATACAATTTAATAAAGCATAAGATAAAACAACATGAATATAATTTAGTAAAGCATAAGATAAAACAACATGAATACAATTTAATAAAGCATAGGATAAAACAACATAAATACAATTTAATAAAGCATAGGACAAAACAACATAAATACAATTTAATAAAGCATAGGATAAAACAACATAAATAAAATTTAATAAAGCATAGGATTAAACAACATAAATACAATTTAATGAAACATAGGATAAACAACATAAATACAATTTAATAAAGCATAGAAAAAAACAACATAAATACAATTTAATAACGCATAGGATAAAACAACATAAATACAATTTAATGAAACATAGGATAAACAACATAAATACAATTTAATAAAGCATAGGACAAAACAACATAAATACAATTTAATAAAGCATATGTTAAAACAACATAAATACAATTTAATAAAGCATAGTTTAAAACAACATAAATACAATTTAATAAAGCATAGTTTAAAACAACATAAATACAATTTAATAAAGCATAGTTTAAAACAACATAAATACAATTTAATAAAGCATTAGATAAAACAACAGGAATATAATTTAGTAAAGCATAAGATAAAACAACATGAATACAATTTAATAAAGCATAGGATAAAACAACATAAATAAAATTTAATAAAGCATAGGTTAAAACAACATAAATACAATTTAATAAAGCATAGGATAAAACAACATAAATACAATTTAATGAAACATAGGATAAACAACATAAATACAATTTAATAAAGCATAGAAAAAAACAACATAAATACAATTTAATAACGCATAGGATAAAACAACATAAATACAATTTAATGAAACATAGGATAAACAACATAAATACAATTGAATAAAGCATAGGACAAAACAGCATAAATACAATTTAATAAAGCATATGTTAAAACAACATAAATACAATTTAATAAAGCATAGTTTAAAACAACATAAATACAATTTAATAAAGCATAGTTTAAAACAACATAAATACAATTTAATAAAGCATAGTTTAAAACAACATAAATACAATTTAATAAAGCATAGTTTAAAACAACATAAATACAATTTAATAAAGCATAGTTTAAAACAACATAAATACAATTTAATAAAGCATTAGATAAAACAACATGAATATAATTTAGTAAAGCATAAGATAAAACAACATGAATACAATTTAATAAAGCATAGGATAAAACAACATAAATAAAATTTAATAAAGCATAGGTTAAAACAACATAAATACAATTGAATAAAGCATAGTTTAAAACAACATAAATACAATTTAATAAAGCATAGGACAAAACAACATAAATACAATTTAATAAAGCATAGGACAAAACAACATAAATACAATTTAATAAAGCCTAGGATAAAACAACATAAATACAATTTAATGAAACATAGGATAAACAAAATAAATACAATTTAATAAAGCATAGTTTAAAACAACATAAATACAATTTAATAAAGCATATGTTAAAACAACATGAATACAATTTAATAAAGCATAGGATAAAACAACATAAATACTTTTTAATAAAGCATAGGATAAAACCACATAAATACAATTTAATAAAGCACAGGATAAAACCACATAAATACAATTTAATAAAGCATAGGATAAAACAACATAAATAAAATTTAATAAAGCATAGGATAAAACAACATAAATAAAATTTAATAAAGCATAGGATAAAACAACGTAAATACAATTTAATAAAGCATAGGATAAAACAACATAAATAAAATTTAATAAAGCATAGTTTAAAACAACATAAATACAATTTAATAAAGCATAGGATAAAACAACATAAATACAATTTAATAAAGCATAGGACAAAACAACATAAATACAACTTAATAACGCATAGGATAAAACAACATAAATACAATTTAATGAAACATAGGATAAACAACATAAATACAATTTAATAAAGCATAGGACAAAACAACATAAATACAATTTGATAAAGCATAGTTTAAAACAACATAAATACAATTTAATAAAGCATAGTTTAAAACATCATAAATACAATTTACTAAAGCATAGTTTAAAACAACATAAATACAATTTAATAAAGCATAGTTTAAAACAACATAAATACAATTTAATAAAGCATAGTTTAAAACAACATAAATACAATTTAATAAAGCATTAGATAAAACAACATGAATATAATTTAGTAAAGCATAAGATAAAACAACATGAATACAATTTAATAAAGCATAGGATAAAACAACATAAATAAAATTTAATAAAGCATAGGTTAAAACAACATAAATACAATTTAATAAAGCATAGTTTAAAACAACATAAATACAATTTAATAAAGCATAGTTTAAAACAACATAAATACAATTTAATAAAGCATAGGATAAAACCACAGAAATACAATTTAATAAAGCATAGGTTAAAACAACATAAATACAATTTAATAAAGCATAGGATAAAACAACATAAATACAATTTAATGAAACATAGGATAAACAACATAAATACAATTTAATAAAGCATAGGACAAAACAACATAAATACAATTTAATAAAGCCTAGGATAAACCAACATAAATACAATTTAATGAAACATAGGATAAACAAAATAAATACAATTTAATAAAGCATAGTTTAAAACAACATAAATACAATTTAATAAAGCATAGTTTAAAACAACATAAATACAATTTAATAAAGCATAGGATAAAACCACAGAAATACAATTTAATAAAGCATATGTTAAAACAACATGAATACAATTTAATAAAGCATAGGATAAAACCACAGAAATACAATTTAATAAAGCATAGGATAAAACAACATAAATACAATTTAATGAAACATAGGATAAACAACATAAATACAATTTAATAAAGCATAGAAAAAAACAACATAAATACAATTTAATAACGCATAGGATAAAACAACATAAATACAATTTAATGAAACATAGGATAAACAACATAAATACAATTTAATAAAGCATAGGACAAAACAACATAAATACAATTTAATAAAGCATATGTTAAAACAACATAAATACAATTTAATAAAGCATAGTTTAAAACAACATAAATACAATTTAATAAAGCATAGTTTAAAACAACATAAATACAATTTAATAAAGCATAGTTTAAAACAACATAAATACAATTTAATAAAGCATAGTTTAAAACAACATAAATACAATTTAATAAAGCATAGTTTAAAACAACATAAATACAATTTAATAAAGCATTAGATAAAACAACATGAATATAATTTAGTAAAGCATAAGATAAAACAACATGAATACAATTTAATAAAGCATAGGATAAAACAACATAAATAAAATTTAATAAAGCATAGGTTAAAACAACATAAATACAATTTAATAAAGCATAGTTTAAAACAACATAAATACAATTTAATAAAGCATAGGATAAAACCACAGAAATACAATTTAATAAAGCATAGGTTAAAACAACATAAATACAATTTAATAAAGCATAGGACAAAACAACATAAATACAATTTAATAAAGCATAGGATAAAACAACATAAATACAATTTAATGAAAGATAGGATAAACAACATAAATACAATTTAATAAAGCATAGGACAAAACAACATAAATACAATTTAATAAAGCCTAGGATAAAACAACATAAATACAATTTAATGAAACATAGGATAAACAAAATAAATACAATTTAATAAAGCATAGTTTAAAACAACATAAATACAATTTAATAAAGCATATGTTAAAACAACATGAATACAATTTAATAAAGCATAGGATAAAACAACATAAATACTTTTTAATAAAGCATAGGATAAAACCACATAAATACAATTTAATAAAGCACAGGATAAAACAACATAAATACAATTTAATAAAGCATAGGATAAAACAACATAAATACAATTTAATAAAGCATAGGATAAAACAACATAAAACCAATTTAATAAAGCATAGGATAAAACAACATAAATACAATTTAATAAATCATAGGATAAAACAACATAAATACAATTTAATAAAGCACAGGATAAAACAACATAAATAAAATTTAATAAAGCATAGGATAAAACAACATACATAAAATTTAATAAAGCATAGGATAAAACAACGTAAATACAATTTAATAAAGCATAGGATAAAACAACATAAATTCAATTTAAGAAAGCATAGGTTAAAACAACATAAATGCAATTTAATAAAGCATAGGATAAAACAACGTAAATACAATTTAATAAAGCATAGGATAAAACAACATAAATAAAATTTAATAAAGCATAGGATAAAACAACATAAATACAATTTAATAAAGCATAAGATAAAACAACATAAATACACTTTAATAAAGCACAGGATAAAACAACATAAATAAAATTTAATAAAGCATAGGATAAAACAACGTAAATACAATTTAATAAAGCATAGGATAAAACCACAGAAATACAATTTAATAAAGCATAGGATAAAACAACATAAATACAATTTAATAAAGCATAGGACAAAACAACATAAATACAATTTAATAACGCATAGGATAAAACAACATAAATACAATTTAATAAAACATAGGATAAACAACATAAATACAATTTAATAAAGCATAGGACAAAACAACATAAATACAATTTAATAAAGCATATGTTAAAACAACATAAATACAATTTAATAAAGCATAGTTTAAAACAACATAAATACAATTTAATAAAGCATAGTTTAAAACAACATAAATACAATTTAATAAAGCATTAGATAAAACAATATGAATATAATTTAGTAAAGCATAAGATAAAACAACATGAATACAATTTAATAAAGCATAGGATAAAACAACATAAATAAAATTTAATAAAGCATAGGTTAAAACAACATAAATACAATTTAATAAAGCATAGTTTAAAACAACATAAATACAATTTAATAAAGCATAGGATAAAACCACAGAATTCAATTTAATAAAGCATAGGTTAAAACAACATAAATACAATTTAATAAAGCATAGGACAAAACAACATAAATACAATTTAATAAAGCATAGGATAAAACAACATAAATACAATTTAATGAAACATAGGATAAACAACATAAATACAATTTAATAAAGCATAGGACAAAACAACATAAATACAATTTAATAAAGCCTAGGATAAAACAACATAAATACAATTTAATGAAACATAGGATAAACAAAATAAATACAATTTAATGAAGCATAGTTTAAAACAACATAAATACAATTTAATAAAGCATAGTTTAAAACAACATAAATACAATTTAATAAAGCATAGGATAAAACAACATAAATACAATTTAATGAAACATAGGATATACAACATAAATACAATTTAATAAAGCATAGGGCAAAACAACATAAATACAATTTAATAAAGCATATGTTTAAACAACATAAATACAATTTAATAAAGCATAAGATAAAACAACATGAATATAATTTAGTAAAGCATAAGATAAAACAACATGAATACAATTTAATAAAACATAGGTTAAAACAACATAAATACAATTCAAGAAAGCATAGGATAAAACTACATAAATACATTTTAATAAAGCATAGGATAAAACAACATAAATACAATTTAATAAAGCATAGGTTAAAACAACATAAATACAATTTAATAAAGCATAGGACAAAACAACATAAATACAATTTAATAAAGCATAGGATAAAACAACATAAATACAATTTATAAAGCATAGGATAAAACAACATAAATACAATTTAATAAAGCATAGGATAAAACAACATAAATACAATTTAATAAAGCATAGGATAAAACAACATAAATACAATTTAATAAAGCATAGGTTAAAACAACATAAATGCAATTTAATAAAGCATAGGTTAAAACAACATAAATACAATTTAATAAAGCATAGTTTAAAACAACATAAATACAATTTAATAAAGCATAGGATAAAACAACATAAATACAATTTAATAATGCATAAGATAAAACAACATGAATACAATTTAATAAAGCATAGGATAAAACAACGTAAATACTTTTTAATAAAGCATAGGATAAAACCACATAAATACAATTTAATAAAGCATAGGATAAAACAACATAAATAAAATTTAATAAAGCATAGTTTAAAACAACATAAATACAATTTAATAAAGCATAGGATGAAACAACATAAATACAATTTAATAAATCATAGGATAAAACAACATAAATACAATTTAATAAAGCACAGGATAAAACAACATAAATAAAATTTAATAAAGCATAGGATAAAACAACATAAATAAAATTTAATAAAGCATAGGATAAAACAATGTAAATACAATTTAATAAAGCATAGGATAAAACAACATAAATACAATTTAATAAAGCATAGGATAAAACAACATAAATACAATTTAAGAAAGCATAGGATAAAACTACATAAATACATTTAAATAAAGCATAGGATAAAACAACATAAATACATTTAAATAAAGCATAGGATAAAACAACATAAATACAATTTATAAAGCATAGGATAAAACAACATAAATACAATTTAATAAAGCATAGGATAAAACAACATAAATACAATTTAATAAAGCATAGGATAAAACAACATAAATACAATTTAATAAAGCATAGGTTAAAACAACATAAATGCAATTTAATAAAGCATAGGTTAAAACAACATAAATACAATTTAATAAAGCATAGTTTAAAACAACATAAATACAATTTAATAAAGCATAGGATAAAACAACATAAATACAATTTAATAAAGCATAGGACAAAACAACATAAATACAACTTAATAACGCATAGGATAAAACAACATAAATACAATTTAATGAAACATAGGATAAACAACATAAATACAATTTAATAAAGCATAGGACAAAACAACATAAATACAATTTGATAAAGCATAGTTTAAAACAACATAAATACAATTTAATAAAGCATAGTTTAAAACAACATAAATACAATTTAATAAAGCATAGTTTAAAACAACATAAATACAATTTAATAAAGCATAGTTTAAAACAACATAAATACAATTTAATAAAGCATTAGATAAAACAACATGAATATAATTTAGTAAAGCATAAGATAAAACAACATGAATACAATTTAATAAAGCATAGGATAAAACAACATAAATAAAATTTAATAAAGCATAGGTTAAAACAACATAAATACAATTTAATAAAGCATAGTTTAAAACAACATAAATACAATTTAATAAAGCATAGTTTAAAACAACATAAATACAATTTAATAAAGCATAGGATAAAACCACAGAAATACAATTTAATAAAGCATAGGATAAAACAACATAAATACAATTTAATAAAGCATAGGACAAAACAACATAAATACAATTTAATAAAGCATAGGATAAAACAACATAAATAAAATTTAATAAAGCATAGGATAAAACAACATAAATACAATTTAATGAAACATAGGATAAACAACATAAATTCAATTTAATAAAGCATAGAAAAAAACAACATAAATACAATTTAATAAAGCATAGGATAAAACAACATAAATACAATTTAATGAAACATAGGATAAACAACATAAATACAATTTAATAAAGCATAGGACAAAACAACATAAATACAATTTAATAAAGCATAGGATAAAACAACATAAATACAATTTAATGAAACATAGGATAAACAAAATAAATACAATTTAATAAAGCATAGGATAAAACCACAGAAATACAATTTAATAAAGCATAGGATAAAACAACATAAATACAATTTAATAAAGCATAGGACAAAACAACATAAATACAACTTAATAACGCATAGGATAAAACAACATAAATACAATTTAATGAAACATAGGATAAACAACATAAATACAATTTAATAAAGCATAGGACAAAACAACATAAATACAATTTAATAAAGCATATGTTAAAACAACATAAATACAATTTAATAAAGCATAGTTTAAAACCACAGAAATACAATTTAATATGGCATAGTTTAAAACCACAGAAATACAATTTAATAAAGCATAGTTTAAAACAACATAAATACAATTTAATAAAGCATTAGATAAAACAACATGAATATAATTTAGTAAAGCATAAGATAAAACAACATGAATACAATTTAATAAAGCATAGGATAAAACAACATAAATAAAATTTAATAAAGCATAGTTTAAAACAACATAAATACAATTTAATAAAGCATAGTTTAAAACAACATAAATACAATTTAATAAAGCATAGTTTAAAACAACATAAATACAATTTAATAAAGCATAGGATAAAACCACAGAAATACAATTTAATAAAGCATAGGATAAAACAACATAAATACAATTTAATAAAGCATAGGACAAAACAACATAAATACAATTTAATAAAGCATAGGATAAAACAACATAAATAAAATTTAATAAAGCATAGGATAAAACAACATAAATACAATTTAATGAAACATAGGATAAACAACATAAATACAATTTAATAAAGCATAGAAAAAAACAACATAAATACAATTTAATAAAGCATAGGATAAAACAACATAAATACAATTTAATGAAACATAGGATAAACAACATAAATACAATTTAATAAAGCATAGGACAAAACAACATAAATACAATTTAATAAAGCATAGTTTAAAACAACATAAATACAATTTAATAAAGCATATGTTAAAACAACATGAATACAATTTAATAAAGCATAAGATAAAACAACATGAATATAATTTAGTAAAGCTTAAGATAAAACAACATGAATACAATTTAATAAAGCATAGGTTAAAACAACATAAATACAATTTAAGAAAGCATAGGATAAAACAACATAACTAAAATTTAATAAAGCATAGGATAAAACAATGTAAATACAATTTAATAAAGCATAGGATAAAACAACATAAATACAATTTAATAAAGCAAAGGATAAAACAACATAAATACAATTTAAGAAAGCATAGGATAAAACTACATAAATACATTTAAATAAAGCATAGGATAAAACAACATAAATACATTTAAATAAAGCATAGGATAAAACAACATAAATACAATTTATAAAGCATAGGATAAAACAACATAAATACAATTTAATAAAGCATAGGATAAAACAACATAAATACAATTTAATAAAGCATAGGATAAAACAACATAAATACAATTTAATAAAGCATAGGTTAAAACAACATAAATGCAATTTAATAAAGCATAGGTTAAAACAACATAAATACAATTTAATAAAGCATAGTTTAAAACAACATAAATACAATTTAATAAAGCATAGGATAAAACAACATAAATACAATTTAATAAAGCATAGGACAAAACAACATAAATACAACTTAACGCATAGGATAAAACAACATAAATACAATTTAATGAAACATAGGATAAACAACATAAATACAATTTAATAAAGCATAGGACAAAACAACATAAATACAATTTGATAAAGCATAGTTTAAAACAACATAAATACAATTTAATAAAGCATAGTTTAAAACATCATAAATACAATTTACTAAAGCATAGTTTAAAACAACATAAATACAATTTAATAAAGCATAGTTTAAAACAACATAAATACAATTTAATAAAGCATAGTTTAAAACAACATAAATACAATTTAATAAAGCATTAGATAAAACAACATGAATATAATTTAGTAAAGCATAAGATAAAACAACATGAATACAATTTAATAAAGCATAGGATAAAACAACATAAATAAAATTTAATAAAGCATAGGTTAAAACAACATAAATACAATTTAATAAAGCATAGTTTAAAACAACATAAATACAATTTAATAAAGCATAGTTTAAAACAACATAAATACAATTTAATAAAGCATAGGATAAAACCACAGAAATACAATTTAATAAAGCATAGGTTAAAACAACATAAATACAATTTAATAAAGCATAGGATAAAACAACATAAATACAATTTAATGAAACATAGGATAAACAACATAAATACAATTTAATAAAGCATAGGACAAAACAACATAAATACAATTTAATAAAGCCTAGGATAAACCAACATAAATACAATTTAATGAAACATAGGATAAACAAAATAAATACAATTTAATAAAGCATAGTTTAAAACAACATAAATACAATTTAATAAAGCATAGTTTAAAACAACATAAATACAATTTAATAAAGCATAGGATAAAACCACAGAAATACAATTTAATAAAGCATATGTTAAAACAACATGAATACAATTTAATAAAGCATAGGATAAAACCACAGAAATACAATTTAATAAAGCATAGGATAAAACAACATAAATACAATTTAATGAAACATAGGATAAACAACATAAATACAATTTAATAAAGCATAGAAAAAAACAACATAAATACAATTTAATAACGCATAGGATAAAACAACATAAATACAATTTAATGAAACATAGGATAAACAACATAAATACAATTTAATAAAGCATAGGACAAAACAACATAAATACAATTTAATAAAGCATATGTTAAAACAACATAAATACAATTTAATAAAGCATAGTTTAAAACAACATAAATACAATTTAATAAAGCATAGTTTAAAACAACATAAATACAATTTAATAAAGCATAGTTTAAAACAACATAAATACAATTTAATAAAGCATAGTTTAAAACAACATAAATACAATTTAATAAAGCATAGTTTAAAACAACATAAATACAATTTAATAAAGCATTAGATAAAACAACATGAATATAATTTAGTAAAGCATAAGATAAAACAACATGAATACAATTTAATAAAGCATAGGATAAAACAACATAAATAAAATTTAATAAAGCATAGGTTAAAACAACATAAATACAATTTAATAAAGCATAGTTTAAAACAACATAAATACAATTTAATAAAGCATAGGATAAAACCACAGAAATACAATTTAATAAAGCATAGGTTAAAACAACATAAATACAATTTAATAAAGCATAGGACAAAACAACATAAATACAATTTAATAAAGCATAGGATAAAACAACATAAATACAATTTAATGAAAGATAGGATAAACAACATAAATACAATTTAATAAAGCATAGGACAAAACAACATAAATACAATTTAATAAAGCCTAGGATAAAACAACATAAATACAATTTAATGAAACATAGGATAAACAAAATAAATACAATTTAATAAAGCATAGTTTAAAACAACATAAATACAATTTAATAAAGCATATGTTAAAACAACATGAATACAATTTAATAAAGCATAGGATAAAACAACATAAATACTTTTTAATAAAGCATAGGATAAAACCACATAAATACAATTTAATAAAGCACAGGATAAAACAACATAAATACAATTTAATAAAGCATAGGATAAAACAACATAAATACAATTTAATAAAGCATAGGATAAAACAACATAAAACCAATTTAATAAAGCATAGGATAAAACAACATAAATACAATTTAATAAATCATAGGATAAAACAACATAAATACAATTTAATAAAGCACAGGATAAAACAACATAAATAAAATTTAATAAAGCATAGGATAAAACAACATACATAAAATTTAATAAAGCATAGGATAAAACAACGTAAATACAATTTAATAAAGCATAGGATAAAACAACATAAATTCAATTTAAGAAAGCATAGGTTAAAACAACATAAATGCAATTTAATAAAGCATAGGATAAAACAACGTAAATACAATTTAATAAAGCATAGGATAAAACAACATAAATAAAATTTAATAAAGCATAGGATAAAACAACATAAATACAATTTAATAAAGCATAAGATAAAACAACATAAATACACTTTAATAAAGCACAGGATAAAACAACATAAATAAAATTTAATAAAGCATAGGATAAAACAACGTAAATACAATTTAATAAAGCATAGGATAAAACCACAGAAATACAATTTAATAAAGCATAGGATAAAACAACATAAATACAATTTAATAAAGCATAGGACAAAACAACATAAATACAATTTAATAACGCATAGGATAAAACAACATAAATACAATTTAATAAAACATAGGATAAACAACATAAATACAATTTAATAAAGCATAGGACAAAACAACATAAATACAATTTAATAAAGCATATGTTAAAACAACATAAATACAATTTAATAAAGCATAGTTTAAAACAACATAAATACAATTTAATAAAGCATAGTTTAAAACAACATAAATACAATTTAATAAAGCATTAGATAAAACAATATGAATATAATTTAGTAAAGCATAAGATAAAACAACATGAATACAATTTAATAAAGCATAGGATAAAACAACATAAATAAAATTTAATAAAGCATAGGTTAAAACAACATAAATACAATTTAATAAAGCATAGTTTAAAACAACATAAATACAATTTAATAAAGCATAGGATAAAACCACAGAATTCAATTTAATAAAGCATAGGTTAAAACAACATAAATACAATTTAATAAAGCATAGGACAAAACAACATAAATACAATTTAATAAAGCATAGGATAAAACAACATAAATACAATTTAATGAAACATAGGATAAACAACATAAATACAATTTAATAAAGCATAGGACAAAACAACATAAATACAATTTAATAAAGCCTAGGATAAAACAACATAAATACAATTTAATGAAACATAGGATAAACAAAATAAATACAATTTAATGAAGCATAGTTTAAAACAACATAAATACAATTTAATAAAGCATAGTTTAAAACAACATAAATACAATTTAATAAAGCATAGGATAAAACAACATAAATACAATTTAATGAAACATAGGATATACAACATAAATACAATTTAATAAAGCATAGGGCAAAACAACATAAATACAATTTAATAAAGCATATGTTTAAACAACATAAATACAATTTAATAAAGCATAAGATAAAACAACATGAATATAATTTAGTAAAGCATAAGATAAAACAACATGAATACAATTTAATAAAACATAGGTTAAAACAACATAAATACAATTCAAGAAAGCATAGGATAAAACTACATAAATACATTTTAATAAAGCATAGGATAAAACAACATAAATACAATTTAATAAAGCATAGGTTAAAACAACATAAATACAATTTAATAAAGCATAGGACAAAACAACATAAATACAATTTAATAAAGCATAGGATAAAACAACATAAATACAATTTATAAAGCATAGGATAAAACAACATAAATACAATTTAATAAAGCATAGGATAAAACAACATAAATACAATTTAATAAAGCATAGGATAAAACAACATAAATACAATTTAATAAAGCATAGGTTAAAACAACATAAATGCAATTTAATAAAGCATAGGTTAAAACAACATAAATACAATTTAATAAAGCATAGTTTAAAACAACATAAATACAATTTAATAAAGCATAGGATAAAACAACATAAATACAATTTAATAATGCATAAGATAAAACAACATGAATACAATTTAATAAAGCATAGGATAAAACAACGTAAATACTTTTTAATAAAGCATAGGATAAAACCACATAAATACAATTTAATAAAGCATAGGATAAAACAACATAAATAAAATTTAATAAAGCATAGTTTAAAACAACATAAATACAATTTAATAAAGCATAGGATGAAACAACATAAATACAATTTAATAAATCATAGGATAAAACAACATAAATACAATTTAATAAAGCACAGGATAAAACAACATAAATAAAATTTAATAAAGCATAGGATAAAACAACATAAATAAAATTTAATAAAGCATAGGATAAAACAATGTAAATACAATTTAATAAAGCATAGGATAAAACAACATAAATACAATTTAATAAAGCATAGGATAAAACAACATAAATACAATTTAAGAAAGCATAGGATAAAACTACATAAATACATTTAAATAAAGCATAGGATAAAACAACATAAATACATTTAAATAAAGCATAGGATAAAACAACATAAATACAATTTATAAAGCATAGGATAAAACAACATAAATACAATTTAATAAAGCATAGGATAAAACAACATAAATACAATTTAATAAAGCATAGGATAAAACAACATAAATACAATTTAATAAAGCATAGGTTAAAACAACATAAATGCAATTTAATAAAGCATAGGTTAAAACAACATAAATACAATTTAATAAAGCATAGTTTAAAACAACATAAATACAATTTAATAAAGCATAGGATAAAACAACATAAATACAATTTAATAAAGCATAGGACAAAACAACATAAATACAACTTAATAACGCATAGGATAAAACAACATAAATACAATTTAATGAAACATAGGATAAACAACATAAATACAATTTAATAAAGCATAGGACAAAACAACATAAATACAATTTGATAAAGCATAGTTTAAAACAACATAAATACAATTTAATAAAGCATAGTTTAAAACAACATAAATACAATTTAATAAAGCATAGTTTAAAACAACATAAATACAATTTAATAAAGCATAGTTTAAAACAACATAAATACAATTTAATAAAGCATTAGATAAAACAACATGAATATAATTTAGTAAAGCATAAGATAAAACAACATGAATACAATTTAATAAAGCATAGGATAAAACAACATAAATAAAATTTAATAAAGCATAGGTTAAAACAACATAAATACAATTTAATAAAGCATAGTTTAAAACAACATAAATACAATTTAATAAAGCATAGTTTAAAACAACATAAATACAATTTAATAAAGCATAGGATAAAACCACAGAAATACAATTTAATAAAGCATAGGATAAAACAACATAAATACAATTTAATAAAGCATAGGACAAAACAACATAAATACAATTTAATAAAGCATAGGATAAAACAACATAAATAAAATTTAATAAAGCATAGGATAAAACAACATAAATACAATTTAATGAAACATAGGATAAACAACATAAATTCAATTTAATAAAGCATAGAAAAAAACAACATAAATACAATTTAATAAAGCATAGGATAAAACAACATAAATACAATTTAATGAAACATAGGATAAACAACATAAATACAATTTAATAAAGCATAGGACAAAACAACATAAATACAATTTAATAAAGCATAGGATAAAACAACATAAATACAATTTAATGAAACATAGGATAAACAAAATAAATACAATTTAATAAAGCATAGGATAAAACCACAGAAATACAATTTAATAAAGCATAGGATAAAACAACATAAATACAATTTAATAAAGCATAGGACAAAACAACATAAATACAACTTAATAACGCATAGGATAAAACAACATAAATACAATTTAATGAAACATAGGATAAACAACATAAATACAATTTAATAAAGCATAGGACAAAACAACATAAATACAATTTAATAAAGCATATGTTAAAACAACATAAATACAATTTAATAAAGCATAGTTTAAAACCACAGAAATACAATTTAATATGGCATAGTTTAAAACCACAGAAATACAATTTAATAAAGCATAGTTTAAAACAACATAAATACAATTTAATAAAGCATTAGATAAAACAACATGAATATAATTTAGTAAAGCATAAGATAAAACAACATGAATACAATTTAATAAAGCATAGGATAAAACAACATAAATAAAATTTAATAAAGCATAGTTTAAAACAACATAAATACAATTTAATAAAGCATAGTTTAAAACAACATAAATACAATTTAATAAAGCATAGTTTAAAACAACATAAATACAATTTAATAAAGCATAGGATAAAACCACAGAAATACAATTTAATAAAGCATAGGATAAAACAACATAAATACAATTTAATAAAGCATAGGACAAAACAACATAAATACAATTTAATAAAGCATAGGATAAAACAACATAAATAAAATTTAATAAAGCATAGGATAAAACAACATAAATACAATTTAATGAAACATAGGATAAACAACATAAATACAATTTAATAAAGCATAGAAAAAAACAACATAAATACAATTTAATAAAGCATAGGATAAAACAACATAAATACAATTTAATGAAACATAGGATAAACAACATAAATACAATTTAATAAAGCATAGGACAAAACAACATAAATACAATTTAATAAAGCATAGGATAAAATAACATAAATACAATTTAATGAAACATAGGATAAACAAAATAAATACAATTTAATAAAGCATAGTTTAAAACAACATAAATACAATTTAATAAAGCATATGTTAAAACAACATGAATACAATTTAATAAAGCATAAGATAAAACAACATGAATATAATTTAGTAAAGCTTAAGATAAAACAACATGAATACAATTTAATAAAGCATAGGTTAAAACAACATAAATACAATTTAAGAAAGCATAGGATAAAACAACATAACTAAAATTTAATAAAGCATAGGATAAAACAATGTAAATACAATTTAATAAAGCATAGGATAAAACAACATAAATACAATTTAATAAAGCAAAGGATAAAACAACATAAATACAATTTAAGAAAGCATAGGATAAAACTACATAAATACATTTAAATAAAGCATAGGATAAAACAACATAAATACATTTAAATAAAGCATAGGATAAAACAACATAAATACAATTTATAAAGCATAGGATAAAACAACATAAATACAATTTAATAAAGCATAGGATAAAACAACATAAATACAATTTAATAAAGCATAGGATAAAACAACATAAATACAATTTAATAAAGCATAGGTTAAAACAACATAAATGCAATTTAATAAAGCATAGGTTAAAACAACATAAATACAATTTAATAAAGCATAGTTTAAAACAACATAAATACAATTTAATAAAGCATAGGATAAAACAACATAAATACAATTTAATAAAGCATAGGACAAAACAACATAAATACAACTTAACGCATAGGATAAAACAACATAAATACAATTTAATGAAACATAGGATAAACAACATAAATACAATTTAATAAAGCATAAGATAAAACAACATAAATACAATTTAATAAAGCATAGGTTAAAACAACATAAATACAATTTAATATAGCATAGTTTAAAACAACATAAATACAATTTAATAAAGCATAGTTTAAAACAACATAAATACAATTTAATAAAGCATAGTTTAAAACCACAGAAATACAATTTAATAAAGCATAGTTTAAAACAACATAAATACAATTTAATAAAGCATTAGATAAAACAACATGAATATAATTTAGTAAAGCATAAGATAAAACAACATGAATACAATTTAATAAAGCATAGGATAAAACAACATAAATAAAATTTAATAAAGCATAGGTTAAAACAACATAAATACAATTTAATAAAGCATAGTTTAAAACAACATAAATACAATTTAATAAAGCATAGTTTAAAACCACAGAAATACAATTTAATAAAGCATAGGATAAAACAACATAAATACAATTTAATAAAGCATAGGACAAAACAACATAAATACAATTCAATAAAGCATAGGATTAAACAACATAAATAAAATTTAATAAAGCATAGGATAAAACAACATAAATACAATTTAATGAAACATAGGATAAACAACATAAATACAATTTAATAAAGCATAGAAAAAAACAACATAAATACAATTTAATAAAGCATAGGATAAAACAACATAAATACAATTTAATGAAACATAGGATAAACAACATAAATACAATTTAATAAAGCATAGGACAAAACAACATAAATACAACTTAATAACGCATAGGATAAAACAACATAAATACAATTTAATGAAACATAGGATAAACAACATAAATACAATTTAATAAAGCATAGGACAAAACAACATAAATACAATTTAATAAAGCATATGTTAAAACAACATAAATACAATTTAATAAAGCATAGTTTAAAACCACAGAAATACAATTTAATAAAGCATAGTTTAAAACCACAGAAATACAATTTAATAAAGCATAGTTTAAAACAACATAAATACAATTTAATAAAGCATTAGATAAAACAACATGAATATAATTTAGTAAAGCATAAGATAAAACAACATGAATACAATTTAATAAAGCATAGGATAAAACAACATAAATAAAATTTAATAAAGCATAGGTTAAAACAACATAAATACAATTTAATAAAGCATAGTTTAAAACAACATAAATACAATTTAATAAAGCATAGTTTAAAACCACAGAAATACAATTTAATAAAGCATAGGATAAAACAACATAAATACAATTTAATAAAGCATAGGACAAAACAACATAAATACAATTTAATAAAGCATAGGATTAAACAACATAAATAAAATTTAATAAAGCATAGGATAAAACAACATAAATACAATTTAATGAAACATAGGATAAACAACATAAATACAATTTAATAAAGCATAGAAAAAAACAACATAAATACAATTTAATAAAGCATAGGATAAAACAACATAAATACAATTTAATGAAACATAGGATAAACAACATAAATACAATTTAATAAAGCATAGGACAAAACAACATAAATACAACTTAATAACGCATAGGATAAAACAACATAAATACAATTTAATGAAACATAGGATAAACAACATAAATACAATTTAATAAAGCATAGGACAAAACAACATAAATACAATTTAATAAAGCATATGTTAAAACAACATAAATACAATTTAATAAAGCATAGTTTAAAACCACAGAAATACAATTTAATAAAGCATAGGATAAAATAACATAAATACAATTTAATGAAACATAGGATAAACAAAATAAATACAATTTAATAAAGCATAGTTTAAAACAACATAAATACAATTTAATAAAGCATATGTTAAAACAACATGAATACAATTTAATAAAGCATAAGATAAAACAACATGAATATAATTTAGTAAAGCTTAAGATAAAACAACATGAATACAATTTAATAAAGCATAGGTTAAAACAACATAAATACAATTTAAGAAAGCATAGGATAAAATAACATAACTAAAATTTAATAAAGCATAGGATAAAACAATGTAAATACAATTTAATAAAGCATAGGATAAAACAACATAAATACAATTTAATAAAGCAAAGGATAAAACAACATAAATACAATTTAAGAAAGCATAGGATAAAACTACATAAATACATTTAAATAAAGCATAGGATAAAACAACATAAATACATTTAAATAAAGCATAGGATAAAACAACATAAATACAATTTATAAAGCATAGGATAAAACAACATAAATACAATTTAATAAAGCATAGGATAAAACAACATAAATACAATTTAATAAAGCATAGGATAAAACAACATAAATACAATTTAATAAAGCATAGGTTAAAACAACATAAATGCAATTTAATAAAGCATAGGTTAAAACAACATAAATACAATTTAATAAAGCATAGTTTAAAACAACATAAATACAATTTAATAAAGCATAGGATAAAACAACATAAATACAATTTAATAAAGCATAGGACAAAACAACATAAATACAACTTAACGCATAGGATAAAACAACATAAATACAATTTAATGAAACATAGGATAAACAACATAAATACAATTTAATAAAGCATAGGACAAAACAACATAAATACAATTTGATAAAGCATAGTTTAAAACAACATAAATATAATTTAATAAAGCATAGTTTAAAACAACATAAATACAATTTAATAAAGCATAGTTTAAAACAACATAAATACAATTTAATAAAGCATAGTTTAAAACAACATAAATACAATTTAATAAAGCATAGTTTAAAACAACATAAATACAATTTAATAAAGCATTAGATAAAACAACATGAATATAATTTAGTAAAGCATAAGATAAAACAACATGAATACAATTTAATAAAGCATAGGATAAAACAACATAAATAAAATTTAATAAAGCATAGGTTAAAACAACATAAATACAATTTAATAAAGCATAGTTTAAAACAACATAAATACAATTTAATAAAGCATAGTTTAAAACAACATAAATACAATTTAATAAAGCATAGTTTAAAACCACAGAAATACAATTTAATAAAGCATAGTTTAAACAACATAAATACAATTTAATAAAGCATTAGATAAAACAACATGAATATAATTTAGTAAAGCATAAGATAAAACAACATGAATACAATTTAATAAAGCATAGGATAAAACAACATAAATAAAATTTAATAAAGCATAGGTTAAAACAACATAAATACAATTTAATAAAGCATAGTTTAAAACAACATAAATACAATTTAATAAAGCATAGTTTAAAACCACAGAAATACAATTTAATAAAGCATAGGATAAAACAACATAAATACAATTTAATAAAGCATAGGACAAAACAACATAAATACAATTTAATAAAGCATAGGATTAAACAACATAAATAAAATTTAATAAAGCATAGGATAAAACAACATAAATACAATTTAATGAAACATAGGATAAACAACATAAATACAATTTAATAAAGCATAGAAAAAAACAACATAAATACAATTTAATAAAGCATAGGATAAAACAACATAAATACAATTTAATGAAACATAGGATAAACAACATAAATACAATTTAATAAAGCATAGGACAAAACAACATAAATACAATTTAATAAAGCATAGGATAAAACAACATAAATACAATTTAATGAAACATAGGATAAACAAAATAAATACAATTTAATAAAGCATAGTTTAAAACAACATAAATACAATTTAATAAAGCATATGTTAAAACAATATGAATACAATTTAATAAAGCATAAGATAAAACAACATGAATATAATTTAGTAAAGCTTAAGATAAAACAACATGAATACAATTTAATAAAGCATAGGTTAAAACAACATAAATACAATTTAAGAAAGCATAGGATAAAACTACATAAATACATTTTAATAAAGCATAGGATAAAACAACATAAATACAATTTAATAAAGCATAGGTTAAAACAACATAAATACAATTTAATAAAGCATAGGACAAAACAACATAAATACAATTTAATAAAGCATAGGATAAAACAACATAAATACAATTTATAAAGCATAGGATAAAACAACATAAATACAATTTAATAAAGCATAGGATAAAACAACATAAATACAATTTAATAAAGCATAGGATAAAACAACATAAATACAATTTAATAAAGCATAGGTTAAAACAACATAAATGCAATTTAATAAAGCATAGGATAAAACAACATAAATACAATTTAATAAAGCATAGGAAAAAACAACATAAATACAATTGAATAAAGCATAGTTTAAAACAACATAAATACAATTTAATAAAGCATAGGATAAAACCACAGAAATACAATTTAATAAAGCATAGGATAAAACAACATAAATACAATTTAATAAAGCATAGGACAAAACAACATAAATACAACTTAATAACGCATAGGATAAAACAACATAAATACAATTTAATGAAACATAGGATAAACAACATAAATACAATTTAATAAAGCATAGGACAAAACAACATAAATACAATTTAATAAAGCATATGTTAAAACAACATAAATACAATTTAATAAAGCATAGTTTAAAACCACAGAAATACAATTTAATAAAGCATAGTTTAAAACCATAGAAATACAATTTAATAAAGCATAGTTTAAAACAACATAAATACAATTTAATAAAGCATTAGATAAAACAACATGAATATAATTTAGTAAAGCATAAGATAAAACAACATGAATACAATTTAATAAAGCATAGGATAAAACAACATAAATACAATTTAATAAAGCATAGGACAAAACAACATAAATACAATTTAATAAAGCATAGGATAAAACAACATAAATACAATTTAATAAAGCATAGGTTAAAACAACATAAATGCAATTTAATAAAGCATAGGATAAAACAACATAAATACAATTTAATAAAGCATAGGAAAAAACAACATAAATACAATTTAATAAAGCATAGATTAAAACAACATAAATACAATTTAATAAAGCATAGGATAAAACCACAGAAATACAATTTAATAAAGCATAGGATAAAACAACATAAATACAATTTAATAAAGCATAGGACAAAACAACATAAATACAACTTAATAACGCATAGGATAAAACAACATAAATACAATTTAATGAAACATAGGATAAACAACATAAATACAATTTAATAAAGCATAGGACAAAACAACATAAATACAATTTAATAAAGCATATGTTAAAACAACATAAATACAATTTGATAAAGCATAGTTTAAAACAACATAAATACAATTTAATAAAGCATAGTTTAAAACAACATAAATACAATTTAATAAAGCATAGTTTAAAACAACATAAATACAATTTAATAAAGCATAGTTTAAAACAACATAAATACAATTTAATAAAGCATAGTTTAAAACAACATAAATACAATTTAATAAAGCATAGGATAAAACAACATAAATACAATTTAGTAAAGCATAAGATAAAACAACATGAATACAATTTAATAAAGCATAGGATAAAACAACGTAAATACTTTTTAATAAAGCATAGGATAAAACCACATAAATACAATTTAATAAAGCATAGGATAAAACAACATAAATAAAATTTAATAAAGCATAGGTTAAAACAACATAAATACAATTTAATAAAGCATAGGATGAAACAACATAAATACAATTTACTAAATCATAGGATAAAACAACATAAATACAATTTAATAAAGCACAGGATAAAACAACATAAATAAAATTTAATAAAGCATAGGATAAAACAACATAACTAAAATTTAATAAAGCATAGGATAAAACAATGTAAATACAATTTAATAAAGCATAGGATAAAACAACATAAATACAATTTAATAAAGCAAAGGATAAAACAACATAAATACAATTTAAGAAAGCATAGGATAAAACTACATAAATACATTTAAATAAAGCATAGGATAAAACAACATAAATACAATTTAATAAAGCATAGGTTAAAACAACATAAATGCAATTTAATAAAGCATAGGTTAAAACAACATAAATACAATTTAATAAAGCATAGTTTAAAACAACATAAATACAATTTAATAAAGCATAGGATAAAACAACATAAATACAATTTAATAAAGCATAGGACAAAACAACATAAATACAACTTAACGCATAGGATAAAACAACATAAATACAATTTAATGAAACATAGGATAAACAACATAAATACAATTTAATAAAGCATAGGACAAAACAACATAAATACAATTTGATAAAGCATAGTTTAAAACAACATAAATACAATTTAATAAAGCATAGTTTAAAACAACATAAATACAATTTAATAAAGCATAGTTTAAAACAACATAAATACAATTTAATAAAGCATAGTTTAAAACAACATAAATACAATTTAATAAAGCATAGTTTAAAACAACATAAATACAATTTAATAAAGCATTAGATAAAACAACATGAATATAATTTAGTAAAGCATAAGATAAAACAACATGAATACAATTTAATAAAGCATAGGATAAAACAACATAAATAAAATTTAATAAAGCATAGGTTAAAACAACATAAATACAATTTAATAAAGCATAGTTTAAAACAACATAAATACAATTTAATAAAGCATAGTTTAAAACAACATAAATACAATTTAATAAAGCATAGTTTAAAACCACAGAAATACAATTTAATAAAGCATAGTTTAAAACAACATAAATACAATTTAATAAAGCATTAGATAAAACAACATGAATATAATTTAGTAAAGCATAAGATAAAACAACATGAATACAATTTAATAAAGCATAGGATAAAACAACATAAATAAAATTTAATAAAGCATAGGTTAAAACAACATAAATACAATTTAATAAAGCATAGTTTAAAACAACATAAATACAATTTTATAAAGCATAGTTTAAAACCACAGAAATACAATTTAATAAAGCATAGGATAAAACAACATAAATACAATTTAATAAAGCATAGGACAAAACAACATAAATACAATTTAATAAAGCATAGGATAAAACAACATAAATAAAATTTAATAAAGCATAGGATAAAACAACATAAATACAATTTAATGAAACATAGGATAAACAACATAAATACAATTTAATAAAGCATAGAAAAAAACAACATAAATACAATTTAATAAAGCATAGGATAAAACAACATAAATACAATTTAATGAAACATAGGATAAACAACATAAATACAATTTAATAAAGCATAGGACAAAACAACATAAATACAATTTAATAAAGCATAGGATAAAACAACATAAATACAATTTAATGAAACATAGGATAAACAAAATAAATACAATTTAATAAAGCATAGTTTAAAACAACATAAATACAATTTAATAAAGCATATGTTAAAACAATATGAATACAATTTAATAAAGCATAAGATAAAACAACATGAATATAATTTAGTAAAGCTTAAGATAAAACAACATGAATACAATTTAATAAAGCATAGGTTAAAACAACATAAATACAATTTAAGAAAGCATAGGATAAAACTACATAAATACATTTTAATAAAGCATAGGATAAAACAACATAAATACAATTTAATAAAGCATAGGTTAAAACAACATAAATACAATTTAATAAAGCATAGGACAAAACAACATAAATACAATTTAATAAAGCATAGGATAAAACAACATAAATACAATTTATAAAGCATAGGATAAAACAACATAAATACAATTTAATAAAGCATAGGATAAAACAACATAAATACAATTTAATAAAGCATAGGATAAAACAACATAAATACAATTTAATAAAGCATAGGATAAAACAACATAAATACAATTTAATAAAGCATAGGTTAAAACAACATAAATGCAATTTAATAAAGCATAGGATAAAACAACATAAATACAATTTAATAAAGCATAGGAAAAAACAACATAAATACAATTGAATAAAGCATAGTTTAAAACAACATAAATACAATTTAATAAAGCATAGGATAAAACCACAGAAATACAATTTAATAAAGCATAGGATAAAACAACATAAATACAATTTAATAAAGCATAGGACAAAACAACATAAATACAACTTAATAACGCATAGGATAAAACAACATAAATACAATTTAATGAAACATAGGATAAACAACATAAATACAATTTAATAAAGCATAGGACAAAACAACATAAATACAATTTAATAAAGCATATGTTAAAACAACATAAATACAATTTAATAAAGCATAGTTTAAAACCACAGAAATACAATTTAATAAAGCATAGTTTAAAACCACAGAAATACAATTTAATAAAGCATAGTTTAAAACAACATAAATACAATTTAATAAAGCATTAGATAAAACAACATGAATATAATTTAGTAAAGCATAAGATAAAACAACATGAATACAATTTAATAAAGCATAGGATAAAACAACATAAATAAAATTTAATAAAGCATAGGTTAAAACAACATAAATACAATTTAATAAAGCATAGTTTAAAACAACATAAATACAATTTAATAAAGCATAGTTTAAAACCACAGAAATACAATTTAATAAAGCATAGGATAAAACAACATAAATACAATTTAATAAAGCATATGACAAAACAACATAAATACAATTTAATAAAGCATAGGATAAAACAACATAAATACAATTTAATAAAGCATAGGTTAAAACAACATAAATGCAATTTAATAAAGCATAGGATAAAACAACATAAATACAATTTAATAAAGCATAGGAAAAAACAACATAAATACAATTTAATAAAGCATAGTTTAAAACAACATAAATACAATTTAATAAAGCATAGGATAAAACCACAGAAATACAATTTAATAAAGCATAGGATAAAACAACATAAATACAATTTAATAAAGCATAGGACAAAACAACATAAATACAACTTAATAACGCATAGGATAAAACAACATAAATACAATTTAATGAAACATAGGATAAACAACATAAATACAATTTAATAAAGCATAGGACAAAACAACATAAATACAATTTAATAAAGCATATGTTAAAACAACATAAATACAATTTGATAAAGCATAGTTTAAAACAACATAAATACAATTTAATAAAGCATAGTTTAAAACAACATAAATACAATTTAATAAAGCATAGTTTAAAACAACATAAATACAATTTAATAAAGCATAGTTTAAAACAACATAAATACAATTTAATAAAGCATAGTTTAAAACAACATAAATACAATTTAATAAAGCATAGGATAAAACAACATAAATACAATTTAGTAAAGCATAAGATAAAACAACATGAATACAATTTAATAAAGCATAGGATAAAACAACGTAAATACTTTTTAATAAAGCATAGGATAAAACCACATAAATACAATTTAATAAAGCATAGGATAAAACAACATAAATAAAATTTAATAAAGCATAGGTTAAAACAACATAAATACAATTTAATAAAGCATAGGATGAAACAACATAAATACAATTTACTAAATCATAGGATAAAACAACATAAATACAATTTAATAAAGCACAGGATAAAACAACATAAATAAAATTTAATAAAGCATAGGATAAAACAACATAACTAAAATTTAATAAAGCATAGGATAAAACAATGTAAATACAATTTAATAAAGCATAGGATAAAACAACATAAATACAATTTAATAAAGCAAAGGATAAAACAACATAAATACAATTTAAGAAAGCATAGGATAAAACTACATAAATACATTTAAATAAAGCATAGGATAAAACAACATAAATACATTTAAATAAAGCATAGGATAAAACAACATAAATACAATTTATAAAGCATAGGATAAAACAACATAAATACAATTTAATAAAGCATAGGATAAAACAACATAAATACAATTTAATAAAGCATAGGATAAAACAACATAAATACAATTTAATAAAGCATAGGTTAAAACAACATAAATGCAATTTAATAAAGCATAGGTTAAAACAACATAAATACAATTTAATAAAGCATAGTTTAAAACAACATAAATACAATTTAATAAAGCATAGGATAAAACAACATAAATACAATTTAATAAAGCATAGGACAAAACAACATAAATACAACTTAACGCATAGGATAAAACAACATAAATACAATTTAATGAAACATAGGATAAACAACATAAATACAATTTAATAAAGCATAGGACAAAACAACATAAATACAATTTGATAAAGCATAGTTTAAAACAACATAAATACAATTTAATAAAGCATAGTTTAAAACAACATAAATACAATTTAATAAAGCATAGTTTAAAACAACATAAATACAATTTAATAAAGCATAGTTTAAAACAACATAAATACAATTTAATAAAGCATAGTTTAAAACAACATAAATACAATTTAATAAAGCATTAGATAAAACAACATGAATATAATTTAGTAAAGCATAAGATAAAACAACATGAATACAATTTAATAAAGCATAGGATAAAACAACATAAATAAAATTTAATAAAGCATAGGTTAAAACAACATAAATACAATTTAATAAAGCATAGTTTAAAACAACATAAATACAATTTAATAAAGCATAGTTTAAAACAACATAAATACAATTTAATAAAGCATAGTTTAAAACCACAGAAATACAATTTAATAAAGCATAGTTTAAAACAACATAAATACAATTTAATAAAGCATTAGATAAAACAACATGAATATAATTTAGTAAAGCATAAGATAAAACAACATGAATACAATTTAATAAAGCATAGGATAAAACAACATAAATAAAATTTAATAAAGCATAGGTTAAAACAACATAAATACAATTTAATAAAGCATAGTTTAAAACAACATAAATACAATTTAATAAAGCATAGTTTAAAACCACAGAAATACAATTTAATAAAGCATAGGATAAAACAACATAAATACAATTTAATAAAGCATAGGACAAAACAACATAAATACAATTTAATAAAGCATAGGATAAAACAACATAAATAAAATTTAATAAAGCATAGGATAAAACAACATAAATACAATTTAATGAAACATAGGATAAACAACATAAATACAATTTAATAAAGCATAGAAAAAAACAACATAAATACAATTTAATAAAGCATAGGATAAAACAACATAAATACAGTTTAATGAAACATAGGATAAACAACATAAATACAATTTAATAAAGCATAGGACAAAACAACATAAATACAATTTAATAAAGCATAGGATAAAACAACATAAATACAATTTAATGAAACATAGGATAAACAAAATAAATACAATTTAATAAAGCATAGTTTAAAACAACATAAATACAATTTAATAAAGCATATGTTAAAACAATATGAATACAATTTAATAAAGCATAAGATAAAACAACATGAATATAATTTAGTAAAGCTTAAGATAAAACAACATGAATACAATTTAATAAAGCATAGGTTAAAACAACATAAATACAATTTAAGAAAGCATAGGATAAAACTACATAAATACATTTTAATAAAGCATAGGATAAAACAACATAAATACAATTTAATAAAGCATAGGTTAAAACAACATAAATACAATTTAATAAAGCATAGGACAAAACAACATAAATACAATTTAATAAAGCATAGGATAAAACAACATAAATACAATTTATAAAGCATAGGATAAAACAACATAAATACAATTTAATAAAGCATAGGATAAAACAACATAAATACAATTTAATAAAGCATAGGATAAAACAACATAAATACAATTTAATAAAGCATAGGTTAAAACAACATAAATGCAATTTAATAAAGCATAGGATAAAACAACATAAATACAATTTAATAAAGCATAGGAAAAAACAACATAAATACAATTGAATAAAGCATAGTTTAAGACAACATAAATACAATTTAATAAAGCATAGGATAAAACCACAGAAATACAATTTAATAAAGCATAGGATAAAACAACATAAATACAATTTAATAAAGCATAGGACAAAACAACATAAATACAACTTAATAACGCATAGGATAAAACAACATAAATACAATTTAATGAAACATAGGATAAACAACATAAATACAATTTAATAAAGCATAGGACAAAACAACATAAATACAATTTAATAAAGCATATGTTAAAACAACATAAATACAATTTAATAAAGCATAGTTTAAAACCACAGAAATACAATTTAATAAAGCATAGTTTAAAACCACAGAAATACAATTTAATAAAGCATAGTTTAAAACAACATAAATACAATTTAATAAAGCATTAGATAAAACAACATGAATATAATTTAGTAAAGCATAAGATAAAACAACATGAATACAATTTAATAAAGCATAGGTTAAAACAACATAAATACAATTTAAGAAAGCATAGGATAAAACTACATAAATACATTTTAATAAAGCATAGGATAAAACAACATAAATACAATTTAATAAAGCATAGGTTAAAACAACATAAATACAATTTAATAAAGCATAGGACAAAACAACATAAATACAATTTAAAAAAGCATAGGATAAAACAACATAAATACAATTTATAAAGAATAGGATAAAACAACATAAATACAATTTAATAAAGCATAGGATAAAACAACATAAATACAATTTAATAAAGCATAGTTTAAAACAACATAAATACAATTTAATAAAGCATAGTTTAAAACCACAGATATACAATTTAATAAAGCATAGTTTAAAACAACATAAATACAATTTAATAAAGCATTAGATAAAACAACATGAATATAATTTAGTAAAGCATAAGATAAAACAACATGAATACAATTTAATAAAGCATAGGATAAAACAACATAAATAAAATTTAATAAAGCATAGGTTAAAACAACATAAATACAATTTAATAAAGCATAGTTTAAAACAACATAAATACAATTTAATAAAGCATAGTTTAAAACCACAGAAATACAATTTAATAAAGCATAGGATAAAACAACATAAATACAATTTAATAAAGCATATGACAAAACAACATAAATACAATTTAATAAAGCATAGGATAAAACAACATAAATACAATTTAATAAAGCATAGGTTAAAACAACATAAATGCAATTTAATAAAGCATAGGATAAAACAACATAAATACAATTTAATAAAGCATAGGAAAAAACAACATAAATACAATTTAATAAAGCATAGTTTAAAACAACATAAATACAATTTAATAAAGCATAGGATAAAACCACAGAAATACAATTTAATAAAGCATAGGATAAAACAACATAAATACAATTTAATAAAGCATAGGACAAAACAACATAAATACAACTTAATAACGCATAGGATAAAACAACATAAATACAATTTAATGAAACATAGGATAAACAACATAAATACAATTTAATAAAGCATAGGACAAAACAACATAAATACAATTTAATAAAGCATATGTTAAAACAACATAAATACAATTTGATAAAGCATAGTTTAAAACAACATAAATACAATTTAATAAAGCATAGTTTAAAACAACATAAATACAATTTAATAAAGCATAGTTTAAAACAACATAAATACAATTTAATAAAGCATAGTTTAAAACAACATAAATACAATTTAATAAAGCATAGTTTAAAACAACATAAATACAATTTAATAAAGCATAGGATAAAACAACATAAATACAATTTAGTAAAGCATAAGATAAAACAACATGAATACAATTTAATAAAGCATAGGATAAAACAACGTAAATACTTTTTAATAAAGCATAGGATAAAACCACATAAATACAATTTAATAAAGCATAGGATAAAACAACATAAATAAAATTTAATAAAGCATAGGTTAAAACAACATAAATACAATTTAATAAAGCATAGGATGAAACAACATAAATACAATTTACTAAATCATAGGATAAAACAACATAAATACAATTTAATAAAGCACAGGATAAAACAACATAAATAAAATTTAATAAAGCATAGGATAAAACAACATAACTAAAATTTAATAAAGCATAGGATAAAACAATGTAAATACAATTTAATAAAGCATAGGATAAAACAACATAAATACAATTTAATAAAGCAAAGGATAAAACAACATAAATACAATTTAAGAAAGCATAGGATAAAACTACATAAATACATTTAAATAAAGCATAGGATAAAACAACATAAATACATTTAAATAAAGCATAGGATAAAACAACATAAATACAATTTATAAAGCATAGGATAAAACAACATAAATACAATTTAATAAAGCATAGGATAAAACAACATAAATACAATTTAATAAAGCATAGGATAAAACAACATAAATACAATTTAATAAAGCATAGGTTAAAACAACATAAATGCAATTTAATAAAGCATAGGTTAAAACAACATAAATACAATTTAATAAAGCATAGTTTAAAACAACATAAATACAATTTAATAAAGCATAGGATAAAACAACATAAATACAATTTAATAAAGCATAGGACAAAACAACATAAATACAACTTAACGCATAGGATAAAACAACATAAATACAATTTAATGAAACATAGGATAAACAACATAAATACAATTTAATAAAGCATAGGACAAAACAACATAAATACAATTTGATAAAGCATAGTTTAAAACAACATAAATACAATTTAATAAAGCATAGTTTAAAACAACATAAATACAATTTAATAAAGCATAGTTTAAAACAACATAAATACAATTTAATGAAACATAGGATAAACAACATAAATACAATTTAATAAAGCATAGGACAAAACAACATAAATACAATTTAATAAAGCATAGGATAAAACAACATAAATACAATTTAATGAAACATAGGATAAACAAAATAAATACAATTTAATAAAGCATAGTTTAAAACAACATAAATACAATTTAATAAAGCATATGTTAAAACAATATGAATACAATTTAATAAAGCATAAGATAAAACAACATGAATATAATTTAGTAAAGCTTAAGATAAAACAACATGAATACAATTTAATAAAGCATAGGTTAAAACAACATAAATACAATTTAAGAAAGCATAGGATAAAACTACATAAATACATTTTAATAAAGCATAGGATAAAACAACATAAATACAATTTAATAAAGCATAGGTTAAAACAACATAAATACAATTTAATAAAGCATAGGACAAAACAACATAAATACAATTTAAAAAAGCATAGGATAAAACAACATAAATACAATTTATAAAGAATAGGATAAAACAACATAAATACAATTTAATAAAGCATAGGATAAAACAACATAAATACAATTTAATAAAGCATAGTTTAAAACAACATAAATACAATTTAATAAAGCATAGTTTAAAACCACAGATATACAATTTAATAAAGCATAGTTTAAAACAACATAAATACAATTTAATAAAGCATTAGATAAAACAACATGAATATAATTTAGTAAAGCATAAGATAAAACAACATGAATACAATTTAATAAAGCATAGGATAAAACAACATAAATAAAATTTAATAAAGCATAGGTTAAAACAACATAAATACAATTTAATAAAGCATAGTTTAAAACAACATAAATACAATTTAATAAAGCATAGTTTAAAACCACAGAAATACAATTTAATAAAGCATAGGATAAAACAACATAAATACAATTTAATAAAGCATAGGACAAAACAACATAAATACAATTTAATAAAGCATAGGATAAAACAACATAAATAAAATTTAATAAAGCATAGGATAAAACAACATAAATACAATTTAATGAAACATAGGATAAACAACATAAATACAATTTAATAAAGCATAGAAAAAAACAACATAAATACAATTTAATAAAGCATAGGATAAAACAACATAAATACAGTTTAATGAAACATAGGATAAACAACATAAATACAATTTAATAAAGCATAGGACAAAACAACATAAATACAATTTAATAAAGCATAGGATAAAACAACATAAATACAATTTAATGAAACATAGGATAAACAAAATAAATACAATTTAATAAAGCATAGTTTAAAACAACATAAATACAATTTAATAAAGCATATGTTAAAACAATATGAATACAATTTAATAAAGCATAAGATAAAACAACATGAATATAATTTAGTAAAGCTTAAGATAAAACAACATGAATACAATTTAATAAAGCATAGGTTAAAACAACATAAATACAATTTAAGAAAGCATAGGATAAAACTACATAAATACATTTTAATAAAGCATAGGATAAAACAACATAAATACAATTTAATAAAGCATAGGTTAAAACAACATAAATACAATTTAATAAAGCATAGGACAAAACAACATAAATACAATTTAATAAAGCATAGGATAAAACAACATAAATACAATTTATAAAGCATAGGATAAAACAACATAAATACAATTTAATAAAGCATAGGATAAAACAACATAAATACAATTTAATAAAGCATAGGATAAAACAACATAAATACAATTTAATAAAGCATAGGTTAAAACAACATAAATGCAATTTAATAAAGCATAGGATAAAACAACATAAATACAATTTAATAAAGCATAGGAAAAAACAACATAAATACAATTGAATAAAGCATAGTTTAAGACAACATAAATACAATTTAATAAAGCATAGGATAAAACCACAGAAATACAATTTAATAAAGCATAGGATAAAACAACATAAATACAATTTAATAAAGCATAGGACAAAACAACATAAATACAACTTAATAACGCATAGGATAAAACAACATAAATACAATTTAATGAAACATAGGATAAACAACATAAATACAATTTAATAAAGCATAGGACAAAACAACATAAATACAATTTAATAAAGCATATGTTAAAACAACATAAATACAATTTAATAAAGCATAGTTTAAAACCACAGAAATACAATTTAATAAAGCATAGTTTAAAACCACAGAAATACAATTTAATAAAGCATAGTTTAAAACAACATAAATACAATTTAATAAAGCATTAGATAAAACAACATGAATATAATTTAGTAAAGCATAGGATAAAACAACATGAATACAATTTAATAAAGCATAGGATAAAACAACATAAATAAAATTTAATAAAGCATAGGTTAAAACAACATAAATACAATTTAATAAAGCATAGTTTAAAACAACATAAATACAATTTAATAAAGCATAGTTTAAAACCACAGAAATACAATTTAATAAAGCATAGGATAAAACAACATAAATACAATTTAATAAAGCATAGGACAAAACAACATAAATACAATTTAATAAAGCATAGGATAAAACAACATAAATAAAATTTAATAAAGCATAGGATAAAACAACATAAATACAATTTAATGAAACATAGGATAAACAACATAAATACAATTTAATAAAGCATAGAAAAAAACAACATAAATACAATTTAATAAAGCATAGGATAAAACAACATAAATACAATTTAATGAAACATAGGATAAACAACATAAATACAATTTAATAAAGCATAGGACAAAACAACATAAATACAATTTAATAAAGCATAGGATAAAACAACATAAATACAATTTAATGAAACATAGGATAAACAAAATAAATACAATTTAATAAAGCATAGTTTAAAACAACATAAATACAATTTAATAAAGCATATGTTAAAACAATATGAATACAATTTAATAAAGCATAAGATAAAACAACATGAATATAATTTAGTAAAGCTTAAGATAAAACAACATGAATACAATTTAATAAAGCATAGGTTAAAACAACATAAATACAATTTAAGAAAGCATAGGATAAAACTACATAAATACATTTTAATAAAGCATAGGATAAAACAACATAAATACAATTTAATAAAGCATAGGTTAAAACAACATAAATACAATTTAATAAAGCATAGGACAAAACAACATAAATACAATTTAATAAAGCATAGGATAAAACAACATAAATACAATTTATAAAGAATAGGATAAAACAACATAAATACAATTTAATAAAGCATAGGATAAAACAACATAAATACAATTTAATAAAGCATAGGATAAAACAACATAAATACAATTTAATAAAGCATAGGTTAAAACAACATAAATGCAATTTAATAAAGCATAGGATAAAACAACATAAATACAATTTAATAAAGCATAGGAAAAAACAACATAAATACAATTTAATAAAGCATAGTTTAAAACAACATAAATACAATTTAATAAAGCATAGGATAAAACCACAGAAATACAATTTAATAAAGCATAGGATAAAACAACATAAATACAATTTAATAAAGCATAGGACAAAACAACATAAATACAACTTAATAACGCATAGGATAAAACAACATAAATACAATTTAATGAAACATAGGATAAACAACATAAATACAATTTAATAAAGCATAGGACAAAACAACATAAATACAATTTAATAAAGCATATGTTAAAACAACATAAATACAATTTGATAAAGCATAGTTTAAAACAACATAAATACAATTTAATAAAGCATAGTTTAAAACAACATAAATACAATTTAATAAAGCATTAGATAAAACAACATGAATATAATTTAGTAAAGCATAAGATAAAACAACATGAATACAATTTAATAAAGCATAGGATAAAACAACATAAATAAAATTTAATAAAGCATAGGACAAAACAACATAAATACAATTTAATAAAGCATAGGACAAAACAACATAAATACAATTTAATAAAGCATAGGATAAAACAACATAAATAAAATTTAATAAAGCATAGGACAAAACAACATAAATACAATTTAATAAAGCATAGGATAAAACAACATAAATAAAATTTAATAAAGCATAGGATAAAACAACATAAATACAATTTAATGAAACATAGGATAAACAAAATAAATACAATTTAATAAAGCATAGTTTAAAACAACATAAATACAATTTAATAAAGCATATGTTAAAACAACATGAATACAATTTAATAAAGCATAAGATAAAACAACATGAATATAATTTAGTAAAGCTTAAGATAAAACAACATGAATACAATTTAATAAAGCATAGGTTAAAACAACATAAATACAATTTAAGAAAGCATAGGATAAAACTACATAAATACATTTTAATAAAGCATAGGATAAAACAACATAAATACAATTTAATAAAGCATAGGTTAAAACAACATAAATACAATTTAATAAAGCATAGGACAAAACAACATAAATACAATTTAATAAAGCATAGGATAAAACAACATAAATACAATTTATAAAGCATAGGATAAAACAACATAAATACAATTTAATAAAGCATAGGATAAAACAACATAAATACAATTTAATAAAGCATAGGATAAAACAACATAAATACAATTTATAAAGCATAGGATAAAACAACATAAATACAATTTAATAAAGCATAGGATAAAACAACATAAATACAATTTAATAAAGCATAGGATAAAACAACATAAATACAATTTAATAAAGCATAGGTTAAAACAACATAAATGCAATTTAATAAAGCATAGGATAAAACAACATAAATACAATTTAATAAAGCATAGGAAAAAACAACATAAATACAATTTAATAAAGCATAGTTTAAAACAACATAAATACAATTTAATAAAGCATAGGATAAAACCACAGAAATACAATTTAATAAAGCATAGGATAAAACAACATAAATACAATTTAATAAAGCATAGGACAAAACAACATAAATACAACTTAATAACGCATAGGATAAAACAACATAAATAGAATTTAATGAAACATAGGATAAACAACATAAATACAATTTAATAAAGCATAGGACAAAACAACATAAATACAATTTAATAAAGCATATGTTAAAACAACATAAATACAATTTGATAAAGCATAGTTTAAAACAACATAAATACAATTTAATAAAGCATAGTTTAAAACAACATAAATACAATTTAATAAAGCATTAGATAAAACAACATGAATATAATTTAGTAAAGCATAAGATAAAACAACATGAATACAATTTAATAAAGCATAGGATAAAACAACATAAATAAAATTTAATAAAGCATAGGTTAAAACAACATAAATACAATTTAATAAAGCATAGTTTAAAACAACATAAATACAATTTAATAAAGCATAGTTTAAAACAACATAAATACAATTTAATAAAGCATAGGATAAAACCACAGAAATACAATTTAATAAAGCATAGGATAAAACAACATAAATACAATTTAATAAAGCATAGGACAAAACAACATAAATACAATTTAATAAAGCATAGTTTAAAACCACAGAAATACAACTTAATAAAGCATAGTTTAAAACAACATAAATACAATTTAATAAAGCATTAGATAAAACAACATGAATATAATTTAGTAAAGCATAAGATAAAACAACATGAATACAATTTAATAAAGCATAGGATAAAACAACATAAATACAATTTAATAAAGCATAGGTTAAAACAACATAAATACAATTTAATAAAGCATAGTTTAAAACAACATAAATACAATTTAATAAAGCATAGTTTAAAACCACAGAAATACAATTTAATAAAGCATAGGATAAAACAACATAAATACAATTTAATAAAGCATAGGACAAAACAACATAAATACAATTTAATAAAGCATAGGACAAAACAACATAAATACAATTTAATAAAGCATAGGATAAAACAACATAAATAAAATTTAATAAAGCATAGGACAAAACAACATAAATACAATTTAATAAAGCATAGGATAAAACAACATAAATAAAATTTAATAAAGCATAGGATAAAACAACATAAATACAATTTAATGAAACATAGGATAAACAAAATAAATACAAATTAATAAAGCATAGTTTAAAACAACATAAATACAATTTAATAAAGCATATGTTAAAACAACATGAATACAATTTAATAAAGCATAAGATAAAACAACATGAATATAATTTAGTAAAGCTTAAGATAAAACAACATGAATACAATTTAATAAAGCATAGGTTAAAACAACATAAATACAATTTAAGAAAGCATAGGATAAAACTACATAAATACATTTTAATAAAGCATAGGATAAAACAACATAAATACAATTTAATAAAGCATAGGTTAAAACAACATAAATACAATTTAATAAAGCATAGGACAAAACAACATAAATACAATTTAATAAAGCATAGGATAAAACAACATAAATACAATTTATAAAGCATAGGATAAAACAACATAAATACAATTTAATAAAGCATAGGATAAAACAACATAAATACAATTTAATAAAGCATAGGATAAAACAACATAAATACAATTTATAAAGCATAGGATAAAACAACATAAATACAATTTAATAAAGCATAGGATAAAACAACATAAATACAATTTAATAAAGCATAGGATAAAACAACATAAATACAATTTAATAAAGCATAGGTTAAAACAACATAAATGCAATTTAATAAAGCATAGGATAAAACAACATAAATACAATTTAATAAAGCATAGGAAAAAACAACATAAATACAATTTAATAAAGCATAGTTTAAAACAACATAAATACAATTTAATAAAGCATAGGATAAAACCACAGAAATACAATTTAATAAAGCATAGGATAAAACAACATAAATACAATTTAATAAAGCATAGGACAAAACAACATAAATACAACTTAATAACGCATAGGATAAAACAACATAAATAGAATTTAATGAAACATAGGATAAACAACATAAATACAATTTAATAAAGCATAGGACAAAACAACATAAATACAATTTAATAAAGCATATGTTAAAACAACATAAATACAATTTGATAAAGCATAGTTTAAAACAACATAAATACAATTTAATAAAGCATAGTTTAAAACAACATAAATACAATTTAATAAAGCATTAGATAAAACAACATGAATATAATTTAGTAAAGCATAAGATAAAACAACATGAATACAATTTAATAAAGCATAGGATAAAACAACATAAATAAAATTTAATAAAGCATAGGTTAAAACAACATAAATACAATTTAATAAAGCATAGTTTAAAACAACATAAATACAATTTAATAAAGCATAGTTTAAAACAACATAAATACAATTTAATAAAGCATAGGATAAAACCACAGAAATACAATTTAATAAAGCATAGGATAAAACAACATAAATACAATTTAATAAAGCATAGGACAAAACAACATAAATACAATTTAATAAAGCATAGTTTAAAACCACAGAAATACAACTTAATAAAGCATAGTTTAAAACAACATAAATACAATTTAATAAAGCATTAGATAAAACAACATGAATATAATTTAGTAAAGCATAAGATAAAACAACATGAATACAATTTAATAAAGCATAGGATAAAACAACATAAATAAAATTTAATAAAGCATAGGTTAAAACAACATAAATACAATTTAATAAAGCATAGTTTAAAACAACATAAATACAATTTAATAAAGCATAGTTTAAAACCACAGAAATACAATTTAATAAAGCATAGGATAAAACAACATAAATACAATTTAATAAAGCATAGGACAAAACAACATAAATACAATTTAATAAAGCATAGGATAAAACAACATAAATAAAATTTAATAAAGCATAGGATAAAACAACATAAATACAATTTAATGAAACATAGGATAAACAACATAAATACAATTTAATAAAGCATAGAAAAAACAACATAAATACAATTTAATAAAGCATAGGATAAAACAACATAAATACAATTTAATGAAACATAGGATAAACAACATAAATACAATTTAATAAAGCATAGGACAAAACAACATAAATACAATTTAATAAAGCATAGGATAAAACAACATAAATACAATTTAATGAAACATAGGATAAACAAAATAAATACAATTTAATAAAGCATAGTTTAAAACAACATAAATACAATTTAATAAAGCATATGTTAAAACAATATGAATACAATTTAATAAAGCATAAGATAAAACAACATGAATATAATTTAGTAAAGCTTAAGATAAAACAACATGAATACAATTTAATAAAGCATAGGTTAAAACAACATAAATACAATTTAAGAAAGCATAGGATAAAACTACATAAATACATTTTAATAAAGCATAGGATAAAACAACATAAATACAATTTAATAAAGCATAGGTTAAAACAACATAAATACAATTTAATAAAGCATAGGACAAAACAACATAAATACAATTTAATAAAGCATAGGATAAAACAACATAAATACAATTTATAAAGCATAGGATAAAACAACATAAATACAATTTAATAAAGCATAGGATAAAACAACATAAATACAATTTAATAAAGCATAGGATAAAACAACATAAATACAATTTAATAAAGCATAGGTTAAAACAACATAAATACAATTTAATAAAGCATAGGATAAAACCACAGAAATACAATTTAATAAAGCATAGGATAAAACAACATAAATACAATTTAATAAAGCATAGGACAAAACAACATAAATACAACTTAATAACGCATAGGATAAAACAACATAAATACAATTTAATGAAACATAGGATAAACAACATAAATACAATTTAATAAAGCATAGGACAAAACAACATAAATACAATTTAATAAAGCATATGTTAAAACAACATAAATACAATTTAATAAAGCATAGTTTAAAACCACAGAAATACAATTTAGTAAAGCATAGTTTAAAACCACAGAAATACAATTTAATAAAGCATAGTTTAAAACAACATAAATACAATTTAATAAAGCATAGGATAAAACAACATAAATACAATTTAATAAAGCATAGGATAAAACAACATAAATACAATTTAATGAAACATAGGATAAACAACATAAATACAATTTATTAAAGCATAGAAAAAAACAACATAAATACAATTTAATAAAGCATAGGATAAAACAACATAAATACAATTTAATGAAACATAGGATAAACAACATAAATACAATTTAATAAAGCATAGGACAAAACAACATAAATACAATTTAATAAAGCATAGGATAAAACAACATAAATACAATTTATAAAGCATAGGATAAAACAACATAAATACAATTTAATAAAGCATAGGATAAAACAACATAAATACAATTTAATAAAGCATAGGATAAAACAACATAAATACAATTTAATAAAGCATAGGTTAAAACAACACAAATGCAATTTAATAAAGCATAGGATAAAACAACATAAATACAATTTAATAAAGCATAGGAAAAAACAACATAAATACAATTGAATAAAGCATAGTTTAAAACAACATAAATACAATTTAATAAAGCATAGGATAAAACCACAGAAATACAATTTAATAAAGCATAGGATAAAACAACATAAATACAATTTAATAAAGCATAGGACAAAACAACATAAATACAACTTAATAACGCATAGGATAAAACAACATAAATACAATTTAATGAAACATAGGATAAACAACATAAATACAATTTAATAAAGCATAGGACAAAACAACATAAATACAATTTAATAAAGCATATGTTAAAACAACATAAATACAATTTAATAAAGCATAGTTTAAAACCACAGAAATACAATTTAATAAAGCATAGTTTAAAACCACAGAAATACAATTTAATAAAGCATAGTTTAAAACAACATAAATACAATTTAATAAAGCATTAGATAAAACAACATGAATATAATTTAGTAAAGCATAAGATAAAACAACATGAATACAATTTAATAAAGCATAGGATAAAACAACATAAATAAAATTTAATAAAGCATAGGTTAAAACAACATAAATACAATTTAATAAAGCATAGTTTAAAACAACATAAATACAATTTAATAAAGCATAGTTTAAAACCACAGAAATACAATTTAATAAAGCATAGGATAAAACAACATAAATACAATTTAATAAAGCATAGGACAAAACAACATAAATACAATTTAATAAAGCATAGGATAAAACAACATAAATACAATTTAATAAAGCATAGGTTAAAACAACATAAATGCAATTTAATAAAGCATAGGATAAAACAACATAAATACAATTTAATAAAGCATAGGAAAAAACAACTTAAATACAATTTAATAAAGCATAGTTTAAAACAACATAAATACAATTTAATAAAGCATAGGATAAAACCACAGAAATACAATTTAATAAAGCATAGGATAAAACAACATAAATACAATTTAATAAAGCATAGGACAAAACAACATAAATACAACTTAATAACGCATAGGATAAAACAAAATAAATACAATTTAATGAAACATAGGATAAACAACATAAATACAATTTAATAAAGCATAGGACAAAACAACATAAATACAATTTAATAAAGCATATGTTAAAACAACATAAATACAATTTGATAAAGCATAGTTTAAAACAACATAAATACAATTTAATAAAGCATAGTTTAAAACAACATAAATACAATTTAATAAAGCATAGTTTAAAACAACATAAATACAATTTAATAAAGCATAGTTTAAAACAACATAAATACAATTTAATAAAGCATAGTTTAAAACAACATAAATACAATTTAATAAAGCATAGGATAAAACAACATAAATACAATTTAGTAAAGCATAAGATAAAACAACATGAATACAATTTATTAAAGCATAGGATAAAACAACGTAAATACTTTTTAATAAAGCATAGGATAAAACCACATAAATACAATTTAATAAAGCATAGGATAAAACAACATAAATACAATTTAATAAAGCATAGGTTAAAACAACATAAATACAATTTAATAAAGCATAGGACAAAACAACATAAATACAATTTAATAAAGCATAGGATAAAACAACATAAATACAATTTATAAAGCATAGGATAAAACAACATAAATACAATTTAATAAAGCATAGGATAAAACAACATAAATACAATTTAATAAAGCATAGGATAAAACAACATAAATACAATTTAATAAAGCATAGGTTAAAACAACATAAATGCAATTTAATAAAGCATAGGATAAAACAACATAAATACAATTTAATAAAGCATAGGAAAAAACAACATAAATACAATTGAATAAAGCATAGTTTAAAACAACATAAATACAATTTAATAAAGCATAGGATAAAACCACAGAAATACAATTTAATAAAGCATAGGATAAAACAACTTAAATACAATTTAATAAAGCATAGGACAAAACAACATAAATACAACTTAATAACGCATAGGATAAAACAACATAAATACAATTTAATGAAACATAGGATAAACAACATAAATACAATTTAATAAAGCATAGGACAAAACAACATAAATACAATTTAATAAAGCATATGTTAAAACAACATAAATACAATTTAATAAAGCATAGTTTAAAACAACAGAAATACAATTTAATAAAGCATAGTTTAAAACCACAGAAATACAATTTAATAAAGCATAGTTTAAAACAACATAAATACAATTTAATAAAGCATTAGATAAAACAACATGAATATAATTTAGTAAAGCATAAGATAAAACAACATGAATACAATTTAATAAAGCATAGGATAAAACAACATAAATAAAATTTAATAAAGCATAGGTTAAAACAACATAAATACAATTTAATAAAGCATAGTTTAAAACAACATAAATACAATTTAATAAAGCATAGTTTAAAACCACAGAAATACAATTTAATAAAGCATAGGATAAAACAACATAAATACAATTTAATAAAGCATAGGACAAAACAACATAAATACAATTTAATAAAGCATAGGATAAAACAACATAAATAAAATTTAATAAAGCATAGGATAAAACAACATAAATACAATTTAATGAAACATAGGATAAACAACATAAATACAATTTAATAAAGCATAGAAAAAAACAACATAAATACAATTTAATAAAGCATAGGATAAAACAACATAAATACAATTTAATGAAACATAGGATAAACAACATAAATACAATTTAATAAAGCATAGGACAAAACAACATAAATACAATTTAATAAAGCATAGGATAAAACAACATAAATACAATTTAATGAAACATAGGATAAACAAAATAAATACAATTTAATAAAGCATAGTTTAAAACAACATAAATACAATTTAATAAAGCATATGTTAAAACAATATGAATACAATTTAATAAAGCATAAGATAAAACAACATGAATATAATTTAGTAAAGCTTAAGATAAAACAACATGAATACAATTTAATAAAGCATAGGTTAAAACAACATAAATACAATTTAAGAAAGCATAGGATAAAACTACATAAATACATTTTAATAAAGCATAGGATAAAACAACATAAATACAATTTAATAAAGCATAGGTTAAAACAACATAAATACAATTTAATAAAGCATAGGACAAAACAACATAAATACAATTTAATAAAGCATAGGATAAAACAACATAAATACAATTTATAAAGCATAGGATAAAACAACATAAATACAATTTAATAAAGCATAGGATAAAACAACATAAATACAATTTAATAAAGCATAGGATAAAACAACATAAATACAATTTATAAAGCATAGGATAAAACAACATAAATACAATTTAATAAAGCATAGGATAAAACAACATAAATACAATTTAATAAAGCATAGGATAAAACAACATAAATACAATTTAATAAAGCATAGGTTAAAACAACATAAATGCAATTTAATAAAGCATAGGATAAAACAACATAAATACAATTTAATAAAGCATAGGAAAAAACAACATAAATACAATTTAATAAAGCATAGTTTAAAACAACATAAATACAATTTAATAAAGCATAGGATAAAACCACAGAAATACAATTTAATAAAGCATAGGATAAAACAACATAAATACAATTTAATAAAGCATAGGACAAAACAACATAAATACAACTTAATAACGCATAGGATAAAACAACATGAATAGAATTTAATGAAACATAGGATAAACAACATAAATACAATTTAATAAAGCATAGGACAAAACAACATAAATACAATTTAATAAAGCATATGTTAAAACAACATAAATACAATTTGATAAAGCATAGTTTAAAACAACATAAATACAATTTAATAAAGCATAGTTTAAAACAACATAAATACAATTTAATAAAGCATTAGATAAAACAACATGAATATAATTTAGTAAAGCATAAGATAAAACAACATGAATACAATTTAATAAAGCATAGGATAAAACAACATAAATAAAATTTAATAAAGCATAGGTTAAAACAACATAAATACAATTTAATAAAGCATAGTTTAAAACAACATAAATACAATTTAATAAAGCATAGTTTAAAACAACATAAATACAATTTAATAAAGCATAGGATAAAACCACAGAAATACAATTTAATAAAGCATAGGATAAAACAACATAAATACAATTTAATAAAGCATAGGACAAAACAACATAAATACAATTTAATAAAGCATAGTTTAAAACCACAGAAATACAACTTAATAAAGCATAGTTTAAAACAACATAAATACAATTTAATAAAGCATTAGATAAAACAACATGAATATAATTTAGTAAAGCATAAGATAAAACAACATGAATACAATTTAATAAAGCATAGGATAAAACATCATAAATAAAATTTAATAAAGCATAGGTTAAAACAACATAAATACAATTTAATAAAGCATAGTTTAAAACAACATAAATACAATTTAATAAAGCATAGTTTAAAACCACAGAAATACAATTTAATAAAGCATAGGATAAAACAACATAAATACAATTTAATAAAGCATAGGACAAAACAACATAAATACAATTTAATAAAGCATAGGATAAAACAACATAAATAAAATTTAATAAAGCATAGGATAAAACAACATAAATACAATTTAATGAAACATAGGATAAACAACATAAATACAATTTAATAAAGCATAGAAAAAACAACATAAATACAATTTAATAAAGCATAGGATAAAACAACATAAATACAATTTAATGAAACATAGGATAAACAACATAAATACAATTTAATAAAGCATAGGACAAAACAACATAAATACAATTTAATAAAGCATAGGATAAAACAACATAAATACAATTTAATGAAACATAGGATAAACAAAATAAATACAATTTAATAAAGCATAGTTTAAAACAACATAAATACAATTTAATAAAGCATATGTTAAAACAATATGAATACAATTTAATAAAGCATAAGATAAAACAACATGAATATAATTTAGTAAAGCTTAAGATAAAACAACATGAATACAATTTAATAAAGCATAGGTTAAAACAACATAAATACAATTTAAGAAAGCATAGGATAAAACTACATAAATACATTTTAATAAAGCATAGGATAAAACAACATAAATACAATTTAATAAAGCATAGGTTAAAACAACATAAATACAATTTAATAAAGCATAGGACAAAACAACATAAATACAATTTAATAAAGCATAGGATAAAACAACATAAATACAATTTATAAAGCATAGGATAAAACAACATAAATACAATTTAATAAAGCATAGGATAAAACAACATAAATACAATTTAATAAAGCATAGGATAAAACAACATAAATACAATTTAATAAAGCATAGGTTAAAACAACATAAATACAATTTAATAAAGCATAGGATAAAACCACAGAAATACAATTTAATAAAGCATAGGATAAAACAACATAAATACAATTTAATAAAGCATAGGACAAAACAACATAAATACAACTTAATAACGCATAGGATAAAACAACATAAATACAATTTAATGAAACATAGGATAAACAACATAAATACAATTTAATAAAGCATAGGACAAAACAACATAAATACAATTTAATAAAGCATATGTTAAAACAACATAAATACAATTTAATAAAGCATAGTTTAAAACCACAGAAATACAATTTAGTAAAGCATAGTTTAAAACCACAGAAATACAATTTAATAAAGCATAGTTTAAAACAACATAAATACAATTTAATAAAGCATAGGATAAAACAACATAAATACAATTTAATAAAGCATAGGATAAAACAACATAAATACAATTTAATGAAACATAGGATAAACAACATAAATACAATTTATTAAAGCATAGAAAAAAACAACATAAATACAATTTAATAAAGCATAGGATAAAACAACATAAATACAATTTAATGAAACATAGGATAAACAACATAAATACAATTTAATAAAGCATAGGACAAAACAACATAAATACAATTTAATAAAGCATAGGATAAAACAACATAAATACAATTTATAAAGCATAGGATAAAACAACATAAATACAATTTAATAAAGCATAGGATAAAACAACATAAATACAATTTAATAAAGCATAGGATAAAACAACATAAATACAATTTAATAAAGCATAGGTTAAAACAACACAAATGCAATTTAATAAAGCATAGGATAAAACAACATAAATACAATTTAATAAAGCATAGGAAAAAACAACATAAATACAATTGAATAAAGCATAGTTTAAAACAACATAAATACAATTTAATAAAGCATAGGATAAAACCACAGAAATACAATTTAATAAAGCATAGGATAAAACAACATAAATACAATTTAATAAAGCATAGGACAAAACAACATAAATACAACTTAATAACGCATAGGATAAAACAACATAAATACAATTTAATGAAACATAGGATAAACAACATAAATACAATTTAATAAAGCATAGGACAAAACAACATAAATACAATTTAATAAAGCATATGTTAAAACAACATAAATACAATTTAATAAAGCATAGTTTAAAACCACAGAAATACAATTTAATAAAGCATAGTTTAAAACCACAGAAATACAATTTAATAAAGCATAGTTTAAAACAACATAAATACAATTTAATAAAGCATTAGATAAAACAACATGAATATAATTTAGTAAAGCATAAGATAAAACAACATGAATACAATTTAATAAAGCATAGGATAAAACAACATAAATAAAATTTAATAAAGCATAGGTTAAAACAACATAAATACAATTTAATAAAGCATAGTTTAAAACAACATAAATACAATTTAATAAAGCATAGTTTAAAACCACAGAAATACAATTTAATAAAGCATAGGATAAAACAACATAAATACAATTTAATAAAGCATAGGACAAAACAACATAAATACAATTTAATAAAGCATAGGATAAAACAACATAAATACAATTTAATAAAGCATAGGTTAAAACAACATAAATGCAATTTAATAAAGCATAGGATAAAACAACATAAATACAATTTAATAAAGCATAGGAAAAAACAACTTAAATACAATTTAATAAAGCATAGTTTAAAACAACATAAATACAATTTAATAAAGCATAGGATAAAACCACAGAAATACAATTTAATAAAGCATAGGATAAAACAACATAAATACAATTTAATAAAGCATAGGACAAAACAACATAAATACAACTTAATAACGCATAGGATAAAACAAAATAAATACAATTTAATGAAACATAGGATAAACAACATAAATACAATTTAATAAAGCATAGGACAAAACAACATAAATACAATTTAATAAAGCATATGTTAAAACAACATAAATACAATTTGATAAAGCATAGTTTAAAACAACATAAATACAATTTAATAAAGCATAGTTTAAAACAACATAAATACAATTTAATAAAGCATAGTTTAAAACAACATAAATACAATTTAATAAAGCATAGTTTAAAACAACATAAATACAATTTAATAAAGCATAGTTTAAAACAACATAAATACAATTTAATAAAGCATAGGATAAAACAACATAAATACAATTTAGTAAAGCATAAGATAAAACAACATGAATACAATTTATTAAAGCATAGGATAAAACAACGTAAATACTTTTTAATAAAGCATAGGATAAAACCACATAAATACAATTTAATAAAGCATAGGATAAAACAACATAAATACAATTTAATAAAGCATAGGTTAAAACAACATAAATACAATTTAATAAAGCATAGGACAAAACAACATAAATACAATTTAATAAAGCATAGGATAAAACAACATAAATACAATTTATAAAGCATAGGATAAAACAACATAAATACAATTTAATAAAGCATAGGATAAAACAACATAAATACAATTTAATAAAGCATAGGATAAAACAACATAAATACAATTTAATAAAGCATAGGTTAAAACAACATAAATGCAATTTAATAAAGCATAGGATAAAACAACATAAATACAATTTAATAAAGCATAGGAAAAAACAACATAAATACAATTGAATAAAGCATAGTTTAAAACAACATAAATACAATTTAATAAAGCATAGGATAAAACCACAGAAATACAATTTAATAAAGCATAGGATAAAACAACTTAAATACAATTTAATAAAGCATAGGACAAAACAACATAAATACAACTTAATAACGCATAGGATAAAACAACATAAATACAATTTAATGAAACATAGGATAAACAACATAAATACAATTTAATAAAGCATAGGACAAAACAACATAAATACAATTTAATAAAGCATATGTTAAAACAACATAAATACAATTTAATAAAGCATAGTTTAAAACCACAGAAATACAATTTAATAAAGCATAGTTTAAAACCACAGAAATACAATTTAATAAAGCATAGTTTAAAACAACATAAATACAATTTAATAAAGCATTAGATAAAACAACATGAATATAATTTAGTAAAGCATAAGATAAAACAACATGAATACAATTTAATAAAGCATAGGATAAAACAACATAAATAAAATTTAATAAAGCATAGGTTAAAACAACATAAATACAATTTAATAAAGCATAGTTTAAAACAACATAAATACAATTTAATAAAGCATAGTTTAAAACCACAGAAATACATTTTAATAAAGCATAGGATAAAACAACATAAATACAATTTAATAAAGCATAGGACAAAACAACATAAATACAATTTAATAAAGCATAGGATAAAACAACATAAATAAAATTTAATAAAGCATAGGATAAAACAACATAAATACAATTTAATGAAACATAGGATAATCAACATAAATACAATTTAATAAAGCATAGAAAAAAACAACATAAATACAATTTAATAAAGCATAGGATAAAACAACATAAATACAATTTAATGAAACATAGGATAAACAACATAAATACAATTTAATAAAGCATAGGACAAAACAACATAAATACAATTTAATAAAGCATAGGATAAAACAACATAAATACAATTTAATGAAACATAGGATAAACAAAATAAATACAATTTAATAAAGCATAGTTTAAAACAACATAAATACAATTTAATAAAGCATATGTTAAAACAATATGAATACAATTTAATAAAGCATAAGATAAAACAACATGAATATAATTTAGTAAAGCTTAAGATAAAACAACATGAATACAATTTAATAAAGCATAGGTTAAAACAACATAAATACAATTTAAGAAAGCATAGGATAAAACTACATAAATACATTTTAATAAAGCATAGGAAAAAACAACATAAATACAATTTAATAAAGCATAGGTTAAAACAACATAAATACAATTTAATAAAGCATAGGACAAAACAACATAAATACAATTTAATAAAGCATAGGATAAAACAACATAAATACAATTTATAAAGAATAGGATAAAACAACATAAATACAATTTAATAAAGCATAGGATAAAACAACATAAATACAATTTAATAAAGCATAGGATAAAACAACATAAATACAATTTAATAAAGCATAGGTTAAAACAACATAAATGCAATTTAATAAAGCATAGGATAAAACAACATAAATACAATTTAATAAAGCATAGGAAAAAACAACATAAATACAATTTAATAAAGCATAGTTTAAAACAACATAAATACAATTTAATAAAGCATAGGATAAAAATACAGAAATACAATTTAATAAAGCATAGGATAAAACAACATAAATACAATTTAATAAAGCATAGGACAAAACAACATAAATACAACTTAATAACGCATAGGATAAAACAACATAAATACAATTTAATAAAGCATAGTTTAAAACCACAGAAATACAATTTAATAAAGCATAGTTTAAAACAACATAAATACAATTTAATAAAGCATTAGATAAAACAACATGAATATAATTTAGTAAAGCATAAGATAAAACAACATGAATACAATTTAATAAAGCATAGGCTAAAACAACATAAATAAAATTTAATAAAGCATAGGTTAAAACAACATAAATACAATTTAATAAAGCATAGTTTAAAACAACATAAATACAATTTAATAAAGCATAGTTTAAAACCACAGAAATACAATTTAATAAAGCATAGGATAAAACAACATAAATACAATTTAATAAAGCATAGGTTAAAACAACATAAATGCAATTTAATAAAGCATAGGATAAAACAACATAAATACAATTTAATAAAGCATAGGAAAAAACAACATAAATACAATTTAATAAAGCATAGGACAAAACAACATAAATACAATTTAATAAAGCATAGGATAAAACAACATAAATAAAATTTAATAAAGCATAGGATAAAACAACATAAATACAATTTAATGAAACATAGGATAAACAACATAAATACAATTTAATAAAGCATAGAAAAAACAACATAAATACAATTTAATAAAGCATAGGATAAAACAACATAAATACAATTTAATGAAACATAGGATAAACAACATAAATACAATTTAATAAAGCATAGGACAAAACAACATAAATACAATTTAATAAAGCATAGGATAAAACAACATAAATACAATTTAATGAAACATAGGATAAACAAAATAAATACAATTTAATAAAGCATAGTTTAAAACAACATAAATACAATTTAATAAAGCATATGTTAAAACAATATGAATACAATTTAATAAAGCATAAGATAAAACAACATGAATATAATTTAGTAAAGCTTAAGATAAAACAACATGAATACAATTTAATAAAGCATAGGTTAAAACAACATAAATACAATTTAAGAAAGCATAGGATAAAACTACATAAATACATTTTAATAAAGCATAGGATAAAACAACATAAATACAATTTAATAAAGCATAGGTTAAAACAACATAAATACAATTTAATAAAGCATAGGACAAAACAACATAAATACAATTTAATAAAGCATAGGATAAAACAACATAAATACAATTTATAAAGCATAGGATAAAACAACATAAATACAATTTAATAAAGCATAGGATAAAACAACATAAATACAATTTAATAAAGCATAGGATAAAACAACATAAATACAATTTAATAAAGCATAGGTTAAAACAACATAAATACAATTTAATAAAGCATAGGATAAAACCACAGAAATACAATTTAATAAAGCATAGGATAAAACAACATAAATACAATTTAATAAAGCATAGGACAAAACAACATAAATACAACTTAATAACGCATAGGATAAAACAACATAAATACAATTTAATGAAACATAGGATAAACAACATAAATACAATTTAATAAAGCATAGGACAAAACAACATAAATACAATTTAATAAAGCATATGTTAAAACAACATAAATACAATTTAATAAAGCATAGTTTAAAACCACAGAAATACAATTTAGTAAAGCATAGTTTAAAACCACAGAAATACAATTTAATAAAGCATAGTTTAAAACAACATAAATACAATTTAATAAAGCATAGGATAAAACAACATAAATACAATTTAATAAAGCATAGGATAAAACAACATAAATACAATTTAATGAAACATAGGATAAACAACATAAATACAATTTATTAAAGCATAGAAAAAAACAACATAAATACAATTTAATAAAGCATAGGATAAAACAACATAAATACAATTTAATGAAACATAGGATAAACAACATAAATACAATTTAATAAAGCATAGGACAAAACAACATAAATACAATTTAATAAAGCATAGGATAAAACAACATAAATACAATTTATAAAGCATAGGATAAAACAACATAAATACAATTTAATAAAGCATA